>NC_137838.1:45852500-47102500 GCF_948465745.1 Chenopodium album
GCCAACATATCATTGATATTGATATTGTTGGTAGCATTATTGGGCTTGAAAGACGAAGAAGAAGGATTGTCGTTCTTCTTGTTTTTCCAAGTGCTGTTATTATTGTTGCTACCAGCAGCCTTCATCAGTTCATCTTCGATATTGATCCCAATATCGTATACAGCTTCAAAGGTACTCAGAGGCAGAAACTTCAAGTGTTGCTTGTACTTATGAGTCAGATTTGCAATGAACAAGCGAACCATTTCTTTTTCCTTGGGGGGATCCACCAAGAGCGCGGCTGTTTCCCTCCACCTGCTTAAGTAAGTGGTGAAGCCTTCATTCTCTTTCTGTTTGAGAATGGAGGGTTTACGTTCAGAAGTCTTGGCCTGAATGTTACATTTGTAACGATTCATAAAGCTTTCAGCAACATCCTTCCATGTCGCGACATGTTTGGATTCCAAAGAGTAGAACCACTGTTGACAGGCATGCTCTAAGGAAAGAGGGAACACTGTAGGGAAGAGTGTCACATCTACTCCCTTAAGAGCCATGGTTGTAGAAAAAGCCTTCAAATGGAAAAGCGGATTATCAGTAGGCTTGAATTTGGGAATGTCAGCAGTGGAAAACTTCTCGGGAAGCTTGTCCCTTATGGACGAAAAGGTGACAGGCTGTTCCACATAAGTGAGTTCTTCAGAAATCTTACTCATATGTTCCTTAATCTTGTCCATTGCAGCGGTAGTGACATTGTTTTGATTGTCTTGCTCTACCGTGTTGACTCTAGTGGTGAGTGTCTGCATTATGTTAGACAACATTTCAATTGTCTTGTTGATGTTCTCGATTTCTTCCTTAGTAGCCATTGGTTGAAAGTAGATTGGAGATGGATCTTGTGGAGATGATTGTGGTGGTTTCCTTGTACGCCTCTTTGGTATTAGAGGTTGTTGAGGTATTGACTCGAACCGTAACAATCTACCCCTGCTTCTTCACCAAGTGCTGTGGCACCGAAACAAACACACCTTTAATGACCAAACTTAACCTTAACCCATCCGGATAAAAAAAATGAATTTTAAAAAAAAAATCTATAATTTTGAAATTCTATTTGTTTATTTTAAAAAAAAAATATGGGAGGATACTATCCGACTTACTCCGACACAAAAAAAAACCCTAAAATACCCTAAAATAAAACAAAAAAAAAACACGACACAGAAAAACCCTAAAAAAAAAAACGACACAAAAAACAAGACTACCCTAAAATACGGTCAAAAAGTAGTGCACGATTAAGGAAAAAAGTGTGTGAACACGATATGTGAGTGATTATGTGAGGTTATGGACGCGTGTTTTGACCGTACAAGTAGACATGACAGCAAACTAGACACATCAACCACATACGTACGCACAAAAACCGAAAAATACTGACAGGACACTTTTCCTGGGCACCGTGTCACGGTGCTGACTGTCGTGACACGGTGCAGTCTACCGTCAGACAGTAGAAAGCCCCGTGTCAAGGTACTATTCACTGTGGCGCGGCAGAACATGCCGTGACACGGTGCACAGTTCTAGGTCAGTTTTGTGATTTTTCCAGATTTTAATCGATTTTAGGTCCGTACTAATTACTATGTGAGAATAAAAACCCTCGGTCATGGGTTAAACAAAAGAGTAAACATATGAAGGTTAGCACCAAACAACAACATAGAATTTAGGCACAATGATGTAAAAAAGTTCGCAACCTAGAGTCAAGATCTATATTCAACTATTGGTCAAGCTTTGGGTGTCAAAAGGGTACCATGATTAAGAGTTTGGACGCGTTAGCAAGGCAGCCTCCCTTGAGGGTGTATGCCAACGGGCGGCTCCGCGATTTTGTGATGAAATCGAACTCGACTCCATGGTTTGGGTGGATTTAATAACTCGGATGAATCCTTATTGCCATGAGCGTTTTTGGGTTGATAGAGCTTAAATCCCTCGGGGTAAGACGCATGTAGAACACATACGTTTTTTAAGAAAAATCAAAGGAAGTTGACTGTGAGAAGAGAAAATAAGCCACCGGACTGATTTTAGGACTGCCGTGACATGGCAAAAATTCCCGTGCCACGGTATTGTGCACCATCATACGGTGCACTGTACCGTGACACGGCAGTCAGAAGATCTGACTAGTGCCCTGTTTTCCTTCGTGCGCAACCAAGTTATTCAATTTTTCCTACGGGACAGACCTAAATGCGACGTTAAAACGTCTATGCACATGCAAAAATGCCAAATTAATCACAGGAATATTTTTTCAAGAATATTTCAAGTCTCATCCACTCATCTTAATTAAATATCGATCACTCAAATCGATAAAAAACCAAGAATCCTCCCTAGTGGAGTCGCCAAATTGTAGGCGTCGTTCGAAGTGCGCCTACGTTAGAGCATGTTGTGAATATGCTTGGCACTCATAGGAAGTGGGAAGTGACATAATACGATTAGGGACAAGGAAAGTAGGGAGCCGCCAACAAGTTTTTAAGGAACTTGTAAACCGTTCACGGATCATAAAAAGGAAACAACGATAAAGGGAAAACGATAGGCAACATCGATTGACCCGTGAAGGTTACACCCCATTCATAATCCATGAAAGGACGATCGGGGATGATGGTACGAAGTGAGTCATGGAGTCATATTCGCCCGTATTAGCCTCTACTCGATTCTTATAGTGAAAAGTGATTCCTGCGATCTCAAAGGCATGCAAACAAAATATTCAATTTGCTCCAAACTATTATTAAGCTAAATTAGTTGAATATTAATGCAACATATAATTCTAAAATATTAGTGATCACTTGATTTAATAACAAGATTAAAAGGAACCTAAACCGGTTGTCCAAATTATCTTATTAGGCGTGATTTTCAATTACATATTCCCTTTAAACATGCAATATGGTGATCATAATAACAATAGAATAAACATTAATATTGGAAGCAATTTAGTCATAATTCCAACAATATAAGATCGTTAGAAAAATAATAGAAATAAAAGGAACATAATTCTTACTTTGATTCTGTTTGTTTGCAACTACAAAATAATAAACGAGTTAGTAACTTCAAGGAAATAATAATAAAACAACAATTAAATTAAATTAAATAAAGTAGAGTTGATTTGGGGCCAAACCCTCAAACAGTTCTACCTTTCACGCCCTGGCTTAAGGACAGAACCACGAGTAAAGTATGGACTCCTTGGAGTACTTGAAGAAGGAATTTTGAAATAAGAAGGGTAATCTAGTGTTTAGGCTAAAGCATAGAAGAGAGAAAAATCAACTAGAGAATTAATTGATGCTCCGTACATCAAAAATGAGAGGGTATTTATAGAGAAAATGTGCTGAGGGAGCACACGGAACCCTAAAAAGATAAAAAAAACCTAAAAAAGTATCCCGCGACACGACAAACTGTACCGTGACACGGCAAATCCCACCGTTAGACGGGAAACATTCCCGTGACACGGTGCATTTTTAGTGTGACGCGGGAAATTTTTAGTAAACGGGGAAGAAAACGCATTAAGGGTTTACGTGGAAAAGACACAAAAATTCCCGTGTCACGGCAGATTTCCCGTGTCACAGGAAATCCCATCGTCAGACGGGAATAATTCCCGTGACACAGTGGTTACCTGCCGTGGCGCGGGAATTCCCAGCCCACTTTTCCGTCTAAATACATTTTTAACCTTAATTTCGTTCAGCATTTTAAGTGCCGATTGATAATTTCGGGCATTTTTCTGATTTATTATTGTTTGGGCTAAAATAAGAAAATAATTAAATAAAATAAATAAAAGGTTTGGGCCAAAAATAAATAATAAAAAAATAAAAAAGGTTCGGGCTAAAATTGAATTATAAGTTTGGGCTGAAATTAAAACTATGCTTTTACCAAACATCAAGACTAATCCATGGACTGTTCAAAAATACGATTTTAAGCACTCTCGGGATTAAATACTAAACCCGACCAATAGTGGCGGTGAAAGTTTGTTCATCATCGGGTTTGGTTTTGGGGAGACATTTTTAGGTGTCTACAACCGTTTAATAGGGAAAAAAGGTCGCAAATCTACGACCGCCTTAGAAACGGTCGCAAAATTAAGATTATATCAAAATCAGTTGCAAAATTTTATTTTTTTGCGATCGTTTTAATGTCGGTCGAAAAAAACGGTCCCAATTTGACTGTATTTTAGTAGTGCAATGGTGCTAGCTTGCACACCGCACCAAGGCAATGGTGCTTGGTGTGCATAGCTAGCTACTTGTGGCGCGTAGCTGGCCGAGCTGGCAGCACCATTTGCACGAACGTAAGCAGCATCCCGCATTGATACGTAGCGTGCTATGCGCACATGCGTGCTGGGTGCGCAACATGCTAGCAGCAGCAGCAGCGCGCACCTTGGCCAGCAGCACGCAAGCATGCGCGGCTTGCTGGGCTAAGGGGTAGCAGCAACTAGTTGGGTTGTAGCATCAGCCCACACCCGAGCTGCCTCGCTGCCCAAGGGTGGGAGCCACGTGGTAGTGGATGATTGGGGGTGTTTGGGTGTAGGTGGCCGGTTATGGGGAGTGCTTGGGGATATAGTTTGGTCCCGCCCCTAATCCCTCTTCTAAATGTGCCACTCGTTGATTAATTAGTTGATGCCTATTTAATTTAATTTTTTATTATTAAAAAAGGAAAATATTGATTTTACCAACTTTCCCACATTGATGGGAGAGAGGATTTCACTCATCATGAACTTCCCTATAAATACCCAACTTGGGGTATGGGAAAACTCACTTGAGTAAGAGTTAGCAAAGGCATCTCTATTGAGAAAACCTTTAAACTCATAATTACTCGAGTTGTTTGGTCGGTCTTGGCTATCCTCCAAGCAATAGACCTAGTAGGGGTCGTTTTGCGGGTGGATACCGTAAGAGGTTTTCGCCTGATGCGATATTTAAGCTTTCTCAAGTAAGAGCTCGAGGTACGAGCGAAGCACACTTCAAAGGTATTTTTGTCTTTCCTTAATTCTTGTGAATTATGTCTTTTGATTATATTAATTGTGAGTGTGGTCTTGGGTCGGGTTTTATTTTTCGCGATGAATCGGACTTATCAAAACCCAACAGCGGTATCAGAGCCTTGCTTAATTATTTTTATAATTATATTTTTCAAGGTGTTTTTATGGCTTTATTTTTCTGGTTTAATGTTGCTAATTAGATTAGTAGCTCGGTTTTATTAATTTTAATCCCGTTTTAAAGCTGATTATGGCCCCGAACCCAGATTTTTGCCTAAAAATAGTGAATTTTGGGTGGAAATGGCGTTCTGGAAATGTTTTCACCCTTTCAAAACTGTGTATTAGGCCAAAATCTGACCAGAAATGCCTATTTTGAGGGTTATTTCGTTTTAAAGAAAAATTCTAAGTCTTTCTAACCATGAATCTTACTGGCATATTTATGGTAATTATGTATATAGTTCTTTCCTTAATTTTTGCAATTCTGAACCTCTTTAAGCATGGTAGTAAGTACTTGGTAGTAAGCATTACTTGGTAGTAAGTAGTTCTTGAAAGATTGTTTAAAATTTGCACATAATTGCAAATCTGTTGCATTAAGTGTGAAAAATTATTATTTGAGGCTTCCAAGTACTAAAGATGCAATCTTTAATTATTTTAAGTGATTAAAACTTTGAGTAACTAAATTACATGAATTTTTTGTTGAACTTTTGATTTAATTATGTATTAAGTTGATTGGAATCATAAAGTTTGAATCTTGTGATAGAAATTTCATTTATCTTCAGATTCGAAGATATAATTTTTCAAGGATTCACAAGTTAAAGTTGGAATCTTTATTTGAATATTTGTGTTCGTAATTTCAACTCTCCTTTATTTTAAAATCTCATGATTAATTTAAATTAATAGTGAGTAATTTCCCTTGTTTATTTTATTGCACCAAGTCGAACCAATTTTATTAAAGAATGGTTCTTGGAAATTATTTTGGTTATGTGCACCTTATTGATTTTTATTTAAGTCGGACTTCTAATAATTTTTTATTTTTGATAATTGATTTAATTCTAAAATTAAATTTTGAATTAATTATTTAAGTCACGCAAAATATGGGTTAAATCCCGAGTCTATGGCATGAAGATCGAGGAAAAAACCTCACTTAGCTAGCCTGCTGCATAGCAGCCCTTATGTGGCTGCCAAGGGGGCTGCCTCGTGTGTGTGTGCTGCATTACGTGGCTGCTTGTTAGTTGACACGAACAATACAAGAGGGGGGAAGGAATTATATGTGAGTTTATAGTGACTACTTTTGCGAAATAACAAAACAATGCTTATAGGAACTTGCAAAGACACACAGATTTTACGAGCAAACCTTCCAGGGCCCAACTGGAAGTAAAACCTCGACCCTATCTTAGGTATTTCAACCACAAACAACTTCACTAGCTATAATAGGGGAAACACCAAGTTGCAACCTACTATAATCAGACCTTTACTCACAAGTTTCAGAATGAACTTGCTACATAGTAGGACCCTATCCTACCCAATATAAGTACCACACTTAGATTCACTCGTACTCCCAAAGTACATAAACTCTCAGCTTCACACTAGAAGCTTACACAAACTGTATGTAAATATTAAACACACAAAAACCCAAATAACCCAACCAATACAAGTGATGAAACCTATTATATGATAGGCAAGCTATGCATGAAATTCAAAACTAATATGACAAGGTTAGAAGCTTGACAAACTTACACTATTAAAGCTTTGTTGATTTTTCCACGCATAAACTCACAAAAACCTAAAACAATTCGATCTCTACTATTTATACAAGTACAACTTGTATAGCAAGTAGGTTTTCTAAAAGATAAAAAAGTTAACTTGCCTTATCCTAAAAACACGGTTTAAGTAAATCTTCTTTGGAGAAAATCTTTTCCGGAAAAATAAGATAAAAAGAGAAATATTAAAAAGAATAAAATATTTTTAAAACTTATTTTATGAAACAAATTTTAAACAAAATCTTTTCATAAAATCTATCTTTTTATCTTTTCCAATTTTATCTTTATTTACTAAGCAACTTGTCACGCTTCTAATAAATTTCGTCCATAACCTACTTAACATATTTAACAATAAATCTAGAAGATAAAATCTTAACTAAATAATATTGCTGCGCCATATTATGCATAAGTAGGTTACTTGGGCTTCACGCAGACTAAGTTCCTAAAGGAACTTACTGTCTTCACTCGCAGTCCAGGCTGACTCCTTAGCATGCTGTCTTCAAGTTCTCGTTAGGGAACTTAGTTCTTGTTAGAGAACTCTTCTTCTACTTGGTTTAACTTTTCTTTTTAAAGGCTTCTTTATGTCTTCTTAGCTCAAGTTACTTCTTCCATCACCAAGATCAATTTCACCTAAACTAATCAAACACTTTAAAAAAACCTTTATTAGTTGACTTTGCTTTAGTTTAAGTTCATCATCATCAACACCTTTAAGCCTCAACAATTTCCCCCTTTTTGATGATGACAAACTTAAGCAAACTCTTGAGAAAAGTTAAAAAAATAGAAGGACATATTTTTTTATTTTTGATTTATTGACAAAAAGTAAACACACAACTGAAATTCAAAATACAAAAACAAGAAAAGCATATATAAACAAAATAGAAAGCAGAACATAAATTAAACTAATCTACTTGGCATCATATTAGAAGAAATATCTGTTACTTTCTCAACTGGAACCCTAGACAACTTCAACTTCCAAGTTTGCTTATTCTTTTCCCCCTTTTGGCATTATAAAAAAGTCCTGCTTTTTCAAGTTATTAAGCATCTAGCCACAACCCCACAAGCAATTCATCGAGTGTGGGAAACTGAAGGCAGCGCTGCTAACTTCCCTTAAGCAAGTTCCACTCCCCTGCATAAGTGTTCAAAACATACACATACACACAAGTATAGGCAAAATTCCAACTATTCATTAAAAATCCAAAATATTTAACATCCTGCAGAACAATTTTAAAAATATTACAACCAAAATTAATTGTTCCAAAAACTAAAATAGAAATTGAGATTGTTCATGACTGAGATAGAAAAACATATAATTGGCTAGGCTAGAGATAGGCTAGAAAGGGCTAGGTTGAAAATAGGATAAGCTAGGTGTCAAGGAACTCCAAAATCTTCTTGCCTTTGTTTGTTGTGCAGAAGCTTCCAGGTTGTCTTCAAGGCTCTTCAATTTCTGTTGGAACTCCTCCTTCTGTTCCTTCAGAGCCTTGTCCTGTTCTTACAGAAGCTTCTTTTGCTCTTTTAATTCCTTGTCCTGCTCCTGAACAAATTTCTTGTGCTCTTTAAATTCTTTTCCCTGCTCTTGCACAAGCTTTTCCAGTTTTAACACTTGAAGTTTTCCGATAAATTCCCTCATCTGTTTCTCAACCCTTTCTATCCTATCCACCAGTTCTACAACTTGCCCATCAAGGATTCCTTCCTCAACATCCAGCTCTAGAGGCTGTTCCATGCATGTCTAGGGAACAGAACCAACTGATATCCTCCTTCTAAGGCACCTCTTTCTCTTTTCTTTTTCCTGTTACTTTTTCTTTCCTTTTCTCTCCCTTCTCTATTCTTTAAATTTTTCCTTTCACCACCTCCAAACTCAATCCAGCCAGAGTTTCCTCATTTATCACATTCTCTGGCTTTTCATCTAGAGCACCATACTTACCCTTCAGAACTACACCAACACTTTCAAACACAGTGTAAAAAATAGCTCCATAGCCCACCTTTGTTCTACTCAGAACACAATGTGCTAAGTGCTAATACATTAGTGTAGGAAAATTTACCCTAGACAAATAGAAAATTACAGCCATATCCATCAAACATGCTTCCCCCTTCTTTGCAGTTCTTGGTAAGATGGTTTTCTTAACTAAATTGAACAACAACTTGTTTAATGGGCTTAAGTCATTGTGACTCATTATTTTCTTCCCCCTTTGACCACCAAGGGCTTCAACAATGTCACCACTCAGGTAATTTCCAACTTTAACACTAGCTTTCCCTTTAAAGTAAGTTTCATAACCCTCAGTTGGAGTTTTCAATATTTTACCTGGGGTTTCCTTATTTAATTCAATTTTTATACCATCCACTTCACTCGAAATTACCCCCAATTTTGCTTGAAAATTTTGACAAAACTCAGTTATAGCAATTGGATACAAGTAATTATCATACACTTTAGTCAACAAGTATTCCCAGCCTTGAAACTTAACTAAATCTAGAAACTCTAGGAACCTAGCTTTTCTACACCAATCAAGATCAATACGATGACCAACAACATACCTCCCTGCTTGTGATTCAAGTTTGGCTTGATCATAAACTTCCTCTTCTTCATCATCCTTTTCTGATTCTTCCTTTTATGAGTTGCTGTTTTCTTCTTTCTCTCCCTCACCCTCATTTATTTGTTCTCCTTCTTCATCATCCTCTTTATTTTCCTCAGATTGTTTTCCTCGAGAAAAATTGTCAACTTCTTCCATCTGTTCCTCAAGTAACTTCCCTTTTAATTTCTTTTCTTTCCATTCTTTTAGTATTTGAAGAACACTTGAGACCGATGACTCATCATGTCGTTCTTACTCTCTAATTCTTCTAGTTTGGACGACGAGGTTTTAGGATTTTCAGAGGCTTTGATTGAAGTTGATGAGGATTTGTAGTTAACCTTGGCTAAGGGAGAAGTTTCCTCTTGAATTGTGTTTTCTGAAATTTGAGAGTTTTCTAATCAGACGATTTCAGCAATGATGACCATGGTTTTCAAAAGATGGTTTTAAGATTATATGGGTTTTTACTGAAAAAAGGTTAATATGATTTGACAGTGAGGTGAAAGTGGTGGGTGAAAGATTCCTTTTATAATTAATGAAGCGGTGTGAAGGAATTTAAGGGGTTTTACTATTCAGTCATTAATTGAACAAATTCAATTAATTTTCCAAATTTAATTTAGTAGGATGAATTTGCCAAATTCTTTCTCTTTCCAAATTCATTTAATTTTCAAAACTTTCTAAAAATAAAACACGCAATTGGAACACGCATTCTACACATGTGCAATGTACATAATTACTAACTTATAAAGTTAATTGTTTTAATGAACTTACCTTCAGTAATTAACAACGGTGACACTTCAGCTATGTTTAGCACACCAAGATTGTGCTAAATGCTCTTTTTTCTCTATTTATATTATTTTTGACTTTGCCATATCTTGGAACTTCAGAAGCAATTAATTCAGCTTCATCATCCCAAGTTCCAATCTCAATTTCTTAAATCTTTCTCTGCTCAAGGGCTTGGTTAGAATATCTGTAATTTGATTTTCAGTATGACAAAATTCTAACTTAATATTCCCTTGCTCCACATTATATTTTAGAAAGTGATGCCTAATGTGGATGTGTTTTACCTTTGAGTGTTAATCTGGATCCTTAGAAATACATTTAGCACTTGTATTATCATAGTAAATAGGCACACATTCAAAAAATATACCAAAATCTCTAACCTGTTACTTTATTCAAAGTACTTGTGAACAACATGCTGCTGCTGCCACATACTCAGCTTCGGCTGTAGACAATGCAACTGTGTTTTGCTTCTTGGAACCCCAAGAAACTAAACAAGGTCCTAAAAATTGTACCATACCTGAAGTGCTTTTTCTATTGACCAAATAACCTGCATAGTTAGCATCAGTAAAGCCGTTTAAATCAAAAGAGTCATTTTTAGGATAAAAGAGACTCAATTCATCAGTTCCTTTAAAGTATCTAAGGATTCTCTTTACAGCTTTCAAGTGAGACTCCTTTGGATTTGCTTGGAACCTGGCACACAAACCTACACTAAAAGATATGTCAGGTCTACTAGCTGTTAGATAAAGTAGAGAACCTATCATACCTCTATGCATAGATTGATCAACACAAGTTCTAGTTGGATCTTCATCCAAACTAGTTGCTATACCCATTGGAGTGTTATTGGTCTTAGCATTTTCTAGCTTGTATCTCTTGATCAGTTCCTTGATATATTTTTGTTGATGGATCATGATTCCTTCTTCAATTTGCTAGATTTGCAATCGGAGGAAGAAAATTTAATTCTCCCATCATACTCATTTCAAATTCTCCACTCATTAGGTCAGCAAAATACTTGCACAAAGATTCATTAGTAGCACCAAATAAAATATCATCAACATAAATCTGTACAACTAATATATTAGTTCCATTCGATTTTAAAAACAAAGTTTTATCTATTTTACCTTGTTTAAAACCATTTTTCAATAGGAACTTTAACAATCTTTCATACCATGCTCTAGGAGCTTGCTTCAACCCATAAAGGGCCTTGTCAAGCTTATAGACATGGTTTGGGAATTCTGGATTTTCAAATCCAGGAGGCTGTTCTACATAGACTTCTTCATCAAGAAATCCATTTATAAAAGCACATTTAACGTCCATCTGGTACAACCTAAATCCCATATAAGCAGCAAAAGCAATAAGTAAGCGTATAACTTCTAACCTGGCTACAGAAGCAAATGTTTCTTCATAGTCAATTCCTTCTTGTTGATTGAAACCTTGTACAACAAATCTAGCCTTGTTCCTGACAATAATACCATGCTCATCTAGCGTGTTCCTAAACACCCATTTTAATCCGATTGTCTTCTTCTGTTTGGGTCTAGGTTCCTGATGCCAAACTTTGTTTCTTTCAAACTCATTAAGTTCAGCTTGCATAGCATTAATCCAGTCAGCGTCAGTCAAAGATTCAACATAGTTCTTAGGTTCCATATAAGATAGGAAAACATAGAATGCACAGAAGTTCCTAAACTGAGATCTAGTCTGAGTTCCTTTTGTGATATCACTCATGATTGCATCTACTGGATGAGACTTCTGATGTTTCCAAGGCTTTGGAGCAAAGTCTTTAATTGGATAAAATCTTTCTTCATTGTTGATGACTGGTTCAACTGTAGGAACTACATCTTGATTCTCAGTCTGAGCTTCTTCAAGAACTTCTAAGTTAACATCATTCTGTTCTGGAACTTGTGGAGTTCCTATTGCATTCTCTATTGTAGGTTCTCCATTTGCTTCTGTATTTACTTCATTTTCCACCTGCCGCTTCTACTGTGATATTAATTTCTCATCTTAATTTTGCTTGCGTACAAGTCCAATTTCAAAATCATCATCACAATCCTGTACATCAATAAGTTTTTTCAGTTTCATCAAATATAATATGTACAGATTCCTCAACACACATTGTCCTCTTATTATAAACTCTATAAGCTTTACTATTAGAAGCATATCCTAAAACAGCTTCATCACTTCCTTCATTAAATTTTCCCAAGTTCCTTTTACCATTGTTATGAACAAAACATTTACAACTAAAAGATCTAAAGTAAGAAATGTTAGGTTTTCTCCCTTTGATGAGTTCATAAGGAGTCTTGTTAGTGATGGCTCTAATAAATACTCTGTTTAGAATATAGCAAGTTGTGTTGACTGCTTCTGCCCAGAAGTTCCTAGATAGTACACTTGAGATCAACATTGTTCTAGCCATGTCTTCAAGGCTTCTGTTCTTGCGTTCCACTACTCCATTTTGTTGTGGAGTTCTTGGGGCAGAGAAGTTGTGATCCATTCCATGCTCAGTGCAGAATTCATCAAATCTTGAGTTTTCGAATTCTGTTCCATGATTTGATCTGAGGTGAATAAATGGATTTCCTATTCTTCTCTGTTTTTTCTTTACAAAAGCTACAAATTCATCAAATGTTTCATCTTTTCTAACAAGAAAGAAAACCCAAGTAAACCTTGAAAAATCATCAACAATAACCATTACATATCTCTTACCACTTCTACTCTTGATTCTCATAGGACCACACATATCCATATGAATAAGTTCCAAAGGTCTTTTGGTACTTAACATTTTCTTGGACCTAAAAGAAATCGGAGTCTATTTTCCTCTAACACAAGCATCACACACTTTGTCATACATGAACTTAATGCAAGGAAGTCCTTCCACTAGTTCTTTAGATCTAAGTTTATCGAGTAAAGTAAAGCTTGCATGACCAAATCTCTTATGCCATAAAAGAGGATCATCCTCAATAACACTGAGATACGTTAGACTACTGTTAGGAACCTCGTTAAGATCCACAACATATGTGTTCCCTTTTTGAGTTCCTTCTAAGATTATGTTCCCATTGTCATTGTGTATGATTCGACACTTATTAGAAGTAAAACTAACAGAGTTACCTTTGTCACAGAATTGTGAAATACTTAACAAGTTGTGTTTGAGACCCTCGACTAAAAATACATTATCAATAGCATGGGAAATTGACCTTCATACCTTTCCAATAGCAATTATATCTCCTTTCATATTATCACCAAAGGTCACAGTTCCACCATAATAGGCATCCAGTGAGAGAAATCTAGATTTATCTCCAGTCATGTTCTTAGAACAACCACTATTGAGGTACCAAGTGTTGTTCCCCCTCACTGGAACCTGCATGAAGAATCAAACGTTAGTATCACGAAACTAGGTTTTCTTGGGTTCCTGTGTAACATTAGTGGGATTATTTTTCATAACCCAAATATGTTCAACATAATTTTCGTTTTTCTGTGTGATCTTTTATTTCTTAGGACACTTAACCTGCTTATGTCCTGTATTAACACAGAAATAACAAACAATACTACTAGGTAGGTCAACATACTTCTTTTCATTTTGGAATTTCTTTTTGAAACCCAAACCTTCTGTTCTCTTGGTTTGAGCTTTAGTGATTCAATCAGGAACTCTATACTCTATAGGTTGTTTACCTTTCCTAGCTCTCTCAATTTCCCCGTCAAGTCGTGCCTTATCTGTTCTTAGATCTTCCAAATCAAATTTTAGTTTTTCAAAATTCGGATATTAAGCAAGTGGAGGAACTTTAGAGTTAGGAGCATCAAGATAGAGTTTCATCAAGGACAGTTCCACATTTAACATTATGTTATCATGTTTCAACCTATCTATAGTCTCTTTAAAAATTTTATTATCATCAAACAGACTAAAGAACCAATATTGAATGTCAAACTTCAGGTTATCAACCCACTCACTGTTTTCTTTGTAAGTTATTAAAGCTTCATCGCTTTGCTGTTTGGCTCTATATAATTCCTTTAACTCATCTTGAATATCCAACACAACATATATTAGGTTTTCTTTAGAGAAATGTTTTAAATATTTTTGGGATAACCATACCTCAAATTCCAGTGCCTTCAGTTTTGCATTTTCATCTGTTTTCGCCATCAAACATAGATGGGCAGTTTCTTCTGATGGTTGGTCCTCTTCTTCTTCAGAATCTGTATCTCCCCAGGCAGCTAGCATAGCTTTCTTCACATTGTCCTTTGTGAAGTAAGGCTTATAGACTCTTGACTCCTTGGATTGCTCCTTTCCTTTTGTGTTTCCTTTGTCACCTTCCTTTAATGGACAATCCTTAATGAAGTGATCTTTAGACCCACATTTGAAACAAGTTGTGTCTCTGGAACTTGTGTTCCTCTTGTTCCTATCATACTTCCTGTTGTTCATCATCTTATTAAATCTTCTTAATAGCATTGCCATCTCTTCCTCATTAATTTCTGAATCCTCTGAATCTTGAGCCTTCAGAGCAAGACTCTTGTTCTTGGAAATTTCAGTATTGGAACTCAGATGAAGTTCATGAGTCATCAGTGAACCTACTAGTTGTTCCATTTTGAACTTGGTAAAGTCGTTAGCTTCCTGCATGGCAGTAACCTTTGATCTCAAGCGTTCATCTTGTGGTAGGCTTCTTAAGATCTTTCTTTCTTGTTCATCAATAGGTATGTGTCTGCCAAGGGAATTCAATTCATTAATAATTTCATTAAACCTAGTAAACATTTCCTCTATAGATTCCTTAGATTGCATTTCAAACCTTTCATATCTAGACATCAATAAACCAATGTTAGAACGTTTTACCTCATTAGTACCTTCATGAGTTACCTCTAGTAGATCACAAATCTGTTTAGCAGACTTACATCCCATGATACGGTTATGTTAATGAGGTCCAAGTCCACAATGTAAATACTTTATGGCTAAAGCATTTAACTCAAGTTTTTGATAGTCTTCCTTATCATAGTAAAAAATAAGTTTAGGAACTACTTCGTTTTTATCATTAGTTGCAGTTATTTTAAAATCACCAGATTTAATAATACGCCAAACCTGGTAATTTTCGGCCTTGATAAAGATCTCCATCCTATTCTTCCAGTAGGAATAAAACTTACCATTGAACATAGGTGAACGTTGGGCCAAATACCATTCTTCAAGTTTCTCCTTGTAATTCATCTCTCCAGGAACTTACTCAGCAAAGTTATCTGCTTACACGTGAGAACCTTGCTCTGATACCAATTGTTAGTTGAGACGAACAATATAGGAGTGGGGGTGAACTGTATGTGAGTTCCTAGTGACTACTTTTGCGGAATAATAAAACAATGCTTATAGGAACTTGCAAAGACACACAGATTTTACGAGGAAACCTTCCAGGGCCAAACTGGAAGTAAAACCTCGACCCTATCTTAGGGATTTCAACCACAAACAACTTCACTATAATAGGGCAAACACCAAGTTACAACCTACTATAATCAGACCTTTATTCACAAGTTCCAGAATGAAATTGCTACACAGTAGGACCCTATCCTACCCAATCTAAGCACCACACTTAGATTCACTCGTACTCCCAAAGTACATAAACTCCCAGCTTCACACTAGAAGCTTACACAAACTGTATGTAAATATTAAACACATAAAAACCCAAATAACCCAACCAATACAAGTGATGAAACCTAGTATATGATAGGCAAGCTATGCACGAAATTCAAAACTAATATGACAAGGTTAGAAGCTTGGCAAACTTACACTATTAAAGCTATGTTGATTTCTTCACGCATAAACTCACAAAAACCTAAAACAATTTGATCTCTACTATTTATACAAGTACAACTTGTATAGAAAGTAGGTTTTCTAAAAGATAAAGAAGTTAACTTGCCTTATCCTAAAAACATGGTTTAAGTAAATCTTCTTTGGAGAAAATATTTTCCGGAAAAATAAGATAGAAAGAGAAATATTAAAAAGAATAAAATCTTTTTAAAACTGATTTTAAGAAACAAATTTTAAACAAAATATTTTCATAAAATCTATCTTTTTATCTTTTCCAATTTTATCTTTATTTACCAAGCAACTTGTCACGCTTCTAATAAATTTCGTGCATAACCTACTTAACATATTTAACAACAAATCTAGAAGATAAAATCTTAACTAAATAATATTGCTGCGCCATATTCTGCATAATTAGGTTACTTGGGCTTCACGCAGACTAAGTTCCTAAAGGAACTTACTGTCTTCCCTCGCAGTCCAGGCTGACACCTCAGCATGCTCTCTTCAAGTTCCTGTTAGGGAACTTAGTTCTTGTTAGAGAACTCTTGTTCTACTTGGTTTAACTTTCTGTTTAAAGGCTTCTTTATGTCTTCTTATTTCAAGTTACTTCTTCCATCACCAAGATCAATTTCACCTAAACTAATCAAACACTTAAAAACCTTTATTAGTTGAGTTTGCTTTAGTTTGAGTTCATCATCATCAAAACCTTTAAGCTTCAACACTGCTGCTCGCTGCCAGCAGCATGGTGTGCCAGCCAACAAGCAAGCATTAGCATGGCGCGCAGTAGCATCATGCTGTGCGCGCATTTCTGGGCATGGCATGACTGCTGCGAGCGTGAGTGCTTGTGTGCGTGTGATGCTTGGTGCATGGAAGAGGTTTGGTGTGCGTAGACATTTCTTGTGGAGCAATGTAGTGCAATAAGCTCGCGCAACAAGGCCATCATGGGCCACGACTTGGTGTGTGAAAGTTCGCTGATGTGGTCGGTGTAACACGTAAGAGACATCGTAACCCACTCCCACGTTCATTGAGCATCAATCGATTCTGCGAGTAGTGAGAACTCCAAGTCTGTTACCGTTTTAATTTTTTTAATTAATTATTTTGGTTTTTATTATTTTAATTAATTATTTTGGTTTTAATTTTTTTAGGCTAGGCCTCAATTTTGAGCGGCATTGGCAAAATTTTATTTTGGCAAAATTTTGGGTTTACAGAATTAATTGGATTAATTAAGATGGATGCGGAATTTAGGGGGAGCTTCAATTTTAATTTCGCTAAATTACATA
Organism: Chenopodium album; assembly: GCF_948465745.1. Taxonomy (NCBI): domain Eukaryota; kingdom Viridiplantae; phylum Streptophyta; class Magnoliopsida; order Caryophyllales; family Amaranthaceae; genus Chenopodium; species Chenopodium album. Next base: position 45,869,588 of record NC_137838.1, read on the forward strand.
ATCGGTTAAACAACTTTGACTAGTTTTACTTAGGGGTGTTAATTGGATTAACGACCTAAATGAGTTACTAGTTTTCACGTGTTTATATTATGTTTTTTATCGTTGTAAAATGCATGGGCCATTCATAAATAGTGAATGGATGAATGGAGTGTAAATTCTCCCGTAGGTTTTATAAAAATGGCAACTAGTGGGGCCCGATTAGGATAGAAAATACGGACTGCGTTGCGTGAAGTATTTTTATAAATCTAAATATAGTCTGCGAACCGTTGAGTATTTTGTACCTTAATATTTAGATTAGTCCTAATCGTAGATACTAGTGCTTTCATAATTATGGTCATGTCTTGAAGACGGAGGTTCTTGGAAGACGAAGCCATGAAATTGCAAAAGACGACCCTTGAAGACTCAAAGGGTCATGCTAGGTGCCAAAGGCATCATTATTTATGTTTACTATATATATTTGTGATTATATATATGTGAATTATATGTTGGATGCATTGTTTAGGATTTCAAATGTTGCGATGATTAATTAAGTTCACTTAAATAATCTAACATAGAAACCCTAGGTCCCTAAAATATTAAGTAAAATTGCCTTTCCAAAACAACACTTATCGACCTATTGATAGTAGTGATGGGCACGCCAAAGCGAGGCATCACTATTACTCCCTAGGATACGTAAGGCATACTGAGTATGGAAGTTGGTTTTGGTTATACTTAACGATATGAGTGATGGAGTCTTAACATGTCGTGGGTAAGTGAATAAGTTGTTGAGAGAGAATTAGATATGACGATTTATCCAACCAATAGTGGCTTGGAGCTATTAGCAAAGATTTGCTTAACTTAGAAGATTGAGTGTTAAGACAAGGCAATGCATACTTAACCACTCATTGTTTCTTTGGATGTTGTAATCGACTTATTCTCACTAAATGCGGACAATTTTAATGTTTGAATAAGACGTTCAAATAAGTTTGATTAATATGCATGGTTTCAATCTTATTTAAGTATTATGAATGGTTTTTCATTTAAAATTCTTTTAATTGTAGAAACCATGTATGCAAATAACCCAAACAACCAATTCTCGTTGCGCTCAATTCTCGACAAGGAAAGTTGAGTGGGCCAAATTTTCTTGTTTGGAAAAGGAACTTGCGTATAATTCTCATGCAAGAGAAAAATGAATATGTCCTTGGTGAGGAAATGCCTGAGACTCCCAATGAGGAGGTGACTCAGGCTGCCCTAACCGATGGCAAATTGCCAATCGGATAGTCAAATGTATCATATTGGCCACAATGTCTCCCGAGCTTTAAAAGAATTTTTTTGAGAAGGAGACAACTTTTGAGATCATTTATGAGCTATAGAACATGTTCCAAGAGCAGGCTAGAACTTAATGGTTTGAATCCCACAGGCAGATCCTTGAGAGCAAGCTCAAGAAAGGAGAGCCAGTTAGCCCACATATACTCAAAATGATAGGATTACTTGAAAACATGGGAAGGCTTTTTTTTTTTTTTTTTTTTTTTTTTTTTTTTGGTAAATAGAAATTTTATTACCAAAAGGGAACAAATTACAGCAAACAAAGTTACTGCCCACAAAGCTAAGCAGCAACACCACCAGACACCACAAGACCAAAATAGGCCAAACGAACACCAAATAGTTCCCAAAGCACTCTTAGCCATCTTCTAGGAAGGGTTATAGGAGAGACCAGGAACAAACTACTGGACTCAGACACCTGGCCACTTTCTTGAAAGGGTTCCAGGAGCCAGGACCAGACAACCAACCTAAAAACCAAACCAAAAACCAACAACCAAAAACAAACAATTGCCAGACGGAAACAGCACCAGCAGAACCAGTTCCATGTCAGCACCAAAACATAGAGCAGACAGGCTTGCAACTGCAACCAGGCACACAAATAGCTAGCAAAAACCAAATAGAAACCTAAGAAGAATACAATAAGTATCTATCAGTGCTATTACATCTGCAAGCAACTAGAAAAGTTATCTCTCTAATAAAATCAGCAACTGATTTATAGTTTCTTGTAAACATTAAAGCATTCCTCTAAAGCCACACATTACAGACAGTTTCAGAAAAACACATCACAATAAGTCTGCTCCTGGCATTAGTTTTCCTACAACATTTTGCAATCCACTGCAGCTCATCAACAAAGCTAAGCACAGGCCTAGTGAAACCCAGATGTTGTAACATTGAAGATCAAATCACCTTTAAGTAACTGCAATCAAAGAACAAATGGTTTAATGTTTCATTAGCACCAGCAGAGAAAAAGCAACAAGGGTCACAAGGAATCTGCCAGACTAACAGTCTGTCCAAAATTGCAAGCCAAGTGATAAAAATACTCTTTGGTGAAGCTTTATTTTTGCAAGTAATTCTCTTCCAGGGAACTTTAGGAGCCTGAGGCTTAATGATACTTACAACTTCTTAATCTGCATCTTGCCATTAACAGTAACATTATCCCATCCACCAATATCATTCACAATATCTCTAAAAGCAAGGATCTTTTTCAAAATCCAGTAACATGGGAAGGCTTGATGCGGGGTATTACCCTGAGATGGCAATTAACATCATTCTCCACTCGCTGCACAAAGGCTATGATCAGTTCAAGATGAACTATAACAAGCACAACATGGAGAAAACCCTCATCGAGCTTCATGGTATGTTGAAGCAAGCCGAGCAAACAATCAAGGATGAGGGGAAGCATGATATGCTCATGATAAAAAACGGTAAGCCTTTCAAATTATCAAGCAAGAAGAAGAAAGGCTTTAAGGGGAAGGGTAAGAAAAAGACCTTTCCGCCTAAGTCTAAGGCTACCAAGGATAACAAGGAAAAGAAGGTAGCATCTTCTAAATCTAATTTCGAATGCTTCTATTGCAAGAAGAAGGGACATTGGAAGAGAGATTGCCTCAAATTCAAGGAAGATAAGAAGAACGGAACCGTTGCATCTGAATCAGGTATATTTGTTATAGACTTAAACTTCACTAGCTAAACATCATGGGTATTAGATTGCTCACACCTTTGTTTTAATTCTCAAGGACAAAGGAACATTAGGAAGCTAAAAAAGGGAGAGGTTGAACTTCGAGTAGGCAATGGAGCCAGAATTGCAGCCGCGTCCGTAGGAACTCACAGTTTGTATTTTCCCTCGGGGATAGTTTTAGAACTTGAAAATTGTTTTTATGTTCCCAAAATTACCAAAAACATTATTTCAATTTCGGCATTGGATGCCAAAGTTTTAGAGTTTCGAGTAAAGGACAATGAAAGTCCGTTTTATCTCGATATTGTTTTATATAATATTAGACATTCTGAAAATGGTCTTTATTTGCTTTTTTTAGACAAACAAATTTATAATGTGAATAACACTACCAAGAAAGCTAAGACCATGGAGTCAAATCAAACTTACATGTGGCATTGTCTTCTTGGCCACATTAACATCAAACGCATCAGGAAACTTGTACAGGAAGGTGTTTATGACTCAATCGATTTGCAATCGTTTGAGAATTGCGAAGGATTTTTTGTAGGATTTTATAGATACTACGCAGCGGAAAAACATGAATCATATTCATACAGTACCTAATCCTAAGATCTAATGCATACTACATAAAGAACATATAATAGTACCTTTTAAGCGTGATTCCACATGCGATCGAGCAAGAACAATGGGAGATAAAGAACCCCAAGCGTGATTCCTCTACTTGGTCCACGGGCACAAGTTAAACCTCCACTAATGCTAGTTAGTTGTGATTGAACACTTTAATCAACCTTCAACGGAGATTCGAGCCACAAACACACCACAACACCACCCACGCGCCACCACACGCGCCACCTGGGGAGGAGGGCCATACGGACAGAAAGAGAGAGAGAGAGGGTTGAGTAATGAGAGAGAGAGTTAGGGTTTTAGGAATATTGGTTGCTTGTGTGACAATTCACTATATGTCAAATTACTGTGTGTTGCAACCCTAGGCATGGTTTATATTTATAGATCATATCCAGAAATAAAACCGTATCAAGTCCAAAACCCATTAAACTCTTTTAACTATCCAAGCCCAACTATCAACATGGTATGTCACAATCTCATGAGGCCCATTAATGGGCCTCTTACTTGTTTAACCTAATACCCTTGTTGTGTGACCTCATAGGATCCATTATATTGGGCTTTGGAATATTTAACTAACCCAAATATCATTTGTCATATCTAGAAACTAACAATGACAACCCAAAAGAATGAAATTATTATCTCCATAATAGTGATCCTTGATACATCTAGTAATTGCACTTATCGAAGACATAACTCCTTCAATCTCCCACTTGTCTTTGACAAGTCCGCAATATTCAAATTCCTTAAGGAAATGTGTGTCGATTTGATAATATGATTGCATATCATGTCGTGATCATATTAGTCTACAAATATTTTCTTGAAAAACTGAGTGAGATTCACAGAACAAATGATTACTATGTAATGCATTTGAGCACGGCCATGCATTTTTCTGAATTCTACCTCTTCAAGGGGCCAAGACACATTCCTAATTGAATAGGTAGACTCAATCCAATCTTGTGGCAACCAAAGCTCTCACTCAACTCATGAAGCAACCGGGAAACACCCTTTATAATCCCAAGTTACGGCTAAACGTTTCTGTGTACCACAGTTAAATCAATCATTCAATGGAATCAATATTCCACTCATGTTAAAAGAATCCACTAAATATATCCGGAAGCTCTATACTTGAACTTCAAAGTAGGTCTATAGTTCGATCATGCATCATATATGCATACCCATGTGATTGACCGAGCTTCACTACGCTCCTATAGCCCATGAAACTGCGCTATCTAATCAATCTTACATGTTAGTCCAATTTATGAAATCATTTATGTCCACTTTAATGATTCCGAACTAGGAACTTAGATAATGTATGAATTTAGTTCACCTGTGGGGTTTCATTCAACAGGTCATCAACCTGATGAGCCCATCAATTCATAATTATTTTGGACATTTTATTTAATCTTGAAACCACGATTAAATAAGATTGAAACTTTGTTACAATGGATAAACATAATTCCGCAAATGAATATATTACACATGTAACTTGTTTTTCTCTAAAAACAAATACAACTTCTAATTACACCATTTGCCTCAATCTAGTTTCATTAGCATGTTTTACATGCTTTTGAAATGGAAGGGGTTTGCTAAGTAGAGTTCATGAGACATTCTCATAAACATGAACTTTTCAATTTATAAATCTTATAATTATTACCATCTCCATACACTAAGAATTTTTCTTCGCCCTTTCGCAAGGAACTCTAGAATTTCTAATTTGTATTCCAACGTTATATTGGATTTTGATTGAAATCTATCATCACTTGTTCTTAAAATGCGTGAATCAAATAGAAGAGTATAGTCCATGACATTCATGATGCATCCTTTGCATATTGCATGAGGATCATCACTAAAAACCTTAATTTTATCAACCTTTCTCAAAGCATTGAATCATTAAGCAATGTGTCATGTTACATGGGATTGAAACTCCTTTCAATATAATGTTGAACCTTATAAGAATCTTATTAATATAAGCTTCTTAACCAAGCTCAAACATCCATCAAAACCTATATCTATAGATTTTGAATCCCAAATGTACTCATCATTCTCTTCAAGGTTTTTCATACAAAATGCATCAGCCATTACTTGATCCTTCAAGCAATGAATAATATCTCTTTATACTAGACTAAGAAGAATTCATAGCTCCCACTAAAACATCTTGTAAACACAAGACCTTTTCTTCATTTTATGAGAACATCAAACGATTTGATTTAACTCACAAAATTAAGAACATTAACTCCATGATGCTAACTTCAATCCATTAAGGATCTTTTATGCATCCATAGGATTATTGTTTCTTCAAAACCATTCTGATTTTATCGTATACAAATATTCTTTCATGAACAATTTCAAGAAAGTGTTTTGAAATCCATCTACCAAATCTCATAAGGTTGTAATCACTAAAATATCTTTAATAGATCTTTGCAACATGACTAATATGAAGTTTTCATCGTAGTCATAATCATACTATAAATTAGTTGAATCCCTTAACAAGTCTTTGCTTTAGTTAGAAAACATTTTTCTTTCTTGCCTGCTTTACTTATAATGGGTCTCACCCAATTAGGCAAATTATTCAAGTGTCATACACTTGCTTACAGACTTTGAATCTATTTCATATTTCTTAGTTTTTAAACCGCTTGGAGTCATAACTTGTCAAATCATCTTTATTACTTGCATAATCATCATGTTCCAAAATGAATATTTTAGAACTCTTAGTCAATATGAAATCATATTTCTTTGGCTAAGTTTTACATATGCTAGTCATCATTGTGGGTTTTTATGCAACAATTGAAACTCATACAACAAATTTGTTTTGTTTTCAATGAGAAACGACAATAGAGGATTTGCACTTGGAATGTACTACCTTCAACACATGGTTATTAATCTCATTGCGCTTAATGAGACCACGCATTGTCAATTGTAACATGAGGTGAATCATGCTCACATTGTTGCTTTGATTCGATTACTTCTCAAATTTCTTCAAGATTTTCGAAATCACTTTTCTTTAACTCTTTCAAGGCTCTTAAACTTTTCAAGATTCTTATACTCCCATTCGCCTTTTGAGGAACCACGTTTGTTTGTTGCTTTTCTCAAACTCTTTCGAGATTTATACTACTCCCACTTGACCTTTTGGAGCAATTACCATAAGGGCACCTACTTGAGCAACAAACATTTTGTGCTAAGTATGATTTGTGTAGTAGTACCCCGTGCTCTGTATAGGAATTGATCGTGCATTAAACGATTTAATTCAACATTTATTCCTTGCTTTGTAGAAAGACTTAATAAGAACTTTTCTTATCTATATCACATGAAGCCTTTGTTTCAATTTGATTTGACCTATGTAGTTTGTTTAGTTTTATAGCTTACCTTAAAAGTATATCCCCAGAATAATGGTTGGAAGATAGGAAATTTTATCCATTATCAAAATATATCTCATATAGATTGATAGCTCCCTTCATAAACACACTTCACAAGGTTTTCTTTCGGAGTTTGTTGTCAAACGATTTCAGAACTCTTGGATGTTTATCAAGGTCTTGGCTTAAATTCTCATTATTTCATATTCAATACTTTGAATGTGTTTCCAAGTATATGTCTTGACTTAAATTTTCACAATTACAATCATATTGTAATGTAATCATTATCTTGTCAAGTTGATACTGAATTTCATACTGAACATTTTTGAACTTTTCAAAATTTTCACTCTTATTCTTCAACTAAGCGCAAGGAGTGATCGTATCACAATGAAGTTTCATTGTCCGTTTCTAGCCTTTGAACCTTTGGTTTTCTTACATCGATATGTATTCGACCTCGAGTTTGCATCATTATTTCTCTAAATGGTGACTTTGTCAATAATTTCAAATTAGAATGATATTTACATATTTCAATGGATTCATAATCCAATGATATTGAAAGTCCATTCCTTTGGATCTTCCGCATGCAATGTTCATTTTCATTCGAATTAATTGACATTTTAGGGACAATTTATATATATAGAAATGGTTTAATTATTTCTATCATATAGAACTTTGAACCTATTTAGCAATCTCAAAACACATTATGACTTAATGAAGCATAGAATAACATTTATTTCACGTTTTTGAATCTTCGATGCTTAGTCATTTCTAACATTGAATGATGTTATGATAATGGCAAAAATGAATAACATTTATTTAATTCTAGCCAATAACTAGGTAAGGTGAAATATAGGTTCTACTTGTAAATTAAAGTTGCAACTTTTGCTTCCAGACTTGTAGATTCTACTTGTGAAGTAGCAACATTTGCTTCTAAACTTGTGGATTAATTCCTCCTTTAGCTAAATCATTTTCTATAATATACTTCTTGATTTGGAACATTTCCATTCTTTTACCTTCCAACTGTTATGAGTTAGTTTCTAATCAATTGGAATTGGTCCATTTAATTTGAAACATTTGTTGTTCATAACAACTTTTAGCATTTAAGTAGTTTTAGGTTTGAGAAGTAGCAACTTGTTTGCATTTCTTGGCTTATAATTTCTTAATGCAATCCTCATATATTCCTAAACCTTTCCCATTTGAGCCACTTAGAACATTTCTATTAGGTTCACAAATGATGTTTTGCTTAACTACTTTAAGCACTTTACATGATTTTGCTAAGTCTATTCAATCATTATTTATAATAGAGTCTAATCAACTATTTAACTGTTATATAAAGTGGATGAAGTATAGCATCATTTGATCAACTTTTGATCATAGAGATTTCCAATCACTTTCTTTTATTCAATCATATTGAAGATAAGAGATTTTATTAGACTTTTATACTTGTCTTTTAGAGGGTTTGTACCTCCCATTTCATTATATCCCTTGAAACACTTTTCAAAATGAAGATGTGTTGGTATTTTACTCAAACATTTTGAATAAAACCAGCCTTAGACATTTGACATGGGTTTAAAATTGCCTTTTAGAACCATCTTAGCAAAATTGGAATAAAGGTTTATGGATTATCTTTTAACATTTTGGGAACGTTTCTCAACTTTACTTTCAATCGAGGAGACTATCTATAATAATAAAATTAGAACGACATGTTACTTATAAGTAAACGCAAAATTCAATTATGTTTAATAAAAATTTAAAGTACCATATGCGAATTAAATTGGTAACATTAAAGCATTTATTCAATTTTAATTTGATCCCTATTGAATAAAATGATTCCAAGATCCTTTATTTGTGTAATAATTAACTGGACTGAGGCCCTACCATCAAGTATTATATTTTAAAGGTGAGTAAACTCTTTACTGATTACAACTCTTTGTAACTCTTGGTTGAATAATTAATCATCACATGTTTAATTATTACCCTTAGCTTCAAGGTTCTAAACTCTTTAGGTAACCTTGTTGAGTATAACCAATCAAAAGCGTAGAACGTGATCTACCCCCACTCCCCAAAGATATAATATTACACCCAGCTGAGGCATGACCCATCATAAATATAAAAGGTTTCATCGGGTTTTTAATTGGAAAAGCAACCTCAATAATACTGGGACCTAGATTTATTATGTTGTGAATAAATAGTGAACTCTAGCGCATCATCACAAAACATCAATAAAATCTAACATGCATAATAAACTGAATGCATAAACAAGACATAGCATGACCCCTAATCCTAAGAAAACTAACAAAGTAAATGTTCCCACTTACATCATCATGGATCTCATCCACCTTACTCCTTTGGGCATTCTCTTCATGGGCTTCTTGGATTAACTGCAACCTGTTATTTTACTCTATCCTATCTACTACTTAAATAAAATGAAATAAAATTACAAAAATACTTTTTCGGTACGTAGACCGTACTAAGATTACAAAAATACATCACGATGCGCAGATCATATTTAGCAATCTAGTTGGCCATACTAGTCATTATATAGCAATAAAGAATATCATATTTTATAAAATTGCCACATAATAAATCACTCATCATGCTTTCCTAAACTACAACATCGAATGTTCACAATTAAGGAAACATGGCACCAAAATATCTCATATTTTTAATTAATGTAATTAGATAATATCATATATTATTCATGACCATCAATAAAATAACATATATTCTAAATTAGTCTTGAGATAGAATCAAATCTTATTTTAATCTTAAAAGATAAATCATATTTATCCTCAAAGATTATCCTAACAATGTTAGGAAATTCTATCCTAATTACTAGCCAATCACAAAATTTTAAATCAATTATATTCAAAAATAATTATGGGATAATCACATTATTTAAATCAATCTTTATCTTTTTGGAATCTTGCTCAACAATCCTTATAATTTTAGAAGATTAAAACAAATTTTAAGATTTGAAATTATCTTAACAAATTTTATCCAAAATAACAACTTTAATTAAGGATAATTATCAAAAATCAACTTTTGAAATTTGATTTTATCCCCAAAATAAAATCAGATTTTTATTTTGAAAATATTTTAAAAACAAAATAATTTTAATAAAAAACAATATATTTTAGTTTTAATATTGCTGGACTCGCAGAGTAGTAGCTGAACCGTGCAAGTGGTGCACATTTTTGCTACTGCCCTTCCCTAGATCCGCCTTCCCTGCTCCCTGCTGCTCACCTGACCACAAGAGAAGCCACCGTGGCCCACCAGCAGGTGGTTTTGGCACCCAGCCGTGGCTGCTCACACTCAATTCTTGATTTTTTTAGTGCATTTAATTCTACAACTTTTGTAAAATTAAATTAATGATCTAATTAATTAAACATAAACACTTTTATGCCTAATTAAAATAAAATTAATCCAAAATCTCTATTTTAATTAATTTGGGGCTTTTCATACAATTTAATCTATAATTCACATAAAACCCTTTTTCATGAATTAACTGATCACACACAACTTTTATGTATGAATAATTAAAATAAATCAAATTATATAAATTGATTATTTAAAATTCGAAAATCATTAGCATTGAAAATACATCAAATTTTGAAAATAATTAAGGCTTAGGGTTTTGCTAGGAAATATTGAGCAATACAAATCACATTTAAACAATTCCAAAAATTAAATCTCATTTAATATAAAGATTAAACCATCATTAAATTATTCTCCCTCCTAATTGAATTAAAATTGTGGACTATCAAAGAATTATAGTCAATATGCGTAAATACAATAAGCTAACTGATTCCACTGTAGGAGTTTATAGATACTACGCAGCAGAAAAACATGAATCATATTCATACAGTACCTAATCCCTAGATATAATGCATAACACATAAAGAACATATAATCATACCTTTGAAGCGTGATTCCACGTGCGATCGAGCAAGAACGATGAGAGATAAAGAACCCCAAGCGTGATTCCTCTACTTGGTCCACGGGCACAACTAATGCTAGTTAGTTGTGACTGAACACTTCAATCAACCTTCAACGGAGATTCGAGCCATGAACACACCACAACACTACCCACGCGCCACCCAGGGAGAAGGGCCGTACGGACAGGGAGGAGAGAGAGAGAGAGGGCCGAGTAGAGAGAGATAGAGTTAGGGTTTTGGGAAAATTGGTTGCTTGTGTGACAATTCACTGTATGTCAAATTACTGTGCGTTGCAACCCAAGGCATGGTTTATATTTATAGATCATATCCAGAAATAAAACCATGTCAAGTCTAAAACCCATTAGACTCTTCCAACTATCCAAGCCCAACTATCAACATGGTATGTCATAATCTCACGAGGCCTCTTACTTGTTTAACCCAATACCCTTGTTATGTGACCTCATAGGATCCATTCTATTGGGCTTTTGACTATTTAACTAGCCCAAAGATCATTTGTCATATCTAGCAACTAACAATGACGACCCAAAAGAATGAACTTATTATCTTCATAATAGTGATCCTTGATATATCTAGTAATTGCACTTATCGAAGACATAACTCCTTCATGTTTATTAGGCAAGATGAAGTAGCCATTCTCCAATTGGGAATAAGGGTAAGAAACTTGTTGGGTCTAATACACACCGATGTATGTGGACTAATGAGCTCCACCACAAGAAACGGACATAGATATTTTATCACCTTCATAGACGATCATAGTAGATATGACTATGTCTACCTCATGTCCTATAAATCTGAATTGTTTGAAAAGTTCAAAGAATTTCAGAGTGAAGTTTAAAATTTGCTTGGAAAGAAAATCAAAGCCCTTCGATCGGATCGAGGTGGTGAATTCTTGAGCTAAGAATTCGATGACCATCTGAAAGAAAAAGGTATACTTTTAGAGTTGACACCTTTAGGAACTCCACAATGGAACAGAGTATCTGAAAGGAGAAATCGAACCTTGTTGGACAAGGTAAGATCACCAATGGATCTTAGTGATCTTCCTATCTCTTTCTAGGGACACGGACTTCTAATTACGACACTAACACTAAACCGTGCTCCATCAAAAGCTGTAGAAAAGACTCCAAACGAGTTATGGACTAAGAAAACTCCTAGGTTGTTTTTTCTAAAGATATAGGGTTGCGAAGCATATATCAAGAAATTGATTTATGACAAACTTTATCCCAAATTTGATAAGGTTTTCTTTGTTGGCTACCCGAAAGAAACCAAAGGGTATTACTTCTACAATAAATACGAGAACAAAGTGTTTGTTGCTCGCGATGGTGTCTTTTTAGAGAAGGAGCACCTTTCCAAAATTACAAGTGGGAGGAAAATTGAACTCGATGAAGTTCGAGAAGACGAGCAACAAAATCAAAATTAACAGTAAAAGTACTCAAACAACCAACATTTGTTGACGCTGGTCAAAATGTGCAAAGTTAAACCGACAATGCAAATGCTCAGTCCGTTACCCTGCGTAGGTCGAAGAGGTCGAAGTCCTAACATGATAGGTATCTTGGTATTGTATTAACTGAGAATAAGGACATCATGGTGATGGATGGAGACAAACCGAAAACCTACAAGTAAGAGATGGCGAGCAGCGACTCTGTTAAATGGCAAGAGAACATGAGATCAAAAATGGATTCCATGTTTTAAAATTAAGTCTGGGACTTGGTTGACTTACTCGAGGGTTACTGTAGACACCCAAATGTGTCTCCCCAAAACCAAACCAATTGAAGAATATCTTTCATGTCATTTGATTATCGAACGAAGTGAAAGTGTGAAAAGTCTAGTGATGTGGTTGTTTTTATTAAAATATATCTTCTCTCTGTTTTTTGATAATATTTCTTTTTTTACCCTATTTATGAAAAAACGTGCATTCCATTTTAGTTTGGTCCATGAAAAGGGTCCAATAATAGTATAGTTGGATGGGGCTTGAAAAGACCTTTCCAACGATATATTATATGCCCAATTCCGATGAATAATGAGGAAGTTATGGCAAAAATACTAAACTGGGCTCGGTTTGGTTCTTACATACGACCCAATGATCTAGAGGAGGGTCTGTTATTAATTATCATTCCTAAAGCTATTAAGATTGAGTATAGTCTTATAGAATACTCTATAAAGTTCTTTTGAATCCTAATGGAGTTAGGATTGATAATTATGTTTCAAAGAGTTTGAAATTGAATAAAACTATTCCTTTTGATAATCCTTGTTTTGTACGAGATGGAATATGTTCAGATATTATTTTTGTTCATAATAATATTTATCCAAATTTTATATAGTTGGATAGATCTTTAAATTATCTTTCCAATGATATATTATAATATAAATTTCGAGCTACAACGAAAAAGGTATGACTGAGATATGAAACTTTATCTAAAACTGACACCCTTCCACTATTTTGGCCATATATTTTTATCTACAAAATATTTTTATCTGATTCTAATTGGTGTAGAAATTAGACTTCAAGAGCTTTCCAACGACATATTATATGTCTTTTTTGAACTTCTGGATCAAAAGATATGATAAAAACAAAATCCGCAAAAACTGTCTTGCAGCGCCGGACGACAGGCCTGTCGCGCGGCGATTGAGGCTGTTGTGGCGACAGCGGCGTGTTTTATTCCTTTGCAAACTCCGATTCTTTTTTATCAAATTTTGACTATTTTAATTAAAAATAGCATCCTTAGACCTCCGTTTTTAATTATCAATTTTCATCAATTCTCCATCTAATTTTCACCAACTCTCATCAAGAATTTCTTGATACCCTCTCTCTCTCTCTTTTTAAACCAACTTTTCACAAATAAAATTCTGCATTCATGAGATCTAGACACACCTAGCATAATTCAAAGTTGTCTTCGCCCTAGACGTGAAAGGTTTGATATTTCTGAGGGTTTAGTCCCAAATTCCTATTTCAATTATTTAATTTAATTGTTGGATTTTTTATTTTCCATGAAGTTACTAGCGTGTGTATTTTGTTATTAGAAAGAGATACAAGGCATCCAAGTAAGTGCTTTATTTGATTTATTGGTATTTTTATATTGAAATCTTGTTTAGGGTAAGAACTAAAAATTTCTAATATCAAGTATGATTAAATGAATGCTTCCTATTTTCTTCCCTTATAGCATGTTAGTATCATGTTAGGGCTAAAGCTTTGATTTTTAATGTTTAGTGACATGCTAAGATTTGTTATTAATCTTGTTAGTATCATGCCTAGGATCTTGCTATTAATATTATGTTTTATGTTAACATGATTATTTTTATTATAAATGTAATTATGATTATAATTATTGTTATTATGATTATTATTATGTTGCTTGATATATTTATTGTTCTTGCTTGATCACGCCTTTTATGCATGTTTAAAGGGAAATTGTACTTGTAATCACGCTTAATAAGATAATTAATAATCTTGTTTAGGGTTAATTTGATTATAATTTAAGTGATCGCCAATAATAATTTTGTTTGTGCATTAATATTCAACCAACATAGATAAGCAGGTTTAGGGTTAACCTATTGATTACATGTTAGTCAGAAAACGCACAAGAATACGAGAAGAATAAAGTAGAGGCCTATTATTAGGGCAGGTTCTTTTTCTTTTAGATTGGATTTGTACCTTCATCCCCGAACTTCAAGTCTTGGATCTAGACCTATTAGAGTTAACGATCTCTTGGATCGTTAAGGGGTGTAACCTTCACCTCGTGAGCGGTTTACAAGTTCCTAAAACTTGTTGGCGACTCGTTTGATCTAGCTTCCTTCCCTTTGGATGCCACCATGCTTAAGTGTATGATCACAGTTTGGTTCAAGTTTTGGGTAATGCTTGAAATATTCCTTACAGTTACACACCTATCGGATGTAAGTGGATTTTCAAATTGAAAACCGACAAAGATGGACATGTATTCATTACGATGAAATCCTTTCTCTAGTTGCAATGCTTAAATCTGTTCGGATCCTCTTAGCGATTACTGCATATTACAACTATGAAATATGGTAGATGGACGTTAAAACTGCCTTCCTCAATAGGATATTGGAAGAAACTGTGTACATGACACAACCTGAAGGTTTTGTCGACCAAAACAATGTTTTGAAAATGTGTAAGCTTAAAAAGTCCATCTACGGGCTAAAGCAAGCTAGCAGAAGTTAGAATATGCGTTTCGATTAAGCCATCTGGAAGTTTGGTTTTATCAAGAATCCAGATGAATCTTGTGTTTACAAGAAGGTCAATGGGAGTAATATTGCCTTCCTAGTCTTATATGTCAATGATATATTGCTTATTGGAAACATCATTATTCTGATATTAGAATTTGTAAAGGCCTGGCTTAGAAAATGTTTTTCAATGAAAGACTTGGGAGAGGCTCAGTACATATTAAGCATCAAGATCTATAGGGATAGACCAAAAAGGATGATTGGATTAAGCCAGAGCACTTATATTATTAAGGTACTGAAACGCTTCAACATGCAGGAGGCCAAGAAAGGTCACCTACCCATGTCACATGGCATAACCCTAAGTAAGAAGCAGTGTCCAAAGATACCTGATGAGCGAGAAAGGATGAATCAGATTCCATATGCTTCGCTAATTGCATCGATTATATATGCCGTGATATGTACTAGGCTAGATGTATCGTATGCCTTAAGTGCTACGAGCTGATGCCAATCAGACCGAGGAGAGGCACATTGAACTGTGGCCAAGAATATCCTTAAGTACCTAAAATGGAACAAAGATAAATTCCTGGTGCATGGTGGCTTAGAAGAATTAGTTGTTGAAGGTTATACCGACGCAAGCTTCAAGACAGACAGAGACGATTTAAAACCACAACATGGATATGTGCTCTGTCTAAATGGAGGAGCGTTTAGTTGGAAGAGTGCCAAGTAGAGCACAACTACAGATTCCAAAACTGAAGCCAAATACTTGGCAGGTGATGAAGCGACTAAGGATGTTGTTTAGATTCGTAAGTTCGTTGGTGAACTTGATGTTTTACCCACTATCAAGGGTCCAATAGCTCTATATTGTGACAATAATGGAGTTATTGCTCAGGTTAATGAGCCAAGGGAACATTTGAAGGTCAAACATGTCAAGCGGTGATTTCACATAATAAGAGAATGAAATTCAGAGGGTGAAATCTGTAAAGAGGGTATTCCCATCACAGGGGATCTTCTCCTTAGATGCCCATTGGCCATTTAGAAGCCTAGGACTTTAAACTTGTTAGGGTGTATTAGGATTTCAATTCCTGTTTGTTTGGGGACCTTGGATTAGAATTGATCTTGTCATCACGCTTTTTTATAAGAAACAAGTAGGGAGTCGCCAATGAGTTTTAGGAAAACTCATAAACCTCGTTCATGCCTTTCTCCCAAGTGGAGTTCATGGGATAATTAGCACGAATCGTAAGTTTACCCATGCCCAAATTGGTTTACATAAACTAGAAATGAGTTCGGGAGCGAGGGTACTAAAATAACGTTCCCTTTAGGGGGGAATCGCTATCCTAGCCCAAATACGGCCTCTACTAGCTCTTCCTTTTTCACAATTTCATCACCAAACAATATATGCAACGCGATACCTAAAACTGTGTTAGTTGATTTCATTTACACACATGAATCATGTAGGAATTACATTGCAAAAGTCGTTATTCTTATTTAATCAATATTCGTGAAAGAACAATAAATAAACAATATTCACCTTGTCTTAAATGGTAAAACAACAATTAATTATTCAAATTCTATTCTTGATTGAAAGAGTACTATGTGAATTAATTAATTAATAGTTTTTTTTTAAAGTGATCAAACAACACTAATTAATCAATTAAAGTTATTTAAACAATAAAAGAAAAGTGATTTATCTAAGTGCTCAGGAAACTAACCGTTCTTCTTTTATGTTAAATCTCCGTTTAATGTGTTTATGCACTTTCTTTCTTCTTTGTACCTCTAAGGATTTCAATGGATTCAATTAGGGTTGGAAAGTATTTGAGAAGAGAGAAGAAAAAGTAGTATGATAATAAGAGAAGTTGAGAGATTAGGGTTTTGAGAATACTAGGGTTTTAATTCTGAATTTTCGGTCCGTTTAGAGTTGAACGAAGACCCCTATTTATAGGCATAGGTGATCGAGGTTAAGATAGTGTCGTTAGTCTACTAACCCTAATCAAATTAACAATTTATAATACCTAAACTACCCTAATACGAGTATAGGGGTAAGTAAAGGGTCGAACCCAAAAGGACTAAGTGTATCAATCTATGCTAATTAGACTACTAGGAAAGCTTGTGAGGTAAGAGAGGTTCAATTAAACACTACTAAGAGCAAATAACTAAAACTAGGGAAAGTGGAATCCAATTACATCAATACATTCAATAACATCATACAATTAGATGAAAATGACCTTGATTAGGAACAATTAACACATTTAACTCACTCTCGCACAATTAAGCATGTTAATTATCCTACTAAACTAATTCACTCTCGTGCAACTAGCCTAGCAAAGGTATGGAAGAATTTAGGGCTCTCAACCAACTCACTCTCGCACAATCGATTGAAAACACAATTAAAAGCATAGAATCAATTAGCTAGAAAGATTCTAATACATAAAAGCATCATCCATACACAATTATCAAGAAACAATTCCACACTAATCACAATCAATCATTCAACTTATTAACATGACCTTCATCCATTTCCCTAGAACAAAACCTAAACTAACATGGTGAACAAAAACAAGGAAAACAAGGTAAAAAATAAAAGCAAGAATCAACAACTAAACTAATTAATCTACTCAAATAAACAAATAAATAAGCAAAAACAATAATAAATGAAAGCAATAAAGGTGAGAGAAAGTTAGGAAGACTCATTGAATTTATGAGAGGAAAAATCCACAAATTTGCTTCTTCAAAATCCCAAAAACTCCATGAAAAATCCAAGCTTTCTCTCTCTAAACTACTCCTAAACTAGAGAGAGAAACTCCTAATCTAACCCTAAGAGTGAGAAGCTCTCCTAAACTAACTAAGAAAATAGCATAATAGATCCCTCCTTTTTTACAAAGAGTCCCGTCTATATATATGTGGCTCCACACAAAAGAAAGAGACTTGGACAACAAGGCGCAAATAAATCGTAAACCCAGTCGTGCGCGCCCGCACATGAGTCCTGTGCGCCCGCACACAATGTGTGTGCGCCCTCTCATCGTAGTGTGCGGCCGCAACTTTGTGGGTACGGGGAAAATAAGCGCGCCCGCACATGAGTCATGCGCGCCCGCGCAAAGGTGTGTGCGCCCGCGCAAAGGTGTGTGCGCCCGCACAGAGGTCGCGCATAGGGTCGCGCAAACTCTCTAGTTTTGCTCTGTTTCTTCAGTCTGGCTGTGCGGGTTCTGACAGGGCTGCGCGCCCGCACAGCCTCACATGTGCGCCCGCGCATAAGCCGCACAGCACCCCGCGCACAACAGATAACTTGGCTTCTTGATATCCTCTTTCTTTCGGCGCATAATTCCTACAAAACCAAAGCATGGAGATCAAAATAAAAACAAAGAAGATAAATTAAATAAATTAAGAAAATAAGCTAAAAACTATTAAAAACCACTTAAATACTCGAAATCAAGATAAAAGACAAGAATAAGTAAATAAAGAAATAAAGGACAAAAAGGGTTAAATTATTGGAAAAATAAGCCGAAAAACGACTCAATAAACACCCTAAAAAGTGGCATAAAAGTCACTTATCAAACTCCCCCAAGCTAACCTTTTGCTCGTCCTCGAGCAAATTAACATGAAACACGAAAGAAGGAGAATGATTTATTCAAGCAAAGCTAGAACACTTAAGGAGACAAGAATGTACACTAACTCACTTTCGTAGGAATCACGGTCACTTTTAGCAACTAATGACAAGCCCTTTAAACCCCTAGATCGCCCTAGAGGACGAGTGTGCTCTCGTGAGGGTGTCCTAAAAGTTTAACCCACAACTCTAAATAAAAACCAAGGCACGGCAATAAAAAAAAGAAAAGAAAAAGAAACATAAAAAAAAGAAAGAAAACACAATTTCATATTTGGACAAGAGATAGGAACAAACACCAATGAATGCGAACCTTTCTAAATAGACAAATGTATGCACGTTCTAAGATGTCAATGGTTGATTGAAACATAACATATGCTAAGCATAGAGAACTAATGAGGACTCAATCCACCCTAGCCCCAACCAATCGGGCCGCGTTCTCTCCACTAGCTTCAAATCAACCCTTAAGCTAGCTTCTCATGATTCCACGAAGGAACCGGAAAAAGATGAAGAAATGAAAAACTTTGAGAAGGTAATCCCGACATCTCAACTATGCATACTCTCTCCATAGGTTTGAGATCTATCTCCCTCCACCGTTCTTTGACCTAACCCCACTAAAGTCTAAGGGACTTTTATTAGGTTGTAACGTAAGGCTAAGGGTTAAGGCGGGGTAAAATTTTGAAAATTTTGGTGATATTTCCTAAGTGAAGCAAAAGAGTGGCCTACTCTCAAAAACAAACTCAAGAATTCACAAAATATCAAAAAAAAAATACCAATAATGCCATCTCCCACAAGCTTACTCAACACTAACACACAATATATACAAAAAAAATGAAGGAACGCTCCCCCCCAAGCTTGAACGAAGCATTGTCCTCAATGCTTAAACAAGGGAAGAAAACGAAACCAAACTAAAATATATTATTTGTGTTTATTTGTTTCTTTTTATTTTTTTTATGTGTCCTTGCCTTTTTCTAACCATGGACGGCTTTTTCTTGAAACTTCATTTGATTTTCTTGAATTGCATCTTTCTTCTCGAACTTTTTGCATATTCTTTTCAAGCTCAACTTTCAAATACCGTACTTAAACCAATTCACAAAGTTTTCTTGCTCATGATCAACACTCTCAACACTCAAACCTCACATGCCTATGCTTCACTAACTAAAAGGGTTGGTAAACATAGGCCATTGGGTTTGTAATGCGGTTTAAACAAGAGCGGGAAACATTAGGCTCAAATTGGTTAATAAGTAGGTTGATGCAAAATAGAAAATCAAATTTGTAACAAAATAAAAAGAAGATAAAGAAAAATGAGAAAAGGTGCCCTTTTCCTCCCCCAGAGAGGCCCGGTCGCGATCTTGGGAGCTAGAGGTCAAAACAAGGATTAAGACATGCATAGTCAAGGATCCTAAATAGCCGCTCAACAAGGTGATGAAGGCTAGAACAAATGAAGCTCACAAGGGATTATAACCAAACAAATACCAACCAAGGGTTTCAAATCCACTATAGAGAGCAACTCCATCTTACCACATTCCCGTGAACTAAGGCTTCATGGACCCCTAAAAGTTCTTAAACCGGCTACCTTAGCATATAGTATCCTAGAGTCAACCAATGACACTCTCAAACCGTGCATACATTTACCACTTAGGAAGAAAAACATTCAAGGATTCAAGTCCCAAAACAAAATGTCCAATATAAGAACAAACAAAAAACATTTTGCCAAAATTACCTTGAAAGTACACAAAAATCTTTTTAGAATTTTCAAAATATAAGAAAAGACATGAAAATGCATATACTCAAGTGCATGGCATAAACGAATCAACATCCCACCAAACATGATAGGATACCCTCCCCCAAGCTTGAATGAGACAATATACTCAAACATAAACCAAATAATCCATGGGAGGGGAAAAGAAAGAAATCAATCCAACAAACCAACACAAGTCCAACGAGTCACCAACCATTAGAGAAAGATCTAGGAAAGATATTACCGGATATTGGTGGGTGTAATTACCCGCAAATGAACCAATTTAACCTTTCAAAGCCGATTTCCTCTTGAATTGAATCTCGATTTCCTTATGCTAGCAAAAATAGGCGTCAAACTTCCTTGGTTCTTGATCCAAACCAATGCATAAGAGTATATCAAGCCATGTACCTAGCAAAAGGCACACAAACATTTCCATGAGAGAAAATCTAATCTAAAAAGGAAAGAAAATGAAAGCAATAAAAACCTCGGGTTACTTCCCGAGAAAGGCTTGTTTAACGTCCAAGCGAGACCGCTCTAGTAAATAAAATTGCAATGAACGCAAGAGCTTATCAAATGCACTACTACACATCTCATATGATAACAAGTAGGCAAATGACGAGAGGAGGACGTGCAACAAGATTATTGCACATAAATGAGGAGGAAGATGCCAAAAGAAAGAAGAAAAATCAAAAAAAGAAGAAGAAAAATAAGGAAGAGAATAAAAAGGCAAAACCTCCTCAAAATCTTTTTGGGTGGCATAATCACCCATTTCCTCAATGATGGGAGGATGAGAAGGAAAAGTCTCATCGAAGAAGAGAGGGTCCTCAATAGGCTTTAAGACAAAAGAGGGGAGGAACATAGGATAGTAGGGGATGTGGTCAAATTTCCTTGAGAAAGGGACATGAGGAAGGGGAGGAGAAACAATGGTCTCACAAAGCCTCACATCACCAATGAGGGCATGAAAATCAATCATTGAATCCTCAAAAGAACACTCTTGACTCTCATCTCCCTCAAACAAAAACTCTCCAATAGAAACAACCTCATCCTCCTCTCTATCACAACGATGAACAACAACTCCCTCAAGATCCTCAAAGCCTAGAGTCTCTAAACCATGCATGAAAGGATAAAGGTTTCTCTCAAATTCATCCCTTTCCCATGAAGCATTGCCAATGAACTCTTTCAAGAGGCTATAATGATTTGTTACACCTTCAATGAACATACTAGCCATAACCTCAAATAAGTCCAAAGACTCATGGATAGAAGGGTCACAAACATGCAAGGTAGACTCATCAAGATGGGGAAGGGGGTTGGAAACCTCAAAATCGATATTTTCTTCATTAAAAACTCTTCCACCATCACTCAAGGGACTTTCAATCTCTCTTGATTGCTCAAACTCATCATCATCATCCTCATGAAATCCCTCATTCAAAATTGAAGATGGCTCACTCACATCCTCACCAAGGGAAGCTCTCAAAGGGGGTGAATAAGGGGAAGGATGACATTCAAGCTCAAATGGGGAATGAAAAGGATCAAAATCCTCAAAAATCCTCTCATCACAAGAACATCTCCCCTCACCTTCACACCCTCGGCCCACATCATTCTCAAAAACACTCTCACACTCCAAATGAGGTGCCTCACATCCATTTACATCAACCAAAGCACTCATCACTTGGGCAAGCCTCACTTCTCTCAATTTTTGTTCCTCTTGAAGCTCTTGGAGTTGTTGGGTGAGATATTGCATTTGAGAAAGAATTTGGGCTTCAATGTTATTGGGTTGAGGTTCATGATCAAATTCAAATTGCACATCATCAAAATTAGCACAAACCTCATCAAAATGAGCATAAGGGGGAAAGGTGTCAATTTGCATACTTGGATTATCACTAGGCACATAAGAAGTATCAAGAGAATTCATGCAAAAATTAAAAGAATCTTGGCATTGAGAATCAAAGTAAGAAACATGAGATTCTCTATCTAAAGAATCCTTAGCAAGCCATGTGAAGAAATCCCACGCATCATGCATAGACAAATGACAAAATCTACCATTATTCATGTCCTCAACCATTCCCCTAGTATACTCATTCATGCCCCAATAAGCTATATCACAAGCATCACTAAGAGAACACCCATGGTAACTAAGAAAACCATCTAGTCTTTCAAAGTAAGCATAAAAGGGTTCACCATCAAATTGAGGAAAAGATAAGCATGCCATTTTTATACAAAGGACAAAGAAAAGCAAACAAAAATCAAATTATATACAAGAACCTAGCTAATCTAATCAACACAAACTAATGAACGCCTTAGTCCCCGGCAACGGCGCCAAAATTTGATCGAGGTTAAGATAGTGTCGTTAGTCTACTAACCCTAATCAAATTAACAATTTATAATACCTAAACTACCCTAATACGAGTATAGGGGTAAGTAAAGGGTCGAACCCAAAAGGACTAAGTGTATCAATCTATGCTAATTAGACTACTAGGAAAGCTTGTGAGGTAAGAGAGGTTCAATTAAACACTACTAAGAGCAAATAACTAAAACTAGGGAAAGTGGAATCCAATTACATCAATACATTCAATAACATCATACAATTAGATGAAAATGACCTTGATTAGGAACAATTAACACATTTAACTCACTCTCGCACAATTAAGCATGTTAATTATCCTACTAAACTAATTCACTCTCGTGCAACTAGCCTAGCAAAGGTATGGAAGAATTTAGGGCTCTCAACCAACTCACTCTCGCACAATCGATTGAAAACACAATTAAAAGCATAGAATCAATTAGCTAGAAAGATTCTAATACATAAAAGCATCATCCATACACAATAATCAAGAAACAATTCCACACTAATCATAATCAATCATTCAACTTATTAACATGACCTTTATCCATTTCCCTAGAACAAAACCTAAACTAACATGGTGAACAAAAACAAGGAAAACAAGGTAAAATAATAATAAAAGCAAGAATCAACCACTAAACTAATTAATCTACTCAAATAAACAAATAAATAAGCAAAAATAATAATAAATGAAAGCAATAAAGGTGAGAGAAAGTTAGGAAGACTCATTGAATTTATGAGAGGAAAAATCCACAAATTTGCTTCTTCAAAATCCCAAAAACTCCATGAAAAATCCAAGCTTTCTCTCTCTAAACTACTCCTAAACTAGAGAGAGAAACTCCTAATCTAACCCTAAGAGTGAGAAGCTCTCCTAAACTAACTAAGAAAATAGCATAATAGATCCCTCCTTTTTTACAAAGAGTCCCGTCTATATATATGTGGCTCCACACAAAAGAAAGAGACTTGGACAACAAGGCGCAAATAAATCGTAAACCCAGTCGTGCGCGCCCGCACATGAGTCCTGTGCGCCCGCACACAATGTGTGTGCGCCCTCTCATCGTAGTGTGCGGCCGCAACTTTGTGGGTACGGGGAAAATAAGCGCGCCCGCACATGAGTCATGCGCGCCCGCGCAAAGGTGTGTGCGCCCGCATAGAGGTCGCGCATAGGGTCGCGCAAACTCTCTGGTTTTGCTCTGTTTCTTCAGTCTGGCTGTGCGGGTTCTGACAGGGCTGCGCGCCCGCACAGCCTCACATGTGCGCCCGCGCATAAGCCGCACAGCACCCCGCGCACAACAGATAACTTGGCTTCTTGATATCCTCTTTCTTTCGGCGCATAATTCCTACAAAACCAAAGCATGGAGATCAAAATAAAAACAAAGAAGATAAATTAAATAAATTAAGAAAATAAGCTAAAAACTATTAAAAACCACTTAAATACTCGAAATCAAGATAAAAGACAAGAATAAGTAAATAAAGAAATAAAGGACAAAAAGGGTTAAATTATTGGAAAAATAAGCCGAAAAACGACTCAATAAACACCCTAAAAAGTGGCATAAAAGTCACTTATCAATAGGGATCTATGTTTAGAGTTTTAGAGTCGCGCCGTCGGGTGGCGCGCGCAACTCTCTGAGTCGTGCTGGGTACCACGTGCATCTCAATGCGCGCGCGCAACTGATAGAGTTGCGCTGGTTTGCGGTTTGTCTTGTACAAAAATGCGTTTTTAAAACTTCCATAACTTTTATTGCGTATTCGGATTAAGGCGTGTGAGATATCATTAGAAAGCTCAGGATTGTTAATTTCCAATGCCATTAGAATTAGGTTAAAATCTGTTACGTATCAAAATATATGGCCGTTGGAGTGCAAGGGTGTTGGTTTTAAGGCCCGATTTAGTGTTTTGATCATAACTTCTTCGTTTTAGCTCAGAATTGTGCTTATAATATATTGTTGGAAATCTATTTGAAAGGGATATCCATATGTATAGACCTTGTACGAGATTTTGATGTTTGGTTCATCTGTTTGGCTCGATGTTTCAATAATGTAGGTTCTATTAGATCCAATCATTGCATTAGATGCATTTGGGTTCGTTATTAATCAAATTTAAACATGTATGAACATGTTTTAGGCCTAATTAGTAATCGAACTAGGCTATAAGATAAATTGGTCTTAAATATGGGTTTTAACTTACTTCATAATTCTTTTCATAGTCCATAAACACTTCAACTTTGATCTAGCATGAAGAACGAATTTTTGTAACATCATCGCACTTCCTTTCGAGACATGAGGTTAAAAGTAGGTGTCTATAGTTAGCCCCCACTTTGATCGAGTCTAGAATAGACGATGATCAAAGTAGTCAAGGAAATAAATATGAGACTCATTCTGTGAAGCT
Source organism: Chenopodium album (assembly GCF_948465745.1). Taxonomy (NCBI): domain Eukaryota; kingdom Viridiplantae; phylum Streptophyta; class Magnoliopsida; order Caryophyllales; family Amaranthaceae; genus Chenopodium; species Chenopodium album. Next base: position 45,894,734 of record NC_137838.1, read on the forward strand.
CCCTAAGAATAGAGAATCTTTTAGAAATGTTAAGGATATCGAAACGATCCTTGGTTCTCTATGTGTATGAAGCAAGTAGCTATTAAGGCCAGAAAAAGTTATTTCTAATCTTAACACGCTAAAGAATCTAGATTGATCCTTTGCTTTTGTAGAGCGCTTTTACAAGTAAAGGTGTTCTAGGTGATGTCAAATCATGAGAAGAGATCGATAAAAAGGGAGTAAAGGGGATGATTTCCTCTCAATCATGTCATCGTTGGTCTAAAGTCCCTCTATATGTCATTGAAACTTTAGCTTAACTTTAACAAAGTAAAAAGATGAAAAAGGTGTTTTCGGCATTCGAGCCTAAATGTTTCGACATTCGAGCTGGATGTCCACAAGATAGAAATACATGTCTTAGGACTGTAGGAACATATCCAAATCCAGTGAGAGAGAAGAAAGTCAGCAACTCTCTCAACAATTTTGTCCACAAGATGAGTACACGTGTCTAAGGACTGTGGCACGTGACTACATAGGTGTGACATCGTCTCGTCGCTCTTTATACAAGGGGTGGATGGACACCCTAATTGTACGGTAAGCCAGTAAGCTCACTAACTACTGTATTTGCTTCCAACCAAGAAGTGTCTGTTCTTGATGGTTTGGCGCACCTGTCGACTCGTGAACTAACGTCTAAAGTAATCCTCTACCTTTTTGTTCCGAGAGGTAGATCTCGCAAAACTTGATGAGTTGCGCGCAACATTTGAATTAGTAAAAGATTTGGAGAAGCGCGATCTGCAGCTCACTTTCTTCTTCTCATCTTTCTCCAATCTTGATCTCTTTCCATTTTTGGTTGTCGTTTGAAGCTAAGGAAAGTAAATCTTTCTCCTTTTATTCTACCAGACTTTGATCTTGGTCATTAAAATGGAGAAATCGAATGAAGAATCGTAATAAAAGTTGGGGTTTTCGATTCGATTTGTTGTCATGAATTTGTTTGCTTGTTGTTGTGACATGTTTAAGCAATATATTGCAACAAATTTAATGTTAAGTGATAAAGTATTGATCCTGTATGAGCATATCAAGCATATATGTGTTTTTTTTCTTGTTCATTCTAATTTTGACTTTGTGCTTGATCTTTATTTCTCTCTTTTTTTGCTCACATAGACTACACTTGTTAATTTTAATGTAAATTGAAGTGTTTAGAACAACAATTATGCATTAAAATTATAAATGGAATTTCGAACTTTTATAATAGCATGAATTTGTTCTTGCGACTCATTATATATATATATATATATATATATATATATATATATATATATATATATATATATATATATATATATATATATATATATATATATATATATATATATATATATATATATATATATATATATGTTTTCATGCGTAAGTTGCAAAATTGGCTTTATCAATGATAAAAATAACCAATGGTTAATATTATTCACTTATAAAACAGTGATTTCATGATTTACACAAAACTAGTTAGTTTAGGAAATTCTTGAAGAGATCATTGAACTGGTGTAGCTTGGTTATACTTTGGGTTCGTAAAGCCCCCATTTTACATTTTCGAATGTTGTAGCCCCCAGTGTTGGGTGACTTTGATGATTTGCTTGTTGTCAATAATTAGACCCTTCCATGTTTCTTAAAATGGGTTTATAAATCCCGTGTTTCGTCTTTTCTTGCTACTTTTGAATTCTTTCTTTTGAGTTCAAATTTTTTCACTGTTTTGAAGCTCGAGAAAGTAGATGCTATCCCCCTTGCGAAATTCCAATGTGTGCGAAAATGGAGAATAAATTAGAATGAAGACTCCTTAATTTCAAATTTAGGAGTCTTTTGTTTACATTCTAACTCATGAAATTGTTTTTATTATGTTAATAATGTGTCTTGATACAATTTTCATGATGAATGATTGAGTACTAAACTTTCATATGAGCAAGTATCATGATTTTGTTGCTCTATACTAGTCATACTCTCTAATCTCTAGAGTAAATTGAAGTATTAAAACAACAATTATGCTCAAAGATTAGTTATTGAAGTTGAACTTGAAAATGGCTCGAATATGTAACTTCTTTCATGGCCAAGTTCAGTTGCAAATATAGTTTTCAAAGGAAAAAAATGATTATTAAATCATTGTGATGCATTTGAAAATTGTAAGGCTCGAGATCTACGTAAACCATTTGTACCTTAGGCGATTCTCGAAAGTAGCTCGAATGACATGAATGCCTCATTTTTTTTTGTTGATATTAGAGCCCCCATGTGTTGGGTTATGCGCATTCTTTCTATTTCTCAAGTCTTTGAGCCCCCAATTTGGGGTAGTTCTAATGACTTGTTATTGTTTAGGCCATTCATATAATCATGATATTAAGATGGACCGATGTATATGTCCTATTTTTGTTTTGAGATAATTAGGACAATGACATGGTTTTCACATTTTAGTTAAAGTCATGTTCGAGAAAGCAAGTTAGTTCTTTGCTTGTTTATAATTAAACCAAAACAATTGTGTTTAAGGTTTATTATATCATACCTAATGTCTAAACGTCTGTAAAGATCACTGTGGTGATTTTATTCTCAAAATTGATTTAGAACATCAAATATTTTCTTTGTTCTTATCAATCATTGATTTTGGTCTTGCAGGTGGTTTGTTTACCATCCCTAAGCCAATGAGAACAAGTTCGAGCCAAGAAGTCGAATCTTAGTTCATTCCTTTTGAAAATATAAATGTACATACACGTATTATCCAAACGGTTATTGAGAATCTGAAAATTTATTTATTTGAGGAAATGAAATAAAAATTCATAAAGGAAATTTTGAATACTATTTTTTATTAGAGACATGTTATTTCAAACTAGAATTCAAAATTTTAAAAGGGTCCAATAATTTAAATAAAAGTTTGTTTTGAAAAGCAACTTTTTATAGTTGGCAAAATACATAATATTTTTTCAAAATTGAACCAAAAATGGAAAGAAAAGTCTAGCTCGTAATTGAGTGTGACTTTTTTTTTTCCAAGATTGATGAAGGTAAGTTGTAATTTGCAACTTATTTCAACAATGATATGAAAATGTGAGCAGACTTTCGTATATCTGATATTGTTTAAGTTTTACTTTTTGTCATCATTGTCATATTTTGCTAATTGAAAGTGAATTTCTTTCAATTAAATAAGCGCCGTAGTTTGGAAACGAATATTTATCAAACCTAGGCTTGGTGAAGTGTTAGAATAATTAATAAAATCATTTGAATCACTTTCCAAAATATGGTCTCATTTTAAAATGAAAGTTAAGGTGAGACTTATATTTTTAATTTGAAGCCCCCAAGTGTAGACTTAGGTGGCTTTTGGAATTCATGTATACATATTCTAGGGGATATTTCTCATGTTTATTTAAGGACCCAAGATTTGTATTTTCAATTTGCGGAATATTGCATATGTTTATCATAAATTGTTTGATCAAGTGACATAATTAATTATCTTGGTCAAATAACAGGAAGTGGTATTTTTCCCTTTGTCATTTAAAGTAATTAAGATGGTTAATAATAAGCTTTGTATGACATTGATTTCACAACATAAATAGCGTGTCAAATCTGTAAATAGAGAGAAGTGGGGATGTCCTAGCTTTTTTAAGCTCCCAATTTGAGGCAAAGAGCGGAAAAATTATACTATTTTCGAGTATTTTAGTTGTCAAATGGGAGGGATCATCCCGAGTTACCCTCTAAAAAAGAAATGAACAAAAAAATACGGATTTGTATAAAAAGGAAGGCGAATCCAACTTTCCCATAGAAGAATAAAGAAAGAAAATTAGACATGTTTTCGAAAAGCAAGGATTATTGACTTAATATTTGAATCATCTTGATGACTTGGCAGTGAGGTATACGTGTGATAGCGATAACGATCATTTTTTTCATGTAGCAATCATGTTCAATCAATGTTCCTCGCTTAGAGAAGATCGAGATATCCCACGCAGGCGGACATATTAGTTTCTCATGATAAGTGAGAAGACCAATGCTCAAGAGTTGTAAAAGATATCTAAAGTTGACGTCAAGGCTGTCGATATATCAAAACTATTTATTGTGTTAACTCTTTTTCTTTCTAGGCAATGTACATAGAACCCGAATTACCTTTGTAATAAATAGCCCTATTATTAAAAGAAAATTAGATGATTTTTTTAAAGTGATAATCATCTCATTTTTCTTTGGCAAAAGATATGGAAAACATCGAATTTAGTTTGATTCGATTGCTTTACTAACATGATGTAATCAAGCCAATGGTTATCATATCATCCAAATCATTTGATTTTTTTTTTTTAATATGATCTTGAAATCATAACTCAACACTTCATGCATTTTATATATGGGCATGACTACTCAATAGTAGGTCCATATGTGCAAAGGCCTAAGATTGACCATATTTTCATGGAATGATGATTTTGGTATATGGTTATGGTCTACCTCAAGGAGGGCCTTTCCAAGGTTGCTAGGCTTGGGGTTATGAACAATGAACAAGCTAGGGTATACTCCCAAAATCCCTTACTTTTGGTGCTTCTCAAATTTAAACCTTTCTTCTTTATGTGGCAACTTCCTACATTAGGTGCCTTTTCCTTGTCATCTCTCCTTTGTTTTTTTTTTCTTTTTTTTTTACAAGTTTTGTTTTTGGTTTGGAACTATTTTTTGATCTTTTCTTTTGGGTTTAGACTAAATTTGTGTCCCCCACTTATGTTTCGTTCCCCCAATTTCCTATTTATATCTTTGCACCATTCCCATCACAAGGTATGGAATAATGTAGGTTGAATAACTAAGGCTCAATTGACGAGGCTCAAAAGGGTTGCCAAAAAGATGGATTTTTTCTAAGGTTAAGAACATGGGATTATATTTTTGGAGTTTCAAGTTGCCTCCTGTGTTGGTGAAATCATCATATCCTTTCTTTGTGGGCCTAAGATGGGCCTCTTTTCATTCAATACATCTTGTAAGCCAAAGCTCATCAAGATTCTTAAAGTGTTAAGTATTTATGCCTTTTGATATTGCCTGTTTGTATGTATACGTTTTATTTAATTCAAGTCAATAACAATAAAGAGATTGAAAAGAGAACAAGATACTTGAAAATATATTTTTTATTCACTAATTAATGAGAGTACAAAATAAGTAGATTCGACAGCATGAATCTCTTAGTCTATCATAAAAAAAAAAAAAAAAAAAAAAAAAAAAAAAAAAAAAAACAAAGGAAAGAAACAAAACAAGACCTAGGGTGCTACATCTTGAATTGTTGATAAATTCTTGAGATTGCGTCTTCGAGCTTTGTCTGTTTTCGACGTAGGTGAAATCCTCTCTAAAAATCAAGTCCATCTATATGATTCATGGTTTCATTTATCAAGTCCCTTTCAATTAATATTCCCACAGTATAGACTTATTGAGATGTGTCTATACCAAGGTATTGTAAATGGCACTTGTATGGTGGAGACATGTTGTCTATGAACTTAGGAACAAGTTTATGATCCGGAGGTCTTTCTGGAATAAGAGCAATCTTTGATCGCCACCTAGGAAAGAAGTCAATGAAGCCTTCTTCTTCCCCTTGCTTAAGCAATTCGAGATCGCGCAAGGTAGTTGTGAGCTCGATGTTATCTCCATATTGGGTTAAGAACTCTTTTACAACGTCACTCCAAGTGCAAGTTTGTATTGCATCGAGGTTATAAAACCATGATCTAGTAGTTGGGTCCAATGAAAGAGGAAAAGTACATGCATATATATAGCCTTGGCTCAACCCCTTTCAATGCCATAATTCAAATAAAGCTCATTAAGTGAGTCCTATGATTGTCTGTAACCTTAAAGGTTAGCAAAGTCGTAGTCAAGAACTTTTATGGGAGAGTCTTGCCATTAGGTTATGGTGCAAGCTCATAATTGAAGTACTTATTCCCTGAGTTAGCTCGAAGGACAAGTTTCTCCAAGGCATCTACTCTTTCGGCTCTTGGTTTTTCTTGTAGAATGTTTTCTTTTTCTTTTTCTACTTTTATTTTAGCCTTTTCTACTTTTTTATGAGCCTTCATTTGGGATTCTTTTAGAAAGGAATGGTGTCCTTTGAACAAGTGTATTATTCTGATAGCGGATTCAGAATTATTAGAAAGCTAATATATTTAGCAAGGTCAAGTGATCGGAATGCCTGGGTAGAGGCCGCTTCCGATCAGTAATATTAATGTATAATTAATATTATAACTTAATCTTGACTGAACCCTTCGGGTCACACCCAAGCAAATATACGAACCGACTCGACGAATTAATTCGGAAAAAATTAATTCGTCGCCCGAGTATTAAATATTTAGACGTCGGAAATTCGAGCTTGGAGCGTCAAAACCGAGCGTCGGAAGTCGAGTCAAAATAATAAAAGAAGAGACACAAAAATAATAAATCAACAAGACTAAAATACCCCTAGCATCGGAATTCCCGGAGCAAACCGAGTGCTAGGGGCATTTGGTATAGCATGATGGCTAGTATGCGCACCAAGCCGAGCCTAGGTTGGCTGGTGTGTGCTAGCGCACCAATGCTAGCATCGCATGCTAGCAGCGCTGGCCAACGCGCGCAAGGAGCATCGACACTCAGCAGCAGCCCGCATCCTTGATGTGCGGCTTGCTGGCCGAGTGCACGAGCAGCTCGCACAAGCCGTGCTGGGCTTGCTGGCCGAGTGCACGAGCAGCTCGCACAAGCCGTGCTGGGCTTGCTGGCCAACAGCGCCAAGCAGCCCGCACGCTCGTGTTGGGCTTGCTGGCAGCCGCACATGGCAGCCTACCTTGGGTGCCTTGGTGCCCAAGTGTATTGCCATGTGGCGCATTGTAAGGAGAGGCTTGAGGAATGAGGTGGCCGGTTTTTTGAGAGGGAGTGGGGAGCAAGTTTTGTCCCCCCCTCCTCCAAATGGTCCTCACCTAACCTCTCTCAGGAGCTTGCCACTTGTTGATTTATTACTAGTTTGATTATTTATTATATTTTAGCTTTAAAATAAAGTGGAAAAATCAAATTCTCCCACATTGATGGGAGAGCTTTTTCACTCTCTTGTTTTCCCTATAAATACCCAAGTTGGGGTATTGGGAAAATCACTTGAGTGAGAGTTGTGATAAAAACATCACCATTGTGAAAACCTTAGAACTCATTTAATCACTCGGGTTTTGGTCGGACCTTGTTAACTCCAAGGTAGCGGACCTAAAAGTCGGTGTTCGTCCTTTGTGGGTGGATACCGTTGGAGGCTCGGTATTTTCGGAGCTAAAGCTTTCAAGTAAGAGCCCATTATGTCGGGCGAAGCACTCGTCAAAGGTAAATTACTATTCGTTCCTTTTATGTCTATTTGTTATGCTTTATGGTTTTATTAATTGCGAGTGGTTCTTTGGGTCAGGGTCGTTTCCGCGGTAAGTTGGACTTACCAAACCTCAACAGCGGTATCGGAGCCACGCTCGTTTATTTTTAAAATCATAATATTTTTTCAATGTGATTTTTCTGGTTTAAGTTGCTAATTATATTAGTAGCTCGTATTATCTATTTTAACCTCGTATTTAAGCTACCTTCAGCCCCGAACCCAGATTTCGACCCAAAAATAGTGTATTTTTGGTGGAAAATGTGTTCTAGAAATGGTTTAATCCTTTTAGGGTGCGGTTTTAAGCCAAAAGACGACCAGAAATGCTATTTTTGAGGGTTTTTTCGTTTTTATGAACAATTTTAAATCTTTCTAACTTTGAAAATTAATTGCATATTTATGGTGGTTATGTAATTGGTTCAATACATATTTTATTTGCAATTTTAAACCTCTTTAGGCATAATTACTTTGTAGTAATTTGTGCTTGAATGCTTGGTTTTATTTTTCAATTAATTGTAAACTAATTGCATTAAGTGTGAAATTGTTGTTCTTTGAGGCTTCCAAGTATTAAAGATTCAATCTTTAATTATGTTAAGTGATTGAAACTTTATATTACTAAATTCTATGAATTTTTGTTAAACTTTGTTTACTTAATCTTTTTTTAGTTGATTGGAATCATAAAGTTTGAAATTTTGTGATAGAAAAATTGTTTATCTTCATATTGGAAGATATAATTTTTCAAGGATTCACAAGTATTAAAGTTGGAATCTTTATTGAGTTTATATTCATTTTTCCCAACTTTCTCTTATTTTGTCAAAAACTCAAAGTTAATTTAAATTAATTAAATTAATAGTGAGTATTTGCCCTATTATTTTTGTTGCACCAAGTTAAACCAATTTAATTAAAGAATGGTTCTTGGGAATTATTTTGGTTGCATGCACTTTAAAAATTTTATTTGAGTTAGACTTGTTTAAATTTTAATTTTGCTCATTAAATTAGTTTTAAAATTAATTTAGAATTAATTTTGAAAGTCACGCAAAATTTTAGGGATCAAATTCCGAGGCTAACGGCACGCAAAACAAGGCATGAACGCCCTTGCCTAGCTGTAGGCGTCATTCGAAGTGCGCCTACATTAAAAGCATGTGTGAATATGCTTGGCACTCAAAGGAAGTGGGAATTGACATATACGATTAGGGACAAGGAAAGTAGGGAGCCGCCAACAAGTTTTTAAGGAACTTGTAAACCGTTCACGGATCATAAAAGGCAACCACGAATAAAGGGACAATGAAGGCAACAACGATTGACCCGTGAAGGTTACACCCCATTCATAATCCATGAGATTACTAACTCCATATGGTTCGGAACAACGAAACGAGGATCGGGGATGATGGTACGAAGTGAGTCATGGAGTCACATTCGCCCGTATTGGCCTCTACTCGATTCTTATAGCGAAAAGTGATTTCTGTGATCTCAATGGCATAGAAACAAAGATTCAATTTGCTCCAAACTATCATTAAGCTAAATTGGTTGAATATTAATGCAACACATAATTCTAAAATATTAGTGATCACTTGAATTAAGCCACAAGATTAAAAAGGAACCTAAACCGGTTGTCCAAATTATCTTATTAGGCGTGATTTTCAATTACATATTCCCTTTAAACATGAAATATAGTGATCATAAAAATAATAGAATAAACATTAATATTGGAAGCAATTTAACAATAATTCTAACAATACAAAAATCGTTAGAAAAATAATATAAATAAAAGGAACATAATTCTTACTTTGATTCTATTTGTTTGCAACTACAAAATAATAAACGAGTCAGTAACTTCAAGGAAATAATAATAAAAGAATAACTAAATTAATTTAAATAGAATTGATTTGGGGCCAAACCCTCAAACAGTTCTACTTTTCACGCCTTGGCTTAAGGACGAAACCACGAGTAAAGTATGGACTCCTTGGAGTACTTGAAGAAGGAATTTTGAAAGAAGAAGGGTAGGCTAGTGTTCAGGCTAAAGCATAGAAAAGAGAAAAAACTAGAAAATTAATTGATGCCCCGTACATCAGATTTGAGGGGGTATTTATAGAAAAAATGTGTTGAGAGAACACACGGAACCCTAAAATGATAAAAACCCTAAAAAAGTATACCGTGACATGGCAAAGTGTACCGTGACACGAAAAATCCCACCGTCAGACGGGAAACATTCCCGTGACACGGTGTACTTTTGTGTGACGCGCGAAATATATGCTAATCAGGAAAGAAAACGTGTTAAGGGTTTACGCAGAAAGGACACGGAAACCCCCCTTGTCACGGGGAACCCCACCGTCAGACGGGAAAGTTTCCCATGACACGCTGGACTATTGCCTTGATGCGGGAGTTTTCAGTCCGCTTTTCCGTCAAAATTCATTTTTAACCCTAATTTCGTTCAGCATTTTGAATGCCGATTGATAATTTCGGGCCTTTTTCTGATTTATTATTATTTGGGCCAAAACAAGAATTAAGTTAATAAAAATAAATAAAAAGTTTGGGCCAAATTAAATAATAATAATAATAAAACAGTAAAATAAGTTTGGGCTAAAATTAAAACTATTCTTTGACCAAACATCAAGACTGACCCATGGACTATTCAAAAATTGAATTAAATATGATTTTTTTAAGCACTCTCGGGATTAAATACTAAACCCGACCAATAGTGGCGGTGAAAGGTTGTTCATCATCGGGTTTGGTTTTTGGGAGACATTTTTAGGTGTCTACAGAAGCCCCCACTTTGACTGAGTTTGTAGAAATGTCAGTTTCGAAAACGATAATCAAAATAGCCGATAGGGACGGAGAATGATTTAAGACGTTCTACGATCCTAAACCACTCTGTATACGCCGATACATGCAGACAACTGTTAATTCCACAGGTAAACGTATCTGGCACCAGTGTATCGGTGACAAATGAGTTTGGCAGCTTCCTATGCTTGAAGAATCCACCGGATGACGTTTGTTGAAACGCTTTCCATGCCTGAGGAAAGCCGACTGATGAATTTGGTAACTTTCTAAGCTTGAAGAAATATACCAGATGATACTTTCCATGCTTGAGGAAAGCCGACATATGAATTTGGCGGTTTTCTATGCTTGAAGAAATCCACCGGATAATACTTTCCATGCTTGAGGAAAGTCGACAGATGATGAGATTGTAAGTCTCTTTGTATGGAGAACCTTGCACCGTGAAATGAAGGTGATTCGATTGTCCTCGAACGTGGGTTGTAGTTGGTTTGCTTGTCCCCAAACGTGGGATGTAGATGGTCTGCTTGTCCCTATACGTGGGCTGTAGATGGCCCGCTTGTCCCCGGACGTGGGCTGTAAATGGTTCGCTTGTCCCCGAACGTGGGCTGTAGATGGTCTGCTTGTCCCCGGACGTGGGCTGGTTGTAAATGGTCCGCTTGTCCCCGGAAGTGGGCTCTAAATGGTCCGCTTGTCCCCGGACGTGAGCTGGTTATAAATGGTCCGCTTGTCCCCGGACGTGGGATGTAAATGGTCCGCTTGTCCCCGGACGTGGGCTGTAGATGGTTCGCTTGTCCTCGGACGTGGGCAGTAGATGGTCCGCTTATCCCCGGACGTGGGCTGTAGATGGTTCGCTTGTCCTCGGACGTGGGCAGTAGATGGTCCGCTTGTCCCTTGATGTGGGCTGGTTGTAAATGGTCCGCTTGTCCCCGGACGTGGGCTGTAAATGGTCCGCTTGTCCCCGGACGTGGGTTGTAGATGGTCCGCTTATCCCCGGACGTGGGCTGTAGATGGTCCGCTAGTCCCCGGACGTGGGCTGTAGATGGTCCGCTAGTCCCCGGACGTGGGCTGTAATTGAGACCTGCAAAATAAAATCTGCCAGGGGAGTCATATAGACTATGATTGACTTGACCAACTGACTTGACAAGACATGACATGACATATGTATGACTTGTGATTGTTTGTGTATAGTTTGAGTGTGTGTGTGCAGACACAAGCAACCGAAAATGCAAAAGCAAAAATTTTCCAACATTTTTGTCATGCGACGAGTGGAGGGTGCCGACTTTCTCCCAAAAAAGAAAGACGTGAAAAATGAAATTTTATTTTCAAACTTCCCTCGATAAAAATTTTGAAAAAGTTTTTGAACTTCCCTAAAATAAAATAATAAAAAAAGGAAGAAGTTTTGAACTTCCTCCTTGAGCAAGACGAAATGAATCATATGGATTGAATTGCTTGTCCTGAAAATAATGTATGCATGATGCATGTTCTTAGGCCAGGAGGCTAAGGACAATTACATCATGTGACACGATAGCTGAATGAACTTAAGTCATGGAGCTAAGCATCATATATGGTGTAAAGAAGCGATCTTGAACGTCACTTAGGTCTAGAAGCTAAGCACTTATATAGATAAAGTGATTATGAACGTTGCTTAGGTCAAGGAGCTAAGAACAATATGCTTTGTATTATTACAAATCATTGATATAGAAATGTTACTCAGCACATTATGCGATGCGTGAAACAATGAACATTGCTCAGGTTAAGAAGCTAAGCAAGTATACAACGTTTCTTCTGATGAATGTTGTCTTGAAAGATGATGAAGCATGCGCGATAGGGAAACAAGATTTCATGATAAAGGGTTCCTAAGGGAAAGATGATATGGATATATATGTGTGAAAGAAGTGTGTGAAAGTGATACTAAGGTGAGGCTGCAAAGGTTATGGTGATGGAAATATATGTATGAAGAGTCACAGATGATGACTCTTTAGGCTGGGTAAGCTAATGTGATGTGGGTTTAAGCCCCCAAGTCTAGCTCTAAATGGGTAGGGATATAGAGATAATCATTGGATATTCTTTTATTCGATCATGCATAGATATGAATATGAATGTGGTTGCACCTTAATGTGAGGTTGCCTACGTATCCGTTAGGAATCAGGCCGAACGTAGCTCTAACCGAACTTTTCACAAGTGTATGTACACCTCAAAAAGGTCTTTCAAGGGTTGTAATGTGGTTAAGTTGATGGTTTGAGGAAGAAAGTGGTAAAAGGCTCAAGACCCGAGAGAAGCCCCCAAGATGTTTAATTGTGAATTTGAAAATTTTGAATTTTGCAAGTTTATTTTCAACATTTTTTTTGCTTTGTTTTTTTTTTTTTATTCTTTTGTATCAATGTAAGCAATCTCAGATCATGCGATCCATCATTCACTTAGCATTAATGTTTCTCAGGCACGGTACCGAGTACTCGATGAGAGACGCAATTTGAGACATATTTATATCGGAGACATTGGAACACTTGCCTTTAAACATTGTTTTATTGTTGCTTTACTGTTTTTTTTTTCTACTTGCTTTTTGAATGTTATACAATTACACATCTTCCAATCCCAGGGTGAAGTGAATGTAGGTTGAAGAAATGAAGGCCAAACGTTAGACGAGGCTCAAAATGGCTGATGAAGAAAGGGAATGTGATTGAACGATTAACAGGGAATGACAGGGTTGCAAAGGTGCCTCAAGTCATTGGTGTACCTTGGGTTTAGTTCGGTAATTGATTTTTTTTTTTGAGAATGAATGAATGAAAAATTCTATGATCGAGATGTAAAGGAAATTTTCTCATTTTATTAATGGAAAAGGTGAACGAAACACATGAAACATATAAAAATACAAAGTGGAAAACCTATGCTAGACATGAATGGGGGAATAGAGAAGAATGATAAAGAAAGAAATCATGAAATCTTGCACGAAGGATCTGCTGTGCGCCTTGTATTCATTACTTCTTGCCGCCTGGAGGGACAGGAAGTTTGTTTGCATCCATCAAGTCTTGAATGACGTCCTTCAAATTCCAATATTGCTCCGTAGTGTGGCCCCTTCCTTGATGGTACTTCCAATGGGCATTGGGATTCCATTTGGCGCTCCTTTCTTCAGGTTTTGGCTCTGGAAATGGCCCAATAGGTGTGATCAAGCCTTGACCGTAAAGGCGATCAAAGGCCGCATCATAAGTCATTCCTAAAGGGGTGTAAGTTTTTTTCTTCTTGGGCAATGGAGCATCAAGAGCTATCACTTCATTGATATCAACTTGGCTTAATTGTTGGTAGTATTTTTGTTGTTAGAAGACGAAGAAGAAGGATGGTCGTTCTTCTTATTTTTCCAAGTGTTATTATTGTTACTACCAGCAGTCTTTATTAGCTCATCCTCGATATTGATGCCGATGTCGTATACAGCTTCGAAAGTGTTCAGTGGAAGAAATTTGAGATGTTCCCTATATTTATGAGTCAGATTTTTAATAAAGAGGTGAACCATCTATCTTTCTTTGGGAGGATCTACCAAGAGTGAAGCTGATTCCCTCCACCTGTTCAGGTAAGCAGTGAAGCCTTCATTCTCTTTCTGTTTGAGAATGGAGAGTTCACGTTCAGAAGTTTTAGTTTGAATGTTACACTTGTAACGATTCATGAAACTGTCAGTGACATCTTGCCAAGTCGCAGTTTCTTGGCATCTAGGTAATAAAACCATTCTTGGCAAGCATGTTCTAAGGAGAGAGGGAACACCGTAGGGAAGAGTGTTACTTCCAATCCCTTAAGAGCCATGGTTGAAGAGAACGCCTTCAAATGGAATATTGGATTGTCAGTAGGCTTGAACTTTGGAATATCAGCAGTGGAAAACTTTTCAGGGAGTCTGTCCTTCACATCCAAAGGAGTGGGAGGTCGTTCCACATAAGTCAAATCCTCAGAAATCTTACTCATTTGTTCCTTCAATTTGTCAAGGGTGGAAACAGTTACCTTGTTTTGTTCCATGGTAGTGACCTTAGTGGTAAGGGTTTGCATCATGGCAGACAGTGCCTCGATGGATTTGTTGATGTTCTCAATATCTTCTTTAGTAGCCACTGAAAGGTGATAAGTAATGTGGAGATGGCAAAGTTCTCTTTGAACGCCTATTAGATCTGAGAGATTGTTGCGGTAATGACTTGAACCGTATTAATCTATCCATGTTCCTTGACCAAGTACTGTGGAATAAAATAATTCACTTAATTGTTTGACTCATTGCTCAAGATAGGAAAGGAAGAAAAAAATAGACATTTGAAAACAGGTGAGAAAAATCCACTCATTTTTTTATTATTACGAAAAAAGGGTGCATGAACCTAATATACGATCATAAACGACCTGGTGTAGGACTCGAATCGGAACATAAAAAAAGTGTGTGGACTATACTTGACTCGTGAGTGACTAAGTGATGTTATAAGACTCGTGGTATGATCGTATGGCTAGACATGTGAACAATAACCAAAATGACTGACGCGAGGACCAAATTAACACGGAAGACATAAAAAAAGCTGACTGGACTTATTTCAAGGGCACCGTGACACGGAAAACTGTACCGTGTCACGGTACAAGCTGCCGTGACGCGGTGGTTTTTTTTATTTTTTTTTTGAAAATTCACCGTGCCACGGTGGAAATTGCCGTGACACGGTGATCTTTCCCGTGCCACGGTAAACTTTCCCGTGCCACGGTGGATTCTAACGTGGCACCGGAATTTTTATTTTTTTTTAAAATCCACCGTGCCACACGGAACTTGCCGTGACACGGTGAACTTTCCCGTGCCACGGTAAACTTTCCCGTTCGACGGTGGATGCTGACGTGGCACGGGGATTTTTTTTTTTGGTGCTGGAAATCCGCCGTGTCACTGGAAAGTTCACCGTGACACGGTGGATGCTGACGTGGCACGGGAATTTTTTTTTCTTTTGCGCTAATTACTAAGTGAGTACGGTCCATTGGCAATCGTTAGTCATAAAATAATCCAGCATAGACAAAGAAAGATCGTTAGGATCAAAACGACCAAACATAAACACGTAGGCACAATGATGCAAAGAATAGTTTACAACCTAAGGTCAAGTTCTATGTTCGACTGTGGTAAGGTTTATTTGGTGTCAATAGGGTACCATGGTTAAGAGTTTGGACGCGTTAGCAAGGCAGCCTCCCTTGAGGGTGTATGCCAATGGGCGGCTTCGCGAGTTCGTGATGAAATCGAACTCGACTCCAAGGTTTGGGTGGATTTAATAACTCGGACGAACCCTTATTGCCATGAGCGTTTTTGGGTTGAAAGAGCTTAAATCCCCCGGGGCTAAGACGTATGTAGAACACACACGTTTTTTCAGAAAAATCGAAGGAAGTTGACTGTGAGAAGAGAAAACAAGCCACCGCACTGATTTTAGGATTGCCGGGACACGGCAAAGATCATCGTGCCACGGTGCTGCACACCATCAGACGGTGCACTGTACCGTGACACGGAAGATTCTGCCATGGCACGGTAGTCAGAAAATCTAACTGGTGCCCTGTTTTCCTTCGTACGCAATCAAGTTATTCAATTTCTCCAACGGGACAAACCTAAACGCGACGTTTAAACGTCTATGCTTATGCAAAAATGCCAAATAAATCACAAGAATATTTTTCAAGAATCTTTCAAGTCTCATCCACTCATCTTAATTAAATACCGATCACTTAAATCGATATATAACCAAGAATCCTCCCCAGTGGAGTCGTCATATTGTAGGCGTCATTCGAAGTGCGCCTACGTTAAAAGCATGTGTGAATATGCTTGGCACTCATAGGAAGTGGGAATCGACATATACGATTAGGGACAAGGAAAGTAGGGAGCCGCCAACAAGTTTTTAAGGAACTTGTAAACCGTTCACAGATCATAAAAGGCAACCACGAAAAAAGGGACAACAAAGGCAACAACGATTGACCCGTGAAGGTTACACCCCATTCATAATCCATGAGATTACTAACTCCATATGGTACGGAACCACGAAAGGAGGATCGGGGATGATGGTACGAAGTGAGTCATGGAGTCACATTCGCCCGTATTGGCCTCTACTCGATTCTTATAGTGAAAAGTGATTTCTGTGATCTCAAAGGCATAAAAACAAAGATTCAATTTGCTCCAAACTATCATTTAGCTAAATTGGTTGAATATTAATGCAACACATTATTCTAAAATATTAGTGATCACTTGAATTAAGCAACAAGATTAAAAAGGAACCTAAACCGGTTGTCCAAATTACCATATTAGGCGTGATTTTCAATTACATATTCCCTTTAAACATGAAATATAGTGATCAAAAAAATAATAGAATAAACATTAATATTGGAAGCATTTTAACAATAATTCTAATAATACAAAAATCGTTAGAAAAATAATAGAAATAAAAGGAACATAATTTTTACTTTGATTCTGTTTGTTTGCAACTACAAAATAATAAACGAGTTAGTAACTTTAAGGAAATAATAATAAAACAATAATTAAATTAAATTAAATAGAATTGATTTGGGGCCAAACCCTCAAACAGTTCTACCTTTCACGCCTTGGCTTAAGGATAGAACCACGAGTAAAGTATGGACTCCTTGGAGTACTTGAAGAAGGAATTTTGAAAGAAGAAGGGTAGGCTAGTGTTTAGGCTAAAGAATAGAAGAGAGAAAAAACTAGAGAATTAATTGATACCCCGTACATCAGAAATGAGGGGGTATTTATAGAAAAAATGTGTTGAGGGAACACACAAAACCCTAAAATGATAAAAACCCTAAAAAAGTATAACGTGACACGACAAAGTGTACCGTGACCTGGGAAATCCCACCGTCAGACGGGAAACATTCCCGTGACACGGTGTACTTTTTGTTTGACGCGCAAAATATATGCTAAACGGGAAAGAAAACGCGTTAAGGGTTTACGCGAAAAGGATACGAAAACCCCCCGTGTAACGGTAGGTGCCCCGTGTCACGGGGAACCCCGCCGTTAGACGGGAATGTTTCCCGTGACACGGTGGGCTGTTGCCGTGACGCGGGAGTTTTCAGTCCGCTTTTTCGTCTAAATTCATTTTTAACCCTAATTTCGTTAAGCATTTTAAATGCCGATTGATAATTTATGGCCTTTTTCTGATTTATTATTATTTGGGCCAAAATAAGAATTAAGTAAATAAAAATAAATAAAAAGTTTGGGCAAAAATAAATAATAATAATAATAAAAAAAGTAAAATAAGTTTGGGCTGAAATTAAAACTATGCTTTGACCAAACATCAAGACTGACCCATGGACTATTCAAAAATTGAAGTAAATATGATTTTTTTAAGCACTCTCGGGATTAAATACAGAACCAGACCAATAGTGGCGGTGAAAGGTTGTTCAGCATCGGGTTTAGTTTTGGGGAGACATTTTTAGGTGTCTACACTAGCCGGGCTGCATAGCAGCCCGCATGTGGCAACCGAAGGGGCTGCCATGCCCTGTGCGTGCAGCCATTGCGTGGCTGGTGCGCACGACCGCAAGCAGCAGCAGCACAAGCAACGCAGCACAGCAGCAGCACATTGCCATGTGCGTGCGTGCGTGTGTGTTGTGTTGCGTGTAATTAGGGCTGTTGTGGCGCGGTGATGTGGGGCACAAGCACATGATGCATAGTTTGGACTTGGTGCATGCATTGTGTAATTAGGGGTATGCGTAGACGTTGCTTGCAAAGCAATGTAGTGCAACGAATTCGTTCAACATGGCCATCAAGGGCCACGTTTTTTATGTGTGAAAGTTCGATGATGTGGGCGGTGTAACGCTTAGCGACATCGGGCCCACTCCCACGTTCATTGAGCATCTAACGGTTGTGCGAAATGTGAGCACTCCATGTGTTAGTGCTAGGCACTTAGACATTTTAGACTACGTATTTTTGCTTAAATTGTCGTTTTAATTATTTTATTAATCTAATTTGTTTTAATTTTTTTAATAAATTTTGGAGGCTAGGCCTCGGTTTTGAGCGGCATTGGCAAAATATATTTTGACAAATTTTGGGAATTACCGGCTTAATTAATTGGATTAATTAAGTTGGATGTGGAATTTAGTGGGAGCTTCAAATGTTAAATTGCGCTTATTTACATAACCGGTTAAAAAAACTTTGGCTAGTTTTAATTAGGCGTGTTAATTGGATTAACCACCTAGATTAGTTACTAGTTCACGCGTGTTTATGCATTATTACTTGTTTATCGTTGTAAAATGCATGGGCATTCACAAATAGTGAATGGATGAATGGAATGTATATTCTCTCACAGGTTTTATGAAATGGCAACTAGTGGGGCCCGATTAGGATGGAAAATACGGACTGTGATCCATGGTGTATTTTTGTAAACCTAAATACGGTCTGCGTACCGTTGAGTATTTTTGTACCTTAATATTTAGATTAGTCCTAATCGTAGATACTAGTAGTTGCATTTAATTATGGTCAAGTCTTGAAGATGGAGGTTCTTGGAAGACGTAGCTATGAAGTTGCAAATGTAGACTTTTTAAAGATTTGAAGATCTCAAGGGGTCATGCTAGTTGCCAAATCCATCTATATTTATGTTTTTCGATATATATATATATATATATATATATATATATATATATATATATATATATATATATATATATATATATATATATATATATATATATATATATATATATATATATATATATATATATATTCATATATATTATATGTTTATGTATATGAATTATATGTTAGATGCATGTTTAGGATTTCGAATGTTGTGATGATTAATTAAGTTCACTTAAATCAACCAACATAGAAACCCTACGTCCCTAAATATTGAGTAAAAACTTGCCATTCCAAAACAACACTTACCGGCCGAATGAGGGTAGTGGTGGGCTACGCCAAAGCGAGGCATCACTACCTCTCCTAGGAAGTAAGGCATACCGGGTATGCAAGTTGGTTTTGGTTATACTCAACGATACGAGTGATGGAGTCCTAACATGTCGTGGAAAAGTGAATAAATTGTTGAGAGAGCATTAGATGTGACGATTTATTCAACCAAGAGTGGCTTGGAGCCATTAGCAAAGCGTTGCTTACCTTAGGAGATTGAGTGTTACGCTCAATTCTCGACAAGGAGAAGTTGAGTGGGCCAAATTTTCTTGATTGGCAGAGGAACTTACGAATTGTTCTCATGCAAGAGCAAAAGGAATATGTCCTTGATGAGGAAATGCCCGAGGCTCCAAATGAGGAGGTGACTCAAGCTGCCCTAAATTGATGGAAAAGTGCCAATCGAGATGTCAAATGCATCATGTTGGCCACAATGTCTCCGGAGCTTCAAAAGACTTTCTTTAAGAAGGAGACAACTTTTGAGATCATTTCTGAACTGCAGAATATGTTTAAAGAGCATGCCTGAATTGAAAGGTTTAAAACCAACAGGCAGATCCTTGAGAGCAAGCTCAAGAAAGGAGAGCCGGTCAGCCCACATGTACTCAAAATGATAGGATTGTTTGAGAACATGGGAAGGCTTGATGCAGGGTATTCAACCGAGATAGCAATTGACATCATTCTCCACTCGCTGCACAAAGGCTATGATCAGTCCAAGATGAACTATAACATGCACAGCATGAAGAAAACCCTCACTGAGCTTCATGGTATGTTGAAGCAAGCAGAGCTAACGCTCAAAAACGAGGGAAAGCATGATATGCTCATGATAAAAAAGGGCAAGCCATTCAAATTCTCAGGCAAGAAGAAGAAAGGCTTTAAAGGGAAGGGCAAGAAGAAAAGCTTTCCGCCTAAGTCTAAAGCTACCAAGGATAACAAAGAGAAAAAGGTAGCATCTTCTAAATCTGATTCTGAATGCTTCTACTGTAAGAAGAAGGGACATTGGAAGAGAGATTGCCTCAAGTTCAAGGAAGATAAGAAGAACGGAACCGTTGCTTTTGAATCAGGTTTATTCATTATAGACTTTAACTTCACTAGCTTAGCCTCATGGGTATTAGATACCGGATGTGGCTCACACCTTTGTTCCAATTCTCAGGGACTAAGGAGCGCTAGAAGGCTAGAGAAGGGAGAGGTTGAACTCCGGTTCGGCAATGGAGCAAAAATTAGTGTCGTATCCATAGGAAATCCGAGTTTGTCTTTTTCCACCAGGCTTGTTTTGGAACTAGATAATGTTTATTATGTTCCCAACATTACCAAAAACATCATTTCAATTTCGGCGTTGGACGCCAAGGGTTTTGAATTTCGAGTAAAAGACAACGAATGTTCGTTTTATCTCGATAATGTTTTATATGGTATTGCACATTCTGAAAATGGTCTTTATGTGCTTGATCTGGACAAACAAGTTTATAATGTGAATAATACTACCAAAAGAGCTAAGACCATGGAGTCAATCCAAAATTACTTGTGGCATTGTCGTCTTGGCCTCATTAACATAAAACGCATCAAGAGACTTTTACAAGAAGGTGTTCTTGACTCTTTTGATTTAGAATCGCTTGAGAATTGCGAGGGATGCTTATTAGGCAAGATGATTAAGCATCCATTCTCCAAGCTAGGAGAAAGGGCAGGAGACATATTAGGTCTAATACACACTGATGTATGTGGACTAATGAGCTCAACCATAAGAAATGGACACCGATATTTTATCACTTTCACAGATGACTATAGTAGATATGGTTATGTCTACCTAATGTCACATAAATCTGAATTGTTTGAAAACTTCAAAGAATTTCAGAGTGAAGTTGAAAATCAGCTTGGCAAGAAAATCAAAGCCCTTTGATTGGATCGAGGTGGTGAATACTTGAGCCAAGAATTCGATGACCATCTGAAATAAAAAGGTATACTTTCAGAATTGACACCTCCAGGAACTCCTTAATGGAACGGAGTATTCGAAAGGAGAAATCGAACCTTGTTAGACATGGTACGATCAACAATGGGTCTTAGTGATCTTCCTATCTCTTTCTGGGGACACGCACTTCTAACTGCGGCACTAACACTGAACCATGCACCATCAAAAGCTGTAGAAAAGACTTCATATGAATTATGGAAAAAAAAAACATCCTAAGTTGTCTTTTCTAAAGATATGGGGATGCGAAGCATATGTCAAGAAATTGATTTCTGACAAACTTCATCCCAAATCTGACATGGTTTACATTGTGGGCTACCCAACAAATCGGAGAACAAAGTGCTTGTTACTCACGATGATGTCTTTTTAGAGAAGGAACACCTTTCCAAAATGACAAGTGGGAGGAAAATCGAACTCGACGAAGTTCGTGAGGATGAGCAACAAAATCAGAATGATGGTCAAAGTGCTCAAACAGAATCTGTTGACGCAAGTCAAAATGATTAAAATGTGCAAAGTCAAACCGGCAATGCAAATGCTCAATCCATTACCCTACGTAGGTCTCAGAGGCCGAGATCTCAAACTGATAGATATCTTGGTTTAGTATTAACCGAGATATCAGAGGACGTCCTGATTATGGATGGAGATGAACCAGCAACCTACAAGCAAGCGATGGCAAGCACCGACTCTGCTAAATGGCATGAGGCCATGAGATCTGAAATGGATTCCATGTTTGAAAATCAAGTCTGGGACTTGGTTAACTTACCCGAAGGTTACACATCTATCGGATGTAAGTGGATTTTCAAGATGAAAACTGACAAAGATGGAAATGTATTCATTTACAAATCTAGATTGGTGGCAAAAGGTTATAGACAAGTTCATGGTATTGATTACGATGAAACCTTTTCACCAGTTGCAATGCTTAAATCCGTTAGGATCCTCCTAGCGATTGCTGCATATTATAACTATGAAATATGGAAGATGGACGTCAAAACCGACTTCTTAAATGGTATTTTGGAAGAAACTGTGTATATGACACATCCTGAAGGTTTTGTCGACCAAAACAATGCTGGGAAGGTTTGTAAGCTTAAGAAGTCCATTTATGGACTAAAACAAGCTAGCAGAAGTTGGAATCTGCGATTCGATGAAGCCATCGGTAAGTTTGGTTTTATCAAGAATCCAGATGAATCTTGTGTTTATAAGAAGGTTAGTGGAAGTGACATCGCCTTCTTAGTCTTATATGTCGATGACATATTACTCATTGGAAACAGCATTTCGTTGTTAGAGTCTGTAAAGGCCTGGCTTGGAAAATGTTTCTCAATGAAAGACTTAGGAGAGGCTCAATGCATACTAGGCAACAAGATCTATAGGGATAGATAAAAAAGGATGATTAGATTGAGTCAAAGTACTTATATTGATAAGGTAATTGCTCGATTTGGCATGGAAAGGGCCAAGATAGGTCACCTGGCAATGTAACATGGCATAACCCTGAGCAAGAAGCAGTGTCCACAGACACCTGATGAGCGGGAAAGAATGAATCTAATTCCATATGCTTCGCTTATTGGATCAATCATGTATGCCATGATATGTACTAGGTCAGATGTATCGTACGCCTTGAGTGCTACGAGCCGTTACCAATTAGATCCAAGAGAGGCCCATTGGACTGCGGCCAAGAATATCCTAAAGTACCTGAAAAGGAACAAGGATAAATTCCTGGTTTATGGTGGTTTAGAAGAATTAGTTGTTGAAGCTAAGGTTATACCGACGCAAGATTCCAGACAGATAGAGACAATTTCAAATCGCAATCTGGATATGTGTTCTGTCTAAATGGAGGAGCGTTCAGTAGGAAGAGTGTCAAGCAGAGTACAACTGTAGATTCTACAACTGAAGGCGAGTACTTAGCAGCTGCTGAAGCGGCTAAGGAGGCTGTTTGGATTTGTAAGTTCATTGGTGAACTTGATGTTGTACCCTCCATAAAGGGTCAAATAGCCCTCTATTGTGACAACAATGGAGCTATTACTCAGGCTAGAGAGCCAAGGGAACATCAGAAAGTCAAACATGTCAAACGTCGGTTTCACATGATTCGAGAATGGAAATTAGAAGGTGAAATTAGAATTTGCAAAGTAGGAATGGATGACAATGTAGCCGATCCACTTATTAAACCTTTGCCTCAAGTGAAGCACAACAAGCACGTTGAGGCAATGGGAATTAGGCATGTAGGAGACTGGCTTTGATTTCCCTGTATAGTGTTTTAGTTAAATTTTGAACATTTAATGTAGGACACTAAGAAAAATCATTCAAGTTTTGGAGTAATATAAATTTCATGCAATATTTTATTACTCCGCTTGCTATTTAATTGTGGTTTAGGATTAAAGAATGAGTCCATTCGATTCTTAGAATATTAAAAATAGGGTATCAAGACCAGTCTTGATAAGGAAATACCTATTAAGTGAACATTGAATATTATAATCGAAAATTGTCCCTAATCGAGGTCATTTAAACGATGGACGATTACTGACCAATTGAGATTAGTGTGTAGTTTGATTTATAGCACTGTTTCTTGTGCTAAAAGGACATGATTGTCATAAATCATTTTCACAAGTATTGGTTTAGAACCATACTGGATCGACCTATGAGAATACTTTAAAGAGATTAAAGATCCTCATGAAGTATACTTCTCATTATGGCTATCGGAACCTATTTCCTTGACCATGAGTATTGTGAGTTCTCTTGTTTGAGTACTAGTCCGTTTTGATGTTGTCAAACGTCTGCCGTAATGGGGGATTATAACGGCAACACTCGGGCGGCTAAGTCCTCTCAGTTGAGGAGCTACATTACAAGACTGGGAATGTCCCCCTACTAAAATAGGAAAGATGTCTTTGTTGTATACAAGGCCTCTCGTAGAGCGAGACTGTAAAAATGCATGGCCATGCTCGGATGGATTTTAGAAATCATCTGTTTATTGACAGTCAGACTTGGAATCGAGAATCACTTCTGGACGTAATAAGGATGACGAAATAATCTTACGTTTTAGTTCATGAAGAAGACATGAAGAGACATAGGAAAAAGGTGATACACTAATATTAATGTCAAGTGATCGGAATGCCTGGGTTGAGGCCGCTTCCGATCAGTAATATTAATGTATAATTAATATTTCAGCTTAATCTTGACTGAACCCTTCGGTTCACACCCTAGAAAATATACAAACCGACTAGACGAATTAATTCGAAAGAAATTATTTCGTTGCCCGAGTACTAAATATATAGATGTCGAAAATTCGAGCTTAGAGCGTCGTAATCGAGCGTCGGAAGTCGTGTCAAAATAATAAAAGACGAGACACAAAAATAATAAATCAACAAGAACAAAATACCCCTAGCATCGGAATTCCCTGAGAAAACCAACTGCTAGGGGCATTTGGTATAGCATGGTGGCTACTATGCGCACCAAGCCGAGCCTAAGCTGGCTGGTGCGTGCTAGTGCACCAATGCTAGCATTGCATTCTAGCAGCACTGGCCAACGCGTGCAAGGAGCTTCGGCACTCAGCAGCAGTCCGCATCCTTGATGCGCGGCTTGCTGTCGAGTGCACGAGCAGCCCGCACAAGCCGTGCTGGGCTTGCTGGCCAGCAGCGCCAAGCAGCCCGCACGCTCGTGCTGGGCCTGCTGGCTGCCGCACATGGCAGCTCACCTTGGGTGCCTTGGTGCCCAAGTGTGGTGCCATGTGGCGCATTGTTAGGGGAGGCTTGAGGATTTAGGTGGCCGGTTTTTGGAGAGGGAGTGGGGAGCAAGTTTGGTCCCCCCTCCTCCAAATGGTCCGCAGCTAACCTCTCTCATGAGTTTTCCACTTGTTGATTTATTACTAGTTTGGTTATTTTATTTTAGTTTTAAAATAAAATGGAAAAAATAAAATTCTCCCACATTGGTGGGAGAGCTTTTTCACTCTCTTGTTTTCCCTATAAATACCCAAGTTGGGTATTGGGAAAATCACTTGAGGCATAGTTGAAAAAGGCATCACCATTGTGAAAACCTTTGAACTCATTTAATCACTCAAGTTTTGGTCGGACCTTGCTAACTCCAAGGCAGCGGACCTAAAAGTTGGTTTTCGTCCTTTGTGGGTGGATACCGTTGGAGGCTCGGTATTTTCGGAGCTAAAGCTTTCAAGTAAGAGCCCATTAGGTCGGGCGAAGCACGCGTCAAAGGTAAATTACGATTCTATCCTTTTATGTCTATTTGTTATGCTTTATGGTTTTATTTATTACGAGTAGTCCTTTGGGTCGGGGTCGCTTCCGCGGTAAGTTTGACTTACCAAACCTCGACACTTCTTCTCGTAGGGCCTTTAGGTTTTAGAGTTCCTCTCTAAGTTTCTCCAATGCTGCTTTGTCACCCATGATTGGACTAGTATGCGAATGTGGAAGATGATCTACTAATGTGTATCACGAGAAATTGAGCGCGTTCACATAAACCTTTTCTGCCAAGCATTCAAACAATGAACCAAAGTTTAAATGATTGGTTTATTTCTTTTTTTTAATCCTTGTAATACGAATTCACTTTAAGCAAGTTTGTTGATGGAGAATGTCCAAAAATTTACGAACAATCATTAATGGAATGTCATGATTTGTGTTGACTTCAACAAGGTAATCATCTAAGGATTTTAATGTAAATGAATTGTTTTCGAAAAAGGTAGAAGAGAAATACAAGAAAGTTGGATTGAAAATGCTCATCAAATTTTTGAAATACTAATCAACCCGAACATACTCTTTAAAATGATCAAATATACTATGGTATTTTTTGATCACTTTGATAGCAATATAGATCTATATTTTTTTTTTAAATTATGATTCTCGAATTGCTCACCTTTGAAAAATAATATTTTACTATTTGCTTTAAAAGAATGATGGACTCCTGTAGGCGTCGCTCGAAGTGCGCCTACGTTAAAGCATGTGGTGAATATGCTTGGCACTCTTAGGAAGTGGGAATTGACGTATACGATTAGGGACAAGGGAAGTAGGGAGTCGCCAAGAAGTTTTTAAGGAACTTGTAAACCGTTCACGGATCATAAAAGGCAACCACGATAAAGGGACAACGATAGGCAACAACGATTGACCTGTGAAAGTTACACCCCAGTCATAATCCATGAGATTACTAACTCCATATGGTTTTGAACCACGAAAGGAGGATCAGGGATGATGGTACGAAGTGAGTCATGGAATCACATTCACCCGTATTGGCCTCTACTCGATTCTTTTTGTGAAAAGTGATTCCTGCGATCTCAAAGGCATTCAAACAAATTTTCAATTTTCTCCAAACTTTTATTAGGCTAAATTGGTTTAATATTAATGCAACACATAATTCTCAAATATCAGTGATCACTTAAATTAAATAACAAGATTAAAAAGGAACCAAAACCGGTTGTTCAAATTATCTTATTAGGCGTGATTTTCAATTACATATTCCACTTAAACATGCAATATGGAGATCATAAAAAATAATAGAGTAAACATTAATATTGGAAGCAATTTAACAATAATAGCGTTAGTTAAATCAAATAATAAATAAACCTAATCATGATACTAGAAATATTAAAATAAATTAAGAGTAATTAAATTAATTAATTACTTACATTTCGCGCGTTCCTTTAAATTGCTACATCATGAATAAACTGTTAGTAACTTCAATAAAAAAATAAAAATCAAATGAAAATTAAATTAAATTAAATAAAAAGTATAGTTGATTTGGTCCAAACCCTCAGTCAATTATACCTTTCACACATTGGTTTAAGTATAGAACTTTGGGTATTGTATGGACTCGTTGGATTACTTAATTATGGGAAGTATTTTGAGAAAATAGGATGGCTAGTATTTAGGCTAAAGAGGGAGAAGAGAATTATTTTATGATCAAGCTTGTTGATGATTGAAAAAGGGGTGATATGACCTCTATTTTTAAGGAAAAAAGAGGGGTCGAATAAAGAAGAGATAAGAATTCGAATCGGATAAAACTCTTGCGATAGACAACAGTTTTTGCGGTTTTTGTTTTTATCATATATTTTGATCCAGAAATCGGAATAAGATAAATAAGATATCGTTAAAAAGCTCTTGAAGTCTACTTTCTAACCCAATTAGAATCAGATTACAATATTTTGTAGAATAAAAGATATGGCCAAAATAGTGAGACGGTGTCAATTTTGGATAGAGTTTGATATTTTATTCATATCTTTTCCAATGAGATCTTTTTTATGCATATGACAATAATGTTAATCAAAATTACGCACATGAAATACTTAGAACTTTTCGAGTCTCATCCACTCATTCTAAATCATTGCAAAAAGAAATATTAGGAATTAAAATAGAAATCCTCCCCAGTGGAGTCGCCAAAAACTGTAGGGAATATTTCAAGCATGAACCCTTAGCTTGAACCCCACTGTGATCATACACTAAAGTACGGTGGCATCCAAAGGGAAAGAAGATAGAGCAAAAGAGTCGCCAACAAGTTTTTTTTAGGAACTTGTAAACCGTTCACGAGGTGAAGGTTACACCCCTTAACGATCCAAGAGATCGTCAACTCCATAAGGTCTTGAACCAAATAGGGTTCGGGGATGAAGGTAAAAATCCAACCTAAAAGAGATTGAACCTGCCCTAATAATAGGCCTCTACTTTATTCTGATCGTATTCATGTGCGCTTCCTTACTAACATGCAATGAATAGGATTAACCTAAACCTGTTTATCTATGTTGCTTGAATATTAATGCACAAATAAATCTATTATTGGCGATCACTTGAATTATAATCAAATTAACCCTAATAAGATTATTAATATCTTATTAAGCGTGATTACAAGTATAAATTCCCTTTAAACACGCATAAAAGGTGTGATCAAGCAATAAATAATAAATATCAAGCAACATAATAATAATCTTCATAATAATAATCAAAACAATAATCATCATAATAATAATTATAATAATCATAATCGTAATAATCATGTTAAAGCATAATAATAGCAAGACCCTAGGCATGATACTACCAAAATTAATAACAAACCCTAGCATGTCACTAAGCAATAAAAATCAAAGCTTTAACCCTAACATGATACTATTAGGAAAGACAATAAAAAACATCATAGAAATCATAATTGACATTATATTCTTTACCCTAAACATGATACTAGGATCTTATTGTTGTCATTCTAAACATCAAATTGAGAAAAACATCCTAACATGATACTAGGAATCATAATACCAACCTAGACATGATTTCTATATCATAATATCAATGCAAACAATTAAAGCACTTACTTGGATGCCTCGTACCTCTTTCTAATAACAAAATACACGCGTTAGTAACTTCAAGGAAAATAATAAACAAAAAAACAATTAAATTAAATAATTGAAAGAGAGATTCGGGACCAAACCCTCAGAAATTAAACCTTTCACGTCTAGGACGAAGGCAACTTCGAATATGGCTAGGTGTATCTAAGTCTTGTGAATGCAGAATTTTGTATTTCAGAAAAGGCTAGTTCATAAAAGAGAGAGAGAGAATAATCAAGAAAATCTTGATGAGAGTTGTGAATTGGTGAATGAAAATGGAGGTTTTAGAAGACTTTTTTTTAGAGAAAATCATCCAAAAAGATAGAAAATCGAAACAGAGTTCTGACGCTTATTAAACTGGACTAGCGTCCACGCTGGCAATTAGCGCCAGGAACTGAAGGTTAGCGCCAGGCGCTAAGCCTTAGCGCCAAACGCTAATGCTTAGCGTCAGGTGCTAATAATCAGTTTCATACGTTTTTGTTTTTATCATATCTTTTGATCCAAAAGTCCAAATAAGGCATATAATATGTCATTAAAAAGATCTTGAAGTATAAATTCCAACCCAATTATAATCAGATTATAATATTTTATAGATAAAAAGATATGGCTGAAATAGTAGAAGGATGTTAGTTTTGGATAGAGTTTCATGTCTCATTCATATCTTTTTTGTTATAGCTTGGATTTAATATTATAATATATCATTGGAAAGATACTTTCAAGATCTATCCAACCATATAAAATTTGGATAAATATTATGAGGCACGAAAATAAAATCTGAATATATTCCACTTCGTACAAAATAAGGATTCTAAAAAGGAGTAGTTTTATTCAATTTCAAACTCTTCAAAACATAATTATCAATCCTAACTCCATTAGCATTTAAAAGAACCTTCTAGAATATTCTAAAAGACTATAATAAATCCCAATAGCTTTAGGAATGATAATTAATAATAGGCCCTCCTCTAGATCATTGAGCCGCATATAAAAACCAAACCGGGCCCAGTTTAGTATTTTGGCCATAACTTCTTCATTATTCATCGGAAGTGGGCTTATAATATATCGTTGGAAAGCTCTCTTCAAGCTCTATCCAACTAAACAAATATTGTACCCATATTATGGACCAACCAAACTTGATTGACTGTTTTCTTAAAATAGGTTTTCAAAAAACAGAGAGAAGAGAAAAGAAATTAAAACTATCCGCAACACTTAACTTTCCACACTCACTCCATTCGATTATGATTTGACTTGAAAGGTACTCATCACAAGTTTTGGTTTTGGGGAGACATAAATGGGTGTCTACAAAAGCCCCCACTTTGACTGAGTTTGGAGAAATACAAGTTTCGAAAACAAAAGTCAAAGTAGCGATAGGGACGGAGAATGATTCAGAACGTTCTGCAATCCTAAATCATTCTTGTTACGCCGATACCTGCAACTAGCGTTAGTTAAACAGATAAAAGAGTTAAGAAACGCGTATCTTGCACCGTCGAACACACGTCTCTGAAGTAACCGATTTATTGCTGCTTTTTCTGTTTTGATGACCTCCTGCAAGCTAGAGGATGCCATCCCGCTTGAAGACTGCTACGTTTGTAACTGCTTCCAATTCCGCTATGATAATCTTCCGCAAGCCAGGGAACACTATCGAAGATTGCTTCGCTTGAAACAATCCTCTTCCGCTTCGTGACCATCTTCCACATCATAGGGAACACGTTCGAAGACAACTTCGCTTGAAATCACCTTCAGTTTTTAATGACAACTGTCCACAATCTATGGAACACCATCTTGCTGTTTTGATGTTCACTTGTCTCTGAACAAAGAGCTTCTCTTTTTTTGATATGTTCACGCGCCTCTGAACAAGGAGCTTTGATTGATCTGTCCACGCGTCTCTGAGCAAAGAGCTTCTGAATGATTTGTCCACGCGTCTTTAATCAAAAGAGCTTTGATGATTTGTCCACGCGTCTCTAAACAAAAGAGCTTTGAATGATATGTCCACGCGTCTCTGAACAAAAGAACTTTGAATGATATGTCCACGCGTCTCTGAACAAAAGAGCTTGAATGTTTACTGTGATAATATTCCGAAGAAAAATTTCCGAAGACCAACGCTTGTCGATCACTAAAGCTCGCTTGAACTTTGCTTCCGCTGTGCCAGTACGTCGACGCTTTTGATGCTTGTGAACCATTGTGTCGGTGCCTCTGCTGTTTATGAACCAGTATGTCGGTGTCTCTGCTATTTATGAACCAGTACGTCGGTGTCTCTGCGATGAGCTAATGTTTAGGTGCTTTAAGCTAAGTGAGACGATCTTTCGTCAGGTCGATCACTTATTGCGATTGTAATCAAGCCCACTACTTAATCATGTCAAATTGATTATAGGGGCTAACAGGCGTACCAAGGAACCCAAATTTGCTGAAAGAGGTTGAAATAACTGCTCTGAGTGGTTGAGCGCTCTGTCGTTGCTACAATGCCTCTGGCGCCAAGAATTGGCTCTGTCGCCAAGCGCTGGGATCTAGCGCCAGGCGCTAAAATCTTTTGCTATACGCTAGATGTCTTCGTCTGGCGCTGGTGTCGGGTCTTCCCTATTCTGCTCTTGCTGCCGTTGTTGCTTGATTTGCTCCAAACTTTGAGCTTGGTCGTTTCCTTTCAACCAAATCCGCTCAATTCTTTTGTAAGTTAAAGCTCTTCTTTTCTAATTTACCGATCAATGTAATTCCTCTTATCTCGGAGGAATCTCCAGTGTCATATTTGCGGTTTTTTCGAAAAAATCTGAGAATGTCCTCGCTTGCAGGGATGTACCTGCATTTATATCTTTGACTATAGGACTTTGCTAATTTCTTTCTTTAGGGTTGACCTAAGATTTAGCGTTGCTTGACTCATTGATTTGACATGACTCGAGGTATAAACTTGACTCGCTGTGATTGACTCGAGGTTAACTCGACTCAAAGTGTTTGACACATGTGTTTGACTTAAATTAAGTTTATATGACACGACATGACTCAATGTGTACATGACTTGTGTGTGCATTGTAATGTTACCGTGCGACTCGAAAATGCAAAAAAGCAAAAATTGTCGGTCATTTTTGTGGAGGGTACCGACTTTCTCCCAAAAAAGAAAGACGCGAAAAAGAATGGAAGTGAAGTTTTTGAAGGTGCACGTTGAATGAGCTTAGTCAAATGTTGTTTCTCACAGTACAAGGATTGTAACATCTTAGACTATCCTAGTTGACTCGATAATGAAATTATTTAGGTAACTTAGGCACGGAGGCTAATCACTTCATACTTTGTGATGCAACGATGATTATGATTGATGAGTGATTTTGATATGACAATACATGCTTCAACGTTGTGTTAAGATTTCATGACAAAGGGTTCCTAAGGGAAAGTGTATTTGGTCATGTATCTGTGCAGTGTGCGAAAGTGACACTAAAGTTAGGCCGCAAGGGCAAAGTGTGTGTAAAGATATTATTTATTAAACGAGTCAAATGGTGGTGACTCTTAGCCTAGCTAGGTAAGCTAATAATGTAGGGATCAAGCCCCCAAGTCTAGCTCTACCTAGATAGGGATGAGCATAGGAGATCCCTTGATATGATCATGGTGTAAGTGATGAATTTGAATATGAATGCATTTTTATTACGGCCGCACCTCGATGTGAGGTTGCCTACGTATCCGTTAGGAATCAGGCCGAACGTAGCTCTAGCCGAACCTCGCACAAGTGTATGTATACCTCAAAAAGGTCTTTTTAAAGGGTTGTAACGTGGTTAGGATAAAGGTTGAAGAAGAAGGGGATAAAGGCTCAAGACCCTAGATAAGCCCCCAAGGTGTGCAACTTTGCTTTTGAATCTTTATATATATATTTTTTTTGCATGCTTGAGTTTCTACTCTATTTTAGCTCTTTTTTGCTTTAGCATTTATTTTATTTTAATAAGTGTGGTCTATCCTGATCATGCGGTTTATCACTCACTTGGTATTCATGTTTCTCAGGCACGGTATCGAGCACTCGATAAGAAACGCAATCCGAGACCTGTTCTTATCAAAGATATTTTCGTATCAAAGACATTGGAACACTTGCTCTTTTGTACACTTTTATTTACTTTTTTGCTTATTTATTTATTTTGATCCTTTGAAATCACTCAATCTTTTGAAATTGCATAAGTTACACACTATCCCATCCCAAGGTTAGGTAGATGTAGGTTGAAAAAATGAAAGGTCTATCATTAGATGAGGCTCAAAGTGGTTTATGAAGAAAGGACTATAAATTTGAAGGGTGAAAGGCAATTTGATGTGGCTAAAAGGGGTGCCTCTAATCATTGGTATAACTTGTGCTTAGCTTGACAATGATTTTTTATTTTATTTTATTTTTTATTTTAGTTTTTTTTTTGTTTTTTAATGCAATGTAATGTGATGATCATATGTAAGAGAATAAAATGCTCATTTTATTTAAGGAAAAGAAATAATGATCCTACAAAATAAATCTAAAGAGAATAGAAAGGTGCGTATGCTAGACTTATTGGGGAAAAGGTGAATAAAAAATAGAAAAAAGATCATGAAATCTTGTCGTTGAAGCTTTCTTCCTGTCCCTTGGCTCATCATCACTTGGTGTTCTTGCCGACCAGAGGTATTGGAAGCCTGTTATTGTCGATCAAATATTGGATTGCTTCCTTCAGTTTCCAACAGCTCGCAGTAGTATGACCCCTACCTTGATGGTTCTTGCAGCGTACATTTCGGTTCCAACTAGGCAATCTCTTCTCAAGTGGGGGGATCTTTAATAGGTCCAATAGGAGTAATGAGTCCCTTTGCATGGAGTCGATCGAAAGAATTATCGTAGCTTATTCCAATAGGGGTGAAATCCTTTCTAAGTTGCTTTCTAAATCCTCAATTATCCATGGCTAAGATCTCATTAAGGTCGAAAGTACCAACACTGTTACTAGGGTAGGTGTTTTTGGAAGAAGATGGATAGTCGTTCTTCTTTCCTTTACGGCCACTATTTTTATTGTTACTAATCTTGGCCTTCTTGTCACGCGGGGGAACATGAAACAGATTTGAATCAATGAGATCTTAAACACGATCCTTGAGGACGAGACACATTTCGGTAGTATGACCACGACCTCTATGGTATCGACAATAAGATTTTGGATCCCAATTGGGATACCGTTTTTCAGGCGGAGGGTCTTGACTGGGACCACTGGGGTGAATGAGACCTTGATCGTGAAGACAGTCAAAAGCTTCATTGTAAGTAATTCCTATTAGTGTGTATTCTTCAATGGTCTTTTTTGCCCATGGCTTAGGAGCATTTAGTTCTTCATTAAATCCTTGGCGAGAATTTTGTTCGATAACCATCACCAGATTTGCTAGTCCTTCTACCACATTCAAGAGCATGGCAACGACATCTTGCAATTTTCGAACATCTTCTTTTAGACTTGACGAGTCTTCCCTGGTATTATCTAAGAAAAGACTTTCATCCTCCTCAATTATGGCCACTTCATCAAGAGAGGTTATATAAGTTGTCTCGATCATGGGCTCACCTACAGGTGTGATAAGAAGTGATGGATCGAAGGATGTTTGATCTTCTTCAATGGCTAGATCCTCGGAAGTTTTATTGTCATCGTTCAGATCTTAAATAACTTCTTTGAGTTTCCAGCACTCTTCAGTATCGTGACCCTTTCCTTGGTGATATTTGCAGTGCTTATTAGAATCCCCCTTGGGTGGCCTGGCTTCTGGAACTGGATCTTTGATGGGCCTTATGGGCATGACTAGTCCTTTCTGATGTAGCTTCTCGAAAGCTGTTTCATAACTCATGCCAAGTGGAGTGAACACTCTTTTCGACCTTTGGATTCGTTATTTAGAGGCGTTCGTAGCATGTACCTCATTAATGGGGGGGGGGAAGAAGAAGGATGGTAGTTCTTCTTTGCTCTCCGACTATTATCTTTCAGAAGGTCATCTTCAATGTCAATGCCTATATTATAAACAGCCTTGAAAGTATTCAAGTTGTGTTGGTATTTTAAGTGCTTTGATTACTTCCCTTGGAGATTCTTGATAAACATCCTCACAGATTCTTTTTCGGTAGGAACCTTGACCATATTAGCAGAAGTTTCCCTCCATTTGTTGAAGAAAGAAGTGAACCCTTTGTTTTCTTTTTGTTTTAAAATCTCAAGTTGTATGTGGTCTGTTTCGTCTTGAATGTTGCACTTATATCTATCTATGACAGGGTTTGTTATCGACTCCTAAGAAGAGGTTTTCTCTTTGTCAAGGGAAAAGAGCCATTGTTGACAAACGGTCTCAAGAGATAAAGAAAACAAAGAATGAAAGACTTTCTTGTAAATCCCCTTAATGATCATTATAGTTTCAAAAGCTCTTAGATGAAAGTAAGGGTTATCTGTTGCGTTGAATTTTGGGATGTCGTTGGCATTGAACTTATGCGGAAGAAGATCCTTGTCCAGCGAGACCCCTTGTCAACTAATGCCCTGATTTTTATAGTCACTAGATAGCTTGCTCAAGCTTTCTTACATGAGGTTCATTTGTTGTTGCTTCACAGGGTCATCAATTTTGAGGGTTAAAGCCTTTAACGCCTCTGTCACGTCAGTCAATTGACTCCTAAGTTCATTGACCTCTTCTTGACTTGCCATTCTCTTTTTAGCTTTCTTCTTTTGACGGATCGGTTTATCAAAAAGTAAGACTTGAATAAAGAGGTTGTCCTTGATTAATCGCCCTTCTCTCCTCGACCAAGTACTGTGGAAAAGGAATTTGGGAATATTCATTGTTAATTATTTGACTCAAACTCTATTCAACATGTAATGGATGGAGGAAGGTAGGAAGAATGAAGGTTGTAATGTGAAGAAAGCATGTAGAGAATGGAAACATGATGTAAATGGAGAAATATGAAAATTTTAGGAATAGAATGTACCCCCAACTCAAATGACGCAGAAAACCGACTCATGCATGAACCTAAGACATGTTCATGGTGTATATACATATTAGTGGGTGCTTTATTGTGAGTGCAAGTGACATGTTAAGACTCGTGTCATGACCATGTGGCTAGACTATGTGACTAGACTCGAACAAAGACTAAGTTAAGACCTCACGTATAAACATTAAATTGGATAGACTGTTGTATTTTACTCATAACTTTTGATATGTGACTCTGATTAGGATGAAACCAACGCTAAATTAAAGATCAAACTCGGGGCTACAGATCCTTAGGTTGTACGACTCGTAGTTCTTTCTAGAACTCCATCTTTAACCAAAACAAGTTGACGTTTGTGCAGTATACGGGAATAATAATCCGGGTTGATTTAAAGGAACTATAACTCAATTTTAGGCATATTTATTAGCTCAAATTAATTAGTCAATTAATTAAGCAAAGTCCTTTAGTTATTAATTAGTTTATTTAGGCTTAATTACAAGTCAAACCAAACGGTTAGGAAAAAACACATAGTGTATGCACAACAAATAATGCACAATTAGTCAAGAAGGCACAATATGATGCAATGAGTTTGCAACCTAACCATGGTTCTATTTCTCTAAGGTTTGGGATATGGGTTAGTCAATAGAGGGTCCATGGTTAATTGTCCGGATGCACCGCGCGGAATCCTAACCGTGAAGGGTTGGCGCGAGTGGATGGGACACCGCGAATTTAGAAAAAATTCGCTTCCATGGTTTGGTGAATTCAACATTCTTTGATGTACCCTTTGTTGCTCAGAGCGTTCAATTAGGTAGATGGAGCATGAATTCCCAGAGGGTTTTATCCATATGTAGAACACATATGGGTTTCAGAAAAGTGAGAAAAACTCAATCAGGAAGTAGGATCGAGCGAACAATGCTAAAAACTGGTCGAAATTAGAAAGCATATTTTTGGCTCAGTATAAGAAGAATTTGGCGCCAGCAAACAGAGGTTGGCGCCGATTTTTGGCAGTAGCGCCTGGCGACAGAGCTGCCGTCTGGTGCTACAGTAAAAATTCAGGCGCTAATCTTTGTTCGTTGACGCTAATCCCTACATGCCTCAGCAGCTTTCTGTGCTCGATAAAATTTTCCAGTTCCGCGCAGTGTTATTACGGTCCTAGTTGTAAAAGATATTTCTCAAATTTCCTACGTGTAAAAATCCTATGTTTTAACTCATTACGGATGGTCTTTCCAATGAGATATTTTTTATGCATATGACAATAATGTTAATCAAAATTACGCACATGAAATACTTAGAACTTTTCGAGTCACATCCACTCATACTAAATCATTGCCAAAATAAATTTTAGGAATTAAAATAGAAGTCCTCCCCAATGGAGTCGCCAAAAACTGTAGGGAATATCTCAAGCATTAACCCTTAGCTTGAACCCCACTGTGATCATACACTAAAGTATGGTGGCGTCCAAAGGGAAAGAAGATAGAGCAAAAGAGTGGCCAACAAGTTTTTTTGAGGAACTTGTAAACCATTCACGAGGTGAAGGTTACACCCCTTAATGATACAAGAGATCGTCAACTCCATAAGATCTTGAACCAAATAGGGTTCGGGGATGAAGGTACAAATCCAAACTAAAAGAGATTGAACCTGCCCTAATAATAGGCCTCTACTTTATTCTGATCGTATTTATGTGCGCTTCCTGACTAACATGCAATCAATAGGATTAACCTAAACCTGTTTGTCTATGTTGGTTGAATATTAATGCACAAATACATCTATTATTGGCAATCAATTGAATTATAATCAAATTAACCCTAACAAAATTATTAATATCTTATTAAGCGTGATAACAAGTATAGATTCCCTTTAAACATGCATTAAAGGTGTGATCAAGCAAAAAATAATAAATATCAAGCAACATAATAATAATCATCATAAAAATAATCAAAACAATAATCATCATAATAATAATTATAATAATCATAATCATAATAATCATGTTAAAGCATAATAATGGTAAGACCCAAGGCATGATACTAACAAGATTAATAATAAACCCTAGCATGTCACTAATCAATAAAAATCAAAGCTTTAACCCTAACATGATACTATTAGAAATAACAATAAAAAAAATCATAGAAATCATAATTGACATTATATTGTTTACCCTAAACATGATACTAGGATCTTATTGTTCTCATTCTAAACATCAAATTGAGAAAAACATCCTAACATGATACTAGGAATCATAATAACAACCTAGACATGATTTCTATATCATAATATCAATGCAAACAATTAAAACACTTACTTGGATGCCTCGTACCTCTTTCTAAAAACAAAATACACGCGTTAGTAACTTCAAGGAAAATAATAAACAAAAAAACAATTAAATTAAATAATTGAAAGAGATATTCGGGACCAAACCCTCAGAAATAAAACCTTTCACGTCTAGGGCGAAGGCAACTTCGAATATGGCTAGGTGTATCTAAGTCTTGCGAATGCGAAATTTTGTATTTGAGAAAAGGCTAGTTTAGAAAAGAGAGAGAGAGAATAATCAAGAAAATCTTGATGAGAGTTGGTGAATTGGTGAATGAAAACGAAGTTTTTAGAAGACTTTTTTTAGAGAAAATCAGCCAAAAAATAGAAAATCGAAACAGAGTTTTGATGCTTATAAAACTTGATTAGCGTCGACATTGGCAATTAGCGCCAGGAACTGAAGGTTAGCACCAGGCGCTAAGCCTTAGCGTAATAATCAGTTTCATGCGTTTTTGTTTTTATCATATCTTTTGATCCAAAAGTCCAAATAAGGAATATAATATGTCGTTGGAAAGATCTTGAAGTATAATTTCCAACCCAATTACAATCAGATTAAAAGATTTTGTAGATAAAAAGATATGGCCGAAATAGTAGAAGGGTGTTAGTTTTGGATAGAGTTTCATGTCTCATTCATATCTGTTTTTTTATAACTTGGATTTAATATTATAATATATCATTGGAAAGATACTTTCAAGATCTATCCAACCACATAAAATTTGGATAAATAGTATGAGGCATGAATATAAAATCTGAATATATTCCACTTCGTACGAAATAAGGATTCTAAAATGGAGTAGTTTTATTCAATTTCAAACTCTTCAAAACATAATTATTAATCATAACTCGATTAGGATTTAAAAGAACCTTCTAGAATATTCTAAAAGACTATAACAAATCCTAATAGCTTTAGGAATGATAATTAATAATAGGCGCTCCTCTAGATCATTGAGCCGCATATAAAAACCAAACCCGGCCCAGTTTAGTATTTTGGCCATAACTTCTTCATTATTCATCGGAAGTGGGCTTATAATATATCGTTGGAAAGCTCTCTTCAAGCTCTATCCAACAACACTAATATTGGACCCATATTATGGACCAACCAAACTTGATTGACTGTTTTCTTAAAATAGGTTTTCAAAAACAAAGAGAAGAGAAAAGAAATTAAAACTATCCGCAACACTAAACTTTCCACACTAACTTCATTTGATTATGAATCGACGTGAAAGGTACTCATCACAAGGTTTAGTTTTGGGAAGAAACAAATGGGTGTCTACAAAAGCCCCCACTTTGACTGAGTTTGGAGAAATACAAGTTTCGAAAACAAAAGTCAAAGTAGCGATAGGGACGGAGAATAATTCAGAACGTTCTGCAATCCTAAATCATTCTTGTAATGTCGATACCTACAACTAGCGTTAGTTAAACAGATAAAAGAGTTAAGAAACGCGTATCTTGCACCGTCGAGCACACGTCTCTGAAGTAACTGATTTATTGCTCCTTTTTCTGTTTTGATGACCTCCTACAAGCTAGAGGATGCTATCCTGCTTGAAGACTGCTACGTTTGTAACTGCTTCCAATTCCGTTATGATAATCTTCCGCAAGCCAGGGAACGCTATCGAAGATTGCTTCGCTTAAAACGATCCTCTTCCGCTTCGTGACCATCT
Source organism: Chenopodium album (assembly GCF_948465745.1). Classification (NCBI taxonomy): domain Eukaryota; kingdom Viridiplantae; phylum Streptophyta; class Magnoliopsida; order Caryophyllales; family Amaranthaceae; genus Chenopodium; species Chenopodium album. Next base: position 45,933,819 of record NC_137838.1, read on the forward strand.
TCCACATATTAGGGAACACGATCGAAGACAACTTCGCTTGAAATCACCTTCAATTGTTTATGAAAACTCTCCACAATCTATGGAACGCCATCTTGCTGTTTTGATGTTCACTTGTCTCTTAACAAAGAGCTTCTCTTTTTTTTGATATGTTCACGCGCCTCTAAACAAAGAGCTTTGATTGATACGCCCACGCGTCTCTGAGAAAAGAGCTTCTGAATTATATGTCCACGCGTCTCTGAACAAAAGAGCTTTAATGATATGTCCACGCGTCTCTAAACAAAAGATCATTGAATGATATGTCCACGCGTCTCTGAACAAAAGAGCTTTGAATTATATGTCCACGCGTCTCTCAACAAAAGAGCTTGAATGTTTATTGCGATAATATTCCGAAGAAAAATTTCCGAAGACCAACGCTTGTCGATTTCTAAAGCTCGCTTGAACTTTGCTTCCGCTGTGCCAGTATGTCGACGTTTTTGATGCTTGTGAACAATTATGTCGGTGTCTCTGCTGTTTATGAACCAGTATGTCAGTGTCTCTGCTATTTATGAACCAGTACATCGGTGTCTCTACGATGAGCCAATGTTTAGGCGCTTTAAGCTATGTGAGACGATCTTTCGTCAGGTTGATCACTTATTGCAATTGTAATCAAGCCCATTACGTAATCATGTCAAATTGCTTATAGGGGCTAACAGGCGTACCAAGAAACCTAAATTTGCTGAAAGAGGTTGAAATAACTGCTATGAGTGGTTGAGCGTTCTGTCGTTGCAGCAATGCCTCTGGCGCCAAGAATTGGCTATGTCGCCAGACGCTAGGATCTAGCGCCAGACGCTAGATTTCTTCGTCTGGCGCTGGAGTCGGGTCTTCCCTATTCTGCTATTGCTGCCGCTGTTGCTTGTTTTGCTCCAAACTTTGAGCTTGGTCGTTTCCTTTCAACCAAATCCGCTCAATTCTTTTGTAAATTAAAGCTCTTCTTTTGCAATTTACCGATCAATGTAATTCCTCTTATCTCGGAGGAATCTCCAGTGTCATATTCGTGGTTTTATCGAAAAAGTCCGGGAATGTCCTCGCTTGCTGGGATGTACCTGCATTTATATCTTTGACTATAGGACTTTGCTAATTTATTTCTTTAGGGTTGACCTAAGATTTAACGTTTCTTGACTCATTGATTTGACATGACTCGAGGTATAAACTTGACTCGCTGTGATTGACTCGAGGTTGACTCGACTCAAAGTGTTTGACACATGTGTTAGACCCAAATCAAGGTTATATGACACGACATGACTCAATGTGTACATGACTTGTGTGTGCATTTTAATGTGATCGTGCGACTCGAAAATGCAAAAAAGCAAAAAAATTTCGTCATTTTTGTGGAGGGTACCGACTTTCTCCCAAAAAAGAAAGACGCGAAAAAGAATGGAAGTGAAGTTTTTGAAGGTGCATGTTGAATAAGCTTAGTCAAATGTTGTTTCTCACATTACAAGGATTGTAACATCTTAGACTATCCTAGTTGACTCGATAATGAAATTATTTAGGTAACTTAGGCACAGAGGCTAGTCACTTCATACTTTGTGATGCAATGATGATAATGATTGATGAGTGATTTTGATATGACAACACATGCTTCAACGTTGTGTTAAGATTTGATGACAAAGGGTTCCTAAGGGATAGTGTATTTGGTTATGTATCTGTGAAGTGTACGAAAGTGACACTAAAGTTAGGCCGCAAGGGCAAAGTGTGTGGAAAGATATTATTTGTTAAAAGAGTGAAATGGTGGTGACTCTTAGGGTAGCTAGGTAAGCTAATGATGTAGGGATCAAGCCCCCAAGTCTAGCTCTACATGGATAGGGATGAGCATAGGAGATCCATTGATATAATCATGGTGTAAGTGATGAATTTGAATATGAATGCATTTTTATTACGGCCGCACATCGATGTGAGGTTGCCTACGTATCCGTTAGGAATCAGGCCGAACGTAGCTCTAGCCGAACCTCGCACAAGTGTATGTATACCTCAAAAAGGCCTTTTTAAGGGTTGTAACGTGGTTTGGATAAAGGTTGAAGAAGAAGGGGATAAAGGCTCAAGACCCTAGATAAGCCCCCAAGGTGTGCAACTTTGCTTTTGAATCTTTATATTTTTTTTTTACATGTTTGATTTTCTACTATTTTTTAGCTCTTTTTTTCTTTAGCATTTATTTTATTTTAATAAGTGTGGGAAATCCCGATCATGCGGTCTATCACTCACTTGGTATTCATGTTTCTCCGGCACGGTACCGAGCACTCGATAAGAAACGCAATCCGAGACGTGTTCTTATCAAAGATATTTTCGTATCAAAGACATTGGAACACTTGCTCTTTTGTACACTTTTATTTACTTTTTTGCTTATTTATTTATTTTGATCATTTGAATCACTCAAGCTTTTGAAATTGCATAAGTTACACACTATCCCATCCCAAGGTTAGGTAGATGTAGGTTGAAAAAATGAAAGGTCTATCATTAGACGAGGCTCAAAGTGGTTTATGAAGAAAGGACTATAAATTAGAAGGGTGAAAGGCAATATGATGTGGCTACAAGGGGTGCCTCTAATCATTGGTATACCTTGTGCTTGGCTTGACAATGATTTTTTAAATTTTTTTTTGATTTTTTTTTTTTGTTTTTTTTTTTCTTTTTTAATTCAATATTATGTGATGATCATATGTAAGAGAATAAAATGCTCATTTTATTTAAGGAAAAGAAATAATGATCCTACAAAATAAATCTAAAGAGAATAGAAAGGTGCGTATGCTAGACTTATTGGGGAAAAGGTGAATAAAAAATAGAAAAAAGATCATGAAATCTTGTCGTTGAAGCTTTCTTCCTGTCCCTTGGCTCATCATCACTTGGTGTTCTTGCCGACTGGAGGTATTGGAAGCCCGTTATTGTCGATCAAATATTGGATTGCTTCCTTTAGTTTCCAACAGCTCGCAGTAGTATAACCCATACCTTGATGGTACTTTCAGCGTACATTTGGGTTCCAACTAGGCAATCTCTTCTGTAGTGGGAGGATCTTAAATAGGTCCAATACGAGTAATGAGTCCCTTTGCATGGAGTTGATCGAAAGCATTATCGTAGCTAATTCCAATAGGGGTGAAATCCTTTCTCAGTTGCTTTCTAAATCCTCAATTATCCATGGCTAAGATCTCATTAAGGTCGAAATTACCAACACTGTTACTATAGTAGGTGTTTTCGGAAGAAGACGGATAGTCGTTCTTCTTTCCTTTACAACCACTGTTTTTATTGTTACTAATCTTGGCATTATTTTCGCGCGGGGGAACATTAAAGTGATTTGGTTAATAGGATCTTGAACACGATCCTTGAGGACGAGACACATTTCGGTAGTATGACCACGACCTCTATGGTATCGGCAATAAGATTTTGGATCCCAATTGGGATATCGTTTTTCAGGCAGAGGGTCTTGACTGGGACCATTGGGGTGAATGAGACCTTGATCGTGAAGACAGTCAAAAGCTTCATTGTAAGTCATTCCTATTGGTGTGTATTCTTCAATGGTCCGTTTTGCCCATGGCTTAGGAGCATTTAGTTTTTCATTAAATCCTTGGCGAGAATTTTGTTCGATAACCATCACCAGATTTGCTAGTCCTTCTACCACATTCAAGAGCATGGCAACGACATCTTGAAGTTTTCGAACATCCTCTTTTAGACTCGATGAGTCTTCCCTTGTATTATCTAAGAAAAGACTTTCATCCTCCTCAATTATGGCCACTTCATCAAGAGTGGTTATATAAGTTGTCTCGATCATGGGCTCACCTACAGGTGTGATAAGAAGTGATGGATCGAAGGATGTTTGATCTTCTTCAATGGCTAGAACCTCGGAAGGTTTATTGTCATTGTTCAGATCTTGAATAGCTTCTTTGGGTTTCCATCACTTCTCAGTATCATGACCCTTTCCTTGGTGATACTTGCAGTGCTAATTAGGATCCCACTTGGGTGGCCTGGCTTCTGGAACTGGATCTTTGACGGGCCTTATGGGAATGACTAGTCCTTTGTGATGTAGCTTCTCGAAAGCTGTTTCATAACTCATGCCAAGTGGAGTGAACACTCTTTTCGACCTTTGGATTCGTGATTTAGAGAAGTTCGTAGCATGTACCTCATTAATGGGAGAGGAAGAAGAAGGATGGTCGTTCTTCTTTGCTCTCCCACTATTATCTTTCAGAAGGTCATCTTCAATGTCAATGCCTATATTATAAACAGCCTTGAAAGTATTCAAGTTGTGTTGGTATTTTAAGTGCTTTGAATACTTCCCTTGGAGATTCTTGATAAACATCCTCACAGATTCTTTTTTGGTAGGAACCTTGACCATATTAGCAGAAGTTTCCCTCAATTTGTTGAAGAAAGAAGTGAACCCTTCGTTTTCTTTTTGTTTTAACATCGCAAGTTGTCTGTGGTCTGTTTAGTCTTGAATGTTGCACTTATATCTATCTATGAAAGCGTTTGTTATCGACTCCCAAGAAGAGGTTTTCTCTTTGTCAAGGGAAAAGAGCCATTGTGGACAAACGGTCTCAAGAGATAAAGAAAACAAAGAATAAAAGACTTTCTTGTCAATCCCCTTAATGTTCATTATAGTTTCAAAAGCTCTTAGATGAAAGTAAGGGTTATCTGTTGCGTTGAATTTTGGGATGTCATTGGCATTGGTCTCAAGCTTTCTTGCATGAGGTTCATTTGTTGTTGCTTCACAGGGTCATCAATTTTAAGGGTTAAAGCCTTTAACGCCTCAGTCACGTCAATCAATTGACTCCTAAGTTAATTGACCTCTTCTTGACTTGCCATTCTCTTTTAAGCTTTCTTCTTTTGACGGATTGGTTTATCAAAAAGTAAGACTTGAATAAAGAGGTTGTCCTTGATTAATCGCCCTTCTCTCCTCGACCAAGTACTGTGGAAAAGGAATTTGGGAATATTCATTGTTAATTATTTGACTCAAACTCTATTCAACATGCAATGGATGGAGGAAGGTAGGAAGAATGAAGGTTGTAATGTGAAGAAAGCAAGTAGAGAATGGAAACATGATGTAGATGGAGAAATATGAAAAAATTAGGAATAGAATGTACCCCCAACTCAAATGACGGAGAAAACCGACTCATGCATGAACCTATGACATGGTCATGGTGTATATACATATTAGTGGGTGCTTTATTGTTAGTGCAAGTGACATGTTAAGACTCGTACCATGACCATGTAGCTAGACTATGTGACTAGACTCGAACAAAGACTAATTTAAGACCTCACGTATATGCATTAAACTGGACAGACTGTGGTATTTTACTCATAACTTTTTATCTGTGACTCTGATTGGGATGAAACCTAAGCTAAATTAAAGATAAAACTCGGGTCTACAGATCCTTAGGCTGTACGACTCGTAGTTCTTCATAGAACTCCGTCTATGACCAAAACAAGTTGACGTTTGTGCAGTATACGGGAATAATAATCCGGGATGATTTAAAGGAACTATGACTCGATTTTAGGCATATTTATTAGCTCAAATTAATTAGTCAATTAATTAAGCAAATTCCTTCAGTTATTAATTAGTTTATTTAGGCTTAATTACAAGTCAAACCAAACGGTTAGGAAAAAACACACATTGTATGCACAACAAATAATGCACAATTAGTCAAGTAGGCACAATATGATGCAATGAGTTTGCAACCTAACCATGGTTCTAGTTCTCTAAGGTTCGCATATGGGTTAGTCAATAGAGGGTCCATGGTTAATTGTTCGGATGCACCGCGCGGAAGCTTAACCTTGAAGGGTTGGTGCGAGTGGATGGGACACCGCGAATTTAGAAAAAATTTGCTTCCATGGTTTGGTGAATTCAACATTCTTGGATGTACCCTTTGCTGCTCAGAGCGTTAAATCAGGTAGATGGAGCATGAATTCCCAGAGGGTTTTTTCCATATGTAGAAAAGATATGGGTTTCAGAAAAGTGAGAAAAACTCAATCAGGAAGTAGGATCGAGAGAACAATGCTAAAAACTGGTCGAAATTAGAACGCATATTTTTAGCTCGGTATTGGAAGAATTTGGCGCCAGCAAACAGAGGTTGGCGCCGATTTTTCGCTGTAGCGCCTAGCGACAGAGCTGTCGTCTGGTGCTATAGTAAAAATTCTGGCACTAATCATTGTTTGTTGACGCTAATTCCTACATGCCTCAGCAGCTTTCTGTGCTCGATAAAATTTTCCAGTTCCGCGCAGTGTTGTTTCGGTCCTAGTTGTGAAAGATATTCCTCAAATTGCCTACGTGTAAAAATCCTATGTTTTAACTCATTACGGATGGTCTTTCCAATGAGATCTTTTTTATGCATATGACAATAATGTTAATCAAAATTACGCACATGAAATACTTAGAACTTTTCGAGTCTCATCCACTCATTCTAAATCATTGCCAAAATAAATTTTAGGAAGTAAAATAGAAATCCTCCCCAGCGGAGTCCCCAAAAATTGTAGGGAATATTTCAAGCATTAACCCTTAGCTTGAACCCCCCTGTGATCATACACTAAAGTACGGTGGCGTCCAAAGGGAAAGAAGATAGAGCAAAAGAGTCGCCAACAAGTTTTTTTAGGAACTTGTAAACCGTTCACGAGGTGAAGGTTACACCCCTTAATGATTCAAGAGATCGTCAACTCCATAAGGTCTTGAACCAAATAGGGTTCGGGGATGAAGGTACAAATCCAACCTAAAAGAGATTGAACCTGCCCTAATAATAGGCCTCTACTTTATTCTGATCGTATTCATGTGGGCTTCCTGACCAACATGCAATCAATAGGATTAACCTAAACCTGTTTGTCTATGTTGGTTGAATATTAATGCACAAATAAATCTATTATTGGCAATCACTTGAATTATAATCAAATTAACCCTAACAAGATTATTAATATCTTATTAAGCATGATTTCAAGTATAAATTCCCTTTAAACATGCATTAAAGGTGTAATCAAGCAATAAATAATAAATATCAAGCAACATAATAATAATCAAAACAATTATCATCATAATAATAATTATAATAATCATAATCATAATAATCATGTTAAAGCATAATAATAGTAAGACCCTAGGCATGATACTAAAAAGATTAATAACAAACCCTAGCATGTCACTAAGCAATAAAAATCAAAGCTTTAACCCTAACATGATACTATTAGAAAAGACAATAAAAGAAATCATAGAAATCATAATTGACATTATATTATTTACCCTAAACATGATACTAGGAACTTATTGTTGTCATTCTAAACATCAAAATGAGAAAAACATCCTAACATGATACTAGGAATCATAATAACAACCTAGACATGATTTCTATATCATAATATCAATGCAAACAATTAAAGCATTTACTTGGATGCCTCGTACCTCTTTCTAATAACAAAATACACGTGTTAGTAACTTCAAGGAAAATAATAAACAAAAAAACAATTAAATTAAATAATTGAAAGAAAGATTTGGGACCAAACCCTCGGAAATTAAACCTTTCACGTCTAGGGTTAAGGCAACTTCGAATATGGCTAGGTGTATCTAAGTCTTGCAAATGCGAAATTTTATATTTGAGAAAAGGCTAGTTTAGAAAAGAGAGAGAGAGAATAATCAAGAAAATCTTGATGAGAGTTTTTAGAAGACTATTTATAGAGAAAATCAGCCAAAAAGATAAAAAATCAAAACAGAGTTCTGACGCACATAAAACTTGATTAGCGTCGACGCTAGCAATTAGCTCCAGACGCTGAACGTTAGCGCCAGGCGACCCTTAGTGCCAGGCGCTAATGCTTAGCGTCGGGCGCTAATAATTATATTAGGTTTTCTTTAGAGAAATGTTTTAAATCTTTTTTGGAAAACCATACCTCATATTCCTGTGCCTTCAATTTTTGCATTTTCATCTGTCTTCGCCATCAGCATAGATGGGCAGTTTCATCTAATGGTTGGTCCTCTTCTTTTTCTGAATCTGTATCTCCACAGGCAGCTAGCATAGGTTTCTTCACATTGTCCTTTGTGAAGTAAGGCTTATAGACTCTTGACTCCTTGGATTGCTCCTTTCCTTTGTCACCTTCCTTGAATGGACAATCCTTAATGAAGTGATCTTTAGACCCACATTTGAAACAGGTTGTGTCTCTGGAACTTGTATTCCTCTTGTTCCTATCATACTTCTTGTTGTTCATCATCTTTTTAAATATTCTTACTAGCATTGCCATCTCTTCCTCATCAACTTATGAATCCTCTGAATCTCGAGCCTTTAGAGCAAGACTCTTGTTCTTGTAACTTTCAGTATTAGAACTCAGATGAAGTTCATGAGTCATCAGTGAACCTGCTAGTTGTTCCATATTGAACTTGTTAAAGTCCTTAGCCTCCTACACGGCAGTTGCCTTTGATCTCCAGCGTTCATCTAGTGGTAGGCTTCTTAAGATCTTTCTTGTTTGTTCATCAATAGGCATGTGTCTTCCAAGGGAATTCAATTCATTAATAATATCATTAAACCTAGTAAACATTTCCTCTATAGATTCCTTAGATTGTATTTCAAACCTTTCATATCTAGACATCAATAAATCAATTTTAGAACGTTTTACCTCATTAGTACCTTCATGAGTTAACTCTAGTAGATCCCAAATCTGTTTAGCAAACTAACATTCAATGATACGGTTATGTTCAAGAGGTCCAAGTCCACAATGTAAATACTTTATAGCTAAAGCATTTAACTCAAGTTTCTGATAGTCTTCCTTATCATAGTAAGAAATAAGTTTAGGAACTACCTCGTTTTTATCATTGGTTGCAGTTATTTTAAAATCACCAGATTCAATAACATGCGAAACCTGGGAATTTTAAGCCTTGATAAAGATCTTCATCCTGTTCTTCAAGTAGGAATAAAACTTACCATTGAACGTAGGTGGATGTTGGGTCGAGTACCCTTCTTCATGTTTCTCCTTGTAATTCATCTCTCAAGGAACTTACTCGGCAAAGTTATCTGCTTACACGTGAGAACTTTGCTCTGATACCAATTGTTAGTTGAGACAAACAATACAAGAGGGGGGGTGAATTGTATGTGAGTTTCTAGTGACTACTTTTGCGGTATAATAAAACAATGCTTGTAGGAACTTGCAAAGACACACAGATTTTACGAGGAAACCTTCCAAGGCCAAACTGGAAGAAAAACCTCCACCCTATCTTATGGATTTCAACCACAAACAACTTCACTATAATAGGTCAAACACCAAGTTACAACCTACTATAATCAAACTTTACTCACGAGTTCCATAATGAACTTGCTACACAATATGACCCTATCCTACCCAATCAAAGCAGCACACTTAGATTCACTCGTACTCCCAAAGTATATAATCTCTACTACTTATACAAGTACAACTTGTATAGCAAGTAGGTTTTCTAAAAGATAAAGAAGTTAACTTGCCTTATCCTAAACACACGGTTTAAGTAAATCTTCTTTGGAGAAAATCTTTTCCTGAAAAATATGATAGAAAGAGAAATATTAAAAAGAATAAAATCTTTGTAAAACTAATTTTAAGAAATAAATTTTAAACAAAATATTTTCATAAAATCTATCTTTTTATTTTTTCCAATTTTATCTTTATTAACCAAGCAACCTGTCACGCTTCTAATAAATTTTGTGCATAGCCTACTTAACATATTTAACAATAAATCTAGAAGATAAAATCTTAACTAAATAATATTGCTGCGCCATACTCTACATAAGTAGGTTACTTGGGCTTCACGCAGACTAAATTCCTAAAGGAACTTACTCTCTTCACTCGTAGTCCAGGATGACACCTTAGCATGTTGTCTTCAAGTTAATGTTAGGGAAAGTTCCTGTTCGGGAACTTAGTTCTTGTTAGAGAACTCTTCTTCTACTTGGTTTAACTTTCTGTTTAAAGGCTTTTTTATGTCTTCTTAGCTCAAGTTACTTCTTCCATCACCAAGATCAATTTCACCTAAACTAATAAAACACTTAAAAACCTTTATTAGTTGAGTTTGCTTTAGTTTAAGTTCATCATCATCAAAACCTTTAAGCTTCAACACTGCTACTCGCTGCCAGCAGCATGGTGTGCCAGCCAGCAAGCAAGCATTAGCATGGCGCGCAGTAGCATCATGTTGTGCGCGCCACGCGTGCTGCTGTGCGCGCATTTCTAGGCACGGCATGACTGGTGCAAGCGTGAGCACTTGTGTGCGTGTGATGCTTGGTGCATGAAAGAGGTTTGGTGTGCGTAGACATTGCTTGTGGAGCAATGTAATTCAATAAGCTCGCCCAACAAAGGCCATAATCGGCCACAACTTGGTGTGTGAAAGTTCACTTATGTGGTCGGTGTGACACGTAAGCGACATCGTAACCCACTCCCACGTTCATTGAGCATCAATCGATTCTGCGAGTAGTGAGCACTCTAAGTCTGTTACCGTTTTAATTATTTTAATTAATTATTTTGGTTTTAATTATTTTACGGCTATTTCACTAAATGCCACTAAGCAATTTAAAAATTCACCATGCCATCGGACTTTTCAGAATTCACCAAATGTAACACAAAAATAATAAATAACACTACTAGGTAGGTCAACATACTTCTTTTCCTTTAGGAATTTCTTTTTGAAACCCAAACCTTCTGTTCTCTTGGTTTGAGCTTTTGTGATCCAATCAGGAACTTTATAGGTTGTTTACCTTTCCTAGCTCTCTCAAGTTCCCCCTCAAGTCGTGCCTTATTCGTTCTTAGATCTTCCAAATAAAATTTTAGTGTTTCAAAATTTGGATATTAAGCAAGTGGAGGAACTTCAGAGTTAAGAGCATCAAGATAGAGTTTCATCAAAGACAGTTCCACATTTAACATTATGTTATTATGTTTCAACCTATTTATAGTCTCTTTCAAAATTTTATTATCATGAAATAGACTAAAGAACCTATATTGAATGTCAAACTTTATGTTATCAACCCACTCACTGTTTTCTTTGTAAGTTATTAAAGCTTCATCGCATTGCTGTTTGGCTCTATATAATTCCTTTAACTCATCTTGAACATACAACGCAAAATATATTAGGTTTTCTTTAGAGAAATGTTTTAAATCTTTTTTGGAAAACCATACCTCATATTCCAGTGCCTTCAGTTTTGCATTTTCATCTATCTTCGCCATCAGCATAGATGGGCAGTTTCTTCTAATGGTTAGTCCTCTTCTTCTTCAGAATCTGTATCTCCCCAGGAAGCTAGCTAGCTTTCTTCACATTGTCCTTTGTGAAGTAAGGCTTATAGACTCTTGACTCCTTAGATTGCTCCTTTCCTTTGTCACCTTCCTTGAATGGACAGTCCTTAATGAAGTGATCTTTAGACCCACATTTGAAACAGGTTGTGTCTCTGGAACTTGTGTTCCTCTTGTTCCTATCATACTTCCTGTTGTTCATCATCTTTTTAAATCTTCTTACTAGAATGGCAATCTCTTCCTCATCAACTTCTGAATCCTCTGAATCTTGAGCCTTTAGAGCAAGACTCTTGTTCTTGTAACTTTTAGTATTAGAACTCATATGAAGTTCATGAGTCATCAGTGAACCTGCTAGTTTTTCCATATTGAACTTGGTAAAGTCCTTAGCCTCCTACATGGCAGTAACCTTTGATCTCCAGGGTTCATCTTGTGGTAGGCTTCTTAAGATCTTTCTTGCCTGTTCATAAATAGGTATGTGTCTTCCAAGGGAATTCAATTCATTAATAATATCATTAAACCTAGTAAACATTTCCTTTATAGATTCCTTAGATTGTATTTCAAACCTTTCATATCTAGACATTAATAAATCAATTTTAGAACGTTTTACCTCATTAGTAACTTCATGAGTTAACTCTAGTAGATCCCAAATCTATTTAGCAGACTAACATCCCATGATACGGTTATGTTCATGATGAGGTCCAAGTCCACAATGTAAATACTTTATGGCTAAAGCATTTAACTCAAGTTTCTGATAGTTTTCCATATCATAATCAGAAATAAGTTTAAGAATTACCTCGTTTTTATCATTGGTTGCAGTTATTTTAAAATCACCAGATTAAATAACATGCCAAACTTGGTAATTTTCGGCCTTGATAAAGATCTTCATCCTATTCTTCAAGTAGGAATAAAAATTACCATTGAACATAGGTGGATGTTGGGTCGAATACCCTTCTTCATGTTTCTCCTTGTAATTCATCTCTTAAGGAACTTACTCAACAAAGTTATCTGCTTACACATGAGAACTTTGCTCTGATACAATTTGTTAGTTGAGACGAAAAATACAAGAGGGGGGGTGAATTGTATGTGAGGTTCTAGTGACTCCTTTTGCGGTATAATAAAACAATGCTTGTAGGAACTTGCAAAGACACACAGATTTTACGAGGAAACCTTCCAAGTCCCAACTGGAAGTAAAACCTCGACCCTATCTTATGGATTTCAACCACAAACAACTTCACTATAATAGGGACCTAATATAATTAGACTTTACTCACGACTTCCAGAATGAACTTGCTACAAAGTAGGACCCTATCCTACCCAATCATAGCAGCACACTTAGATTCACTCGTACTTTCAAAGTATATAAACTCTCAGCTTCACACTAGAAGCTTACACAAACTTTATGTAAATATTAAACACACAACACCCAAATAACCCAACCAATACAAGTGATGAAACCTAGTATATGATAGGCAAGCTATGCACAAAATCCGAAACTAATATGACAAGGTTAGAAGCTTGGCAAACTTACACTATTAAAGCTCTGTTCATTTCTCCACGCATAAACTCACAAAAACCTAAAACAATTCAATCTCTACTATTTATACAAGTACAACTTGTATAGCAAGTAGGTTTTCTAAAAGATAAAGAAGTTAACTTGCCTTATCCTAAACACACGGTTTAAGTAAATCATCTTTGGAGAAAATCTTTTCCGGAAAAATAAAATAGAAATAGAAATATTAAAAAGAATAAAATCTTTTTAAAACTAATTTTAAGAAATAAATTTTAAACAAAATCTTTTGATAAAATCTATCTTTTTATCTTTTCCAATTTTATCTTTATTTACCAAGCAACCTGTCACGCTTATAATAAATTTCGTGCATAACCTACTTAACATATTTAACAATAAATCTAGACGATAAAATCTTAACTAAATAATATTGCTGCGCCATACTCTACATAAGTAGGTTACCTGGGCTTCACGCAGACTAAATTCCTAAAGGAACTTACTCTCTTCACTCGTAGTCCAGGATGACACCTTAGCATGTTGTCTTCAAGTTAATGTTAGGGAAAGTTCCTGTTCGGGAACTTAGTTCTTGTTAGAGAACTCTTCTTCTACTTGGTTTAACTTTCTGTTTAAAGGCTTTTTTATGTCTTCTTAGCTCAAGTTACTTCTTCCATCACCAAGATCAATTTCACCTAAACTAATAAAACACTTAAAAACCTTTATTAGTTGAGTTTGCTTTAGTTTAAGTTCATCATCATCAAAACCTTTAAGCTTCAACACTGCTACTCGCTGCCAGCAGCATGGTGCGCCAGCCAGCAAGCAAGCATTAGCATGGCGCGCAGCAGCATCATGCCGTGCACGCCATGCGTGCTGCTGTGCGTGCATTTCTGGGCATGGCATAACTCCATTAGTCATTTAGGCTAATTATTCCACGAGGCATATTCTTATTGGTTTATTTTATTTTTATTATATTTATCAAAATATTAAAATAAATAAAATAAAAAAACAAAAAAAAAACCTTAACCCAACTCACTCCCACCGCACCACCGCCCCAACGCCAACCCAACCCCTTGCCCCCACCCCCACCGGCGACCAGACCAACATTCCCTTTGGTGTCGACGGCAACCCTTCCCCTTGATCCTATGCCATCGCCACCCTCTCCTTCCCAGAACCACCTTCCCCCACCCTAAAACCCCTCCCTCCACTTTTAAAACACCATTCTCCCCTCCCACTGTCGTCCAGCCCCATCACCTATGTCGCCATGTCGGCGAAGCTAATTCGTCCACCCCCCTACAATCTCCATTAACTTTCCCCCCTTAAACCATCATCCCCGACACACTAAAAACCTAAAATTGAAATATCCAAAATCGAAACCCTAATGCGATTTTAAGGTTTTCAATTTTCGGGTTTAAGTGAGGTGGTTCAGGGGGTGGAGATAGGAAGGGGAGGGGGAGGTTTGGGTTTGCCGGAGCGGGGAGGGTTTATTTGTTACCAGCAGTAGGGAGTGGAGGGGGCTTTTGTCATCTGGCGGTGGGGAGGAGAATTGAGGGATTTTCGATGGAGAAAGAGAAGTTTGCGAGCTGCGGGAAGGGTGGCTGGGTTGCGTCGTCGGCGAGGGCTGGCTAAGATGGGTCGCCGGGGTGGTTGTTCAGGGCTGGGTCGCCGCGGTGGGGATAGTGTGGTGGCACTGTGGCAGTGACAGACGATGGTTGGGGCTGGGTCATGGTGGGTGTTAAATTTTTTGATGAAATAGCATATTATTTAAATTAAATTTTTTATGGGATAGGCCTCGATTTTGAGCGGCATTGGAAAAATTTTTGGTTTACAGAATTAATTGGATTAATTAAGATGGTTGCGGAATTTAGGGGGAGCTTCAATTTTAATTGCGCTAAATTACATAATCACTTTAACAACTTTGATTAGTTTTACTTAGGGGTGTTAATTGGATTAACGACCTAAATTAGTTACTAGTTTACACGTGTTTTTACTATGTTACTTGTTTATCGTTGTAAAATGCATGGACCATTAATTAATAGTGAATGGATGAATGGAATGTAAATTCTCCCGTAGGTTTTATAAAAATGGCAACTAGTGGGGCCCGATTAGGATAGAAAATACGGACTGCGTTGCGTGAAGTATTGTTGTAAATCTAAATACAGTTTGCGAACCGTTTAGTATTTTGTACCTTAATATTTAGATTAGTCCTAATCATAGATACTAGTGCTTGCATAATTATGGTCATGTCTTGAAGACGGAGGTTCTTGGAAGATGAAGCCATGAAGTTGCAAAAGACGACCCTTGAAGACTTGAAGACTCAAAGGGTCATGCTAGTTGCCAAAGGCATCATTATTTATGTTTACGATATATATTTGTAATTATATATATGTGAATTATATGTTGGATAAATTGTTTAAGATTTCAAATATTGCGATGATTAATTAAGTTCACTTAAATCATCCAACATAGAAACCCTAGGTCCCTAAAATATTAAGTAAAATAGCCATTCCAAAACAACACTTATCGACATATTGAGAGTAGTTATGGGCTACGCTAAAGCGAGGCATCGCTATTACTCCCTAGGATACGTAAGGCATACCGGGTATGCAAGTTGGTTTTGGTTATACTCAACGATATGAGTGATGGGAGTCCTAACATGTCGTGGCTAAGTGGATAAGTTGTTGAGAGAGCATTAGATATGACGATTTATCTAACCAAGACTGGCTTGGAGCCATTAGCAAAGATTTGCTTACCTTAGAAGATTGAGTGTTAAGGCAAGCCAAAACATACTTAACCACTCATTGTTTCTTTGGATGTTGTAATCAACTTATTCTCACCAAATGCGGACAATTTTAATGTTTGAATAAGACGTTCAAATAAGTTTGATTAATATGCATGGTTTCAATCTTATTTAAGTATTATGAATGGTTTTTCATTTAAAATTCTTTCAATTGTAGAAACCATGTATGCAAATAACTCAAACAACCAATTCTCGTTGCGCTCAATTCTTAACAAGGAGAAGTTGAGTGGGCCTAATTTTCTTGATTGGAAAGGGAACTTCCTTATAATTCTCATGGAGGAGCAAAAGGAATATGTCCTTGATGAGGAAATTCCCGAGACTCCCAATGCGGAGGTGACTCAGGCTGCCCTAAACCGATGGCAAATTGCCAACCGGAAAGTCAAATGTATCATATTGACAGCAATGTCTCTCAAGCTTCAAAATACTTTCTTTGAAAAGGAGAAAACTTTTGAGATCATTTTTTAGCTATAGAACATGTTCCAAGAGCAGGCCAGAACTGAAAGGTTTGAAACCCACAGGCAGATCCTTGAGAGCAAGCTCAAGAAAGGAGAGCCAGTTAGCACACATATACTCAAAATGATAGGATTATTTGAAAACATGGGAAGGCTTTTTTTTTTTTGGTAAATAGTAATTTTTTTACCAAAAGGGAACAAATTACAGCAAACAAAGTTATTGCCCACAAAGCTAAGCAGCAACACCACCAAACACCACAAGAACAAAATAGGCCAAACAAACATCAAAAGGTTCCAGAGCACTCCTAGCCACCTTCTAGGAGAGACCAGGAACAAACTACTAGACTCAGACACATGGCCACCTTCTCGGAAGGGTTCCAGAAGCCAGGACCAAACAACCAACATAAAAACCAAACCAAAAACTAGCAACCAAAACCAAACAACTACTAGACAGAAACAGCACCAGCAAAAGCAGTTCCATGTCAGCACTAGAACACAGAGCAGACAAGCTTGCAACTGCAACCAGGCACACAAGTAGCTAGAAAAATTCCAATAGAATCCTAAGCAGAATACAGTAAGTATCTATCAATTCTATTACATCTACAAGCAACTATAAATGTTATCTCCCTAATCAAATCAGCAACCGATTTATAGTTTCATGTAAACATTAAAGCATTCCACTAAAGCCACACATTATAGACAGTTTCAGAAAAACACATCACAATAAGTCTTCTCCTGGCATTAGTTTTCCTGCAACATTGTGCAATCCACTACAGCTCATCAACAAAGCTAGGCACACGCCTAGTGAAACCCAGAGCTTGTAACATTGAAGACCAAATCACCTTTGAGTAACTGCAATCAAAGAATAAATGGTTTAAAGTTTCATTAGCACCAACACAGAAAAAGCAACAAGGGTCATAAGGAATTTGCCAGACTATCAATCTGTCCTTAGTGACCAGTCTGTCCAAAATTGCAAGCCAAGTGATAAAAATACTCTTTGGTGAAGCTTGATTATTGCAAGTAATTCTCTTCTAGGGAACTTTAGGACCCTGAGGCTTAATGTAACTGTACAACTTCTTAATCTGCATCTTACCATTGACAGTAACATTATCTCATCCACTAATATCATTCATAATATCTCTAGAAGCAAGGATCTTTTTCAAAATCTATAACATAGGAAGGCTTGATGCGGGGTATTCAACCGATATGGAAATTGACATCATTCTCCTCTCGCTGCACAAAGGCTATGATCAGTTCGAGATGAACTATAACATGCACAACATGGAGGAAACCCTCATCGAGCTTCATGGTATGTTGAAGCAAGCCGAGCAAACGCTCAAGGATAAGGGGAAGCATGATATGCTCATGATAAAAAAGGGCAAGCCTTTCAAATTCTCAAGCAAGAAGAAGAAAGGCTTTAAGGGGAAGGTTAAAAAAAGACCTTTCCGCCTAAGTCTATGGCTACCAAGGATAACAACGAAAAGAAGGTAGCATATTCTAAATCTAATTCTGAATGCTTCTATTACAAGAAGAAGGGACATTGGAAGAGAGATTGCCTCAAATTAAAGGAAGATAAGAAGAATGGGACTGTGGCTTGTAGATCAGATATATTCTCTATAGACTTAAACTTCACTAGCTAAACATCATGGGTATTAGATTTCTCACACCTTTGTTCTAATTCTCAGGGACTAAAGAACATTAGGAAGCTAGCAAAGGGAGAGGTTGAACTTCGAGTAGGAAATCGAGCCAGAATTGCAGCCGCGTCCGTAGGAACTCTTAGTTTATCTTTTCCCTTGGGGATAGTTTTGGAACTTGAAAATTGTTTTTATGTTCCTAAAATTACCAAAAATATTATTTCAATTTTGGCATTAGACGCCAAAGGTTTTGAGTTTCGAGTAAAGGACAATGAAAGTTCGTTTTATCTCGATATTGTTTATATAATTTTAAACATTCTGAAAATGGTCTTTATGTGCTTTCTTTAGACAAACGAGTTTATAATTTGAATAATACCGCCAAGAAAGCTAAGACCATGGTGTCAAATCAAACTTACTTGTGGAAATGTCTTCTTGGCCACATTAACATCAAACTTATCAGGATACTTGTACAGGAAGGTGTTTATGACTCAATCGATATGCAATAGTATGAGAATTACAAAGGATGTTTATTAGGCAAGATGACTCATAAACCTCGTTCATGCCTTTCTCCCAAGTGGAGTTCATTGGATAATTAGCACGAATCGTAAGTTTACCCATGCCCAAATTGGTCTACATAAACCAGAAATGAGTTCGGGAGCGAGGGTACTAAAATAACGTTCCCTATAGGGGGGAATCACTATCCTAGCCCAAGTACGGCCTCTACTAGCTCTTCCTTTTTCATAATTTCATCATCAAACAATGTATGCAACGCGATACCTAAAAGTAATTTAGTTGATTTTAATTACACACATGAATCATGTAAGAATTACATTGCAAAAGTTGTTATTCTTATTTAATCAATATTCGTGAAAAAAAAATAAATAATCAATATTCGCCTTGTCTTAAGTGATAAAACAACAATTAATTATTCAAATTCTAGTCTTGATTGAAAGAGAACTATGTGAATTAATTAATTAAAAGTTTGTTTAAAGTGATCAAACAACAGTAATCAATCAATTAAAGTTATTTAAACAATAAAAGAAAAGTGATTTATCTAAGTGCTTAGGAAACTAACCGTTCTTCTTTTATGTCAAATCTCGATTTAATGTGTTTATGGACTTTCTTTCTTCTTCGAACCTCCGAGGATTTCAAAGGATTCAATTAGGGTTGGAAAGTATTTGGGAAGAGAGAAGAAAAAGTAGTATGACAGTAAGAGAAGTCGTCGTTAGGTGGCGAGCGCAACTCTCTTAGTCGCGCTTCGTGCCACGCGCATCTCAATGAGTCGCGCGCGCCAGGCGCGCACAACTTATTTAGTTGCGCTGGTTTGCAGTTTGTCTTATACAAAAATGCGTTTTTCAAACATTCATAACTTTTGATTGAAGAGTTAGATTAAGGCGTGTGAGACATCTTTGGAAAGCTCTGGATGTCTACTTCCCAATGCCATTATAAATAGGTTAAAATCTTTTATGTATCAAATGACATGGCCTTTGGAGTGCAAGGGCATCGGTTTTAAGGCCCGGTTTAGTGTTTTGATCATAACTTCTTCGTTTTAGCTCAGAATTGGGCTTATAATATACCGTTGGAAATAGCTTTAAAAGGGATATGCATCTGTATAGGCCTTGCACGAGATTTTGATGTTTGGTTTATCTGTTTGGCACGGTGTTTCAACAATATAGGTTCCATTAGATTTAATCATCGCATTTGATGCATTTGGGTCCGTTATTAATCAAGGTTATACATGTATGACATTTTTTAGGCATAATTAGTAATTGGACAAACCTCTAAGATAAATTGATCTCAAATATGGGTTTTAACTTACTTCATAATTATTTTCATAGTCCATAAACACTTCAACTTTGATCTAGCATCAAGAACGGATTTTTGTAACATCATTGCACTTCCTTTCGGGACAAGAAGCCAAAAGTAGGTGTTTATAAAATCAGAATTTGCAAAGTTGGAACGGATGACTATGTAGCCAATCCACTTACTAAACCTTTGCCTCAAGTGAAGCACAACAAGCACGTTGAGGCAATGAGAATCAGGCACGTTGGAGACTGGCTTTGATTTCCATGTTTAGTGTTTTAATTAATTTTGAACATTTTAATGTAAGACACTAAGATGAGTTATTCGGATTTTGGAGAAATTTAAATTTCATGCAATTTTATCGTTCCTTTAATTGTGGTTTAGGATTAAACAATAAGTCCATTCGATTCTAAGAATATTCAAGATAGGGTATCAAGACCAGTCTTGATAAGGAAAAACTTATTAATTCAACATTGAATATTATAATCGAAAATTATCCCCAACCGAGGTCATTTAAATGATGGACGATTAATGACCACTTGAGATTAGTGTGTAGTTTGATTTATAGTAGCGTTTCTTGTGCTACAAGGACATGATTATCATAAATAACTTTCACAAGTATTGGTTTAGAACCATACTGGATCAACCTATAAGAATACTTTAAGAGAATTAAAAATCGACATAAGTATACTTCTCATTATGGCTTTTGGAACCTCTTTCCTCTACCACGATGAGTATTGTGAGTTCTCTTGTTTGATTACTTCTTCGTTTTGATGTTAGTCAAACGTATGCCGTAAAAGGAGATAATAACGGAAACACTCGGGCGGCTAGGTCCTCTCAGTAAGTTAAGCTACATTACAAGTCTTAGAATGTCCCCTACTAATAATAGGGAAGATGTCTTTGTTGTTTACAAGGCCTCTCAAAGAGGAAGACTCTGAAAATGCATGGCCGTGCTTGGATAGATTTTAGAAATCATATGTTTGTTGACAGTCAGATTAGGATATCGAGAAACACTTATGGACGTAATAAGGATGACAAACAAATATTACCTTATATTTCATGAAGAGACAATAAGTGACATAGGAAAAAGGCTATACACAAAAAGCGCACTTGTCCAGAAGGACAATTGGGAGATTGATAGAAATGGTGTCCTTCGAACAAGTGTATTATTTTGATAGAGGGTTCGGAATTATTAGAAAGCTAATTATTCAGTGAGGTCAAGTGACCAGAATGCGTACCTAGAGGCCGTTTTCGATCAATAATATTAATGAGTAATTAATTACAGCTTAATCTTGACTGAACCCTTTGTGTCAGACCCAAGCAATTAATTCGTCGCTCAATAAGCTTTTTTTGAATGTGTTTGACTTTCATTTGACTAAGATATTTTTGAATATGTTTTACTTTCATTTGATTCAATTAGCTTTGATTGAATGTGTTTGACTTTCATATGATTCAATTAACTTCGTTGAATGCATTTGAATTTTCATTCGATTCAAAAAGCTTTGTTTGAATGTGTTTATCTTTCATTTGATTCAAAAAGCTTTGTTTAAATGTGTTTAACTTTCATTTGATTTAATTAGCTTAATTAAATGCTTTTGACTTTCATTTAATTTAAAAAGCTTAGTTTGAATGTGTTTAACATACATTTGATTCAAAAAGCTTTGTTTAAATGTGTTTGACTTTCATTTGATTCAAAAAGATTTATTTGAATGAATTTGACATTCATTTAATTCAATTAGCTTCGTTCAATGTATTTGACTTTCATTCGATTCAGAAATCTTTGTTCGACTGTGTTTAACTGTCATTTTATTCAAAATGCTTTGTTTGAATGTTTTAACTTTCATTTGATTCAAAAAGCTTTATTTGAATGTGTTTGACTTTCCTTTGATTCATAAAGATTTATGTGAATGTGTTTGACTTTCATATGATTTTTTTTTGGAAGGTAAGAAAAGTATATTGATAAAAAAAACTGTACAAAATAATAGTACAATCCTGACAAGCAAGAACCCAAAGCTACACAAGCCTAAGAAAAACTTAGGCAAACAACCACCCTGGTTTTAAGTTCAGCCTTACAACCTTCTAGGAAGGGTGTAAGACAGGAACAAAAAACCAAAACCAGGTCAAAGAGATCCCTAGTACCTTCTAGGAAGGGCTCAGGGAAAACCAGACCTGCAGAAACAAGAAAATCTACACCCAACACCCCATACAACCATACTAAACATCAAAAACAGCAATAGTTAAATGCAAGACTTGAGGTGCTGCAACCATTTACAGTCTTCAATCATCCAGGTGTGATTAATCATCTGCTGACTTCTAGTCACCACTTCTCTCTTTACACCTTTAGAAATCAAATCTGGCCTGAGAATAGTCTTATACCAGAGAGCATGATTCCTAGCCATCCAGATATTGTAGACAACTGTAGATAAGCAGGCCAAACTCACTTTCTGCTGAATACAGTTTTTACCTCGTTGTTTCCTGTTCCTCTAATTATTAAGATAATAAAGAGGGGAACTAGGAAGTCCAATCCTGTGAGAAACATCATCAATAACCTTTGCACTATAGCTGCAAGCAAAGAACAGATGACTACTGGTCTCAGCATCCTCACCACACAGAACACAGTCACTAGAATCACAGACCCCAAATTGAACCAGTTTGTCTCTAGTTCTGAGCCTATCCAAAGCTGAGAGCCAGTTAATAAAGGTATGCTTGGGAATATTGAAGTGATTCCAGACCCAGTCATACCAACTAACTTTTTCCATGGTACCCTGAAGCCACTTGTAACCATCTTTGATTCTGTACTTTTTACTTAACCGATTCTCAGTCTTAAAACCCTCTTTGAGCTGATCTTTAGTCTTGCATAACAATTTCCAGGCCCAACCAGCATCTTTCTTTGGTTTATAATCCCACCAATCCTCATCTTTGATATAGACATCATGAACCCATCTGACCCATAAAGAGTCAGATTTCTTTGCAATTTTCAAGACATAGCTTCCCAGAGTAGCTTTGTTCTCGAATCTGTATTGCCTAATACCTAAACCACCAAACTTCTTGGGTCTATACACCCAATCCCAGGCAATAGGGGAGACTTAGACAACACAACATTACCACTCCAAAGGAAAGCTCTACATAGATGAGTGATTCTATCCACCACTTTCTTAGGTAACAGAACACACTGAGTGATTCAATTAGCTTCGTTAAATGCTTTTGACTTTCATACGATTAAAAAGCTTTGTTTAAATGTTTTTAACTTTGATATGATTCAAAAATCTTTGTTTGAATGTGTTTGACCTTCATTTGATTAAAAAAAGATTTATTTGAATATGTTTGACTTTCATTTGATTCAATTAGCTTTGTTTGAATGTGTATGACTTTCATTTTATTAAAAAAGCTTTGTTTGAATGTGTTTCACTTTGATATGACTCAAGTAGCTTCGTTGAATGCATTTGACTTTCATTCGATTTAAAAAGCTTTAATTTTTTTTATTTTTTTTTTTTTTTTTTTTTTTTTTTTGGTAAATAAGATTTTATTACCAAGGAAATAAAGTTACAACTTACAAGAGCTAAGTTATAACTACCACCAGAACACCACGAGACCTGTAAACACAGGCCAACCCTAAAAAACCAGTTCTAGATCCTAACCTAGCCACCTTCTAGGAAGGGTTCTAGGAAGGGCCTAGAACGAACTGGACTCAGATTTCCAGTCACCTTCTAGGAAGGGTTCTGGAAATCAGGACCAGACAACAACGCAAGCAGCAAACTACAAGGAAAACCACCAAAAAACAACCAAAGGCCAAAACATACAAAGGTTTTCTAATAAAGCCAAGGCAACTACAAACAAAATCTGCACGCTTGTAAACTCCGGTGAACACCAAAGAAACCTCTGCACCCAGCAAGGAGAGCCTTTGCAAAAACCAACTTGGCTCTTCAACCTTGCCAAGAACAACACCAGACCACCAAAAGAGCAGGACCAGCTGCCACCCTAACTAAACATCAGAACAGCACAGCAAAAACACTGCAACAGCAACAAATAGCAGCACCAGAACAAAATAGCCCTGCAACAGCAACCAGAAACAGCATACAGTAGCAACACAACAACAAAACTGAAGCAAAACTGCAAAAAAAAACAGCAACAACAACTACAAAGAACAGCGCAGCACTCAGTATGCAGCAGCAAGACAGCGGAACCAGTAGCTAGAACATGACATCAACACAAAACAGCTGCCAAAACCAACAACCAGGCAACAACAACAACAGAGCAGCAGCAAGCAGAAACATAGCAACCCACCAGCTGCCACCCAGAGCAGCAGCAGCAGTTAGGAACAACAACCAGAACCACCAGCTGCCACAAACCCACAGCAGCAGAAGAGAGACTGCCACATCAGAACAGAAGCAACAGAGCAGATTCAGCACTGCACCAGCACAACTGCAACAACTGCAGCAAAACCAGCAATAGAAACAAACTGCCCTGGCTGCAAAACAGCAGAACCAGAAAAACTGAAGCAAGAAAACACACTGACAAACACATTCCCAGACTGCAACAGCACAAGACAACAACAACAACAAAACAAAGCTATTGACAAGCTGCCCTCAACCAGAACAGGCCCAAAAAAAAACAGACAGATCAAGAACAAACCAAAATTCAGTGAATCAAGAGCAGCTTTCTGTCTGTTCCTTTACACCTAACAGCAACATGATAAATAATGTCACGAAAGACAGTTTCTGAAGTTTTACAGTCACCCGTAAACATTAGACTATTCCTTTGCAGCCATATTCTATAGATAGCCTCAGCAAAACACATAGAGTATACTCTACCCTTGCGGCTCGACTTCCTACAATTCTTAACAATCCATTGCTGTTCAATGTGAAAAGGTTGAACTGCTTTTTTCACATCAAGAAGCTTCAAAATCTGTTCCCAAATAGTCTTAGAGTAAGGACAGCAGAAGAACAAGTGAGAGACAGATTCACAAGTATTCTGCCAGAAAAAGCAAATAGGGTCACAACTTGCATTCCACTTCACAATTCTATCCTTAGTGGCAAGTTTGTCAAGCAAAGCTAACCAAGTAATGAAAATACTCTTAGGAGCGGCTTGGTTATTGCAAATAATTATTTTCCACCGTACTTTAGGAGCCTAAGGTCGAACCCGGGCATAGAGTTTAGCAATACTCATTTTCCCATTTTTCATAATAGAGGACTAACCACCAATATAATCAATAATACCTCTGCAAGTCAAGATTTTCTTCAAAACCCATAGCATTTCTTGGGAATAGTGGCAGTCCAAATATTCCTATTGTTGAAATAATAGGTATGCACCCATTTCACCCACATATTATCAGATTTGTGAGGAAGATCCCACAGAATCTTGCAAATAGCAACTTTCTTCCAATCACCAAGAGAGGTAATATTCCAGCCACCACAAACCTTAGGAAGAGTCATATGATGCCAGGAGACAGGGGCCTTTTTTGCATAAGTGTTCATCCCAGTCCAAAGGAAAACCCTGAACTTGGTTTCAATTTCCCTAAGAATCTTCTTAGGAAGAATGAAAATCTGAACCCAATAAGCCTGAATACCAAAGAGAACACTTTTGATAAGCTGTAACCTGCCAGCATAAGACAAGTGTCTAGAAGTCCAACAATCAATCCTAGCAGTAACCCTTTCAACCAAAGGCCTACACTGAGCAATAGTAAGCTTTTTAGAAGACAAGGGCACCCCAAGATATCTAAAAGGCAAACTACCTCTACTCATACCAAGAATGGTTTGCAGCTGATCTTTATCAGAATCAGAGATACCTCCAAAATAAACCTCACTCTTACTTAAATTAGCCACCAGACCAGAAGCACAAGAGAATTTTTAGAAAGCCTGCAAGAGAAGCTGAATAGAGGTGGAATCAGCCCTAGAGAAGAGGAGAAGATCATCAACAAACATCATATGGGTAATACCCAACTTCTCACATCTAGGATGAAAATTGAAATTAGGATTCCTAGTCATATCCTTAAGGCACCTAAAGAGGTACTCCATACATAAAGCAAAAAGAAAAGGAGACATAGGATCTCCTTGCCTAAGGCCTTTTTTTGCAGAAAAAGGTTTAGAAGGAAAGCCATTAACCATCACAGAGTAAGAAACAGAGCAGACACATGTCATAATCCAATTCACAACAGAATGAGGGAAACCAAGCTCTTCTAAAACAGTCTGCAGAAATGGCCATTCAATAGAGTCATAGGCCTTTCTCCAGTCAATCTTGATCATGCATCTAGGAGAAAAAAACTTATGAGAGTAGCCTTTGATCAATTCAGTAGTCATGAGAATATTTTCACCAATGTGCTTACCCGGGATAAACCCAGCTTCACCATCATCAATAACAGTCCCCACCACCTTAGAAATCCTGTTTGTGAGAACTTTGGAGATCAGCTTGTACAACATGGTACAAAAAGCAATAGGCCTAAACCCTATGACATAAGAAGGATGCTGAACCTTAGGCACTAAGGTGATTGTTGTACAATTCCACTGTTTAGCAATGACACCAGTCTCAAAGAAAGAGAAGATAGTAGTATAAATATCAGTTTTGATAATAGGCCAAGCCTTTTTGAAGAAAACAGCATTAAAACCATCAATTCCAAGCACCTTATCATCTCCAATCTGAGCTAGAGCACTATCAATCTCAGAAGTAGTAACCACAGAAGTCAAAATATCAATAAAACTAGAGCTAAGTTGAGAACCTCTCCTAATAGTGGCTAAGTCAATAGCAGGGAGAGAGCTAGCAATAGAACCAAGGAGCCCTTTATAAAACCCCACAATCTCATTTTCAATAAGAACATGATCTTTCAAAAGGACATCATCATCAGTGAAGATAGAATCAATTCTATTCCTACCTTTCCCGTGCTTCATAACAGAAAAGAAGTAGTGAGACCTGGAATCCCCTAGCTTAATCCAATCAACCCTAGATTTCTGCTTATAAATGGACTCTTGGATATTCATCCAATGCTTCACCATAGAAACAGGTTCAGCCTCTTTAACATGAAGGTCATAATTAGAATAATCAACAGCAAGCTGGTCCTGAATGGCTTTCAACGATACAAGAGCCACATCCACTTTCTCATCAACATTAGCAAAATACTTAGTGTTCAGATCTTTTAGGTTCTTTTTGACATATTTCAAATTCTGCCAAATAGTAACCATAGCAGAACAACTTGTAACACTATGCCAGCTTTTTTCCACAATGGAACAAAAATCAGCATGATCAGCCAGGCAATTAAGAAACCTAAAAGGTCTCCCCTTAGTAGCAGCAAACCTACTCACTTCAACCAAGAGAGGGTTGTGATCAGAAGGAAGAGGAGGAAGATAGATAGATTCAACATGAGGGAACTTGCTCAACCAAGCCTGATTCACAAGCCCCCTATCAATTCTTGTAGCAATTCTAGTATCACCATGACCCTTATTAGACCAAGAGTAAAAATAACCTTTACTCTTAAGCTAACAAAGATAAAGATTGTCAACAAAACTTCTAAAATGATTGACCTCGTAATCAGTGACAACATTACCATTAACTCTATCATAAGAATTGAGAACAGAATTAAAGTCACCAATAACAAGCCAAAGCCCAGAAATAGCTCCAAAACTAGAAATACCATCCCATAGAGGTAACCTATCATGAATAGAGTGTAAGACATACACAAAGGTACAGAAAATCTGATGATGAAGATCCTTGGAGCTAATTTGAACATGAAAGAACTGCTCGCGAGAGGAGATGACTGAAAGATTAACTTTGTCATGAGACCAGCCAACCTAGAGTCTACCCCTATGAGAAGAAGAGTAGTTACAAAACCAAGACCAAGAACATCCAAATTTCTTCTGAAGCTTAACACTCTTATCACACTTCACTTTAGTTTCCATAATACCAACAATCCACATACTGTTCAGCTAGCAGTTTCTTAAGAGAAACTACTTTGCAGGGATCATTAAGACCCCTAATGTTCCATGATAGGATAATCATGATCCCAGAGGGGGATTACCATCACCCCCAATAGGAACAAGTTCTCCAGCACCGTCTCCATCTTTAAGCAAAGCAGCATAAGTGTTAGAATTAGGAACACTAGTAAAGATAGGAGGATTACTATGACTTCTTTGATTCCTTCCAACCACTCTCTAATCATCATCAAAATTAGCTTGCACAGTAGTTGGGGCAGGAGTGAACACACCAGCATTATGCATAGAGCCATTACCCCTAGATTTAGGCACACTAGGCCCAGGTGCAGGAACAATAGCAGGTTGGGGCTTAACAACCCACACCTTTTACTTAGGTTGCTCCTTAGAAGCCATCTGCTTCTTTTGAGGCTGAACCTTCCTAGCATAGTCATGGCCTACTTTGTTACATTTGCTACAATAGGGGGGTGCCCACTCAAAAACAACTTTTTGTTCAACCAAAGCACCATCTGGGCTTTAAAACCAGATATTCTTGGGTAAAGCCTTAGTTACATCAACTTCAATGAGCAACCTAGCAAAGGAGACCCTCAACTGCTTTGAAGTACACTCATCAGCACACAAAGGAACTCCTAAGACACTTCCCAGTCTGCTCAAGGTGTCCACACCCCAACAATTCAAAGGTAAGTTAGGTAATTTCACCCATATAGGAACAATTCTCAAAACCTCAACATGAAAGTCAAATTTCTCAGACCAAGGCTTAACAATAGCTGCCTTACCAAAGAACATGTGTGGACTAGCATTAAGAACAACATTCATATCATCAGAGTTTTGCATTTTAATCAAATAGTAGCCATCATCATGCCAAAAAACATCAGGTTTAGCTACAACATTCCAATTTTCAGCAATGTATCTTTGAACAACAACTATAGTAGGATAATAGCCTATGACATAGAAAACTACAGAATTCTTCCACTTAAGATTACCTTCAGTGATTTCAGCTTGTTGCAACATTGCAACAGATTTGTCATCTTTCACCATAGGAGCTACAAAAAAAAGGGCCGAACCCTTTGCAGTAAGCTTAGCACCACCTGGCTTAGGAGCAGGAATATTTGGCTGAAGAGGGACCACATCATCCTCCAAAGAAACCGGGTCAGCACTTGGAGCAGCACCGATCCCAGAAACCAATGGAATAGTAGCAGTGGTTGCTGTCTCTGGAATTCGCGGCACTGAACCAAAATAAAGGCTATGGTTACCTTCAGCCACCATAGTATCACCTGTTACAACACCGCCTGCAATAGGTACAGTCGAAGAAGCTCAGAGATCCAATGAAACAGTGGATCTGGCCACTGTTTTATTGGCTTTAATCAGCCGTGTATGAAAATCCTCAAGGGCTTTCAGCTCAGCTCTAGTTATCTTCTCAGTTGAGCGACTCAAATAAGAAGGAGGAGTAACCAGCACATCAGGATCCTCATCAATTTCTGGAATCGAAGATGAACCCGCAAGCCTAGACACATTCAACCTATTAGCACCATCATTCAATAGAGATTTAGAAGCATGATTCAAGCTGTTTGAGGGTTGAAGAGTAGATTGCTTCTTCTTTCGAGCCATTAGAACCGATTAAGCTGAAGAAAAACTAGAAAAAGCTTTGTTTGAATGTGTTTGACTTTCTTTTGATTCAATTAGATTCGTTGAATGCATTTGAATTTCATTCGATTCAATAAGCTTTGTTTGAATGTGTTTAACTTTGACTTAATTCAAAAAGCTTTGTTGAATGTGTTTGACTTTCCTTTGATTCAAAAATATTTGTTTGAACCTTTTTTTAGTTTCATTTCATTCAATTAGCTTCGCTGAATGCATTTTACTTTCATTCGATTGAAAAATCTTTGTTTGAATGTTTTTGGCTTTCCTTTGATTCAAAAAGATTTGTTTGAATGCATTTGAATTTTATTTGATTCAATTAGCTTAATTGAATGCATGTGACTGTCATTTAATTATAAAAGCTTTGTTTGAATGTGTTTGACTTTAATTTGATTTAAAAAGCTTTGTTTGATTGTGTTTGACTTTCAGTTGATTCAAAAAGCTTTGTTAATGTGTTTGATTTTCATTTGATTCAAAAAGCTTTGTTTGAATGTGTTTGACTTTCATTTGATTCAATTAGCTTCATTAAATGAATTTAACTTTCATTCGATTAGAAAAGTGAATGTGTATGACTTTTGTTTTTATTCAAAAAGCTTTGTTTGAACCTATTTGAATTTCATTTGATTCAATTAGTTTTGTTTGAACGTATTTGACTTTCGTTTGATTCAAAAAGATTTATTAGAATGTGTTTGACTTTCATTACATTCAATTAGCTTTGTTTAAATGTGTTTGAGTTTCATTTGATTTAATTAATTTCGTTGAATGCATTTGACTTTTTTTCTATTTAAAAAGCTTTGTTTGAATGTGTTTAACTTTAAATAATGTATTTAACTTTCATTTGATTTAAAAAGCTTTGTTTGAATGTGTTTGACTTTCATTAGATTCAATTAGCTGTGTTGAAAGTATTTGACTTTCATTCGATTCAAAAAGCTTTGTTTTATTGTGTTTGACTTTTTTTTTTTAATTCAAAAAGCTTTTTTGAAGGTATTTGACTTTCATTTATTCAAAGAGTTTTGTTTGAATGTGTTTGAATTTCATTTTATTCAAAAAGCTTTGTTTGAATGTGTTTGCCTTTCAATTGATTTAATTAGCTTTGTTGAATGCATTTGATTTTCATTCTATTCATAAAGCTTTGTTTATATGTGTTTGAATTTTATTTGATTCGAAAGGTTTTGTTCGAATATGTTTGACTTTCATTTGATTTAATTAGCTTCATTAAATGCATAGGTTTTTTCGTTCGATTTAAAAACCTTTGTTTGAATGTGTTTGACTTTTATTTGATACAAGAAGCTTAGTTTGAATGTGTTTGACTTTCATTTGATTCAAAAAGCTTTGTTTGAATGTGTTTGACTTTCATTTGATTCAAAAAGTTTAAATGTGTTTGAGTGTAATATAATTCTTTTTTTTTTTGGTAAGTAAGAAAGTATATTACTATCAAAACTGTACAAAAGTACAAATAATACAAGCCTGAAATCAGGCAACTCCAAAAAAAACTACACAAGACCTGAGCACACAGGGCACCCCCCACCACAAGCTTTAAACTCCTTCAGATGCCACCTTCTAGCTTAGGAAGGGTTCACCTGAAGGAGAAAAAAGCAAACCTATCCAGAAGCAGCCTGCTGCCTTCTAGGAAGGACACAGGCCACAACTGAACAGGACTAACTAAAATACAAGCAAAAACAAAAAACAACACAGCATCAAAACAAACAACACTAATTTGGGATGCTGCTGTACAGCTCCTGTATCCATTTGCATTGCAATCTACTCCAATTCTTGTTTATAAGCTGCTTGACTCTGTCCATGCTCACCCTACCAATAGCCTTACAAAGCTTGGAAGGGTGAATGACAGCTTTTTGCCAAAAAGCTGTATTCCTAGCAAACCAGATGTTGTAAACAACACAAGCCAGAACTGCCAGAACCACCTTCTGCTGCACCTTATCATTCACTGCTCTGAGCCAGTTTTTCCAAACCTCATCAATACAGTAATTCTGTCTTGGAATATGGAGCCAATGGGAAATTCTCATCAAGCACTCTTGACTGTATCTACAATTAAAGAACAGATGTTGCATGTCCTCAATATTAGCACCACACAGCAAACAACTATCCTCAGCACTAGAATCATATTTCAAGAGTTTCTCTCTTGTTCTGAGTCTATCATGCATAGCCAGCCATAAAATGAAAGAATGTTTGGGAATATTGAACTTATTCCAAACCCATTTACACCAATCCACCTTTGTTCCAGTTCCCTGCAGCCATTTGTAGCACTCAGAAGTTCTATACTTGCCATTCATCCAACTATTTTGCTCAAAACCTTCTTTTAGCTGGTCCTTAACTACACATAATCTCCTCCAAGCCCATCCTGCAGACCTTTTAGGACTATAATTCTACCAGTCTTGGTCTTTAATGTACACAGCATGAACCCATTTCACCCACAAAGAGTCCTCTTTTTTAGCTATTTTCCACACATACTTCCCCAATGCTGCCCTGTTCCACATACCACAATCTCTAATACCCAGGCCACCCTCAGCTTTGCTTTTGCAGACCCAGTCCCAGGCAATGGGTGGAGCCTTAGACAACACAGCATCTCCACACCAAAGAAAAGCTCTGCACAGCTGAGTAATCCTCAAGATAACTGACTTGGGTAAAAGCACACACTGAGCCCAATAAGTATGCAGACTAATCAGAACAGAGTTCACCAGCACAACTCTTGCAATATAGGACATATTTCTGCTAGACTAGCAGGTAATTCTAGTCAGAATCTTATAAACTATAGCATCAAAGTCAGAAACTCTCAAGTATTTAGCATTCAGGGGGATGCCAAGATACCTAAAAGGAGCTTCTCCTATAACAAACCCAGACTCAGACACAATTTCCTGCTGCATTTCAGGCTGCACACTCCCAAAGTAGATAGCAGATTTGTCAGCATTAGCCTGTAAACCAGAACAACCCTCAAAAGCTTTCAAAGCTCTTACTAAGAGGGAGACAGACTTCTTATCAGCATAAGAAAATAACATCAAATCATCAGCAAAAATTAGATGATTTAATCTTAAGGATTTGCATCTTTGGTGAAATTTGAAGCCTCTCTTTGCTCCCATTTTCTTAAGCAATCTTGAAAGATACTCCATCACAATGACAAACACCAAAGGTGACATAGGGTCACCTTGCCTGATTCCTTTCTTACCCTTAGAGAAACCATTCAGACCACCATTTATCATAATAGAGAAAGAAGGGGAAGTAACACATTCCATGACCTAAGAAATGAACTTACTGGGGAAGTTTAAAGCCTGCACCATATCATGGATAAAGGACCAGTGCACAGAATCATATGCTTTCCTCAAATCCACCTTAATAGTACATCTAGGAGACTTTCTCTTGTTATTATACTCTTTTAACATATCCTGACACACTAAAATGTTGTCCAGAATAGATCTCCTAGCAATAAAAGCACTTTGATTCTCACTAATTAAGTCAGGCAACACCTCCTTGAATCTATCACATAGCATCTTAGAAATGATCTTGTACAGCACATTACAGCATGCAATTGGTCTAAACTGAGTGACTTTAGTAGCATTGTCCAATTTAGGAACCAGAGTCAAAGTAGTTGCATTCAACTGTTTCAGAAGCTGACCATGCTCAAAGAACCCTAAAACTTCCTTACATACCTCATTCTTCACCACTCCCCAAGAATTCTTGAAGAATTTTCTAGAGAAACCATCAGGGCCAGGAGCCTTGTCATCCTCAATACTCCAAACAGCATTTCTCACATCATCCTCAGTAAACACTCTGCAAATACTCAGATGCTGTTCATCATTCACAATAGGCCCAACATCTATAACAGCTTGATGAACTTGTATAGAAGGGGTCCCACCAGTGCCTAACAACTCTTTATAGAAACTAATAAAAGCTTCAGCAATTTTATCAGGGTCCTGAATAATATCTCCATTCTCCAGCTGAATGTTATACACATTATTATGCATTCTTCTTTTCCTAATACAAGCATGAAAGTAAGAGGAATTAACATCACCATCTCTCATCCAATGTAACTTTGCTTTCTGCTTCAAGAATTTCAACTTTGCAGAATGAGCAGCTAAGAATCTTTCCCTGGCATCACTTTCCATTTGAATCAACTCCAAATTCTGAGGATCCTTGTTTAATTGACACTGCGCCTTTGCTAACTCAGCATCAGCTATAGCATCTGCAATTTCCACTGAAGAGAAATTAGTCAAATTTAACACTTTGAGAGCTTCTTTCACCTTTTGCAGCTTCCTTACCACAATGAACATATCAGTTCCTCTCACATCACTATTCCAAGCCTGTTGAACAACTTCCTGGTATCCTGGAGAATCAATCCACATATTAAAAAACCTGAAAGGTTTCTTAACATTCCCCTTACACCCAAACATCCTCATAATACAAGGACAATGGTCCATTAAACCTTCAGGCAAAAATCAGCTCTAAACTCCCTGCACTTATCAGTCCATAGATCATTAACCAAGATCCTATCAATCTTTGTACACACTCTATCACTCCCTTGTTGTTTGTTATTCCAAGTAAAGAACAGACCCCCAACTTTGAAATCCATAAGACCACTTTGCCTAACACATTGTCTGAACTTATCAATCTCAGCAAAAGTAACTGGTGAGCCAATTCTGTCCTCAGTATTCAGAACATTATTGAAATCACCCCCTAAAATCCATGGACCCATAATATCCTTCTTTATCTCCCCAATCTGATGCCATAAAACCTCTCTTTCATCTGCAGTATTGAGCCCATAAACAACTGTATACCAGAACACAAATTTAGAAGCCTTATGAACAACTTTCGCATGGATCAGCTGAGTTTCAACTCTATCAATCTCAACCTGAAAGGTACCAGGTAACCAAACAATCCAAATTCTCCCTCCAGGATGCTTACTATAATTTGCAGTCACAGACCATTTACCACCAAAACCAGTGAAGACCTTACCAAAATTACTAGCCTTCACTTTTGTCTCCAGGAGCCCAAACAAACCAATTCCTTGGTTCTTCAAAAACCAAAGAACATCACACACTTTATTTAGTTTGTTAAGGCCCCTGACATTCAAAAAACCCCAATTATCCATGGAGAGTGTATGAGCACTCCACTTTCTCCCAATCACCAAACAGAACCCTCCCATCTGCTGCTTTGCAAACTGATCCCATAGAGCATTTGTCCCTATCAGCTATTCCAGACACAATATCTGGATCAACATCAACAACAAACATATTCTTATCTACTCTGATGCCTTGAGGTTGGTCTGCCTGCTGGTTTTGCTGAGCCTTAGGCATCCAAACCTTCCTTACTACAGGCTTCTTCTGCCTTTGTTGTTGATTCTTAGCAGGAGGCTTCTGAGACTTAACTCTGTGATTAGGACAATCACTATCTCCATGTCCCATACCTCTACAAACATTACAGATAATAGGCTTCCTTTCATATATCACTGTCTGCTTAACATCAACACCACATTCATCCTGAAACTCAATCTCATCAGGCAGCTCACCATTTATTTTAACCTTGACCATTATCCTAGCATACTCAAGCAATTCCTTGGTGGTCGTGCTTCTATCAGTCTTAACTGGTTCCCCAATTAACCCAGCTATTTTCATTAAAGAAGATTGACCCCAGAATTTTAAGTTCAAACCAGGCAATCTGACCCAAGTGGATACTTCAAACACCTTCTCATTTCCCAAATCCAAACCTAGCTTCCACCTCTTCATCATTACATGCCTACCATCAAACAAGATAGGTGCAGAGTTCATCACCTTTTCCCTTCCTACCACTGTCTTGAATCGAACCAGAAACACCCCATTATTCATGGTAGAGATTCTATCAATTCCATATTTACTCCAAATTTTTCGCACAAACCCACCCATTACAGACAGTGACGGTTTACGACATAGAACATAACAAACAATTGCTGATTTCCAAAACTCAATTTCAGGTAGAACATCTTCCTCAGTTAATTTCATTTTCACCTCTTTTCTATTATCCATGTTGCAGCATGAATTACAATCAACTCCATTACTACCAGCAAGATTTAAACCCTCATCAATCGTATTCTTAAACATACTACTCCAGCTAATACCACCTGATTCATTAGGGATTGCAAAAACAGGGGTTTCAAAAACTGGGTTCCGAAATTGGGGGTTCAAAAAGTTTTCCTCCAAATTAACATGAAAATCATTTCCTAACCCATTATGTTCATTAATCATCAACAATGGAGTCGGATTAATAGACCCAGTACAAACATCAGAATCTACTATTCCATTGAAATGCATAGGAGTAGGGGTTCGAATTACCTGTAGCAATCGATTAAATTCTTCACTATGCTGAGCCTTATCCTCCTCCGTCACCATTCTCACCGGAATCTCCTCAATTGCCTCCCCATCCATCCAGCTTTCAACCGAAACATCATCCATGGTCATACTCTGTTTTTGTTCATTGAGGTTCCTCGTTCTTGGCTTCGTTTTCTTCTTCCCCTTCGATTTTGAGCCCGAGGACTTCTTCCCCTTTCCTTTCCTCCGTTTTTCCATGGAAATCTGCTTCCAAAAAGCTCAAAAAACAAGTTGAAAATGGCGGGTATCTTTCTCTCTCTAGAGTTTCTCTCTCTAGTCTCTCTCTCTTAAAGGGAATATTATTCTTGAGTGTAATATAATTCAATTAGCTTTGTTGAATGCATTTGACTTTTATTCGATACAAAAAACTTTGTTTGAATGTGTTTGACTTTCATTTGATTCCAAAGATTTGTTTGAATGTGTTTGACTTTCCTTTGGTTCAAAAAGATTTGTTTGACCGTGTTTGACTTTATATGATTCAATTAGTTTCGTTGAATGATTTTGACTTTCATTCGATTAAAAAAGCTTTGTTTGAATGTGTTTAACTTTCATTTGATTCAAAAAGCTTGTGTTTGACTGTGTTTGATTTTCATTTGATTCAATTAGCTTCGTTGAATGCATTTGACTTTCGTTCGATTCAAAAATCTTTGTTTAAATGTGTTAGACTTTTTTTTTATTCAAAAAGCTTTGTTTGAATATATTTGAATTCCATATGATTCAAATAGATTTGTTTGAATGTTTTTGACTTTTATTTAATTTAAAAAGATTCGTTTGAATGTGTTTGACTTTCATTGCTTCGTTTAATGCATTTGACTTACAATCGATTCAAAAAGCTTTATTTGAATGTGTTCGAGTTTTGTTTGATTCTAAAAGCTTTGTTTCTATGTGTTTGACTTTCATTTGATTTAAAAAATTATGTTTGAATGTTTTTGACATTCATTCGATTCAAAAAGCTTAGTTTGAATGGGTTTGACTTTCATTTGATTCAAAAAGCTTTGTTGGAATGTGTTTCACTTTCATTTGATACAAAAAGCTTTGTTTGAATGTGTTTGACTTTCATTTGATTCAATAAGGTTTGGTTGAATGAGTTAGATTTTTCTTTGATTCAAAAAGATTTGTTTGAATGTGTTTGTAGGGAATATTTCAAGCATTACCCTAATCTTGAACCTCACTGTGATCATACACTTAAGCATGGTGGCTTCCAAAGGGAAGGAAGATAGGTCAAAAGAGTCGCCGATAAGTTTTAGGAACTTGTAAACCGTTTACAGGGTGAAGGTTACACCCCTTAACGATCCAAGAGATCGTCAACTCCAATAGGTCTGGAACCAAGACTGGAAGTTCGGGAATGATGGTACAAATCCAATCTAAAAGAGAAAGAACTTGCCCTAATAATGGGCATCTACTTTATTTTTCTCGTATTCATGTGCGCTTTCTGACTAACATGCAATCATTATGTTTACCCTAAACCGGTTTAATCTATGTTGGTTGAATATTAATGCATAAATAAATCTATTATTGGTGATCACTTGAATTATAATCAAATTAACCCTAAACAAGATTATTAATTATCTTATTAAGCGTGATTACAAGTACCAATTCCCTTTAAACATGCATAAAAGGTGTGATCAAGCAATAACAATAAATATCAAGCAACATAATAATCATAACAATAATAATAATCATAATAATGCAAATAATTATAATCATGTTAAAGCATAATAATAGCAGATCCTAGGCATGATACTAAGAATATTAATAACAAACCCTAGTATGTCACTAAACATCAAAGATCAAATATATAGCCCTAACATGATACTAAAATGAATATTAGAAAAGAAAGTAGGAAGCCTTGAAGGAATCATAATAAACATATTTGATATTATAACCTTTACACTAAACATGATACTAGGAATCATTGTTGTCATTCAAAATATCAAATTAAGGAAAACACCCTAACATGATACTAGGAATCAAAATAGGAACCTAGACATGATTTCTACATCATAATATCAATAAAACAAATAAAGCACTTACTTGGAAGCCTCGTATCTCTTTCTAATAACAAAATACACACGTTAGTAACTTCAAGGAAAAAAATAAAACAAACAATTAAATTAAATAATTGAAAGAGAGATTTGGGACCAAACCCTCAGAAGTATCAAACCTTTCTCGTCTAGGGCGAAGGCAACTTTAAATTTTGCTAGGTAGATCTTGTGAATGCGGAATTTTGTTAGAGAAAAACAAGTTTAGAAGAGAGAGAGTATCAAGAATTTCTTGGTCAGAGTTGGTGATAATTGACGAGAAGATTTGATGATTGAAAATGGAGGTTTTAGGAGGCTATTTTTAGAGAAAATCAGCCGGGTATGATAAAAAACGAATCAGAGTTTTGAAAAGAATAAAACACGACGCTGTCGCCAGGCGACAGACGTGTCGTACGACGCTGCAATAATTTTTTCACGCGTTTTCTTATTTTGATAAAATTTAAGCGTACGAGAGGGTAAAACTATAATTTCCTTAAAAACACTTCTTTTATTCCAATTAAAACTCCTAAAAGTCATTTTATCAATGCTAATTTAATTAGGAATCAAACGAACCTTCTAGAAGATTCTAGAAGACTATAATCAATCCTAATCGCATTAGGAATGATAAATCATAATAGGCCCTCCTCTAGATCATTGGGCCGCATATATAGATCAAACCGAGCCCAGTTTAGTAATTTGACCAAAACTTCCTCATTATTCATCGGAATTGGGATTATAATATATTGTTGGAAATCTCTTTTCGAACCCAACCCAACAACAACATTATTGAACCCTTTCCATGGACCAAACTAAACTGGATTGGATCTTTTCTTAAAATAGGTTTTCAAAAACAGAGAGAAAGAAAAGAAATAAAATCTAATTGCAACACTAGACTTTCCACACTTTCACTTCATTTGATTATGATTTGACGTGAAATGTACTCATCACTGGGTTTGGTTTTGGAGGGACTGAGTTTGGAGAAACGCAAGTTTCAAAAACAAAAGTCAAAGTGGTGATAGGGACGGAGAATGATTCAGAACGTTCTGCAATCCTAAATCATTTTTGCAACGCCTATACTTGCAAACTAGCGTTAGTTTAACATATAAAAGAGTTAAGAAACGCGTATATTGCACCGTCGAGCACACGTCTCTGAAGGTAACCGATTTGTGTTGCATTGTTGTTGATGACAACCTTCCACAAGCTAGGGAACGCCATCTTGCTGTTGTTTTGACGATCTTCAGCAAGCTAGAGAATACCGCCTGAAGACTGCTACGCCTGTAACTTCCTCCAATTTCCGCTGTGATAGACCTCTACAAGCTAGAGAACCCCATCAATGATTGCTTCACCTGAAACGACCTTCTAGCGCTTTGTGACCATCTTCCGCAATCCAGGGAACATGACCGAAGATTGCTTCGCCTGAAACTACCCTCATTTGTTGCGACAATACCTTGAAGAGTATCACCGAAGACCAACGCCTGTTGATCCTTTGCTTTTGCTATGCCAGTGCGTCGGCGCTTTGCTGCTTTTGAACCAGTATGTCGGTGCCTTTGCATTTTGAACTAGTTTGTCGGTGCTTTAGAGTTTATGTACCATTATGTCGATGCCTTTGCGTATATATGAACCATTATGTTGGTGCCTTTGTTGTTTATAACCATTATGTCGGTGTCTTTGCAATTAGCCAAAGTTTAGGCGCTTTAAGCTAAGTGAGACGATCATTCATCAGGTCAATCACTTAATGTGATTGTAACCGAGCCGATTACTAAATCATGTCAAATTGCTTATAGGGGCTAACTGGCGCACCAAGGAACCCAAAATTGCTATACAAGGTCGAAATAATCGTTCTGAGTGGCTTCGAGCTCTATCGCCGCTGCAACGCCGCTGGCGCCGCATTTTTTCTCTGTCACTAGACGCTGCATAATGTCACCAGGAGACAAAGCTGTCGTTTGGCGCCAGAACGGGAATTCCGTATAAATCCCTTTTCTTCGTCATTTCGCTTCCACTGCTCTTCTTTCCTTCGAGTTTCACCGCGAGAGTTCAAATTACTTGTTCTTGCTCGTTTCTTAATCAAATTTGCTCAAATTTGTTGCAAATCAAAGCTTTATTCATTTAGTTTCCTGATCTATGTAAGTTTTTTCAAAAATCACTAGAATTTTGATGAATTTTACACATGTTTGCTCATGAATTTCTTTAAAATTCGAAACTTATATTGCTTAATTTGCTTTGTTTAACAAATTTTCTGCCATGAAATTGCTTGATTATGTTTGTATATTTCCTTGGGAGTATTTTGAGACTTGTTTAACTCAATTTGGTGGAGAAACAAACAATTCACCATTGTTGAACCTCTTGAGGTCGGGAAAACAATGTGACTCGTTCTTGATGTCTTTGCTAGCAATTCTTGTCCAATTTGTCAAAATAATAATCATAATATTGCAAGAAATTATTTGGATGCTTAAAAAATGCCATATGTGCTTGAATTGAAATTGTGCTCTGTTTTTGTACTACGTACTTTGTTTTTTAGAACATAGTATCATGCGGCTAGGCAAACCTTAGATACTATAGAACCGTAATTTTTGTTAATTTTGCACAATGTAGTATGGCTAGACAGCAAGGTTCGGGTTCACGTTCTCGAGACACGCGATGGGAGCATGGTACTTTGCCCCGGACCACCACATTTCTAAGAGGGTGCGTCGTAGGATTACTGTTGGTAGGAAGCGTTGCCACGGATCGGGTAACGACACCTTGGGCAAGTTGTATAGGACTTTCTTCAGCGCGATGAGGGGTTGCGACTTCTCTAGGAGTCTTGTTGGGTGACTGCCCTGTTTCGGGCCACGCAAGCCATGTACTCTTTTAACGGGAGTCAACGTGTGGTTCGTGCTCTGGTGGAGTTCTTTTTAGGACACCACCAACACTTTTCACTTCCCTTGGGGTGAGATTATGGTCACCCCTGCCGACTTCAATCTCATCTCGGGACTAGAGTTTAGTTCGACTGCACTACCGTTTGACAGCTCCATCAACTGTTGGGTCCGATTGCTATTCGAGCCCATACTGAGGTGGATCCATCACGATTCAGCTCCAAGTTCATTCGTCGGTCTACTCTGGGGGCAGCTTTTCAGGATGATGCGACCACCCGAGAACAGCGGGTGCGCATCTTTGCGCTTTTGCTGTCAGGGACGTTTTCCCCTCACAAGGGTAGTAGGGTGCTGCTTTACTACCTTCCCGTTGACTGCGATCTTCGGCTGATTGGGACTTATGACTGGGTCATCTTGGCCTATGCTGACTTTCTATGCGCATTGCGAGACTCCTATCGACACCGGTCCTACACGGGAGACATCGCTCTTTCCGGCTTCTGAAGAGTCATAGAGGTATACTTCGTCTCTTACAAAGTTAGCTCTAAGATTTTATTAGCACTTGCTGATGTCTTTTATCTTTTGTAGACTTGGTTCTACGAGTAATTTCCTTTACTCGCGCCGGCGAGGCCGTCTCCACGGAGTTTCCTGTTGGTGCCTGTTGGGGAGGCCACTACAACCGGGCGACTATCGCCCATGTTCGAGAGCTGATCCTTTCGGTATGATCGTTTACATAGTTAACATCTTTGTATTACTTTTTGGTAGATCTCTATCTTATAGGCATTCTTTGTAGGAGCCTGAGGTGCTATACCGGCCATTGGGCGGTCTGGTGATTCCTGGGCTGGCTGCGCTGTACACTGATGAGCGTCGCTATTTCCTAGGGACATATGGGGCGGCGGCGTACCTAGGAGAGATAGTTGCTATTCAGCACTGCTTAGAGATTCCTTTCGTCCTTTCTCCTCCGCCACGTAACAGTTCAATGACGTGAGGCTGCTCAGCATGTCGGAGAGGTCGCCTACCAGTACCCCTTGGTGATCTCATGCTATCCTAGGGCGGTGTTACGAGGAGGAGTTGCTGCAGTTGTTAGCTCCAGCCCTTGTTCTGTCTGCGGAGGCGACGGCGGTATGATTTTTATCTTTTACCCTTTGCTAAGTGACCCCCAAGTGATATTTTATTCACTTTTGTTTTTTGCCAAACCAAGCCTACAGAGTTCGTAACCCCTCGTATGTTGATGTGTCCAATTTATATAGTATTTTACCCCTGTCCCTTGGTCATAATTAGTAGTATTTTTGGCTCTGAAGAGCCACTTTTATTACTAATTGGTGTTTTCTAGTGTTTTTGTAGTTTTGCTTGAGTTTTGTTGGAAATTTCACCTTTAGAGCGTTTTTCAGGTTTTTCATGGAGCAACTACGGACATGAGGAGTACACGACCATCTTTGAAGCTCAAGACCGGTTAGAGCCGGTGATTAAGGGCTCGGTGTGTGATACCGGGGAATTTGGACCAAGTATTCAAGACACGAAGAGGAAATCCGGATTGGGCCGAGGAATTGAGCCCAATCGAAGTCCAAGCCTCGAGGAAGAGACCGGGCCCGATCAGGCAATCTTACGCCCGATCGGGCAGGGGCGTAGTCACAGGCATCAGGAAAGGCGCGCCCGATCGGGTGAGCACTAGCTCGATCGGGCGCAGCTGCCCAGGAGAAGCGTGAAGAAAAAGGCGGGCCTGATCGGGCGGCCCTTCGCCCGATCGGGCGCATGTTTTTGAGGCACCTGTTTGCCGAATTCTTAGTTTTTAATTAGGATTGTTTTTAGAGTTGTTTAAGTACGATTTTAGTATGGAATTTCGGTTTACCCTTCTCTTTTAGACTTTCTCTCTCTACTTAGATTATTTTCTCTCTCAAAAATTCTCTCAACTTTGTTCTTGCTCAACTTTGTAGTTCCATTGATTTTGGTAACGAT
Source organism: Chenopodium album (assembly GCF_948465745.1). Classification (NCBI taxonomy): domain Eukaryota; kingdom Viridiplantae; phylum Streptophyta; class Magnoliopsida; order Caryophyllales; family Amaranthaceae; genus Chenopodium; species Chenopodium album. Next base: position 45,975,968 of record NC_137838.1, read on the forward strand.
TTCTTCTCTATTAATTACAGAAATTTTATATCTTTATTCTCTTATGGCTTATTTAATTGTCTTATTTAGTTAAGATTTAATTATGTGAGAGTATTTTTATTCCTAGGGCTTATGGGGATCCAATAAATAATATGAAGGGGTAATTTGTGATTGTTGATTGTCAATGCTTAATTATTTTCCTATTTATTGATTTAATGCTATGCAATTAGATTTGGCAAGATTTAATTGTATGAGTTTAGCAATATTGATTCGTGATTCTAGAAGTTAGAATTGATGTTTAGGCTTAGTTTCAATAAGCGGACTAATTTATAAATGGTTAAGTTGAGATTCGAGAGATGATTTTTAATACCGGTAAATTAACTTTTTGATTGTAATACGTAGCGAAAGCCCTTTATGATCTAGTTAAATGATGCATTGATGATTGATTGTGATGTTTTACCCTGGAATATTGGTTATTGGTGAACCTATACCCTAGGCTTTTATTTCATTGATTTACCTCTTACTTTTATTCCTTCCTACTCATACCTTTAGTAGTTTAATTATCCTTTAAATAATAATTTGGTTACTTGATAATTTAGATTGCTTTTAATTAATTAGGAATAAATTGACTTTTTTCCCTGTGGTTCAACCCTTCTTCCCTATCTACACAGTTAGTGGTTTTAGGTTTTACTTTTGATTAGGTAATACAACTTGAGCCTGTCAAATTTTGGCGCCGTTGCTGGGGAAACGGTTTTATTTTTATTTTCTGATTATTTTTGTAGTCTAGAATACCCCCTCTTGTCTCAGAGAACGTTAGTTCTTTGAGGCAATTCTCATATTTGTCTTTTATTTCTTTGTTTATGCCCAGGTGTTCTAGATCAGGTTACATTCTATTCGATCCTGAGATCGAGCGTTCGTTTCATAGGCAAAAGAATCTTTATAGATAAATCCTTGCGGGTTTTGAGGAAGACAATAACCGAAGAGACCCTCCAACTGATTCTAGTGACTCAGAAATTCCTTCTAATCAAGAATCAGAGATGGAGGTACCAAAGAAGCTCAGTGATTACTCGCAGCCAAAGCTCACAGATTTTCCACACCTTACTCCCACTCCGGCCCTTGATGAAGTGCAATTTGAAATCAAACCCCAATTTATCACCATGATAGAGAGGAAGCAATTTAGTGGAGCTAAGGGTGAAGATCTTAATCTTCACATTGCAGATTTCTGCCAATATTGCAACACTATTAGACTAGCCGGGGTCACGTAGGACCCAATCAGGGAGATTCTTTTTCCCTTTTCATTATGTGGGAAAGCTAAATTATGTTTTAATGGTTTGATTAGAACTGCACTTGGTATTACTAACTAGGAAACTCTTGCCTTGAATTTATATAATAAATATTACCCTGTATAGAGAACAACTGTACTAAGGAGTGTTCATAACATCGCCCAAGAGGCCGATGAAACTTTACATGAGGCTTGGGAGAGGTTCAAGGATTTATAGAGAGAATGCCCCCACCATAATCTGGCACAATGGCAATTGATCCAAGCTTTTTACAATGGACTTGGAAATTTATCTAAATCAGTTCTAGATTCTGCAGCTAGTGGGAGATTCATGAATCTAAATGTGGACGATGCAGGATAGGTTATCAAAGATATGGAAATACACAATTCCCAATACGGGAATCCGAGAGGGTTTGCTAATAAAGGAAAACATAATGTTGATTCCATATCCTTTTTGTGAGCTCAGTTAGCATCTATTTGTCAGAAACTAGATAATCTTGCTGCTACTCCTAACTCTGTAGCTAATGTTTTTGCTGTTGCTAACGATGAAGCTGTTTGTGAAAATTGTGGAATTGTAGGGCATTGGGAGCAAGATTGTAGGAGTTCCATTGAACAAGTTAATGCCTTTCAAACGTATAGGCAAAATAACCCGTACTCCAACTCTTATATCCCTTGTTTCCGGAACCATCCATATCTTTCTTACCAGAATACCAATGTACAAAACCCTCCACCTTCACAACAACCACAACAACAACCTCCATCACAGTAGAAATATTACCATCCTAATTCTGGCCAGAAAAACCAAGCACAACCCTCATCATCTTCTGATCCTGCTATGACAGAAATTAGAGCAATGCTTACCAACATGCAAAAGCATATAGAGAGTAGGGATGCACGAATTGATTCAATTTTAGCTCATAATAAAATCATGGATAATTAAATTGCGCAACTTTCATCTACCCTACAAACCCGTCAGCAGGGAGCTCTACCATCGCAACCAATTCATTCCATATATCATGCCAATGTAATCACTCTAAGGAGTGGTTCACATTATGATGGACCTCCTATGACAAAGGAAGATGAATCTGTTCCTGATCTAGATTCTTATATATCAAACGCTAATCCTGCTAACCCTGCAGGGCTACAAAAAGATACTAACCCTTCTAATGTTTCTTTGTAGGGTAAATCACAGGATAAGAGAGGATATGTGCAAAGCCTAGTTATCAAACTACCATTCCCTAATAGACAATTGCAGAGTAAGTTTGATAAACAATTTGGTAAGTTTTTGGAGGTTGTGAAAACTTGCAGGTAACATTTCCATTCACTGATTTAATCAATCAGGTTTCTGCATATGCTAAATTTATGAAAGGCATTCTGACTAGGAAAATGACCTTTAATGAGGTAGAAGCTGTACTTTTTACAAAGGAATGTAGTGCTTTATCGCAAAATAAATCCCCTCCTAAATTAAAGGATCCTGGTAGCTTTTCTATCCCTTGTCATATAGGGATCGTTTTCATTGATAAAGCTTTGTGTGATTTGGGTGCCAGTGTCAGTGTTATGCCATCATTTGTTTGTGCTAAACTTAATATGGGTGATTAAACAGTTACTAATATAACTTTGCAAATGGCAGATCGTTCTATTAAGTACCCTTTAGGTATTTTAGAGGATGTCCCTATCAAAGTTGGTAAATTTTTTGTCTCTGTTGATTATGTTGTTTTAGACATGGCTGAGGATACACAAATTCCCATAATATTAGGTAGGCCTTTCCTCTATACTGCAGGAGCCATTATTGATGTCAAAAATAGTAAACTAACCCTTTCTGTTGGTGATGATAATGTTACTTTTAATTTAGGGAAAGTTTTGAAAGGACCTATGTTAGATAGCTTACCACAGGTTTTTGCAAGGATCCCATGGAGGAACTTCTTTATGGAAATTTATCTGCAGATAATGCAAGCGTCCGGGGTAATGAAGTACATGCTATCGTAAAAGCTCTTTCCCTAAAAGAGTTAGACCCCAAAGAGACAATGAAGGTAGTAAATTTAGTTCAGCAATCAAAACCTGCTAAGGTTAAGAAACCTGAACTAAAACCTCTCCCTTCTCATTTAAAATATATTTTTCTTCATGAGCAAGAACTACACCCTGTGATCATCAGTACTGCACTTGATGACCTAAAAACTTCCCAAATTCTAGGGGTTCTTCAAACCCAAAAAAGAGCAATTGGGTATAGTATATATTGATGATCTCAAGGGTATTAGCCAAGATTTTTGTATGCACATAATCCATTTAAAGGACAACTACAAGCCCTGCATTCAACCCCAGAGAAGGTTGAATCCTAATATGAAAGAAGTAGTCAAGAAAGAGGTTATGAAATTACTTGATGTAGGTATTATATATCCTATTTCTGACTCTAAGTGGGTAAGTCCTGTACAGGTGGTGCCAAAGAAAGGTGGGATGACTTTGATTAAAAACGAGAAAAATGAATTGATTCCCACTAGAACTATTATAGGGTGGAGTATGTGCATTGATTATCGTAGATTAAATGTCGCCACTAAAAAGGACCACTTCCCCATTCCCTTTATAGGTTAAATGCTTTAGAGGTTAGCTAATCATAAGTTCTTTTGATATTTAGATGGGTATTTGGAATTTTTCCAAATTCCAATTAACCCTGAAGATCAGGAAAATACTACATTTACATGCCCTTATGGTAATTTTGCATATCGTAGGATGCCCTTTGGTTAATGTAATGCCCCCGCTACCTTTCAACATTGCATGATGAACATTTTTTCTGATTTCATGGAGTCTATCATGGAAGTCTTTATGGATGATTTTAGTGTGTATGGTTCTTTATTTGATGCATGTTTAATAAATCTTGCTAAAATTTTGAAACGATGTGAAGAATGTAATTTGGTGCTAACTAGGAGAAATGTCACTTTATGGTGATAGAGGGAGTAGTTCTAGGTCATATTGTATCTGATAAGGGTATACAAGTAGACAAGGCTAAGATTTCAGTGATTGAGCAATTACCTCTCCCGGTTAATATTAAGGGAGTTAGAAGTTTCTTAGGTCTTGCGGGGTTTTATCGTCGCTTTATCAAAGATTTTTCTAAAATTTCTAAACCACTAACTCAGCTTTTACTCAAGGATGCCCCTTTTATTTTTATTGACGAGTGTCTTGAGGCTTTTAATAGGATAAAGCAGGCTTTGATATCGGCACCCATCATATGTGCTCCCCATTGGAATCTACCTTTCGAGATTATGTGTGATGCAAGTAACTTTGCACTAGGAGCCGTGCTCGAACAGAGAAAGATCAAAGTTTTGCATGCTATTTATAATGCAAGTAAAACTTTGGATGAAGCCCAAGTTAACTATGCCACCACGGAGAACGAGTTTCTTGCTGTGATTTATGCTTTTGAGAAATTTAGATCTTATCTTGTTAGTTATAAAGTCATTATTTTTACTGACCATGCAGCTCTGAAGTACTTAACAGCCAAGGCAGAATCAAAGCCTAGGCTACTCCGTTGGGTTCTTTTGCTCCAAGATTTCAATATTGAGATAAAAGATAAAAATGGAGCAGAGAACGTAGCGGCAGACAACTTGTCAAGTATCAGGTATGATGAGGGTAAGGCTTCTCTTCCTATATATGATTCTTTCCTTTATGACAACCTGTATGCAGTTGTAGAGCAACACCCTTGGTATGCTGATCTTGCTAATTATTTAGTGGGTGGTACTCTACCTCCTGACTTATCCTATCAACAGAAAAAGAAATTCCTTTCTAGTGTTAAACATTATTTTTGGGATGATCCTTTTTTTTCGTCAGTGTGTAGATGGATTATTTCGCAGGTGTGTTCCCGAATGGGAAGTTCACGGTGTGCTTACTAGTTGCCACACCTCACCATATGGAGGACATCATGGCCCCACCAAAATGGTGGCCAAGATTAATGAGTCAGGTTTCTATTGGCCTACTATGTTTAAGGATGCTAACACTTTTGTGCAGGCTTGTGATTTTTGCCAGAGGACTGGCAACATCTCGCGGCGGCATGAGATGCCTCAAACTTGAATTTTAGAAGTTAAAATTTGTAATGTTTGGGGTGTTGATTACATGGGACTGTTCCTTTCTTCAAATGGGGACCGCTATATACTTGTCCCCGTTGATTATGTATCTAAGTGGGTCGAGGCCATCGTCACTCCTACTAATGATGCCAAGGTGGTCCACAAACTTTTCAAGAAGACCATATTTCCAAGATTTGTAGCACCTAGAGCTATAATTAGTGATGGAGGATCTCACTTTCATGAGCGGAAGCTAGATACCCTCCTCAAAAAGTATGGTGTTTACCATAGGACAGGTTTAGCCTACCATCCCATAACTAGTGGCCAAGTTGAAATTTTTAACCGTGAGATCAAGGCCATTCTAGATAAGGTGGTGGCAAAATCAAGGAAAGATTGGAGCGATAAGTTTGATGACACCCTTTGGGCATACAGAACTGTGTTTAAGACCCCGATAGGTATTACTCCATATAGACTTGTGTACGGCAAATCATGTCATCTTCCGGTGGAATTAGAATACAAGGCATATTGGGCTATTAAGGAGCTTAATTTGGATGCCAAATTAGCGGGAGAAAAGAGGTTACTTCAACTTAACCAACTTGATGAGTTTAGGTTGACAGCCTATGATAGTGCTCGTGTCTACAAGGAGAAGACAAAGAGATGACACGACAAGATAATCCTTCCTAGAGAGTTTAAAGAAGGTGATAAAGTGTTGTTGTTTAACTCTAGACTTAAACTATTCCCAGGAAAGTTAAAGTCAAGGTGGTCGGGTCCTTTTACTGTCAAATATTAGGAGGGATGAGCTTGAGTTATGAGGGATGAGCTTTGGGAGGCACGAAACTGCAAATATTAGGAGGGATGAGCTTGAGTTGTTGGCCTCCTACATGATCCCCAATGATGAAAAACTAAACATACCGCATAGGATAGCCTAACATTTCCAAAAGGCGGCCAATGCGCCCGAGAGGGGTAGGTCTAGGGTGCCTATCTATTTTGGGGGGTTGGTTACCCATATAGCGGTAAAACACCTAGGATGGACCCCGATCGACCATAGGAAAGTGGAGGGTTCTATCCTTATGGACATAGCCTACCTAGGAGGCCTTAACTAGGTTCAACCCATGGGAGGTGAGACATGGTGGATAGTCCACCGGGAGTCGGGTAGGAGAGATCAAGCTCTTAAGCTACCCAACTCCGCCTTGACCAAATTTTAGAAGGGAAAGCCTTCCTACACCTTTGAGTTAGACGGTCAAGGAGAGGCTCAAGAGGCTCACCATTCACCACCACCCCACCCTTCACCCCAATACCGCCCACCACCCCAACCCTACACATATGGCATCCCCACCTCCTCCGTTGATTACAACATTGACCCCCGTGCCCCATATGACTATTCGGCTTTTAGGAGCCAACTTGACCGGATTGAGAGAGGGCAAGGGGGAGTGGAGGACATGGTGAAAAACCTAAAATCTAGAGTAGGTTCTCTAGATAGGGGGGTTAGGCATGTAGAGAGGAACCTCGGGAGGGGTTTATACCCCATGTGTGATAATTATGCACGCCGAGGGGCTATTCTCCCCGAGGCCCTAGTTCCCGATTGGTTCCAATACCCCTAAGGAGGGTATTCGACCCTCAAAGCCTATGGTACTTATGTGGACTATTCTTCAGTCCATGGTTATGGGGCCGATGCTCCTTTTGGCCGGATGGGAGGGAATGTAGACCCTAACTACTTTGCAGGTGGTTCGGGTTATGGTGGTGCTATGAGCCATGGTGGCGCCAACACGAGCTATGGAGGAGGCTATCAGAGGTTCGATGAGGATGATGATGATGAGTAGCTACTCCTAGCTACACCCCTAAGTCTATGAGGGTATTGCTTGATTTGGCTTGGGGGGGAGATATCTTGTACATATGGTAACTCTTTCTCTCTTTTCTCTATTTATCGCTTTCTAGTATAGATTTTATTGCTTTCTAGTGTTGTTTTTAATGCTTTCCTATATGAAGAATACAAAAAAATTGAAAAATAAAAAAAAAATCCAACAATGCGTTCCAATGAATTGTAAATCATGCTTCCCTGTGTCCCATACTTGGAAAATGTTGTTTTAATTCTTGGTATATGATAATGAGCTTTGTGAGTTTGTTGATCATGATTTGAAGTTTAATTGTTTGGATTCCTAAATATGCGTCAATTTTGCCAACCGTTTGCGAATATAGTGCTTTATTAGTTGATTTGGTTAGAAATTGTGTGATAGTTCCTTGTATGTCAAGGAATTTGAGTATTGGTTTGCAACTATTAGTAATGTTTGTATGGCTCAATATTATGCACATTGAGGAGGACGAAGGCATTTGTTCTCTTAAGTAGCCTTCAGATGATATTAGATACATTTGTTCCCTTCTTGCTACCCATGTTGTTGCTTGTGCCCTTTTTATTGATTATTTAGCAACATTACAAGCCTATATGAGCCCCATTAGTTACTAGTCCCAAGCTTGGATTGGGGGAGCTATTAGTTGGTGAGGTGAGGGATTTGTGATGTGCACTTTATTTGCACAATGTGGGAATAAAAGAAGAGTGATTGTTCTTTTGGTATTGTGATTGGAAAAATGTTGATAGTTTGTGTTTCAAAGCTGAAAATTTCCAATGTGAGATAAAAAAAAAAAAAAAAAAAAAAAAAAAAAAAAAAAAAAAAAAGAGCAAAGAAAAAAATTGTTTCAAATGTTCTATGTGAAAGTTGCTCAAAAAGAAAAAGAAAGTGAGAAAAAATCAAAGAAAAAAAGTTCCAGTTTGAAAAAAAAAAGAAAGAAAAAGAAAAAGAATGAGTTCAAAGTTAGTTTTAATTCACTCTACTTCTTATTATCATATTTTGTGAGTGAATGTGTAGGTTTTGGGATTGTTGTTATGTATGGGATTGTTTGGTGAACTTTTGTGGAGTTAAGTTGTTATTGAAGATGATTTGGTCATTACTTGTTTTTTACCTCGGGTTTTGTTAGGATATAGCTCCCTTAAGCATGGCTTTTCTCTCACATTTTCCTAAATTTATCCTACCCTTTACCCTAGCCTTACATTACAAGCTTTAAAGACCTTCCCACCTTTGTGCATAGAGTTGTATGAATGTGAAAGTGTTGTTTATCAATGCAAGTTATGATTTGACATATTTTGAGTCGACTAGTAGGTTGAGTGTACATCTTTTTAAACACACGAGAGTGTGAGTTGGGAGGGCATTGTTCACATATAAAGGGGTTGGTTGGAGAGAAATCGAGTACATCTTTTACTTGCCACATAAATGAGAGTTGAGTGTGTGAGCACTAGTCTTGAATTCTATATGCTCATGTGGTTTGCTCTACTTGATAATTGTTGGGGAGGAAGAATGATTAGATGAATGAAATTGATTAACATTGAAGAATGTTCATTAGATTTGCCTTGAATCGTTTGTGCTTGATTTTGTTCACTTGAAATGAAGCGTGTTCATTGATGAGCTCTTTTCTTAGGGACAAGCAAAGGTTTGGCTTGGGGGAGTTTGATGTGTCCAATTTATATAGTATTTTACCCCCGTCCCTTGGTCATAATTAGTAGTGTTTTAGGCTCTTTAGAGCCACTTTTATTACTAATTGGTGTTTTCTAGTGTTATTGTAGTTTTGCTTGAGTTTTGTAGGAAATTGCACATTTGGAGCGTTTTCCGAGTTTTTTTTGGAGCAACTACGGACATTAGGAGGACACGACCATCTTTGAAGCCCAGGACCGGTTAGAGCCGGTGATTAAAGGCTCGGTGTGTGATACCAGGGCATTTGGACCAAGTATTCAAGACGCAAAGAGGAAATCCGGATTGGGCTGAAGAATCGAGCCTAATCAAAGTCCAAGCCTCGAGGAAGAGACCAAGCCCGATCGGGCAAGCTCAGAGGCATCAGGAAAGGTGCGCCCGATCGGGTGAGCATTAGCTCGATCGGGCGCGGCTGCCCAAGAGAAGCGTGAAGAAAAAGGCGGCCCTTTGCCCGATCGGGCGCGTGTTTTTAAGGCACCTTATTGCCGAATTCTTAGTTTTTAATTAGGATTGTTTTTAGAGTTGTTTAAGTACGATTTTAGTAAGGAATTTTTGTTTACCCTTCTCTTTTAGACTTTCTCTCTCTACTTGGATTATGTTCTCTTTTAAAAATTCTCTTAACTTTGTTCTTGCTCAACTTTGTAGTTCCATTGATTTTGGTAACGATTTCTTCTCTATTAATTTCAGCAATTATATTTCTTTATTCTCTTATGACTTATTTAATTGTCTTATTTAGGTTAGATTTAATTATGTATGAATATTTTTATTTCTAGGGATTATAGGATCCAATAAATAATATGAAGGGGTAATTTTTAATTATTGATTGTCAATGCTTAGTTATTTTACTATTGATTGATTTAATGCTATGCAATTAGATTTGGCCAGATTTAATTGTATGAGTTTAGCAATATTGATTCGAGATTCAAGAGATGAGAATTGATGTTTAGGCTTAGTTTCAATAAGCGGACTAATTTATAAATGGTTAAGTAAAGATTCGAGAGATGAGATTTAATACCGGTAAATTAACTCTGTGATTATAATACTTAACAAAATCCCTTTATGATCTGATTAATTCATGCATTGATAACTGATTGTTATGTTTTACCCTGGAATATTGTTTATTGGTGAACCTATGCCCTAGGCTTTTTTCATTGATTTACCTCTTACTTTTATTCCTTCTTACTCTTACCTTTAGTAGTTTAATTACCCTTTTAATAATAATTTGGTTACTTGATAATTTAGATTTCTTTTGATTAATTAGGATTAAATTGACTTGTTTCCCTGTGCTTCGACCCTTCTTCCATATCTACATAGTTAGTGAATAAATTGACTTGTTTCCTTGTGCTTCGACCCTTCTTCCATATCTACATAGTTAGTGAATAAATTGACTTGTTTCCATGTGAAATTTTGGCGCCGTTGCCGGGGAGAGGCGACCTCAGCTCCGAGAGGTGGTGGGACGTACGAGGTCGGCTCGTCATCGCAGCAGCCTCCGTAGCCTCAGCCTCTGCCGATTCATCACCAGGGTGACCTTGGGTGGATGGGTCTTGAGCTGCGTTTTCCTCCTCCTGGAGAGATTGGAGCTGGTGGGGAGCATACTCCTCGTTCGGCGCAGTTCTTTAATATGATTAACATTCCTCATCATTTGTGTCCTCCAACGCCGTAGTTCTACTTGTGTTTTATTTATTTTTACAGTTGTAGGACTTCGCCTGATTGACTCGTTTGTTAGACATATTTGTATATATAGACTTTTATTTATTATGACTGTATTATTATTTCATTTTTTTTCATGCATATGTGTGTGTGCAAAAAATTTTGATTAATTTTGCGCAAACATTTCCGTCATTTTTATACTGATGGAGGGTATCCGACTTTCTCCCCCAAAAAAATGAAAAAAAAATTGGATTTTAAACAAACCTAAATTTAATTAAGTCTAAATAAATCAAAAAAGAAAAATGGAAGGAAAAAATATGAAATTAATATGTATGGGTTTTGGTAGAAAGGGGTAAAATTGTAAAGTCATTGTACGAATTCGAATCATAGCCAGAAAACGCAGTTTGCATAATACATTGAGGAAACGTTGTAGCGCCACGTGTTTTGCGTTGTCGCCTAACGTTGTTGCTGTCGCCAGGCGACAGACTCGTCGTTTGGCGCTATAGAGCGCTTATTTCGAATCCTTCCGGAGTAAAACTGTATCGATTTTCTGCATAAAAAGCCCCCTAATCTGCTAAATTTCTGTATAATTTCAACATATTAATCATAGTCTTAGTTTTTCACGAATAATCATCTCTTTAAGTTTTAGCAATTTAACTTGTGAATGGTGTCGGTCTTTAACAGCTAAAGAGAGAAAAGAACTCGACTTTTTTAACAGGTATTTATGGTGTTAAGGGGGTAGATCATGATATAGATTTTATTTATACCGCCTTAGAATATTGGGACATAGATACTCATTGTTTTAGACTAGGGTGTGATGAAATTAGCCCTTTACTGGAATAATTTGGTGCCATCCTAGGCTTCCCTTCATTAGATCTTGCGGTAATCCCTAGAATAAATGAATATTATTATAAAGATTTTGAGCGCTTCTTTAATTTAAGAGACAGAGATCTAACAATTATTTTAGATGGTAGTGTAGTTTATTTAAAGGAATTTGCACGCCATTACTTTGATAGTCCTTATTCTGAATCTTTTCATGTTTATAGAAGAAGGGTTTTTCTCTTTTGCATGCTAACCAATATCTTCTCACTAGTGGTAAAACTAATCAGGGTCAAGCAATTGTATATACTGTTTTGGAGCAAATTAAATCTGGAAGAAATCAAATGCCATTAATTGTTGGAGAGAGTATGCTTAGTCTTGATGAATTGAAAAGAAATCCAAAAGCATCTTTTCGGGGCTCTCCAATTTTAGTACAGGTAGAAAAATAATTTTTTAAATACAGAAATCAAAAACATATTTTTGTATAGTAATATTAATTTCTTTGCATTGAATTTTTGCAGATATGGCTAATGGAGAGACTAGAATTAATTAGCCCTCCTAACAATATTAAAAAATATACTCCAAATTGCTTTGTGAGGCAAAAGAAACGCTTCTTTAAGATGGGGTTGCCATGAGTGGAATAAAGTCTTTGCCTCTTGCAACTTTGCTATCAAGTGGGTCTTCCCTTGGTGGAAAATAGAGAAGATGGTTGGTGTCAACAAGCAACCTTTCTGTCGTCTTCCAAGCTTAACCAAGATGACTTTTTATTATCCCTGTAGGGTAAAAAGACAGTACAGCCTACTTCATACAATTCCTTTTAGGGATCTTCTTCGTCCCTATGAATTCCCTGTTTCGCAAGAAGTAGATAAATTTGACACATATTGGAGCACTAGACCTTTATGGGAAGTGATTACCCAAAAAGGTTCCTCCTTCCTTGCCCAATAATGTAAAGAGATGGCTTCTTAAGAATCCTTCAAAGGACATGAAGAAAAATCATAGTAAAACCAATGTGAATAATCGTCTAGGTGACAAAGTGATTCCTTTTAAGGAACGCATGGGTGAAAATATTGATTTCAAAACACCTGTGATGCCTAAGAAGAAAGACTCTACAAAGGATAAAGGGTAAAGAAAAGCTGACACTTCAAAAAAGAAAGTTTGGGTAGAAAAGAAACATGGAGTCCTAGCTAAGGGAGAGACCATTTACTCTGAAAAATTGAATGTAGGTCCTTCAAAGGATTCCTACTATCTAAAGTCATGGAAGATGAAGAGGATTCAGATAAAAATTGGAAAAGAGCAAAGAAAGAGAAGAAAGATTGAAGCATTGCTTAACTTTCAATTTATTAGACTTTGTTTTAAATTTAAAGTTAATTTATTTTATTAAGCTTTCATTTAAATTCCACCAATAATGTAATGTTTATTTTATTTTATTAATGAAATTTCAGCCTTTTAATTAAATCAACTTCTTTAAATTTAATTTATTAAAGCAATGAAAACTGAAAATTTTATTTTCCTGAAATTTTTTCAAGTACGGAAGTCGAAAATTTACCGAAAAAACACCGAAATTTGCCCAGGTACTCCCAGAAGAGTGGCGCCTCCGTTTTGTGGCTGTCGCCGGACGTTGCCGTCTGTCGGTCGGCGACAGGAGCTGTTGCCTTGCGCTGTAGTCTGTCGGCCGGCGACAAACTTCTTTCTGTGGCGCTGGTATTCTGTCGAATTTCTTTTTATTTCTGGGATGCGAGGTTTGTGAAAATTAAAGTGGTCGCACCCTGTCAAGGGTTGCCTACGTATCATTTTCTAAGGAATCAGGCTAAACGTAGCTCTCTTGAGTGTCTTACTCAAGTAATTATGGGTAGTACTATTTAAGTTGGTCAAGGTTTGTCATGTTCGAGAACTCATTGCCATCCATGTCAGTTAGTTTTGCTGCACCTCCTGATAGTATTGTTTTGACAATATAGGGTCCGGAACAATTAGGCCTAAATTTGCCTCTTGGATCAAAAACATTTTTCCTTAATGCTTTTAACACCAAGTCTCCTAATTTAATGTTTCTCGTCTTGACCTTCGAATTAAAATGTCTAGCATACAGGTTTGATAGCATTGGGTATGATGTAGTGCTTCTAGTCGTTTTTCATCAAGTTGAATTAGCTCTTCATACCTTGCTCTAGTCCATTCGACTTCATCGAGTTTACTTTCTAGTGTGATGCGTAGAGATGTTATCTCTTGCTCTACAGGTTGTACGACATCCATTCCATAAAATAAGGAGAATGGTGTATTTCCTATTGATGTGCGAATTGACGTGCGATAACCCCAAAGTGCGAAATGGAGTTTGTCAGGGCAATCCTTGTAAATTTTCGCATTTTCTCGATGATAGTCTTTAAATTTTTATTAGCTGCTTCAACTGCTCCATTTTCTTGAGGTCTATAAGAGGAAGAATGATGGTGTTGAATGCCATATTTTTGTAGCAATTCTTCACACTCAACTTGAAAGTGAGTTCCATTGTCACTTATCATCTCATGTGGGACTCCGTATCGACAAATTATATTCCTTTCGATAAAGAGTGCTACATGTTTTGAAGAGAGTTTAGCATATTATTGTGCTTCAACCCACTTTGTGAAGTAATCAATTGCTACTCGGATGTATTCGTGACCTCCTGTCCTAGGAGGGGTAATTTTACCAATAATATCAATTCCCCATGTACAAAATGGCCATGGTGAAGTGTAGGTGTAAAGTAGAGATTAAGCAACATGTTGTAAATTGGCGTAAATTTGGCATTAAGGGCATCTTTTTACATATTGATGACAATCCCTATTCATGGTAGTCCAATAGTACCCTTCTCGCATTATCTTTTGGACTAGCATTTTGCCATTAACATAGGTTCCACAAATGCCTTTGTGGACTATCCTCATAACTCTTTGGGCATCCTTTTTCCCTACACACAAGAAAGCTTGACCCTTAGGTACCCTTTTATGTAACTCGTTGTCTATGAGTACGTATTGGGAAGCCAAGAGTCTTAATGTTCGTTTTTCTCTTTTGTCGGTATGATGAGGATATTCTCCTTTGGTAATGTAATTAAGTATATCCGTATACCATGGTTCATCTTCTTCTTCATCTTGGACTACTTCATTGTCTTCTATGGCTTGAATATAAGCCGGCTTGTGCCTTTTCTCTATAGTTAGAGGCATTTGCTCGATTTCCTTAGGAATCCTAACCATTTAGGCTAGTCTTGCTAAGGCATCAGCAAATTTGTTTTCCTTTCTAGGTAGATAAGTGTATTCTACCTTTTCTAACTGGTTGGTGTGGGTTCCAGATAAGTTTGGTAAGGGGATAGACTTTCACTCCTTACTTTCCATCTTTTAGAAATATGGGTGATGATCAATGAAGAGTCTCCGAATATCCGTAATTTCTTTACTCCCAATGCCAAAGTTGTTTCAAGGCCTACCATGCATACTTCGTATTCAGCAGCGTTGTTGGTAACGTCGAAATCTAGCTTTATAGAGATTGGAACGTGCTCTTCTTTAGGTGATACTAATAATACTCCAACGCCACATCCTTTTTTGTTTGAGGCTCCATCGAAGTATAAAGTCCAAGTATCATCTTTTGTGACCATCAAGTTTTCGTATGGAAATTCATTGTCATGTATTGGCGTCGAATCTTCTATTAGGAAATCCGCTATGAAATCCGAGACCACAGATCCTTTGGTATCCTTTTGAGGCATGAATCTCACATCGAACTGGGCTAAATTGACTATCCACCTTGATCTGCGCCCATTGAGTGTAGATATTTCGAATATATACTTAAGTGGATCTATTCGGGAAACTACAAAGATTGTATGCACGAGCATATAACGTCTTAGCTTTGTTGTGGCCCACACCAATGCGAGGCACAATTTCTCAAGTGGTGTGTAGCGTACTTCATACTCAAGCATCTATTTGCTTAGATAGTAGATTGAATTATCTTTACCTTCTACTTCTTGTGCAAGCATAGCTCCCATCATCTCCTGGGTGATTGTAGGTATAACCTAAGAGGTATCCCTGGAAGTGCTGGTGCTAATATGGGAGGATTTGTGAGAGAGGCTTTGATCTTTTCAAATGCTTTTTTGACACTCATCTTCGCATATTACTGGTACATTCTTTTTTATTTTCTTGAATATTGGTTCACATATCGTTGTTAATTTTGATAGAATCTACTTATATATTGCAATTGGCCAATGAACCCTCCAATTTGTTTCTCGATTTTGGGCGGTGGCATTGACATGATCGCCTTGATCTTGGTTAGGTCTATCTCTATTCCTCTAAGGCTTATGACATACCCCAAGAGCTTGCCTTAGGTGACTCCAAAAGCACACTTGGATGGATTCAACCTCATGTTGTATTTTCTTAGCCTTTCGAAGAATTTTGTCAAGGCTACTTGATGTCCTAGGCGATCTTTTGATTTCACAATCATGTCGTCCACATATACTTCAACCTCTTTGTGCATTATGTCATGGAGTAAGGCAGTCGCTGCTCGTTGGTAAGTAGCACCCGTGTTTTTCAACCCGAATGGAATTACCGTGTAATAGTAAGTACCCCATGGTGTTATGAATGTTTTTTTCTCCATGTCTTCTTCTGCCATGAGAATTTGATTGTATCCTGCGTATCCATCCATCAATGAGAGAAGTGCATGATCTGCTGTATTATATACAAAAATATCGATGTTTGGTAAAGGGAAGTCGTCCTTTGGACTTGCTGTATTTAAATATTGATAGTTGACACAAATTCTTACACTTCTATCCTTCTTTGAAACTGGGACCACGTTGGCTACCCATTTGGGGTATTTAGATACCCATATAAAACCTGCAGTTATTTGTTTTTGAACTTCTTCTTTTATTTTAAGAGCTACATCGGGTTTCATTCGACGCAACTTCTGTTTTAAAGGTTTCATTCCTGGAATTAGTGGTATAGTGTATTGAGCTATTTCTCTATTAATGCCTGGCATAACTTCATATGACCAAGCAAATACATCAATAAATTCATTAATTAGATTAATTAATCAGTTCTTTCTTGTTTATTAAGTGTTAATCTGACTTTAACTTCTCTTTTAATGGTTGAATCATTTGAGATATCAACCGTCTCAGTTTCCTCAATTATCGGTGTTTTCTTTTCAAGTGTTTCCATTACTTTAATGACTTCTTTGTCATTTTCATTGTTAGTTAAGCAATGCTCGTCATCTTGGGTTAATGAAAAAAAGGAGTAAGCAGAAGAAGACATATTATTGAACTCTGAAATCATTACATCAAAAAGGGAAATGTCCTTAGAAACTTAATTACTAACTATCCTAGGTGTAGAAATAGAAGAAGTAGCGGGTGCTACACCTAGTGGCAGCCACCAAGTGGCACCGTTCCATGTGGCAGCACGCCACTGTGGTGACACATGTGGCAAGGGCCGTGTACCCGGGGCGATGGATGGAACGGGCAAAAATAAAATGGCCCAAATGAACCCAACTTGGGACTCAAGGTTGGGTGACACATGGTTAGTTCACATTGCATGTGAAATGCCTTGGGGACCAATTGGGAAAGTGGTCCTCACCTAACTATGTGACACTTGTTACTTGGTTTATTCAACTAAGAATTGAATTCATCAATCTTTCCATGTGAGATCTTTTTGTGAAAAGTCCCACATTAAAAGATGAGTGGAATTCACAAGCTATCCTTCCTTATAAATAGCCAAAGCATGGCATGAGAATTGCTTGCTTGAGTAGGAATTCAATAGAGCATTACATTAGCAAAAACACTTAAACTCATATAATACTCAGGTTTTGGTCGGATCTCACTAACCTCGAGGTAACGGACCCAAAAGTGGCTAGTAGTTTTTGCGGGTGGATTTCTGTAGGAGGCTCGCGTATTTTCGGAGCTTAAGCTTTCAAGTAAGAGCCCGGCTTTGAGGGCGAAGCACGCTTCAAAGGTAAATTCCGACTTTATCCTTTTATGTTTATTTGTTATGCTTTATGGTTTTTTTAATTGCGAGTGGTTCTTTGGGTCGGGGTTGTTTTCGTAGTGAGTCGGACTGACCAAACCCCAACAGTGGTATCGGAGCCTCGCTCGTTTATTTTTAAAATTATAATATTTTTTCAAGGTGTTTTAATGGCTTAATTTTTCTGGTATTAAGTTGCTCATTAGACTAGTAGCTCGTTTTATCTATTTTAACCTCGTATTAGAGCTGTCTTCTGCTCCCGAACCCAGATTTCGACCCAAAAATAGTGAATTTTGGGTGATAAAGGCATTTTGGAAATGGTGTTACTCTTTGAGGTCTCGGTTTTTAGCAAAAAAAAACACCAGAAATGCACTTTTCGTGTGATTTTTCGTTTTTACGAAAAATTTTAAGTCTTTCTAACCTTGAAAATTATTTGCATATTTATGGTGGTTATGTAATTGGTTCAATACATATTTTATATGCAATTTTAAACCTCTTTAGGCATGATTACTTGGTGGTAATTTGTGTTTGAAAGCTTGGTTTTATTTTTCACATAATAGCAAACTAATTACATTAAGTGTGAAATTGTTGTTCTTTGAGGCTACCAAGTACTAAAGATTCAATCTTTAATTATGTTAAGTGAATGAAACTTTAAGTTACTAAATTCCATGAATCTTTGTTGAACTTTGTTGAGTTAATCATTTTGTAGTTGATTGGAATCATAAAGTTTGAAACTTGTAATAGAAATTTGTTTATCTTCATATTGGAAGATATAATTATTTCAAGGATTCACAAGTATTAAAGTTGGAATCTTTATTGAACTTATGTTCATTATTCCAACTCCCTTTTATTTTGTCAAAAACTCAAGATTAATTTAAATTAATTAAATTGATAGTGAGTGATTGCCCTCTTATTTTTGTTGCCCCAAGTTAAACAAATTTTATTAAAGAATGGTTCTTGGAAATAATTTTGGATACATGCACTTGGATGATTTTTTTATTTAAGTTAGACTTGTTTAAATTTTCATTTTTGCTCACGAAAAATAGTTCTAAAAATAATTTAGAATTAATAAATTGTCACGCGAAATTTAGAATTAAAATCCCGAGGCTATGGCATGTAAATCGAGGCAAAGCCTCCCTTGGCTAGCCAGGCTGCATAGCAGCCCGCATGTGGCTGCCAAGGGCATGCTCGATGCATGCGGCCATGTGCGTGGAGTGTGCGAGCGTTTAGTGCGTGTATGTGCTTGGTGTTTTGGTGTAAAGGGGTAAGCAGCCGTGGCCTTGTGTCTAGCACCTTGTAACCCGTAGCAAACGCTACTAGGTGGTACCTAGCTAGTGCTACGTGGGGTGGTGAAGGCATGTGCGCCAAGCCGTTTAGTGCGAGGGTTGTTGGACAACCTTGACTTTCATGTGGCACGTATGTAGTGCGTGAACCACTTGAGTACGGTTGGCTTCGTGTTTTCTTATTTTGTCGTTTAAATTATTTTATTAATCTAATTTGGTTATGATTATTTTAATAAATTTTGGAAGCTAGGCCTCGGTTCTTGAGCGGCATTGGCAAAATTTATTTTGACAAATTTTGTGTTTTACCGGCTTAATTAATTGGATTAATTGAGTTGTATGCGGAATTTAGTGGGAACTTTAAATATTAATTGCGCTTATTTACATAATCGGTCAAAACAACTTTTACTAGGTTTGATTAGGCGTGTTAATCAGATTAACCACCTAGATTAGTTACTAGTGCGGACATGTGTTTTATGCATTGTTACTTTTTTATCGTTGTAAAATGCATGGGCCATTCACAAATAGTAAATGGATGAATGGAATGTATATTCTCTCACAGGTTTTATGAAATGGCAACTAGTGGGGCCTGATTAGGATAAAAAATACGGACTGTGATCCGTGATGTCTTTTTGTAAATCTAAATACGGTCTGCGAACTGTTGAGTATATTTGTACCTTAATATTTTGATTAGTCCTAATCGTAGATACTAGTAGTTGCATTTATTTTGGTAAATTCTTGGAAGACAAAGCCATGAAGTTGCAAATGAAGACCTTTTGAAGATTTGAAGATCTCAACGGGTCATGCTAGTTGCCAAATGCATCTCTATTTATGTTTTTCAATATATATATGTTTTTCAATATATATATGTTTATGTATATGAATTATATGTTAGATGAATGTTTAGGATTTCGAATGTTGTGATGATTAATTAAGTTCACTTAAATCAACCAACATAGAAACCCTAGGTCCCTAAATATTGAGTAAAACTTGCCATTCAAAAACAACACTTACCAACCGAACAAGGGTATTGGTGGGCCACGCCAAAGCGAGGCATCACTACCTCTCCAAGGAACGTAAGGCACACCTGGTATGCAAGTTGGTTTTGGTTATACTCAACGATATGAGTAATGGAGTCCTAACATGTCATGGCAAAGTGAATAAGTTGTTGAGAGAGCATTAGATGCGACGACTTATTCAACCAAGAGTGGCTTGGAGCCATTAGCAAAGCGTTGCTTACCTTAGGAGATTGAGTGTTAAGACAAGCCAGAGCATGCTTAACCACTCTTTGTTTCTTTGGATATTGGAATCGACTTATTCTCGCCAAATGGGGACAATTTTAAAGCGTGGGATAAGACGTTAAATAAGATTGAAAATTTGCATGAATAGCTTTCAATTTTTAAACTTATTATGTTATTTACTTGATAAATGGTTATACTTTGCATTTATATTTGTAGAATTCCAAATCCAACTGTATTGCATTCCATGATTGGTAAAGGAAATCTTTGAGAATGGTTCCTCAAAGAAAAGTAAAGCATTTCTAAAATCCATTTCTCTTAAATGACTTTTATAACAAAGTTCGAAAGGACGGTTGGACATCATGTATTCAAAATACTAGGTAGTTTTGATAAAACATGAAGTATTGACTTGCAAACTCAAATTTAGAATATTGACAACCAACATATCTTTTTGCTTAATACATAGATGAGTAGGACTCATTGATGTAGTAATTCAAGCGTGAATTAAAGGAAAAGATTGAATTTTGTTTTACGGCGCATTAGATGCTTAGTTATGCCTAACAAAGTATAAAAGTCAAGAACTCTTAAAGAAATGGTTCTTAAAAGATTATGAGATAAAGTATGATAAGAAATATAGGAAACGAGGAACGGAGAAAAGGAATAAAATTCCATTTCAACCCATGAGTTCATGTTATTGTAGTTAACTTAGCAATTCGTTATCTTCACAAGTATCGAATACTGCTTGAGTGTTCCACTTTGAAAGTGACCTCAAACTATTTAGGTTAAGACAAGTTATTGACTTACAAGCTTAGAATGAAGCAAGAAGAGCTACATAAGTTGTAAGTTCGTATGCTTTGTTTAAAGACCTTTTAAGCAAAAGGCTGGAACACGTAATGGTTATTATTATGTTCCATAATCAACAATTGATCCGTTTATACATGGAAAGACTCACATTCAAAGTATAAGCAATAGTTGCGAATTTATTTGCATGGCATGGTTATCCAAGCGTTGAGTCAAGAATGCTTGATTATAAACAAACATTTCCCTAAAATGATAAACTCATTAATTTCAAGTCATGGGCTTGATTTGCGTTCCAAACATCTTTAGCAATGTCACATTGACAAGAACATACTAAAGGCTCTATTAGATAGGCTCTTGATAGTTGATCGATTCGGAATCGTTCTAAGACAAGCAAGTCTTACTTGTTAAAACCGACAAAGTAAAGAGCTATTGTTCTTGACTCCGAAAGCTAAAGAGAATGAATTTACTTCAACGTCTCACAAAGAATTTGAAAGAATATGGCTATATTCATCAAATGTGAACAAACTTGACCTTGAATAGTTCAAGAGTTCAGCGAAGTACAGAATCGACTTGGAAAGATATCAAAACGTCTAGATTAGGTCGAGCGATGTTTGCTTGAACCAAGCGTGACGATCACAAAGTTATGAAATTGAAATTTTCATAAATAACTCCACAAAGAACATAGTGTGTCTTCACGGAGACCTTGATGCCATTTATAAATGACTCGAACAATGATGGATCACATCCCTTCCTATAAAGTTCTTAAGATTTGCATGAAGGATTAATGTTACACTAAACAAAATGTCAAAGCTAAGAAAGGACGCCATATTCAGTTATGGATGGAATTATCTTTGAAATGTCTTTTCAAGTATATGTTTAAAACTCTTAGCCACAGTGGGAGTTCATTGGCTCAGTGGGAGCTCACTAGCTTAGCGAGAGCTAGGTGGTTGAGTTTACCAAAAGAGCTTAATGGCTCATTAAAGGCTAAGATAGCTCAAGTGGGAGCTAACTGTTTGTTTTACAACGAACTTTTACCCAAAGACAATATACATGTCTCTTTATAAGCATTAAAGTGAGACCATGGGCATTACCTCCACAACCTAATTGAGAACATAGTTTTTATTGCTCTAAGTGGTGTCTTTCTGGAAAGTAACACGTTTCCAAAACGACAAGTGGGAAGAAAATGAACTCGATGACCATCGAGCTTAGCAACAAACTAGAACTGAGAATCTCGGAACACCTTAAAAGCGCTTCGTGAGAATACTTGATCAAGAATACTCAAACGGACTTTACAAGTGCATTAAAAGAGAATTCATTACTCACAAAACATCAGCAATGTTGGAGTAAAATCAACATAATAAAAGAGCTTTGGAAGTGCCTTGAAACTAAGTGGTTGATGAAATTGCCCCGTATAGGTATAGAATTCACCAAAGGCTTGGATTGAATCCTATAAATTTCTATTAAGTTAGAAATAAGCCTAAGACTTACAAGCATACTATTTACTATTATAATAAAGGAATAATGTATTGTAAGATAGCTATGACAAATCAAAATTCCGAATAATGGTTAGAGGTCATAAAAATCTGAAACAGACCCCATGTTTGAAAGTCATGTTTGAAACTTGATTGATTTGCATGAAGGGTGAAAGACCCATCGACTGCAAATAAGTTTTCAAGGAGATAACTAACAAATGTGGAAACGTGTATGCATACATAGCTAGATTGGATGAAAAGGATACAATTAAATTAACGGGGTTGATTTTAATAAAAACTTATTCACCAATCGGAATGCTTAAGTCTTTTCGTGACTTATCTAGCAAAATTGCACATATGAAATATGGAAAAATAGATACAAAAACCGCCTTCCCAAAATAGGAATTTGGAAGTGACAAATACAAAGATTAACATGCAAGGTTGCATACCTTGGGGGCTTATCTAGGTTCTTGAGCCTTTTATCCCCTTCTTCTTCAACCTTTGGCCTAACCACGTTACAACTCTTAAAAAGACCTTTTTGAGGTATACACACACTTGTGCGTGGTTCGGCAAGAGCTATGTTCGGCCTGATTCCTAACGGATTCATAGGCAGCCTCACATTGAGGTGCGCCGTAATAAACATGCATTCATATTCACATTCACATTCACACATCATGGTCGTATCAAGGGATCTCCAATGCTCATCCATATTCACATAGAGCTAGACTTGGGGGCTTGATCCTTACATCATTAGCTTACCTAGCCTAAGAGTCACCACCATTTGACTATTTTAAACAAATAATATATTTCCACACACATAGCCCTTGCAGCCTAACTTTAGAATCACTATCACACACATCACAAATACATGACCAAATAGTCCTTACCTTAGGAACCCTTTGTTATGAAATCTTAACATAACATTGAAGCATACTTCGTCATAACAAAATCACTCATCAATCATAATCATCGTTGCATCGAAGTATGAAGTGCTTAGCCTCCGTGCCTAAGTTACCTAAATACTTTCATTATCGAGTCAACTAGGATAGTCTAAGATGTTACAATCCTTGTACAATGAGAGAAAACATTAACAGATTAAGCTCATTCAACATGCATATTAAAAAAAAACTTCACTTCGATTCTTTTTCGCGTCTTTCTTTATCGGGAGAAAGTCGGTACCCTTTACAAAAATGACAGAATTTTTTTGCTTTTTTTGCATTTTCGAGTCCCCCGATCACATTACGATGCACACACGAGTCATGTACACATTGATTCATGTCGTATCATATCACCTTGATTTGAGTCTAACATATGTGTCACACACTTTGAGTCGGGTCAACCTCGAGTCAATCACAGCAAGTCAAGTTTATACCTTGAGTCATGTCAAGTCAATGAGTTGAGTCAACACTACACTAAGTCTTAAGTCAACCCTATAGAAAGATAAGCAAAGTCCTATAGTCAAAGATATAAATGCAGGTGCATCCCTGCAAGCGAGGACATTCCCGGATTTTTTTCGAAAAAACCGCGAATATGACCACAGGAGATTCCTCCAAGATAAGAGGAGTTACATTGATCAGTAAATTAAAGATGAAGAGCTTTAATTTAAATAAAAGACTTGAGCGGATTTGGTTGAAAGGAATCGACCAAGCTCAAAGTTCGGAGCGAAACCGAGCAACAGTAGCAGAAAAAGCAGAATAGGGAAGACCCTACTCTAGCGCCAAACGACAACATCTAGCATCTGGAAACAGAGTTCAGTGCCTGACTCTAGATTCAAGTGTCTGGCGACAGAGCCAATTCTTGACGCTAGAGATATTTCAGCAGCAATAGAGCTCGAAGCCTCTCAGAATGGTTATTTTGACCTCATACAGCAATTTCGGGTTCCTTGGTAAGCTAGTTAGCACGAGATGGGCCCCTATAAGCAAATTGACATGATTGAGTAGTCGATTTGATTACAACCGCAAATAAGTGATTGACCTCACGAAAGATCGTCTCGTTTAGCTTAAAGCGCCTAAACATTAGCTCATCACAAAGGCACCGACATACTGGTTCAGAAGCACCGACGTAATAGTTCACAGCATCGACATACAAGTTCACAATTCAAAGTACCGACATACTGGTTTACAAGCAGCAGAAGGGCCGACGCACTGGCAAAAGCAAGTTTAACCGAGCTTTAAAGATCGAAAAACGTTGGTCTTCAGTAATTTTCTTCGGAATATTATAGCAACAACTGAGGATGACTTCAAGTAAAGTTATTTTCTACGACATTTGTTGAGATTGTGGAGGTTGTCACCCAAGATTTGAGAAGATAGCACGAGATGGGCGGTCTTCGACAACATTCTCTAAGATTGTGGAGGTTTTCACCAAGATTTGAGAAGATGGAACGAGATGGGCGGTCTTCGACGGCATTCGCTAAGATTGGGGAGGTTGTCGCCAAGATTTAAGATGGACGGTTCGTGATGAGGCGGTCTTCGACGACTTTTGATATGATTGGAAAGGTTGTCACTATGATTCAAGAAAAGGCTCAAGATGTAGCAACATTGATCGACGGCGTTCCCTAGATTGCGGAAGATCGTCAAAACAAGCAGCAAGATGGCGTTCCCTAGATCGTGGAAGGTTATCACGACAAATACAACAGCAATGCAACAGCAGCAAATCGATTACTCTAGAGACATGTGCTCGACGGTGCAAGATACGCGTTTCTTAACTCTTTTATCTGTTTAACTAACGCTAGTATGCAGGTATTGGCGTTACAAGAGTGATTTAGGATCGCAGAACGTTCTGAATCATTCTCCGTCCCTATCGATACTTTGACTTTTGTTTTTGAAACTTGCGTTTCTCCAAACTCAGTCAAAGTGGAAGCTTCTGCAGACACCCAAATGTGTCTCTCCAAAACCAAACCCAGTGATGAATACCTTTCACGTTATTTGATTTTCGAACAAAGCGAAAGTGTGAATAGTCTAGTGATGAGGATGTTTTTATTAAAATATCTCTTCTTTCTGTTTTTGAAAATATTTCTTTTCTTACCTTATTTATGAAAAATGTGCAATCTAGTTTATTTTGGTCCATGATAAGGGTCCAATAGTAGTGTAGTTGGATAGATCTTGAAAAGACCTTTCCAACGATATATTATAAGCCCAATTTTAATAAATAATGAGGAAGTTAAGGCTAAAATGCTAAACTAGGCTCGAACCGGATCTTACCTACGACCCAATGATCATGTGGAGGGTTCAAAGGTCTAATCCTATTCCTAAACTAATTAGAATTAATTAGAAGCTTCTATAAGTTTCTAAAAGATCTTAATTATCCTTTTTGAAAAGATAAGATTAAAGAATTTGAGTTAAATAAAAACTTTCCTTTTTTTAAACTTTGCTTTTCTTAAATCATAATTCTATTCGAATTTAAAGATATTCAAAGACAGCCAGATTTTATTTTCGTGCCTCATAATATTTATCCTAATTTTATATGGTTGGATATATCTTGAAATTATCTTTCGAATGAAATATTATAATATTAAATCCGAGTTATAACGAAAAAGATATGAATTAGATATGAAACTCTATCCAATACTAACACCGTCCCACTATTTCGTTCCTACCTTTTTAGCTACAAAAGATTTTAATCTAATTTTTATTGGGTTGGAAATTAGACTTCAAGTGCTTTCCAACGACATGTTATATGCCTTATTTGGATTTCTGGATCAAAATATATGATAAAAACAAAATCCGCAAAAACTGTTATCCATCGAGTTTTATTTCGATTCGAATTCGAATTCGGATTCTTTTCTTATTCTTCGACCCTCTTTTTTTCTCTATAAATAGAGGTCATATATTCCCTTTTCAATAACCAACCCTCATCAAGAAATTCTTGATTACTCTCTCTCTCTCTCTTTTTAAACCAACTCTTTTGCATACAAAATTCCGCATTCACAAGATTAAGAAATACCTAGCCAAGTTCGAAGTTGCCTTCGCCCTAGACGTGAAAGGTTTTAGTTTATGAGGGTTTGGTCCTGTAGACACCCATTTGTCTCCCAAAACCAAACCCGGTTATGTGTACCTTTCACGCCGAATCATAATCGAATGAAGTAAAAGTGTGGAAAGTTTAGTGTTGCAGATATTTTTAATTTTTTTTTCATTTCTCTCTGTTTTTGAAAACCTATTTTAAGAAAACAGCCAATCCAGTTTAAATTGTTTATAGCAAGGGTCCAATAATAGGGTAGTTGGATGGGGCTTGAAAAGAGCTTTCCAACGATATATTATAAGCCCAATTCCGATGAATAATGAGGAAGCTAAGTTATGGCCAAATTACTAAAGTGGGCCCGGTTTGAGCCTTATATGCGGCCCAATGATCTAGAGGAGGGCCTAGTATGGATTTATCATTCCTAATGCAATTAGGAATGATTTTAGTCTTCTAGATTCTTCTAGAAGGTTCTTTTCATTCCTAATTTAATTAGCATTGATAAATTGACTTTTGTTGACTTTTTGGAATTTTAATCAGAATAAAAGAGTGTTTTTGAGGAAAATACGATTTTATCCTCCTGTACGATTAAATTTTATCTGAGTTTAGAAAACGCGTAAAAAAAATTGAATAGCCCCTAACGCCGGCATTAGCGTCTGGCGCTAACTTCGTTTTTTCTCGTCAGCATTCTGCTTTATTTTTCTATCTTTTTTGGCTGATTTTCTCTATATATAGCCTCCTAAAAACTCCGTTTTCAATCATCTACAATCTACAAATATCAACTCTCTAATTCTCTTCTCTAAGGCTTATTCTTCTCTCTTTTTTAAACCAACCTTCATACAAAATTCCCCATTCAGAAGACCTAGACACACCTAGCATAATTCGAAGTTGCCTTCGCCCTAGACGTGAAAGGTATTAATTTTTGAGGGTTTTGTCCCTAATCTCTCTTTCAATTATTTAATTTAAGTGTTGTTTAATATTTTCCTTGAAGTTACTAACGCGTGTATTTTGTTATTAGAAAGAGGTACGAGGCATCTAAGTAAGTGCTTTAATTGATTTATTGATACTATGATATAGAAATCATGTGTAGGTTATTATAAATTCTTAGTATCATGGTAGGATGCTTTTCTTAGTTTGATGTTTAGTTTGACAACAATAGATTCCTAGTATCATGTTTAGGGTAAAGAATATTATGGTTTCTATGATGCCTTTTATTGTCTTTCCTAATAGTATCATGTTAGGGCTAAAGCTATGATTTTTAATGTTTAGTGACATGCTAGGGTTTGTTATTAATCTTGTTAGTATCATGCCTAGGATCTTGCTATTATTATGCTTTAATATGAACATGATTATTTTAATTATGATTATTTTTATAATTGTGATGATTATTATTATGTTGCTTGATATATATTTATTGTTATTACTTGATCACACCTTTTATGCATGTTTAAAGGGAATTTGGTACTTGTAATCATGCTTAATAAGATAATTAATAATATTGTTTAGGGTTAATTTGATTATAATTCAAGTGATCACCAATAATAGTTTTATTTGTGCATTAATATTCAACCATCATAGATAAACAGGTTTAGGGGTAAACCTAATGATTGCATGTTAGTCTGAAAACGCACATGAATACGATCAGAATAAAGTAGAGGCCTATTATTAGGGAGGTTCAATCTATTTTAGGTTGGATTTTTACCTTCATCCCCGAACTAGAAGTCATGGTTCCAGCCTATTGGAGTTGACAATTTCCTGGATCGTTAAGGGGTGTAACCTTCACCTCGTGAACGGTTTACAAGTTCCCAAAACTTGTTGGCGACTCTTTTGCTCTAGCTTCCTTCCCTTTGGACGCCACCGTACTTTAGTGTATGATCATAGTGGGGTTCAAGTTTAGGGTAATGCTTGAAATATTCCCTACAGTTTTTGGCGACTCAACTCGGGAGGATTTCTATTTTAATTCCTGATATTTATTTTGGCAATGATTTAGAATGAGTGGATGAGACTCGAAAATTTCTAAGTATTTCATGTGCGTAATTTTGATTAACATTATTGTCATATGCATAAAAAAGATCTCATTTGCAAGAACATCCGTAAAGAGTTAAAACATAGGATTTTTACACGTAGGAAATTTGAGGAATTTCTTTCACAACTAGGATCGAAATAATGCTGCGCGAAACTGGAAATTTTTATCGAGCACAGAAAGCTGCTGAGGCATGTAGGAACTAGCGTCAGAAAACAGAGTTTAGCGCCACTAATTTAACTCTGGCGCCAGGCGACAATTTCTGTCGCCAGGCACCAAAGCCAAATTGTTGGCGCGCCTCTGTTTGCTGGCGCCAAGTTCTTCCAATACCAAGCCAGAAATATGCGTTCTAATTTCGACTAGTTTTTAGCACTGTTTGCTCAATCCTACTTCCTGATTTAGTTTTTCTCACTTTTCTGAAACTCATATGTGTTCTACGTATGGACATAACCTTTTGGGAATTCATGCTCCATCTACCTGATTGAACACTCTGTGCAACAAAGGGTACATCCGAGAATGTTGAATTCACCAAACCATGGAAGCGAGTTTTTAACTCGCGGTGTACCATCCACTTGCGCTAACCCTTCACGGTTAAGCTTCCGCACGGTGCATCTGGACAATTAACCCTGGACCCTCTTTGACTAGCCCATATACCGAACTTTAGAGAACTAGAGCCATGGTTAGGTTGCAAACTCATTTCATCATATCGTGCCTACTTGACTACTTATGCATTCTTTGCTTGTGCATACTTTACGTGTTTTTCCTAAGAGTTTGTTTGACTTGTGATTAAGCCTAAATAAGCTATTTAATGACTAAAAGACTTTGCTTAATTAATTAATTAATTAATTAATTTGATCTAATAAATATGTCTAAAATCGAGTCATAGTCCCTTTAAGTCAACCCGGATTTTTAATTCCCGTATAATGCACAAGCTTGAACTTGTTTTGGTCATTACCAGAGTTCTAGGAAGAACTACAACTTTTACAACCTATGGATCTGTAGCCCCGAGTTTTATCTTTAATTTGGCGTTGGTTTCATCCCAATCAGAGTCACAAATAAAAAATTATAACTAAAATACTACAACCTGTCCAGTTTAATGCATATACGTGAGGTCTTAACTTAGTCATTGTTCGAGTCTAGTCACATAGTCTAGCCACATGGTCATGACAAGAGTCTTAGCATGTCACAGTCACTCACTAGTCTTAGCACACACTTCATACGTGAGTCCACACCATGACCATGTCTTAGGTTCATGCATGAGTCGGTTTTTTTTCCCGTCATTTGAGTTGGGGGTACATTCTATTCCTAATTTTTTTTTTCATATCTCTCCATCTACATCATCTTTTCATTCTCTACATGCTTTCTCCATATCATAACCTTCATTCTTCCTATCTTCTTCCATTCTTGCATGTTGAATAGAGTTTGAGTCAAATAATTAACAATGAATACCCCTAATTTACCTTTCAAAAGTACTTGGTAAAGAAAATAAGGGAGATTAATCAAGGACAACACCTTTGTTCAATTCTTACTTTTTGGTAAACCAATTCGTCAAAAGAGGAAAGCTAAGAAGATAATTGCAACTTAAGAAGAAGTCAACGAACTTAGGAATCAATTAACTACCGTGAATGAAGCATTGAAGGCTTTAACCCTCAAAATTGATAACCTTGTGAAGCAACAACAATTGAACCTTATGCAAGAAAGCTTGAGCAAGCTATCTAGTGACTATAAATTTCAGGCATTAGATCACAAGGTGTCTCGCTTGACAAGGAACTTCTTCTGCATAAGTTCAAGGCAACAGATAACCCTTACATTCATCTAAGAGCTTTTGAAACTATACTGAACATTAAGGGGATTGATAAGAAAGTCTTTCATTCCTTGTTTTCTTTATCTCTTAAGACCGTTTGTCAACAATGGTTCTTTTCCCTTGACAAAGAGAAAACCTCTTCTTGGGGTTCCATAACAAACGCTTTCATAGAGAGATATAAGTGCAATATTCAAGACGAGACAGACCACAGACAACTTGAGATGTTAAAACAAAAAGAAAACGAAGGGTTCACTTCTTTCTTCAACAAATGGAGGGAAACTTCTGCTAATATGGTTAAGGTTCCTACCGAAAAAGATTTTATGAGGATGTTCATAAAAAACCTTTAATAAAAATATGCAAAGCACTTATAATATTAACACAACTTAAAATATCAACACAACTTGAATACTTTCAAGGTTGTGTATAATATAGGCATTGACATTGAACATGACCTTTTGAAAGATAATAGTGCGAGAGGAAAGAAGAACGACAATCCTTCTTCTTCCTCTCCCATTAATGAATTACATGCTACGAATGCATCTAAACCACGAATCCAAAGGTCGAAAAGCGTGTTCACTCCACTTGGCATAAATTACGAAGAAGCTTTCGAAAAGCTACACCATAAAGGATTAGTCATGCCCATAGGGCCTATCAAAGATCCAGTTCCAGAAGCTAGGCCACCCAAGTTGGATTCTAATAAGCACTGCAAATATCACCAAGGAAAGGGTCACGACACTGAGGAGTGTTGGAAACTCAAAGAAGCTATTCAAGATCTGATTGATGACAATAAAACTTCCGAGATTCTAGCCATCGCAGAAGATCAAACATCCTTCGATCCTTCACTCCTTATCACACCTGTAGGTGAGCCCATGATCAAGACAACTTATATAACCTCTCTTGATGAAGTGGCCATGATTGAGGAGGATGAAAGTATTCTCTTAGATAATACCATAGAATACACGTCAAGTTTAAAAGAGGATGTTCGAAAACTGCAAGATGTCGTTGCCATGCTCTTGAATGTGGTAGAAGGATTAACAAATTGGGTGATGGTTATTGAACAAAATTCTCACCAAGGATTTAATGAAGAACTCAATGCTCCTAAGCCATGGGCGAAACAGACCATTGAAGAATACACACCAATAGGAATGACTTACAATGAAGCTTTTTACTGTCTTCACGATCAAGGTCTCATTCACCCAATTGGTCCCAGTCAAGACCCTCCGCCTGAAAAATGGTATCCCAATTGGGACCTAAATTCTTATTGCCGATACCATAGAGGTCGTGGTCACACCACCGAATTATGTCTTGCCCTCATAGATCGTGTTCAAGACCTCATTAATTAAAATCTCCTTCATGTTCCTCCGCGCGAAAAGAAGGCCAAGATTAGTAACGATAACAAGAGTGGTTGTAAAGGAAAGAAGAACGACTATCCTTCTTCTTCCAAAAACACCTACTCCAGTAACAGTGTTGGTACTTTTGACCTTAATGAAATCTTATCCATGCGTAATCAAGGATTTAGAAAGCAACTAAGAAAGGATTTCACCCGTATTGGAATTAGCTACGATGATGCTTTCGATCGACTCCATGCAAAGAGACTCATTACTCCTATTGGACCCATTCAAGATCCCCCACTTGAGAAGAGATTGCCTAGTTGGAATCCAAATGTACGTTGCAAGTACCATCAAGGTAGGGGTCATACTAGTAAGAGCTGTTGGACGCTAAAGGAAGCAATCCAATATTTGATCAACAATAACGGGCTTCCAATACCTCCAGTCGGCAAGAACACCAAGTGATGATAAGCCAAGGGATAAGAGGCAAGCTTCAACGACAAGATTTCATGATATTTTTTCGAATTTTTTTCTTTCCCTTACAAGTCTAGCATAGGCAACTTTTGTTTCCTTAGATTTATTTTGTAGGATCATTACTTATTTTCCTTTAATAAAATGAGAATTTTATTTCCTTGCATTTGATCATTGCATTAAAAAAAAATCCATGTCAAACTAAGCATAAGGTATACCAATGATTTGAGGCACCCCTTGTAGCCACATTTTAGGCGTCGCTCGAAGTGCGCCTACGTTAGAAACATGTGGTAAATATGCTTGACACTCATAGGAAGTGGGAATTGACATTACGATTAGGGACAAATAAAGTAGGGAGCCGCCAACAAGTTTTTAAGGAACTTGTAAACCGTTCACGGATCATAAAAGGCAATCACGAATAAGGGATAACGATAGGCAACAACGATTGACCCGTGAAGGTTACACCCCATTCATAATCCATGAGATTACTAACTCCATATGGTTCGGAACCACGAAAGGAGGATCGGGGATGATGGTACGAAGTGAGTCATGGAGTCACATTCGCCCGTATTGGCCTCTACTCGATTCTTATAGTGAAAAGTGATTCCTGCGATCCCAAAGGCATACAAACAAAATATTCAATTTGCTCCAAAATATTATTAAGCTAAATTGGTTAAATATTAATGCAACACACAACTCTAAAATATCGTGACCACTTGATTAAACAATAAGATTAAAAAGGAACCTAAACCGGTTGTCCAAATTATCTTATTAGTTGTGATTTTCAATTACATATTCCCTTTAAACATGCAATATAGTGATCATAAAAATAATAGAATAACAACAATATTGGAAGCAATTTAACAATAATTCCAACAATATAAAATCGTTAGAAAAATAATAGAAATAAAAGGAATATAATTCTTACTTTGATTCTATTTGTTTGCAACTAAAAAATAATAAACGAGTTAGTAACTTCAAGGAAATAATAATAAAACAATAATTAAATTAAATTAAATTAAATAGAATTGATTTGGGGACAAACCCTCAAACAGTTCTACCTTTCACGCCTTGGCTTAAGAACAGAACCACGAGTACAATATGGACTCCTTGGAGTAGTTGAAGAAGGAATTTTGAAATAAGAAGGGTAGGCTAGTGTTTAGGCTAGATCATAGAAGAGAAAAAAACTAGAGAATTAATTGATGCCCCGTACATCAGAAATGAGGGGGTATTTATAGAGAAAATGTGTTGAGGGAACACACGGAACCCTAAAATGATAAAAACCCTAAAAAAGTATCCCGCGACACGGCAAACTGTACCGTGACACGGGATGTCCCACCAACAGACGGGAAACATTCCCGTGGCACGGTGCAATTTAGATTGAAGCGGGAAATTTTTAGTAAACGGGGAAGAAAACGTGTTAAGGGTTTACGCGAAAAGGACACGGAAATTCCTGTGTCACAGCAGGTTTCCCGTGTCACGGGAAATCCCACCGTCTGACGGGAATGATTCCCGTGACACAGTGGATTCCTGCCGTGGCGCGGGAATTTTCAGCCCGCTTTTCCGTCTAAATACATTTTTAACCCTAATTTCGTTCAGCATTTTAAGTGCAGATTGATAATTTCAGGCCTTTTTCTGATTTATTATTATTTTGGATAAATAAGAAAATAAGAAAATAAAATAAATAAAAGGTTTGGGCCAAAAATAAATAATAAAACAATAAAAAAAAAAAGGTTAGGGCTGAAATTAAAACTATGCTTTTACCAAACATCAAGACTAATCCATGGACTGTTCAAAAATACGAATTTAATCAAATACGATTTTTTTTAGCACTCTCGGGATTAAATACTGAACCCGACCAATAGTAGCGGTGAAAGGTTGTTCATCATCGGGTTTGGTTTTGGGGAGACATTTTTAGGTGTCTACAGAAGCCCCCACTTTGACAGAGTTTGTAGAAACGTCAGTTTTGAAAACGATAGTCAAAGTAGTCGATAGGGACGGAGAATGATTTAAGACGTTCTACGATCCTAAATCACTCTGTATACGTCGATACCTGCAGAAAAATGTTAATTCCACAGATAAAAGAGTAAAAGGATAGAATACATATCTGGCACCAGTGTATCGGTGACAAATGAGTTTGACAGCTTCCTATGCTTGAAGGAATCCACCGGATAACGTTCGTTGAAACGCTTTACATGCCTGAGGAAAGCCGACTTAGGGATTTGGTAACTTTCTAAGCCTAAAGAAACCTACCGGATGATACTTTCCATGCCTAAGGAAAGTCGACGTATGAATTTGGTGTCATTCTATGCCTGAAGAAATCCACCGATGATGCTTTCCATGCTTTAGGAAAGCCGACAAAAGAATTTGGCGGTTTTCTATGCTTGAAGAAAAAATCCACCGATAACGCTTTCCATGCTTGAGGAAAGCCGACTTGGCGGTTTTCTATGCTTGAAGAAAAACCCACCGATAACGCTTTCCAAGCTTGAGGAAAGCCGACTTGGCGGTTTTCTATACTTGAAGAAAAATCCACCGATAACGCTTTCCATGCTTGAGGAAAGCTGACTTAGCAATTTTCTATACTTGAAGAAAAATCCACCGATAACGCTTTCCATGCTTGAGGAAAGCCTACGACTACTGTAATCGCTGAAATTTGCAAGTGTATGATGGTTCAATTATCCCCGAACATGGGCCACAGATGATTCACACCTTCAAGTCGATTATCCGACCATATTAGGTGATTAAAATATCGAAAAAATTGACTTTAATGCTTATAGGGGAAAAATAGTAATTTTGGTACCCACCAACCGTCAGTTAAAATTTTTCGCGTAATTTTACTGAAAAATTAACTGTCCAATTTGCGCGGAAAATCGTGCAATTTTGGTCAAAATGCCAGGAATATTTGCAAATAGCTATACAAGGCAGGCGCAGGACCACCGTGTCACGAAAAAGGATTCCCGTGACACGGTAGGGATCCCCGTGACGCGGAGCAGATTCCCGTGACGCGGGAAATCTGTTGGCTGGAAATCAGTCAACTGGCATCTTTGACCAGTCAAACCACGTGCGCCACGCCAATATATTACCGTTACATGGTAACAGAAACCGTCGCACGGGAAACGGGATGTAACGGGATGCCTTTTTGGCTTTAAATTCAAGCTGCTCTGCCATTTTTTGCTATTCCCGCACTTCCCCTTCTCCATTTTCTTTTTTTCTTCTACTCAAATTACCGAGCCACGGCAAGGTTTCACTGGTGCTCGGAGTTGTTTCCCGTCAGACGGAGCTTTCATCCATGGCGCGGCGGTGCTGCGGTTTTTCCTCTCTTTATTTATTTATTTTTTTTTTTTGCTACTGCTTTGTTGCTGCTCGTTTCTGCGCTTGTTGTCGCCGTCACCTAAGGTTGCCGCTGCCACTGCCGGAGTTTTTTCCCGTTACCTGAGGTTGCTCACCGTGACACGGGCCATTCTTACTGAGTTACGGCAGCTTCTGACTGTGTCATGGCGGTCGTTCTGCGGTCTTCACGGCTGTTCGATCTTTTAGAGCTCAAATCTTCATCAATTATGCTCTAATTTTTAGCTACTTTCCTCATTTTCGATTCTGTACAAGGATCTATGTAAGTTTCCTTTGATTTTTGTCTCGAATTTGCTTCAAACGAATAATTTCATGTAAAAACCCTTAAAAATCAATTTGGGGATGTTTTGATTTTGAGGTTTATGTTGAAATTCTTTCCATGAATTTAATTGCATATGTGTGTATGTGTGTTTGTGAGCGATTTGAGACAAAAATTGCATAATTTGGTGAAGAATTTAGCAAATCACCATTTTTGGTACTACTTGTGGTAAATGGTGTTCTTTTGCACTTGAAATAATGACATGTTGGTTGTAGATCTTGTAAAATATGCTATGATGCGTCAATCTATTGTTTTTGTGCAATTTTGAGACATGTTTTGTATTATGTATGTACTACATTGTCATGGAGAACATAGTATCATGCAATTAGGAGAACATAGTATTATTAGTTCGTCATGGAGAAACTGGATACTATAAATAATTCCATTATTTTGCCAATTTTTAGCCTTGAGGTAAAAATTTAGCGTATGATGCAATAAATAACTAAATAACCTAGGAAGTGATGCTAAGCATTTAGATTTTTTATTAAAATACAACTCGATAAAAATAACTAAATGTCTTAGGAAATGATGCTAATTAAGCATTTATATTTTTATTTTTATAATAGCATGCCTAGACGACGGGATCACGATCTTTCTACCCATGGTCGGCGTCAGGATTTTCGGGAGGACACTCCTACGATTCCCGAGGGTATGGATGACGACGCCTTAGAGTCTGAGCCTCGGGCCTCTACGGGTAGAGGTAGGTGGGTTCCACCTCCGTGGACTTCAGACAATTTGGTTTTCTGTCGTGAGAACCACGTTTCTCATCGCCCCACTTGCCGGCACTACGCCACCACGGTTCTGGAGCCGGAGATTTGATTTCTCGACCTCACCAGATTATCACGAGGGATCATACTACAAACGCCTTATGGGAATCAGCTGGTTTAGTGGACTTTTATTCGGCGGTCGTAGGGTTTCGCAGCCCCCAGGGTTGTGATGCGACAATCGTTCGCGCATTGTTGGAGTATTTTTGGGATACTACCAACACCTTTCACTTTGCTTGGGGGGAGATGACATTGACCCCTCTGGACTTTAGCATGATAAGCGGTCTACGCTTCACTGACCGGGCTGTAGCACAGATGTCTGATCTTTCTTGGGGAGTGGCTGAGGCAACCGATTTGTTAGGTCCGATCGTTCAGAATATCAGAACTCAGCCAGTGTCTCGAGGTGGTCCTAGGAGCGGGCGATCGGAGCTGGCTTCGGTTCTAGCCCGTGGTTTTGACATGGAGGTGACGTTAGCTGAGTAGCGAGTGCAGATCTTCATTCTGATTCTAATCTCCATGACTCTTTCTCCTGATAAGAGTTCACGTGCACTCCTTTGCTACCTCCCTTCTTTAGTCAGGATCAGTGAGATAGGATCCTTTAGCTGGGCCAGCCTCGAATACGTCAACCTTCTCTTGTCGTTACGTCATGGCTGTAGACAGCTGAACGACGAGTCTCCCGTCACTGTCTACGGTCTTTGGAGAGTCGTAGAGGTGACGATCCTTTCCTCTTCTTGTTTTATTTTAATTTGTTCGACTCATGTGCTCAAAGATTACTTTTCATTGCAGCTATGGTTCTACAAGTACTTCCCAGGATTGGCTCCTCGACGGCGTCGTGGAGCGGTTCATGATTTCCCTGTCGGGGACAGCTGGCGTGACCGAGGAGAGTCACATGTGGAGTCTGCCTCTGCGCTGCGCGGGCTGCTACTCCGAGGTACCTCTTCTGTTGGCGTAAGAATTAATTTTGTATCCTGTTATTTCCTATTTGACGTTATTTATAATGTTTCATGCCAACTTTTTATGGTTTTCAAGTTTCCATTGATGTCCATTATCGTCCTTGGGCTGGGATGACTAATCTTCCCGAGGACTTGCAGCATTCAACGCACCGCACCGTTTTGGTTGGTACCGGACGCTTTGTCTAGTATCTGGGGGAGTGTGTCGTTCGTCATCACAGTGGTGATCGTTTTGTGGTGCCCTTATCTCCACCGGAGTCGATGCTGGACTCGCGCTTGCTTAGGGAGTTGATAAACAGGGGAGAGCGATACACTCTTCCTTGGCAGAAGCTTGTGCGCATGGAGGGTGATTATGCGCAGGACTTGCTCCCTTTCTGGCTCCTCCACCCCGCCTTCCTGAGGTATGATTTCTTTTGAGGAGTTTTGTCGCTAGTCTCTGTTTAAATAGTCGAATAACTTGATTATACGATCGTATTTTCAGACGATTGTTCGCCCCGTGGGGAGGATTGAGATTCCACCTCAATCTGTCCGCAACTCAAGGCCGATTGGTATTACCGAGGACCATATTGCTGACGCGCCAGAGGGGTTCAGACAGGCGCATGAGTCTCTGCCTGAGGTTTTTGAGCCGGTAAGCCTTTGATGCAGCATTCATCCCTTTTAACACCACTTGTTGCAGATTTTTCTTTGTTTTGTTCTCAGCCTAACCGCCCGGAGATACTAGGACTCATGAAGCTGGTTGACGCTCTGAAGTATTGTATCATCAAGCTTCGGTGGGGTGCGAGTTGTCGGAGCAGTTCTAGCGATGTTCTTGAGGTATGTTCACTTTTTCCCATTTCAACCATTTGTTTTATTTTGCATTATTGACGTCTTTTGATTTTGTATCTTTCAGGAGCAACGGAGGTCCCGCTCGCGCTCGAGGCATAGAGGCTCAGACGAGGGGGAGCCTAGTCGTGGTAGACGATCTCCTGAGGTTCATCGACATTCTCAGTCTCAGCGGGAGCCTCACATTACTCAGCCGTTTCAGGAGGCTCAGTGGCAGCAGCCTAAGTCTTCCCAGCGCTTTCAGGGTCAGGGTAAGAGGCAGCGAAAGTCGTTTTCACAGCCTGAGTTTAGACCAGTTTTGACTCCCGTGGATCCTGGCTTATTTTTAGCTCTATCGTCTGGGATTCCTCCACCGGTGTCGTGCTTGAATCAGTTCCAGTGTATGGGACGATGATATGCCTCCACCGACGATTCCCATGTCTTTGAGTCAGTTGACCCCGTTTGCCAGTTGGACAGGTCTTGCTTTGAGTTTGACTGCTGCTGGAGTCACAGGGACTAGTAGGGACACTACTCTCCGTACTCGGATGATGGCGGGACACTTTGGCTCACCGT
Source organism: Chenopodium album (assembly GCF_948465745.1). NCBI lineage: Eukaryota > Viridiplantae > Streptophyta > Magnoliopsida > Caryophyllales > Amaranthaceae > Chenopodium > Chenopodium album. Next base: position 46,014,330 of record NC_137838.1, read on the forward strand.
TCCCGTATTCACAGGCTGGAGATGATACTGATCCTAACTCTTCTAGTTCTGCTGATTTTTGACCGAGAGTCCTTATTTGTACATACTGTGATGACACTTGACACTGCTTTATTTATTATGACTCATTTTGTATTTATTAGTGTGTGTTAGTGTGTGCTTGAGACTCATTGTGTGTGATTGTGTATGACGCGACAAAAAAAAAACGTCAGTGGAGTAAATGGAGGGTAACGACCTTCCCCAAAAGAAAAAGAAATAAAAAGACAAGAAAAAAAAATAGAATAAATAAATAAATATATAAATAATAAAAAAAAGAAATAAAATGAATAAAATATAAAAAAATAATAAATAAATAGATAAAAATTAAATAATAAAAAAATAAAAATAAAAGAAATAAAAAAAAAGATGAGAATTTTATTAGGAATGAAACTCTCATAAAACTGAAAAATAAACGGTGAAGATAAAATACTAAAAAAAATCCGGATAGATACAGGAAAAGATAAAAAAAAGAAAGAAAGAAAACGAGTCGGCGCCGTGACATGGCACTGTACACCGTGTCACGGCAAAAATTGTCGTGTTGCGGCACAAATTCTCGTGACACGGTGGGACTCCCCGTGTCATGGTGTGCGTATTCTACAACGGTGTGGTTTACGCGTATGGAAAGATAATTTCTGAGTAGTTCCGAGCGCTTGTGCTATAAAATAGGACCAGTATTTTCGTGAAATGCATAATTACGAAACATAAAATAATTAGAATTTCATATTTCAATAATTATGTCTCAGAATTTTGATAATACATTGCGCGACTTGTCTTATTCTTTGACCAATACTGACAAAAGAGAGTTAGAATTGTTTCATGTCAGGAGTTTACTAGCCTTGAGGCATGTAGCGATTGAACATGATTTTCTTAGGGCAGCATTAGACTATTGTAGTCCAGAAACACATTGTTTTAAATTTTATTACGATGAAATTTGTCCCCTGCCGGAGGAATTCGGTGCCATCTTTGGATTTCCTGCCAGAAATCTTATTGCCATGCCTACCCTACGGGAGTATTATTACCAAGACTTTGAACGCCATCTGAATGTAACAGATCCAGATTTAAATAGAATTGTGTGTGGTAATGAGGTAGACTTAGAAAAACATGCAAATTTATATTTCAATCGCCCTATCTCTGAGTCTTATCATGGGTATACCGTAGAAGGGCATATATTTTTTCATGTTTAGCAAGATTTTATTTGCAAACGGTAGGGTAGGACATGCTTGTCTTGCATCTGTGCTTGGACAGTTGAATCTGGGAGGTCTCCTATGCCTACGTGCCTTGGAGAAACATTTCGTGGCCTTGATGAAGCAAAAGCTGACCGGAAAGCCATCAAGAAGGGCTCTCTAGTACTGCTGCAGGTAAAAATACGCTCCGAGTAGCCCCCGTGACACAAAGCAGGCACCGTGTCACGGTGGCTCTCTGCCGTGACACGGTGAACTCTGCTGTGTCACGGTGGAATCTAATATTTTTTTTTTGACTGAATTTTTTTTTCAGATTTGGTTGATGGAGCATTTAGAACTATTTGAAGCCCCCGACGAAATTGAAAAATATGGCCCTAACGATCTAGTCCGCAGGAAGAAGAATTACTCTGTGAACATGGCGTATGAAGACTGGAAAAATTTCTTTGCAAAGAGAGAATTTTCCATCCGTTTGGTGGTGCCTTGGTGGAGGCTTACTAGGATGGTTGGTACGAATGATACTCCGTATTGTCGTGTTCCTAGTATCTCAAAACTGACTTTTTATTGTCCTTCTCGACTGATGCGGCAGTATGGACTTGAACAAGTAGTTCCACGCTATAACGATAGTCCTCGTGAAGTATCATTGCATGAAAGTAATGTTCACAAATACGAGACTTATTGGATCGGAAGACCTTTATGAACCGTTTCTGCAAGTAACCAAACTCCTCCTCCTTTATCTAATGCATACAAGGCATGGTTGAATCCTAGAAGTAGGAGGGAATGAGTCGGATCACGCAAATCTGATGTGAAGAGTCGTCTTGGAAGTAAGAAAGCACCTCCTAAAGATCGTCTAGGTCCAAGAACACAAGGGATTGAATTTAAGACTCCTATAATGCCGAAAAGGGAGAATTATGTGAAAGGGAAGGGTAAAGAGAATATGGTCTATAGAGAGAAACAACCAAAGAATTTTAAGAAAGGTGAAAGGGGTGAAAGTTCGACTAGGGGTGTGACGGTTCGGGCAACAAAAGACACATTGATGGTGAAGGCCGACCTAGTTCAAAAAGAGAATGAGGTTCCTAAAGTGAAGAGGGATTAGATCAATATTGCTTTGCTTTTATGATTTATAATTTTCTAAAATAAGGTGTATGATGCCAATAATTGTAGTCACATTTATTTTAATAATAATAGCATATTTATTTTAGCCTTAAATAAAAAATTACAATGATATTTTTTTTTTAATATCCTAGTCAAGGAGTCGGACGTAATGGAAAAATGAAAATAAAAAAAACATCGAACAAATAATGAATTCGCAAAGACTGCGTCACTAAAAAAATCAGAAATCTGAAATTCCACCGTGCCACGGTAAAAAATTCCGTGACACGTTGGAAATTCCCGTGTCACGACAGTTTTTTTTTTTTTTTTGTTTGCTCAAGTCCACCGTGCCATGGTGGACTGTGCCGTGACACTGTGGAAAATCCCGTGTCGCGTAAATCTCCCTTTTTTTTGTGCTCAGGTCCGCCGTGACACGGTGGAATGTCCCGTGTCGCGGCAAAAACTCCCCCGTTTTTTTGTTTTCGTGACGCAATGCTGAACTGACGCGTATACTTGATCGACGGTGGGAGGATTTTATTTTGTAAAGTGGTCGGGCCCCCTTGAGGGGTTGCCTACGTATCTCTAAAGAGTAATCAGGCCGAACGTAGCTCTATTAGGTCATGAACCCATGCGACTAGGCATATAATTCTTGAGTTGATCCAAGTTGGTTAAATTTTGGAAAGCGTTACCGTCCATGTCTACCAATTGTGCCGCTCCGCAAGACAAGATGGCTTTAACAATCTACGGGCCTGACCAATTTGGTCTGAATTTCCCTCTTGGATCTAAAACGTTTTTACGAAGTGCCTTAAGCACCAGGTCACCCTCTTTGATGTTCCTAGTCTTGACTTTTTTATTAAAATGTCGCGCCATACGCTGTTGGTAGGTTTGGACATGATGCAAAGCTGCCAAGCGTTTTTCATCGAGTAAGACTAGTTCATCATATCTTGCTCTAATCCAGTGGACTTCTTCTAGTTGGCTTTCCAACGCGATTCGGAGAGAAGGGATTTTGAGTTCTATTGGTTGTACAGCTTCAACTCCATAGACCAAAGAGAAAGGGGTAGCCCCTGTTGATGTACGTACAGAGGTTCGATAACCCCAAAGGGCGAAATGTAGCTTACTTGGCCAATCCTTGTAATTTTCTATCATCTTTTCAATGATAGTTTTCACATTTTTGTTGGTCGATTCAACCGCACCATTTGTTTGTGGTCTGTAAGGCGATGATATGTGATGCTTGATATAATACTTCTGTAATAATTCCGCGCATTCGGCTTGGAAATGTGTTCCATTATCTCTGATCATCTCATGAGGTACCCCATAGCGGCATATGATGTTATTCTCAATGAATTGAGCTACGTGTTTCGCCGTTAGCTTAGCATATGAGGCAGCTTCGACCCATTTGGTGAAATAGTCGATCGCTACGAGGATGAATTCATGCCCCCCTTGTCCTGGTGGCGTTATTTTTCCAATGATGCCAATGCCCCAAGTGGAGAAAGGCCATGGAGAAGTATATGTGTAGAGAAGCGAAGGTGGAACATGCTGTAAATTTGCGTAGACTTGACACTGCATACATTTCTTGACGTATTCGTGACAATCTCTCTCCATAGTATTCCAATAATAACCTTGTCGTTGAATCTTTTGGACTAACATCTTCGCATTCATGTGCGTTCCAAATATAACGGCATGAAGATTTTCCATGGTTCTGTGTGCTTCTTTCTTGGCTATGCATAAGAGATTTCTTCCCATTGCAGTTCTCTTATGGAGTTCTCCCCTGATGAGCACATACATTGAGGCCAGGAGCCTCAAAGCACGGCGTGCCCTTTTATCAGTATTAGGAGGGTATTCTCCTCTTCTCACATAATTAAGGATATCTGTATACCATGGCTCTTCATCTTCTTCTTGTGATTCTTGTTCATCGTCGAGTGCGTGAACATAAGTCGGTTCATATCTTCTTTCTATGGTCAACGGCATTCTGATTGTATCTGTTGGAATTCGCACCAGTGATGCTAATTTAGCTAGTGCGTCGGCGAATTGGTTTTCTTGTCTCGGCAAATACGTATATTCCACTTCATCTAGTTGCTCCGTGAGAGTTTCTAAATGAGCTTGATACGTAGCGAGACTTTTACTTCTCACCTTCCATCTCTTGGAGATTTGGTTAATGATTAGTGAAGAATCACCGTAGATTCTGAGCTTCTTAATTCCCAAGGCGACAGCTGTTTCTAACCCCAAAATACATGCTTCATATTCCGTGGCATTGTTGGTGACATCAAAGTCGAGCTTCATGGAAATTGGGATGTGCTCTTCATTGGGTGATACAAGCAAGACTCCTACACCACAAACTTTTTGGTTTGAAGCTCCATCGAAATAGAGCGTCCAGCTATCATCTTCGGTCATGAGTAAATCTTCGTCAGGGAAATCGTACTCATCTTCTTCTTTCTCAACTTCTTCTAACGGAAAGTCTACTAAGAAGTCATAAAGCGCAGAACCTTTTATGGCCTTTTGTGGTACAAATTTCAGGTCGAACTGAGCAAGATTGACTATCCACCTTGATAATCTGCCATTGAGTGTTGCTTTTTCAAACAAGTAATTTAGAGCATCCATTTTGGACAAGACATGCACTGTATGAGTGAGCATGTAATGTCTTAGTTTCTATGCAGCCCACACAAGTGCGAGACACAACTTTTCAAGTGGTGTGTAACGTGTCTCTTATCCTTGAAGCTTCATACTCTAGTAGTAGATTGCATTCTCCTTGCTTTCAATCTCTTGTGCTAGCATTGCCCCCATCGTTTCTCTTATGACCGTAAGGTAGATTCGAAGAGGAAAGTCAGGTATTGCTGGCGCTAGCACGGGTGGGTTTGCCAGGTACACTTTGATTTTTTTGAAATCTTTTTGGAAGTCGTTATCCCATTTGGCTGGGACATTTTTCTTAAGCTTCTTGAATATGGGTTCACATATCGCTGGGAGTTTTGATATGAACCTACTTATATATTGCAACCTTCCAATGAAACCCCGAATCTCCTTCTCATTCTTGGGCGATGGCATGGCCATGATTGCTTTTACTTTTGTGGGATCTATTTCAATCCCTCGAGAACCGATCACATATCCAAGTAATTTGCCTGACGTGACTCCGAATGCACACTTTGCTGGATTTAATCTCATGTTGTACTTGGGAAGTCTTTCAAAGAACTTGCGAATGCAATAATATGGCCTGGGCGATCTTTAGAATTAACGATCATATCATTCGACAAAGACCTCCACCTCTTTGTGCATCATATAATGTAACAATGTTTTAGCTGCTCTTTGGTAGGTGGCACCCGCCACTAGTAGAAAAATAGCAAATGGCACCGGTTCAAACCCGGCTTAAGGCACCGGTTTTAACCCGTGCCTATGTGGGGGGTGCCAATTACACCCCTTTTTGGCACCGGTTCAAAACCGGTGCCTTTAATAATTTCGCGGAATATTTTTTGTTAGTGGAAGTTGTTTTAGGCACCGGTTAACCGGTGCCTTTTTTTTTTTTTTTTTAATTTAATTTTTTCTTGCAATAATAATAAAAATAATATACAAACAAACATGAAATACGAACCAAACAAAAAAAAATGGTGAAATACGGATTCTTAAAATTGTTATATTCAACATCAAAACAATGCTAAACCACATTATATTCAACAAGTAAATTGTTATTGTACCATACAAAAAAAATTAAAAAAAATAAAAAATTACAATGAATTATAATGAAATTTTACTCAGAAATTGAAATTGTAAAACAATAAAAAAAAAAAAAAATTTACAACATCAAAATAATATTCCAAAATCAATATCTTGAATCCTTGTTGCATGAATTAACACCTGCATCAATTAAAACCCAGAAATTATTAAAACTAAAAAAAAAAAAAAACGAGAAGCAGTAACCCTAAAAACTAATGCATGAACGAGAAAGAGAAAATCAATTCAGAAAACCGCACAAACAATGAATTATAATGACAAAATCAATTAACCCAAAATCAAACCCAGCAATCAATTAAACCCAGCAAACCCAGAAAATCAATTAACCACAAAACTTTCGAAAATCAATTAAACCCAGAAATTTCGAAAAATCAATTAAGTGCAAAAAATGACAAAATCAATTAATCCAAATAATTCCAAGATCAATTACACCAATCAATTTCGAACAATATTACAACAATAAAACCCAAAAAAATTAAGGCACATAGCATAAATAATTAAACCCAGAAACCCTTACCCCGAATTATTAAACCCAGAAACATTGAGTTCATCGCCTATAACTCACTCCATTGAGTTCGTCGCCTATAACTCGCCAATTCACTTTGAAGATAGTGTCGCAAATCAGGCTCTTTCTAAGGAGGTGGTTCTAGAAAGAGATCCGAGGCGAGGCGAGGCGGTTAACCGGGAAACATAGCATGCATGTCACAAGAGCGAGGCGAGCAAGAAGCACCTACTGCGAGAGGGGCGCCTCGCGTCTTAAGGCCGGGCTTAGATGTAGTTTTCAGGTCAGAAAAAGAGGACAAAGAGGGGAGAGAGACAGAGAAGAGAGGTCGGAAAGCTGAGAGGAGAAAGAGAGGAGAGAGAAGGAGGAGAGGCGCTCAGTTGGAGGAGAAAGAGAGGAGAGAGAAGCTAAGAGGAGGCAAGTAAACAGCTAAGAGAAGAGATAAGGACGTTAGGGTTTATAAATGAACAAACCTGGTTTTTTATTTTTTTGGTGCACCGGTTCAGTGGCACCGGTTCAAACCGGTGGCCTTGTTATTTTTGGCACCGGTTTGATCTGAACCGGTGCCATTGTTCTTGGTCTAAATCGCCGCCCAATTTTAGGCCGGTTTTTGGCACCGGTTTGGTCTGAACCGGTGCCAATTGGGGGTTGCTTATTTGTATTTTTCTACTAGTGCGCATTTTTCAACCCGAATGGCATTACCGTATAGCAATATGTACCCCATTGTGTGATGAATGTGGTTTTCTCCATATCTTCTTCAGCCATCAATACTTGATTTTATCCGGCGTAACCGTCCATGAATGATAGGAATGCATGGTTTGCTATGTTATCAACCAGAATGTCAATGTGAGGTAGAGGGAACCCATCTTTCGAGCTTGCTTTATTGAGGTTCCTCTAATCAACACACATTCTGACCCTTCCATCCTTCTTTGTAACTGGAACCACATTTGCTATCCATTCTGGATACTTGGATACTTTGATGAAACCTGCGGCCAACTGCTTTCTGATTTCTTCTTTGATTTTGAGAGCCACATCCGGTTTCATACGGCGCATCTTTTGTTTGACAGGCTTCATACCTGGAATGAGTCGTATCGTATGCTGAGCTATATCCCTGTCAATTCTTGGCATATCTTGGTATGACCAAGAAAATACATCAACATATTCACTAAGCAAGTTAATTAGCTCTTTGCGTTCATCTTGACTTAGTGTTAATCCAATTTTTACTTCTTTAACAGTCGCATGATTAGAAATATTAACTATTTATGTATCTTCGATAACTGCCGTTTTATTTTCGTGTTCTTCCATTGCTTATATTATTTCTTTGTCATTTTTATCATTAGCAAAGCAATATTGATCAGGGCTAGGGGAATGACACGCATCGTAAGCAAAGGTACTCATTTTATTGAATTCATCGGCTAATACATCAAGAGGGGCAAGGTCAGCTGCGACCTCACCGGAAAGAGAAGACTCAACAAGAGACTCAGGATTGGACTCTATAGCAGAAAGAGGGTCGGCCTAAGACTCTAAGGACTCGTCTACAGACTTAGACATAGACTCGGACTCGGACCTAGACAACTCAAACTCATCAAACATAGGACCTTCACCAGCGGTTATCTCCAGCTTCTCTCCACTTGGCGTAGTGATCCTCAATGTCTTGCGCCATCCCTTTGAAATATCATCAGCTTGGACGATTAACTCGGAGGGGTCAAAATCCTTATTTGCTATAACAACTTGAACGAGCTCGGAATTATCATTGCAGACGGGCTTAGATTCATTCTTCTCCATTCCAAAAAGAAGGTTGATGCCTAGATCATCAGAGCTTGGGCTATATGGTTTCTCAGCTGTGAAGAGCTCTTCCTCTTCATCAACAAAGTCACAATCGAGGAACATCTCGAATCCTAGTTCACGCTTCCCATCGTGGACGAATGGCTTAGGGAATTCATAGCATGGGAAGTCTTCCCCTTTTTTGATGTACTGGCCATTGAGGGTGAATGGATATGGATCCATGGCCATTTCCGTCTTCATGATTCGAGCGTTATTACGAGCCTTCATCTTCAAGAGGGCTTGTTTCACATTTTCTTTTGTTGGCTTCAATCCCAAGCCAAAAGTATCCTTCTTGAGTGCACCAGGATGGCCCCAAAGTTCAGCCATTTTCTTTTTGAGCCCAAGATTCATTCCAGGTAAATGCCCTTGCTTCTTCATAATCGCATTAACGTTGGTGTTTGAATAGGGATCAAAGTCGAGATGACACTTCTCATCTTCTTCGAGTACGAGAACATCATCGAGTGAAAACCACCAAAGATCTCTGTCTTCTTCGTCATGTTTGACATGGACGATAGGAGTGTCGATAACTTCAATGCGTATAGGAGAGGCATCAATGGTAATCGGAACCCCTCGAACTATGGCTTTCACTTTCTGGTGCAGCGATGATGGAATCGCCTTTAGCTTATGAAGCCACCGGCGTCCTAACAACAGATTGAAAGAGGCCTTAATATCTACCACCTGAAACTTGGTGCGACGTTCAATGGCCCCAGTAGTTATGTTTAGTGTCATAGCACCCACGGCTTGACGATGAGTATTATCATAAGCACGAATCCCTTGAGTCGAGGGAGTCAGTTCTTCATTCTTTATGCCCAACTTCTTTGCAGTGCGGAGTGGGCATACATTGATTGTAGAGCCATTATCAACCAGGCTCATAGGAACATTCATCTGCCTACATACCAAAGTGAGGTGTAAGGCCTTATTATGTTGATCCCCTTCCGGGGGCAGATCCTTGTCAGAAAAGGAAATTAGATTGCTAGTACTTCGCAATTCAGTAGTGAGAAAGTTGACCAGTCCTTAAGGAGTCATGTCATCATCAACTCCTATTTTTACTAGAGCATTCATCACAGCCTTTCGATGCTCGTGGGAGGTGGCAAAAAGCTTCCATACATTTATTTCCACCTTGGTCTTTTGCAATTGTTTGACCACATCGTTGTTTAAAGGGTCGATGGGATCAACTATCGGATGTGATTGTGGTGGAGGTGGAGGTGGACTAGGTTGATGCAACCGTCCTTTTCTGGTGAGAACCTTGACCTCAAGGTCTCCCCAAACATCTTCACCTGTGCCAAGAGATAAACAGGCTATATCCTTGAGATAGACGTCTTCATCGTCACTATCCCGAATTCCATTCACTTCTTCAGAACTCGAGACAAATACAACTTCCGGCAGGGGTTCATTCATAGGTTGAATGAGTGTTGACGGATCAAAGGAGACTTCATCTCCCATGATTGCCAAAGCATCGGAAAGAGGACTTGTTTGAATGTTAGGCTTCTTGCCCCCTGGAGGGACAGGAAGTTGATTAGCATCAATAAGGTCTTGGATTGCATCCTTCAACCTCCTACACTTCTCGGTATTATGACCCTTGCCTTAATGAAACTTGCAATAAGCATTGAAGTCATAGCTAGCGGTCCTATTCTCTAGTTGAGGTTCTGGAAATGGTCCAATTGGCATAATCAGTCCTTGACCATGCAAACGGTCAAAAGCGGCATCATAAGTCATTCCCAAAGGCATGTAAACCCTCCTTTGACTTTGGAATCTTTGAGGAGGAGCATTAAGGGCCAGCACATCATTGATATTGATATTGTTGGTAGCGTTATTGGGCTTGGAAGACGAAGAAGAAGGAGTGTCGCTCTTCTTGTTTTTCCAAGTGCTGTTATTATTGTTGCTACCAGCGGTCTTCATCAGTTCATCCTCGATATTGATCCCAATATCGTATACAGCTTCAAAGGTACTCAGAGGCAGAAACTTCAAGTGTTGCTTGTACTTATGAGTCAGATTGGCAATGAACAAGCGAACCATCTTTTTTTCCTCGGGGGGATTCACCAAGAGCGCGGCTGTTTCCCTCCACTGGCTTAAGTAAGTGGTGAAGCCTTCATTCTCTTTGTTTTTGAGAATGGAGAGTTCACGTTCAGAATTCTTGGCCTGAATGTTACACTTGTAGCGATTCATAAAGCATTCAGCAACATCCTCCCAGGTCGCGACATGTTTGGATTCCAAAGAGTAGAACCACTGTTGACAGGCATGCTCCAAGGAAAGAGGGAACACCGTAGGGAAGAGTGTCACATCTACTCCCTTAAGAGCCATGGTTGCAGAAAAAGCTTTCAAATGGAAAAGCGGATTATCAGTAGGCTTGAATTTGGGAATGTCAGCAGTGGAAAACTTCTTAGGAAGCTTGTCCCTTATGGACGAAGAGGTGACAGGTTGTTCCACATAAGTAAATTCTTCAGAAATCTTACTCATCTGTTCCTTAATCTTGTCCATTGCAGCGGTAGTGACATTGTTTTGATTGTCTTGATCTACCGTGTTGACTCTAGCGGTGAGTGATTGCATCATGTTAGACAACATTTCAATTGTCTTGTTGATGTTCTCGATGTCTTCCTTAGTAGCCATTGGTTGAAAGTAGACTGGATATTGATCTTGTGGAGATGATTGTGGTGGTTTCCTTGTACGCCTCTTTGGTATAAGAGAATGTTGAGGTATTGACTCGAACCGTAACAATCTACCCCTGCTTCTTGACCAAGTGCTGTGACACCTTAACCTTAACCCATCCGGAAAAATAAATAAATAAAATTGAATTTTTTTTAAAAAAAAAACTATAATTTTGAAATCCTATTTATTTATTTATTTTAAAAAATAAAATTATGATAGGATACTATCCGACTTACTCCGAAAAAAAAAACGACACAAAAAAAAGACTACCCTAAAATACGGCCAAAAAGTGGTGCATGACTAAAGAAAAAAGTGTGTGAATACGACATGTGAGTGATTAAGTTAGGTTATGGACGCGTGTTTTGACCGTACAGCTAGACATGACACCAGACTGGACATATAAACTACATACGTACGCACAAAAACTGAAAAAGGACTAACGGGACACATTTCCTGGGCACCGTGTCACGGTGCTGACTGTCGTGACACGGTGCAGTTTACCGTCAGACGGTAGCAAGCCCCGTGTCACGGCACTGTTCACCATGGCACGATAGAACATGCCGTGACACGGTGCGCAGTTCCAGGTCTGTTTTGTGATTTTTCCAGATTTTAATCGATTTTAGGTCTGTACAAATTACTATGTGAAATTAAAAACCCTCGGTCATGGGTTAAACAAAAGAGTAAACACATGAAGGTTAGCACCAAACAACCATGTAGCATTTAGTCACGATGATGTAAAAAAGTTCGCAACCTAGAGTCAAGATCTATGTTCAACTATTGGTCAAGCTTTTGGTGTCAAAAGGGTACCATGGTTAAGAGTTTGGACGCGTTAGTAAGGCAGCCTCCCTTGAGGGTGTATGCCAACGGGCGGCTCCGCGAGTTTGTGATGAAATCAAACTCAACTCCATGGTTTGGGTGGATTTAATAACTCGGATGAACCCTTATTGCCATGAGCGTTTTTGGGTTGATATAGCTTAAATCCCCCGGGGCTAAGACGCATGTAGAACACATACGTTTTTTCAGAAAAATCGAAGGAAGTTGACTATGAGAAGAGAAAACAAGCCTCTGGACTGATTTTAAAACTGCCGTGACACGACGAAAATTCCCGTGCCACGGTACGGCACATCGTCAGACGGTGAACTATACCGTGACACGACAGATTTTGCCGTGGCACGGCAGTCAGAAAATCTGACTGGTGCCCTGTTTTCCTTCGTACGTAATCAAGTTATTCAATTTTTCCTACGGGACAGACCTAAATGCGACGTTATAACGTCTATGCATATGCAAAAATGCCAAATTAATCATAGGAATATTTTTCAAGAATCTTTAAAGTCTCATCCACTCATCTTAAATAAATATCGATCACTCAAATCGATAAATAACCAAGAATCCTCCCCAGTGGAGTCGCCAAATTGTAGGCGTCGCTCGAAGTGTGCCTACGTTAGAAACATGTGGTAAATATGCTTGGCACTCATAAAAGTGGGAATTGACATTACGATTAGGGACAACGATTAGGGACAAATAAAGTTGGGAGTCGTCAACAAGTTTTTAAGGAACATGTAAACTGTTCACGGATCATAAAAGGCAACCACGAATAAGGGACAACGATAGGCAACAACGATTGAATCGTGGAGGTTACACCCCATTCATAATCCATGAGATTACTAACTCCATATGGTTCGGAACCACGAAAGGAGGATCGGGGATGATGGTACGAAGTGAGTCATGGAGTCACATTCGCCCGTATTGGCCTCTACTCGATTCTTATAGTGAAAAGTGATTCCTGCGATCTCAAAGGCATACAAAAAAAATATTCAATTTGCTCCAAACTATTATTAAGCTAAATTGGTTAAATATTAATGCAACACACAATTCTAAAATATCGTGACCACTTGATTAAATAATAAGATTAAAAAGGAACCTAAACCGGTTGTCCAAATTATCTTATTAGTCTTTATTTTCAATTACACATTCCCTTTAAACATGCAATATAGTGATCATAAAAATAATAGAATAACATCAATATTGGAAGCAATTTAACAATAATTCCAACAATATAAATTCGTTAGAAAAATAATAGAAATAAAAGGAACATAATTCTTACTGTGATTCTGTTTGTTTGCAACTACAAAGTAATAAATGAGTTAGTAACTTCAAGGAAATAATAATAAAATAATAATTAAATTAAATTAAATTAAATAGAATTGTTTTTGGGCCAAACCCTCAAACAGTTCTACCTTTCACGCCTTGGCTTAAAGACAAAACCACGAGTAAAGTATGGACTCCTTGGAGTACTTGAAGAAGGAATTTTGAAATAAGAAGGGTAGGCTAGTGTTTAGGCTAGAGCATAGAAGAGAGAAAAAACTAGAGAATTAATTGATGCCCCGTACATCAGAAATGAGGGGGTATTTATAGAGAAAATGTGCTGAGGGAACACACGGAACCCTAAAATGATAAAAACCCTAAAAAAGTATCTCGCGACACGACAAACTATACCGTGACACGGGAGGTCCCACCGTCAGACGGGAAACATTCCCGTGACACGGTGCAATTTAAAGTGACGCGGGAAATTTTTAGTAAACGGGGAAGAAAACGCGTTAAGGGTTTACGCGGAAAGGACACGGAAATTCCCATGTCACATCAGGTTTCCCGTGTCACGGAAAATCCCACCGTCAGACGGGAATGATTCCCGTGACACGGTGGATTCCTGCCGTGGCGCTGGAATTTTCAGCCCGCTTTTCCGTCTAAATACATTTTTAACCCTAATTTCGTTCAGGATTTTAAGTGCCGATTGATAATTTCGGGCCTTTTTCTGATTTATTATTATTTGGGCTAAAATAAGAAAATAAGCATATAAAATAAATAAAAGGTTTGGGCCAAAAATAAATAATCAAATAATAAAAAAAAGGTTTGGGCTGAAAATAAAACTATGCTTTTACCAAACATCAAGACTAATCCATGGACTGTTCAAAAATACGAATTTAATCAAATACGATTTTTTTCAAGCACTCTCGGGATTAAATACTGAACACCACCAATAGTAGCGGTGAAAGGTTGTTCATCATCAGGTTTGGTTTTGGGGAGACATTTTTAGGTGTCTACACACATCATATCACCTTTCACCTTTCAAATTTGCAATCCTTTGTTGGCAAACCATTTTGAGCCTCGTCTAACGATAGATCTTTCATTTTTTAACCCATATCTACCTAACCTTGGGATGGGATGGTTAGCAACTTATGCAATTTTCAATTTCATAAAAAGCTTGAGTGACTTCAAAAGATTAAAATAGCAAAAAAATAAAAATAAATAAATAAATAAAAGTGTACAAAAGGGCAAGTGTTCCAATGTCTTTGATGTGAAAATATCTTTGATATGAACACGTCTCAGATTGCGTCTCTTATCGAGTGCTCGATACCGTGCCTGAGAAACATGAATGCCAAGTGAGTGATAGACCGCATGATCGGGATTGCCCACACTTATAAAAATAAAATAAATTAATAAAAAAAAAACAAGAGAGCTAAACCTCAAGCATGAAAATACAAATATTCCAAAAGCAAAGTTGCACACCTTGGGGGCTTATCTAAGGTCTTGAGCCTTTTATCCCCTTCTTCTTCAACCTTTAGCCTAACCACGTTACAACCCTTAAAAAGACCTTTTTGAGGTATACACACACTTGTGCGAGGTTCGGCTAGAACTACGTTCGGCCTGATTCCTAACGGATACGTAGGCAACCTCACATCGAGGTGCGACCGTAATAAACATGCATTCATATTCACATTCACATTCACACATCATGATCATATCGAGGGATCCCCTATGTTCATTCCAATTTACTTAGAGCTAGACTTGGGGGCTTAATCCTTATACCATTAGCTTACCCAGCCTAAGAGTCACCATTATTTGACTCTTCTAAAATTAATATCTTTCCACACACTTAACTCTTGCGGCTTACTTTAGTGTCACTTTCACACACCGCACAGATACATGACCAAATATACTTCCCTTAGGAACCCTTTGTCAGGAAATCTCAACATAACGCTGAAGCATGCCTTGTCATGTCAAAATCACTCATTAATCATAATCATCATTGCATCAAAGTAAGAAATGCTTAGCCTCCGTGCCTAAGTTACCCAAATACTTTCATCATGGAGTCAACAATTGAGATAGTCTAGGATGAATTAATCCTTGCACAACATTTGACTAAGCTCATTCATTATGCACCTTCAAAAAACTTCATTTCGATTCTTTTTCGCGTCTTTCTTTTTCGGGAGAAAGTCAGTAACAAAAAAACGACAGAAAATTTTTACTTTTTTTCATTTTTCGAGTCACACGATCACAATACAATGCACACACGAGTCATGAGTCACACGTGTCATTTCACTTCGAGTAGAGTCAACCTCGAGTCAATCACAGCGAGTCAATTTTATTCCTTGAGTCGTGTCAAGTCAATGAGTTAAGCGACATTAAACCTTAGGTTAACCCTAAAATAATTAAAGAAATTGGCAAAGTCCTATAGTCAAAGATAAATACAGGTGCAGTAGAATAGGGAAGACCTTACTCCAGCACCAGACGAAAACATCTAGCTTCGGCAACATATTTCAGCGCCTGGCGCAAGATCCCAAGGTCTGGCGACATAGCCAAATCACGGCGCCAGAGGTATTGCAGCGGCGACAGAACGTTCAGCCACTCAGAGCAGTTATTTCAACCTCTTTAAGCAATTTTTGGTTCCTTGGTACGCCAGTTAGCCCCTATAAGCAATTTGACATGATTAAGTAGTCGGCTTAATTACAATCTCAATAAGTGATCGACCTGACGAAAGATCGTCTCACTTAGCTTAAAGCGCCTAAAACATTGGCTCATCGCAAGACACCGACGTAATGGTTCATAAACAGCAGAGACACCGATGTACTGGTTCATAAACAGCAGAGGCACCGACATAATGGTTCACAAGCATCAAAAGCGCCGACGTACTGGCATAGTGGAAGCAAAGTTCAAGCGTGCTTTAAATATCGACAAGCGTTGGTCTTCAGAAGTTTTCTTCGGAATATTATCGCAACAAACATTAAAGTATAAAAAGCTCTAGTATTCAGAGACGCATGGACATATTTTAAATCTCTTTCGCTGAGACACGCGTGGGCACATCATTCAAAGCTCTTTGTTTAGAGACGCGTGCACATATCAAAAAGCTTTTTTGTTCAGAGATGCGTGAACATATCATCAAAAGCTCTTTTGTTCAGAGACGCGTGGACAATCCTTTCAAGCTCTTTTGTTTAGAGACGCGTGGACAATCCTTTCAAGCTCTTTTTTCAGAGACGCGTGGACATGTATTTCGAAGCTCTTGTGTTCAGAGACGCGTTGACATTTCTTTCAAGCTCTTTGCTCAGAGACGCGTGGGCATCCTATTAAAGCTCTTTTGTTCAGAGACGAGTGAACAATCCTCAAGAAAGCTCCATTGTTCAGAGACACGTGAACTTATCCAAAAAGCTCTATTGTTCAGAGACGAGTGAACATCAAAACAGCAAGATGGTGTTCCCTAGATTGTGGAAAGTTGTCACAAATACAACAATGCAGCAACAAATCGGCTTCTATCAGAGACGTGTGCTCGACGGTGCAAGGTACGCGTTTCTTAACTATGTTATCTGTTTTAACTAACACTGGTTTGCAGGTATCGGCGTTACAAGAATGGTTTAGGATCGCAGAACGTTCTGAATCATTCTCCGTCCTTATCGATACTTTGACTTTTGTTTTCGAAACTTGCATTTCTGAAAACTCAGTCAAAGTAGGGGCTTCTATAGACATGCATTTGTGTCTCCCCAAAACCAAACCCGGTGATGAGTACCTTTCACGCCGAATCATAATCAAATGAAGGGAAAGTGTGGAAAGTTTAGTGTTGCGGATATTTTTAATTTTTTTTTTCTTTTCTCTCTGTTTTTGAAAACCTATTTTAAGAAAAAAGCCAATCCAGTTTTTTTGCTTCATAGCAAGGATCCAATAATAGTGTAGTTGGATGGGGCTTGAAAAGATTTTTCCAACGATATATTATAAGCCCAATTCCGATGATTAATGAGGAAGTTATGGCCAAATTACTAAACTGGCTCGGTTTGAGCCTTTTATGCGGCTCAATGATCTAGAGGAGGGCCTAGTATGGATTTATCTTTCCTAATGCAATTAAGAATTATTTTAGTCTTCTAGATTCTTCAAGAAGGTTCTTTTCATTCCTAATTCAATTAGCATTGTTTTGATTGACTTTTGTTGAGTTTTTGGAATTTTAATCAGAATAAAAGAGTGTTTTTGAAGAAAATACGATTTTATCCTCCTGTACGGTTAAATTTTATCTGAGTTTAGAAAACGCGAAAAAAAAATTGATTAGCGCCTAACGCCAGCATTAGTGCCTGGCGCTAAGCCTAGCACTAGCGTTAGCGTCTGGCGCCAATGTCAGCGTCTAGCGCTAACTTTGTTTTTTCACGTCAGAATTCTGGTTTATTTTTCTATCTTTTTGGTTGATTTTCTCTATAAATAGCCTCCTAAAAACTCCGTTTTCAATCATCTACAATCTACAATCATCAACTCTAATATTCTCTTCTCTAAGGCTTATTCATTCTCTCTTTTCTAAACCAACCTTCATACAAAATTCCGCATTCACAAGACTTAGACACACCTAGCATAATTCGAAGTTGCCTTCGCCCTAGACGTGAAAGGTTTTAATTTCTGAAGGTTTGGTCCCTAATCTCTCTTTCAATTATTTAATTTAAGTGTTGTTTAATATTTTCCTTTAAGTTACTAACGCGTGTATTTTTTTATTAGAAAGAGGTACAAGGCATCCAAGTAAGTGCTTTAATTGATTTATTGGTATTATGATATAGAAATCATGTCTAGGTTGTTATTATAAATTCCTAGTATCATGTTAGGATGCTTTTCTTAATTTGATGTTTAGGGTGACAATAATAAATTCCTAGTATCATGTTTAGGGTAAATAATATTATGATTTCTATGATGCCTTTTTTTGTGTTTCCTAATGGTATCATGTTAGGGCTAAAGCTATAATTTTTAATGTTTAGTGACATGCTAGGGTTTGTTATTAATCTTCTTAGTATCATGCCTAGGATCTTGCTATTATTATGCTTAACATGAACATGATTATTTTAATTATGATTATTTTAATAATTGTGATGATTATTATTATGTTGCTTGATATATATTTATTGTTATTGCTTGATCACACCTTTTATGCATGTTTAAAGGGAATTTGGTACTTGTAATCATGCTTAATAAGATAATTAATAATCTTGTTTAGGGTTAATTTTATTATAATTCAAGTGATCGCCAATAATAGATTTTTTTGTGCATTAATATTCAACCATCATAGATAAACAGGTTTAAAGGTAAACCTAATGATTGCATGTTAGTCAGAAAGTGCACATGAATACGATCAGAATAAAGTAGAGGCCTATTATTAGGGCAGGCTCAATCTCTTTTAGGTTGGAATTGTACCTTCATCCCCGAACTACCAATCATGGTTAAGGGGTGTAACCTTCACCCTGTGAACGGTTTACAAGTTCCTAAAACTTGTTAGCAACTGTTTTGCTCTAGCTTCCTTCCCTTTGGACGCCACCGTACTTTAGTGTATAATCACAGTGGGGTTCAAGTTTATGGTAATTCTTGAAATATTCCCTACAGGTCCCAAATCTCTCTTTCAATTATTTAATTTAATTGTTTGTTTTATTATTTTCCTTGAAGTTACTAACGTGTGTATTTTGTTATTACAAAGGGATACGAGGCATCCAAGTAAGTACTTTCATGGTTTAATTGATATTATGATATAAAAATCATGCTTAGATTGTTATTTTGATTCCTAGTATCATGTTAGGATGTTTAATTGCTTCCTAGTATAATGTTTAGGGTAAAGAATAAGTTCCTTAAATAAGTATGATTGTTATGATTCTTCCTATTTTATTCCTAGTATTTATGATAGTATCATGTTAGGGTTAAAGCTTTGATTTTTATTGTTTAGTGACATGCTAGGACTTGTTATTAATCTTGTTAGTATCATGCCTAGGATTTTGCTATTATTATGTTTTAACATGATTATTTAAATTATTATGATTGTTATTTTAATTATGATCATAATTATTTTGATGATGATTTATTATGTTGCTTGAGTATATATATTGTTATTGCTTGATCACGCCTTTTATGCATGTTTAAAGGGAATTGGTACTTGTAATAACGCTTAATAAGATAGTTAATAATCTTGTTTAGGGTTAATTTTATTATAATTCAAGTGATCGCCAATAATAGATCTATTTGTGCATTATATTCAACAAACATAGATAAACAGGTTTAGGGTTAATCCTATTGGTTGCATGTTAGTCAGAAAGCGCACATGAATACGATCAGAATAAAGTAGAGGCCTATTATTAGGCTAGGTTCAATCACTTTTAGGTTGGATTTGTACCTTTATCCCCGAACTACCAATCATGGTTCCAGACCTATTGGAGTTGACGATCTCCTGGATCCTTAAGGGGTGTAACCTTCACCTCGTGAACGGTTTACAAGTTTCTAAAACTTGTTGGCGACTCTTTTGCTCTATCTTCTTTCCCTTTGGACGCCACCTTACTTTAGTGTATGATCACAGTGGGGTTCAAGCTAGGGGTAATGCTTGAAATATTCCCTATAATGGGGCATGGACATTCTAGGCCCATATACGACTGCTCCAGGCGGCAAGCGTTATATCTTAGTGGCCGTGGATTACTTCACCAAATGGGTAGAGGCAGAGGCAGTAAAAAACATCAAGATAAAGGACGTTATTTCCTTCATCTTGAAGAATATCATCACTCGTTTCGGGGGGCCTATGTCTATGATTTTTAACAATGGTCCTCAGTTTGAGACCCCACACCTGAAGACTTGATTGGGAGATCAAGGGATCTCCAATTATTTTACATCAATCGGTTGACCCCAAGCAAAAGGCCAAGTTGAAGCCTTCAACAATTCAATCTCAGACAGTATAAAAAAGAAAATTGAGAGAGCTGGCGGCCTATGGGCGGATGATTTACCACACGTCCTATGGGCCATTAGAAGAATAGCAAAAGGGGCGACTGGAGAAACCCCATTCTTCATGGTGGACGGGGCAGAAGCTGTCTTGCCTATTGAACACTATGAGTCGACTCTTTGGAAGGACCATGCTCATATAAATGAAGGATGCTGCCTGCACTATGTGCTGGCGGATCCTACTTACCCTTTATGGTTGTACAGGCGGACAAAATTTTTTACTAATGTCGCCGTTTGAGTATCGCCTGTACAATGTGTAGACGGCCAACGTCGAGATACTGTGAGCTACCGCCTGCACAGTATGCAGACGACTAAGCACACTCTTTAAGTTAATATAATTTAGGGATTGTCTGCCCCGACAGATAACGCCCAAGATAGGACTTGACTGCACCAAAACAGTCGACCTAAAATCTATCCTTAAGCCAAGTTAATAACTTAGTAGCTAAACTAATGTCCAAGTGACGAGAGGCCAATGGCCGGATGACAAACTAAGTTTTTAACTTAGCAGCTAATTATCTTCTACTTAAAGCTAAGTCAATGACTTAGTGGCCATTTAATTTTTAAAATAAGGCCAATGACCGGATGAACATTATTTAAACTACCATCTGCTCCAACATGAGTACGACTATCTGCTCCAACATGAGTCAGGCAACCGACGACGTCCATTCGGGCGAATTCGTTGAGGAGAAGCATCTCCCATTTTGGTAGCACATTGCTCTACGAAAACAACAAGTGGCCCTACCGAATGCGCTAAAGCAGCGCTCATAGTCATTAGATTTAATCTAACTTAAAATCTAAATAGTACCTAGTCTTCCAACTGTTCTAGTACAGACGGATGACGGCTGCTGTTTTAGGATTAGAGGCTACCTTACCGCCTGTCCTTGTTATGGGGCAAGGCTGGCGGACCAATTCGTTCTTAATTAAAATGTTAAGTTAAAAGACTTAGAAATTTTTTCATACTACTCGAGGCCTTTGGCCGGATGCATTTACAGAACCATTTGCTCTATATGGCCGTCTGCCACTTGGTTTGCGGCAATAACCAAAGTGATTGATTGACTCATAAACCTTTCATACTCTTTAAAGTATAAAAATTTCTAAGTCAATCAATCCATGCAACTGAAACCAAGCGACATCCAGCCAGGGGCAAGAACATTCGCATACTATATAGGTTAAAATACTTAGCCAAAATTCTATGCATGAAATTAGAATGCTTTGAAAATTTGTAAAGCATGAGCACCAACATGAATAAAACCGGTAAAATGACCGGATGTTGCTTCAATAAATTGAACAACCGTCAAAATAGACGACTGTAATTGACAGCTGGCAGAGTAAGAAATTGTTAAATTCCCCGATCCCTTGGTCGGTAAAGGTACATTGAATACTCGGCACGCAGGCCGGAAAAGCAGAATACTTGACCATTCGGTCGCAGAAGAAGAAATATAAAAGCTTAAGTAGTATGTAACTCTCCCGAGGGAAACAAAAAACCCCGAAATACATATCTTTTTGAATCAAAGAAAAGTCAAACACATTCAAACAAAGCTTTTTAAAGCAAATGAAAGTCAAACACATTCAAACAAAGCTTTTTGAATCAAATAAAAGAAAAACACATTCAAACAAAAACAATTTCATCAAATGGAGGTCAAACATATTCAAACAAAGCTTTTAGAATCAAATGAAAGATAAACACATTCGAACAAACATTTAAGAATCAAATGAAAGTCAAATGCATTCAACGAAGCTAATTGAATCGAGTAAAAGTCAAACACATTCGAGCAAAGCTTTTTGATTCAAATGAAAGTTAAACACATTCAAACAATGCTTTTTGAATAGAATGAAATTTTAAATCATTCAATGAAGTTAATTGAATCATATGAAAGTCAAACACATTCAAACAAATCTTTTTGAATCAAAGGAAAGTCAAACACATTAAAACAAATCTTTTTGAATCAAACAAAATTTAAACACATTCAAACAAAGCGTTTTTTAATAAAATGATATTAAAAAACATTCTAACAAAAATTGTTCAATCAAATGAAAGTCAAACTCATTCAAACAAAGCTTTTTGAATGAAATGAAAGTAAAAAACATTCAACGAAGTTAATTGAATCATATGAAAGTCAAATACATTCAAACAAATCTTTTTGAATCAAAGGAAAGTCAAACACATTCAAACAAAGATTTTAGAATAAAATGAAAGTCAAACACATTTAAACAATGCTTTTAGAATCTAAAGAAATTAAAAATCATTCAATGAAGTTAATTGAATCATATGAAAGTCAAACACATTCAAACAAACCTTTTTGAATCAAAGGAAAGTGAAAAACATTCAAACAAATCTTTTAGAATAAAATGAAACTTAAACACATTCAAACAAGGCTTTTTGAATCAAATGAAATTTAAAAACATTCAAACAAAGCTTTTTAAATCAAGTGAAAGTAAAAAGCATTCAACGAAGCTAATTAAATCATATGAAAGTCAAACACATTCAAAAAAATATTTTTGAATCAAAGCAAAGTCAAACACATTCCAACAAAGCTTTTTGTATCAACTAAAAGTCAAACACATTCAAACAAAGATTTTTGAATAAAATGAAAGTTAAAAGTATTCAACGAAGCTAAATGAATCATTTGAAAGTCAAACAAATTCAAACAAATCTTTTTGAATCAAAGGAAAGTCAAACACATTCAAAAATGCTTTTTAAATCAAAGGAAAGTTAAACACATTGAAACAATGCTTTTTGAATCGAATGAAAGTCAAAAGCATTCAACGAAGCTAATTGAATCATATGAAAGTCAAACACATTCAAAAAATCTTTTTGAATCAAAGGAAAGTCAAACACATTCAAACAAAGCTTCATGAATAAAAAGAAAGTCAAACACATTCAAACAATGCCTTTTTAATTGAATGAAATTCAAAATCATTCAATGAAGTTAATTAAATCACATGAAAGACAAACACATTCAAACAAATCTTTCTGAATCAAGGGAAAGTGCAACACATTCAAACAAAGCTTTTAAAATAAAATGAAAGTCAAACACATTTAAACAAGGCTTTTTGAATCAAATGAAACTTAAAAACATTCAAACCAACCTTTTTAAATCAAGTGAAAGCAAAATCATTCAACGAGGCTAATTAAATCATATGAAAGTGAAACACATTCAAACAAATATTTTTGAACCAAAGCAAAGTCAAACACATTCTAACAAAGCTTTTTGTATCAAATAAAAGTCAAACACATTCAAACAAAGATTTTTGAATAAAATGAAAGTCAAAAGTATTCTACGAAGCTAAATGA
This sequence comes from Chenopodium album, assembly GCF_948465745.1. Classification (NCBI taxonomy): domain Eukaryota; kingdom Viridiplantae; phylum Streptophyta; class Magnoliopsida; order Caryophyllales; family Amaranthaceae; genus Chenopodium; species Chenopodium album. The sequence goes on from NC_137838.1 coordinate 46,037,671, forward strand.
ATCATTTGAAAGTCAAACACATTCAAACAAATCTTTTTGAATCAAAGGAAAGTCAAACACATTCAAAAAAGCTTTTAAAATCAAAGGAAAGTTAAACACATTTAAACAATGCTTTTTGAATCGAGTGAAACTCAAAATCATTCAACGAAGCTAATTGAATCATATGAAAGTTAAACACATTCAAACAAATCTTTTTGAATCAAAGGAAAGTCAAACACATTCAAACAAAGCTTTATGAATAAAATGAAAGTCAAACACATTCAAACAATGCTTTTTAAATTGAATGAAATTCAAAATCATTCAATGAAGTTAATTATATCATATGAAAGTCAAACATATTCAATAAAATAATTTTGAATCAAAGGAAAGTGAAACACATTCAAACAAAGCTTTTAAAATAAAATGAAAGTTAAACTCATTCAAACAAAGGCTTTTGAATCGAATGAAAGTCAAACACATTCAAACAAAGCTTTTTGAATCAAATGAAATTTAAAAACATTCAAACAAAGCTTTTTAAATCAAGTGAAAGTAAAAAGCATTCAACGAAGCTAATTAAATCATATGAAAGTCAAACACATTCAAAGAAATATTTTTGAACCATAGGAAAGTCAAACACATTCAAACATAGCTTTTATTATCAAATGAAAGTCAAACACATTCAAACAAAGCTTTTTGAATAAAATGAAAGTCAAAGACATTTAAACAAAAAAATTTCAACCATATGAAAGTCAAACACATTCAAACAAAGCTTTGGGAATCGAATAAAAGTCAAATGTATTCAACGAAGGTAAATGAATCATTTGAAAGTCAAACACACTCAAACAAATCTTTTTGAATTAAAGGAAAGTCAAACACATTGAAACAATGCTTTTTGAATCGACTGAAAGTCAAAAGCATACAACGCATCTAATTGAAGAATATGAAAGTCAAATACATTGAAACAAATCTTTTTAAATTAAAGGAAAGTAAAAAACATTCATGCAAAGCTTTATGAATCAAATGATAGTCAAAGACATCCAAACAAAGCTTTTTGAATCGAATGAAAGTCAACACATTCAAACAAATCTTTTTAAAATAAAGGAAAGTTAAACACATTCAAACAAAGCTTTTTGAATGAAATGAAAGTAAAACACATTCAAACAAAGCTTTTTGAATCGATTGAAAGTTAAACACATAAAAACATAGCTCTTTGAATCAAATGAAATTCTAACAAATTCAAACAAAGATTTCTTAATCGAATGAAAGTCAAGTGAATTAAACAAAGTTAATTGAATCAAATGAAAGTTAATTGCATTTAAACAAAACCTTTTGAATCATATGACAATTAAACATATTCGAAAAAAAATTAGCATAGTCAAATGCATTTATTGAATTTAACTGAATCAAATAAAAGTCAAACGTAAACCTTTTTAAATCAAATGGAAGTTAAACACATTCAAATAAGGCTTTTAGAATCGAATGAAAGTCCAAAGAATTCAACGAAGCTAATTAAATCACATGAATGTCAAACACATTCAAACATATCTTTTTGAATGAAAGGAAAGTCAAACACATTAAAATAAAGCTTTTTGAATAAAATGAAAGTAAAACATATTTAAACAAAGCTTTTTGAATCAAATGAAAATCATACACGTTAAAACAAATCTTTTATGAATCGAATGAAAGTGAAATAAATTCAAACAAAGCTTTTTGAATCGAATAAAAATCAAAAGCATTCAACGAAGATTATTAAATGATATGAAAGTCAAACCCATTTAAGAAAATCTTTTTGAATCAAAGAAAATACAAACACATTCAAACAAAGCTTTTTGAATCAATTGATAGTCAAACACATTCAAACAAAGCTTTTTGAATCAAACAAGAGTCAAAAACATTCAAACAAAGCTTTATGAATCAAATGAAAGTCAAACACATTCAAACAAAGCTTTTTGCATCAAATGAAAGTCCGACACATTCAAACAAAGCTTTTTGAATCAAATTAAAGCCAAACGCATTCAACAAAGCTCATTAAATCAATGAATGTCAAACACATTAATACAATGTTTTTTAATGAAATGAAAGTCAAACAAATTCAATCAAAGATTTTTGAATCAAATGAAAGTCAAACATATTCAAGCAAAGCTGTTTAAATTAAAAAAAAAAAAAAAAAATTCAAACACATTAAAACAAAGCTTTTTGAATCAAATGAAAGTCAAACACATTAAAACAAAGCTTTTTGAATAAAATGAAAGCCAAACAAATTCAACCAAATCTTTTTAAATCGAATGAAAGTCAAATGCATTCAACGAAGCTAATTGAATCAAATGAAAGTCAAACACATTCAAACAAAGGTTTTTGATCAAATTGAAGTTAAACACATTCAAGCAAAGCTTTTTGAATGGAAGAATGTCAAAACCATTCAACGAAACTAATTGAATTATATGAAAGTTAATCAAATTCAAACAAATCTTTTTGAATCAAAGGAAAGTTAAACACATTCAAACAAAGCTTTTTGAATGGAATGAAAGTTAAACACTTTCAAACAAAGCTTTTTGGATCAAATGAAATTCATTCATGTTCAAAAAAAAATTTTTAAAACGAATGACAGTCAATTTCAATCAACGAAGCTAATTAAATCAAATGAAAGTCTAACACATTGAAACAAAGCTTTTTGAATCTAATGAGTGTTAAACACATCCAAACAAAGCTTTTTGAATCTAATGAAAGTCAAGAGCATTCAACGAAGCTAATTGTATCATATGAAAGTCAAACATATTCAAACAAATCATTTTAATCAAACGAAAGTCGAACACATTCATTTAAAGCTTTTAGAATCAAATGAAAGTCAAATACATTCAAACAAAGCTTTTTGAACTGAATAAAAGTCAACACATTCAAATAAAGCTTTTTAAATCAAATGAAAGTTAAAGACAGTCATACAAAGCTTTTTGAACCGAATACAAGACAAAATCATTCAACGAAGCTTGTTGAATCATATGAAAGTCAAACTCATTTAAGACAATCTTTTTGAATAAAAAAAGATAGGCAAACACATTCAAACAAAGCTTTTAGAATCAAATGAAAATTAAACACATTCGAACTAAGACTAAAGAATCGAATGAAAGTCAAATGCATTCAACGAAGCTAATTGAATCAAGTGAAGATCAAACATATTCGAACAAAGCTTTTTGAATCAAATGAAAGTTAACCACATTCAAACAATGCTTTTTTAATCGAATGAAATTTTAAACCATTCAATAATTTTAATTGAATCATATGAAAATCAAACACATTCAAACAAATATTTTTGAATCAAAGGAAAGTAAAAAACATTCAAACAAAGCTTTTAGAATAAAATGAAAGTCAAACACATTCAAACAATGCTTTTTGAATCGAATGAAATTCAAAATCATTCAATGAAGTTAATTGAATCGTATGAAAGTGAAACACATTCAAACAAATCTTTTTGAATAAAAGGAAAGTGAAACACATTCAAACAAAGCTTTTTATATAAAATAAAAGTCAAACACATTCACACAAAAAAATTTCAACCAAATGAAAGTCAAACACATTCAAACAAAGCTTTTGGAATCAAATGAATGTCAAAAGTATTCAACGAAGCTAAATGAATCATTTAAAAGTTAAACACATTCAAACAAATCTTTTTGAATCAAAGGAAAGTCATACACATTCAAAAAAGCTTTTTGAATCAAAGGAAAGTTAAACACATTGGAACAATGCTTTTTGAATCGAATGAAAGTCAAAAGAATTTAACGAAGCTAATTGAATAATAGGAAAGTCTAATTCATTGAAACAAATCGTTTCAAATAAATGGAAAGTCAAAAACATTCAAGCAAAGCTTTATGAATCAGATGAAAGTCAAACACATCCAAACAAAGCTTTTTGAATCGAATGAAAGTCAAACACATTCAAACAAATCTTTTTAAATTAAAGAAATGTCAAACATATTTAAACAAAGCTTTTTGAATCAAATGAAAGTAAAACACATTGAAACAAAGCTTTTTGAAATGAATGAAAGTTAAACACATTCAATTAAAGCGTTTTTAATCAAATGAAATTCTAACAAATTCATACAAAGATTTCTGAATCGATTAAAAGTCAAGTGCATTAAACAAAGTTAATTAAATCAAATTAAAGTCAAATGCATTCAAACAAAGCCTTTTGAAACATATGACTGTAAAACATATTCGAACAAAAATTAGCATAGTCAAATGCATTCATTGAATCTAACTGAATCAAGTGAAAATCAAACACATAGGTTTTTGAATCAAATGGAAGTTAAACACATTCAAACAAAGCTTTTAAAATCCAATGAAAGTCAAAAGCATCAAATGAAGCTAATCAAATAACATGAAAGTCAAACACATTCAAACATATCTTTTTGAATCAAAGGAAAGTCAAACACATTCAAACAAAGCTTTTTAAATAAAATGAAAGTGAAACACATTTAAACAAAGCTTTTTGAATCAAATGAAAGTCATACACATTCAAACAAAGCTTTTATGAAACGAATGAAAGTGAAACACATTCAAACAAAGCTTTTGGAATCGAATAAAAGTCAAAAGCATTCAACGAAGCTTATTGAATCATATGAAAGTCAAACCCATTTAAGCAAATCTTTTTGAATCAAACGAAAGACAAACACATTCAAACAAAGCTTTTTCAATCAAATGAAAGTCAAACACATTCAAAAAAAGATTTTTGAATCAAACGAAAGTCAAACACATTCAAACAAAGCTTTTTGAATCAAATGAAAGTTAAACACATTGAAACAAAGCTTTTTGCATCAAATGAAAATTAAACACATACATACAAAGCTTTTTGAATCAAATTAACGTCAAACGCATTCAAGAAAGCTAATTAAATCAAATCAATGTCAAACACATTAATACAAAGATTTTTGAATCATAGGAAAGTTAAACAAATTCAAACAAAGCTTTTTAAATCAAATGAAAGTCAAACATATTTAATCAAAGTTGTTTAAATAAAAAAAAAATCAAACACATTAAAACAATGCTTTTTGAATCAAATGAATGTTAAACACATTAAAACAAAGCTTTTTGAATAAAATGAAAGCCAAAAACATTCTACCAAATCTTTTTAAATCGAATAAAAGTCAAATGCATTCAACGAAGCTAATTGAATGAAATGAAAGTCAAACACATTCAAATAAAGGTTTTTGAATCAAATGGAAGTTAAACACATTCAAGCAAAGCATTTTTAATGGAATGAATGTCAAAACCATTCAACGAAACTATTTAAATCATATGAAAGTCAAACAAATTCAAACAAATCTTTTTGAATCAAAGGAAAGTCAAACACATCCAAACAAAGCTTTTTAAATCAAATGAAAGTCAAAAACTTTCAAACAAAGCATTTTGGATCTAATGAAATTCAAACACTTTCAAAATAAGATTTTTAAATCGAATGACAGTCAATTTTATTCAACGAAGCTAATTGAATCAAATGAAAGTCTAACACATTGAAACAAAGCTTTTTGAATCTAGGAAAGTAAAACACATTCAAACAGAGCTTTTTGAATCGAATGAAAGTCAAGAGTAATCAACAAAGATAATTGTATCATATGAAAGTCAAACACATTCAAACTAATCATTTTAATCAAAAGAAAGTCGAACACATTCATTTAAAGCTTTTAGAAACAAATGAAAGTCAAATACATTCAAACAAAGCTTTTTGAATTGAATGAAAGTCAACACAATCAAATAAAGCTTTTTAAATCAAATGAAAGTTAAACACATTCACACAAAGCTTTTTGAATTGAATACAAATCAAAAGCATTCAACGAAGCTTGTAGACTCATATGAATGTCAAACCTATTTAAGCAAATCTTTTTGAATCAAAAGGAAGTCAAACAAATTCAAACAAAGTTTTGTATCAAATGAAAGTCAAACATATTCAAATTAAGCTTTTTGAAGAAAAAAATTTCAACCAAATGAAAGTCAAACACATTCAAATAAAGCTTTTGGAATCGAATGAAAGTCAAAAGTATTCAACGAAGCTTAATGAATCATTTGATAGTCAAACACATTCAAACAAATCTTTTTGAATCAAAGGAAAGTCAAACACATTCAAAAAAGCTTTTTGAATCAAAGGAAAGTTAAACACATTGAAACAATGCTTTTTTAATCGAATGAAAGTCAAAAGCATTCAACGAAGCTAATTGAATTATATGAAAGTCAAATACATTGAAAAAAATCTTTGTAAATAAAAGGAAAGTCAAACACATTCAAGCAAAGCTTTATGAATCAAATGCAAGTCAAACACATCCAAACAAAGCTTTTTGAATCGAATGAAAGTCAAACACATTCAACAAATCTTTTTAAATTAAAGGAAAGTCAAACACATTAAAACAAAGCGTTTTGAATGAATACAAGTCGAAAAATCATTGGCTTAAAAGAGGTTTGACTTTTGTTGACTTTCTCTCTTCTTCCTCTTCTCCATGGTTAATCGATTTTGAGTGGTTTCTTCATCAATCTTGATATTTGATGGCTAAGAAGAAGAAGCGGAACAATTCTACACCTCAATTAGTGCAGCATAAAAGTGCTACCGATGCAATTTTACAGAATTTGCGAAACTAGGGTAAAACTTTTGTTCCAAGCCCGATTAAGGAGGTAGATGAGCTTGTCACTCTGGCGCCGGCACTGGTCAATCCGTCTTGTAGTTCCATTCCCCGGAGTGATGTTGAAACTATTTCCCTATTTGCTGAAGCAATTGCTAGACCAACATATTTGAATTCCAATAAAATAGTACCTAGGGTTTTTGGGTTTAGTGTTCTATTGGATGCTGAAGCTGCTGCTCATCGATCTGAACAAGCTATCCCTGATTCTCGCTTTGTACCCCCCCCGGAACAGAACCTGCACAAGGATGGTGAAGATCGAAGATCATTCTCTGGAAAGTTAGCTACTAAGGGAGCTCCCCTGTTCTTTGTTGCTCCGGTTGTTCAAAATGGGAAGCAAGTTGCTCAGCTTAAGGATTCTGAACTTTTAGAAGGTAATAGGAAATGGTATAATGCTTTAATTTTTTATGTTGTTGGTCATTACCCTACTATTGCTGCTGTCCATTGCTTCATAGTTCAACAATGGCATGATGTGAAAAAACAAGAAATTTTTTGGCATGACGATGGGTATTTTATCATTAATTGTTGCTCAGTTAGTAAAAAGGATACTATTCTTTGCTTTGGTCCGCATATGTTCATGGGAAAACCATCAATCATTAAACCATGGAGCCCTAAATTTTATTTTGGTGCTGAGATTTTGAGAACTGTTCCATTATGGGTTAAGTTCCCAAACTTACCTCTAAATTGCTAGGGTCCTGAAAATCTTAGTCGTATTGGTAGTTTGCTTGGTATACCAATTTGCTCTGATGAATGTACTACAAGACAACTAAGAGTTTCCTTTGCTAGAGTTTTAATAGAAATTGATGTTACCAAGCCATTACCTAAATCTGTGTTTGTGGAAAGCCCCTCGAAGGAAACTCTAGAACTTAAGGTAGTTTATGAATGGACTCCACCTTTTTGCTCTAAATGTAATAAAGTGGGCCATGATTGTTCTGTCAAAGTGCCATCAGCTCCTAAGCATTCAGTGACTGCAGCTCCCAAGCAGTCAGTAACTACAGCTCCTAAAGTGCAGCAAGTCTGGGTTGCTAAGCTTACTCAAGCTCCTCCTGTTTGTTGATGTTGATGCTTCTTTTCATGGGAAATCTATTATCACTCCACAGGTTCATACTTCTCAAAACTCAGATGAGGGGTGGAGAATAGTTGGAAAGAAGACAAAAAGTTAGCAAACTAGGGTTAATCAGCCTGCTTCTACCTCTAATGCTTTTGATGCTTTATTTGCTAATGAAATGGATGGTGCAGGTGGTTTCACTATAAATCCAAGCGGGGGTGAGGTTAATCTTCCTTTGGTTTCATGATTTACTCTATCTGGAATGTCAAGGGCCTGAATGACCCTTGCAAAGTTGCCTCTGTTAGGAGGTTGCTTCACTCTCATTCAGTTGATGTTATTGACCTTCTTGAAACAAAAGTTAAATAAAAAAATGTTCTCACTTATCAGAAGAAGTTTGGCTCTTCTTGGCTTTGGGTGTGCAATTATGATCATTCTCCTAAAGGGAGGATTTGGCTTCTTTGGAATGCAGATATAGTAAATGTCAATGTCTTGAAGATTCATGAACAATTTATTCATTGTAGTGTCTTTTCTAAGGATCTTTCTACTCAAATTCATCTCACTGTTGTCTATGGGCTTCACTCTATTCATGATAGGCTTCCTATGTGGGAAGGAATTAGGAATATCTCTATTCAGCATTCTCCATGACTCTGTGCTGGTTATTTTAACTCTATTCTTCAAACTTCAGACAAGCTTCATGGTACTGATGTCACTGATTATGAGATTAGAGATTTCCAGAGTTTGGTTGATGATTTGGACCTCACTGAGGTTAAGAGCAAAGGAGCTTTTTACTCTTGGTCAAATAAGGCTCACACTGGTCCTAGAACTTTTTCTAGGATTAATAGAGTCTTTGGTAACCAAGCTTGGCTGGCCTGTCATGGGCATGTTGAGACTGTCTATCTTCCCCCTTCTTTATCTGATCACAGTCCAGTTCTGTTGGATATTTGTCCTGATCCTACTGGGAGAGGTAGACCTTTCAGGTTTCTTAACTGTATTGCTGATCATCCTGATTTCCTTGATACTGTTTCTCAGGCTTAGTGTTCTGGTGGTTCTGTTTGGCAGAAGCACAATTCTGTGAAGTCTAGTATCAAGTCTCTTAATAACAAGCAGTTTGGCAACATTGAGGAGAAGATTGATCAAGCTAATGTTGAGCTTGCTGGAATTCAGAACTTAATGGCTCAGAATCCTGATGATTTGGATTTATATGTTAAAGAATCTAATGCTATTAAGGTTATCAAACACTGGAATGATATTCAAGAAAGCATCTTCAAACAAAAATCTAGGATCAACTGGATTAAGCTTGGAGATGGCAATTCTCATTATTTTTTCTTAGTGATGAAGAATAGACAAGCAAGGAACAGAATTGACTCCATCTTTGACTCTAACCAGGTTTTGCTTAAGGATCCGGATGCTATTTCTAATGAAATTATCTCCTTCTATAAGTCTCTTTTAGGGACTCAGGCTCCTTGGCTTCCTATTGTTGACCTTGTTACTATGAGGAGGGGTAAACAGCTTAGCTCTGTTGCTCAGAGCTATCTCATTCAGCCTGTTTCTCATGCTGAAATTGATGCTGCTCTTAAGGGAATTGATAACACTAAAGGTAACTATGGCTTTAACTCCTTTTTCTTTAAGAGAGCTTGGCATATTGTGAAAGATGATATTTATGCTAGTGTTATTTATTTCTTTACTAAAGGGACCTTGCCTAAGCAATGGAATTGCACAACTATCACTCTTGTTCCTAAAATCCCTAATGCTTCCTATGTTAAGGATTTTAGACCTATAGCTTGTTGCACTGTGGTTTATAAGCTCATTTCTAAGGTCGTAACTGCTAGATTTGCTGCTATCATTGGTGAGGTCATTGATGATGCTCAAGCCGGTTTCATTCCAGGCAAGCACATTGGGGACAATATCCTTCTTGCAACTGAGTTGATCAAAGGCTATGATCACAAATTTATTTCACCTAGATGCATGGTTAAGGTGGATTCGAAGAAAGCCTATGATTCAGTTGAGTGGGGATTCTTGATTACTGTTATGCAGGATCTTGGTTTCCCTCAGAGATTTGTTAACTGGATCTGGACTGGTTTACTTCTGTCACTTATTCTATTCTTATCAATGGTTTTCCTGCCCCTCCTTTTGAAGCTAAGAAAGGTTTAAGACTAGGTGATCATATGTCTCCCTTTCTTTTTGTTATTGGTATGGAATACCTTTCCAGATGCCTTGATGATCTTAGGTTAACTCCTGATTTTAACTTTCATCCTAGATGTGAAAAGTTAAACCTAACTCACATGATGTTTGCTGATGATCTATTGATGTTTTCTAGAGCTGATAGTGTTTCTGTTAAGCTTCTCTTCCAAGCTTTCTTGAAATTTTCTGGTGCTTCAGGGCTTTCTGCTAATCTTGATAAAAGTGAAGTTTACTTTGGGGAATTTTCTGTTGAAGTTCAGACACAGTTGAAAGAGCTTCTTGGTGTTTCTCAAGGTTCTATTCCTTTTAGATATCTTGGGGTCCCTCTCTCTTCTAAGAAGCTTACTATTGCTCAGTGTAGGCCTTTGGTGGAGAAGGTGACTGCTAGAATTCAAGGGTGGGTGGCTAAACACTTGTCCTATGCTGGGAGGCTCCAGTTGGTCAAGAGTGTGTTGTTTGGTATTCAGACATATTGGGCTCAAATCTTTATCTTGCAAAAGAAAATTCTAAAAGAGATCGAGGCTAGATTCAGATTCTTTCTTTGGACTGGATCCTCTGCCCCTGCTAAGAAATCTTTGGTTGCTTGGAATTATGTCTGTCTTCCTAAAGTCTGTGGTGGCTGGAACTTGTTTTCTCTTCCTGAGTGGAATAAGGCAGTTGTCACTAAGTTAGTTTGGGATATTGCTCATAAGGCTGATAATCTTTGGGTTAAGTGGGTCCATATCTATTATTTCAAGCATAAAGATTATTAGACCACTCCTACCCCTGCTAAATGCTCTTGGTTTTTGAAGAAGATTCTGAGTTGTAGAGATATTATGAATGACCAAGGGGGATGGGATGGTTTCATACAAGGCAATAAGATGAAAATCAAGAAGCTTTATGCTGCTATTAGGCCTCAAGTTCCTAAGGTTCCTTGGAAGAGGGTCATTTGTCATAACTTGGCAACTCCTAAAAGTGTATTTATCTTGTGGCTAGCTTTGTGGGATAGGCTTGTAACTAAGGATAGGTTGCTACAATGGCACATCTCTTGTGATCCAAGGTGTTTCTTTTGCTTAAATAGCAGTGAAAGTGTTCAACACTTATTCTTTGATTGTGAGTACTCAAGACAGGTTTGGAATAAGGTGTTGAGTATCATACATGTTTCCAAGCCTGTTCAGCAGTTTGATGATGAGATTGAATGGGTGAAAAAAATCTGCAGAAGTTCCAGATTGAAAAACAAAGTGATCCAAGTTGCCTTCACTGAAAGAGCCTATGGTATTTGGATTCAGAGGAATGCAGTTTTGTTTGCTGGTTGTTGCAAGCCTGTTGATGTCCTAGTTAGGGATATTATCTTTCATTCAGCTTGTAGAATCCCAGCGGGAAGCAAATACTTGATTGTAACTGCTGAACAGGCTTGGAAACATGTAAGATACTGCTTTTGCTGTTCATTTTTGATGATGTTGTTGCTGGTTTTGTTGTTGAATTCTGATTTCTAAATGCTGAATGCTGGTGCTGTTTTTTTCAATTCTGATTTCTGAATTCTTGTTGCTGTTGTTGATTTTTGTTGTTGTTGTTGAATTCTGTTGCTGCTGCTGAATTCTGTTGCTGCTGCAGGTTTCTGTTGTTGTTGCTGATTTCTGTTGTTGTTGCTGAATTCTGCTGCTGTTGTTGTTTTCTTCTGTTGCTGACTTCTGTTCTGCTGTTGTTGTTTTTTGTTGCTGAGCTGTTGCTGAATCTGGTCAGCAAGTCAGCTGTTGCTGGGTGTTGTTGCTGCTTTCTACAATTGCTGTTCTGGCAGGCTGGTGCTGTGTTCTGGCTTGCTGCAGCTTGGTTTGAGTGGCTGCTGTTGCTGTTTCTGTTTTGCTTTTTCTGCTGTTTTTTTAGGCAGCAATTTGCTTGTTATTTTGTCTTTCTGGTTCTTAACTTGGTTGTTTTCTCTGAGTTGATGTATTACCTTCTTTTGTCTAGTCATGTTGCTTTTGCAACTGAGTCTAGGTGGAGGTTTTATTTTATGCAGTTTGCACGAGTGGTATTTCTTGTTTGCAGGTTTGTCCTGCTCTGTGTTTGTTTTTGTGTTCCTAGGCCTAGCTTCCAAAACCCTTTCTAGAAGGTGGCTGGAAGCTTGAGCTCAGGTTGTTCTTGTCTCTTTCTCTTGAACCCTTCCTTGAAGGTGGCAAGAGATTGAGCTTGAACTGTTTGGTGGTTGGTTGTCTTGTTTTTCAGATCTTGTGGGGTTTGGTGTTAATTATAACTTAGCTCTTGTAAGTTGTAACTTTTCCTTTTGGTAATAAAATTTCTCATATTTTCCAAAAAAAAGCGTTTTGAATCAAATGAAAGTAAAACACATTCAAACAAAGCTTTTTGAATCGACTGAAAGTTAAACACATTCAAATAAAGCTTTTTGAATCAAATGAAATTGTAACAAATTCAAACAAAGATTTCTCAATCGAATGAAAGTCAAGTGCATTAAACAAAGTTAATTGAATCAAATGAAAGTCAAACGCATTCAAACAAAGCCTTTTGAATCATATGACGGTTAAACATATTCGAATAAAAATTAGCATAGTCAAATGCATTCATTGAATCTCACAGAATCAAATGAAAGTCAAACACAAAGGTTTTTGAATTAAATGGAAGTTAAACAAATTCAAACAAAGATTTTAGAATTGAATGAAATTCAAAAGCATTCAACGAAGCTAATTAAATCACATGAAAGTAAAACACATTGAAACATATATTTTTAAATCAAAGGAAAGTAAACGCATTCAAACAAAGCTTTTTGAATAAAATTAAAGTCAAAAACATTTAAACAAAGCTTTTTGAAGCAAATGAAAGTCAAACACATTCAAACAAAGCTTTTATGAATCGAATGAAAGTGATACACATTCAAACAAAGCATTCAACGAAGCTTTTTGAATCATATGAAAGTCAAACCCATTTAAGATAATCTTTTTGAATCAAAGGAAAGAAAAACACATTCAAACAAAGATTTTTGAATCTAATGAAAGTCAAACACATCTAAACAAAGCTTTTTGAATCAAACGAAAGTCAAACACATTCAACCAAAGATTTTTGAATCAAATGAAAGTCAAACACATTCAAACAAAGCTTTTTGCATCAAACGAATGTCAAACACATTCTTACAAAGCTTTTTGAATCAAATTAAACTCAAACGCATTCAACAAAGCTAATTAAATCAAATGAATGTCAAACACATTAATACAAAGCTGTTTGAATCAAATAAAAGTCAAACAAATCAAAACAAAGCATTTTGAATCTGGGCTTTGTTTCCAGAACCCTTCCTAGAAGCTGGCTGGAACCTTGTGCTCAGGGTGTTCTTGTCTCTTTCTCCTGTATCCTTCCTAGAAGGTGGCAGGAGATAGAGCTTGAACTGTTTGGTGATTGGTTGGCATGTTTGTTTGGTCTTGTGGGGTTCGGTGTTTGTTATAACTTAGCTTTTGTAAGTTGTAACTTTTCCTTTTGGTAATAAAATTTCTCTTATTTTCCAAAATAAAAAAAAAAAAAAAAAGCATTTTGAATCAAATGAAAGTCAAACACATTAAAACAAAGCTTTTTGAATAAAATGAAAGCCAAACAAATTTAACTAAATCTTTTTAACTTGAATGAAAGTCAAATGCATTCAACAAAGCTAATTGATTCAAATGAAAGTCAAACACATTCAAACAAATATTTTTGAATCAAATGGAAGTTAAACAAATTCAAGCAAAGCTTTTTGAATGGAATGAATGTAAAAACCATTCAACGAAACTAATTGAATCATATGAAAGTCAAACACATTCAAACAAATAATTTTAATAAAAAAAAAGTCGAACACATTCGTTTAAAGCTTTTAGAAACAATTGAAAGTCAAATACATTCAAACAAAGCTTTTTGAATTGAATGAAAGTCAACACATTCAAATAAAGCTTTTTAAATCAAATGAAAGTTTAATACATTCATACCAAGCTTTTTTAATCGAATACAAGTCAAAAGCATTCAACGAAGCTTGTTGACTCATATGAATGTCAAACCTATTTAAGCAAATCTTTTTGAATCAAAGGAAAGGTAAACACATTCAAACAAAGCTTTTTGAATCAAATGAAAGTCAAACACATTCAAACAAAGCTTTTAGAATCAAATGAAAGTTAAACACATTCGAACAAAGATTTAAGAATCGAAAGAAAGTCAAATGCATTTAACAAAGCTAATTGAATCAAGTTAAAGTCAAACACATTCGAACAAAGCTTTTTGAATTAAATGAAAGTTAAACACATTCAAACAATGCTTTTTTAATCAAATGAAATTTTAAATCATTCAATGAACTTAATTGAACCGTATGAAGGTCAAACACATTCAAACAAATGTTTTTGAATCAAAGGAAAGTCAAACACATTCAAAAAAAGCTTTTAGAATAAAATGAAAGTTAAACACATTCGAATAAAGCTTTTTGAATCAAGTGAAATTCTAAAAAATTCTTACAAAGATTTTTGAATCGAATGAAAGTCAAGTGCATTAAACAAAGTCGATTGAATCAAATGAAAGTCAAACGCATTCAAACAAAGCCTTTTGAATCATATGACAGTTAAACATATTCGAATAAAAATTAGCATGGTCAAATGCATTCATTGAATCTAACAGAATCAAATGAAAGTCAAACACAAAAGTTCTTGAATTAAATGGAAGTTAAACAAATTAAAACTAAGCTTTTAGAATCGAATGAAAGTCAAAAGCATTCAACGAATCTAATTAAATCACATGAAAGAAAAACACATTCAAACATATCTTTTTGAATCAAAGGAAAGTCAAACGCATTCAAACAAAGCTTTTCGAATAAAATGAAAGTTAAACACATTTAAACAAAGCTTTTTGAATCAAATGGAAGTCATACACATTCAAACAATTCTTTTATGAATCGAATGAAAGTGAAACACATTTAAACAAAGCTTTTTGAATCAAATAAAAATTAAAAGCATTCAATGAAGCTTATTGAATCATATGAAAGTCAGACCCATTTAAGAAAATATTTTTGAATCTTCTCTTATTTTCCAAAAAAAAAAAAATCTTTTTGAATCAAAGAAAAGACTGATCGGGGGATTAGAATAGTGTCGTTAGTCTACTAACCCTAATCAAATTAACAATTTATAATACCTAAACTACCCTAATACGAGTATAGGGGTAAGTAAAGGGTCGAACCCAAAAGGACTAAGTGTATCAATCTATGCTAATTAGACTACTAGGAAAGCTTGTGAGGTAAAGAGAGGTTCAATTAACACTACTAAGAGCAAATAACTAAAACTAGAGAAAGTGGAATCCAATTACATCAATACATTCAATAACATCATACAATTAGATGAAAATGACCTTGATTAGGAACAATTAACACATTTAACTCACTCTCGCACAATTAAGCATGTTAATTATCCTACTAAACTAATTCACTCTCGTGCAACTAGCCTAGCAAAGGTATGGAAGAATTTAGGGCTCTCAACCAACTCACTCTCGCACAATCGATTGAAAACACAATTAAAAGCATAGAATCAATTAGCTAGAAAGATTCTAATACATAAAAGCATCATCCATACACAATAATCAAGAAACAATTCCACACTAATCACAATCAATCATTCAATTTATTAACATGACCTTCATCCATTTCCCTAGAACAAAACCTAAACTAACATGGTGAACAAAAACAAGGAAAACAAGGTAAAATAATAATAAAAGCAAGAATCAACCACTAAACTAATTAATCTACTCAAATAAACAAATAAATAAGCAAAAACAATAATAAATGAAAGCAATAAAGGTGAGAGAAAGTTAGGAAGACTCATTGAATTTATGAGAGGAAAAATCCACAAATTTGCTTCTTCAAAATCCCAAAAACTCCATGAAAAATCCAAGCTTTCTCTCTCTAAACTACTCCTAAACTAGAGAGAGAAACTCCTAATCTAACCCTAAGAGAGAGAAGCTCTCCTAAACTAACTAAGAAAATAGCATAATAGATCCCCCCCTTTTTACAAAGAGTCCCGTCTATATATATGTGGCTCCACACAAAAGAAAGAGACTTGGACAACAAGGCGCAAATAAATCGTAAACCCAGTCGTGCGCGCCCGCACATGAGTCCTGTGCGCCCGCACACAATGTGTGTGCGCCCTCTCATCGTAGTGTGCGGCCGCAACTTTGTGGGTACGGGGAAAATAAGCGCGCCCGCACATGAGTCATGCGCGCCCGCGCAAAGGTGTGTGCGCCCGCACAGCGGTCGCGCATAGGGTCGCGCAAACTCTCTGGTTTTGCTCTGTTTCTTCAGTCTGGCTGTGCGGGTTCTGACAGGGCTGCGCGCCCGCACAGCCTCACATGTGCGCCCGCGCATAAGCCGCACAGCACCCCGCGCACAACAGATAACTTGGCTTCTTGATATCCTCTTTCTTTCGGCGCATAATTCCTACAAAACCAAAGCATGGAGATCAAAATAAAAACAAAGAAAATAAGATAAATTAAATAAATTAAGAAAATAAGCTAAAAACTATTAAAAACTACTTAAATACTCAAAAACAAGATAAAAGACGAGAATAAGTAAATAAAGAAATAAAGGACAAAAAAGGTTAAATTATTGGAAAAATAAGCCGATAAACGACTCAATAAACACCCTAAAAAGTGGCATAAAAGTCACTTATCAAAGACAAACACATTCAAACAAAGCTTTTTGAATCAAATGAAAGTCAAACACATTTAAACAAAGCTTTTTGAATCAAACGAAAGTCAAACACATTCAACCAAAGCTTTTTGAATCAAATGAAAGTCAAACACATCCAAACAAAGCTGTTTGAATCAAATGAAAGTCAAACACATTCAACCAAAGCTTTTTGAATCAAATGAAAGTCAAACACATTCAAACAAAGCTTTTTGCATCAAACGAAAGTCAAACATATTCAAACAAAGATTTTTGAATCAAATTAAACTCAAACGCATTCAACAAAGCTAATTAAATCAAATGAATTTCAAACACATTAATACAAAGCTTTTTGAATCAAATAAAATTCAAACAAATTCAAACAAAGCATTCTGAATCAAATGAAAGTCAAACACATTAAATAAAGCTTTTTGAATAAAATGAAAGCCAAACAAATTAATCTAAATCTTTTTAAATTGAATGAAAGTCAAATGCATTCAACGAAGCTAATTGAATCAAATGAAAGTCAAACACATTCAAACAAAGGTTTTTGAATCAAATGGAAGTAAAACAAATTCAAGCAAAGCTTTTTGAATGGAATAAATGTCTAAACCATTAAACGAAACTTATTGAATCATATGAAAGTGAAACACATTCAAACAAATCATTTTAATCAAAAGAAAATCGAACAAATTCATTTAAAGCTTTTTGAATCAAATGAAAGTCAAATACATTCAAACAAAGCTTTTTGAATTGAATGAAAGTCAACACATTCAAATAAAGCTTTTAAATCAAATGAAAGTTAAACACATTCATACAAAGCTTTTTGAATACAAGTCAAAAGCCTTCAATGAAGCTTGTTGACTTATATGAATGTCAAACCCATTTAAGCAAATCTTTTTGAATCAAAGGAAAGGCAAACACATTCAAACAAAGTTTTATGAATCAAATGAGAGTAAAACACATTCAAACAAAGCTTTTAGAATCAAATGAAAGTTAAACACATTCGAACAAAGATTTAAGAATCGAATGAAAGTGAAATGCATTTAACAAAGCTAATTGAATCAAGTAAAAGTCAAACACATTCGAACAAAGCTTTTTGAATCAAATGAAATTAAACACATTTAAACAATGCTTTTTTAATCGAATGAAATTTTAAATCATTCAATGAACTTAATTGAATCATATAAAAGTCAAACAAATTCAACGAAATCTTTTTGAATAAAAGGAAAGTGAAACACATTCAAACAAAGCTTTTAGAATAAAATAAAAGTTAAACACATTCAAACAAAGGTTTTAAAATTGAATGAAAGTCATACACATTCAAACAAAGCTTTTTGAATCAAATGAAATTTAAAAACATTCAAACAAAGCTTTTCAAATCAAGTGACTGAAAAAAAGCATTCAATGAAGCTAATTAAATCATATGATAGTGAAACACATTCAAACAAATATTTTTGAATCAAAGGAAAGTCAAACACATTCAAACAAAGTTTTTGTATCAAATGAAAGTCAAATACATTCAAACAAAGCTTTTTGAATAAAATGGAAGTAAAACACATTCAAACAAAAAATATTCAACCAAATGAAAGTTAAACACATTCAAACAAAGCTTTTGGAATCAAATGAAAGTCAAAAGTATTAAACGAAGCTAAATGTATCATTTGAAAGTCAAACACATTCAAACAAATCTTTTTGAATCAAAGGAAAGTCAAACACATTCAAAAAAGCTTTTTCAATCAAAGGAAAGTTAAACACATTGAAACAATGCTTTTTGAATCGAATGAAAGTCAAAAGCATTCAACCAAGCTAATTGAATTATATGAAAGTCAAATACAATGAAAAAAATATTTTTAAATAAAAGGAAAGTCAAACACATTCAAGCAAAGCTTTATGAATCAAATGAAAGTCAAATACATCCAAACAAAGCTTTTTGAATCGAATGAAAGTAAAACACATTCAAACAAATCTTTTTTAATCAAATGAAAATTAAACACAATCAAATAAAGCTTTTTGAATCAAGTGAAATTCTAACATATTCAAACAAAGATTTTCTGAACCGAATGAAAGTCAAGTGCATTAAACAAAGTTAATTCAATCAAATGAATTCAAACAAAGCCTTTTGAATCATATGACAGTTAAAACTTATTCGAACAAAAATTAGCATAGTCAAAGTCATTCATTGAATCTAATAAAATCAAATGAAAGTCAAACACATAAGTTCTTAAATTAAATGGAAGTTAAACAAATTCAAACAAAGCTTTTAGAATCGAATGAAAGTTAAAAGCATTCAACGAAGCTAATTAAATCACATGAAAGTAAAACACATTCAAACATATCTTCTTGAATCAAAGGAAAGTCAAACGCATTCAAACAATGCTTTTTGAATAAAATGAAAGACAAACACATTTAAACAAAGCTTTTTGAATCAAATGAAAGGCATACACATTCAAACAAAGCTTTTATGAATCGAATGTAAGTGAAACACATTTAAATAAAGCTTTTTGAATCAAATAAAAGTTAAAAGCATTCAACGAAACTTATTGAATCATATAAAAGTCAAACCCATTTAAGCAAATCTTTTTGAATCAAAGGAAAGACAAACACATTCAAATAAAGTTTTTGTATCAAATGAAAGTCAAATACATTCAAACAAAGCTTTTTGAATAAAATGAAAGTCAAACACATTTAAACAAAAAATATTCAACCAAATGAAAGTCAAACACATTCAAACAAAGCTTTTGGAATAGAATGAAAGTCAAAAGTATTCAACGAAGCGAAATGAATCATTTGAAAGTCAAACACGTTCAAAAAAATCTTTTTGAATCAAAGGAAAGTCAACCACATTCAAAAAAGCTTTTTGAATCAAAGGAAAGTTAAATACATTGAAACAATGCTTTTTGAATCGAATGAAAGTCAAAAGCATTCAACCAAGCTAATTGAATTATATGAAAGTCAAATACATTGAAAAAAATATTTTTAAATAAAAGGAAAGTCAAACACATTCAAGCAAAGCTTTATGAATCAAATGAAAGTCAAACACATCCAAACAAAGCTTTTTGAATCGAATGAAAGTAAAACACATTCAAACAAATTTTTTTTAATCAAATGAAAATTAAACACAATCAAATAAAGTTTTTTGAATCACGTGAAATTCTAACATATTCAAACAAAGATTTCTGAACCGAATGAAAGTCAAGTTCATTAAACAAAGTTAATTCAATCAAATGAATTCAAACAAAGCCTTTTGAATCATATGACAGTTAAACATATTCGAACAAAAATTAGCATAGTCAAAGTCATTCATTGAATCTAATAAAATCAAATAAAAGTCAAACACAAAAGTTCTTAAATTAAATGGAAGTTAAACAAATTCAGACAAAGCTTTTAGAATCGAATGAAAGTTAAAAGCATTCAACGAAGCTAATTAAATCACATGAAAGTAAAACACATTCGAACATATCTTTTTGAATCAAAGGAAAGTCAAACGCATTCAAACAAAGCTTTTTGAATAAAATGAAAGACAAACACATTTAAACAATGCTTTTTGAATCAAATGAAAGGCATACACATTCAAACAAAGCTTTTATGAATCGAATGAAAGTGAAACACATTTAAACAAAGCTTTTTGAATCAAATAAAAGTTAAAAGCATTCAACGAAACTTATTGAATCATATAAAAGTCAAACCCATTTAAGCAAATCTTTTTGAATCAAAAGAAAGACAAACACATTCAAACAAAGCTTTTTGAATAAAATAAAGTCAAACACATCCAAACAAAGATTTTTGAATCAAACGAAAGTCAAACACATTCAACCAAAGCTAATAGAATCAAATGAAAGTCAAACACATTCAAACAAAGCTTTTTGCTTCAAACAAAAGTCAAACACATTGAAACATAGTTTTTGAATCAAATTAAACTCAAACGCATTCAACAAAGCTAATTACATGAAATGAATGTCAAACACATTAATACAAAGATTTTTGAATTAAATAAAAGTCAAACATATTCAAACAAAGCTTTTTGAATCAAATGAAAGTCAAACACATTAAAACAAAGATTTTTGAATAAAATGAAAGCCAATCAAATTAAAATAAATCTTTTTAAATTGAATGAAAGTCAAATGCATTCAACGAAGCTAATTGAATCAAATGAAAGTCAAACACATTCAAACAAAGGTTTTTGAATCAAATGGAAGTTAAACAAATTCAAGCAAAGCTTTTTGAATGGAATGAATGTCAAAACCATTAAACGAAACTTACTAAATCATATGAAAGTCAAACACATTCAAACAAATCATTTTAATCAAAAGAAAGTTGAACACATTTATTTAAAGCTTTTAAAATCAAATGAAAGTCAAATACATTCAAACAAAGCCTTTTAAATTAAATGAATATCAACACATTCAAAAAAAAAATTTTAAATCAAATGAAAGTTAAACACATTCATACAAAGCTTTTTGAATCGAATACTGGTCAAAAGCATTCAACGAAGCTTGAAGACTTTTATGAATGTCAAACCCATTTAAGCAAATCTTGTTGAATCAAAGGAAAGGCAAACACATACAAACAAAGCTTTTTGAATCCAATGAAAGTAAAACACATTCAAACAAAGCTTTTAGAATCAAATAAAAGTTAAACAAATTCGAACAAAGATTTAAGAATCGAATGAAAATCAAATGCATTCAACAAAGCTAATAGAATCAAGTGAAAGTAAAACACATTCGAACAAAGCTTTTTGAATCAAATGAAAGTTAAACACATTCAAACAATGCTTTTTTTAATCGAATGAAATTTTAAATCATTCAATGAACTTAATTGAATCATATGAAAGTCAACCACATTCAAACAAATCTTTTTAAACCAAAGGAAAGTCAAACGCATTCAAACAAAGCTTTTAGAATAAAATGAAAGTCAAACACATTAAAACAATGCTTTTTAAATCAAATAAAATTCAAAATCATTCAATGAAGTTAATTGAATCATATGAAAGTCAAACACATTCAAACAAATCTTTTTGAATCAAAGGAAAGTGAAACACATTCAAACAAAGCTTTTAGAATAAAATGAAAGTTAAACACATTCAAACCAAGGTTTTAAAATTGAATAAAAGTCATACACATTCAAACAAAGCTTTTTGAATCAAATGAAATTTAAAAATATTCAAACAAAGCTTTTCAAATCAAGTGAAAGCAAAAAAGCATTCAATGAAGCTAATTAAATCATACAAAAGTCAAACACATTCAAACAAATATTTTTGAATCAAAGGAAAGTCAAACACATTCAAACAAAGTTTTTGTATCAAATGAAAGTTAAACACATTCAAACAAAGCTTTTTGAATAAAACGAAAGTCATACACGTTCAAACAAAAAATTTTCAACCAAATGAAAGTCAAACACATTCAAACAAAGCTTTTGGAATCGAATGAAAGCCAAAAGTATTCAACGAAGCTAAATGAATCATTTGAAAGTCAAACACATTCAAATAATCTTTTTGAATCAAAGGAAAGTCAAACACATTCAGAAAAGCTTTTTGAATCAAAGGAAAGTTAAACACATTGAAACAATGCTTTTTGAATCGAATGAAAGTCTAAAGCATTCAACGAAGCTAATTGAATTATATGAAAGTCAAACACATTAAAAAAAATCTTTTTAAATAAAAGGAAAGTCAAACACATTCAAGCAAAGCTTTATGAATCAAATGAAAGTTAAACACATTCAAATAAAGCCTTTTGAATCGAATGAAAGTAAAACACATTCAAACAAATCTTTTTAAATCGAATGAAAGTAAAACACATTCACACAAATCTTTTTGAATCGAATAAAAGTTAAACAAATTCAAATAAAGCTTTTTGAATCAAATGAAATTCTAACAAATTCAAACAAAGATTTCTGAATCGAATGAAAGTGAAGTACATTAAACAAAGTTAATTGAATCAAATGAAAGTCAAATGCATTCAAACAAAGCCTTTTGAATCATATGACAGTTAAACGTATTTGAACAAAAATTAGCATAGTCAAATGCATTCATTGAATCTAACAGAATCAAATGAAAGTCAAACACAAAGGTTTTTGAATTAAATGGAAGTTAAACAAATTCAAATACATTCAAACATATCTTTTTCAATCAAAGGATAGTCAAACGCATTCAAACAAAGCTTTTTGAATAAAATGAAAGTCAAACACATTTAAACAAAGTTTTTTGAATCAAATGAAAGTCATACACATTCAAACAAAGCTTTTATGAATCGAATGAAAGAGATACACATTCAAACAAAGCTTTTTGAATCGAATAAAAGTTAAAAGCATTCAACGAATCTTATTGAATCATATGAAAGTCAAACCCATTTAAGCAAATCTTTTTGAATCAAAGGAAAGACAAACACATTCTAACAACGCTTTTTGAATCAAATGAAAGTCAAACACATCCAAACAAAGCTTTTTGAATCAAATGAAAGTCAAACACATCCAAACAAAGCTTTTTGAATCAAATGAAAGTCAAACACATTCAAACAGTGGTTTTTTAATTAAATGAAAGTCAAACACATTCAAACAAAGCTTTTTGCATCAAACGAAAGTCAAACACATTCAAACAAAGCTTTTTGAATCAAATGGAAGTCAAACATATTCAAGCAAAGCTGTTTCAATTAAAAAAAAAAAATCAAACAGATTATAACAAAGCTTTTTAAATCAAATGAAAGTCAAACACATAAAAAAAAAGCTTTTTGAATAAAATGAAAGCCAAACAAATTCTACTAAATCTTTTTAAATTGAATGAAAGTGAAATCCATTCAACGAAGCTAATTAAATCAAATAAAAGTTAAACACATTCAAACAAAGGTTTTGAAATCAAATGGAAGTTAAACAAATTCAAGCAAAGCTTTTTGAATGGAACGAATTTCAAAACTATTCAATGAAAATAATTGAATAAAACTAATTGAATCATATGAAAGTCAAATAAATTCAAACAAATCTTTTTGCATCAAAGGAAAGTCAAACACATTCAAACAAAGCTTTTTGAATCTAATTAAAGTCAAACACTTTCAAACAAAGCTTTTTTTATCAAATGAAATTCAATCACGTTCGAAAAAAGATTTTTAAATCGAATGACAGTCAATTTCATTCAACGAAGCTTGTTGACTGATATGAATGTCAAACCCATTTAAGCAAATCTTTTTTAATCAAAGGAAAGGCAAACACATTCAAACAAAGCTTTTTGAATCAAATGAAAGTCAAACACTTTCAAACAAAGCTTTTAGAATCAAATAAAAGTAAACACATTCGAACAAAGATTTAAGGATCGAATGAAAGTCAAATGCATTCAACGAAGCTAATTGAATAAAGTGAAAGTCAAACACATTCGAACAAAGATTTTTGAATCAAATGAAAGTTAAACACATTCAAACAAAGCTTTTTGAATCAAATTAAAGTCAAACGCATTTAACATAGCTAATTAAATCAAATGAATGTCAAACACATTAATACAAAGCTTTTTGAATCTAATGAAAGTCAAACAAATTCAAACAAAGCATTTTGAATCAAATGAAAGTCAAACAAATTCAAACAAAGCATTTTGAATCAAATGAAAGTCAAACATATTCAAGCAAAGTTGTTTAAATAAAAAAAAAATCAAACACATTAAATCAAAGCTTTTTGAATCAAATGAAAGTCAAACACATTAAAACAAAGATTTTAGAATAAAATGAAAGCCAAACAAATTCAACCAAATCTTTTTAAATCGAATGAAAGTCAAATGCATTCAAACAAATGTTTTTGAATTAATAGGAAGTTAAACACATTCAAGCAAAGCTTTTTGAATGGAATGAATGTCAAAACCATTCAACGAAACTAATTGAATCATATGAAAATCAAACAAATTCAAACAAAATTTTTTGAATCAAAGGAAAGTCAAACACATTTAAACAAAGCTTTTTGAATCAAATGATATTTAAACACTTTCAAACAAAGCTTTTTGGATCAAATGAAATTCAATCACGTTCAAAAAAAGATTTTTAAATCGAATAACAGTCAATTTCATTCGACGAAGATAATTGAATCAAATGAAAGTCTAACACGTTGAAACAAAGCTTTCTGAATCTAATGCAAGTTAAACACATTCAAACAATGCTTTTTGAATCGAATGAAAGTCAAGGGCATTCAACGAAGCTAATTGCATCATATGAAAGTCAAACACATTCAAACAAATCATTTTAATCAAAAGAAAGTCGAACACATTCATTTAAAGCTTTTAGAATAAAATGAAAGTCAAATACATTCAAACAAAGCTTTTTGAATTGAATGAAAGTCAACACATTCAAATAAAGCTTTTTAAATCAGATGAAAGTTAAACACATTCAAACAATCCTTTTTTTAATCGAATGAAATTTTAATTCATTCAATGAAGTTATTTGAATCATGTGAAAGTCAAACACATTAAAACAAATCTTTTTAAATCAAAGGAAATTCAAACACATTCAAACAAAACTTTTAGAATAAAATGAAAGTCAAACACATTCAAACAATGCTTTTTGAATCGAATGAAATTCCAAATCATTCAATGGACTTAATTGCGTCATATGAAAGTCAAACACATTTAAACAAATTTTTTTGAATCAAAGGAAAGTGAAACACATTCAAACAAAACTTTTAGAATAAAATGAAAGTTAAACACACTCAAACAAAGGTTTTTGAATTGAATGAAAGTCAAACACATTCAAACAAAGCTTTTTGAATCAAATGAAATTTAAAAACATTCAAACAAAGCTTTTTTAATCAAGTGAAAGTAAAAAGCATTCAACGAACCTAATTAAATCATATGAAAGTTAAACACATTCAAACAAATATTTTTGAATCAAAGGAAAGTCACACACATACAAACAAAGCTTTTTTATCAAATGAAAGTCAAACACATTCAAACAAAAAAAATTCAACCAAATGAAAGTCAAACACATTCAAACAAAATTTTTGGATTCGAATGAAAGTCAAAAGTATTCAAAGAAGCTAAATGAATCATTAGAAAGTCAAACACATTCAAACAAATCTTTTTGAATCAAAGGAAAGAAAAACACATTCAAAAAAGCTTTTTGAATCACTGGAAGGTTAAACACATTGAAATAATGCTTTTTGAATCGAAGGAAAGTCAAAAGCATTCAACGAAGCTAATTGCATTATATGAAAGTCAAATTAATTGAAACAAATGTTTTTAAATTAAAGGATAGTTAAACACATTCAAGCAAAGCTTTAAGAATCAAATGAAAGTCAAACACATCCAAACAAAGCTTTTTTAATCGAATGAAAGTCAAACACATTCAAACAAAGATTTAAGAATCGAATGAAAGTCAAAAGCATTCAACGAAGCTAATTAAATCACATGAAAGTCAAACACATTCAAACATATCTTTTTGAATCAAAGGAAAGTCAAACACATTCAAACAAAGCTTTTTGAATAAAATGAAAGTAAAACACATTCAAACAATGCTTTTATAAGTCGAATGAAAGTAAAACACATTCAAACAAAGCTTTTTGAATCGAATAAATGTTAAAAGCATTCAACGAAGCTTATTGAATCATATGAAAGTCAAACCCATTTAAGCAAATCTTTTTGAATGAAAGGAAAAACAAACACATTCAAACAAAGCTTTTTGAACCAAATGAAAGTAAAACACATTCAAACAAAGCTTTTAGAATCAAACGAAAGTCAAACACATTCAAACAAAGCTTTTTGAATCAAATGAAAGTCAAACTCATTCAAACAAAGCTTTTTGAATCAAATTAAAGTCAAATGCATTTAACAAAGCTAATTAAATCAAATGAATGTCAAACACATTAATACAAAGCTTTTTGAATCAAATAAAAGTCAAACAAATTCAAACAAAGCTTTTTGAATCAAATGAAAGTCAAACATATTGAAGCAAAGCTTTTAAAATTAAAAAAAAAAATTAAACACATTAAAACAAAGCTTTTTGTATCAAATAAAAGTCAAACGCATTCAAACAAAGCCTTTTGAATCATATGACAGTTAAACACATTCGAACAAAATCTAGCATAGTCAAATGCATTCATTGAATCTAACTGAATCAAATGAAAGTCAAACACAAATTTTTGAATCAAATGGAAGTTAAACACATTCAAACAAATCTTTTAGAATCGAATGAAAGTGAAAATCATTTAACAAAGCTAATTAAATCACATGAAAGTCAAACACATTCAAACAAAGCTAATTGCATCATATGAAAGTCAAACACTTTCAAACAAAGATTTTTGAATCTAATGAAAGTTAAACACATTCAAGCAAAGCTTTTTGAATGGAATGAATGCCAAAACCATTAAACGAAACTTATTGATTCATATGAAAGTCAAACACATTCAAATAAATAATTTTAATCAAAAGAAAGTCGAACACATTCATTTAAAGCTTTTAGAATAAAATGAAAGTCAAATACATTCAAACAAAGCTTTTTGAATTGAATGAAAGTAAACACATTCAAATAAAGCTTTTTAAATCAAATGAAAGTTAAACAAATTCATACAAAGCTTTTTGAATCGATTACAAGTCAAAAGCATTTAACGAAGCTTGTTGAATCGTATGAAAGTTAAACCCATTCAAGCAAATATTTTTGAAACAAAGGAAAGCCAAACACATTCAAACAAAGCTTTTTGAATCAAATGAAAGTCAAACACATTCAAACAAAGCTTTTAGAATCAAATTAAAGGTAAACACATTCGAACAAAGATTTAAGAATCAAATGAAAGTCAAATGCATTCAATGAAGCTAATTGAATCAAGTGAAAGTCAAACACATTCGAACAACGATTTTTGAATCAAATGAAGGTTAAACACATCAAACAATGCTTTTTTAATTGAATGAAATTTTAAATCATACAATGAAGTTAATTGAATCATATGAAAGTCAAACACATTAAAACAAATCTTTTTAAATCAAAGGAAAGTCAAACACATTCAAACAAAGCTTTTAGAATAAAATTAAATTCAAACACATTTAAACAATGCTTTTTGAATCGAATGAAATTCAAAATCATTCAATGAACTTAATTAAGTCATATGAAAGTCAAACACATTCAAACAAATCTTTTTGAATCAAACGAAAGTGAAACACATTCAAACAAAGCTTTTACAATAAAATGAAAGTTAAACATATTCAAACAAAGGTTTTTTAATTGAATGAAAGTCAAACACATTAAAACAAAGCTTTTTGAATCAAATGAAATTTAAAAACATTCAAACAAAGATTTTTAAATCAAGTGATAGTAAAAGGCATACAACGAAGCTAATTAAATCATATGAAAGTCAAACACATTCAAACAAATATTTTTAAATCAAAGGAAAGTCACACACATTCAAACAAAGCTTTTTGTATCAAATGAAAGTCAAACAAATTCAAACAAAGCTTTTTGAATAAAATGAAATTTAAACACATTCAAACAAAAAAATTCCAACCAAATGAAAGTCAAACACATTCAAACAAAGTTTTTGGAATAGAATGAAAGTCAAAAGTATTCAATTAAACTAAATGAATCACTTGAAAGTCAAACACATTCAAACAAATCTTTTTGAATCAAAGGAAAGTCAAACACATTCAAAAAAGCTTTTTGAATCAAATGAAAGTAAAACACATTAAAATAATGCTTTTCGAATCAAATGAAAGTGAAACGCATTCAATGAAGCTAATAAAATTATATGAAAGTCAAATACATTGAAACAAATCTTTTTAAATAAAAGGAAAGTCAAACACATTCAAGCAAATCTTTATGAATCAAATGAAAAACAAACACATCCAAACAATGCTTTTTAAATCGAATAAAATTCAAAATCATTCAATGATGTTAATTGAAACATATGAAAGTCAAACACATTAAAACAAAGCTTTTTGAATCAAAAGAAAGTAAAAAACATTCAAACAAAGATTTTTGAATCGAATGAAAGTTAAACACATTCAAATAGAGTTACACACATTCAAATTGAATAATATGAAAGTCAAATACATTGAAACAAATCTTTTTAAATTAAAGGAAAGTTAAACACATTCAAGCAAAGCTTTATGAATCAAATGAAAGTCAAACTAATCTAAACAATGCTTTTTTAATCGAATAAGAGTCAAACATATTCAATCAAAGCTTTTAGAATCGAATGAAAGTCAAAATCATTCAACGAAGCTAATTAAATCACATGAAAGTCAAACACATTCAAACATATCTTTTTGAATCAAAGGAAAGTAAAACACATTCAAACAAAGATTTTTGAATAAAATAAAAGTCAAACACATTCAAACAAAGCTTATTTAATCAAATGAAAGTCATGCAAATTCAAACAAAGCTTTTATGAATCGAATGAAAGTGAAACACATTCAAACAAAACTTTTTGAATTGAAAAATGTTAAAAGCGTTTAACGAAGCTTATTGAATCATATGAAAGTCAAACCCATTTAAGCAAATCTTTTTTAATCAAAGGAAAGACAAACACATTCAAACAAAGCTTTTTGAATCAAATGAAAGTCAAACACATTCAAACAAAGCTTTTTGAATCAAATGAAAGTCAAACACATTCAAACAAAGCTTATAAAAACAAACGAAAGTCAAACACATTCAACCAAAGCTTTTTGAATCAAATGAAAGTCAAACACATTCAAACAAAGCTTTTTGCATCAAATGAAAGTCAAACACATTCAAACAAAGCTTTTTGAATCAAATTAAATTGAAACGCATTCAACAAAGCTAATTAAATCAAATGAATGTCAAACACATTAATACAAAGCTTTTTGAATCAAATTAAAGTCAAACAAATTCAAACAAAGCTTTTTGAGTCAAATGAAAGTCAAACATATTGAAGCTAAGTGTTTAAATAAAAAACAAAAAAAAAAATAAATTCAAATACATTAAAACAAATCTTTTTGTATCAAATGAATGTTAAACGCATTCAAACAAAGCCTTTTGAATCATATGACAGTTAAACATATTCGAACAAAAACTAGCATATTAAAATGCATTCATTGAATCTAACTGAATAAAATGAAAGTCAAACTTAAAGGTTTTTGAATCAAATGGAAGTTAAACACATCAAACAAAGCTTTTAGAATTGAATGAAAGTCAAAATCATTCAACGAAGCTATTTAAATTACAAGAAAGTAAAAAACATTCAAACATATCTTTTTGAATCAAGTGAAAGTCAAACACATTCAAACAAAGCTTTTTGAATGAAATGAAAGTCAAACATATTTAAACAAAGCTTTTTTTAATCAAATGAAAGCCATACACATTCAAACAAAGCTTTTATGAATCGAATGAAAGTGAAACACATTCAAACAAAGCTTTTTGAATCGAATAAAAGTCAAAAGTATTCATTGAAGCTTATTGAATCATATGGAAGTCAAACCCATTTAAGCAAATCTTTTTGAATCAAAGGAAAGACAAGCACCTTCAAACAAAGCTTTTTGAATCAAACGAAAGTCAAACACATTCAAACAAAGCTTTTAGAATCAATCGAAAGTCAAACACATTCAAACAAAGCTCTTTGAATCAAATGAAAGTCAAACACATTCAAACAAAGCTTTTTGCATCAAATAAAAGTCAAACACATTCAAACAAAGCTTTTTGAATCAAATTAAAGTCAAACGCATTTAACAAAGCTAATTAAATAAAATGAATGTCAAACACATTAATACAAAGCTTTTTGAATCAAATAAAAGTCAAACAAATTCATACAAAGCATTTTGAATCAAATGAAAGTCAAACATATTCAAGCAAAGCTGTTTAAATAAAAAAAATGCAAACACATTAAAACAAAGCTTTTTGAATCAAATGAAAGTCAAACACATTAAAACAAAGCTTTTGAATAAAATGAAAGCCAAACAAATTCAATCAAATCTTTTTAAATCAAATGAAAGTCAAATGCATTCAACGAAGCTAATTGAATCAAATTAAAGTAAAACACATTCAAACAAATGTTTTTGAATCAAATGGAAGTTAAACACATTCAAGCAAAGCTTTTTAAATTGAACGAATGTCAAAACCATTCAACGAAACTAATTACATCATAATAAAGTCAAACAAATTCAAAAAAATCCTTTTGAATTAAAGGAAAGTCAAACACATTCAAACATAGCTTTTTGTATTAATTGAAAGTCAAACACTTTCAAACAAAGCTTTTTGGATCAAATGAAATTCAATAACGTTCAAAAAAAGATTTTAAAATCGAATAAGAGTCAATTTCATTCAACGAAGATAATTGAATCAAATGAAAGTCTAACTCATTGAAACTGAGTTTTTTTAATCTAATGAAAGTTAAACACATTCAAACAAAGCTTTTTGAATCGAATGAAAGTCAAGAGCATTCAACGAAGATAATTGTATCATATGAAAGTCAAACACATTCAAACAAATAATTTTAATCAAAAGAAGGTCGAACACATTCATTTAAAGCTTTTAGAATCAAATGAAAGTCAAATACATTCAAACAAACTTTTTGAATTGAATGAAAGTCAACACATCCAAACAAAGCTTTTTAAATCAAATGAAAGTTAAACACATTAATACAATGCTTTTTGAATCTAATACAAGTCAAAATCATTCAACGAAGCTTGTTGATTCATACGAAAGTTAAACACATTTAAGCAAATCTTTTTTAATCAAAAATAATTCAAACACATTAAAACAAAATTTTTTGAATCAAATGAAAGTCGAACACATTAAAACAAAGCTTTTTGAATAAAATGAAAGCCAAACAAATTCAACCAAATCTTTTTAAATTGAATGAAAGTCAAATGCATTCAACGAAGCTAATTGAATAAAATGAGAGTCAAACACATTCAAATAAAGGTTTTTGAGTCAAATGGAAGTTAAACACATTAAAGCAAAGCTTTTTGATTGGAATGAATGTCAAAAGCATTCAACAAAACTAATTGAATCATATGAAAGTCAAACAAATTCAAACAAATCTTTTTGAATCAAAGGAAAGTCAAACATATTCAAACAAAGCTTTTTTAGTCAAATGAAAGTCATACACTTTCAATCAAAGCTTTTTGGATCAAATGAAATTCAATCATGTACAAAAAAAAGACTTTTAAATCGAACGACAACCAATATCATTCAACGAAGATAATTGAATTGAATGAAAGTCTAACACATTGAAACTATGTTTTTTTAATCTAATGAGAGCTAAACACATTCAAACAAAGCTTTTTGAATCGAATAAAATTCAAGAGCATTCAGCGAAGCTAATTGTATCATATGAAAGTCAAACACATTCAAACAAATAATTTTAATCAAAAGAAAGTCGAACACATTCATTTAAAGCTTTTAGAATCAAAAGAAAGTCAAATATATTCAAACAAAGCTTTTTGAATTGAATGAAAGTCAACACATCCAAACAAAGCTTTTTAAATTAAATGAAAGTTAAACACATTAATACAAAGCTTTTTGAATCTAATACAAGTCAAAATCATTCAACAACGCTTGTTTAATCATAGGAAAGTCAAACCCTTTAAGAAAATCTTTTTGAATCAAAGGAAAGGCAAACATATTCAAACAAAGCTTTTTGAATCAAACACATTTAAACAAAGCTTTTTGAATTGAATAAATGTCAAATGCAATCAACGAAGCTAATTGAATCAGATAAAGTCAAACACATTCAAGCAAAGGTTTTTGAATCATATGAAAGTTTAACACATTCGAACAAAGATTTCAGTATCGAATGAAAGTAAAATGAATTAAACGAAGCTAATTAAAACAAAGGAAAGTCAAACACATTCAAACAAAGGTTTTTGAATCAAATGAAAGTTAAACACATTCAAACAAATCTTTTAGAATTGAAAAAAATCAAAAGCATTTAACGAAGCTAATTGAATCATATGAAAGTTAAACACATTCAAACAAAGCTTTTAGAATCGAAAAAAAATCAAAAGCATTCAACAAAGCTAATTAAATCAAATGAAAGTCAAACACATTCCAACAAAGCTTTTTAAATAAAATGAAAGGTAAACACATTCATACAAAGCGTTTAGAATCGAATGAAAGTTAAAAGCATTCAACAAAGCTAATTGAATCATATGAAAGTCAAACACATTAAGAATAACATTTGGGGGCGTTTTTCTCTTCTCTCTCCTTCCATGGTGATCTGATTCTATTGGTTTTTTCTTCAGCTCAATCGATTTCAATGGCTCAAAAGAAGAAACAACCTACCCCTATACCGCAAAATAACCTTACTCAATCTACTGTAGCTTCATCGATTACTTTGAATGATGGTTTAAATAAGTTGAATATTCATGGTTTTTCTTGATTTGCTGCAACTCTTGAGAAAACTGATAATCTTAAAGAACTGGCTTCCCTTCCAACTCATTTAGTTCATCCCTCTGTAGGGAAGATTACTAGAGCAGATTTGGAAGCTCTTGAGAAAGTTCATATGTTGAGTGCTTAGATGTACAGATCTAATGCAATAATACATGAAGTTACTGTTTCATTGGTTTTTGGATCTAATTCTGCTGGAATTACTACAAGAGATGCTTCACATAGTTCTTTTGAGCTGCCTAGAAGTAGTAATGCTGTTAATTTTGGATCAATTGCAAGGAATGAAAATCCAGCAAAACCTAGGGTTTATCCAGGTGCTATTTCATTAGATTCCAGGCCTGATTCATCATCGATTCCTTTGGGAAGTGTTCCTATAAGTGGTAATCAGCCACTAGACAGACTGAGATTGGTCATCAACCTCTGAATAGCAATCCATGGAATAAAATTCCTTAGGAAAAGCTTACTGCTAAGGGTATCAGTCTGTCCTTTGTTGCTCCTGTAATCAGAGATGGTAAGACTGTTGCTCAGCTTCAGACTTCAAAATTGGAGCAGGGGAATGCTAAATGGCAGAACACTATCATTTTCTATGTTTTGGGCTATTACCCTACCATTGGTGATGTACACAGGTACATTTCTGATAACTGGAAAAGTGTTCTTAAGCCTGATATATATTGGCTTGGTGATGGTTATTTTCCTATTAATTTGCACAATTCTGATGATAAGGATATAGTTTTAAATGCTGGTCATCATATGTTTATGGGTAGACCTGCTATTGTAAAGGCATGGACTAAGAAGTTCAATTTTCATGATGAAGTTCTTAGAACAATTCCTTTATGGGTTAAACTTCCTAACCTACCTCTTAATTGTTGGGGTATAGAAACTCTTAGCAGGCTAGGGAGTGTTATTGGGGTCCTTATTTGTGCTGATGAGTGAACATCTAAACAATTGAGAGTCTCCTTTGCTAGATTGCTCATTGAGGTAGATTATACTAAACCTCTTCCTTCTAGTATATGGGTTGAGAGCCCTATAGGTGAGCTGATTAAGCAAATAATCATATTTGAGTAGGCTCCTACTTTTTGCAAAAAGTGTAACAGGGTTGGTCATAACTGTGAAGTTAAACCACCAGCTAAGAAACCACCTACTAATAAACAGCCTGCAAAGGAACCAGGAAAGATTTGGGTTCCAAAGGCCAAGACTAGCCCGGTTCATGCTCCTGTAGTTCCTGCAACTATTCTTATAGTTGTTCCTGTTGCTGGTTCTTCTGCTACTGATGATAACTCACTTCATGGTGTTGCTGCTATTACTCCTGCTCTTACTGCTCATCAGCATGACTCAGATGACTGGAGAGTAGTAGAGAGAAGACATAAAACTCATGGTTCTGCTTATGCTTCTACTAAAATTGCTAATTAAAACTCATACTTTTCTTTGGGTGATACTCTTTGGCTATTTCTTAACGGGGGTGATGGTAATCCCCCTATGGATCATGGATAGTCCTTACATGGAACATAAGGGGTCTTAATGACCTCAATAAGGTAGCTAATGTAAAACAGCTCCTTTATAAGCAAAGTGTTTATGTGGTTGCTTTGTTTAAAAAAAATAAAAAAGAAGAATCAAGTGGTTATGCAGAGAAAGCTTGGTAGAGGCTGGGCTTAGACTGATAACTACTCTTGTTCTCAGAAAAATAGAATATGGATAGGTTGGAAAAATGTTAGACTTACTCTACAAGTGCTGGATGTTAATGAGAAGTATGTTCATTGTATTATCAGCTCTAAGGATTTTCAGAAAGAAATTGCTTGCACCTTTGTATATAGATTACATTCTATTCATGATAGGAAGGCTCTTTTAACTAGTGTTAGAGGATTACAGACTCTTAATATTCCTTGGCTTTGTGCTGGGGATTTTAATTATGTCTTGAATATTGGTGATAGATTGAATGGAACTGATATCACTGACTATGAAGTTAGGGATTTTAGACAGTTCATTGATGATATGGAGCTTCTTGAGATTAAGAGTAAAGGT
Source organism: Chenopodium album (assembly GCF_948465745.1). Classification (NCBI taxonomy): domain Eukaryota; kingdom Viridiplantae; phylum Streptophyta; class Magnoliopsida; order Caryophyllales; family Amaranthaceae; genus Chenopodium; species Chenopodium album. The sequence goes on from NC_137838.1 coordinate 46,072,503, forward strand.
TTCCTTAATTCTTGGTCAGATAAGGCTCATTTGGGGCCTAGAACTTGTACTAGGATTGATAGGGGTCTGGTTAATCAGAATTGGGTTAATCATTATGCTTTTGTTGAGGCTATTTATTTGTCTCCTTCTTTGTCTTGTCATCGTCCTATGCTCTTTGATGTTTTTACTTCTCTTCCTAGAAAAGGGAAGACCCTTCTAATTCCTTAATTGTATTGCTTCTCAATGTTGATTTTGAAGATTCTGTTAAAGAAGCTTGGGATAATTCTTGCTATGTTTCTGCTATGGGTCAAGTCTGGTATAAATTGAAGAGTGTCAAAGCTAAAATGAAGGATTTGAATTCTAAGCACTTTAGAAATGTGGATGTTAGAATTGAAAATGCTCAGGCAGCTTTGGAAGAAGTGCAGATGAAGTTAAATGACTGACTGTATTGCTGAGAATGACTGTATTCAGCAAGTGAAATATTGGAGATCTTTTCAAGAGAATATTTATAAACAGAAATCTAGAATTGAATGGATCAAGCTAGGAGATGGTAATACTCATTTTTTCTTTTATGTCATAAAGTATATGGAATCATAGGCCTTCCTCTAATCAACCTTGATTGTACATCTAGGTGGCTTTCTTTTATTACTATAGCTCTTAAGCATGTCATGACACCAAGATGTTATCAAAAATAGATCTTCCAGCCACAAAAGCACCCTGGTATGGATCAACCAAATCAGGGAGCACTTCCTTGAGCCTTTCACAAATAAGCTTTGAAATAACCTTGTAAACAACACTATAGCATGAAATTAGCCTAAATTGACTGACCTTATTAGCATTATCAACCTTGGGGATCAAATTGAGGGTGGTAGCATTAACTTGCTTCAAGATCTTCCACTCTACAAAGAAGTTAAGAGTAGCTTTTGTAACATCAGGGCCAGTTACATCCCAGGTGCTCTTAAAAAACTTGCTAGAAAACCTATCTAGCCCAGGGGCTTTATCATCATCAATACTCCAGATAGCAGTCTTAACATCCCTTGCATTCAAGTTTCTACACAGTCCATCAATCTTCTCATTGCTCAAACACTTCCCTTCCTTTATCACAGCATGATGAACCTCTCCATTAGCTACAACACTACTACCCATCTTATAATAGTCCAAGAAAGCATCACAGACTTCCATAGGATCAGACACTACAGTCCCATCCTCATTAACAATAGAGTACACAGTATTCTAGATCCTTCTTTTCCTCAATACAGCATGGAAGAAAGAAGAATTCATGTCCCCATCTTTCAACCAATGCACCTTAGCTTTCTATTTCAAGAATTTATACCTAGCATTATGAGCCTTGACAAACTCCTCCCTTGCTAGTTTCTCTTGCATGATTAGATCCTCATCACTAGGGTTATTCTGCAGATTAGTCTGAATGTCTAAAAGTTTCTTTTCAGCAATAGCATCAGCAGTCTCCACACAAGTAAATCTGGTCAAATTGATATCCTTAAGCCTCTTTTTGGTTTCAGCTGGCTTTTTAACCACTTAGAATATATTAGTTCCTTGAATTTCAGTATTTCAGGCTTCCTTTACAACATTCAAGAACCCAGGAGCATCAATCAACATATTAAAAAATCTAAAAGGCTTCCTCATTTGTAAACCACCATCAAAGAGCTTAATGACACATGGATAGTGATCCATAAGACCCTCAGGGAAGAAGGTGGCATGTATATCAGGGAAAGTATCAAGACATTCATTATTAACCAAGACTTTATCAATTCTGGTGCTCACCCTATCAGCTCCACCTTGCTTGTTATTCCAAGTATAGAACATGCCTCCAGTTTTCCAATCAAACAAGTGAGCATCATTCAAACATTGTCTAAAAGGCTCTACTTCAAAAAGAGAAACAACATATCCTACCCTATCACTTAAATGTAGAACATTACTAAAGTCACCACCAATCAACCAAGGATTATGAATGCCCACGGCAAGATTCTTAATCTCATCCCATAAATCCTTTCTTTTAATTGCCTCATTTAACCCATACACAAAAGTAACCTCAAAATGAGTACAAGTGGCTTTATAAACCACTCTACAATGAACCAGCTGCACTTCAACTCCGACAATAACAAAATCAAAGATTTGAGGTAGCCATATCACCAAAATCCTACCATTTTTATGTTTGCTATAATTGCCACAAGCTGACCAATCACTACCAACTCTATCAAACACCTTACCAAAGTTCCTATCCTTCACCTTTGTTTCTAGAAACCCAAACAAACATATACTATGTTGTCTTATAAACCATAAGACATCACACAATCTACTAGGCATGTTTAGGCCCCTAATATTCCAAAAACCTACTCTATCCATTAAAGGGATTAGAGCACTTCCCCTCCTCTAACACACTAAATCTATTACCACTTATGGTAATCATGAAGACACCATCCTGGTTCCTGTAACCCATTTTAGAAACATTATCCAAAACATCATCATTATACTGATCTATCCTGGGAACATTTTCAGCATTTTCCTGGACACGCTTCTGTACAAGCCTCCACTCTTTCTTTGGGACACCTTGCTGCTTCCCCTTATCCTTATGCTTTACCTTATTCTGATATGTTCCCTTAGACTGTTGTTTCCTAGCTTGGACCTTATGGTTAGGACATTGGGGATCCTCATGTCCAACGCCCTTACACATCTTGCAGATCACTGGTTTCCACTCATAAACAATATGTTGAACCACATTCTTCCACTTCTCATCAAGAAATTCAATTGTGTTAGGAAACTCACCATTGAACTTCATTTCCACCATTATCTTGGCATACTAAAGTTTCTCCTTAGCAGCAGTATCCGTGATAGTTTTGACAGGTTTACCCACCAAGGCAGCAAGCTTCATTACAGTATTGTCTTGAATCGTGCGAAGAAAACACCATTGGGATACAAAGAGATCCTTTCAACACCAAACTTCCCCTAAATTATTCTCACATAACCGTTTATCATTGAAAACAATGGTTTAGTCCCAATAACATAGCAAACTAGAGCATTCTTCTAAAACTCAATTTCAGGTTGAATGTCCTCGATAGTTATCTGGATTTTACCACCATTACGTTCATTCGATTCCCTCCCCCTAGAAAGATTTATACCCTTATCAACAATTTTCTCAAATAAGCTCTCTCTCCAATTCAATTGGGACACAGAAAAATCGGGAAAAATAGGGGATTGAATTGGGGTCGAAATTTCAGGGGTCTCAATAATTAGGAAAAAACTATTCCTAGCACAATTGGAGTTATCAAGCATCATCAAAGGCATCGGGTTATCAAAATCAATAGCACTATCACAACATGCAATAGTTCCATTAACATCATCCTCAAAATGCAAAGAAAAAGAATTAATTACCTTCAGCCAATGATTGAAAGCTTCTTGATGTTGTTCTCGCTCTTCAGGGGTTACTTCCTTCACCGTAATTTCATTCTCCACCATCGAATCTAGCCAGCTCTCAATAGAAACATCCTCCGACATCATGATATGTTCCTTCCTTTTTGTGAAGTTTCCCGTTCTAGGTCTAGAATTCTACTTTGCTTTCTGCTTTTTCTTTGATTTGATCCCAGATTCTTGCTTCCCTTACCTTTCTTCCTCTTCGCCATGAAAATTAAGGCCAAAAATGCTGATCAAATTTGTGGTTTTTTTGCGCGCTGAAGACTTTCTCTCTTTAACTTTCTCTCTTTAGTTATTTTCTTAATTCCAATATTTGAAGTTATAAATTAGATTCATGGGAATGATCTATTTTAGGTTGGATCTAATTCATCAATTTACTTGATTAGTTGCATGGGAATGAATTATTTGAGTAGAATTTGTATTACTTGGCATGAATCCATGTTGATTATCATTGTTTTCTTTAGTTGATCATGATTGTAACCCCCACTCTCCCTAATGATTTGATCCTGTTTCTCTCAACTCTAGTTTTTCATTCCTTATTTTAGTGTTTCTAGTTTGAACTGTCTTAATTAGCTTGCTTTAATCTTTGTTGTAGTTAATTTGATCAATGAATTTCACAAAAATAATCTAAACACCCCTTGTTACATGCAATAGTTTCTTAATTTCACTTGATAATGCAATACTCCGTTTCCTTGAGGATCGACCCTTTACTTCCCACTAACTATCTTACTAAAGTTTAAGCTATAAATTTCTATTTTGATTTAGGCTAGTAGCCCCAACGACTTACTTTCCTGTGATTTTAATTATATTAGTATCATGCCTAGGATCTTGCTTATATAATGCTTTGAGAATATTATTATTATGATGATGATGATTTGTTGTGTCACTATCAATATTATTATGTTGCTTGATATGATATTATTGTTATTGCTTGATTACGCCTTTTCTCGTAGGTTTAAGGGAATGTGTACTTGAAACCACGCTTATGAAAGGAATGGTGTCCTTCGAACAAGTGTACTATTCCGTCAGTGGGTTCATAATTATTAGAAAGCTAATATATTAAGTAAGGTCAAGTGATCGGAATGCCTGGGTGGAGGCCGCTTCCGATCAGTAATATTAATGCATAATTCATATTACAGCTTAATCTTGAATGAATCCTTCGAGTCACACCCAAGCAAATAACGAACCGAAGCGACGAATTAATTATGAATTAATCAATAAGTCAACCAAGTAATTAATATTTAGACGTCGGGAATTTGAGATTAGAGCGTCGAAACCGAACGTTGGAAGTCGAATCGAAAAATGGTAAATGACGAGACATGAAATAATAATAAATCAACAAAGACCAAAATACCCCTAGCATCGAAACACCGAGTGCTAGGGGGTATAGCCGAGCTAGCAGCCCGCACCTAGTGCGTGGCATGCTAGCGTGCTGCAGCTAGCAGCCTGCACTAGGTGCGCGGCATGCTAGCAGCAGCTCTCGGCAGCAGCAGCCTGCACGCAAGTGCATGGGTACTGGCCGAGAGAATGCGAGCAGCAGCCCGCATTTGTGTTGCGGGGATGGCTGGGCCGAGAGAAGCGCAACAGAAAAATTGGAAGCCCACTTTGGTGCCTTGGTGCCCAAGTGGGAGTTGCCAAGTGGTGCAAGGTGAGGGAGAGAGTGGGGAGCAAGTTTGATCCCCCCTCCTCCAAATGGTCCTCACCTAACCTCTCACATGAGCTTGCCACTTGTTGATTTATTATTAGTTTGATTATTAATTTTATTTTAGCTTTAAAATAAATTGGAAAAATCAAATTTTCCCACATTGATGGGAGAGCTTTTCACTCTCTTATTATTCCTATAAATACCCAATTTGGGGTATTGGGAAAATCAATTGAGTGGGAGTTGAAAAAGGCATCACCATTGCGAAAACCTTTGAATTCACTAATCACTCATGTTTTAGCCAGGCCTTGCTAACTCCAAGGCATTGGACCATTTTTCGGTGGTCGAGTTGTGGGTGGACTATCGTTGGAGGCCGTCGTATTTTCGAGGCTAGCTTTCGAAGTAAGAGCCCCTTCCGTTTGGGTGAAGCACGCTCCAAAGGTAATTATCTTGTCTTAATCTTGCGTTTAATTTATTTATGTTTATGGTTTTATCTATTGCGAGTGTGGTCTTGGTTTTGGGTTTATTTCCGCGGTGAGTTGGACTCACCAAACCCCAACAGCGGTATCGGAGCCTCGCTCGTTTATTTTTAAAATCATAATATTTTTCAAGGTGATTTTGTGGCTTAATTTTTCTGGTTTTGAGTTGCTAATTAGATTAGTAGCTCGTTTTATTTATTTTAACCTCGTCTTGAAGCTGTCATCAGCCCCGAACCCAGATTTCGACCCAAAAATAGTGTTTGGGTGGAAAAGGCGTTCTGGAAATGGTTTTACCCTTTTAGGGCTTAGTTTTTAGCTAAAAAACGACCAGAAATGTACTTTTCGAGGGATTTTTCGTTTTGATGAAAAATTTTAAGTATTTCTAACCTTGAAAATTAATTTCATATTTATTGTGGTTATGTAATTGGTTCAATACATATTTTATATGCAATTTTAAACCTCTTTAGGCATGATTACTTGGTGGTAATTTGTGTTTGAAAGCTTGGTTTTATTTTTCACATAATTGCAAACTAATTGCATTAAGTGTGAAATTGTTGTTCTTTGAGGCTTCCAAGTACTAAGGATTCAATCTTTAATTATGTTAAGTGATTGAAACTTTATGTTACTAAATTCCATGAATTTTGTGAAACGTTGTTGATCTAATCATTTTTTAGTTGATTGGAATCATAAAGTTTGAAACTTTGTGATAGAAAATTGTTTATCTTCACATTGGAAGATATAATTTTTCAAGGATTCAGAAGTATTAAAGTTTGAATCTTTATTGAACTTATGTGCATTTTTCCAACTCCCTCTTATTTTGTCAAAAACTCAAGATTAATTTAAACTAATTAAATTAATAGTGAGTAATTGCCCTCTTATTTTTGTTGCACCAAGTTAAACCAATTTAATTAAAGAATGGTTCTTGGGAATTATTTTGGTTAGATGCACTTTGAAAATTTTATTTTAAGTTAGACTTGTTTAAATTTTTCATTTTGCTCAATAAATTAGTTCTAAAATTAATTTAGAATTAACTATAATGTCACGGAAAATTTTGGGATCAAAGTCCCGTGGCTATGGCACGTAAATCAAGGCATAAGCACCCTTGGCTAGCCGGGCTGCATAGCAGCCCGCATGTGGCTGCCAAGGGGCTGCCTTGAGGGTGCGTGCAGCTAAGCCGTGGCTAGGTGCGCACGGCCGCATAGCAGCAGCACGCTGCCTTGATGGTGCGTGCGTGCGTGCTGTGGTGCGCCGTGCATGGGCTGCTGTGGCGCGCACGAGCATGGTGTGCTTGGCCTTGGTGCATATGTCGTGTAAAGGGAATATGCGTACACGTTGCTTGCGAAGCAATGTAGTGCAATGAGTTTGTACAACATGGCCATCAAGGGCCACATTATTGATGTGTGAAAGTTCGCTAATGTGGGCGGTGTAACGCTTAGCGACATCGAGCCCACTCCCACGTTCATTGAGCATCAAACGGTTGTGCGGGATGTGAGCACTCCATGTCTTAGTGCTAGGCACTTAGACATTTTGGACTACGTAATTTTTGCTTAAATTGTCATTTTAATTATTTTATTAATCTAATTTGCTTTTAATTATTTAAATAAATTTTGGAGGCTAGGCCTCGGGTTTTGAGCGGCATTGGCAAAATTTATTTTGACAAATTTTGGGTTTTACCGGCTTAATTAATTGGATTAATTGAGTTGGATGTGGAATTGAGTGGGAGCTTCAAATATTAATTGCGCTTATTTACATAACCGGTTTAAGACAACTTTGACTAGTTTTCATTAGGCGTGTTAATTGGACTAACCACCTAGATTAGTTACTGTTCTCGCGTGTTTATGCATTGTTACTTGTTTATTGTTGTAAAATGCATGGGCCATTCACATATAGTGAATGGATGAATGGAATGTATATTCTCTCACAGGTTTTATGAAATGGCAACTAGTGGGACCCGATTAGGATAGAAAATACGGACTGCGATCCGTGATATATTTTTGTATATCTAAATATGGTCTGCGAACCGTTGAGTATTTTTGTACCTTAATATTTAGATTAGTCCTAATCGTAGATACTAGTAGTTGCATTTATTTATGGTCAAGTCTTGAAGATGGAGGTTCTTGGATGACGAAGCCATGAAGTTGCAAATGAAGACCTTTTGAAGATTTGAAGATCTCAAGGGGCCATGCTAGTTGCCAAATGCATCTCTAATTATGTTTTTTGATATATATATGCTTATGTATATGAATTATATATGTTAGATGCATGTTTAGGATTTCAAATGTGATGATGATTAATTAAGTTCATTTAAATCAACCAACATAGAAACCCTAGGTCCCTAAATATTGAGTAAAACTTGCCATTCCAAAACAACACTTACCAACCGAACGAAGGTTGTGGTGGGCTACGCCGAAGCGAGGCATCACTACCTCTCCAAGGAACGTAAGGCATACCGGGTATGCAAGTTGGTTTTGGTTGTACTCAACGATATGAGTGATGGAGTCCTAACATGTCGTGGCAAAAAGAATAAATTGTTGAGAGAGCATTAGATGCGAATATTTATTCAACCAAGAGTGGCTTGGAGCCATTAACAAAGCGTTGCTTACATTAGGAGATTGAGTGTTAATACAAGCCAAAGCATGCTTAACCACTCTTTGTTTCTTTGGATCTTGGAATCGACTTATTCTCGCCAAATGGGATTTACTGCATGGATAAGACGTTTAATAAGATTGAAAGTTTGCATGAATACCTTTTAATTTTCAAACTAATTATGTTATTTACATGATAAATGGTTATACTTTGCACTTATATTTGTAGAATTCCAAATCAAACTGTATTGCTTTCCATGATTGATAAAGGAAATCTTTGAGAATGGTTCTCAAAGAAAAGTAAAGCATTTCTAAAATACAATCTCATAAATGACTTTTATAAAAAAAGTCCGAAAGGACGGTTGGACATCATGTATTCAAAATACTAGGTAGTTTTGATAAAAACATGAAGTATTGAGTTACAAACTCAAATTGTCAATATTGACAACCAACATATCTTTTCGCTTAATACATAGATGAGTAGAACTCATTGATGTAGTAATTCAAGCGTGAATTAAAGGAAAAGATGGAACTTTGTTTTACGACGCATTAGATGCTTAATTATGCCTAAAAAAGCATAAAATTCAAAGACTTTAAAGAAATGGTTGTTAAAGATTATGAGATAAAGTATGATAAGAAACATAGGAAACGAGGAGCGAAGAAAAGGAATAAGATTCCATTTCAACCCATGAGTTCATGTTACTGTAGTTAACTTAGCAATTCGTTATCTTCACAAGTATCGGATACTGCTTGAGTGTTCCACTTTGAAAGTGACCTCAAACTAAGATAAGCTAAGTTATCGACTTACAAGCTAAGAATGAAGAAAGTGGTGCTACATCAGTTGTAAGGACGTATGCTTTGTTTAAAGACCTTTAAGCTAAGGCTGGAACAAATAAATGGTTATTGTGTTCCATAATCAGCAATTGATCTGTTTACACACGGAAAGACTTGCATTCAAAGCAATGAGCAATAGTTGCAAATTTATTTGAATGGCATGGTTGTCTAAACCATGAGTCAAGAATGCTTGATTATAAACAAACATTATCTTAACATGATAAACTAGCAAAAGCTAAAATTCATGGGCATGATTTGCATTCCGAACATCTTTAGCAATGTCACATCGACAAGAACGTACTCAAGGCTCTATTAGATAGGCTCTTGATAGTTGATCGATTCGGAATCGTTCTAAGACAAGCAAGTCTTACTTGTTGAAACCGACAGAGTAAAGAGCTATTGTTCTTGGTATAGACAATTGACTCCGAAAGCTAAAGAGGATTCGTTTACTTCAACGTCTCACAAAGAATTTGAAAGAATATGGCTATATTCATCAAATGTGAACAAACTTGACCTTGAATAGTTCAAGAGTTCAGTTAAGTACAGAATCGACTTGGCAAGATATCAAAACGTCTAGATTAGATCAAGCAATTTTTGCTTGAGCCAAGCGTGACCATCACAAAGTTATGAAATTGAAATTTTCATAAATAACTCCACAAAGAACATAGTGTGTCTTCACGGAGACCTCGATGCCATTTAAAATTGACTCGAACAATGATGGATCATATCCCTTCCTATAAAGTTCTTAAGATTTGCACGAAGGACTAATGTTACACTAAACAAAATGTCAAAGCTAAGAAAGGACGCCATATTTAGTTATGGATAGAATCATCTTCTAACTGTCTTTTCAAGTATATGTCTAAAACTCTTAGCCACAGTGGGAGTTCATTGGCTCAGTGGGAGCTAAGTAACTCAGTGGGAGCTCACCAGCTTAGCAAGAGCTAGGTGGTTGAGTGGAAGCTTAATGGCTCATTAAAGGATAAGATAGCTCAAGTGGGAGCTAACTGTTTGTTTATCACAATGAACTTTTACCCAAAAACAATATACATGTCTTTTTGTAAGCATTCAAGTGAGACCATAGGCAATACCTCCGCAACCTAACTGAGAACATAGCGTTTGTTTCTCTAAGTGGTGTCTTTCCGGAAAGTAACACGTTTCCAAAACGACAAGTGGGAGGAATATGAACTTGATGACCATCGAGCTTAGCAACAAACTAGAACTGAGAATCTCGGAAGACCTTAAAAGGGCTTCGTGAGAATACTTGATCAAGAATACTCAAAAGGACTTTACAAGTGCCTTAAAAGAGAATTCATTTCTCACAAAACTTTTGAAAAGTTGAACTAAGATCAAGAATATAAAAGGGCTTTGGAAGCGCCTTGAAACTCAGTGTTTGATGCAATAACCCCGTATAGGTATAGAATTCACCAAAGGCTTGGGTTGAATCCTATAAATTTTCTATTATGTTAGAAATAAACATAAGACTTACAAGCATACTATTTACTTTTAGATAGTAAAGGAATAATGTCTTGTAAGATAGCTACGACAAATTAAAATTTCGAATAATGGTTAGAATCCATAAAAATCCGAGATAGACTCCATGTTTGATAGTCTTGTTTGAAACTTGATTAATTTGCATAAAGGGTGAAAGACCCATCGATTGCAAATAAGTTTTCAAGGAGAAAACTAACAAATGTGGAAATGTATATGAATACATAGCTAGATTAGATGAAAAGGATACAATTAAATTCACGGAGTTGATTTTAATAAAAACCTATTCACCAATCGGAATGTTAAAGTCTTTTTGTGATTGTTTTAGCAAAATTGCTCATATGAAATATGGCAAAATAGATACTAAAACGACCTTCCCAAAATAGGATTTTGGAAGTGACTATGGAATAGTCTAAGGGTTTTGAAAATCTAAATAATGCTAGATTTGAAAGCAAGCTCAAGGAATCTGTCATGGGATTAAAGGAAGCATTGCATATAGGAATTGGAACGTGTTTTCTCATAAAGTTAATAAGAGGATTGACTTATGAAGAAACATAGAAATTCTCTAGAATAAGAAGTTTAGAAGTAAAGGTCCAACGAGAAGTTTACGAACTCTATTGTGAAATATCTATCAAATGCTAAATGCTTAGATTTGAAAGTATTTTCGGCAATGGACCAAGCAAAAGACGATAATTAGTACGTATTGGGTATTAAGTTCTATTGTATAGACTTAATAAAATGTTTGAACGTGTAAAGGAGTTTACCGTGTTAAACATGAATTGAAGGACTTTGAAAGATTTTCAACCCGTATGTATAAAACTAGGTAAATGTTTGAACTAAGTATAAGCTAGGCTAAATACTAAGTCAAACATGAAAGACTCTAATAGAGAATTTCAACCATATCACACAGCAAACTGTTTAGCAAAGACTCAGTGAAACTGAATGAGCTAAAATGACAAATTAATGGAATAAGATTGAGAATTACTCTGCAATTTAATCCATCATGTACGCTGTGATATGAAATCGTCGCACAACTTACTTGCTTAGAGCATCTGAAGTATGTATGTAGTACCAATCAACCTGAATCTATGTAATAGATCGTTAGATTATAGCCAAGAACATCCAAAGTACTTGGATAAGTAACAGGATGAGTTCTTGACTTGTGGAAACAAATACAATTTGAGAATTGATGTTGCAAGCACAAACCTTAACAAGGATTAGATCCTTAACAAGGAAGCCGTTTATAAGCACGAGCTAACGATAAGTCGTGGCTTGAGAATGGTAACATGGACGTGGATCCATGTGTAATGTGCAGGAATTTAAGGAAAATTTCCATGATCACAAGTGATTAGGGTATCCCAAATCATTATGAGCCGTTTGGAGTGAAACCTAAGCAAAGCATCATCAAGAAGTCTACTAAAATATATGTTGAGAATATTGTTGCCTTAATGGCGATAATAAAGAAGATATTCTATGGAAAGTTCGTTGCTAAACGTTAATGAGTGTAGGTCGTCAAGTTGAAGGTCTCAATCATGAAAATGAGTGAGAGCCATCACTTGGACAATAAATCCTAAATCACATATAATCCATGACACTCTCAAATTTTATCATCTTATTATGAAAATGATCAGTAATGAAGATGCTAAGATTAGCAAAGTAATTATAACTAAACCTATGCAATGAGTGAATGACAACATTCACAATTGCATGAAAGAAATCAAGCATATTAGATATGGGTGTGATTTCTATAATTTTTTATAAAGAGTGATACTCTTAAAACTTTCGGAAAAACCGTTTATCATAAGATGAACCATTCAAGTTTTGGAGTAATTTAAAATTTCATGCAATTTTTATCACTCTGTTTGCTATTTAATTGTGGTTCAGAATTAAATAATGAGTCTATTCGATTTTCGGAATATTCAAAATAGGGTATCAAGACCAGTCTTGGTAAGGAAACACCTATTAAGTGAACTTTGAATATTATAATAAAAAATTATCCCTAATCGAGGTCATTCAAACGATGGACGATTAATGACCAATTGAGATTAGTGTGTAGTCTGATTTATAGCACCGTTTCTTGTGCTACGAGGACATGAATGTCATAAATCATTTGCACATGTATTATTTTAGAACCATACTAGATCGACCTATGATAATACTTTAAGAGATTAAAAATTGTCATAAGTATACTTCTCATTATAGCTACCGAAACCTATTTCCTCGACCATGAGCTTTGTGAGTTCTCTTGTTTGAGTACTAGTCCGCTTTGATGTTGTCAAACGTCTGCCATAATAGGGGATTATAACGGCAACACTCGGGCGGCTAGGTCCTCTCAGTAAGAGGAGCTACATTACAAGACTGGGAATGTCTCCCTACTAAAATAGGGAAGATGTCTTTGTTGTATACAAGGCCTCTCATAGAGTAGGACTGTAAAAATGCATGGCCGTGCTCAGATGGATTTTAGAAATCATCTATTTATTGACAGTTGGACTCAGAATCGAGAAACACTTCTGGACGTAATAAGGATGACGTAATAATCTTACCTTATAGTTCATGAAGAGACATTAAGCGGCATAGAAAAAAAGTTGTACACTAAATGCGCACTTGTCCGGAAGGACAAGTGGGGGATTGAAGGAATAGTGTCCTTCGAACAAGTGTACTATTCCGTTAGTGGGTTCATAATTATTATAAAGCTAATATATTCAGCAAGGTCAAGTGATTGGAATGTCTGGGTGGAGGCCGCTTCCGATCAGTAATATTAATGCATAATCAATATTACAGCTTAATCTTGACTGAACCCTTCGGGTCACAACCAAGCAACTAACGAACCGAAGCGACGAATTAATCATGAATTAATTAATGAGTCAACTGAGTAATTAATATTTAGACGTTGGGAATTTGAGATTAGAGCATCGAAACCGAACGTCAGAAGTCGAGTCGAAAAATGGTAAAAGACGAGACATGAAATAATAATAAATCAAAAAGATTAAAATACCCCTAGCATCGGAACACCGAGTGCTAGGGGGTATAGCCGAGCTAGCAGCCCGCACCTAGTGCGTGGCCTGATAGCATGCTGCTGCTAGCAGCCCGCACTAGGTGCGCGACATGCTAGCAGCAACTCTCGGCAGCAGCAGCCCGCACGCAAGTGCATGGGTGCTGGCTGAGAGAATGTGAGCAGCAGCTCGCATTTGGGTTGCGGGGAAGGCTGGGCCGAGAGAAGGGTGAAAATTTTTACCTACCATCTCCTTTAGCTATTGCTGTCTACTCCCCTTCTTTAGCTACGTCGTTTTGATCATTTCTGCATTTCTGTTTTTTTTTTCTTTCTTTCTTTTTTTTTTTTTTACTTATTGTTTAAGGCACCTATATATTTCATTTTAAACCTAATTTTTGTATTTTTGACTCTTTTTTGTGCATTTTCTCTCTCTAGATCGTTGTTTTCCTATCAATTATGGATGAATTCATGATTGTAGATGTTGATCGTGATTGTGAACTTCAGCATTCTTCGATTTCTCAGTTTTATCGTGATTGTGAAGCTGTTTTTCCGTCTTCTACTGGATTGTTTAATTCATTTGTTGATCAATGTAAGTTTTTTTATCACTTTTGATTCTATTTTAGTTGTTTTTTGAATGCAATTTGTTTGATTATGATCAATTTGAGTTGTTTCGATTAATTTTGCTTCTGTTTTAGTTGTTTAATGTATGTGATTTGTTTGATTATGATCAATTTGAGTTGTTTGGACTAATTTTACTTCTGTTTTAGTTGTATTATGAATGTGATTTGTTTTATTAAATTTTTTTGTTTTAGATTAATTTAGTCTCTGTTTTAGCTCGATTTTGAGTACTCTGATTTTGAATGCTATTTTAGTTTTATTTGTTGTATAATTGTTTGATTTAGTTTCTGATTTAGTTATATTTGTGAATTTTGATTTTGATTGTTGTTTTACGCTACTATAAATTATCATTTCATTATTATGTATGTTATTTTTATTAGTTATTAGTTTATGTTTTACGCTACTGTGAATTATCATTTATTACTGTATGTTATGTTTCTGTTGTTTTATTATTTTGAACATTTGTATAATTATAAATGATCATGATCAGTTATAATAATATTTAGAGCTTTATATTATTTAAATATTTGGATCACATTGAAAATGCTAAATGATCATTTGTATATGTTCTGTTTTGTATTTGTACATTTCTGTTACTCATTAGGTTCATTTTGAAAAACTTATGTAGTGGGTACTAGTGATGAAATTCTATTTGAAGAAGCAACTAAATCAGAGTTACTTTATAAAGATTTTAATTCTGAACAAGAAGCTTATGATACTTATAATGAATATGCTTTTAAGCATGGTTTTGGTATTAGAATTGATAAAAGTAAATCTCAAAATGATGGCTCTTTGAAGATGAAAAGATTTGTTTGTTGCAATGAAGGTTGGAAGGATAAGAAGGCAAAGAATAAAAGGGCTTATGAGAGACTTGATATAAGAACTGGTTGTTTAGCTTTTATTGAGTTTAAGATTGATCGTTTAGGTTTATGGACATGTACAAAGCATTACATGAAACATAATCATCATATGATTCCTCTTGAAAAGAGACATTTGTTAAGGTCTTAAAGAAGTGTTTCTAAAGAAAATTTGCAATTCATGTCTACATTAAGGTGTAGTGGAGTTAAAATTTCTGCAGCGTTGAGGGCAATGAAGAAGGATGTTGGTGGGTCTCCTAATTTAGGATTTACGGGATCCGATGCCTATAACGCTTTATCTGCTGAAAAACGATCTTTACTTGATGGTTGTGACAGTCATCAATTGATCAAATACTTTGCTAAAAGACAACTTGATGAAGCTGAATTTTACTATGACTTTGAACAAGATGAGGATGGGTGTTTAGTTAACTTTTTTTGGCGTGATGGTCGGATGAAGAGAGATTATGAGTATTTTGGAGATTTGCTGGTTTTTGATACCACGTATAGGACAAATAAATATGTAATGATTTGTGCTCCGTTTGTTGGTATGAATCATCATGCTTATAACCTCATGTTTGGTATGGGTTTTATTTTCAATGAGTGAACTGAATCTTTTGTGTGGCTTTTTGATACATTTTTTAAATCTATGGGAAACAAAAGTCCTATCACAATTGTGACTGATCAAGCTCAAGCAATTGCAGCCGGTATTCTGAATGTATTTCCTCCAAGTGTGAATCATCGTCTTTGTGTATGGCACATTGAGCAAAATTCAAAGAAGCATATTGGGGATTTGAGAGCTTTAGATGGATTTACAAATTTGTTTGGTTATTTGCTTAAGTATTGTGAAACCCCTGCTGAATTTGAACATTTTTGGAAAAGGTATTTTAGTTATTATTAATTTTAATATGTTTTTTCAAATTTGTTCATTGTAGTTTATCAATATGATCATTTATTTTTGTACATATGTACATTTTATTACTAAATTTGTTCATTTATACATAATCTAATGATCATATGTTTTATGCAAAATGTTAATGAAATATAAATGTGAAAAAGATGATTGGTTGTGCAATTTGTACAAGATTAAAGAGATGTGGTGTCCAGCCTATTCTAAGAAGCATTGGCCTGGTGATGTTTTATCCTCTCAACGAAGTGAAACTACAAATAAATCTGTTTCGGAAAGGCTTAATAAGACACAAGGTTTGTGTGACTTTTATCATGTTTTTCTTGATGTTTTTCTTGATGATTATAATACATTGAGGGGTAATCGTCATCTTGCTTTTGCTCAAATTAGCATTTTAGTTCATGCTAAGTCTTTGTACACCATTCAAGCATATATTATTTTTGAAGAAGAGTTCCTTAAGGGTACCGCTTATGAACATTCTGATGCTGGTCTTCATTTTCCTGAATATTCATACAATTTATGGAGATCTAGTAAAGATATGATTAGGCATGAAGTTGTTTTCAACAAGGAAACTCATGCTATATGTTGCACATGCATGTATTTTAGTGAAATGGGATTGTTATCTTCTCATTCTCTTCGTGTATATCATTTACATTGTGAACCTAAGATTCCGGATGAGTATATTATGAAGCGTTGGACAAAGGATGCAATGTGTACTCATACTACTGTTGATAAACCTTCTTCAAGAACTAATTTGGTGTCCACTACTATTTGGAGGTCACAAACATTAAAGAAGTTTGTGAAGTTGGTAATTAGTTGTCAAAATTCTTGGCCTGCAAGAGCTGAAGTTGACCTCTATTTTAATATTTTAAAAGACAAAGTTGAGAGTGTTAGGGGCAAAATTGATTTCAATGAGGCTGCTGAAGGTATTGAAATTGTTGATCATGAAGTTAATGATCCTCCGAAAAAAAGGCCTGTTGGTGAGAGAAATGTACGGCCTAAAAGTACTGTAGAAAAAAAGTATAATAAAGCTAGGGGTAATTGGAGGAAGAGAAAGTCATCATATACACCATACATGAGGGCTAAAGGTCAAGCAGGAGTTCAGGTACTATTGAACATAAAGGTTTTCATATTTGATCATTTAGTTTAATACTAATGTTTATTTTCTTTGTTTTAGGAATTTGATGATAATGGACTTCCTGTTTCTTATGCTAATTCTATGTGTGATTCTAATGAACTGATTATAATGAAAAACCCACCTTCTAAGGTAATATTTTTATAAAAAAAAATTTCACAAATTTGTTCATTTATGTTTTTATGAATGATCATATTTTATGCTCTTATAATTTAGGTTGCTAAGAAGGCATCTTCTATAGAAAAGGTTCCTTATTCTTCTAATGACTCTGATGGAAGTATTTTTAATGGTTTTAATCAGGTATTATTTTTTTTTAATTTGTTTTGTTTTTATTTTTCGAAATTATTGCCATTATGTAAATATAATTTTTTGTACTATTGGTTTGTTGTTTAATTATATTTTTTTTAGGTTGCTGTTGAAAGTTCTTTTGGATCCAATTTATCTTTTGATGAAGATATTTCTGCTCTTGCTAAGGTTTATTTATTCTTTTTAAATGTCATTTATAATTTTTAATATGTATATTTATATTAATGATAAAGCTTAATATTTTTTATGTAGGAGAAGGATTTAAAAGTTTCAAGTACTGCTCATGTTTCTTCAAGTGTACCTCTAAGAAATGTTCAATTTCCTGCAAGAAATGTTCAATTTCATGCAAGAAATGTTCAAGTTCCTGCAAGAAATGTTCAAGTTCCTCCAATCAATGTTCAATGTTCTTCAGCAAATGTTCAATTACCTTCAAGAAATGATCAGTTACCTCCAAAACCTGTTCAAATTCCTTTACCATGTTCAAGAAGAATTGAAGTTACAGCTCCTTCAAATGATGAATGTGTTCAAGGTACTCAACGTGGTGGTCAACATGTTTCTTATAAGTATGATAGGTTTTTAGCATTTTTTTATACTTATGTAGCTAAGAGGTTGGCAAAAAATAACAAGTAAGAATTTGTTTTGTTGAACTATTATACTTCAGTTTAATATTTTGTTGCAAGTGTTGTAATTGAACAAATTTGATTTTGGTATTGAGCATATACTCTATTGGTAATGAACATTTTAAATGTTTTGTTTATTAAGTAATTTAAACTGTATCAAAAAACAATTTTTAAATTTGCAATTTTCATATAAACTGTATCTAAAAAAGAGAGTAATATTCTTAATATTCAAATAACTATAAGAAACATTATATAAAATACTCTATGAAAAACATAAAATCTATATGTCTATATATATAAATTGATCATATTTATATTCATAAATGAACATGAGACATTACTCCTTTGCAAACTTTCGTGCTTTTCTTCTATTTATCCTTACTTCAGTGTTTTCTTCAAATAGCATCAGCTCTGCTACATATTGAATGCTTAGCTTCCTAATTTGGTTCACCTGTTGAACAAAGTGAATTATAATGTTTATTTTTTGTACATTTTTTTAAATGAACATTATGTATTATATAATTGAACATTTATGACACTTACATTGTTTGGTTTTAAATCACAAACCCATTTCTCATTAGGATCACCAGTGAAGGTTTCCATGTGCTTCATAATGTATACTCCACAGTTTGTATAATCATCGTTGCTACGCCATTTCATCTTCTCCAAAACAATTTTGTATTCTTCAATTCTATCAACATCTTCATATCCAAGGTGTTTCAGGTATCCTGCCAATCCTTTCAACTGATTAAAGCAATAGTAAAACTTAATTAGAAGTTGGTTGTGTGTAGAATGCATGAACAATTAGAAACTGAAAAATTATCATTTAGCCAAACATAAATGAACGTATTTACTCACCATCATTTTTGGTTTCTCTTCATACTTCGCTTGGATTATGACATGTTGTGGTAGGTTCCTATTGTCAATAATATGAATTTTCTCTTCTATATGATTGACGCACAAGAGAAAAAAATGTTGAGAAGTTGATACTGGGAAGAAGACCTGAACAAATATTAATTATTATTGATCATTTTACTTATCATAATTGAACATTTTTATTATGAATTTCATGGCAATACCTGTTTGTATCTAACAATGCTATCAATCTTATTCATCTTCAACTCATTGTCAATTCTTTCAATGAATTTATTAATTCTTGTTTTCATGGATGAGCCTTCCTGACAAACTCTATTTGTACACATAATGTGCTGTTGAAATAGAAACAATCATATATAAAATTAATGAAAATTTTGCAATTATAACAACATAACAACACTTGTACTATAAAAAAAAAAAGAAGTAAAACTAACATGAAGCATTGTGGAGAAGTAAATCTTGCTTTTTGGCTTTTTATGATTAAGAATTGTTGCCCATCCATCTATCACCTAATTTGTTACTTCAACATCATCTCCAAGTGTTTTCATTTCTTTTCTATTGATGAGATTCAACCCATCATAGTATTAAAGAACACTGCAATATGAACATTTAGTAATATAGATGTGAACATATTTTAAGATAATATATTTCACTTTAATTAAATTTTTTTAAGTAATTACCTTTCATCTTTATCACTAAGAGCAAAGTCTACTGCAATTTGGTTCATTGTCTTCTCATCTTTGAATAGATCTTTGTACTTGATCATGTACGGAGATCAGAAAGAAAGAGGAATTGATTGCTTTTCACGTTGTGGTCTTGACGTTCAATAAATGAAGTATAGTTATATTAAGAACATTAAATGAACATTTAAATGTATATAAATAAATTATAAATTATACCTTTCAACTTTCTCCTTTCCAGTCTTTTTACTCTTTTCTGCAATTGATATTTTCTTTTCATCATTCCTGATCATATTAAACAACACAAATGAACATTTAGTTATCAAAAAATGTTCATTATTATTTAACATTGAGAACAAATGAATATTTACTTATCTGAAAATGTTCATTACTATTTATAATTGTTTACCTGTTCAAGAGTTTTGCTGATGAATCTTTTTCCTTGTTTTCATTGAAACATCAAAGGTAGTTAGTAGGTATAGAAATGAACAATCATACATTATCATATGTTCATTCTCAATAACCTTTTGAATATAACCATCATTTCTAAACATTCTTATATTGGAATTTTTAAAAACTTTAATTACATAATTATAATACAACAATTATACATAATACTAATTGTTCTTAGCAAAAAAAATTACCATAACACAAATTGTTCTTAGCAAAATAAACAGTACTTCTTCCTAGTAAAATAAAAGACCAGTCTTACTAATTACAGATTTAAATTATTTTAAAGATACATAGCCACTGAATACATCTTAAAGTTTTTGGTGAGGTATTCATAATACCCATGTCCTCCTTGTTTGTCTTTTTCAGATTTTTCATTCTTTCCTCCTGTGCTCAATTCCAAATCAATACCATGAGGAGGTGCGGTAGAATAACCCTTCTGTGGATCACCTAAAAAATAAATATTTTTTGTTAGAAATGAACAATTTACTATTTTGTTGGTTTCACTGAAAATACATTTAAGTATTTGTAAGTGATCATTATAATTATTATATATGAACATCTTTTACCTGAAGCTGAACTTCCTTCATTAGTCTTTTCTGCTGTTTTTGTAGCAAAGGCTACATTTCTTTCTACTGCAAAATATGAACAATTTATTTTATAAATTCAAATATTGAAAATGAACAATTATGATTAAATACAATTGTAAATGATCATTATATTTATTATATATTAACATCTTTTACCTGAGGCTGAACTTTCTTCAACAGCCTTTTGAGATGCTTTTGTAGCAGAGACTACATTTTTTTCTCCTGTAAAATAAGATTAATTTATTTTAGAAATTCAAATATTGAAAATGAACAATTATGATGAAATATATTTGTAAATGATCATTAAAAATTTTATATATGAACATATTTTACCTGAAGCTGAACTTTCTTCAACAGTCTTTTCAGCTTCTTTTGTAGCAGAGGCTACATTTTTTTTTCTTCTATAAAATATATCATTTTATTTTACATATTAAAATATTGAAAATAAACAATTATGATAAAATATATTTGGAATTTTAAAAAGAACATTATGACTATTAATTATGAACATATTGAACCTGGAATAGATGTCTTTTCATTAGCCTTTCCAATTGATGCTGAAGTAGATGTTTCTATTGGGGGTTCAATAATCAATTCCTTTGTTGTAGATGTAGAACCTGTACCTATTTTCAACAAAATTTCAATAATCAAAATTTTTAAATGAAAGTGATAACATGATGCCTAAAAATGAATTTAGTTTTTACTTACCAATGGCTAGAGATGGCGGAGTTAAATGTAAAGTAAATGCTTTTCGTAAATCATAATTCTCCTTCCAGTTTGTAGTTTTGTTCAAATCAGCTACTTCCATGAGATCTTTTTCAATTTGAGAAATTGCATTTAGGAACTCCTCTGATTCATAGAACTCTTCATCTTGACTTAGAGTTGATTTCTCCCTTGTAGCCATTCTTCCTAAAACTTCATCAACCTTTCTAACCAATTGATTTTCTTGAAATATTTCCTTTTCCTTCATCAATTTTCCAGAAAGTCTTGAAAGGTTTGTACCTGTCTCTTTCACTAGGCTAACAAAATCATTCATGAAAACCTGTATTGTAAATCAAATTATAAGACTTACCAAAATAAATTTATTATAAATAAACTGAACATTTATGTCATTATAATTGATCATTTTTTTTTACCTCTGGACTTTCTTCCACTTGTACAGCAATTCTAGGTAAGATTTTACCTCTACCAAACCCCAATTCATACTCTATTTTCAACCTCTCAAGAACCATGTCTCTGTTCCAAACAGATATAATAGGGAATGTTCTTGGAGGCCTTTTGTCTAACCTTTGAACCCTATCAAAATAAAACAGCTACAAGGCAAAACAGAAAATGAACATTATTGAAATTACAAATGAACATTAATTATTAAAGGAATGATCATATAAATGAACATTGTATAAAACCATATATTACCATCAAAAATTACAGAGGGCCTTTGTAGAACCCCTTTCCTTTCTGCTTTCTCCAATCAACATGACTTTTGATTAGTGAATCAAACACATACTGACACCAATTCAAATTTCTTATTTTTTCTTTGTCCATCATTGAAAAAAGAAACTTGAAGTGACATTGATTGTTTGATATGCACTTCAGCAGTTCACAGCAACTGCTAAAAAATTGGGTATGAAATGTTCACTTGGTGGTCTGTTGTTCTTTAATTTATCATGTATGTATCCATTCACAATCTGTAAAATAAATGAACAAGACAATTAAAATTAATGATCATTTAATGTATTCAAAATGAACATTTAAAGATAATAACTGATTATACCTGACTCACTGATGGAGTTTTTCCTGCCCATGACTTTCTCCATTTCTTCAGAAATTCTGCATATTCCTCACTAGCTCTATCAGACTTTGCCACAACAATTGGAATTTCTCCTGTAGGCAAGCCATAAACTACCCTCACATCCTCTACCTCAACTTGAATTTTTTCATTCTTTGGCAATTCAAAATTCTGACTATTCTCCTCAAAACTATCCAATACCCAATTACAGAACTTTTGATCAAGTTGTGGTAAATTGATCTTAAGAAGTCATCCTAACCCTATGTCAACAACTTGTTGGTTTTGTGTATCTGTCATCTTATCTATCCATGCAATGAATTTGACATTTCCTCCTCTTTTTGATGATCTCTCTTCCTCAAACTCCTCCTCTTGAATTTCCTCAACCTCATCAGTTTCCCCTGCCAAAACCATTTCTGTTTTTATATTTTTTCTCCCTCTTCCTTCACTCTTTTCTTTATTATACACCACTAACTTCTGCTCTACCTACTCAGCCTTCACTTTCTTTTGTTCCTGCTTCATTGGCTTTTTCTTCTTTGGTTTTTCTTCAACTTCCTCCTCGTCCTCTAATTCATCATCTTCATCATCTGCATCATCAATAGGCTCTGATTCAGCTCTGTAGGCAGAATCTTCACTGTCATCATCAGTATCAGTGGAATCTTCATCAGAAGGATCCTCAGATGGTTCATCAGATGGAACTTCATCTATTTTTCTCCTTTTCCCATCATTCTTCTTGGCAGGACTAACAACTAAAAATGAATATATAAGTCATTAAGTATGAAAATTTAATTTATTGAAAATGAACATTAATAAATTAAATATAAATGTTTCTGTATATTAATAAATATAAATTTTACTATTAATGATCATAAAGTTTTTTAAAAATGAACATTTAGAAAGAGTATGATTATACCAGATTATTTAGCCTCTCCTGCTGGTGTGGGAATGTAGGGAATATTTCAAGCGTTAACCCCTAGCTTGAACCCCACTGTGATCATACACTAAAGTACGGTGGCGTCCAAAGGGAAAGAAGATAGAGCAAAAGAGTTGCCAACAAGTTTTAGGAACTTGTAAACCGTTGACAGGGTGAAGGTTACACCCCTTAACGATCCAAGAGATCGTCAACTCCATAAGGCCTTGAACCAAATAGGGTTCTGGGATGAAGGTACAAATCCAACCAAAAAGAGATTGAATCTGCCCTAATAATAGGCCTCTAATTTATTCTGATCGTATTCATGTGCGCTTTGTGACTAACATGCAATCAATAAGATTAACCCTAAACCTGTTTATCTATGTTTGTTGAATTTAATGCACAAATAAAACTATTATTGGCAATCACTTGAAATTATAATCAAATTAACCCTAAACAAGATTATTAAATTATCTTATTAAGCGTGATTACAAGTACAAATTCCCTTTAAACATGCATAAAAGCGTGATCAAGCAATAACAATATATATCAAGCAACATAATAATCATAACAATAAAATTATAATCATAACAATTATAATCATAAATCATGAAGAATAATCATAACAATAATCATCATAATATCAATCATAATTAATAATAATAATAATCATGTTAAAGCATAGCAAGATCCTAGGCATGATACTAACAAGATTAATAACAAACCCTATCATGTCACTAAGCAATAAAAAACATTAGGAAGAGAATAAGAAGCATCGCAGGAATCGTATTTGATATTAAATTTTCCCTAGACATGATACTAGGAATCATAATAACAACCTAAACATGGTTTCTACATAATAACATCAATAAAAACCATTAAAGCACTTACTTTGATGCCTCGTACCTCTTTCTAATAACAAAATACACACGTTAGTAATTTCAAGGAAAATAATAAACAAAACAATTAAATTAAATAATAGAAAAAGAGATTTGGGACAAAACCCTCATAAATTAAACCTTTCACGTGTAGGGCGAAGGAAACTTCGAATATGGCTAGGTGTTTCTAGATCTAATGAATGCGGAATTTTGTATGTAAAAAGCTAGTTTAGAAAAGAAAGAGAGAGATAGTGAATGATTAGAAGAGAATGAAAACTGGTTGTAGGTGAATACTGGTGAAAACTGGTTGTAGGTGAATAAAAACGAAGTTTTTACGACGTTATTTATAGAGAAAATCAGCCAAAAAGATAAAATATCGAAACAGAGTCTAACGCACAAAAAACAAACCAACGCCAACGCTGGCTGTTGGCGCCAGGCGCCAATTCTGGTGCCAGGCGCCAAGCGTAGCGCCACGCTCTACAGCTGGCGTTTGGCGCTAATTTCAGAAAATCACGCGTTTTCTTATAATCAGATAAAAATTCCGTACAGGAGGATAAAATCGTATTTCTCTCAAAAAATGCTCTTTTATTTTAATTAAAACTCTGAAAAGTCAACAAAAGTCAATTTATCAATGCTAATTGAATTAGGAATGAAAAGAACCTTCTAGAAGAATCTAGAAGACTAAAACCATTCCAAATTGCATTAGGAATGATAAATCATATTAGGCCCTCCCCTAGATCATTGGGCCGCATATAAGGCTCAAACCGAGCCCAGTTCAGTAAATTGGCCATAACTTCCTCAATATTCATCAGAATTGGGCTTATAATATATCGTTGGAAAGCTCTTGTCAAGCCCCATCCAACTACACTACTATTTGACCCATATCATGGACCAACCAAACTGGATTGGCTGTTTTCTTAAAATAAGTTTTCAAAAACAGAGAGAACTAAAAAGAAATTAAAACTTTCTGCAACACTAAACTTTCCACACTTTCACTTCATTCGATTATGACTCGACGCGAAAGGTACTCATCACAAGGTTTGGTTTTGGGGAGACACAAATGGGTGTCTACAGGGAGCAGATCTCTTCTTTTCTTATTGAATAGGTTTTTCAGCAGAAGCACTAAGTCTCTTTTGAATAGGAATAATATCTGAAGCAGTTGTCCTTTTCCCTACTATAGAAAAATAACATACATGATCATTTTACTATATATGATCATTAAGTTTTTTAAAAATGAACATTAAGAAATAGTATGATTATACCAGATTTTTTAGCAATTTTTTTTGTTCCTCCTGCTGGTGTGGGAGCAGGTCTCTTCTTTCCTGATTGAACAGGTTTTTCAGCAGGAGCACTTGGTTCCTTTTGAATAGGTCTAATATCTGCAGCAGTAGTCCTTTTCCCTCCTATATAAAATAACATATAGATTAGTTTTTAAAACATAAATGTTCATTTTTAAAAAGTATTATGTTCATTACTTTTTTACACTAGTAAAAATAATCTTATATAAAATATATAGAATATTTACCTTTTTTAACTATTTTTTTCAGCAGGTGCACCTGGCATCTTCTTAATGGGACTAATATCGTTTGCTTTCCCTTTTTTGTGACCTTTTGCAGGACTTCCGGATTGTGTTGCTTCAGTAAGAGCAGCTGCCTTTTTTTGTTTTGGTGAAGCTTTCTTGACAGCAAGTTCTGATTGTGAAGCTTAAGATTGAACTTTTGTAACATTTATATAATGACAATTAGTTAATGACATTTCTAAAACTTATTATGTATAGAAAATTATATAAAATATATTCCTTTATCTTTTCTTCTTGTAACTCTTCCAATTGACAGCTCTTCTACTAAAGGGCTATTTTTTTTCTTCCCCTTCTTGCAACCATTTTAAAATTCTTTTTTGTCTTTGTTGACCCTTCACTAGGATCAATTGAAGCACTATCCTCAAGATTATCTGTTTTATTTTCTTGATTAATCAGGTGAGTCTCATCCTCAATAGAGATCACATTCAATGATTTGTATGCTGCATTTATTTTAGCATGAAGTTTAGTACTTAAGTCAAATGATCACAAACATAACATAAAATGAACATTTATATAAAAGCAGATAACTTGTTCATTTTATTTGATACTATTGATTATTTTATATAATAAAGAAGAGCATTTTACCTTGAGTATTTTCAACATTTTTCTATGGAGTGTCTTTTCCTTTTCATGGATTTTTTCTTTTTCAGTCACAATCTTTTTTGTTGTTGCATCACCTACAATATATTAACATGGTCATATATTAAAAGTAGACAAATAAACAATCCCATAAACAATGTTCATTTTACTTTCTATATATGAACATTTTACCTTGAATATCTTGTTTTCCTGTAGCTCCCTGTTTTTCAAGCTTCTCCTTATGTTGAGGTTTTTCTTTCTTTCCCTCTACTATTTCAGAAAATATATATATAATTATATGGTATTCATATAAAATATTCTACAAATTATAAATAAATATTATTTACATGTTTACCTTCCTCAATTGATTTCTTTCCATCATCAACCTTTTCATTTTTCTTTTTTGTTGTTTTAAACATCAGATTCTTCTTTTGAAGCTTTTGAAGAATTTTCTGAGTTGTTTTTGCAAACCTTGGATTATTTCTTGCACTATGTTGCACTGTTTCCATTTTGCTGTATTATTTTCAAATAATATCACAAACATTAGAATTCAACAGCATAAAAATTGAAAAAGTTGATTATGATGTTGTAGATTGTACACCTCTGGATTCTTTTTTGTTCTGCTTCAGTAGTGCTGTGTACATTAACTGATGAATCTATGAAATTAGGTTTTACATATATGTCAATATAAATAAAATTAAAAATGATTATATTATATAGTGATAATGAACATTTGTTCCTCTATGCATACTTACTCCTTGTTCATGGGATTTTCTACATTTTGAGTACTAGTAGTTGCTTCTTTCTTTTCCTCAACACTAAAACTCAAAAAAATTTAATAATATAAAATCAATCATTTGTATTTATGTAATTGATTATTTAATAAGTTGATAATGAACATTTACCTTTTATGTGACTTATCAGCAGCAGTTGATTCCTCCGCATTTGTTTCTCTACATTGTTTTTAAATTCATTTGTTATAATTAAAATAGGTTGTAATAGGAAATTTATTGAGAACAATGGTTATATTTTACATGTTAAATTCTGAAAATACTATTAAAATTTAATACCTTATTGGTTGATTTGTCTCCGGCCTTGATTTTGACATTATAAAAGTTACCTTGATTTTTTTTTTTATTATTGGAAATAATTGATGGCATAATCTCTTGTTCAATTTTAGGTTTAGAATTTCCATCTCTAAATTTAATCATGTCTTTCACTTTACATGGTTCAACACTACAATATCAAAAGTTACCATCAATTTATCAGTTTGCATGCATTCTATTAAGTTTTGTAACATAAATTCTAATTGATCATTTTATCAAATATAAATGTTCATTATTCTTAATGAAGATGATTTGCATATTTATAGAAAAAAGGATCATGTTAATATACTTCTTCATAAGGTTACAATAAAATGAACAAATATATATATATATATGTGATCATAAACGAATATGTAAATGTCATAAGTTCACAGTAAAATAAACATTTATATATGTATAAATGTACAAGTTCAAACCTGTATAATTATGTAATTAAAAATCAACAGTCAAAATGTACAACTTCACATAGGTATTTGAACATTTAGTAATTCATAGTTGATCAATATACCTTGGAATTGGAGACATTTCTTTTTCAGCAAGACCACTGGACATTATTATTTCTTTTAAAAGTTCAGGATCAACCAAAGGATTATTATTGCTCAAAGTACTTACGATTCTGAAGCTTCAGTAGATTTTTGTTTTTGTAATGCATGTTCTTCTTGTAGACTACTCATTTTTGATAGATTATAACAAGTTTGCAGAAATCACTAGGAATTAAGCTTGTTCATATGTTTTTGAAATTGCGAATGTAGAGAAAATGGAGAGAGAAAAATGAGAGAGAAATTGCTTATGAACAATGTAGAAACTGATCAATTTTTGAATTTTTTTTTTTAATTTGTATATATATGAGTGGGTGAGTAGGTGGTAACTTGCAGTTACCGTGGTATATGGGTGGTAACTGTACAGTAACTGCATGGAGTGTGGTTAGTGGGTTTACCATGGTTATTGGGGTGTGGTTAGTGTGGTGTGGTTAGTGGGGGTAAGGGTTTTTTGGTAATTTCTTGGGGGGAGTAGGTATTACTAGCTAAAGTGGGGTGTAGTGAATAGGAATTAAGAGAAGGGCAGCAGCAAAATTGGAAGCCCACTTGGGTGCCTTGGTGCCCAAGTGGGAGTTGCCAAGTGGCGCAAGGTGAGGGAGAGAGTGGGGAGCAAGTTTGGTCCCCCCTCCTCCAAATGGTCCTCACCTAACCTCTCACATGAGCTTGCCACTTGTTGATTTATTAATAGTTTGATTATTAATTTTATTTTTACTTTAAAATAAAATGGAAAAATCAAATTCTCCTACATTGATGAGAGAGCTTTTCCCTCTCTTATTTTTCCTATAAATACCCAAGTTGGGGTACTGGGAAAATCACTTGAGTGAGAGTTGAAAAAGGCATCACCATTTTGAAAACCTTCGAACTCACTAATCACTCGGGTTTTGGTCGGGCCTTGCTAACTCCAAGGCATTGGACCGTTTTTCGGTGGTCGAGTTGTGGGTGGACTATCGTTGGAGGTCGTCGTATTTTCGAGGCTAGCTTTCGAAGTAAGAGCCCCTTCCGTTTGGGCGAAGCACGCTCCAAAGGTAATTATCTTGTCTTAATCTTGCGATTAATTTATTTATGTTTATGGTTTTATTTATTGCGAGTGTGGTCTTGGTTTTGGGTTTGTTTCTGCGGTAAGTTGGACTCACCAAACCCCAACAACTTAATAAGATAATTAATAATTATATTTAGGTTAATGTGATTTTAATTCAAGTGATCGCCAATAATAGACTTATTGATTTGTGCATTAATAATCAACCAACATAGATTAAATATGCTTAGGATTAATATATTTATTGTATGTTAATTGGAAAACACACATGAAGATGAGAAGAATAAAGTAAAGGCCTATTTAGGGCGGGTTCAATCTCTTTTAGGTTGGATTCGTACAATCATCCCCGAATATCTAGTCATGGTTCAAGACCACTATGGAGTTAGCGATCTCTATGATCGTGAATGGGATGTAACCATCACACCCGTGGATGGTTTACAAGTTTCTAAAACTTGTTAGCGACTCTTTTGCTCTATTTTCCTTCCCTTTGGAAGCCACCATGCTTAAGTGCATGATCACAGTAGGGCTCAAAGTTGATGCTTGAAAATTTTCTATAGTTTTTGGTGACTCTGCTGGCAAGGATTTCTATTTTGATTCCTAAAATTTATTTTGGGAATTGATTTAGAATGAGTTTATGAGACTTGAAACATTCTAAATATTCATGTGATAATTTTGATTAACATTATGGCATAAGTATAAAAAGGTTCGCATTGGAAAGAACATCCATAATGCGTCCAAAATATAGGATTTTTACATGTAAAAAAATTGGAAAATATCTTTCACAACTAGAATTGAAAAATACTACGAAAATCGGTAAATCTCGAGAACCCAGAAAGCTGCAGAGGAGTGTAGGAATTGTCTCGAAACGACGGTGTCCATCGCGGAGTGATGGCTTCATCGCGACTCGATAGGGTCATCACCACACGATGAACCTTGTTTTCTCACACCGAGTTCTTCCAACACTGAAAGCCAGAAATCTGCCTTCTTTTTTTGACCGATTCTAGTACTATTTGGCTGATTTTACTTCTTGATTGAGTTTTTCTTTTCTAAAACCCATATGTGTTTTACATATGGCTTTATCCCTTGGGAATTCCCACTCCATCTACCCAATCGAGCGCTCCGTACAACGACGGGTACATAAGAGTTTCAAAATTCACTAAACCATGGAAGCAAGTATTACTTGCAAGGTCTCATCCATGTGCGCCAACTCTTCAAAAGGTAAGGCTTCCACGCGATGCATTTGGACTCATAACCATGGATCCTCTTTTACTACCATAATCCTTGAACTTTAGAGAACTAGAGCCATGGTTTGGTTGCAAACTCATTGCATCATGTTGTGACTACTTGACTACTTGTGCTTTCTTTTCTTGTGCATACCTTACTTGTGATAAAACTAACCGTTTGCGTTGACTTGTGTTTATAAATAAGTCTAAATAAACTAACCAATGACTAAAGAACTTTGCTCAATTGGTTAATTAATTAATTTGGATTAATAAAGACTAATTATACTTTACTTAGCAAGACTATAGGCTTATCTTTTCGAGAGGAATTGATGGGTGTCATAAATGGCACCCATTTGATGAGCATTTGGGTTGTTTTCTTCCTCTTTTCATAGCTTTCATGCTCAATAAATGCCTAGTTTTATGCATTTTGGTCTTAGTTTTACCTTTCCTCTCTTATTTTGTAGCTTTTATGCATTTTGTTGGTTTTTCTACTCTTTTCTCCTTTATTTGCTCTATTTTTGTGGTTGTAGGTATTGTACGAAGTTCGGGTCTTGATATTGGTGAATCACTAAGGTGGGAGATGCCTTTAAAGCAAGCTCATGGCAATAGGAAAGCTCAAGATGCAAGGAAGTGGATTCTCCAAGTTCTAGCTCTTGCGCTCTCAAGTCGTGCTCTCATGAATATGGGGTGTTGAACCCACAATCATGTGCTTTTGGAACTCCCTCACTTAGTGTTCATCATCATTATAATCGTGCGACCTTAGAGAACGCACGAAGCCGCAAGAAAGTTGCATAAACCCAGAGATGCAGGAGCGCAAGGCACGGGCACGAGCGCGCCACCCCTTGGCGCGGGCGCGCCACCCCTTGGTGCAGGCGCTCCATCCCTGCAGCACAGGTGCGCCTCCCCTGCAGCGCGGGTGTGCCTCCCTGGGTATTTGTTTGCTCGGTTTTTTTTTCGCGCCTCTATAAATACCTTTGTAAACCCGATTTTTGGGAAGAGTTTAGAAGGAAGTTTCATTTTAGATTTATATCATATTCTTAGCTTAGTGGAGATCTTCTCTCTCTAGTTTTAGGGTTAGTTTAGGAGTAGATTTTAGAGAGAGAAAGTGAGGAATTTCAATGGTGATTGAGAGATTGAAGATTCAATGGTGACGACAATTGTGTTGAAGATCTTCTCTATTACCAATTAGAATTCTTAACTCTATCTTATTTTTTTGATTTGTTTAATATTCAAGTTTGATTGATTTGATTTTGATGTTTGATTGTTGATTAGTGTAATTGTTCTTCATATATTGTTGATTCTTGATTTCTTTAGTTGTTAGTTGATTAGATGATGATGTTAGAGTAGTTGTTTGCTAGGAATTGGGTGAAACTTGTATGATTGATTGATTGTGCTTAATTTGGGGATTGTGTTGATTAATTGTTGAGACTAAAGTGAATAATGGAAGTTTGCATGTGTGCAATTCGATTAGGCCTTGAGAATTATGCTAGATTGCATTGTAGTTTCTAATGATACGAACCATTGATTTAGGAATTTCAATTGTCGATTGAGCTTGATTAGTGATGCTCCTAGTTAGAGTCTCCCGTAGTTGGCGCTAGTTTGACCTCTAGGAGATAGCTTGTTGACTCTTTTGATTGAGCTTACCATTAGTCTTCACAACCATTGACTTGCATGTATTTCCGAGTTACTACAATTGTCATGATTATTTGTTGATCCCCGTTGCTAGTGCTTTATTTGTTTGGTTTCTTTATTTGGTAGTTGGTTAGTGTTCTCTCTTTATCTTTGTCTTCGACCTAGCTTAGGCGCATAATTGAGAGCGCTTGAACATTATCGTTCCTTTGGGTTCGACCCTTGACTTGCCTTTATACTAGTATATAGGTTTGTTAAGTGTTTATAAATTTAGTTTGATCGAGGGGGGATTAGTTTCAACGACCTAGTCCCACCCCTCGGCAAAATGGCGCCGTTACCGGGGAACGGTGTCTATGTTTGAGTTTTTTTTATTTCTTGAGTCTAGGTCTTTGTATATAGTTCTCTTTTATTTGATTTTTGTTTGTTTTGTGAAAAAAAAAATGGCATGTCTATCATTTCCTCAATATAACAATGAGCCTTTTGTGAATATTTCCATAGACTTGAGGGATTTCTTGAGTATCATTGTTGTAGTCTTTGGGAGGCTTGTGAGATTTGTTATTTTGGTTTAACTGAACAAACTAGGAATAAAGTTGAATGGATGCATAATGGTAAATTTAGAGCATTGTCAATTGATGATGCTTGGGATTTTTATGTTTGGTTTGCTTGGGATGTTCATAATAGGGGTAATCATGTTTCAAATTTTGATGTGAAATGTGTTAACTCTTCTAATGCTAGTATGATTTCTCATGATATATCACATGATCCCATAGTTGAACCTAGAACAAATGCTTTCGATTCTATTTACCCTTTTGTTCATGATAATGATGTGCATTCTCAAGTTAACAAATCTCATATGTTTGATTGTGCCCCCTCTCCTCTATTTAATGAAAATGCTCATGATTTTAATGTGCATGGTCCTATCCTTGGTTGTGACTCTTCTTTTACTATTGGTAAACCTTCTTTGCCTTTTCATTTTCTAAACTCTTGTGATGAGTCTCTAGTCCCCTATAGCCAAATTGATGAATCTTTGAGGGAGTTAGAAATGAATCCTAATCTTAGGCCCTTAGAGAGACAAATGATGGAAACTTTAAGGAGCCAATTGGAGATGATTAGAGAGGGTGAGGATCTTTTTAATGAAGAATTGAAAAGAAAAGGAGAGTTGGAAAATGAATTATCATCCTTGACGCTTGCTATCAAAAACTCCAAATCCAATGTGTGTGTTGAGAATGAAAATGAGGATATTCACGAGCAACCAAGAGTGTGTGAGAGTCCTATTAGTGAGCATATGAGTGAAGGAAAGGGAGTCGAGAGTGATGATGATCTTGATGATATTTTGAATCTTGACATCTCTTCCTTTGTTGATTGTGATGAGTCTCAAGTGTATGTATGTGACTCTTCTATCCATGAGTATTTGGACTTGTTTGAGGTTATGTCCAATGTGTTTATTGAGTGCCAAAGGAATTCCCATAGTGTAGGGAATATTTCAAGCATTACCCCTAGCTTGAACCCCACTGTGATCATACACTAAAGTACGGTGGCGTCCAAAGGGAAAGAAGATAGAGCAAAAGAGTCGCCAACAAGTTTTAGGAACTTGTAAACCATTCACGAGGTGAAGGTTACACCCCTTAACGATCCAGGAGATTGTTAACTCCAATAGGTCTGGAACCAAGACTGGAAGTTCGGGAATGAAGGTACAGATCTAACCTAAAAGAGATTGAACCTGCCCTAATAATAGGACTACTTTATTCTGATCGTATTCATGTGCGCTTTTTTACTAACATGCAATCAATAGGATTAACCGTAAACCTGTTTATCTATTTTGGTTGAATATTAATGCACAAATAAAACTATTATTGGCGATCACTTGAATTATAATCATATTAACCCTAAACAAGATTATTAATTATCTTATTAAGCGTGATTACAAGTACAAATTCCCTTTAAGCATGCATAAAAGGCGTGATCAAGCAATAACAATAATAATCATCAAGCAACATAATAATAATCAAATCATATATAAGTCATCCGTCAATTAACAAATAACGTGAAACAATTCGCTAATTAATAGATTACGTTAAATTATATAATTCAACACAACGATAATCATAATCATAATCATAACCATAATTATAATAATCATGTTAAAGAATAATATCAATAGCAAGATCCTAGGCATGATACTAACACGATTAATAACAAACCCTAGCATGTCACTAAACAATAAAGATTAAATGTATAGCCCTAACATGATACTAACATGATATTAGGAAGAAAATAGGAAGCATCGCAGGAAACATAATTGTCATATTTGATATTAGAAATTATAGTTGTTACCCTAAACATGATACTAGGAAGATCAAAACTCAAAACACCCTAACATGTCGCTAAGAATCATAATAACAACCTAGACATGATTTCTATATCATAATTTCAATTAATGAATTAAAGTACTTACTTGGATGCCTCGTATCTCTTTCTAATAATAACAAAATACACGCTTTAGTAACTTCAAGGAAAATAATAAAATCAAAGAATTAAATTAAATAATTGAAATAGAGAATTAAAAAAGTTTAGACTAGATTTGGGACCAAACCCTCACAAATATCAAACCTTTCACGTCTAGGGCAAAGGCAACTTCGAACTTGGCTAGGTGTTTCTAGTGCTAATGTATGAGGAATTGTGTTTGTTAAAAGCTAGGCTTAGAAAAGAGGGAGAGAGAACCAAGAAATTCTTGATGAGAGTTGATGAGAAGAAAGAATTAGAAAGAATAAGAATTGATGAGAATTCATGATTGTTGAGAATTCATGATTAAAAACAGAATTTTAAGAGGCTATTTATAGAGAAAATCAGTCGGATGGATAAAAAAACCGAATCAAAGTTTCAACGAGAATAAAACTCGATTAGCGCCAGACGCTCGACATTAGCGCCAGGCGCTGAAGGTTAGCGTCAGGCGCCAAGCCATAGCGCCAGACGCTAATGCTTGTCGCAGGCGCTAATAATCAGTTTCATGCGTTTTTGTTTTTATCATATCTTTTGATCCAAAAGTCCAAATAAGGAATATAATATGTCGTTGGAAAGCTCTTGTAGTCTACTTTCAAACCCAATTAGATTCAGATTAAAATCTATTGTAGATAAAAAGATATGGCTGAAATAGTGGAAGGGTGTCAGTTTTGGATAGAGTTTCATATCTAATTCATATCTTTTTCGTTATAGCTCGGATTTAATATTATAATATATCATTGGAAAGATAATTTAAAGATCTATCCAACCAAATACTATTTGGATAAATATTATGAGGCACGAAAATAAAATCTGAATATATTTCACTTCGTACAAAACAAGTGATCTAAAAAGGAGTAGTTTTATTCAATTTCAAACTTTTTAACACATAATTACAATCCAAACTCCATTAGGATTTAAAAGAAACTTCTAGAGTATTCTAGAAGACTATAATCAATCCTAATAGCTTTAGGAATGATAATTAATAATAGGCCCACCTCTAGATCATTGAGCTGCATATAAAAACCAAACCGGGCCAAGTTTAGTATTTTGGCCATAACCTCCTCATTATATATCGGAATTGGGCTTATAATATGTCGTTGGAAAGGTCTTTTCAAACCCCATCCAACTACACTATTATTGGACCCATATCATGGACTAAAATATACTGGAATGCACGTTTTTCAAAAATAGGATAAGAAAAGAAATACTTTTAAAAAACAGAAAGAAGAGATATTTTAATAAAAACATCCTCATCACTAGACTTTTCACACTTTCACCTTGTTTGATAATCAAATGACATGAAAGGTATTCATCACTGGGTTTTGTTTTGGGGACACACATTTGGGTGTCTACACATAGTCTTTTAAGTAAGTTCATTGAGAATGCTTCATGGGAGAGAGATGATTTTGAGATGAATTTGCATCCATTCATGCATGGTTTTGAGACTTTGGGCTTTAAGGAAGTTGAGGGAGTTGTTGTTCATGAATGTAGTGGAGGAGATTATGTGGTTCCTCTTGGGAGTTGGATGTTTGAGGGAGATGGTGATCATAAGTGTTCTTCTTTTAAGGATTCTACGATTGATTTCTATGCTCTTATGGGTGATTTGAGACATGGTGGTGAGGAAGAGTCCATTAGTAAGACCATAGCCCCTATCACCTTCTTTCATGTCCCTTTCTCAAGGAGTTTCTACCATATCCCCTACACTCCTATATTCCTCCCTTCCTTTGTTAATGAGCTCATCGGGGACCCTCTTGTCTATGATGATTTGTATGTGGCTCATGTGTCTCCAATTGAGGAAAAGGGTGATGTCGCCACTTAAAAATATTTTGAGGAGAGTTTTCCTTCTTTTTCTTCTTCTTCTTCTTCTTTTTCTATTTCTTCTTATTTTGTTGAGTTTTCTTTTGATTCTTCTTCCTTCTCTTGGCATCTCTCTCCTCATAGGTGTGCACTAAGCTTGTTGCATGCCTTATTTTTGTCATGTGCACACTCACTTTCTTATGAAATGTGTAGTAGTGCGTTTGACAAGCTCTTGCGTTCGTTGCAATATTATTTACTAGAGTGGTCAAGCTTGGACCTTAAGCAAGCCTTTCTCGGGAAGTAACCCGTGTTTTATTGCTTTCATTTTATTTTCTTTTTTAGAATAGATTTTCTCATGGAAATGTTTGTGTGCCTTTTTCTAGGTACATAACTTGATATACTTTGGTGCTTTGATTTGGATCAAGAATTAAGGAAGTGTGACTCCTATGTTTGCTAGCATATGGAAGGCAAGGTTCAATTCTTGAGAAATTAGCTTTTAAAGGTTTAATTGGGTCATTAGCGGGTATTTACACCCACCTAATATCCGGTAATATCCTTCCTTGCTCTTTCTCAAGTGGATGATGACTTATTGGACGTATGTTGGTTTGTTGGATCGCTCTTCTTTTTTTTTCCCCTCCCATGGTTTCTATGATTTATGTTTGAGTGTATTGTCTCTTTCAAGGTTGGGGGAGGGTATTCTATCATGTTTGATGGGATGTTGATTCATATATTCTACGCACCTTTGTATATGCTTTTCCATGTTCTTTATTTTGAAGAATCCCAAAAAGATTTTTGTTTCTATCAAGGAAAATTTGCAATGTGTTTTGTTTTGTTCTTGTTTTGGACATAATACTTTTGGACTTGTATTGTTGAATTCTTTTCTTCTTAAATGGTAACGGTGTGCACGGTTTGAGAGTACGCTTGGTTGATTCTAGGATAAAGCATGCTAAGGTAGTTGGTTAGAACTAGTGGGACCATGAAACCGAATTCTATTTGTTTGTAGCATGTTGGTAGTTGCTTCCTATAGTTGAATTGACACCAATAGCGAGTTTTTGCTACATCCATGTGAGGTTCATTATTTTTCAAGCCTTAAACATATATTTGCATGAACGGCATGGATCCTTGACTATTGCGGACCTAATCTAGAATCTTGACTCATAATTCTCAAACACGAGATCGAGCCATCTAGGGAGGACAAAGGCATCTTTTCGGGGTGGTAATTTTTCTTTTCTAGTTTAATTTCTTTCTTTTTAGTTCATTGGGTTTACATTTGCCTTTGTGCTAACCATTTTAGCCTTTTCCCTTCTTTTCAAGCCACATCTTTAGAATTTTGAGCCTTTTGTTTCTTTTTGTTTCATTTATGGTTTTTGTGAAGCAAATGGTCATGTTTTTAAAGTTTGTTGTTTATAAGTATGGACATTGGTTCCTTTTGTAAGCACTACAACAAATCATCACTTGTGCCACGAATTATGCCACGGGAACTCCAAATTCGTGGCATAATTTCATCTAGCCACGGGAAAAATGAAGTATGATATAAAATCTAAATAAGAAGAATAATTTATGCCACGGGTATTTTATTTCGCGTGGCAAATTCACACTTGTGCCACGAGTAGCATTTTTCCTGTGGCAAACTTTACGTTTGTGCCACGAGTGACTCTTTTCCCGTGGCAAACTTTATTTTTGTGCCACGAGTAGTTTTTTTCTGGTGGAAAACTTTACACTAGTGTTCGAGGTAATAATTTTCCAATGACAAGCATACACTTAGGGTCTGTTCTCATTGACTGAACTGAACTGAATTGAATTGAATATTTTATAAGAGAAGGAAATTAGGAGCTGAACTGAATTGAACTGAACTGAACTGAGCTGAGCTGAACTGAGCTGAACTGAACTGAACTGAGCTGAACTGAACTGAACTGAACTGAATTTCAACGTAAGAGATCAGACCCTTATTGTTTATAGTTACTGAACTCGATTTTGTTGCTATAGTATTACACTAACAGTAGAAAACAAAAGACTATAAGAGAAAGACATTGATTTTTAATGGATGTGTAGACCCACAAAAAAATAAAAACAATAAAAACTGTGGTGATAACCGAATTAAGGCATAAATAGAGGTATCGATTAAATGAAAATCAGTGCCCAAAAACTCACTTGTACCGATTTTCATTTGACCGATGCTTTGGTTAGTAGTGCTACCTTTTATTTTTTATTGTGTGCAACAATGAATATTTTATATTTCACAAATACCCTTTTATTTGTTGCACATAGTCAGAAATCTAGGTAGTATGGAGTATTATTATTTTTCATATAACTTTTGTCATTCATTCTTACCCAAACGCCCCACAATAGTAATACCCACCTATTGCATAAAAAAGATTAAAAATAAAATTAAAACAAAAAAACCTAGTTATACGGCAATACCCCACCTGCTTCGTCAGAATCGTCACTTTCCTCTCAAAAATACGAAGTAGTTATACGGCAATACCCCACCTGCTTAATCTCTGTTATCTAAAAAATTTTCAGGTTCTCCATGACTCAATCTTCCTCATTACCTCAACGGCTTCCTCACCTCCCTGCCTTTCTCCATTTCATGGCCTTTGACATATCTTCCTCGTCGATCGGCTGCAAGTCCTGGAAGTTTTGCGATTAATTCAAGCAACAACAGTTTCGAGCCTTAAATCTGAAATTCAAGGTTAGGGTTTCTAGTTCATTTAGCTTTACGTTATTTTTTGGCTTTTTGGTCCAATTATTTGTGTTAAATGCTTTGATTTCTTAGGAACTAATGAAAATTGGTTAGCAGTTTAATTTCGATGAATCCTATTCCCCCCGAAATTCTATATTTTCCTGAGTAATTAGGTGAAACTACTCTTGAATTTTATTCATTTCTATTGATTTGCTACCTTTGGAACAATTTGTTTTTAAGTTTTTTTTCTTCTTAATTTAATTTCAATTTAGTTCCATTATTCGTGATTGAACTTGTGAAACTTTTTTAAAGGTGAAATTCCTTTTTTTTTTTTCTATTAATTTGGTGTTTTTTTAAGGTACTTTCTCAATTCGTGTACGGATTAATTTATACAATCTAAGCGTATTAAATTACTATGTTTTAGCATACAATTCATGCAACTAACTTACTTAAGTATAGGCTAGCTAGAGCTCCTGTCATCTTCTTTGTCACTTCATAGACTTTGTAATTTTGCCATTGTTATTACTTTGTATGCAAAAAAGAACGATATTACTAGTAAAAGACTGTCATCTTGTGACTTCTAAGTTTCTAAGTTTTACTTAAGAGGAACGCAAAGTGAGGTCTCTGCTTTTTGTTTCATTTAGGCCTCCTCTCTCCTTCCCTTTCCATGTTTGTTTTCTTTTGTCTTCTGTAACCTTAATGCAATCAACTTTGAAATGGTTTTCTTTTTAGTTTTTTCTCTTTTGCCTATCTTTTGTCAATTTGAGGAGAAGGTTAAGAAGACAAATGGTGCAAAGACACTACAAAGCCTACCAAGTACCTTAGATTGTAATGATTTTTCAAATGCCATGGCAGAGAATGAAACCAGTCATAATCAAATAGAAGTGCATGGACAAGAAG
Source organism: Chenopodium album (assembly GCF_948465745.1). Lineage (NCBI taxonomy): Eukaryota > Viridiplantae > Streptophyta > Magnoliopsida > Caryophyllales > Amaranthaceae > Chenopodium > Chenopodium album. The sequence continues at coordinate 46,112,114 of NC_137838.1, forward strand.
CCCACAAGATGAGCTCAGATGGCAGGGCCCCTCATGACTTAAGTGGAATCATGAAGATCATATCTGAAGTTCATATAAGTTCAAACTTCGAGCTTATTGATTGTCAATTTAAGTTAGTTTTATTTGAGAACTTTTATATATTAAATGTTTTTGAAGATATACTTGTATATATTCTTAAGTTTACTTTTGCATAGGCTGGATAGTAGCTAATAAATTAATCCTTGTTGTTTGGTCACAGAATGATGCAGATTACTGATTGCTATCTGATACTGATCTTATTAGCATCAGTGACATGTGGGGAGCAGAATGTATCCTTTCAATTTATATCACCTTGGTTAAAATTTAAGTTATTCAATCATAATCTTTGATCTCTGTTTGGTAATTAAATTACATTTTTACGTTTTAATTTTGTGATTTTTTTATAATCAAATTAGCTATGTTTCCTTAATTTGGTTGATGGATATTTGTTATGTCTATCTGCATTTGATTATGAATTCTGGTCATTTGTGATATAAGTGGTTGTTGATGAGTAGTTGAAGGTAGAAATTGATGCCTTCACATTTTACAATTTGTGAATTTTTTTTTTTTACCTTTGTTTGATATAATTTGCTCTGAAACAAACTTAACTATTGTGAAGGTTGATTGGTTGAATATTGACAATCACCATTATCCTTTCCAATGCAACATATGCCAAGTTGTGACTTGTAAGATTGATTATTTGAGCTTTTAGTAAATCCGACTCCTTTAAATGAAATTGTTTGATTAGGAACAAGTTAATTTAGAAGGATGTGAACTTATGACTACTAATAAGATAAGGAACTCGAGTTTCTGTTTATTAACAGGTCCATACATATCCTGATGTGGGTATATTTGATCGGGGAGGTAACATAGACTTCCTAAATTAAAAGTTTTGATATCAAGTTTGTTGAATCATGTGATGAATGTAAGTTTATCCTTTTCAATTATTTAACTAATTTTCTAACTTTCTTTCTGAAATCAATCTATTAATCTTGCTCCTTATAAAATTATCAGGGACTGCAGTAGCAACTGTTACTCCACAACACCACCTTGTTCTTAATATGATCTCTTTCATCCAAGGAGGCTTGCCAGTGCTCAAATGGGAAATCCATAGTATGTGCTTTCAAATCAGTAACAAATCAAAATATTTTCTTGGGATTGACAGGTTGTCCTTATGAGAGGTGGAAGAACGAATGTTCTTGTGGATGTGTTGGAATCTTTGATGCTCATGTTGCTCTATTACCATATGCCAAAGCATTGGAAGAGCTATGCAATCTTATAAGAAGTAGAGGTGGCTCCAGGGCGGTTGGAACAAGCAAGGTGTTTTAAAAGCTCCAGGGTTTGCCACTCTTGCTGTAGTTGGGCGCTGCTGCTGCTACTGCTGGAACATTAATTTTTTTTTTTTTGGATGAACAATGTATATTTAAAAGCAGTTAATGAAAATATCTCAATTTTTATGGTATATGTGCATTATGTCTGTTGATCAATTTGGGTGAAAAAATGCAAAATCGGTGCCTTATTGCTTTTTTTGTAATAGTGTAAGTAGCCACGGTAATATTTATTGCAACATCGATTATTTACCAAGGTAGTATTTGTTGCAAACTAGTTAATTAGGCATGATAATATATGTGGCAACAATGTTTATTAGCCACGGTAGAATTTGTGGCAAATAATTTGTTAGCCACATTAATATTTGTGGCAATTAAATTTATTTGCCACGTGAATACTCGTGGTTTAAAAATTTAAATTTGCCACGACATCCGTTTTCCCGTGGCAAATCCTAGCCACGGCCTCTTGTGCCACAAGAGTTAATTTCATAATTCCCGTGGCTAAATTACATAGCCACGGGAATTGAAACTTATGTCATGCTTTTACTCGTGGCACAAAGGTTAATTTGTTGTAGTGAAGCAAGCTTGTGATTTGTGTATATTTTGTGAATAATGGCAAATGTATGTTAGAAAAAGCCGTCCAAAGTTAAAAAAGGCAAGGACATAATAAATGCAAAGTTTTAAAAGTCGTCCAAAGTTAAAAGAGGCAAGGACAATTGCTTTGAATTTATGCATAAAAAAAATTAAAAAAAAAAAAAAACAAGTTGAAAATGAGAAAAATCAAATATATTTTGATGTGATCCTTTTCCCCTTTTCAAGCATTGAGGACAATCCTTCCTTTAAGCTTGGGGGAGAAGCGTTTACGCTTTTTGTAAATATGATTGTGATTATGGCTTTGAATAAGCTTGGGGGAGTTAGTTTGTTTTTGTTTGGTGATTACTTGATTGTGATTCCAAGAAAGGGCCCGTTCTTTGCTTCACTATTAGGGATACAACTAAATTATAAAATTTTAGCCTACCCCAAACCTTTTTTGCCCTTACGTTACAACCATTGGGAAAGACCTTTCGACCTAGAGGTTGAGTCATATATCGAGGGAGGGCATTATGAGTTAAAGCCAAAGGAAAGGGGATGCATTGTCAAGACGTCGAGTAGCCCAAAATTATCTCTTTTTTTTTATTCCTTCGTGGAACTTTTGAGATGCTCACTAGGAGAAGATATGAGACTAGTAGAGTGAACGCGGTAAGACCGTTTGGGATGAAAGTGGATTGCGTTTCTCTAGTTTCTATGCTTAGCATATTTATGTTTCAATCCACCTCGGGTATCTTGGAACGTGCACTCCCATACTTGTTTAGAAATATTTTCATTCACTTGTGCTTGTACATTTGGAAAAGTCCTTTCAAAAACACTAGTTTGTTTTGCTTTTCTTCGGATTTTCTTCTTCATGCTTTGCCTTGTTTGTATTATTATGAGATTTATAGATTAATCTCTTAGGAAACCTTTACGAGAGCATCACTCGTCCTCTAGGGCGATCTAGGGGTTTAAATGGCTTGTCTTTAGTTGCTAAAATTGACCATGATTCCTACGAAATTGAGTTAGTGTATATTCTTGTCTCTTCTCTTCTTTTTGTTTGTTTGAATAAGCTCATCATTTCTCCCTTGGTTTGGAATATCGAAAACCAGTTAAAATTGACGTTCCAATTTCAACGCGGAAGGTTTAACTTGTAACGCAAAGCGCCAGTGTTCATCACCACGTGATAGAAATATCGCTTAGCGATGGGACTGACGCAACGCGAATGTTCCATTACTGTGCGATGGTTCATTTTCTTTTTAGGTCTTCGCGTTGAGTCTAATTAACTTAATTACTTTATAACCGAGGTCCTAATATGGCCTTTATTTGAGGCTAATCACATAGTCCCATGGTCATCACACAAGACTTAAGCATGTAACTTTCACTCACTAGTCAATGCACACACTTTGTATATGTGTCACCATGACCATGACTTAGGTCCATGCATGAGTCGCCTTTTCCATCATTTGAGTTGAGGGTCCATTATATTTCCGAATTCTTCCATATTTTTCCATCTACATCACTTTTCCATACATTACAAATCTCAAACTTTCCTTCTTTCACATTTTCCACATTCATACACCACCTTCATCTTACATGCTTTCTCCATACATATCATTCCTCTCATACACCATAATCTTTTCCCACCTATACATGTTGAATTGAGTGTGAGTAAAATAATTAACAATGAGTATCCATGACTTCCCTTTCCGTAACGATTGGTTAAGGTGGGAAGGGAATCTAATCAAGGACAACACCTTTATTCAAGTACTACTCTTTGATAAACCGATCCGTCGAAGAAGAAAGTTAAGAATAATGGCCACTTAAGAAGAATTTCAACAGCTTCAACAGACTGTGAATGGACTTACTGAGATTTTTCAGGACTTGCTACTCAAGTCGGTCATCCTAGCAAGCAAGTGCCAGTTGAAACCATCAAACGCATAGAAGAAAGCTTGAGTCAAATGTCTAATGACTACAAGTACCATGGGATTAGCTCCAAAGGGGTCTTAGTGGACAAGGAACTTCTTCCACAAAATTTCAATGCCAATGACATCCCAAAACTCAAACCAATTGACAATCTTTACTTTCATTTAAGAGCTTTTCAAAACAATCATGGATATTAAGGGAATTGATAGAAGAGTTTTCCTTTCACTCTTCCCACTTTCTACCATAAAAGGGCTACTTGGGATTCCCATACACATGCTTCCATTAATAGATAAAAATGAAATATTCAAGTAGAAACTGATCATAGGGAAATTGAATGCTTAAACAAAAAGAGAACGGAGGTTTCACCGCATTTTATAATAGATGGAAAGAAACTTCTGCTAGGATGATTGAAGTTCAAAATGAGAAAGAATCTGTAACGATGTTCATTAAGAATCTCCAAGACAAATATCAAAAGCACGTAAAATGTCAATGCAATTTAAATACCTTCAAAGCTGTTTACAACATAGGCATTGAAATTGAGGATGATCTTGCAAAACATATGGTTGGCAAGGAAAAAAGAACGACAATCCTTCTTTTTCTGAAAACACCAACTCTAGTAACAATGTTAGTACCTTTGACCTTAATGATGTCTTAGCCATGGATTATCAAAGGCTAAGAAAGTAACTAAGGAAAGAATTCACTCCCATTGGGATGAGCTATGATAAAGCCTTCATGCCAAGGCATGAACTATAATACAACCTTCTATTTGGCTCATCCAAGATCCTGCACATGAAAGAGGTTGCCGAGTTGGAATCCAAAAGCCCATTGCAAATACCATCAAGGTAGGGGTCATAGTACCGAGAGTTATTGAAATCTAAAAGAAGTCATCCAAAATTTGATCGATAATAACAAGCTTCCCATGCCTCCAGCTGGCAAGAAGACCGAGTTATGATAAGCACAAAGCACGAGGCGCACTTTACTGACGATTATTTTATGATTCTTTTCTTATTTTTGTTTTACCCTTTCCCTTAATAAGCCTAGCATATATAGGCACCACTCATCATCCTTAGATTTATTTCATAAGTTTATCTTTACCCTTTCCATTTTAATAAAATGAGCATTTATTTCCTTGCATATGATCATGGCATTGCGAAAAAAAATATATATAAGAAAATAAATATAAAATAAGAAAATGTTGAACTAAGTATAAGGTATATCAATGATTTGAGGCATCTCTTGTAGCTACATCATATCAACTTCACCCTTCGAATATACAATCCTTTCTTGATAAACCGCTTTGAGCCTCGTCCAACAATAGACCTTTATGTTTTCAATCCACATCTACCTAACATTGGGATGGGTTAGTGTGCAATTTATGCAATTTTCAAAAATTCAATGAAAATCTTGAGTGAATTTTACCAAAATTTTAAAAATTTTAAAAGTTCAAATAGGAAAAAATAAAAGTGTGCAAAAGGGCAAGTGTTCCCATGTCATTTATATGAACATGCCTTTGATATGAAAACGTCTTAAACTGCTTCTCTTATCGAGTGCTCGGTACCGTGCCTGATAAACATGAATGTCAAGTGAGTGATTGACCGCATGATCAGATTGCCCACACTTATAAAAAAGGATTCGGATATGAAAAAATGCAAAAGAAAAAAAAAAGAGAAATAAATAATAATAAACAAAAGAAGGTAAAAAGGTGAAAAACCTCAAGCATACTAATACAAAGATTCAAATGCAAGGTTGCACACCTTGGGGACTTATTTTGGGCCTAAAGCTTTTATCCTTTCTTCTTTAACCTTTAGCCTAACCCCGTTACAACCCTTGAAAGACCTTTATAAGGCATACACACACTTGTGCGAGGTTCGTCTAGAGCTACGTTTGGCCTGATTCATTCCTAACGGATACGTATGTAACCTCACATTAGGTTGCGGCCGTGATGAAAATGCGTTCATTCATATTCACATTCATCATAATCATATCAAAGGATCTTCAATGCTCATCCCTATCCATTTAGAGCTGGACTTGGGAGCTTGATCCCTACTTCATTAGCTTACCCAGCCTAAAAGTCATCATTATATGGCTCTTCTCAAATATTTTCCACACCTTAGCCTTTGCATCCTAACCGTAGTGTCACTTTCACACACATCACCAAATACATAGCTAAATAATCCTTTCCCTAGGAACCCTTTGTCATGAAATCTTGACACAACTTTACAGCATGCCTGTTCATCTTAGAGTCATTCATTACTCATATCATCATTGCATCACAAAGTATGAAGTACTTAGCATGCGTGCCTAAGTTACCCAAATACTTTCATTATCGAGTCATCAATCGAGATAATCTAGGATGTTACAATCCTTGCACCATGAGAGATAACATTAGCACATACATTTGATCAAGTTCATTTAACATGCACCGTCACTTGATTCATTATTTTCATCTCTTTTCCTTGTGAGCAAGTTCAAAAACTTCACTTTTCACCAACACTTTACCCCTTCATTTTCACGTCTTTCTTTTTAAGGAGAAAGTCGGTACCCTCCACAAAAATAACGAAATTTTTTTGCTTTTCTGCATTTTCAAGCCACACACAGTTGAGTCATGTCGTGTCATCACATTAAGTTGAGTATATACATTGAGTCATACCACATCGAGTTGAGTCTGCACACGTGTCAAAACTCATTGAGTCAAGTCGATTGAGTCACACAATAAGTTGAGTAATACCAAGCCTTAGGTTAACCTCAAGATAATTATAAACATGAGCAAAATTCTATAGTAAGAAATATAGATGTAGGTGCATTAAATCCTTAGTAGACGAGCAATCTTTACAAAAGATTAGAGGCAATTTGATTGAGCGCAAATGAACATGCTCAATTAGTACTTAAGATGGGGTTTTCGACGACATTTGATATGATTGTGGAGGTTGTCATTTTGATTTGAGAGGGGAGGTTCGTGATGAAGCAGTCTTCGATGACGTTCATTATGATTGTGGAGGTTGTCAACCTTATTTAGGAAGACAGTTTGTGATGTAGTAGTCTTTGACGGCTTTCACTAGGGTGTGGAGGTTGTCAACATTAATTGGTCCAGTCGAAGCAAAGGCGCGATTTTGGAGATGGCGACATATTGCAATCTTGGACGATGTCCCGAAGCATGGACGATATTATCTATATCGACGAAGCAATGCCGTGGAGAAGCACGGCCACAACAACAAAAATGAAGCAAAAAAGCATTGCCGTGGCGAGGTATCACCACAAAACTGAAAATGGCGAAGCACGGTCACCTTCGACAATGTTACCTAAGATGTGGAAGATTGTCACGGAAAATGAAGATAGTGAAGCATTGTTACCTTCAGTGGCATTCACAGAGCACTGTGGAGGTTGACAAAACACAACAAAAGATGTTACCTAGGGGCGTGTACTCGACGATGCAAGATACGCGTTTCTAACTCCCTTATTTGTATAACTAAAGCTAGTTTGCTAGTATCGGCTTTGCAAAGAATAATTTACGATCGCAGAACTGAATCATTATCCGTTCTATCGACTATTTTGACATTCGTTATTGAAACTTATGTTTCTTAAACTCATTCAAAGTGGGGGTTTCTGTAGACACCTGATTGTATCTCCATAAAAACCAAACCCACTAATGAGTACGTTTCACATCATTGATTATCGTGTAAGTTGAAATGTTGAATAGTCTCGTGAATTTCCCCTTTTCTATAATGTTTTAATCCGAAATAGTTCATTCCATGTCCTATTTATGAAAACGTCCAATGAAGTTTATTTTGGTTCATAATTTCAGTCAAATAATAGTGTGGTTTGATGGGTCTTGAAAAGAACTTTCCAATGATATGTCATAAGCCCAATTTCGAGTTATAATGAGGAAGTTATGGTCAAAATACTAAAGTGAGCCTAAACCAGGCTTTATATGCGGACCCGAGGATCATGTGGAGGGTCCATTATTTTTAATTATATTTCTAAAACCATTAAGATTTATCTTAATTTTCTTGAATTATCTATAAAGTTGTTTTAAATTCTAAAGAAATTAGGATTGATTACTATATTCTAGAAGTATCTAATTTATCCTATTTTGAAAAGATAATGATTAAAGAATTTTATATCGGATAAAACAAATGTTTTTAATAGATTTTTAATTCTGATTTAATAAGGATTTCTAGAAGGTTCTAATTTATCCTATTTTGAAAAGATAATGATTAAAGAATTTTATATCGGATAAAACAAATGTTTTTTAATAGATTTTTAATTCTGATTTAATAAGGATAAGTACGGATATTCGACTAACCCAATTTGATTGAAAGTCAGATTCCGTACGAATCTTATCGTATGATATGAATTGTGCATCGTTGGATCCATCAGGCCATGATGGAAATATCGCAACGCGATGAAGTCATCGCACCGTGATAAGTCCATCGCTAAGTGTTGAAACCTGTTTTACTCCGAGTTGGACTATGACTAGTTTTCTGATTTTTTTCAGTCATTTTCTCTATAAATAGGGACGATTTTCTCCATTTCCATTCATCAATAATCACCAACAACAATCATTAATCATTTTCTCTCTCTCTCTCTCTCTCTCTCTCTTTAAGCTAAAGTTTATTCTTTCTCTCACTCACTTTCTTGATTTGCTAAACCTTTTCCTAAACATACACCATACGTCCTTCACGATACACTAATACACCTCGACATGAAAGGTTGATAGTTTTGAGGGTTCGGTCCCACATCTACATTTCAATTAATACTATTAATTGTTTGATTTAATATTTTATTGAAGTTACTAACGTGTGTATTATTTTGATCGAAAGAAGTACGAGGCATCAAAGTGAGTAATTTGATTACTTAATTATTTTTTTGATATAAAAATCATGCTTAGATTATTTTAATTCCTAGTATCATCTAAGGATGCGTTTATTACTTTCTAGTGTCATTTTTATTGCTTAGTGACATGCTAGGATTGTTATTAATCATGTTAATATCATAGCCTAAGATCTTGCTAATATAATGCTTTGAGAATATTATTATTATTATTATTATTATGATGATGATTTGTTGTGTCACTATTAATATTATTATGTTTCTTGATATGATATTATTGTTATTGCTTGATCACGCCTTTTCTCGTATATTTAAGAGAATTTGTACATGAAATCACGCTTAATAAAATAATTCATTATTATATTTAGGCTAATGTGATTTTAATTCAATTGATCACCAATAATAGATTTATTTTTTTTTTTTTTTGGAAAGTAATAAAGTATTATAAATCAGTAATTGTACAAATGTAAAAACATATACATCCTGTCAAAACAGGGCAACTCCAACCTACACAAGCCTAAAAAGAAAGGCAAACAACCCCCATCTGAATCAAGGGATCCTGATCACCTTCTAGGAAGGGTACCAGGACACACAAGAAACAGAAAAACCAAATTCAGATACCCTTGGTACCTTCTAGGAAGGGCACAGGGAGACCAGAACCTGCACAAAACAACACACTAACCCATAACAACCAGACCAGCATACAATATAAGACAACTAGACCCTAATTTTAAGCTGATGGAGCCATCTACAGTCAGCAGTTGTCCAAGTATGATTGATAAGCTACTGCCCTCTAGTCACCATCTCCCTTCTAATGACTTTAGCAACAAACTCAGGCCGGAGAACAGCATTATGCCACAAAGCATGATTTCTAGCTATCCAAATACAGTAAACAACAGCAGCCAGGCTAGCAAGAATCAAGTTCTTCTGAATATGGTTCTTTCCCTCAGCTTTCTAAAGCTTCCAGGTGTGAAGAATATCAACCTCATCTTTGTCAAACCCAATCCATTGGGATACAGCCTTCAACACCTTCCTGCTGAAACTACAGGAGAAAAAGAGATGACTGCAGTTCTCCACAGCATCACCACAGAGCAAGCAATCACTGCCATTACTCACCCCCATATTGAAAAAGTTTATCTCTAGTTTTAAGCTTTCCCAATACAGCAAGCCAAACAATAAAGGTATGCTTTGGGATATTGAAATGATTCCACACCCATTTATACCATTGAACCTTGTCCAGATCACCTTGCAACCAGTGATAACCATCACTAATTTTGTACTTCGCATTCAGCCAGCCTTTAGAATCAAAACCATGTCTCAACTCATTTTTAACTTTGCATAATAATTTCCAAGCCCACCCAGCATCTTTCTTTGGAACATAATCCCACCAATTATCACCTTTAATGTACACTGAATGAACCCATTTAACCCATAAAGAATCAGTTTTCTTGGCTATCTTCCAAACATAAGAGCGCAGAGCAGCTTTATTCCACATTCTGCGGTCTCTGATACCAAGACCACCTGCCTTCTTAGGTCTGCAGCACCGATCCCAAGCAATTGGAGGGGTAGTAGACAGTACAGCATTACCACTCCATAGAAAAGCTCTGCATAATTGGTTAATCCTATCAATGACTGATTTGGGAAGCAAAACAAATTGAGCCCAGTAAGTATGCAGACTCATCAGCACTGCATTTATTAGAGTGACCCTAGCTGCATAAGAAAGATTCCTGCTACTCCAAGAATGAAGTCTGACCAGCATCTTATCAATCAAGCTATTATAATCCACCATTTTCAAATACTTGGCATTTAAGGGAATCCCTAAATACCTAAAAGGCATATCACCCTTCACAAACCCAGACTGGCCCAAAATACTGTCTTGGTCAGATTGCTGAACATTACCAAAGTAAATTGCAGTTTTCTCCAGATTGGCTTGCAAACCAGATCTAGCTTCAAAAGTTTTAAGAGCTTTAATTAGGAGCTTGACAGACTCATTATTCCCATAGGAGAACAGCATCAAATCATCAGCAAAAATCAAATGGTTTAAGGCAAGCTCCTTACATCTTTGGTGATATTTGAATCTCCTCATCTTCCCAATTTTCTTCAGTAATCTGGATAAGTATTCCATCACAATAACAAATGAAAGGGGAGACATAGGGTCACCTTGCCTAACTCCTTTTTTCCCTTTAAAAAAACCATAAGAACCACCATTAAGCATAAGAGAGAAAGTAGGAGTAGTAACACATTGCATTACCCAAGATATGAATTGAGTGGGGAACTTCAAAGCAATCATCATTCCCTGGATAAACTCCCAACTAACAGAATCATAAGCCTTCCTAAGATCCACTTTGACAGTACATCTAGGGGGATTCCTTTTATTATTATAAGCGTTCAGCATGTCTTGACAGATAAGGATGTTATCTAGAATAGATCTTCTAGAAACAAAGGCACCTTGACAATCATCAATTAGGTCAGGCAAAACCTCCTTCAATCTAGAACAGATCATTTTAGAAATGATCTTATATACCACATTACAACATGCAATAGGCCTGAATTGAGTGACCTTATTAGCATGTTCAAACTTAGGGATCAAGGTCAGGGTAGTGGCATTTATCTGTTTAAGAAGCTTACCAGCACTGAAAAAATCCAGGACAGCATTAGTAACATCATTACCAATAATATGCCAGGCAGCTTTGAAGAATTTGCTGGAAAACCCATCAGGACCAGGAGCCTTATCATAATCAATACTCCATAGAGCAGACTTAACATCATTCTCAGAAAAGGCTCTACAAATAGCCAACCCTTGCTCATCAGATAACCTATTACCCTCATCTATAACTGCAGAATGAATGTTGCCCTGCATCCCAGCTTCAGTTCCAAGTAACCCTTGGTAATACTCCAAGAAAGCCTCACACACCTCTTTAAGGTCAGAAGTCACCTCCCCCATATTGTTCACAATGGAATAAACATTATTCTGAAGTCTTCTCTTCCTAATAACAGCATGTAAGAAAGCAGAATTCATATCACCTTCTTTGAGCCAATGAACCTTGGCTTTTTGTTTCAAATAGTTGTATCTATCCAGGTGAGTTTTAGCATACCTCACTCTAGCTTCCCTCTCCATATCAATCAGGTTCTCATTATCAGGCTCAGCTTGAAGTTTCACTTGGATTTCCAGCAAAGCCTTCTCAGCTACAGCATCCTCAGTTTCAATACAAAAGTAGTTCACCATCTTCAAATTTTTTAAAACTTTTTTCATTTCTTTCAGCTTCCTAACACATTGGAACATTAAAGTTCCATTAACATTGATCTCCCAGGCTTCCTTAACAGCATCAAAAAAATCAGGAGAATCCACCCAAAAATTAACAAATCTAAAGGGCTTCTTAACTTGAACACCAGAATCAAACAAGTTCAAAACGTAAGGGCAATGATCCATTAATCCTTCAGGGAAAAAAGTAGCCTGCATATCTGGGAGTCTATCCATCCACTGACAGTTAACAATGATCCTGTCAATTTTAGTACAAACTCTATCACATCCAGCTTGCTTATTGCACCAAGTATAGAACATTCCCCCAGCAGCCCAATCAGTAAGATTGTTCTGTCTCAGGCAATCTCTAAAAGGCTCCACTTCAGTCAGAGAAACAGGACTACCAATCCTATCAGTCAAATTCAAGATATTGTTAAAATCCCCACAAAGAACCCAAGGAATGTTCACACTTTCACCTATCTCAGTAATTTGCTTCCAAAGCTTAAGCCTAGCCACAGCCTCATTCAAGCCATAGATCATAGTGCAGAGAAAACTAACACCAGTGCCCTTATGACTGACCTGTAGGTGAATTAACTGTTCTTCACACCTAATCACAGACACATCAAAAATCTGAGGCATCCAAATAACCCAAATTCTGCCCCCTTATGGTGAGAGTAATTAGCACAAACTGACCAATCACTCCCCAGTCTATTAAACACCACTCCAAACTTCTCAGCCTTCACCTTTGTTTCAAGAAGCCCAAACAGACCAACCCCATGATGTCTAATGAACCATAAGACATCACAGAGTTTATTAGCCTTGTTTAGACCTCTCACATTCCAGAATCCAATTTTATCCATGGAATGAATAAGAGCATTCCCCCTCCTCCAGTATACTGAATCTATTACCACTGCTACTGATCAGGATAACACCAGGTTTCAAACTTTGAGGTTGCTGATCTCCATCATCATCCTGTTGAGAAACAGTAGAATTACCATTCCCATTATTAACCTTCTGAGTATCAGCCTTTTGCACAGGTTTCCATACTTTCTTCTGTCTATCCTTGTTCTGAATTTTACCAGGCTGCAATTTCATCTTATTCCTCTCCTTCACCTTGTGGTTAGGACAGTGAGCATCAATATGTCCAATCCCACCACACACCTTGCATATCATAGGTCTCCATTCATACTTCAGGTCTTGTTTAATTGTATTACCATATTCATCCAAAAAACTCAATGCAATCTGGTAAATCCACATTAAACTTCACCTCTACCATTATTCTAGCATACTCCAATCTCTCCCTAGTGGTTGTTGCCTTATCAGTCTTGATAGGATTCCCTATCATAGAGGCCAGTTTCATTAGAGTCTTTTGCCCCCGGTATTTTAATTTCAACCCAGGCAGCCTAACCTAAATAGGCACTAAGTCCACTGGCTCAGCATCAATATCCATTCCAGCCACCCACTACTTCAATATCACTGGTTTATTATCAAACCAAACAGGTCCAGCCCCCAACACTTTATCCCTCGCCTTAATAGTTCGAAATCGAACAAGGAACACTCCATTTGCCATAAGAGAGACTTTATCAATCCCATATCTTCCCCATAACCTTCTAGAAAACCCATTCACAATAGACAATGATGGTTTAGTACCAATTATATGACAGACAATCGCCGAGTTCCAGAAATCAATCTCAGGCTGAACATCCTTAAAGGTAATTTGGACCTTGTCCCCCTTACCCTTATCACAAGAACCCCCATTCACATTCTTACCTCCATTAGACAGGTCTACTCCCTCATCCCTAGTCCCCCCAAACAGGTCTTCCCTCCAATTCAATCGAGCAATATCAACAGAACTAGGAGAACGAAAAACAGGGGAACTCAACTCGGGGTTCTCAGAAATTGGGCAAAACGTATTCATAGTACAATTAGAGTGTTTAGAGTGTTTAAGCATCAAAATAGGAGTAGTATTATCCTTATTCAAGACACTATCACAACATTCATCAGTTCGAAGCTCATCATTAATGGCGGATTTAGAGGATTGAATTACCAAAAGCCAATTGTTAAACTCCTGCTGATGCTCACCACGTTCCTCCTCCGTCATTCCCATCACCTGCATTGAGTTCTCCACAACTTCATCAAGCTAGCTCTGAACCGAAACATCTTCAGTAGCAATACTCTGTTCTCTCCTTTTCGTATAATTCCTAGTTTTGGGTCCAGAATTCTTCTTTGCTTTTTGCTTTTTCTTTGATTTTGAGCTTGATCCCTTGCTTCCCTTACCCTTCTTCCTCATTGCCATTGAAATCGGCTTGAGAATCGAAGCTCAAAAAAGTGGGTTTCAATCGGATTTTCAACTTTCTCTCTCTAGTTCTTGAGACTTTCTCTCTCTAGTTCTTGAGACTTTCTCTCTCTACTTTCATTTGATTTAATTAGCTTGCATAATAATAGATTTATTTGTGCATTAATAATCAACCAACTTATATTAAATATAATTAGGATTAATATATTGATTGTATAATAGTTGGAAAGCGCACATGAATATGAGAAAAATAAAGTAGAGACCTATTCAGGGTGGGTTCAATATGTTTAGGTTGGATTTGTACCATCATCCCTGAATATCAAGTCATGGTTCAGGACCACTATGGAGTTAGCGATCTCTATGATTGTAAATGGGGTGTAACCTTCACACCCGTGGACGATTTACAAGTTCCTAAAACTTGTCGGCGACTCTTTTGCTCTAGCTTCCTTCCCTTTAGACGCCTCCATGCTTAATTGCATTATCACAGTTGGACCCAAAGTTTATGCTTGAAATATTCCCTACAATTATAAGTACATCAAAAAAAAAAAGGTCCTACATACATTTAGAAAATAAAACTATGAATTATTGTCACTTTTTTTTTTTACGGAATGAATTATTGTCACTTTCATTGTTAACCGATTTGGGAATATGCGATCATATATTCGTGTAATGCGTTGATTTATTTGTACTTTCTCTGTTCTTTTTTACTTGACCTGTTTCTTTTATCACGCTTGTCAATGCAAAATTTTAACGGTGAATAACTTTAATTCTCCATAATTAAAAAATATAAAAGTTATATATTATGATTGTACTTATTGAGACGAATTCAAAATGATCCAACATAAATATGTTTTTCCTTACATATTATTCACAAAACACGGTCAAAGGAGGGGTGGTGAATAGTTTAAAAGTCAAAGCGGGTCAAATAAAAAAGAGCGGAGGAAGTATATATTAAGAAACCTTCGATTAGATTAAGCTTACTCGAATAAATAGTCTTACCTTTAAACTTTACTTCTTTGACAAATATGAGGATAACCATAATGGATAAAGTAATAGTCTTCATTTTCTCCAACATAAGATACACAATAACATTTCTACTTCTAAAAAAAAAAAAAAAAAAAAAAAAAAAAAAAAAAAAAAAAGTTTGACATAATGTTTAATATATATATATATATATATATTAAAACTCATGGGAAGACATAATGTTTTGTCATGTGTCAACAAATTTGCCATTTGGCATATGATGTGTCGTCACCAAATCATACCATAGCATTAATTATTGAAAAACTCTATGCATTAACTTTTATGTATTAATAATAAGTTTAATTGATAAACTCTTCATATGCATGATAATTTCCCTTGAATTGGACTGTAACTCCTTAATAATTACATAATAGTAAAGTTTGTAAGAAATTACACATTACTCCATTTTATTTTGTGCATTAACTCATAAAATTGTAATCATAGTGTAAAAGATTTTTGTGCATTATGAAATAGTATATATTTTGACATCAAATTTATAAAGATTTGATTTATCATATTTTTATGATTTTAATGTAAAAAAATTGTTCTTATAATCAAATCAACTCATACAAGCAACAAACTACTTAAGCTATCATATTAAATAAATAACAAAAAAAATCACCACTTAAGCTCTCAAAACAAACAAGCCAAAATATATATATTTCGATTAAAGTAATATATTTATAATGACCCGGGGCATCGCCCGGGCCAATAACTAGTTTTTCTTTTAAAAGACAAGTGATTTCTGATCTCTTGCCGATGTACAAGTTTTCCAAAATAATGAAACTTAAAAAATTTATGAGGAATTTAATGTGATATTCATTTGTTAAAAAAGGACATAAAGAATTTTTTGGTCTCTTCTTTTTTTCTATACGGATAGAGATGAAAGTAATCAAATTTTATTATATTAATCCAATTAAGAGGTAAAGGATGGAGATGGAATAATTACTTCCGAAAGATTGACCACCTAATGAGTGTCATTTTTGACACTCAAAAGAATACATTTTAGGTTTATATATATTCGTTGTTTCTTTCTTAATTTTCCTAAGCTTACCCTTCTTAATATTAATGGAAGATTTATAATTCCTAACATACCTTTACTATTACAAAATTCCCAATTAACCATCCACGTTAGCAATTCAGTGAATTATTATTTTCCGGCAAAACCGATTTCTCAAATGGCGGTTTCAGTAGGAAAACGGAAAAATGAAGTAGCATTTTCATAAAAAGGAAAGGTTTCATCAAAATGAAACCGCTACTTCAGGGTTCGTTTGGCATTGCTGTGATTTTCTGTTTTTTGGTTTTTTGTTTTCTAAAAGCATATGAAATGAGTCCCATAATAAATCAAAAATTATATAAACTTATTATAATTATAATAATTTTAAAAACTGACAACAGAAAAGTGAAAACACCTTTTTCTTGTTTCCTGTTTTTGGTTTTTGGTTTTAAAAAAAAAAGGAAACTGAAAACCAAAACTGATGCCAAACAAGCCCTCAAGTAGTGGTTTCCACTTCAATACCATTAAAATGAAATTTGCATCCTTATCTCTCCGTTCTCTCTCATTCTCACTTTTAAATTTTTTTCATTAAAAATAATGTCTCAGTTCTCCATTGCTAATAATAATGTCTCAGTTCTCCATTGCTAATTTCCATCATCTATTCTTCCTCACTCAAAGTTTAGATCTGTCATTCATGTTTAGGCAAATCTCAATAAGGGTATCTAAGAATTTGCTAGGTTTGAGGGGTAATAACAATCATTCTACCAATAGCATATGAAATAACTAAGAACGATAATAAATCAATAAGTAAGCAGTAAACATTCAATTATATAAAGAAGATGAGTTTAGAGATACAATACTGAGTAAGGATAGGCCTCCTTGTTCAGTACGGACGCAGTTCCGTAGATAAAAGTAGAGAAAATTGTTTATATTTATATATATGCGAACGTACATGACTGTTAAAATATCTAATTCTTCTTATTTATATCTAGGGATCTCTAGGGTTTACAAATATATTCAGAATATCTTTGAAATGCATAAGATCTTCTTAATTTATCTTGTTTCTTGCTCTGTAGGTGTATCTTTGGCAAGTATCTCCTTGATTGATATGCTTGATGCTGCTTTCCTTGTTTATTTCAATCAAGCCGTTTTGCATATTCTTGCTGACTTAATGGCCTTGGATTGGTGCCCTAAATGCAATGGGTCGTGTGATAATACGGGCCCCACAATTGCCCCTAATTTTTATTTTCAAGTATTTGGAAGTGAAAATTACTTAAAAAGTCGTTGGAAGGATTTTGAATTTTTCTGAAATTATTTAAACGGTTAGCAAAATAGGAAACGTGATGGAAGTTTTAAGGCAACTTCCTCGATAACCGTTCATGGCGGTTTATTTATTTTTTGGTATTTATTGAGTGTGTAGGCTCTTGTATAATCACTTCATTGCTTTACCCCAATTTTCAGTTTCACCAGGTATTTTCTCTCTCTTCTCTGTTTCCTCTGTTTCTTTACTTCGTTGTTTTCTTTTTTGTTTTGCGATGGGTGGTCATGTAAAAGTAGTGTTTGTTGGGGTGGATGAGGGTGTGAAAAAGCTGTCTTTGGTGGCGCAGAACGTATTCCCTGCTAAGGATGTTTATCCTTCCACCATAACGAGAGAAGAAGTTCAGAGCATCGCTGCTGTTGCGCGATTCCCTGATGGGGTTGTGGTGAAAATCCCATCTTCTAGGGAGAGGGCTGACTGGACCGCCCCTGGTTGGGTGTGCTTCTTTGAGTACCCCTTTGCAATTGGGCATACCTTCCCTTTTTCTCCTCTTGTTCGCCAATTTCTCTCTAGGGTTAGGGTTTCACCTTGTCAGTTATTGCCCCAAACTTGGAGGGTTTTGAGAATTTTGGATTTGTTGAGTGCGAAATTGGGTTTAGAACTTGATGTGAGGGATTTGTGTTATCCTTATACTATTAGGACCAGTGGTAAGGGTCAGGTTGGTCTTCGTTTGAAGGATGGTGTTGGTCCTTTGGTGACTGATTTGGAGAAGGCGTTTGACAAGAAGTGGTATCACAAGTTCTTCTTTGTGAGGATTGATTCGTTGGGTGGTGATTGTGACTTTTTGATTGACACTGTTGAGGCCGAAGGTATTTTGTTTTCTCATTTTCTTGTGTTTTGCTCTCCTTCTTTGTTGATTTGGACTTATTTGCTTGATGGTTGCAGTGAGTAAATTGAAGCAACGTTCTTAGTCTCCGTCCCTGATAGACAAGTTGTACGAGTTGAGTGTAGACGAAAGATCTTTCATCAAGTTGACGCAATCAGAAGCGGTTATCCAGATCAAGTCCTTGGACAATTCTAATTCTGAGCAGAAAGTTGCCCCAACTATGTCTCAAGGTATGTTCTTCTTTTTTCTGATGTGCTTGTGATTTTTGTTGTGTTGTTCCCTGTAAATGTGTCTTGTTGTAAATTTGTTTCGCCCTTGTTAATGATTTACTTAGTTCTTAATTTGTTTGTCCTTTCTGAGGTGGTTATGTATCTTGCTGAGTATGTTTGTCGTGTTCCTTGTTGTATGCGTTTGTCATGTTCCTTGTTGTATGCGTTTGTCATGTTCCTTGTTGTATCCCCTTTTGAATTCTGCCATGTTCCTTGTAGATACTTCAAGGTCACTAAGGTCTCATAACCTTCTTAGCTCATCCTCTCTCCTGGGCCGCCTTAAACATCGTTCTTCTCCTCTAACTAGTGAGGTTGTTCCTCTCAACACGGTGGCTCCAAAGAGCGGTCTTCCCCCACCTCCACCTCGTACTGGCCTTAAGAGGAAGTTGGGGGTACCTATTGATGTTGATGCTGCTGATTTCTCTTTTGATTCCTTGGCTCCGCATGTGGATACCTTACTGTTTCCGTCCTTCAAGGATCGCCAGTCCTCGCAGACTTTCGTTGACCTTTCTCAAGAGGCTGATGTGCAGTCTTTCCAGGTATGGTATACTCCGAAAAAAACAGATGTTTAATAAACATGGTTATATCGGATTGCGCATCTCTTACTTGATTCTGTGTTCTGCAGAGCCTTCAGTCTTGTTTGGGCGTACTGGGCAAAGTGTCAGAGTTTACTCGAGTGTATAAGGCTATGAAGAAGGAGCGTGATACTCTTTCTGACAAGTACAAGGCTGCCACTGAGGCTCTGAAGATTGAACGTGCTAGGCATAGGGAATGCATTGCTGAACGTGATGGGCTGAAGAGGACCTTGAAGGAGGCTGGAAACGAGGCTGTTGATGCTGCAGCGTATTACTTTGGGAAAGCTCGTCTGGAAATGATGGAGGAGTTTCAGCAAGGAAAACATGAGGCCTGGGATTATGATGCTGACAAGGCTGCTTTTGAGGTTGTATTTCCTGCAGGGACTGCTGCTCCTGGCACATTGTTGCTGAGCTATGTTGATGAGGAAGTGAATTCTCCTCACAACGCCGAGGTCAGGGATGTCCCGGAGAGTACGAAGCCTGTTGCTGAGGAAGTGGTCCCTGCTGATAACATGGATGAGAATTAGTTTCAATGGTGTTGTGTCACCTTAAAAAAATTTGTTAACTTTGAAGGATGTTTGTTTTTACTGCCTTAGTGCAGTTAGATAATTTTTATTTTGTATTTGTGCTACTCTTTTGTAGCTGGATGATTTGTTTGTTTTGTTACTTTGCAACTAAGTAATTCTGCCTGTTTTGCTATGTTGATCTTTATTTATGTTTCTTATTGTATCTTTGCTGTCTTATGGTCGTATTGCAGTTGTATTATAGTTATATTACAGTTGTAATATGAATGTAGTGTTGCTTACATGTGTTTGCTTATTCTGTGGGGACAGTTTTACAATGACCTTCTTACTTGATTTGTTCCTTGCAAGGATGATTAACCTTTGCTCTGTGATGACCTGTTGTGCTCTTGCCTAGCACTGTAGGTGTTGTTCCTTGCAAAACAGAATAATGTGAGGGGTGGCCGTGGGTTTCCCCAACGGCCCTCCGATGCCAAAGTCAGTACTCGTAATGATCATAAATTGAATTGACAAAGTGTGAGTAAAGAGGAGTACCTTTCGTGCTGATTTTGGCTGCTGGAGCTTTTTGTGCTTTTCTGTTTTTTCTTTTTTTTTTTTGTTTTTTTTTTTGTTTTTTTTTTTGTAAAAATAGATAAAAGTGAAATGATAACTACGTACCTTCGCTCCTCAGAAATGATATAGCTTTAAGTGTGCTGCATTCCAGCTTCGTTGTACCTATTTTCCTTCTGCATTTCTGAGTCTGTAGGCTCTATTTCCTACCACCTTAATGATCTCGTAAGGTCCCTCCCAGTTGGGTGCTAATTTCCCTGCGTTCACTTCTCTGGTATTTTCGTATACCTTCCTGAGAACCCAATCTCCCAACTTGAAGACTCTTGTTCTGACATTCTTGTTGAAGGATCTTGCTACTTCTTGCTGATATGCTGCCATTCTCATTCTTGCGTCTTCTCTAAGTTCTTCCACTGTGTCTAGGTTGTGAATTAGCTCTGCTTGATTCCTTTCTTCTGTCATTAATCCATATCTTGTTGTGGGAACTTCTACCTCTGTTGGGATCACTGCTTCACATCCGTACACCAACGAGAATGGGGTGTGGCCTGTAGCGTCTTTTGGGGTTATCTTGTTTGCCCATAGTATGTTGGGTAGCTCGTCTGCCCATTTCCCTTTTGCGCCTTCCAGCCTTTTCTTCATGTTACCTATGAGGACTTTATTGCTTGATTCTGCCTGTCCATTTGCCTGTGGGTACCTAGGTGTGGATGTAATGAGGGAGATGTTCCATTCCTTACAGAACTTTGTAGTCTTATTGCTGATGAACTGGGATCCATTGTCTGTAATGATCTCTGCTGGTACCCCGAATCTACTTAGGATGTTTCTTTTTATAAATGATATGACGTGCTTATCCTTGATTTCCTTGTATGCTTCTACTTCGATCCATTTCGAAAAATAGTTTGTCATTGCTAAGAAGTATACTCTTTGTCCTGATGATGGAGGGAGCTTTACTATATCCATTCCCCACTTCATGAATGGCCAAGGTGTCAGTGTTGGATGTAGCTCTTCTGATGGCCTATGCGTCAAGGGTGCGTGCTTCTGGCATGCTAGGCACTTCTTGTCGAATTCTGCTGCATCCTTTCTCATGATGGGCCAGTAGTATCCCATTCTAAGTGCTCTGTTGGCTAAATTCCTTCCTCCAGAATGATTTCCACACTCTCCGCTGTGTAAAGACTGTAAAACTTGTTGGGCTTCCTTTACTTCTAGGCATCGTAAGAAGGGGCCTGCTGCAGATTTCTTGAAGAGTACGTTGCTTATTAGGCAATACTTGGAGGCTTTTTGAGCAAGTGCTTGAGCTGCTACTTTCCCTGTTGGTTTCGTCGTGTCCAAGAGGTATTCTTTCAGTGGTGCTGTCCAGTTGTTGCTTTCTTTCTCTGTAGGGTTTTCTTGAACTTTGTAGACGCTCACAGTCGATTCTTTCTCTATGGCTGGAGAAAGTACGTGCACTAGGGGGATAGCTCCAAATTCTTCTGGGTTGATGTTTGATCCCAAGTTTGCTAGTGCGTCTGCTTCAGTGTTCAAGTTTCTGGGTACTTGATCTATCTTGAATTCCTTGAACTCTTTAATGAGCCTCTTTGTGACTTCCAGGTAGGCTACCATCCTGGCATCCTTTGCTGCATATTCTCCGTTAACTTGATTTACCATGAGTAAGGAGTCTGAAATTACCTCTAGATGTTGTATCTTCATGTCCTTTGCAACGGTTAATCCTGTGATCAGTGCTTCGTATTCAGCTTCATTATTAGTGGCTTTGAAGTTGCACCTTATTTCTTGTGCTATCTTGTCTCCTTGGGGTGATGTCAGTACTATCCCTAGGCCTACTCCACGTATGTTTGCTGCGCCATCTGTGTGGAGTATCCACTTTTGTGTAGCTTTTGGTTCCTGTAGTGCCAATACTTTTTTTTGCGCTTCTTCCTCAAGGTTTGGGCTGAAGTCTGGTACAAAGTCTGCCAAGGCTTGTGATTTGATTGCTGTTCTGGGCTCCTAATTACTCCTACAGGGTTAACGTTAAAGCAATACTCATGTAACTTAGGTGGGAGTTCAGGATCTTCCCTCCAATCAGAAAATCCTTCTTCGACAGCATTGACTGTTCCCTCATCAAAGCGGGAACGCTGATACGGCTTGAATCGATGATCCCTTCTGGGAAAATTGTTGTTCCTTCTTGACTGGCGATCTGGCTCGGGAGTCTTTCTTGCATATGCATCTTCCTCAAATCTGACTTGAGCCATAGCTTTGGCTTGCACATCTTCAAAGGTTGTACAGGGATATTTAGTCAACTCCTTGTAAAGCTCACTGTGGTCTAGCAATCCTCTTCTGAACGCTTCGATTGTTGTGGGAGCATTACACTTATGTATTCCAATCTTCTCCCTGTTGAACCTATTAAGATAATCTCTCAAGGATTCACCATGTCTCTGCACAACGCGGTACAGATCTGAAGATTGCTTTTCGATTTTTCTGCTGCTAGCAAATTGGACCTTGAATAGGTTCACCATTCCTGTAAAAGATCGAATAGTCCCATTATCTAAATTAATGAACCAGGTTAGAGCTGGACCTGATAGCGTGGCTCAAAAGCCTTTGCACATGATAGCCTCTCTGATGTCTCTAGGGATTGAGCTTGTCATCATCTTCTGTTTGTAAAGGGACACATGCTCATCGGGGTCTGTTGTTCCATCATACATGGCCATATTGGGCGTGCTGAACCTCTTTGGGACCTCTACCATGGTGATCTCTTCTGAAAATGGGGATTCTACATAGCCATCTGCTGCCTCTTCTTCCATGGGTTTCGGCATTCCAGGGATTTTGGCTATTTTGGCCTCGATTGTCTTGAGGTATTCCTTGACCATCCTTTCTACTTTTTCCTCTTTGGCTCCTTCCTGACTGTCCTTCTTGGGGGTTCCTGCATCCAAAGAGTCTAGATCCAGGGTTGTTTCTCTGTTGTTAGATCCTTTTTCCCCGTTACGGGTGTGAAAGGTTCCGGACAAGTCGAGCTGCATGGCTATACTTTTAGTGCTCTTTCTGGTGTTAACAGTTTTAGATGCAAATGATTGTATTTGGCTGCAAAGGGCTTCATTTTGTTTGGTAAGGCTGGTGAGCTTGGCTTCATTTTGGACCTTTTGAGCCAGCAGCGTTTCAATTTGGCTTTTCTGCTGGTCTAAAGTTTGGCGGAATGCGTTCATTCCTTCATTAATTTCGGCAATAGTGAAAGGTACTGGTTGCCCAGTCATGGTGTTTGTCCTGGTTTTTGGCGAATTGGTAGGTTAATTGATTATCAGCCCCACGGTGGGCGCCAAATTGTTTAGGCAAATCTCAATAAGGGTATCTAAGAATTTTCTAGGTTTGAGGGGTAATAACAATCATTCTACCAATAGCATATGAAATAACTAAGAACGATAATAAATCAATAAGTAATCAATAAGTAAGCAGTAAACATTCAATTATATAAAGAAGATGAGTTTAGAGATACAATACTGAGTAAGGATAGGTCTCCTTGTTCAGTAGGGACGCAGTTCCGTAGATAAAAGTATAGAAAATTGTTTATATTTATATATATGCGAACGTACATGACTGTTAAAATGTCTAATTCTTCTTATTTATATCTAGGGATCTCTAGGGTTTACAAATATATTCAGAATATCTTTGAAATGCATAAGTTCTTCTTGATTTATCTTGTTTCCTGCTCTGTAGGTGTATCTTTGGCAAGTATCTCCTTGATTGATATGCTTGATGCTGCTTTCCTTGTTTATTTCAATCAAGCCGTTTTGCATATTCTTGCTGACTTAATGGCCTTGGATTGGTGCTCTAAATGCAATAGGTCGTGTGATAATACGGGCCCAACAATTCAATTCATTCTTCCTATTTCCATTAGCATCCTCAAATCAAATTGTTTAGGGAACTTTTTCATTCAGCTTGAGGGCATGGATAATTAAGTTTGAGAATTTGATTTATTTAATTCAATTGGTTTTGGGTAGTTTCATGGAATTGTCTTGCAATTCTCTTTCTCAATCCTTTTTTTTTTAATCAGTTTATACTAAGAGTACAGTGTGGATCGGAGTTTACGCCACTGGCTTTGCTTTCTTCATCACCACTAATGTTTTCAAGGTCCCCATTGTCATCTACCCGCCTTCACATACATTGCTGCAAGGTTTATGAAAAATTTAATGTTATTAATTATGTAATTTGAATCTAACTATGAGATTGTATTAGTTTTCTTGTTTCTTTTATAATTAGTAATATTATATATTTCCCTCAATGTAACAATTTCCAGATTCATACAACATATTTGAGAAAGGAAGAAACTAGGTCATTAATAATCCTTCTTATGATCAAACAAATTTATAATCACTTAACTAACCTAAATACAAGTATAGAGGTAAGTCAAGGGTCATACTACAAGGAACACAGTCTATGCCTTAGCTAGGTGGCAGTCAAAGGAGAAAGACGACTATTCAAACACTAATAAACTACAAAAACAAAGCAATCAAACGAACTATATAAACACTAGGAAACGGGGATCAACATGTAATCATGATAAATGCACCAATATGGAGTAGGTCAAGCTAATTAATAGTTGTAAGGACTAATGGTAAAAGCTATCAATAGGAATTGAAGTGTTATCTCCTAATCATCAA
Organism: Chenopodium album; assembly: GCF_948465745.1. Classification (NCBI taxonomy): domain Eukaryota; kingdom Viridiplantae; phylum Streptophyta; class Magnoliopsida; order Caryophyllales; family Amaranthaceae; genus Chenopodium; species Chenopodium album. The sequence continues at coordinate 46,137,017 of NC_137838.1, forward strand.
ACTAGGTTCACTCTAAGAGTGACAAATTAAGAGAATCACAAATCAAACCAATTCATAATTGGCATCCAAAATCAATTGGTCATGTCAAATGATTTAATGCAATCTAGTTTAGTCATTAAGGCCTAATTAAATTAAACACATGTAAGCTCCATTAATCAATTTAATCTCTGTTGGGGTTTGGTAAGTCCAACTTACCGCGGAAACGACCCCGACCCAAAGAACCACTCGCAATTAATAAAACCATAAAGCATAACAAATAAACATAAAAGGATAGAATCGTAATTTGCCTTTGACGCGTGCTTCGCCCGACCTAATGGGCTCTTACTTGAAAGCTTTAGCTCCGAAAATACCGAGCCTCCAACGGTATCCACCCACAAAGGACGAACACCGACTTTTTAGGTCCACTACTTTGGAGTTAGCAAGGTCCGACCAAAACCCGAGTGATTAAATGAGTTCAAAGGTTTTCACAATGGTGATGCCTTTTTCAACTCTCACTCAAGTGATTTTCCCAATACCCCAACTTGGGTATTTATAGGGAAAACAAGAGAGTGAAAAGGCTCTCCCATCAATGTGGGAGAATTTGATATTTCCATTTTATTTTAAAGTTAAAATAAAATAAATAATCAAACTAGTAATAAATCAACAAGTGGCAAGCTCATGAGAGAGGTTAGGTGAGGACCATTTGGAGGAGGGGGGGACCAAACTTGCTCCCCACTCCCTCTCCAAAAACCGGCCACCTCATTCCTTAAGCCTCCCCTTACAATGCTCCACATGGCACCACACTTGGGCACCAAGGCACCCCAAGGTGGGCTGCCATGTGCGGCTGCCAGCAGGCCCAGCACAAGCGTGCGGGCTGCTTGGCGTTGCTGGCCAGCAAGCCCAGCACAGCTTGTGCGGGCTGCTTGTGCACTCGGCCAGCAAGGCGCGCATCAATGATGCGGGCTACTGCTGAGTGCCAATGCTCCTTGCGCGCGTTGGCCAGCGTTGCTAGCATGCGATGCTAGCATTGGTGCGCTAGCACGCACCAGCCAGCCTAGGCTCGGCTTGGTGCGCGTGCTAGCGACCATGCTACACCGAATGCCCCTAGCACTCGGTTTTCTCGGGGCATTCGAATGCTAGGGGTATTTTAGTCTTGTTGATTTATTATTTTTGTGTCTCGTCTTTTATTGTTTTGACTCGACTTCCGACGCTCGGTTTCGACGCTCTAAGCTCGAATTTCCGACGTCTAAATATTTAATACTCGGGCGACGAATTAATTTCTTAAGAATTAATTCGTCGAGTCTGTTCGTATATTTGCTAGGGTGTGACCTGAAGGGTTCAGTCAAGATTAAGCTGTAATATTAATTATACATTAATATTACTGATCGAAAGCGGCCTCCACCCAGGCATTCCGATCACTTGACCTTGCTGAATATATTAGCTTTCTAATAATTTTGAACTCCCTATCAGAATAATACACTTGTTCGAAGGACACCATTCCTTTCAATCTCAACAATCAATTAACCTGCCTAAATCCCCAAATTAGTCACAATAATCAATCAAGCATGTTTTACCAAAACCATAGCAAGAGGATCTACTCACTAATCATCATCATTCAACCAAAGAAGCAATTAAAAGCATGAATCAACAAAATATGAAGATCAACTAAACTAATCAAAGCATCAATCAACAAAACTAAAACAAGAGGAAATTAAAGAAATTAAATAGAGGAGAGAAAGTGAGCAATGCTCATTGAATGATTATGGAGTTTTTTAATACAATTGTCACCCTTGAATTAATCTTTAGAATATAAAATCTCTCTTTGATCTTCCTCACTTTCTCTCTCTAGAACTACTCATAATCTAAATCCTAGATCTAGAAAGAGAAGCTCTCAAATAAGCCTAGTTAAGAAAGAGGATTTAAAATGAAGTACTCTAAAGTTGGGTTACAAAGAAGAAGCCCCGAACTATTTGTAGATAAAATAAATACAATGCAATAAGTCGAGCAGGGTAGCTCTAGCAAGATGGTCAGGCGCCGGCACGCTAAGGAACTTAGCCGAGCTACCCATTTTTGGGATCGGGCAGCAGGCCAAGTTCCATGCCCGAGCTAGGAAGCATATCGCATCTAGCAAAGATGTACCATGTCACGGAAGGTTGCATCGCTACACTATACCTTATTTAATCTCATAACTTGCTCTTCACTAAACCTAACAAGTAATACCCAAGCACATAATCAACCAAAGCAACGGATTAAGCCGGAAGCAATAAATACGTTGATAAACGTATGTTAGATTCGAATATCAAATTCAATCTTAGAGCGTTGATAACGAGCATCAAACGTCAAGTCAATTTTAGAAATCAGCTAGACAAAAAATAAGTCAAACGACACATTGTGCTAGGCTCGGAAGCCTAGGATGAGGCCTTGTTGCACCACACATGTGAGGACAAGTATCGGACCACAAGGCACGGCTTAAAGCCGCACACCCGTAAGGAAGTAACCATCAAAACGTTATTTGCCTTGTTATAGGAGGTTGGTGCACTGGCAAGCCACGCTAGCTAACAACGCTAGCTGGCATGTTAACTGGCCTTGGTATGCCTCACTAGCAAGTCTAGTAGCTCTAGCGCAACGTGCTGAGCCTCGCCAACACAATCAAAGTAAGTTAGGCTTGCGATCTCTGTAGGCCCAGCCTTGGGAGCTAGGCTGCCAGGAAGGCGCCTTGCTGCCCAAGGCAAGGCCGACTAGCTGGTTGCCTATGGTTGGGCGGTTTGGGAATGCTTACTCTCCAAGGAGATCTTGTGGTCTTCCTACCTACTCTTGCTAAGAGTGTAACAAAAGTCGTTTCCTTATTTGGTTAAGGTATTTAATTTGTTATGGAATTAAATTAAATAGCTAAGGTTTTGCATTTTGGATGGTGTGCCTCCTTTATAAATATGCAATTCCTCTATTTTCCATGAGAATTTGATTCTTGGCATCTCCATTTAAAAGTGAGAAAACTAAGAGTCTAATTCTCTAGTCGCGTTGTGACATGTTCTAAACTAACACGTTAAGACCAAGGTTGGACGTGTCAGGTGGACGACGTTAAAGGAGCCACGATTGGGGTTCTTGCTTGCGATTGTTGCCAAATATGCACCAAAGGTCTATCGTCTTTCCTTATATGTGTTTTAAATGTTAATCGTATTTATTTACAGGAAATTTTGACTTTTGCTACCACTAAAATTCAGCATTGGGATTTTTGTTGCCCATTTAAAATTTTATTTTATTTTACTACCATCCAAAAGCAAAATGAAAATAGATTTTACTACCAGCTACCACTTAACAAAATATGTTACTTTTTCTATTTTATGGGGCCCACTAGATTAATTCCATCCATTTTCTTTTTCTCTCTCCATGAACTTTAGTCATAAACCCCCACCACTTCCACTTCCACTTCCCGGCAGCCCCCACCATTATCCAGCAACTCCTACCTCTTAAATGCACCACACCTCCACGGAGCTCTAAACAACAGGCCCTTAGTTGTTTTTGTACTAAACAATCCTTATTGGCATTTCCGAAAATTTGCCTAATATATTTACACCTAAAAATTCAAATGGAAAAGAATTTTCTATTCATCTTGTAGAGAGAGAAACACTCTCTCTTCTCTCTATAAAAACAGAGTTTTCCCCCAAGCCTCCCTTGCCGTCGACGGCCAGAGCTTTTCCGCTCAACCATGGTCGTTGGTGAGCATCTCTTGACGACCTCAAGTCTAATTAGTTAGGCACGGTTTTTCCTAGCTACCCCGAACACTCTAATTTTACTAAAGAAAAGTTAGGGTTAGGGTTTCAATTTTGATTTAGGGCATTTTTTAGGTCCTATTCTCATGGCCCATTTCTACTTCGAAGCAAGGATCCGCGTTTTGGCTATTATATTATCTACTGGTTTCTCAGTGGTATAGGTGCAACCGCGCATCTGTTGAGTCTTTATCCTTTGTTTGCCAGAGTTTTCGGGTACGTCTTGTTTGAGCTATGGAGAAGTTTGTTTGCTATATATTTCTCAGTTTGATCCTTAGTTTCTAGTTGTTTGGTTTTTTAAGTTGGTCTTTGTTTAAAGTTTTTATAGATAAGTTTGAAGAACTTAGGGGGATTTTGTGTATTGCTCATGTTGAAAAAGATGATATATCTTCTCATAAACTAGAGCTATTAGTTGGGAAGTTGGAGAATCCTTTTGGTGTTTTGAAATTTGTTAGGGGTTTGAGAGATGAAGGTAACAACTTCTATAACTAGAGTAATATAGGTTTAGTGCTTGTAAAATACCATCTTGCACTCAAGATTTTATCTTTTGTTTTCATTTGTAATGATGAAGATAAATCAGTCTTTTTGAGCCTTGTTGTGTCTCTCAATCTGAACTTGGATGCTTGTTATGTCAAAGAGAAAAACTTTGATAAAGTGGGTCAATTGAGTTTGGCAGTTTTGTGTTATGATACTTCTAATGTGAAAGCTTACTTTAGAAGGGTGGTGACAGCTTTAGAGCTTAATAAACCCAACTTAGCTTTTAAGATTGATTCCAATAATAGAGAATTTCAACAAAAACTCAAGGAGGTGACGTTTGTGTTGGGTTAGTCTCTGGATTTTGTTGATGAGACACTCACAGTTACAAGAGAGGATAAAATGTTTCAAGATTTTATGCTAATTTTGGGAAGGAATAAGAAAATAAGAAGTTAAGGAAGAAAGGGAAAAGAAATTATTGTGTTCGTAGGGGTATTGGTATAAAAGATGTCGCCAAAAGAAAAAAGGATGGTGTTGGCTTATCTTTGAACTCGTAGGAAGGTATGATTAATCCTATCGATCAAGATCAAAGGCCCAATGTTGTTAATAACAATTCTGATCTGAAGTCAATTTCAGAAGAAAACAAAAAACCCAAATCTTACAGGGCCAATTTATCGGTTTTGTAACCGAAAACATATTGATTCCTAATTGCATCTCACTCCAACAATGTATGGAGCGATTTCTAAAGGACGAACACCACACTTGTAGACACTGATATGAAAAGAAAAACAAAGATCTATTTTTGAGGAATTTTTGTGAGTTTTTGAGTGCAAAAACAAATAAAGATATGATCTTGGATACAGATCTAAGCTAAAATAATAAACAGAAAGTAAGATTATCTAGCAAAATAACTTGAGTCACTAGTCACATAATCTAGAGAAACATGGGTTTCAATCTAATCAACCACAAAGTTTGATAAAGATTGAGATTTTACCACAAAGAACTCAAAGAAGAGAAAAACTCTCATAATTTCAATATTCAAAACAAATCTATTCTATTACATCATAAAATACCTCCTTTTATAGGGAGGCACTAATACATGAAATAAAACCCTAAACCTCATTAAATCTAAACCATACAAAATAAAAGGCTAGGATTAATTACAAGATAGTAACTAAATAAATACAACCTAAGTCACATCCCACATACGAGGACAATTATCTAAATAATTCAATTTAAGCTCAAATATTTTCCGATCTTGATCAAGTCAACAATAGTCAATTTGGCCCAAAAGTAGTGTCCATGCTCTCGCATCAAACTCCTCCTCTTCAAAAGGAATTGTCCTCAATTCCTAGTGGTAACAGCAAGCCGACATGATCAAACGAATGGAGATGTTATTTATTGAAAGCAAATAAACATCACTCATAACCAAGAAGCATCGTCAACAAACCTCCCGGATCAAACACCCAAATAGCAAATCCAAGAGTGTAATAATATAGAACCAAGGAGTACATCACCCAAACAAAGACGCAATTAAGATGTCCAAGCGTATTTCTCCACTCTCCCAAAATGAAATCACCATTCTTAGTTAAGCCCAATTTAGAAATGAATTCACATGTTCGCTTGTTAATACTTGCTCCCACATAGTAATAACAATCGTTGAGTAGAGACACATGCGATGGAAGACAAGGTAACATGTGAAAGGGAATATTAAGTTCAAATTCAATTTCTTCATCAAAAATAGGGGGTCCAACAAAATCAATTTGCTCATCAAAGATGGAGCCAAGATTATCCCTTTCTACAAACAAATCCAATCCCATTGTCCAATAACTCATATGAACAACTTATAATCTCAAATGATGACAATAATAATAAATCCAGAATAAATGTCGAAATTGAGCACCGTTACCAAACTGTCCTGTCAGTATCTCAGAACACCCGCTCCTATAATTGAAGCGTCCGCTCCTCACTATTACGGAGCCTCGAAGCTATGGAGCCACACTCCTCTGTTCTGCAAAGAGCAAACCCATATGCGGCCCGATAGAGACCCGAATGAAGCCCGATGAAAACCGAATCAAGTTGGGTGCTTGACTGGGTATTAATCACACAAAATAACAGTGGTCGCGGTTGGTGGTGGAGCTGTAAAAATGTGGTGATGGAAACAGCCTTAAGGACGACACTCGAACAAAAAATATTTGGGTTGGTTCAAAATTTGTGGGTCTTTGAATTTCTTGGAGAAATTGGATGAAAGGTTGGTTTTTTACGGTGGATTCTCGCAGCAAATGAAGACCTTGAATGAGAGGTTAGTGAACGGTGATGATTAATATGATAATGGTTGGTGGTGATAATGAAATGGTGTTAATAATGGGGAACTGAACAGGCAGCAACACAAATTCGTGGGTTTCCCTTTTTTTTTTTTTTAATTTGGTTGGATCAAAAGGTTGATAACCTTTGGCTCATGATACCATTTGGTATGAAAAGAAAAAAAAGATATATTTTTAAGGAATTTTTGTGAGTTTTTGAGTGCAAAAAAATTAAAGATATGATCTTGGATCAAGATCTAAGCTAAAATAATCAACACAAAGTAAGATTATCTAGCAAAATAACTTGAGTCACTAGTCACATAGTCTAGAGAAACAAGGATTTCAATCTAATCAACCACAAAGTTTGATAAAGATTGAGATTTTACCACAACGGAGAGATCACAAAGAACTCAAAGAAGAGAAAAACTCTCATGATTTCAATATTCAAAACAAATCTATTCTATTACATCCTAAAGTAACTCCTTTATAGGGAACCCTAAACCTCATTAAATCTAAACCATACAAAATAAAAGGCTAGGATTAATTACAAGATAGTAACTAAATAAATACAACCTAAGTCACATCCCACAAACGAGGACAATTATATAAATAATTCAAATTAAGCTCAAATATTTTCCGATCTTGATCAAGTCAACAATAGTCAATTTGGCCCAAAAGTAGTGTCCATGCTCTCGCATCTGACACCTAAATGTGTCTCCCCAAAACAAAACCTAGTGATGAATACCTTTCACGTCATTTGATTATCGAACGAAGTGAAAGTGTGAAAAATCTAGTGATGCGGTTGTTTTTATTAAAATTTCTCTCTTTCTGTTTTTGAAAATATGTTCTATTTATGAAAATAGTCAGTCTAATTTAGTTTGGTCCATGATAAGGGTCCAATAATAGTGTAGTTGGATTGAGCTCACAAAGAGCTTTCCAAAGATATATTATAAGCCCAATTCCGATTAATAATGAGGAAGTTATGGCCAAAATACTAAATTGGACCCGAAATGAATTTTATATGCGACCCAATGATCAAGAGGAGGGCCTATTAATTATTATTCCTATGAATTTTAATAATGAGGAAGTTTTACTTGGAATAAAATAAGTGTTTTATGATAAACCCAATTTGATAAATGTGGAATTTACTACTTAATCATATTAAGAACAGGATTCTGCATACAAAGCGCGTTTTATTTCTGACTCAGCGCAAGGCGACAAACCTGTCGCCGACGCTGGTTCCCGTCGTCTGGCGCTGGCTCTTGTCGTTCGCGACAGGAGGTTTTTTATTCCGAATGAAACTTGGTTTCTTTTCTATCGGTTTCCGGACTATTTTTTTTATAAATAGGGTCCATGGCCTCCGTTTTCAAAGGACCCAGAATTCTCTAATTCTTTCTTTCTCTTTAAGCTAGAAGCTTATTCTTTCTCCCTCATCCTAAACCTTCTTGTCTTACAAAATTCCACACTCACAAAATCTAGACACACCTAGTCAAGTTCGAAGTTGCCTTCGCCCTAAACGTGAAAGGTTGATAATTTCTGAGGGTTTGGTCACAAATCTCTATTTCAATAATTTAAGTTAATTGTTTGATTTAATATTTTCCTTAAAGTTACTAACGCGTGTATTTTGTTATTAGAAAGAGATAAGAGACATCCAATTAAGTAATTTAATTACTTTAATTGTTTTTTTGATATAGAAATCATGCTTTGATTATTTTGATTCCTAGTATCATGTTAGGATGCCTTCATGATTCCTAGTATCATATTAGGGTACTAACTAATATTTCTAATATCATGTATGTTTCTATAATGCTTTCTATTCTTTTTAATATTATGTTAGTATCATGTTAGGGATGAAGCTTTGATCTTTAATGTTTGGAGACATGCTAGGGTTTGTTATTAATCTTGTTAATATCATGCCTAGGATTTTGCTATTAATATTATGCTTTATTGTTAACATGGTTGTTATGATGACTGATATGATCATTATTGTTCTTATTATTGTTGCTTGATATATTGTTATTGTTATTGCCTGATCACGCCTTTTATTAATGGTTAAAAGGAATTTGTACGTAATACTTTTAATAATCTTGTTTAGGCTAATATGATTTTAATTCAAGTGATCGCCAATAAAAATTTGTTTGTGCATTAATATTCAATCAACATCGACAAACAGGTTTAGGGTTAATACATTGATTATATGTTAGTCAGAAAGCGCATATGAATACGACAAGAATAACATAGAGGCCTATTTTTAGGGCAGGTTCAATCTCTTTTAGGTTGGATTTGTACCTTCATCCCCGAATATTTAGTTATGGTTCCAGACCACTATGGAGTTAGAGATCTCATTGATCGTGAAGGGGTGTAACATTCACCCTGTGAACGATTTACATGTTCCTAAAACTTGTTGACTACTCTTTTACTCTAACTTTCTTCCATTTGGACACCACCATACTTAAGTGTATGATCACAGTGGGGTTCAAGTGTGGGATGCTTGAAATATTCCCTACAACACTACTATTGCTCTTCCAAGAAAAATTTTATTAGAATTCGAGTACTTGATTCTCAAAAGAAGGATTGTGTTTAAACTCAAGAAGTTTTTACAACAATGGAGATTAGTCACACCCTTGTGAAAGGACATGATAGGTGTGAAACAACTCCAATTTTGATGCAAGAAGATTTGAACATAGGTATTGTTAAATCAAGTGTCATCGTGTGAAAGTACATCGGTGTCTCTTCCAGTTGCTCCATTCCGCTCTCCATTGAAGGCTGCTACGAGCCCTAACAAATCCTCTCAGAATGTGATGATATTTGTTTCCTCTCGTCGTTTCAGAGCTAGAAAGAAAAGTGATTCTCCAAGGAATGTAACTTCCTCTGTTTTTACCAACTCTTTATTTTGCAGGTTGAGTGGCTCTAAAAAAAGCGTCCTACCCTGTCAAATACTTCTAGTTTTCGAATAGAAAGTTGTTGTATGGTTCTACCCCTAATGTTCTAATGTGTACTTTAGTTTAGGATTAATTTAGGATTCTACTGATGTCAAAAAAAAAAAAAAAATAAATCAAATGATGTCACAATGGAAGAAATTGATTTAGAATCATACTAACATAGCTATTGTGATATGCTATAAACACATCTTGAACATAGGAACCTGAAATGTCAAATAATTCATCCATTTAAGTAGCACGAATTTGAATTTACAATTATCAAGCATTATTTATACAATACACTATATAAAACACTGCATATATACAGATCCACTGCAACTTTCGGCAGGATTTGGTTGCCCCTCCTCCTTCCCTCTCTTCCAAAGCTAAGAAGATAAAGAGACCCAGAGTATTTCTACAAGGAGACCTAAAACCCAGAAATATTATAAAACGCTAGCCCCATTGCCTGACACTCCATCTCTAAGGTAAATAGTAGACCCAGGTTGCTTGGACAAGATAATATTTCCAGCGTGATCTGTAGTTGTGTACCTCAGAAGATGGGGACCAGACACAATTCTGCAGGAATTCCATGTCTCAGCTGCTAAATTGACACCGTAATAGACCAGGTGATCCAATACACTATTCCCCATAACTGACCTGAAATGCCAAGAAAAGCATAATAAGATGCAATATAACAAGCACAAAGTACAAATGTTATAGATAAAAAGATCTTAAATCAAGTTCAATATTGCATAGTTTCTTGTATATTACAGATAGAATAAGAGTTCCAAGTTCCAACAACAGGTCAAGAAGGTACAACCAAGATTTACGCAAATAATTTCTCAGTAAATGTAATTCGGCAAAGTGGGTAACAGAGAAAAATTATACTTAGCAAATAGGTTTCCTAATTTTTCTAACTGAGAAGAATTCAGAGTATAGGTGGATCACTTTAGTTTCATTGAAAAAGTGACAAAAGAGTCAGCTTAATATTGATATATTTTTATAGAAAATCCATCGTATAATGCAAGCTTCAAACTATAACCATTGAATGCTTCCAAGTTCAAAGATAAAAATATATTAACCCAGGGTTATATGGTCCAAAATGTTGGGCAGTTAAGAAATTAGTAACAAGATGGATGTAGTACAAATGCGCATGTTAAAATAGGCATGCATATTCAAAGCCTCAAAGGAAAGTTTGGAGTTTCGAATAATGAGGAAAAGATAAGGAAATCAGCTAACATGGTCAAAGCCTGTAAGACGTCAACGGAGAACGCACCAGTAAGGAAGGTGGAGGTTATTGAGGATTAGATGACGTTACCATATTAATGTTGTTCTCCACATGAAGCAGTAAACTAGAGGAGGAATTAAAGAATGCAAGAGATTGTTGCAAGAGAGCATCATTATATATCACCACTCTCATAAACAATCATCTACATAGAAAATTGACAATAACCTACAGAAGAATGAACTGGGAGCTTTTGGACATATGTGGACATAGAGGTTGCCTAAGAAGGAGGAATTTTAAAGGGAGGAATGTCAGGCATGCAGAAATGCATAACAAAGGGTATTCATGTAATTATACATATGTACAAACGAATGCATATTTTGGTATTATTGGATGATCAAATGGTACCATTGAATATACAATGATACTATATATGCACATAATGGTATTATATATGCATTCATTTTTACTATATCAATGCATAAATAAATAGTACCACCGAGGATTCAATGATACTATATAAACTTTCACTGGAACAATCAGCATGTGGTCTCCCATCACGTGGTACAATCTGACCAAAAAATAGGTGGGGTCCACCTGCAAACCTCTCTCTTCCTATCTCTTTCCTTTTTTCTTTCTCTACCATGTGTTTTTAAAATATTTTAATCAATGTTATGTATTTACAAATACATAACATTTCTCCATTTTCACTTCCTCGTTGCCTAAGAAGCTGGATGAAGAAAATATTGGATGGCATGTTTAATATAGCCAAGGATCTAAATTATTTACAGCAAATTACGCAAAAAGTGAAAGCGTCTCTTCTTATATAAATTAATTATACTACATCCGTTTCATATTATGTGCATCATATTCAAAAAATAGATGTTACATATTATTTGCAACTACTTTTTTCTTTCATTTTTTTTTTTTTTTATTTTTTTATTTTTTTATTTTTGGGAAATTTTCTTTGGTGAAACTCTAACTTTTACATTTTCTAAGTGGTAAACATTCTTAAATTTAATTATCAATGGTAAACCTCAATTTTTTATTACCATTGATAAGTGTTATTTTAATAAAAAATCCTTAACTATGGTTATTTTTTTATTTTTTTAATAATTAAATTATTATAAAAATATTTTTCAAAAAAAAAAAAAAAAAACCCAAACCCCTCCCCCACCCAACCCCTAGCCACCGGCAGCCCTTCCCTGCCGGAGATGCCCGACCTCCCCCACCGTCGGCAACTCCTGACCTCCCCCATCATCGGCCGACGACGCCCATCCACCCCCGCCCTACCTTCTCTCTTTCCACCTCCCGATATCTCCCAAACCCAGATCCCGGCGTCCCAACCACCAACCCGCCACCATCTTCATTCCCTTCCCCAATTCCGACCACCAAATCCTTTCCCCTTCCCGATTCTGGCCACCCTCTCCCTTCTCCTCCCCATTTCAGGCAACCCCCTCCCTTTTCCTCCCTAATTTCAACAACCACCAACCCTAACAACTAAGTGCCTTACTGAAATTGAGGGTCGTAATATTTGCTATAGTTGGAAAGTCAATGGGAAGCATTATTGCACTCTCCCAAACCCGGCGGTTAATAGCTCGGTGGGGACCACGTGGCAAGTGCCACGTGAGCAGCCCCCACGTGGTATGGCCGGTAATGACGAGGATGTACTTATACCCCATCGTGCGAGTACATCCTCCATCCCCCGATCTAGGGTAGGTGGTTCCTCCTCTTCCTCTTCCCTCTTTGATGTAGAATATGCTTTCAACCAACTGAATTTAACTAACCAAAGACTCCTTGAGCAAAATGAATATCAAAGTTTTGTAGCGGAAAGAAGCTACCAACATCAAGTTGAGAGGGGAGACTTTCCCCCTTACCTCAACTATCCCAACCGACCCGTTGAACAAGGGCCGGTTCCGGGTTGGCATAATGGTCAACCCACCTACCCTTTTTGGCAAGGCCCGCGCCATTCAATTGATGAGCTTCGCTCCTACCCACCCTATGACTACACCCAACCCGGGGGATGTGATTATAGGGGCGACCCTAGCTATTACTATGTCCCCGAGGTTAGTGGTGATAGTTCATCGACCAACCCAACCGGTGATTTCGGACAAGTCTTTCTTCATTTTTGAGCAAGAAGCGGAACTAGAGGGATGAAATGAAAAGTGTTTATTACGATTACGCCCAACAGCCCACTTGAGCAATTTCCATTCTCCCATTGATTCCTATGAAAATAGGAAACTTGTATTTCTCATTCACAAATCCATCTTTGTTTATGCTGCTAACTCTCAGTTTGGTCATACTTCTGCTTCATTTTGTTACTAAAAAGGGTAGGTGGGTTGTGATACAATCCCTGAGTTGTGAGGCGGCACCTGAAGAAAACCTAATTCGCCCCAACCTCGAATTCGGATTTTCGAAGGACGCGACCCCCAACCCACGGGGGGAGCACAACCGAGTAGCGTAGCTACGACCTTGTGAGAAACTTGTTTCGAACGCTGGCTGCTATACCCTTAGAGCAGAGCGAAGTGGAGTTTGGCCCTCGGAGGGGGCAGGTCAGCAAATGAAGAATCCTATCTATTTAACAATGGTTTATGGCCTTCATACTGTTGAAACAAGGAGGGCTTTGTGGAGGGACTTGTTGAGTCTTGTGGTTACTACTTCTCCCTGGCTTTTGATTGGAGATTCACCCTTCCTCCTCCGCTTTGAGAACCGTGTGAACGGAGAGTGGGCAGAAGGGGACCATCCATATGAGTCATTCAAACCTCCGATCCCGAGGTCTATAAGAAAAGTGACCGTATCCGGAACCTGATGATCTTAGTAAACAGGCGGTGGCATATCGACAAATGTCATTATTGTTACGCCAACCACCAGGACCCGGTCAGGAGAAAAGATACAGAAATATGATTTGGATGAATCTTATTTCAATCCCTATTTGACAGAAAAGGATGTCTGTCAAAGTGTAATCTCTAGCCAAAGGCTAGACAAAAGGGGGGCGGCTGTGGTCGAACTCTAATTCTGGAAAAAGTAACGGCCTTTTTACCAAGTCTACAAAGATGATAGAGGGCCAACTATCGTTGCGTTGCACAAGACGGTGCCCTCTCAATCATCGTTCGTAGCCAAATCTGATAATACGCTTCGGCGATGTTACCTACTAAATAAAAAGCCTGCTAGGTGATCGAAATCGCTCACGTCACTGAGGACTCACTCACCTACAGTCACATTCACTAGGTCATCCACCCAACCCAACCAAATTCTTCCTCTAGTAGAATGATCATCCCTTGACCTTCAACCTTTCTGCAACCAGGAAATAACCTGATCTTTGATTCTAAGGATTTCTAAGATAAGACCTCACGCAACCATAGCCTTCTTCCTCCACGTACATGCATGATCCAGTCGAACTGACGAAACCGTAAAGTTCCGCCACTATTTTACTAGAGGCCCTGGCGATTCCACAGCCTAGCCTGTCCTCCACCAACCCAGGCACCGTTTTTTAGGCGGCTTACATTTTTCCTACTACTAAAGCTTCCGTTTAGATAGTCAGGAGTGCCCCAAAAGCGTGTACCTGACATCGACCTTAAATTCGACATTCTGCGTTTTTATAGACTAAAAAAAGCGGATAAGCAGGCTAAGTGAAATAATTAACTGATGCTTTTATAGAATCTTATGAATCACGCGCGGCACACTTTATTTTTCTCCTCCGTCTACAAGGTGAACAACTTAGCTTACAGCACAGCGTGTTCGCCACCACACTGGCTGGCTAGTGCATTGGCCTTACCGTCATAAGGCCGAAAAGTATGAGCCTTCGATTAGAACGCCCCATATCTCGTGACACGCGGAGCGTGGCTCCATTGCACTGCCGCATAAACAATGGATCCGCTGGGCTGGATGAAAGCTTAAGTGTTGGAGCAAAGCCCCGATCGATCTAAAAGATTATAGGGACTCCCTGCATCGAGCTTCTTGCCCAACCCCATTCCTAAACTACCTTCACGCATAGGTCCTTCCGGGGATGCTGCCTAGCAGCTTATCAACAGAGGGATTAGGGTTGATCCAGCTATTGAACACTCTATCAAGCTTTTCTCGTACTTGCGGACGAGGTTTTTGAACAGAACTTCGATAGGCGAGAGGTGTAAGCACCGCGAGGTGTGAAGCAATCTCGTACTAAACGAAACTACTTTCACTTTCCATAACCAAAATGAAAGAAAGTCAACGCTCCGCTCCATACTCGTTGGCGGGCCACTGCGAGGTGGGTAGTTTATCTGGGGCGGATGCCTCCTAAAGAGTAACAGAGGTGTGCGAAGGTAGGCTCAAGCGTCTATTTTGCTCGTGAGCGTAATGGTATAAGCCTGCCTCACTGTGAGACCGACTGGTCGAACAGAGACGAAAGTCGGCCATAGTGATCCGGGAGGATGGTCGAGTCGGTTTCCGCATATTGCCCGGGCAAAGGCGCCCTCTCGGGAGTACTTCCCTGGTACCTCCGAACACTTACGTTTCGAAGGGACTCCCCTGACGCCCCCTCTGAGGGCCAAACTCCACTTCGCTCTGCTCTAAGGGTATAGCAGCCCAGCGTTCGAGAGGGCATCCTTTCCTTCTTTGTTGGGTTGGTTCACGCGCGCGCAACCGAGCACCGGCCGCAAAAGCAGGAAACTATGACCAATAGAGTCAGACACTTAACTACATCCGCACGCAAAAGGAATGAATGTGTTTCTGATTGAGGCTTTTACCTTCTTCAACCCCAGGATGTGATGAGTCGACATCGAGGTGCCAAACGACTCCGTCGATAAGAGCTCTTGGGAGTCATCAGCCTGTTATCCCCGGCGCTTGCTGTAACACCATCTATCAAGTAATTTCTAAAAATGCTTTGTAATCTGAATCTCTTACCGCTCCGTGGGTCTCTCTTGGTATTGATAAGAAAAAAAGTCCAGGCAATCGGTATCGATTGTTGAAGCCAGGGCTTCAACCTAATTCCGCACCCCTTGACCAAACAAAAAAGCGGAAAGCCAAGATCCCATGTTTTTTTTAAAGTGAGGAAATAAGAAAGAGATTATTCCCTAAGAGCTTGTCCAGTACCATCTATACCTAAAATGAAAAAAGAGTTCTTAGGCGGGGGCAGGATTCGAACCTGCAATCTTCAGGGACTATTTTGGTTGCTTTTGGCAGATTGCTTACTACTAGGTTGGATCGGATGTCAACCTGTGGAAGCACCCTTTGTTACTATTGGACAAATTCCTTCTTTTCTTTTCTTCTTGTTCTTTGCCATAACGCCCATTCTGGGACGAGTTGGAAGAATAATTCCTAATTATTACACGGATGAGACTGAGAGTCATCCCTTTGTCCAGTTTGTTCGAAAAGAATCATTAATCAAGCTCAACCAGAGGACAAACGAGCTAAATAAACGGGTTTCGGATAAGGGTTTGCCCTTTTTTCTAGAAAACTCACTTCCTACGAAAAGACTTTCCAAGGTGACCTCCAGCATGACCTCTTCGGTCAAAGTCTCCACGGCCTTTTCACGCCCTTCTACTGAGAGGTGTACCATGGGCAAAGACCTTCTTTTACACGTCCTCGAGGGCAGCATTCACGGCAATCATCACTACTTTCTTTCGAGGACATGGTATGACTTTGTTCTTGGTGTTGTTTAATAGATGTCGAGTGCCACCTTTCCCTGCCTAAGGTTGGTTGTTCAAAAGACTTTCTTTTTACCCCCTAAGCTTCGCATAAGCGGCCTCTTAGGGAATAATCTCTTTCTTATTTCCTCACTTTTTCCAATGACTACTAGGAACAGACAAATAAAAAATTTCACTTCGAATTTCGGACCTCAACATCCTGCTCCCCCCGTGGGTTGGGGGTCACGTCCTTCGAAAATCCGAATTCGAGGTTAGGGCGAATTCGGTTTTCTTCAGGTGCCGTTCTTGTGTTTGTAAATCAACTTTATGGTTCCTCGTAAACATCCCCCCGAGGGGGTTTTGGGGGGAAACGTTCCTTTCCTGTCTCCTTCGATCAGAGGTACTCGATCCCCCCCTAAGGGGGCATTACGGGTTTCCACCCGACTATGATGGTGGTTGGGGTGAGCAAGGTGTGCCGGACTTTGGCCATTACCGCACTTGCCCCAACTATGATCTACCTCCTTATGTAGACGCCCCGGCCACTTCTAGTGATGTAGATATTAACTACAATTATCACTATTCGCCGGGACGCCGACATAATTAGATGGTCTAGACATTCTAGTTACCGTTTCATTGCCCCTTTCACTTCTTGGGACACCGAGGACGGTGCCAATCCCAAGCTTGGGGGAGGTTACTTCATTGCCTATTTTGTTTCATTGAAACGGTGACTTATTTGTCTAGCTTGGGGGAGTATTTAGGCCTTGTATAGAGTTGGGATTTGATGTTGCTAGTTTTATGCTTAATTTGATTATGCTCCGTTTATCTTGGTTGGTTAGTTAATGGTTGAATGTTTGCATTTTAATGAGCTTGGTTTGGTTTATGTGCTTCACCTTTGATGATGATATTTGTTGATGAGCCTCCTCTCCTTCCCTAAAATCCAAAACCCAAAAATCCAAAGCCCTTAATCCAAATTCTTTAGCTAGTACCTCCCCCCCCCCCCCTTATTTCAAAAAAAAAAAAAAAACCACCGAAATAGTTGTTCCTCCTTTAATTCGCCCCACCTCCCACCGAAATAGTTGTCAGTTGAGTTGGTCAGTTGGGTGGGCGCCGGTCGGTCAGGGGAAGGGGTCAGGTGGCCAGAAAAGCGGTCGATTTTAAAAAAAGCAATTAATTGTAGCCGACGTGGGGTCATTTGTCTAGGAAGGTGGTTCTGGTGGCTAGGTGGGTGGTGGGTGGGTCAAGTGGCTAGGCGGGTGGGTCAAGTGGCTAGGCGGGTGGGTCAGGTGGGTGGGTCAGGTGGCTAGGCGGTTGGATTAGGTGGCTAAGTAGGTGGGTCAATTGGGTGGGTCAGGTGGCTAGGGCTTGGGTCAGGTGGCTAGGTGGGTGGGGAAATAAAAAAAGGGCAAATTAGGAATTTCAGGGTTTTTTTTTAAAAAAAATATTTTTTAATGTTAACCATGGTTAAATAATTAGAATAAATCATTATTAAGGTTACCAATTGATTAGTCATTCTATTTGGGGTTTACCATTGACAATTAATTTTAAGAATGTTTACCACTTGTAAAATTAAGTAATTGCAGTGAGAATTTCCCTTTTTTTTTAAGAAACTTTTTTCTTTCATTTTTAGATAAAATATCTCCGCTTAAAATTTCCTCTCCTACTTTATTACTCACATGCCCCTACCTAAAATTTGGTCCCCCACTTTCTCTCCCCTACTTTTCATAATCACAAATTCACATGCCTCTAACTTAAAAAGTTGGTCTCTACTTTCTTTCTCCCACTTTTCTTAATCACATGCCCCTAACTTTATTAATCACCCCATAAAAGATTTTGCCTAGGACAATAAGCCAAGACATTTGTGGCAATTAAATGCAACAGCGGTAGTAATTACTACTCCATCCACCCTTTTATTTACCCCCTTTACTTTTCACGATTTTCAAGACGCGTAAGATTTATAAACTTGATACAAGTATTAATAAAGTGTACAATGAGGTGAAGCCAGCATACTCCCACATGACTATATTATCTCTCATAAATATTGGCAATGGAAAAAAAAAATAGGGATGGAGGGAATATAATAAAGTAATAATAAATAATTTATTTTTTATTTAAAAAAAAAGGTACATAAAAAAAAAAGCCAAAAGTCTTCCCAAAAGTCAGCCATCTTGATATAAGTGAAGTGTTACCAAAATTAGCACCACAAGAAAGACAAAAGGTAAACCCTACATTAGCCTCAATTATTTTAATATTTTCTAAACAAAAGCAATGGAATAATGAGTGTTTCGGGTAAAAACAATGAGACCTTGTCGAAGGTCCTGTGAAGTGGATGAAAACTGGGCTCGGTCCAAGTAATGCTGGGCCGAGGGTTTCTTGCACAACAAACACACGTAAACTGGCATCAGGGTGTGCTGAAGTCAGTACACTGTAGAGAGAGAAAGTGTTATGCAAGAGAATTAATTGTTTGAGGCTATTTGTGAATGAATGCAATGTAAGGGAAATGAAGGCTTTATACCTTAGCACAATAAGGAAAAGTGGGCTTGAAGCCAATTGGGCTTGCCACGTTGACTGGCCCTTGGCCTGACTTGGCATAGATTGGAGAGTTGAACCTTTGACCTTGGACTTTAATTAGATCTTTTATGGACTAGCCAATTAGGCTAAATTGGACCCAAACAACTTGCCCCCAGACCTGATTCGGAAGCATGACGGGTCGGGTTTTGTTTAATGAAAAATGGAGGGAAGTAAATGATTTAATTAAATCAGAAAAGATTTAAAATTTGAACGCCATTAATGAGATAACGACCTTTGGGTAATGATTGAGGGAGTTGGACGAATAATGGGTAGTTAATTGGAAGGAAATGCGTTTCACGGTTACTTAATGAAGGATTAATGAGAGGTTGAAGGCGCGAACTCCCAAAATTCCCTTTTCTGAAATGATTTAAGACGGCACACTCTCACTCTCTCCTCATTTCTTCACTTAACCGCATTTTAACTTCACTCAAACCCTTTGATTTCGATTCCAAACTCCATCGATTCCCTAAAATTAAGGCTTTGAAGTAGAATTTTGACATTCCAAACTTGCAGATCGGCGAATTGCGCTTCACTTCAAGGTAATTTACTCCGAACTTGATTCGGTTTTCTTTGATTTTCGAAGTACCCTTCCTTTTTCCGATTTTCTTTTCGAATTTCCGGCAACCTGAACCATGGCTCGAGGCCGAGTCCGACACCCAAGGGACAGAATCAGGAAAACTGAGGAACGCTCCCGTTCCATCGAAGAGGAAGGGATTCCCGTCGTTCCGTTGAACACAGTGTCTCCCCGAGATACGGGCGAGGCTAGAACTTCTGGAGCGGCGCCTCCCTCCAGCCAACAGGAGGAGGTGGCCGCCGCGGTCTGGGATTTGCCCCTGGAGTTGCTGAATGGGGGCACCACGAGCACAACTGGGGTCTAATGCTTTGCCCACCCTATTCTTGGTTGACAAAGAACGGTGAAGCTTATTGCTTTGCCGAACAAGTCGAAATTTTCTATGGCATCCTGGAGGAGGATAGGTATTGGTGCGGAATGCCTGCCTAAACTGAGAGAATCCATCATCCACCGCCAGGCTATGTGGGAGTGTATACTCGACAACTGCAGTATGAGCTTCGGTTCCCACTGCACCCCTTTGTTACGGAGGTGCTAAGCAATTACAACATCTCCTTGTGCCACTGACGCCCTGCATCCGAAGAATAATGACCTAATAATGACCTATCTCTGGGGTGTGCCTATTCTATCGTCAGCAGCCGAGTGTCCACTGCTTAAAGAAGTTGTATCGGCTTGTGCCGAACACCCACAGCAGTTACGGTGAACATGGTCCTCGCCGGTGGCGAATTGAAAGTCTGCCTGGGTACCAAACCGTGTGGCCGAACGACAGTTCGGACAAGGACTGGCGAGGCCAATAGAACTGGGTTAGGGCCCCTTCAGACCCCCGGCATCCGAACTTCTTCGGCGTGCCTCGATAGCTATTGCATCCTGACCCGAGGATGCAAAACTTAAGGCCTGAGGGACACCTAACGCATGCTTGTTGTTGTCGGCCTCAGCCGAAAATATAAAGACAGTATGTGCCTTCGGCTTTTCTTACTTTAAATTCATTTCAGTACTTCGGCATGTTTTTGCTTTGCACTTATGCTTATTTTTCTCCTTTTCTCGGTATTTCACGAGGGGCGGCGTGAACTATCAGCGGCTTGGGATAAACGATGGGAGGGTTGTGACCAACAATCAGCCCTCTATTATTGATTCCAAGGATCAGCGCTTGCACTTGCACGCCGAAAAATTCGTTATCACCCCGACTTCCGAATACCTGAAGCAGAAGCCTTGGTGGCATAAAGAGGATCCTCTCTTCCGCTAAACCCCTAAACCCCTGAGAAGGCAAAAGTTGCTGCAGAGGAGCCAAAGCAAGACTCCGAAGACGCGAGGTTGCTGGATACCATGGTAAGCTTTCTAACTTGTACCTTTTCTCTTCTTCTTTCTTTTTTTTTTAATTTTTTTGTTTGTCTCACGTCTTGGCCCCCTGTTCTCTTCTGAAGCTGGACGAGGAGGAAGAGGAGAAGGATAATCCTGAGGAGGAGGTTCTTTCAGACGAAGAGGGGTTGATGTTGAACCGAAAGAGAACTGTCATAAACCCCGGACGATTCGAGAAGCACCTCTTCCGAAGAGACCTCAGACTCAAGATGCTACGACCCTTGACCCTCAGGTGGATAACGCCCCTTCTCCTAAGAATCCACTCGCTGAAGGAGGTAACATTGAGAAGACTCCTCCCCAGACTGAAGTTCATGGGGAGGAGGTTACCCAGACCCCTCAGCAAACTCAGGGGATCCAGGAATTGTGCCTTCCCCTCGGCACGCAGCGACTTCTTTCTCACTGAAATTCAAATTGAGGCTGGTCTTTAGCTGAGGGGGAGAAGGATGATGATGTTGACGTGGAGGTCGAAGGCTCCACGCATTTTCACTTATAAGGAGCTTAGGACGCTGCCGAGGAACTGTTGAACACCGCAGGACTTACATGCCCTCTTCTTCGGCGGCTCGCTCCTTTGGGACCTTCCACTCCTCTGAAATGGGGTTTGCTACCGCTCCAGTGGTGCCTCTTCCTTCAAAGGCTCGGCTCGTGCTGGATGAGTGGCGCCCCCATGCCTTCGCCTATTTTGGCGATCCTGCCAACAATTCTGAGTTGGACAGGATGAAGTTTTGGACCTATGGAGCCGCTGGTGGGGCTCCTGAAGTTTCGGATAGGGTCCCGACCCCTTTATTGACAGTCAACGACTTCTGATGCGGGTAACCCTTTCAGCCTCTCATTCTTAGACTTAGCTAAGTTTTTTTTTTTTTTTTTTTTTACACTTTCCTTGCTTTTCGCAGCTGTCGCATAACCACTTGGTATCCATGGCTATGCGTGACCACTTGCTTTTCGCAGGGGATTGTTACTGCCTTCGACGTTTCCGCAATGAAATAGAGAAAGATGTTCTCCCTCCCTTTGACACGGGAGGAAAGCTGCTGAATGAGTATGGGGCAGTTGACATCCCCACTTTCCGAGCTCGGATTGAGCGTAAATCGAGGCTGAAGTTAATTTTCGGATGGTCCGAGAGGCAAAGCTTAATCAAAGAATCAAGGTGCTAGAGAATAATTCATCTCGTCTGAACCAGGCTGTTGCAAACAGAGATAACCTTCTGAGGCTGAGCTGTGCAAGAGCTGGAAGATAAGCTGAAAGAGAAAGAGACGGAATTGTCTCAAGCTGAAACTGCAACAAACCTTGTCCGGAACCAACTGAAATCAGACGATCGAGGCTGCCAGGGTTCAACTTCAGCTTGATGAGACTAAGAAGCGGTTGGCTGATGCTGAGGAAGAGTTGAAGGTTAAAATTTATACTCAGGAGGAGTATGACGTAGGCTGCAACATTAGTTACAAGGTGGCTCGGCGCCTCGCTATTCACGTCAACCTCGAGAATGGGCCATGATTGGGGATGACTACTACTTGGACAACGCCTATCCAGCTGAAAGCGAGTTTTTAGCTCGCTTGGATGCCAAGTTGGCCAAGAAGGAGAAGGAAGCCGAGGCCCAGAAAAAGAAAGAATTAGAGAAGGCTCCTGCTCAAGCTGCTTCATCCTTTAGGGACCCCCTTAGCTCCAACTCAGCATAGGAACTCGGGCAGCCGTCGTCAGAGTCTTGCGGATCGACATGTGCTTAACTTCAGAATTGCCGCAATCTGACTTCAGCCTTTTTGCCTTAGATGTTTTTTGCTTCAGCTTGCCTCCGTGTACAAACTTTTAACTTTGTTTTTGTTTACTTGTACTTGATGCGGCGGCTGTAATTTTCCGCTTGTGGGAGGCTACCGACGTTATTTCTAAGTTCTGAAACACTTAACTCGCTGTAACTCGGAATCCGAGTGTATTTCTCACTAATTTAGCGCTTTTTCTTCCATTGTTTGCATACTTGTCTTCATGAATTTTCAAAAATTCGCAAAAATTTGCTAGGTAAAATGCTTCGGCCTGGAAGATTTGGCGGAAAGTACTTTGTACTTGCATGCTTATTGCCCCTAGAAGATGACTATCTGTCCTTTTTTTTGAATCAGACGAAACTTGTAATGTTAACAAAATTTCTAGTACTTCGCGTTATTGTTCTTATTTTTCTGTCTATCCGAAAGAATGGATATATGAGACACAAGGCCAACTTAAGGCAACCTTGTGGGGTATAAGGCTCAATTAGGGCAATACCCCAGATTCGCCCATGGACTCATTGCCTTGGAGAACGTGTATGTCCGAAGTTTTTGCTTTGGCCGAAGACTAACGCTCTGTTAAAGGCGAGCTTGAAAGCAGTCCAAAACCTGATGCCTTTGAGGCAAAGGTTTGGACAATGCTGAAGAAAGCTCTCAAAGAATAGATAGGGTAGGAAAAAATGAAAGAATAAAGTTTGCGAATGTTTATAGCAATGGTGGCTCGAAGGCCTTTTTATTATTGATAAAAGATGTACTTACAAAGATTGTTCGAAAGGTTTACACATGGTATTTCTTAGGTACATCAGCATTCCAATGATTTTTCAGCTCAGTTCCCCAACTGCCGAAGTCGGTATGTCTCAGCATTCCGAAGGACAAGGTCTCCAATTTTGAGAGGCCTTACATGGACTCTTCGATTGTAGAACTTGCTGATTCTCTGGCCATTATATCTCGAGTTGAATCTCTGACCTCGTCTAGGAAATCAAGGGATCTAGGAAATCGAGGGATTCCTTCATGAGTGGTGCACTCGAAGACTTTCAGCGCCGATTTCCACCGGAAGGACGGCTTCGGCTCCATACACCAGCTCAAAAGGTGAATGGCCCGTAGCCTCTTTTTCGGTTGTCCGAAGTGACCAGAGGGCTGCTGAAGTTCCCCTAGCCATTTGGACTTTTGGTCCTCAACCCTATTTTTGAGAGTGTTAAGGACTTGCTTGTTTGCAGCTTCTCTGGTACTTTCGGATGGCACACGACTGAGTATGCCAATTTGATGCCGACTTGATTAGCAAATTGTCGAATTGCCTCCCGTGATCAAAGACAAACACCTTCGGGATACCGAAGCGAGTGATGATATTCTGCCAAATGAACTTCTTACAGTTTGCTCCGTAATGTTAGAGGTTGCCTCGGCCTCGATCCATTTGCTGAAATAGTCTATGCCGACTATCACCATTTTTTCTAATATGGAGCATCAAGAAAGGGACCCAAGATATCCAGCCCCTATTGAGCAAACGGAAGCGGATTCAAGATCCCGGCATGGCTGATGGATAACTGGTGTGAATTTTTGACATTTTTTGCATTTTCTAACAAGCTCCTTAGCATCTAAGATCATAGTAGGCCAATAATACCATGCCCTTAATGCTTTATGGGCCAAACTTCTTCCCTCAATGTGGTTCACGGGTGATGAGGTGAATTTCCCGAAGGACGTTTGGTCCTACGCATTTCAGCAATGGGGCTGAGACCTTCGAAGACTATGAACCTTGAGCTGGTTAGAGGCTAAGGTTTTGTCTTTGGGAATTTCTCCCCAAAGTTTGTAAGCTAGAATGGGATCCATCCAGCTAGGTTTATGTCGACGCTGCACACTTCTTGTGCTTCGTCGACACTTCTTTCTCGGCGCACTTCCACATATATAGATCGGTTCGGCTAGGCAAAAGTTGAACTATCAAGTTTGGAGAGTGCATCGCCTTGAGCATCCTGACCCCTTGGGATCAGCTGAACTTCAAAAGTTCTTAGCTTCGCAAAAATTATTTTGATATTGGCGAGGTAGGCTATCATTGAGGGCTTTTTGGCCTCATACTCTCCTCGGATCTAATTTGCGACAAGCTGAGAGTCTTTAAGACAGACATGTTTGGCTTCTAGAGATATGCACAATTCTAGGCTAGCAACCGCTGCGTCATATTCGGCTTCGTTGTTCGGAGCTTTGAAAGAATATTTAAGTGCATACTCAAAGGATTTGCATCCGGGAGAGGTTGTCACTACTCGAACCATTTATGGTGGAGGATCCATCCATAAAAACAATCCAGCTTTTCTTTTCTTCGTCTAGTGTCTCCTGGTACGAGCATTCGGCCAGGAAGTCCGCTAGAGCTTGAGCCTTGATGGCTGCTCTCGGATGCTGAACTCAGTGAGCTCGAAAGCCCACTTGGCTAGCCTATCGGATTTTTCAACTTTGTCGAGTCATTGTTTGGGATTGATTGCCACGTATAAGTACAGGGTTTCCCCTTGAGCTAGACGAGCCAGCGTAGGAAGTTGAGCAAGATGCTCTCGAAGCTGCTTGAAGGCCTCTTTTTGCTCGGCTTCCAGATGAGCTCTTTGGTTTTCGGGAGTTTAAGGGCTTCGAAGAAGGGCAGTCCCTTGTCCAAGGCACTGGAGATGAACCTCGAAAGGGCAGCCATTCTTCCGGTGAGCCGCTAAATGTCCCTCTTTGTTTTCGGCTCGGTAAGATCGAGCGCTGCTTGCACCTTCTTCACGCTGAAGACACACTTTGGTGCTTTCTCAAGGTGGCGAAGGTTTTGGCCAGGTCCGTAATATGATCTTTATCCTCTTTGCTTTTGACGATAGCAACACAAACTTCCATGTTTCGGCCTTTTTGATCGGCGAAAACTTGATCTATGTTGCCCCCGCATTTTTCAACCTGAAGGGCATCATTTTGTAATTGTACACCCTGGCGTTCGTGACGAAGGTCGTCTTTACTCGGTCGTCGGGATGCATGAAGATCTGATGATACCCCGAGAATGCGTCCATGAAACTAAGCAGAGCATGCCCACTTTGTCAAGTCGACCAGTTGATCGATCCTCGGCAAGGGGTAAAAGTCCTTCGGACGAGCCCTATTTAGATCCGCGAAGTCAACGCACATTCTCCAGATGCCATTTGCCTTCTGGACCATCACCACATTAGCCAGCCATTCCGGATACTAACAGGGTTCGATGAAGCCTGCATCTAGCAACTTTTAGACTTCAGCTGCGATGTCTCAGTTCTTGCTTGCAGAGTAATTCCGCTTCTTTAGCTTAATTGGCCGACACGTTGGGTCGACGTTAAGCTTATGGGAGATAAGGTTCGGATCAATCCTGGGCATGTCAGCTGCCGAGAAAGCGAACACATCTCTATTACCCCAAAGGAGTTGGATAAGCTCCACACGGACGTTCGGATCAAGATCCTGTCCGATTGTGACGCATTTTTCAAGGTCTCCTTCAGTCAACTCAACAGTTTTGGTCCAACTCCATTGCTTTGGGGTCGGACTCTTCACAATCTGCCTGCTGTCGATATCAGCTGGCTTCCCAGACTTTTTCTTTGGTAATCCTGTGAGTCTTTCGGCCTAGATGAAGGTCCAGCCTTTAACACCTTCAGCTGAAGCACTTAGGCCTTTCGGCTTCTTCGCGCTGGACTCTCTTTCTTTTTCTCTTTCCTCCTCATCCTCATCGTCGTCGTCTTCCGAACGACTAGTGGATGGCTTGAGGTGATTGCACCTTCGGGCTTCCTTTTGGCTGCTCGATTCTTTCAGGGTAGCCGGCGTTTGAAACATAAATCATTATATGATGATACGTGAAGACTACCCCTTGAATCTCGTGAATCAAAGGTCTCCCCATGATCACGTTGTACACTGAAGGAGCATCGACGACCAAGAATTCGGCCATGACATTCCTGGCTGCTCCGTCGCGGCCGATGGTGACAGGAAGAAGGATCTTCCCATAGGGTAAGTCGTTGAATCCAAATGCCGAGGAGGGTACTGGCATTAAGTGCTTGGTCTTCGGCTTAATTTGATTGTAGGCCATTCGAAACAAAATGTTTGCTCCGCTACCACCGTCGACGAGAGTCCGCTTGGGGTTGGCCACCGTGGTGATGATCACCAATGGATCCTCATGAGGGAACATCACCCCCCGGCAGTCGGCGGTTGTGAAAGTCATGTTCGGCACTAGCGACTCGGGAGGCTAGATGTCAGCATTAGCGCCCTAAGGTGACATTTTCATTCCCTCCGAGAACATGTTCCTCCGGAAATTGCCATGATTGGAGGAAATTTTTCCTTTTACTTGTTCTTCCGGGGAACGTCAATTTGTTGCCGAGAGTCTTTCTCGGCATTTTCAGCTTTTTTCTCCTCGCGATGATCTGCGAGGTATTTTTTCAAGTATCCCCTTTGGACCATGTCTTCAATCTGGTCCTTCAGCTGAATCAGTGTTGTGTCCAGGAGACTCATGGAATTCACACCACCAATCTTTATTTCACTGATACAACTGAGGAAGTGGTCTCGGCTTTTTGTATTTGTGCTCGTCCTTGGTCACGCTGTAGATTTGTGCGCGGGGAAGGGCGAGCGACGTGTAGGACTTGTATGTGCCCCAGTGAGGTGCAGATTTGTCCTTCGGCTCGTTAGCCGAAGTTTTTTCAGAGGCTTTAGTCTTTCCTTTCGCCTTCTGGCCTTGGTCTTCAAACGAGGATTGTTGTTTTTGTTTCCCACCCCCAGTTTGAGGATGGGTTTTTGTTTTATTCCACTCTTCGGCTCATATGAACTTATCCGAAACGTTCAGAGCTTCCTCCACATGGTTCGAAAATGCGCCTGAAACATCGCGTATCTCCGTTTTGTAGCGGATTTGAAGATTACCGAACCAAGATTTGCCTGTATTCACGCTTTTTTTTACAACCCGCAATATCCGCCGCATCGGCCGTTTTGAATAGAATTTCGACTACATCGGCCGTCTTGAGCAGAAATTCGGCTGGTTTGAACAATTTTAAACAAGATCTGAACAACACACTTTCAAAATTAAGCCCTTATCTCTTTTCCGGTGAGGGCTATCGACTACTGCATTAAAGTCGACCCTTTTCAGTTCAAAAGTGAGAGTCTTTTTCTTTTTGTTTTTATAAAATAATGTGTCAGAGTTTAGAAGGGTCTTATCTTTTGTTTTTCTTTAGAAAGTAAACCTGTAGAGCACACTCTTCCCTTTTTTAAATTTTTTTCCCACGTAACCCTTCTCACTTTTAATTTCTAGCACATAGAAATATAGAATAGGAATTTAATCTTTAAATTAATCTAAAAGAGTTACATTACTCGTATTAATTGTGTAGTTACTGAAAGTACTCCATAGTAACCCCTAAAAAAATAAAAAAATAAAAAGTACTCCATAGTAATAAAACTATGGAGAAATAAGAAATTAAGCATATAAAATTTTCAAAAAATAAGAGAAAAATCATTATAAAACACATAAAACTAAAATACTACCTCCGTTACATATTAGTTGCAACTTTCACCTTGGCACGGATTTTAAGACAAAATTTCATAATAGCTGATTAATGAATCAAACAATAGATAATTAAGGATAGGAGAGAGAAAGTGAAGGTAATTAAAAAATTAACCACCACCACCAACAACAGCCACCCCGCAACCGTCGCCCAACAGCAGCCACCCCGCCATCGTCGCCCAACAGCCTGAAAACACCTCCTCTCAGCCGGAACCACCCAGAAACCACCCACTCGCAACTTCTAACAACCTAGAAACCACCCACACGCACATTAAACAACCCAGAAATCACCCAGAAACCATATTTAAGTGTAGATCTGAGGATTTTTTGAGGTTTTGAGAAGATTTCGTGACGAACTTGTGGGTTTTGTGAGGATTTCGTGGGTTTGAGAGCGATTGTGAGGAAATTTGTGACGAACTCGAGGGTTTTGTGAGGATTTCGTGGGTTTGAGAACAATTGTGATGAATTTCGTGGGTTAGATCAAAGTGCAATTGTAAGGAATTCGTGGGTTAGACGCTAGATTGAGGTATGAGAGTGACATTCATGGAGGAAGGAAAGAGAAACTCTTGGAAGAAGAAGAACCACTCATGGAAGAAGAAGAACCACTCATGGAAGAAGAAGAACCCAGAAGAACTACGGTATTGAAATTTCACCAAATCTGGAAAATAGCAATGAATTGGTTTGATTCATTGAATGAAGTTGGTACGGTATTGAAATTTCACCAAATCTGGAAAATAGCAATGAATTGGTTTGATTCATTGAATGAAGTTGGTTCCATTTTTTTTTTTGAAGGGTGAATGAAGTTGGTTGGTGAATAATTTATTAGTTGAGAATCATTAATTTAATGACTTTGGGTTAATGGTTAAGGTGATCAGATTATAATAGGTAATTGAGATTATGAGTTTTTTAGTAAGGGTAAAGTAGTAATTTTATATGAAAAAATTTACCAAAAAAAGAAAGAAATAGAAAGTTGCAACTAATAGGTAGCACCCCTAAATGGCAAAAGTTGCAACTAATATGTAACGGAGGTAGTATAAAATTCCTGCATGACAACCGCGATACAATCTGCGATCAATGCATCAGTTCCGTTACCGAAATACCGCGACCGTTTCCGCGATCAAGACCGAAACCACATTTTCGAACCATGTTCCTCCACTGCGGGGTATGCATGACCATGAAGTCAAGGAACGGTCCAGTTCGAAAGGCATTACTGAAACGAGTCACGTAGTCTCGGAGACTTTCGGGCTCCCCTTGTTGTAGGCCCATGAGCTCTGCAGTTGTCTTCTCTAGGCAATTTTCCGTAGAAAACTTGCTTTTAAACTTAGTGGACAAATCGTCCCGCCCCGTTGTCGAACTTTCCATGACTCCCTTGGAGAACCATGCTTGCGCGACCCTCTTAAGAGTAGGAAAGTATCATATGCATGTGCCCCTCGTAAGAGGCAATGTGGTAAGTGATGTGTGACAGAATTTTATCCGTCGGCACATGCTCTTCCAGTATCCATCGCTCGAATGGAGAACGAGTGGGAAGCATTACTGCCTTTCCTTTATTCCTGGTCGAAGGGACCGCGCTCTGCCCTCTCAGAGAGGTAGAAGTGGTTTTCGTCCCTGGCCGGGAAGATTCAGGATGAGCCTCGGTTTGGTCAGGGAAAGAGAGGCGGTTATGCACACTCGATTCCCTTACGCCAAGGCGGTCATAGACGCTTCGGCGAGCAGTTTCTAGCCGAGAGTCAGAACTGCTGCTTTTGTTGCTTTGGAAGATTTGGGTGTCGGACTCCTTGAAGAAATGCGGGTTTTTTCTCCTTTCCCGTTCAGTTCTCCATGTGTCCTCTTCCCATTCATCCTCCAGTTCTTTGAAGGATTGGGGCCTCCCCCCCTCTTGCCCGATTCTCCTCCGCTGATGCCAGGTATAGAGGTGAGGAGGTGGCATGGTTCCAGCCTTCATGGCCTCCATGAAGACCGCTAGAGCTCTCACTATTTCCTCGGTCGAGGGTCCCGTTTGAGGGGTCCTTGGCTGAGTATGAGAGCGAGAATCGAAGCTTAAAGGTGGACTTTGAGCATTGGAGTGACTCGAACGCTGAGAATTCGTCCGTTGAGAATGATGAGAAGGAGAATGAGTTCTCTCTAGATGGCCCCCTGAGCTGGCCTCCCCGGAGGAATGCCTGCTGGGTCGGACTCGGAGCGGATTATGCTAAATCCGACTCCGACCCGACAGGAAGTCGGAGGTTAAATCCGATATCCGACTCCGACTTCGATATCCGACCTCCGACTCCGACTCCGATCCGATCCGACTTAGAGTATTTTTTTTCATTATTCAATATACTTTGAGATGTTGGGCTATTTGGGCCTTTACAACCCACACCCAATGCCACCATGACCCACACAAAAATCCACTATCTATTGGAGTCGGAGTCGGATAATCCGTTAAAGTCGGACATTTGTCGGAGTCGGAGTCGAACTCGGATTTCTTTTTTCTCGGACTCGGAGCGGATATTTTACCTCGGATCGGGGCGGAGTAGGGTCGGATCCGGACTAGATTGCCATCCCTAGCTGGGTGAGGCTTACGGAGACGGCGAGGGCTTCTCAAGTGCCCCGTGGCTCCTCTTTGACAAAGAGGTGCCACTCCCGTCGGATTTCTTGTTCTTACAGTTCTTAGCCATTAATACTAAGATTAAAGTAGAACAATTGGGAAGGCCCCTCCGATACCGAAGTCAGTACAGTGTAGACTGTAGAGAGAGAGTGCTTTGCAAGAGAATTAGTTGCTTGAGGCTATTTGTGAATGAATGCAATGTAAGGGAAATGAAGGCTTTTATACCTTAGCACAATAAGGAGAAGTGGGCTTGAAGTCAAGTGGGCTTGCCACGTTGACTGGGCCCTTGGCCTCACTTGGCATGGATTGGAGAGTTGAACCTTTGACCTTGGACTTTAATTAGATCATTTATGGACTGGCCCAATTAGGCTAAATTGGACCCAAACAATGAGATAGACATGCATGCAAGTTGCCACTTGAATCAACTACATTTATTTCTCCTAGAATAGCAAACTATTAACTGGCAGCTATTAGTATGTAAATATGATCATAAATTTTCACATATGTGTTTCAGGAACTTGCTTCAATGGATCAATCAGTGAAAAAAATAATAATAAATAAATAAATAAAACTTTAAACCCATAATAATGGTCCATTTGTTCCCCACGAATAATCTTTTTGTATTACTTTTTAGGATGTCCATAAAAAATCTTCAAGCTACTTAAAAAGGAAAATTTTCCCACTTAAATTATGTGTTGTGCTTTCTCTTATATTTTCACCCCACCCTACAAAATTCCTTAATATGATCGACTAGGAAGATAATTAATTTGTGACAGAGGGAATGTTATTCAACCAAGAGATCTTTCATCAAGTAGCTTAGATTCTGGTGTGAATTAAATACTTGCTTAACTAATTCTAGCTTATTAGTACCAAAACTTTCAAGAGAAAACAACCCTTTACCACATTAACTTAGAACAAAATAGTTACTAAATCAAGGAAAAAGCTATAAAGTGTACATTAATTGAAGCTTGCTTCCAGATTGATCCTTAGATTAGCTTTGAGTTTAACTATTGATGAGTCATATTTATGTAGAGTTTATAGGCACGTTTATGCTAGTTTTATAGTTGCTTTTTGAGTCTCTTGTCGCTTTTTAGGTCGCAATTGCATAAGTTGTCCATTTTGTATTCTATTACGCTTCGTTTGTGTTTTCTTAATGTTTCAGGTAGTATCTATAGCTATTTGAACGCTTTCGGAGTGGTTTTGGAAGAATCGGACAATGAAAGGATGAAAAGTCGATGAATTGAGTTTATTAATCGAAGATCTCATGTTCGTGGATGTTGACTATGAGGATTTTAAGCATGAGAAATGAAAATAGCATCCACAATGATCGTTATGCACTTTTCGGAATTGAATTTGAGTTAGAAACGAAGTTAAACGATGTTTTACAAAGTGGTAAAACTGACTCTTATTCACTCTTTTGATCATAACTTGAGTTCTACAGATCGGATTGATGCGATTCAAACTGCGTTGGAAACTAGACTTGAAGATCTTTCCATTGATAGGTCACACGCCCGGAGACTCCTTCTAGAACAGGAGTTATAGCCCTTAAAAGACAACCCTGCGAACTAGTGGACCACCAGCGCCCCGAAGCTCGGCACTCCCAAGCCACGAGCAGCTACTGGTCTCGCCGATGGATACCCAGCGGCCGCTGGTTTCCGCGCCTAGCAGCAGCAGGAGGTCATAGGTCATCTCCGACTCTCCGAGCCTTGTTTTCCATCATCACAACAATCCTTGATCGACTACGACTCCTTTAATTGTACATTTGTTATTTTAATTTCTTATCTTTTATTTATTTATTTATCTTTAGATTAGTTTTAGGATAATATAAAATACTCCAAGGGATATTATTTTTCCCTTATGCTTTTTTATGCCTTTTATATCTTTTATTATTTTTTACGTTCTTCCTAGTTTTCTCTCTAGCCCTAGTTTTTCATGAACAAATCCATGGATTTACATGTCCTTGAATTTGTTACTTTAATTCTGAGGTAATTTTATTTCTTTACTTTAATTATGTTTTCTTTATTATATTAGATCTAGTTTTAATTATTTCTTTCATGTTTGAGTAGTTTTATTTCTAGAGTTTGGGAATCCATGTTTATACTATGAATCGTGATTGGTATTTTTAATATTTTGATTATTGATTTCTCTAATTGATAGTGTTTTCTTATTAATCTTGCAACCTGATCAATTGTTTGATTAATTATTGTTAATAAGAGTTTGAATCGAAAGATCTTACTCTTAGAGGCTTACCTACAATTAGTAATTCTGATTATGTTAGCGATCGAACTACATATGTTGAATTGAGAGCGTTAAGACTCGACCGTAGGCTTAGCAATTGCTCTAGATAATTGATTGATTGAATTGTTATTGATATTTGATAGATTAAGAACTATAAACATGGTGAACCATAACCCTAGGTTTTTTTATTAATTATTTAATCCCTCTTTTAATTTAGACTATATTTTCATCCCAATTTCGTGACATAGTTTAGTTTCTCCATACCTTATAAGTTAGATTGAATAACCATCTCTCTGTGGATTCGACCCTACTTACCCTATAACATTGTTAGTTGGTTTTGTTAGGAATTTATTTTTGACAGGTGTATGACAACCTATCAACTATCATTGAAAGAAAAGTAATCAAGTCCAAAACTCTAGACAGGAATATTTTTTCCATTTCTACAAAGCACTTTTTGTCTTTAATCAATTAGTAGAATAGGAACACGTTGGGTGCTTTGAAATGCTATCAAAGCTGTCTTTTGTCTTATATTCTCTTAATTGAGTGATGATTGATGAATAAGCTTGAATCCTACTCTAAATAGGATTGATAAGTGGAATAATTAAGGAAGTTCCTGTTGAAAAAGAGTACCAATTCACAGTTATGATATGTGAAACTACTCTATTTCAGCTCAACCATCTGGATACTGACTAATTTTCTCTACAGTGGATATATCTTAAACTACATATGTTCAAAACATATACAGGAATCTTCCTAGGGAATTCGTTCATTCAACAAAGTTTCCAACCAATAATAAAAATACACCTACAATGTTACGCTACTTACCTGCTACAAGATGGATCTTCACCAGAAAGATCACAAATCTTCTCAACAGTGTAGACTAAACTTCCAAATCCAATATTATACAGCCATACCTGAAATTTGAGAAAATAATTAATTTTCCAATTGACAAGAAAAGATCAAGAGAAACAATAAAGACATTATTTCACGGCTAGAGGTTTTGTTCATGCAATAGTCAGCAACATTGAAGATAACCATAGTTAACCCACGGAGTCGAGAGCAAGTTTGTAAAGGACTAGAATTGATTATGCTGAATTTACTCAATTTAATAGAAGAAGGGCAGATTTTTCATATAACTAATCAAGGATTACAAGTGATAGTGTAGTAGCTTGAGGCTACAAGTCTCCAAGCAACTTGAGGTTGTAACTCTCTTGTGTTTGCCTTACAAATTTCTGGGTAATCTCCTCTGAGTTCTTCCTACAATTCTTATACTAGTGGTCAGATTGACCTTAGGGAGAATACATGTGAAACTTTACTAATTAAGCAAAACCATGCTAAGCATTACTAAAGTTGATTGCCCTTCTTTCCTTCATTCTTCTTAGTTGCAATTGTCCTGGTGTGAAGAAATGCTTCTTCCCTATGGTTGCTGCTGCCGCCTTTTCTCCCGCCTCGAATAAACCAATAATGGTTTACTTGGATCCATCACAAAGTTGCATTTACTTAGAGCCTTAAGGTGGCTGACAACAGAAATGACTCAGAACTCCAAGAATTCTCCATTGAAAAGGTACTAAATGAAGCTTTGCACCAAAGCTAGCTTAATAACCTACTAGTTCAAAGACAGTGGAGATATATAGCAATCCAACAACCCCCTGACAACAAGAATGTCAGGAACACTCAATTATAGTTATAACCCTGCTAGTCTGCTACAGGTTGAGTGTTGAACAGATGGGATCATTCAATTAAGCAAAGCCTAATGAGGTATACAGGGTAAGATTAGTGAACACCTTCATTACAGATCTCTAAGAATTTCCAAGTGCAATAAATGTGCAGTAACTATAATGTCATCATTGATCTCAAAGAATATGTTGCACTACAGGTAAAAATAAATTCATTCCAAAGAAATTAGTAAATCACTGCGATATCAAAACAATGTTACTTCCATCAGATACCAATGCAAAATGTCCAAACTAAATGAATCATGGAAGGGGTTGAGCACAGATCATACATGCCTGCACCAGGAGAACATCAAAAAAAAAAAATTACAACATACCTCTCTAGGAAAATGATGATATGACTTCTGATGGAAATAAGGATAATAAGGCGGCAAATGAGGCACCATATCATGCTCATGAGTGACACGAATTGTGTTTGGGACAAATTGGCTGTAGTAAGAAGCAAAAGCTGCATTTCCAATCCGTGGTTGCCCAAAGGTTGTGACATGAACATTTTTTATGCCGTGATGTACCTGGATATACATGATTTGTCAATATATCATGAGACACAAAGTACAGCAAAACAAAGTAAAAATGGGAGATAGGGGACAACGTCAAAAGCAAAAAGCCTGATAGCAAACTAAAATACAGCTAGAAACACAAAACCAAGTCAGCAAAATGCTTTACTATGTCATATGGAGAAAGTTTCACCTTGTGTCCACACACAACCAAAATAGTTCCCATAATATAGTGTCCATTTCTCATTCTCAAATATAGGGGAAATATTTATTGGAAAGGTATAAAGTAAATAACGACCATTAATGAAGCTTGAAATATAGGTCATTTTATATGAGAAAGATATTTTTTTTAAAAAAAAAAGTAGCTAATGAGTTTTAATGACAAGAAAAATTGGGGATATGTCAGGGATTTCATATGAGAGAGGTTAAAAAAATGAAGAAGGTTATAAGTATGTAAAATTTTTTGAAAAAATATTGGAAACAAACACAACATTTTGGGATACCCAAAAAGGAATATAGGCACTATATTATGGGATGGAGGGAGCACATGTAAACTTAAAGGAAGATAACATAACTGGATACATGGGTATGACAGTTCGAATAAGCTCTCATGATAAACACAACAACAAAGCCTTAAGTCCCAAAAATCCATGATTAGTCCATAATACAATAAAAGGCAAAACATTATATAAAAAATATAGTGCAGGAACTTACAAAGATAACAATGTTGAAAAACTGGATTAGAATATCTCAGAAGAAGAAAATTCAGCAGTAAGTAAAAGGCAAATTTGTGAGGAACCACGTTTTAAAAGTGGGTTTTTGTCATAAATTTCCCTATATAAATAAATATTGGAAAAACCTATTTGTGAATTCTTTTTGTCAAATAAACAATACGCTGGATTTGACATTGGACTCCACTTTCCGATTTTGACCACCCACCTGGGATGCACATGACCCACTTACCTCCCTTTTTTTTATCCTCTATTCCCCCTTCATTTTCCATTCTCTCTGCACTACCACTATTCTTCTCCTCATCATTAAGTTCTTCAATGTAACATATCTGACATTTACTCATCAGCTCCTCTGCTCATCTTCATTCTTCCATGGTAAGAACTTGTTCAAAAACATTCTTGCTCACATGTTTCTTGCTCATCCTATGAGACTCTCTGCTCTTCTCCTTATCTTAATTTCCTCCATTCCTTTCCATTGCTACTCTTCTCTTATCTGACATACACTCCTTCTCTCCCATTAAACCATAAATTATATTGTATATGCATCCCTTTTCACCGTCCCCCCCCCCCCCCTCTCTTTCATATTCTCTTCCCCCCAAAGGAACCAAGCAACTCATTCAAAACTCAGTCTTGCACCCATGTTTGACTCAGAACAAAATTTCTCCACAGATCACAGAAACAAAAACAGAGGAAGAGGGAAATACTTGCATTTTTACCATGGCAATATTTTTTTCATGGTGGTTTCCGACATAAATCCACTTCTATAAGGTGGTTTTTTTCACAAATTTTCTAAATAAATTGAGAAATGAGAAACGTTGAATAACTTTCGCAGCGCTGTCTGCTCACACCTGATTATAGACCTGAGAGTAATAAATTAATTCCCCCATCCATTATATTTCCCACACTTCCTTAATGCTCCCATATAGATTTTTACATTTCCTTCAAGGGTTAATAAACACCTATTTCATTTAGAAAAATGCCCTCGTGTGCATAAAGCTCTTCATCATAGAGCAAACCCTTTCGAAGAAGGAAGGATATTTATCGTCTCTCTCACAAGAAAGCCAAGTGCTCCACTGATCCATTTTAGATATACTACATCACAAATAATACCCCCTTTGTTGCAAATAATAAGAAACGAAGGTAGTACAAAAATCTCACATGCCTTACCCTCATTTCTTGTAGCCTTAAGTTTGTGTAAAACACTATTGTGAAAACTAGCAAGGGAAAGAGAAAGTATTCGTAGTTACAAATAGACTTTTCCAATATCACATGGCCAAAAAGACACTGAACTACAGATTACCATAGTATATGGATCTTAGGATCCCTTATCAAGCAAACAACATATTACACACACATAACTAAAGATATTAACCCTGCAACAGCAGAAAATAAACTTAAAGATAAAATAAAAAAAAAAATTAAGTATCTAACAATGATTACCGTGAGGTCAAGTGCACAAATGGCAGCCATAGCCCCACCCATTGAATGCCCTATTACAATAAGGTCCATTTCTCCAAACATTTGTGTCGTTCGTTTAACAGCATCAACAACTCCAGGGCGAAGTGTGGTGTTATGATAGGCATTATAGAATCCATGGTGAACCTGCAAGATTTAATCAGAAAGGAGAGCTATGATGTCTTTCATCGTCCCACGCTGACCTGGAGGTCATATGGCCAGCAAAAAGCTTTATGATAGTGACCAGTTTGACCACTGAACAGAACAGTGATAGGACACCTACCATTGCATCGGGCTTGTCAGGATAATTTAAATCAAGCTGTTTCCAATACAGATCTTCAACCCAATTCTGGATGCTGTAGAAGAGGTTAAATGTCAAGCAAGTAGCATGTGAAAGCAAACAATACTAGACAATCAGACATAATACAACCGTGATAAGGCACCCAAAACAATCTGTAAGTGGGAGGCATTGAAGGAGCAGAAAAATGTAGCAGATCAGGTGCTGTAATAGATTAACCTTAGGAAGGGCAATTTGGGAAGTTTAGATGGTTTTAGGTTAGTAGTCCTTACTCCTTAGCATAAATAGGAGATAGTATATGCATTAGGCTTTATGTGAATTGTGAGGAAAAATGTTGAGTAGTAACCTCAAGTTACTAGGAGAGTGATAACTGATAACCTAAAGTTATCAAGAGAGTGATAGCCTTGAGCTATTAATCTATCTTTTTGTATCCAAATTCTGCCATTATTAATCTAAATTATCAAGCTTTTATATCTTAATTAGTCCTTAAATCAGAAAATACTAAGTTAGTCCTTTACAGGTGCTTAATGTGATTTTGATAGTTTATTATCCATCACAAATAATGTAACTGGTTTCACCTGTTTCAGAAGCCTGAAACAGAGGAAAATAAGCTCTCATGACAGCATGAAATTTGTCAAACGAAGGACAAAAGGCTGCCTAAAGATCTAAGAAAATCAGAAAATCATCAAAACAATAGACTAGGATCTTCTGAATGTGAGGTGAGACTATGAGAGCAGCATTGATATCAGGCAGATTAAAATTTTACATTATTATCATATGTAATGAAGTGTGCTCCCAATCAGTCTAAGTAACTGGTATGTAATGTTTTGCAGACCTGCATTACAAATTAACCATGTTGCAAATCAACTAAAATTTGAACTATACAAGAAGCTAATAAATCAGCAGCAAATGAAACATTTGTCACGTTTATCAGGAACAGGTCAAACCAATCAGGCACCGAATGCATCAGTTTTTATTCACTGGCCAGACAGAGAAAGGCTATTTGGATTATTTGTAAAAGTGGAATGGCATTGAGGAGCGTTGACAAAAGCCAAAAGCATAAATTTCACAAGTTGGCAGTTCCAAGTGTTCCAACTACAAAAAGTTCTATCTCAATGGTACAAACATGGTTCGAAAATGCGGTTTCGGCGCGATCGCGGAAACGGTAACGGTAATTCGGTAACGGAATTGATGTGTTGATCGCGGACGCGTCGCGGTTGACACGGCACGAATTTTAATTTTAATATCTAAAATTTTTTCTCATAATTTATAAAAATCTTACTACCTCCGCTTTGGGTTACTCGCAACAAAGGACAACTTTGCGGAGGCCGAGGCAAAAGATCTTAAGTGTAGTTATTGAAAAATAAGGGCATTTACTTAACTATTAATCCAACCCCAAAAAAATAGAAAAAACAAATTTAACAATAATTAAAATAATTAACCCACCACCACCAACAATGCTGCCACCACCCGCCACCAGCACTGCCACCACCCCCCCACCACCACCAAGTCACCAACAGCACCGAAACCACTCACGACCACCACCACCACCGACACCACTAACACCACCACCACCAAACCCACTACCACCGAAACCACTAACACCATCCACCACCACCGAAACCACTAACACCACCACCACCAACCCAGCGAACCCACGAAAACCACAACCACGACCACCAACATCACCACCAATCCCACGAAAACCCACAAATCTGGAAATTAAAACCCACAAACCACAAAAACCCTTGAACCCACCACCACCACCACCAACACCAACCCGGAGAAACCACTCACGATCACCACTAACCCACAAAACCACGAACCCTTGAACCCACCAACCCATTGAAACCACTCACGACCACCACAAGCAGCCAACAAAACCACCGATCTCGCGAAACCACAAAGCCATCGCACCCACGCACTAACCCAACGAACCCACGAAACCCTCTGGAAAAACCTTGAATATTGAGTTGGAGGAGGAGAGAGAAAAATAACGGGAATGAGGAAGAATATGAAGGAAGAGAGTGAAAAATAATGGGGATGAGGAAGAAGATGAAGGATGATGAAGGTGGTTGAAGGAAGAAAGTGGCTGGGAATTGGGATGATAGATGAATTTAGATGGAAAAGGATTGATTTTAGTGGAAATAGTTAAGTTAATTAAAGTTAGATTTTAAGTTAATAAGATAAAATCAGTTTTTTTAATTAGGGTGTTTAAAACAAAAGTAAGGGTAAATTTGTAAAATTATACAAAAAATCTTACTAAAAAAGGAAAGAAAATAAGTTGTTGCGAGTAATGTGAAGCGGCCATTTTAGGAAACTGTTGCGAGTAATCCGAAGCGGAGGTAGTATATTCTTTGTAAGTTTGTACTGCACTATGAAAATAGTAATTGAAATGCTTCGGAAAAAATAAAAAATAAAATATACTCCTTAATAAAAAAGCAGGGATAAAAAATAATTTAAAATAATTGAAAAAGTGAAAGTATGGGGTGGTGTAGTCACGTGGGAAAAAATAAAAGAAGAAGGGAATAGAAAAGGTGGTGGGGTCAGCTGGAGAAGGTTAAAGTTTCAAAGGAAAAGTAATGTTGCATTAGTAACTTCCAGCTGTCATAAGTCAGACCCATTTAAAATATTTTTAAAAGAAATCTCTTTTATTCAAACAGTAACTTGCCGAGAAAGTGATCGGCTTTCATGGAGAAATCATAAACCCCATCGAAAATGTGGTGAAAATTCTCAAAAAGCTTAAAATTTGGATTTTTTTCATCAATTTTCTGCCGGTAACGTGTGATGCGCCCGCGATTTGTATCAAAACGGTCGTATCGGCCGATATCGCAGAGTTTTAAAAAACAGCGCGCTGTCTCGGTAAATATCGGAACGGTGAGTTGAAATTCCGTTACATCTTGGCCGATTCGCGACGGTACGGCCGAGTTTTCGAACCATGGGTACAAAAGCTCAGCACCACCACTGAATCACTGATGACATCAAACTTTCTAGTCCTAGTGACATTAAATAGGGACTTGTAAGAAATTGAAGCTATCTTTGATATGTCCTACTCTATAAATTTCAATACTATGGTGTCACCCAAAGGTATAATAACAAAATTGATCTACAAACATATGATTAAGGATAATACTAGTAGGTTTGTCTGTAACACTATTTCGTAAATCATGATTTCATGACGTGACTGACAAGTTAACACTAATGATAAACTCACACCTTTTTGACACACAAGAAGAGTGTCAGAGAACCTGTTTAGGCAGTGAAGGCACAAAAAGGAGACATTCCATTGATGTATTCAGCAGAGCCATAACCTAAGTGAATATGCTAATATAGTTGCCATCCCAGGACATAATAAAGTTGATCTTTATTAAAAGATTATACTATTGCATTGGTAATCTTTAAATATATTACGTATATCAAAACTAGTACTTGACCAGTTGATATGTTACAACTTAACAAGACTAGTACCTTTTATTTTAACTGGGGAAAGGGTGTCAAAGAAAGTAAATTAACAGATTCTAAGTCTCATACCCCGCTTTGAAGTGGCCATGCAATTCAATCCTAGGTACTGGACAAGATACAATCAATACATGTGTATCAAAAGAAAAAATAAATAAATAAGTCTCCATTCTATGCATACTTCATGATATCGAAGTTAGGATGTTGCATGTCTAAGTTTATAAACCACCTACGCATCTATAGAGCAACTCTGATCTCCCTTTGTTGCAATTGGTCTACAAATTTCCAGGTAAAAGCCAAGAATATGCAATTGGAACCTCCCATACTTTCTTATTTCAGACAGAAAAAAAACACCTTAAATCTTTGTGGGATGCCACCATCATCCGAAAAGCATAAAAATCTCTCATGAAAAAAATTTACAAAGAAAAGATAATAAAAAAACTAAACTAAATTAAATCCAAAAATAAATAAATAAAAAATAAACAGAAACAAAAACAAAAACAAAAAATAAAAAATAAAAAATATGAACAATCAAACACATAAAGGCTAGGATGATATAGACCCCCTGGTCCTCATCACAGGTTAGAAAGATGCAGCTTATCAAGATTCTATTAGGTGTAACCTAGATCCATTCATGATATTCACCTGAGTGATAACAGCAAAAAACTGCAATAGAGAGCTATTAGGTAGCTAGTTGTTAGGCAAACTCATATTGCCCAAGTTTTTTGGGGCATCTAAATGTCTTGATATTCAGACAGAACAAGGAAGGCATGACGGAAGTTATTATGTGGTATCAGCAAAACTGTGGACAGCCTTCAACACCAAAGATTCAAAGCTACATCAGAGAGATATTGCTGCCCACACAGCAGGTATTTTTGAAAATCAGAGTTCCTCATCAAAGAAAGAAGGAATTTAGAACAGGATGATGTTGGACCTTCGAATCACCACGATCACTATAAAAATGTAACCTTGTGGAATAGCCAACAAACCTAGTTATGCACCATCAACGTGTCACAAACCTTGTTTAATGTCTAACAGACGGTAACAAGCTATACTAAGTTCACATAACTTGGGCAATCTCAGGTTTGTCTAAACCTAAAATCAAAGGCTGGGGCCTGGCCTGAACCTGTGGGAAGCATATGACAGAATTCTTATACACATTTTTCAAAAGAGAATTTTGTATTAAGATATGTTAGTTTCTTATAATATCGCAAAAATGTAAAGCTTTCTTATAACCAACCATTTAGCTAGATATTATAAGTTTCTACGTAATAAGACTAATAACCAACCTTAAAAGTATCAATTTCAAAAACAAAAAGTTCTGAAAAAAAAAAATGTAACCTGTGTTCCTGGGTTCCTCTAAATGCAACAATAATAGCATTCAGATCCTTAGCAACCCCAACATATGCCTGCAATAGACAGAATAATGATATAAGATAGAAGTTAGGAGCCCATAAAAATTCTGCGAAGCATATAGGATAGATAAAGATGTGATTACGCACCTGCAAGCAATGCTGGACATCAACAATAAGCTCTATGATTTCAAATCCCTATTAACAGGAAACGATCTCTAATTAAGAAAATCACATACCTAAACTTAATGCCCATTAGAGATATTCTGACAAAATAAAACATGTAAACAGAAATTTAATAATAGTAAGTCAAGAACCTTTGTCATTCCATTACATCTTGAGCAAGTCCAGGTAAATAGTTCAGTCAAGTCTGACTCGTACACCTGTAAACAACAGAAAATTAGAATCAGTCTACAGATTAGCCTTAAAATGCTACCTCAACAGCATTACGAAATCAGCTCAATGCCAACTCCATCACAAAACCCAATTTATTAATATCAACACTACTACTAAAAACATATTGCAAGTAAAGCATTATCACTGAAAAAAAAAAAAACAACTAAGCTACAGAACATATATCTGGAATAAAATATATAAAAACAAAAGCGTAGGAAAGCTAATCAGGTCAGAGTAGTCAACAAATAAACACAACCTTGTTACTAAAATCAATCAATCAATCAATCAATCAAAGCCTTAATCCCAAAAGTGGGGTCGGCTAACATGAACCAAATTTGATTATTCCGTGTAGTCATCAACATAAATCTTTCTCCTCCATCCCTTACGATCCAAAACTTCATCCTCACGTAAATCCATGCACTTCATATCCTTCCTCACTCCTTCCAACCAAGTCATCTTTGGTCTCCCTCTTCCTCGTTTAATCCCTCCATGGTCCCACTCTTCCACTCTTCGCACCGGTGCACCCTCGGGTCTCCGTCTTACATGTCCAAACCAACGCAGACGATTTTCCCTTAATTTATCTACAATGCCCGCCACACCTACTTTCTTGCGAATAACCTCATTTCTGATTCTATCCCCTAAACCCTAAACCCTAAACCTTGTTACTAAAACCGTACATATATTGCCACTTACCTGTTCTTAAAAACAAAAGATATTGGATAGACTGCAGGATGTTTTTCTGTTACGAGGTTGAAAAATCTATTTCTCTTTTGGACAACCTATACCTCATCTTCCTAAATATTTGACATACTCCATAAATTTAACTTGATACCATTTCTACCAAGGGAAAAAATTAACCATATTTCACTCAAAAGTCAAACATAACCAAATACAACTGGCGCACCTGCTTCTAAGGGCAAATATAAGAAAGCCTTGCTCCAATAATTACCTACAACAATCTACAATAACGAAACAAAAATAGTATCCATTGATGAGGAAGTCCTAATCAACAGTTAGACATTGACAAATGTATAACAGTGGCAATTTTATAAATAATGGCAAATTTGATAGTAATACTGAGCAGTAAAATAGTACTACTAGACATTATCAGTAGTACTATATATGCTTCCAATAGTATAAGAGACACTCTCACACTCTCAGTAGTATCAAAGGTTGTTAGATATTTATTTTAATGTCTAATTGTTAGGCTGTTAGCCATTAAGACTTCCTCATTTATTGATCTATTAATGCTGGAGTGTTGGAGTGAAAAGATACCACAGATTGCATTTCTAGTTTAAATGCACTCAGCCTAGTTCAAACCCCGGGCTGATATTTAAACTATGGCAACAGTGTCAGAAATCACAGGTAAAATCTATACATACTTAGATACCCTTTAAACTAGTTTCTTTAATTGACATAATAGCTTATTAATCAACAACTACCATTCTATTTTTTTCAACAGCGCCAAGAGACAAATAGCAAAGAGATTTAAATTTTCATCATTACAAGTAGAGGTATGTCATAAAATACTTCCTCCATTTCTTTTAATATATATCAACTAGTGTGTAACCCGGGTGTTACACTGGGTTGCTACTTTAATTATTGCTTGTGATTATATGTATTTGATATTTTAGTTTTTTTTTATTTTAGTTAGACCTTATGATTATCAATTATATACATTTATTTTTATGTTCATAACATAAATGATAATTAGTTTAGATGGTTAAATAACCATCCTTCTTATTTATAAGAGATTGGGTGTTCGAATTCCCTTATCATCATCTTTTTATATGAAGCAATATTAGGTGACGTGGCATAATGATTCAGGTTCATTGAGTAGTGATAATGTGGCATAATAATGAGAGATGGAGTAGGTGACGTGGGGTGGTATGTGTGGCAAAGAGTTAGTAACGCCTTTTAATATATTAGATTTCTATTTCTATATTTAGAAGTTCAATTTAGATGCATCATTTTCCTTTTTGGTTAATAAATTCACTCTATCTCTCTCATATCACATGAGTCCACTTTTTGATTTTAAAAGTGATGCATCTAATAAAAACGGAGGTAGTAGAGTACTTACTGCCGCGTTGTACTCCACCAAAATTTTGGCAAGCGTGTGATTGTAGACAGAGAATTTATCACCGTGTTCAAGGTTGAGCACTATGAACAAAAGGAAACCAAGTGT
This sequence comes from Chenopodium album, assembly GCF_948465745.1. Taxonomy (NCBI): domain Eukaryota; kingdom Viridiplantae; phylum Streptophyta; class Magnoliopsida; order Caryophyllales; family Amaranthaceae; genus Chenopodium; species Chenopodium album. The sequence goes on from NC_137838.1 coordinate 46,181,945, forward strand.
CCAACTATGTTAAACATTCAAGACTTCATACAATTAATAACAAAGCAAATAGTTGAATTCCAAACAAATACATATACTTCACCTAATAATAATTTCAAATAAATAAAATTCAAGAAACACGAAGTCAAAAATGTGAATTAAAGTGTGAAAATCCAAAGCTAAATTACCTCTGCCAAAAGAAGCACCAAATAAACATAAGAACAGCAACATCCTTAACAATCTACTTCGCTCCATAATCTGCGCACACCATCAACAATAATTCTTCAAATTCAATCAAGTAATCAAAAAGCAACCATTTAATAAAATTAGGGCCAAACAATATTTACATCAAATATCAATTTCCTCGAATTCAAAAATTTAACAATGGATGAAATAATTCCTCTTTCACAATATATTGCCGACAACTTTACCCTTTGTTTATTTGGGGGGAGGATTGACTTTTCTGCGTGTAATTAAAATTCTGGATAAAGTTTTGAAGTCATGAATGAACAAAAGAATGAGAAGAACGCTTATCCTTTCCTTGTACGTTTCTTTATTTGACTTGACGAGATTGCCCCTTCTGTAATACTGCTTGTCTGTATTATCTGGGAAGAATTATAGAGCTAATCGAGTAATCGCAAATGTTAAGAAGCATGGGGTTTTAAGTAATTTCAACGAGGAGACTCAATAGATTTGCGTCTGACATCATCATTTTTTTTTTCGTAAAAAATAAAGACATCATCATTTTTTGATTTTGTGATATTAAGACAAGACTTTGTTTTTTTAATGCATTTAAAAAGCTAAGTCTTAACAAAATCTGAAGTGGAGTCTTGAAAACTAAATACTCAACTCTATATATTATACATAGTTAGGGGTGTTCATAAATCGGTCCGGACCGAAAAAATGGACCGGATCACCCCGGACAGAACCCGGATCGGACCGGACCGATTTATGAACACCCCTAACTATTAAAAATACCACCCCTAACTACATAGTTAATCGGTCCGGTCATCGGGTCTTGAAATTCATTTTTTCGGTCTTCGATCCGGTCCAAAGCCCTATAAAAACCGGTTTTGGACCGGACCGATTTTTTTACTATTAAAAATATGTGTGAAACCTTGAATAATGGTTAAAATTATCCTTAATAAGCTTAGAAAACTTTAAATTTATAAGCTTTTTCGCACTAAACATACAAAAAAAGACGTTACAACATAGTTTTTTCCAATACTTTTTTTGTGTTTTCCTAAACTTTATAAAAAAATTTAGTATTCTTTTTAAAAAAATTCTTAAATCGGTCCAAAGCGGTCCGGTCTGGGTTTAGACCGATCCTTTCAGTCCGGTCCGGGTTCGGTCCTAACTTAATCGGTCCGGTCTTCAGTTCTTAAAATTCTAATTTTCGGTCCGGTCCGGTCTTGGACCGATGAACAGCCCTATACATAGTGTTTTCCCTATATATACATCAAAACACAGTGTTTTGATAATTATATATAAAAAAAAAAAAAAAAATAAAAAAAAAAAAAAAAAACCTTTTTTTTTATTTCTTAAATACATTAAAATTTATGTACATTTCTTAAAAATAAAAAAAATGTATGTATGTTGTTTTAAAAAAAAAAGTATGTACGTTGTTTAAAAAAAATAGGACTAGATGAAGCCCGTGCGATGCACAGTTTGTTTGACTTTTTTAAAATAATTTTTTTTTGTATTAATGTGTTGAAATTTGTTATATATTTAGATAAAATTCCTAATATTAAAAGATAATATATAATAATTAATTAATTTAACCTTAAAAATTTCATTCACCAATTTTGCATATGTGGCATTTGAATTATTTAATATCAAAAAAAATTAATAATCGTTTATTTAATTGGCTACAACAAAAATTTATAATCCTACATGGCGCGCTAAGAAAATTAAATCCTACGTGGCTCTTCAAAAACTCGAGAACAAACTCCCCTTATTGATGGTGCCTTAGGTACGTGGAAGCATCTAGGTAGGAATTTAGGCAGGGAAAAGATATGGGACAAAGATTCCCATGATCTAGTAAAAAAAAATTGGCCACATTCAATCCATGGATCAAGATTCTATAGAATCCAACAAAAACTAGCCCGCATTAAAAACCAACTATAAATTTGGGAAGGAAAAAGATATAGGAGCAATAATAACAAATATTACGCAACGCTGAAAAGATAGCTACCCTAGGGAGCTCCCTACGCTCTCAACCTTTTAACCCTATTCTAGTTAGCCATCTCAACTGCATGATCCGTCAAAGGGAAAAACTCCTGTTTGGGCAAAACCATTTTGGAAAATTATCTCATAAAAATTGGCTATCCCAAGGAGATAGAAACACCCGTTTCTTCCATAACAAGATGAGAAAAAAATCAGCATTTGTTTTGGGGTTTTTTGTACGTACCTGAATGGAGGGTGTGTATGAAGGATTTATGTCTTCGTCGTGTGCAATTACTAGATCTATCAATGGATCAAATTATGGAGATAATTAAGTTCGGACATTTGGGTCGTCGTTTTAAAAGCTTGAGGTACTAACGAAATTTGGTCTAGAAAAATAGCCCAAATCCCAATTGAACGGATCCTATAAAGTCACACAAAGGGTCTAGATCGAGCACGAGAGGACAAGGCCCATGATGGGCCTCATCCTCTAGTATGCCCGGGCACATGGAGTGGATTGAAGGGTTTTGGGCTTCCTAACCCTAGTCTAGTTATAATGTGATTATAAATAGACTAGATGTCTGACGAAGGTCGAGACTAGGTCGTTGAAACTAACCCCTACCCGAGGCCAAACAAAATTTGTAAACACTCAGCACACCCCTACACAAGTATAATGGTAAGCTGAGGGTCGAACCCAAAGGAATGGTGGGCGATTATCTATTGTCTATGGTCAAGCTATTCCGAAATGTAATGATTGGGTGTGAATGTTACGCTAGGACAAAGACGACTAATAAACGAGAAGAAATCAAATGTAATAAACACTAGGGCTAGGATCCACATGTAATCATAACGGATTCAACTAATTGGGAGGTCAAATTGACAAAGTCAAGCAATGTGAGGGAAAATCAATCATGCAGCCAAAAGAGCATATCAAGCTATTCTCGTAGAGGTCTAACTAGCGTCAACTATGATAAACTCTAGCTAAGAAACATCACAAGACACCTCAATCGTTAAATGCAAGCCAGAAATCAATGATCCGTATCAATGCAAACTTACAATGCAATCTAGTGCAACAATCAAAGTTAGCTACTCTTTAATTAATCACACACATGCACATGATCATCAACCAATTTAATCACATAGTCAACTCCATTAATTTTCCCCAATTAGCTTTAATCCATTACTCATACATGCTTCACCATTACCCTAGCAAGCTATCTACTCACTAGCCATTGAAATCAAGATCAAAACAAGGCTAATTAACAAATTCATCATGATCAAATCAAACAAGCTAAAATCAAACACAAATCAATCAAACTTCAACCAAACTTGAACATTCCACAAACAATTCAAATCAAACTAAAGATCAAACTAAAGATTGCATTAAAGAAAAGGAATCCTTACAAACTTGATCAAAAATCAAAGGAAATGGAGAAACCTTCAATCATCAACAATCCACCATGAAATCCTCTCTCTAAAAATCTAGAGTTTCTCTCTCTAATTTTTAATCTAAAACTGATTCTCATTCTATTCTAATTCTCTTTCCTCCTAAAATAGAAGGAAAAACTATATATAGGAAAGATACAAAAGAAGAGTTAGTTAGATCGTCCCAAAAGAAACCCCGGAAGGCGCGGTCGCATCAGAGGAGAGGCGCGGCCGCGGGAAAAAGGGTACGGAACAGGGGCCCTGGCAGGCACGCCCGCGCCACCCAGGTGCGCGGCCGCACCACCCTCGTGCGCGCCCGCACACTGTAGGCGTCGTTCGAAGTGCGCCTACGTTAAAAGCATGTGTGAATATGCTTGACACTCTTAGGAAGTGGGAATTGACATAATACGATTAGGGACAAGGAAAGTAGGGAGCCGCCAACAAGTTTTTAAGGAACTTGTAAACCGTTCACGGATCAAAAAAAGGCAACCACGATAAGGGACAACGAAGGCAACAACGATTGACCCGTGAAGGTTACACCCCATTCATAATCCATGAGATTACTAACTCCATATGGTTCGGAACCACGAAAGGAGGATCGGGGATGATGGTACGAAGTGAGTCATGGAGTCACATTCGCCCGTATTGGCCTCTACTCGATTCTTATAGTGAAAAATGATTCCTGCGATCTCAAAGGCATACAAACAAAATATTCAATTCGCTCCAAAGTATTATTAAGCTAAATTGGTTGAATATTAATGCAACACATAATTCTAAAATATCGTGATCACTTGATTAAACAACAAGATTAAAAAGGAACCTAAACCGGTTGTCCAAATTATCTTATTAGGCGTGATTTTCAATTACATATTCCCTTTAACATGCAATATGGTGATCATAATAACAATAGAATAAACATTAATATTGGAAGCAATTTATTAATAATAGCGTTAGTCAAATCAAATAATAAAATAACCTAATCATGATGCTAGCAATATTAAAATAAAATAAGAGTAATTAAATTAATTAATTACTCTCATTCCGCACGTTCCTTTAAATTGCTACATCATGAATAAACTGTTAGTAACTTCAATAAAAATAAATCAAATGGAAATTAAATTAAATTAACTAAAAAGTAGATTTAATTTGGTCCAAGCCCTCAGTTAATTCTACCTATCACGCCTTAGTTAAAGTATAGAACTTCAGGTATTGTATGGACTCCTTGGAGTGCTTAAAGGATGAAATAGTGAAAGAATGGGGAGGCTAGTGTTTAGGCTAAAGAGGGAGAAGAGAATTATTTGATGACCAAGCTTGTTGATGATTGGAAAAGGGGTGATATGAATTCTATTTATAGAGAAAAAAGAAGGTCGAAGAATAAAAAAAATATAAGAATTCGAATCGGATAAAACTCTTGCGATAGACAGCAGTTTTTCTGGTTTTTGTTTTTACCATATCTTTTGATCCAAAAATCGGAATAAGATGAATAAGATATCGTTGGAAAGATCTTGAAGTCTACTTTCTAATCCAATTAGAATCAGATTAAAATATTTTGTAGAACAAAAGATATAGCCGAAATAGTGAGACGGTGTCAGTTTTGGATAGAGTTTGATATCTTATTCATATCTTTTTCCGTTATAGCTCGGAATTGATATTATAATATATCATTGGAAAGATAATTTCAAGGGCTATCCAACCATATAAAATTTTGATAAAAACTATGAGGCAAGAAAATAATATCTGTCTATCTTTGAACGTCTTTCAATTCGGATAGAAATAGGATTTTCAAAAAGAAAAGTTTTATTCAATTTCAAACTATTTAATCTTATCTTTTCAAAAAGGATAATTAAGATCTTTTAGAAACTTATAGAAGTTTCTAATTAATCCTAATTGATTTAGGAATGGGATTAAATAATTTGGACCCTCCACATGATCATTGGGTCGTAGGTAAGGTGGGCTTAGGTTCGGTTTGGGCTCAGTTTAGTATTTTGGCCATAACTTATTCATTATAACTCGGATTTGGGCTTATAATATATCGTTGGAAAGCTCTTTTCAAGCTCCATCCAACTATTCAATCATTGGACCCAGATTATGGACCAAAATAAACTGGATTAAACGTTTTATAAAAAGGGCACGAAATGAATGATTTTAAAGGACATGAAATGAAATATTTTGGGTTTAAAGGCACGAAAAGAGGAAAATAAGTTATGGTTTGGGGAAATGGGCTAGGATTTGGGTTGGTTTATGAAATGGAAATATGGATTTAAGCACTCCAAGATTAAATACTCAACCCGACCAATAATAGCGGTGAAAGGTTGTTCATCATCGGGTTTGGTTTTGGGGAGACATTTTTAGGTGTCTACAGAAGCCCCCACTTTGACTGAGTTTGTAGAAACGTTAGTTTCGAAAACGATAGTCAAAGTAGTCGATAGGGACGGAGAATGATTTAAGACGTTCTGCGATCCTAAATCATTCTGTATACGCCGATACCTGCAGAAAAATGTTAGTTCTACAGATAAAAGGGTAAAAGGATAGAATACGTATCTGACACCAGTGTATCGGTGAAAAATGAGTTTGGTAGCTTCCTATGCTTGAAGGAATCCACCGGATGACGTATGTTGAAATGCTTTCCATGCTTGAGGAAAGCCGACAGATGAGTTTGGTAGCCTTCTAAGCCTGAAGAAACCTACTGGATGACACTTTTCATGCCTGAGGAAAGTCGACGAATGAATTTGGTGTCATTCTATGCTTGAAGAAATCCACCGATAATGCCTTCCATGCTTGAGGAAAGCCGACAAAGGAATTTGGCGGTTTTCTATACTTGAAGAAAAATCCACCGATAACGCTTTCCATGCTTGAGGAAAGCCGACTTGGCGGTTTTTTATACTTGAAGAAAAATCCACCGATAACGCTTTCCATGCTTGAGGAAAGCCGACTTGGCGGTTTTCTATACTTGAAGAAAAATCCACCGATAACGCTTTCCAAGCTTGAGGAAAGTCGACAGATGATGAGATTGCAAGTCTCTGTGTATCGAGAACCTTGCGCCATGAAATGATGGTGGTTCGATTGTCCCCGAACGTGGGTTGTAGTTGGTTCGCTTGTCCCCGAACCTGGGCTGGTTGTAAATGGTCCGCTTGTCCCCGGACGTGGGCTGTAAATTGTCCGCTTGTCCCCGGACGTGGGCTGTAGATGGTCTTTTTGTCCCCGTACGTGGGCTCTAGATGGTCCGCTTGTCCCCGGACGTGGGCTGTACATGGTCCGCTTGTCCCCGGACGAGGGCTGTAGATGGTCCGCTTGTCCCTAGACATGGGCTGTAGATGGTCCGCTTGTCCCCGGACGTGGTCTGTAGATGGTCCGCTTGTCCCCGGACGTGGGTTGTAGTTGGTTCGCTTGTCCCCGAACGTGGGCTGTAGATGGTCCGCTTGTCCTCGGACGTGGGTTGTAGTTGGTTCGCTTGTCCCGGAACGTGGGTTGTAGATGAGACCTGCAAAAATAAATTTGCCAATGGACTCGTATATATTGTGATTGACTTAACCACTGACTTGACCAAGTTTGACTTGATGTGACATGACATGTGTATGACTTGTGAGTGTGTGTGTGTATATGTGTGTGTGCAGACACAAGCAAACGAAGATGCAAAAGCAAAAACTTTCCGTCAATTTTTGTCATGAGTGGAGGGTACCGACTTTCTCCCGAAAAAGAAAGATGTGAAAATTGAACTTTTATTTTCGAACTTCCCTCGATGAGAAAATTTTGAAAAAGTTTTTGTAAACTTCCCCAAAGAAAAGACGCGAAAAAAAAGAAAGAAGTTTTGAACTTCCTCGTTGAGCAAGACAAAATGAATCGCATGGATTGAATTGCTTTTCTTGAAAGTAATGTATGCATGATGCATGTCCTTAGGCCAGGAGGCTAAGGACGATTACATCATGTGACACGATGAATGAACTTAGGTCATGGAGCTAAGCATCATATATGGGGTAAAGAAACGATCTTGAACGTCACTTAGGTCTGGAAGCTAAGCACGTATACAGATGAAGTGATTATTGCATAATGAACGTTGCTTAGGTCAAGGAGCTAAGCACGATATGCTTTGTATGATTAAAAATCATTGATATATAAATGTTTCTTAGCACATTATGCAATGCATGAAACAATGAATATTGCTCAGGTCAGAAAGCTAAGCAAGTATACAATGTTCTTCTAATGAATGTTGTCTTTAAATATGATGAAACATGCACAGTGTTGAAACAAGATTTCATGATAAAGGGCTCTTAAAAGGAAGGATGATTGATATGGATATGGATGTGTGAGTGAAGTGTGTGAATGTGATACTAAGGCTGGCTGCAAGGGTTATGGCGATGGAAAGAGATGTGAGAAGAGTCAAAGATGATGACTCTTTAGGCTAGGTAGGCTAAATGATGTAGGTTCAAGCCCCCAAGTCTAGCTCTAAATTAGTAGGGATATAGAGATAAGCATTGGATATTCTTTGACTCGATCATGCATAGATATGAATATGGATGTGGCCGCACCTCGATGTGAGGTTGCCTACGTATCCGTTAGGAATCAGGCCGAACGTAGCTCTAACCGAACTTTGCACAAGTGTGTGTACACCTCAAAGAGTAGGGTTGTAATGTGGTTAATCTGAAGGTTTAAGGAAGAAAGGGGTAAAAGGCTCAAGACCCGAGAGAAGCCCCCAAGATGTGTAATTGTGTATTTGAAAATTTGGACTTTGCAAGTTTATTTTCTTTTTTTTTTTTTGGATTTTTGTTTTTCATTCTTTTGAATCAATGTAGGCAATCTCAGATCATGTGGTCCATCACTCACTTAGCATTCATGTTTCTTAGGCACGGTACCAAGCACTCGATGAGAAACGCAATTTGAGACGTGTTCATATCAAAGACATTGGAACACTTGCCCTTAGACATTGTTTTATTGTTGCTTTGCTGTTTTTTTTTTTTTTTTTTTTTTTTTTTTTTTTTTTTTTTGCTTTTTGAATGTTATACAATTACACATCTTCCAATCCCAGGGTTAAGTGAATGTGGGCCGAAGAAATGAAGGCCAAACATTAGACGAGGCTCAAAGTGGTTGATGAAGAAATGGAATGTGATTGAACGGTTAACAGGGAATGACAGGGTTGCAAAGGTGCCTGAAATCATTGGTGTACCTTGTGTTTAGTTCGATAATTGATTTTTTTTCTTTTAATCACATGATCGAATGTAAGAAAGAGATGCTCATTTATAAAGAAGGTAAGAAATGTGACGCATAGACACATGGATAAGGAGAACCTATGCTAGACTTTTTAGGGGGAACGGGTTGAAACAAAAGAAGAAGAAAACATGAAATCTTGGTGAGAATCTTGAATCGTGCTTTGTCTTCATGGCTGTTTATGAGTTACTTCTTGCCGCCTGCTGAGGAAAAAAGTTTCTTGTTGTTGATGCTTTGATTGGAAGGAAAGAAGGAAGGAGTGACGTTCCCCCTTCCCCTTATTCTTCCAACTATTTCCTGGTGATTTTAGACTCAAATATTGTGTAAAGAAGAACTCACTTAATGCATTCACTCAATACTCGGATTGAAAAGGAAGAGTGTATGAAACGATTTTGAAAACTGATGAGAAATACTCCACTCATTCCTATTACGACGGAAAACGATGCATGCATGGTCCTAGTATACGATCATAAACAATATAGTGCATTACTCGAAGACAAAGTGTGTGCAATGACTCAACATGTGTAATTAGGTGAATATATTAAGACTCGTGGTATGATCGCATGGCTAGACATGAGGACGTTGTGAAAAACAAAGGACCTAATGACCAAATAGCACGGAAGACTAAAAGACAAACTAACTTGATTAATTTTGTCCATTTTTAATGTTTATGCTATTTACTAGGTGAAAACGGTCCATTGGCAATCGTTAGTCATAAATAAGATCAACCACAATCAAAGACAAAGAACACATGTTAAGGTTAGCACAAAAATCGATCACAAGAAACTAGGAAGAGGACTAGAATTCTAGAAGAGTTAAGACTCATGGGTATAAAAAAATCTATAATCCTATGTTATACGAGTTGAAACGGATTAAAGGACTTGGCTAAGACTAGCTTGACACGATTTTCTTTTTTTTTAAATAAAATAAAAAAGGTAACGTTAAAAAGACACCTAAACTGGACAGGCTGTAGTATATCGATTATAACTTTTGATCTGTTACTCTGATTAGGACGAAACCAGCTCCAAGTGAAAGATAAAACTCGGGGTTACAGATCCATAGGTTACACTACACGTAACAATTTCTAGAACTCCGGCTATGACCAAAACAAGTTGACTCTTATGCAGTATACGGGAATAAAAAACCGAGTTGACTCAAATTTTAAAAAAAATCCTATGACTCGGCTCTAAAAAAAATAAAAAGGGTTTGATAAGAGAAAGAATAATTAAAAAAAGTCAATTAAAAAAATGCACATATAAGCATATTGTCACGCATGATGCAATGAAGTTCGCAACCTAAAGTCAAGTTCTATGTTCGACTATGGTCAAGCTTTTGGGTGTCAAAGGGTACCATGGTTAAGAGTTTGGACGCGTTAGCAAGGCAGCCTCCCTTGAGGGTGTATGCCAACGGGCGGCTCCGCGAGTTCGTGATGAAATCGAACTCGACTCCATGGTTTGGGTGGATTTAAAAACTCGGATGAACCCTTATTGCCATGAGCGTTTTCGGGTTGATAGAGCATAAATCCCCCGGGCTAGCCACATACGTAGAATACGTACTATTGTGGCAAAATAGGTAAGCTAAAATGCATATGCAAATGTGACAATGCCAATTAAATTACAGGAATATTTTTCAAGAATCTTTCAAGTCTCATCCACTCATCTTAATTAAATACCGATCACTCAAATCGATAAATAATCAAGAATCCTCCCCAGTGGAGTCGTCAAATTGTAAGGCGTCGTTCGAAGTGCGCCTACGTTAAAAGCATGTGTGAATATGCTTGGCACTCTTAGGAAGTGGGAATTGACATAATACAATTAGGGACAAGGAAAGTAGGGAGTCGCCAACAAGTTTTTAAGGAACTTGTAAACCGTTCACGGATCATAAAAAGACAACCACGATAAGGGACAACGAAGGCAACAACGATTGACCCGTGAAGGTTACACCCCATTCGTAATCCATGAGATTACTAACTCCATATGGTTCGGAACCACGAAAGGAGGATCGGGGATGATGGTACGAAGTGAGTCATGGAGTCACATTCGCCCGTATTGGCCTCTACTCGATTCTTATAGTGAAAAATGATTCCTGCGATCTCAAAGGCATACAAACAAAATATTCAATTCGCTCCAAAGTATTATTAAGCTAAATTGGTTGAATATTAATGCAACACATAATTCTAAAATATCGTGATCACTTGATTAAACAACAAGATTAAAAAGGAACCTAAACCGGTTGTCCAAATTATCTTATTAGGCGTGATTTTCAATTACATATTCCCTTTAACATGCAATATGGTGATCATAATAACAATAGAATAAACATTAATATTGGAAGCAATTTATTAATAATAGCGTTAGTCAAATCAAATAATAAAATAACCTAATCATGATGCTAGCAATATTAAAATAAAATAAGAGTAATTAAATTAATTAATTACTCACATTCCGCACGTTCCTTTAAATTGCTACATCATGAATAAACTGTTAGTAACTTCAATAAAAATAAATCAAATGGAAATTAAATTAAATTAACTAAAAAGTAGATTTAATTTGGTCCAAGCCCTCAGTTAATTCTACCTATCACGCCTTAGTTAAAGTATAGAACTTCAGGTATTGTATGGACTCCTTGGAGTGCTTAAAGGATGAAATAGTGAAAGAATGGGGAGGCTAGTGTTTAGGCTAAAGAGGGAGAAGAGAATTATTTGATGACCAAGTTTGTTGATGATTGGAAAAGGGGTGATATGAACTCTATTTATAGAGAAAAAAGAAGGTCGAAGAATCAAGAAAAGATAAGAATTCGAATCGGATAAAACTCTTGCGATAGACAGCAGTTTTTGCGGTTTTTTTTTTATCATATCTTTTGATCCAGAATTCGGAATAAAATGAATAAGATATCGTTGGAAAGATCTTGAAGTCTACTTTCTAACCCAATTAGAATCAGATTAAAATATTTTGTAGAACAAAATATATAGCCGAAATAGTGAGACGGTGTCAGTTTTGGATAGAGTTTGATATCTTATTCATATCTTTTTCCGTTATAGCTCGGCATTGATATTATAATATATCATTGGAAATATAATTTCAAGGGCTATCCAACCATATTAAATTTTGATAAAAACTATGAGGCACGAAAATAATATCTGTCTATCTTTGAACGTCTTTCAATTCGGATAGAAATAGGATTTTCAAAAAGAAAAGTTTTATTCAATTTCAAACTATTTAATCTTATCTTTTCAAAAAGGATAATTAAGATCTTTTAGAAACTTATAGAAGTTTCTAATTAATCCTAATTGATTTAGGAATGGGATTAAATAATTTGGACCCTCCACATGATCATTGGGTCGTAGGTAAGGTGGGCTTAGGTTCGGTTTGGGCTCAGTTTAATATTTTGGCCATAACTTATTCGTTATAACTCGGATTTTGGCTTATAATATATCGTTGGAAATCTCTTTTCAAGCCCCATCCAAATATTCAATCATTGGACCCAGATTATGGACCAAAATAAACTGGATTAAACGTTTTATAAAAAGGGCACGAAATGAATGATTTTAAAGGACACGAAATGAAATATTTTGGGTTTAAAGGCACGAAAAGAGGAAAATAAGTTATGGTTTGGAGAAATGGGCTAGGAGTTGGGTTGGTTTATGAAATGGAAATATGGATTTAAGCACTCCAAGATTAAATACTCAACCCGACCAATAATAGCGGTGAAAGGTTGTTCATCATCGGGTTTGGTTTTGGGGAAACATTTTTAGGTGTCTACAACCACCCTCGTGCGCGCCCGCACTTGGCAGCAGGGGAGCCCCCCCTCTTCTTCGTCCAAGCTCATCCTTGTGCGCTTGTCTTTATGATGATGATGAACACCAAGGTAGGCAGTCTTGAAAGGGCCATTTTGGTGGGTTCATGGCAGAGATGACGCCCCCACCACATACGTTCACCGATCTCTTGACTTGCTCTTTGCGTTCCTTCAAACTTGAAGTTCCAAAAGGCGAACATGAGGCATCCAAATTGATGAGAAATATGAGAGGAATGCTCGGGAATCCTTGGAAACACGATCATAACCTAAAAACAAACGAAAACAAACAAATAAAAGGGAAAAAGAACAAATAAACAAAGAAATGCACAAAATAAGGAAACTAACTATGGAAAGCACAGACTAATGAAATAAAGAACAAAACTAAGGAAAAACTAAGAAAAAGGGCTATAAAATAGCATGAAAATCATCCTAAAGGAGGCCAAATGAGTGCCATAAATGACACTCATCAGTTCCTAGGGTTTGCAAGTAAGTTGAATTCAGTTGGACAGTAAGATCAAAACCCGAATTAGCAAACACGAGACCTAGCCCTCTCAAACTCTCCTCTCTCTCACGGCTCTCTCCTCCTCCCTTGCGCAGTTGTGGTGGTTCGTGGTGGTGGTGGTTCGTGGTGGTAGGCTTAGTCCATTAAAGGTGATGATCGCAGTTTTCCTCAATCACTCGACCAATCTAGTATTGGTGGACGGCTTGTTCAAAGCTCGTGGACTAAGTAGAGGAGCAACGCTTGGGGATCTATTATATCCCTGATTTGTTAATCAAATTGCTACGTGGAATTCACGCTTCAAAGGTATGATTATTTGTCTTGTGTGTTATGCATGTGATCTTGGGATTCGGTACTTTTATGAATATGATTCATGATTTTCCGTTGCGTAGTACCTATAAACTCTTACAGTGGTATCAGTTAGCCTCTTGCATGAACGCGCTTGATCATATTAATACGATTAATTTGAAGTCCATGTTAATTTTATAATCAGTTAAGAGCGAGAAATTAATTTAATTATGGTTCAATTATTATATTTAATGTGATTAAACTTTTGGAATTGATTAAATATGATTTAATTATGCTCAAAATAGCCATGAAGAGGACCGAATCAAGCCCTAGAGTTTTCGAAATTTTCGATCCCTAGAACCCTAGATTCGGATTTTCGAAAACCCTAACCCTAATTTTGAATTATTTCGAAAATCCTAGCCTTAAAATATGATTTTAGTGCTTGATTTTTGATTTAATTCGATTTGTTTTATGTTTCATAATTTTAATCGGATTGATTTATGTATGAAAATGTTTTGCATATGATCATCGATTTAATTTTAAGAGTTAAAATTAAATTAGGATTAATTTTATGATGAACCATAATTTTAAAATTGAATGTTGATTTAATTTTAATTTTCGGACTGATTTGATTTAATTTTAATAAAAGTTATTTTAATTAAATTGAAAACCCCAAAAAAATAATAGTTTTGGTGGTCAGCAATCGCGGCTGGGTGGCGCAGCCACGGCGGCTGCCGACCAGGTGGCAGTCTAAGAGGGATGGGAAGGGAGGCCTGTTGAGTCACTTAAGGTTTTGAGTGATGACAAACAGCTGACTAGCTGGTTCTTGTTGGTTTTATATCATATCAACTGACATTTTGAACAGGAACAGCTATCCCAAGTACTTGAGGCAATATGAAGTCCTTTTGAATCAAAGCATTCAAGAAATATGTATCAGAATGTTCTATCAAGGAAGGCCGTCAAGACTTGAAGATTATGAAGTCTCTCAGATTAGGATAGTTGATCTTTGTAGTCTTTATAATGTTAAGTGTGCATGAATGTTTGTACGTGAGCTATCTGTATCCCTTACTTAGAATATTTAGTGTTGTAGAGATCAGGAAAAGTTGACCTGATCTCTAGGACACTAACAGGTTAGGAAACAGCTGCTTCGTAGCTTGTTTCATGAACCTGGACATTAGTTCAGTAAATATTTTCTGGAATATATATTTCCTATCCTTAGAGAATATTTACTAAACTAATTGATTCAGTTTATGCAGAGTTGGAGATGAATTATTTCGCATATAACTTAGAATATATTATTCTACCCATTTATGGAAAGTAGAATAATATCTTAGAATATCTCTTATTTACAAAATAAAAGATATTCTATTTACCTAAGTTATGATCTGAAAAGATCACGAAAGAATTCATCTCCCAACCTTATAAAAGCATAAACTCGATCAGAATTTCGAGTGAGCTTTTCTGAAAAACTTCTCTATCTTTGAAAGCTCGAAATACACTCTAAGGGAAATAGTTAGTTCATCTCTTACAAACTAATTATGCACACAATAAGAATTGTTTTGTAATTATCTCTTGTAAGCTTTGAGTGGAAGCATTTAGAGGGAAACAAAGGGTTTGTATTGAATCACTAAGAGGTTAGTGATTGGGTAGCATTTACGAGTGTGAGTGCAAGTGCTTGTGAGTTCAAGTGCGAAGTGACACCTAGAGTTAGGTGTGGGGATCACGAGTGTGATCATTTGTAATTGCTTTTGTTTTTCAGAGTTGATTAATAAAAGTAATTAGGGTAGTGGAGGACGTAGGCTCAGAGTTGAGCTGAACCTCGTTAAATCTTTGTGTTGATTATTTATTGAATTTTCTGTTTCCGCTGCAGGACTAGTTCATCACCTGGTCCCCCTACATAAATAGAGAAGAAAATCCAATAATTCTTAACACTGCCCTGTACTCAATTCAACCCCCCCTTCTTGAGTACCAGCTGCACTTTCAATTGGTATCAGAGCCTCGGCTTCTTGTAAGGGTAACACCTAGAGAAGTAGATCATGAGTACTCAGGAAATGAATGCTATGGGATATGACAACAAGACACCAAAGTTCAATGGGAAGAACTATGCATGGTGGAAGAACAGAATCAAGAACATCATCATTGGCATTGATTATGAATGCTGGTTGGTTGTTAAGAATGGTCCCTTGACCATTGAGAAGTCTGATCCAGAAGGGAAGCTAGTCCCAAAGACTGAAGATGAATACATCTCCACTGATTACAAAAAGCTGGAGAAAAATGCTAAGGCTATGTCGATACTGCAACAGGCCATTGCTGAGAATGAGACAAACAGGATCTCAGCATGCACCACTGCCAAGGAGATCTGGGATACCCTTGAACTTGCCTTTGAGGGTACCAGTGAGGTAAAGAGGTCTAAAATTGATTTACTTATGTCAAAATATGAATCTTTTAATATGTTTAAGGATGAAGATATTAATACTTGTTTTGGTAGATTCATGACTATTGTAAATGATTTAAAATCTCTTGGTAAAAGCTTTACTGATGAAGATCTTGTTAGAAAGATTTTGAGAAGTTTGACAGGTGAATGGACTCCCAAGGTTACAGCCATTTATGAAGCAAAGGATCTTTCAATTCTTTCAGTTGAACAGTTGATAGGTTCCCTCATGACCCATGAAATGCTGGTTGGATCTAAGTCAGAGAAGGTACCAGCAAAAGGAATTGCTCTAAAGGGAACAGTCGAAGATGAGGATGATGAGATAGGAATGATGGCTAGAAGGTTTGAAAGAAGTTTCAGAAACCAGAAGGGAAAATTCATCAAGGGTAAGTTTAATAATGCATCAAATAAAAAATCTAACAACTTCTCTGCAACAGGATGCTTTAAGTGTGGTGAGAAGGGACACCTTGTGAAGAATTGTCCTCAATGGAAGGACAACCAGTCCAAGGAAGCAGACAAGATGGCCTACAAAAAGGCCATGGTTGCTGCTGTCTGGGGAGATACAGACAGTGATGAAGAGGGAGATGATTCAAGTCAGTCAGATGTATGTATGACAGCAATACTGAATCAAAGTTCAGAAGAAGGTACCAGGAACAGCAGAGGAACCAGCTCAGATGTCCACTGCCTCATGGCAAAGAAGCACCCCTTGGATCAACATCAGGTAAACATTGATCAGATCAAAAAGGATATGCTCTTTTATGATAGAGAAAACTTGATGGAATGTGCTAGTAGTGCTTTAGATCAATGTTTTGAACTTGGAATTGCTTATCATGATTTTAAGAGAAAGTTTAAAGAAAAGTCTAAAGAATATGATATTGCTAATTCAAGTTGTGATTTGTTGGAAAGTGTCTGTGCTAACTTGAAGCAGGAAGTGGCTGAACTAGAGATTGCTTTAGATCAAAGCAAACTTGAAATTCAGAGAATAAAATCTGATATGGGTTTGTGTGATGACAGTGATGATGAATGTGAGAAACAGTTTACAAGTTGTGTCATTAACGTGCTTGATTATAGTGATGATGACTTGTACGACTTTGATAGTATAAAATCTAGGGCAAGTGCTCTAAATAGGTCTAAACTGTTAGAAGGATTCAACTTGTTAGTTGATGATGTAGAGAAACTATATAAAGCATATGTCCTAGTTAAGGACAGCAAAAGTACTGGTTCTGAAACTGTTTCTAGTAATATGCATGATGAATGTGAAGCTAAAATTTGTAGCTTGCAGGTTGAGTTAGCCCAGCTTAGAAAGACTAATTCATGTGATTCTGTAGTTTTGCATGATTCAAGTATTTCAAAATTGCAAGCTGAGCTTGAAAGAGCTAAGCTTGACTTTGAGATAGTTGTTGACCAGAATTTATCCCTGCATGAGAAAATGAACTTAAAGGACAGAGAGTTCATAGAATTTAAGAAGAGAATGGATAAAGTCCTCCAATCCCAGAACTCATTGAACCAGTTAACCTTAACTGCTGGAAACAGTGGTAGAAGGGGACTTGGTTATACTGGGAAGGGGAACAGGAGGAACTGGTCTCCCAGAGATACTACATGGTTACAGGAGTATAAGAAAGGTAAGTATGTCTTAGCAAAAGACATGCATGTGTGCTATCATTGTGGCAAGAATGGCCATAAGAAATATGAGTGTAAAGACGGGAAAAGTAGATTGGATAAAAATGAGAAAAATGTTAAACATATTTGGGTTAGAAAAGACTTGCTTGAATCTGTTGTTGGAAAGGGACCCAAAAAGATTTGGGTTCCTAAAGCTAACGTTTGAATTTTTCCTGTGCAGGCTGAAGTGAGAGACAATACCTACTGGTATTTGGACAGTGGCTGCTCAAGACACATGTCAGGGGATAGGAAACAGTTTCTCTCACTTACAGCTCATGAAGGGGGAAAGGTGACTTTTGGTGATAACAGCAAAGGTACCATTCTTGGAATTGGTAAGGTTGGTAAGTCACTTTCCCATGCTATTAGTGATGTATATTATGTTGATGGTTTACAACATAATCTCTTGAGTATTTCACAATTATGTGATAAAGGTAATAAAGTTGAGTTCAAAGACAACCTTTGTCACATAGTGAATTTGCAAACAAATGAACTTGTCTGCCAGGGATTCAGACATGAAAACGTTTACATTACTTATTTAAACCAAATCCCTGAGAACAAGTCCATCTGTTTGAGTGCTGTTTCTGATAGGGACCAATGGCTTTGGCATAAAAGGATGGGACATGTCAGCTTTAGACTTCTTAACAAACTCAGGTCTCAAGAATTGGTGATAGGCCTGCCTAACATCAAGTTTGAAGCAGATAGAGTTTGTGAAGAATGTGCTAAAGGGAAACAAGTCAAATCCTTTTTTAAGCCAAAGAAAACTATCAGTACCAGCAGACCTCTAGAACTTATTCATATTGATTTATGTGGACCCATGAGAGTCCAAGTAGAAATGGTTCTAGATATGTGTGTGTCATTGTTGATGATTATTCCAGATACACATGGACTCTATTTCTGTCTTCTAAAGATGAAACTTTTGATGAGTTTATTGTATTAGTAAAGCAGGTTCAGAACAAGATCAATCATCAACTGGCTGCCATAAGATCTGATCATGGATCAGAGTTTGATAACTCTAGCTTCATAGAGTTCTGCAGGGAACATGGAGTTTCTCACAATTTCTCTGCCCCAAGAACTCCTCAACAAAATGGAGTAGTTGAGAGGAAGAACAGGACTTTGGAAGAAATGGCAAGAACAATGCTCATTGAGAGTTGTCTCCCCAAGTCTTTTTGGGCAGAAGCTGTAAATACAGCTTGTCACATGTTAAATAGGTTGATGTTAAGGCCTCAAATGAAGAAGACTCCATACGAACTTCTTAGAGGAAGGAAACCAAACATAGCATACTTCAGAACCTTTGGTTGTAAGTGTTATGTGCATAATAATGGTAAGAACAGCTTGGATAAATTTGATCCAAGAAGTGATGAAGCTGTTTTCCTTGGTTATTCTTCTCACAGTAAGGCATATAAAGTATTAAATAAGAAAACTTTGTGTGTTGAAGAAAGTGTTCATGTAGTCTTTGATGAATTTAATATGTGTTGTGAGAATGTGCAGGTTGATGACTTAGATGAGATAGGACTTTTGTATTTTACAGGAGAATCAACTGATGTTTCCTTAGAAAAACCAGGTTCACATACTGGTTCACCAGATGCTGCTGGTGAAGGACTTGGTCACAATAAAGGAGATCCTCAACAAGTAGATACTCATGAGGATGGAGATGAAGGTCCCCAAGTAAATGGAGAAAGCAACACCTCAGGGGGAACAGAAAACTTTCAGGACAAGTTTTCCACCCAGGTAAGAGAGGTAGGGGGAACATCTCAGCATAATGGTCCATCTGTGCAAAACCAATTTGATGGCACAAATGAACCAGGGATGCATGATGGTTCTGATGGATTAAATGAGAATGCACCTAGATCTAGCATTTTTAAATATAAATCTTCTCATCCTACTGAACAAATTCTGAGTGATATCAGTAAAGGCATTCAGACTAGGAGAGCAGTTTATGAAAACTTTTGTGCATTTTTCTCATTTTTATCCAATATAGAACCAACTGACTACAAGATGGCTTTAAAAGATCCTGATTGGGTTTTGGCTATGCAAGATGAATTAAATCAATTTGAAAGAAATAAAGTGTGGCATCTTGAGCCAAGACCTGAGAACAGGTCAGTCATAGGTACCAGGTGGGTCTTCAGAAACAAATTGGATGATCTGGGTACTATAGTCAGAAACAAAGCTAGACTGGTCGTGCAAGGTTATAATCAGCAAGAAGGCATTGATTATGATGAAACCTTTGCACCAGTAGCTAGACTTGAGGCAATAAGGATCTTGATTGCCTTTGCTGCTCATAAGAACATTAAGCTCTTTCAAATGGATGTTAAGACAGCATTTCTTAATGGTTATTTGAAAGAAGAAGTATATGTTGAGCAGCCCCCTGGCTTTGCTGATAGTCAATTCCCAAATCATGTATATAAGCTGGACAAGGCACTCTATGGTCTTAAACAAGCTCCTAGAGCTTGGTATGAAAGGCTGTCCAACTTTCTGATGGAACATGACTATAGAAGGGGAACGGTTGATAAGACCCTCTTTATCAAAACCAGGAATTTTGATTTGATTGTAGTACAGATATATGTAGATGATATAATATTTGGTGCTACTAATCAAATTTTGTGTAGTGAGTTTGCAGATCTGATGCAAAGTGAATTTGAGATGAGCATGATGGGAGAACTAGGATTCTTCCTAGGATTGCAGATCAAGCAAACAGTTGATGGGATCATGATACATCAACAGAAGTATCTAAAGGAACTAATCAAGAAGTATGGATTGCAAGACAGTAAATCATATGCAACTCCAATACCTACAAATGCAAAGCTAGACAGTGATGATAAAGGAGAGAGTGTGGAAGCTACACTGTTTAGAGGTATGATTGGTTCTCTTCTCTACTTGACAGCTAGTAGGCCAGATATAGTGTTTTCTGTGGGATTGTGTGCACGTTTTCAAAGCAATCCCAAAGAATCTCACCTAAAGGCTGTCAAGAGAATACTTAGATACTTAGTAGGAACAGATGATCTGTACTTGTGGTACCCCAAAGGTGGTTCAATTGAACTATTAGGATACACAGATGCAGATTATGCTGGATTCCTAGTAGACAGAAAGAGCACATCTGGTATGGCACATTTCTTAGGTCCCTGCTTGATTTCATGGGGATCAAAGAAACAAAATTCTGTTGCTTTATCCACAGCAGAATCTGAATACATAGCTGCTGCAGCTTGCTGCTCCCAGCTGTTGTGGATAAGAAACCAGTTGAAAGATTTTGGTATTTTCTATGAAAATGTACCTATTTTATGTGATAATACAAGTGCTATTAACATTTCTAAGAATCCTGTGCAGCATTCCAGGACAAAGCATATTGAGATAAGACATCATTTCTTAAGAGATAATGTTGAGAAAGGTCTTGTAGAGCTGAGTTTTTGCAACAGTGAAGAACAAATTGCAGATATCTTCACTAAGCCATTGGGTAAAGAGTCTTTCTACAAGTTTAGAGTCATGTTAGGTCTGACTAGGTCAAACTAAGAGACCTCTCTCAGCTGTTTTCCCCAATGATTGGCTAATTAAGTATTCTTTAAATGTGTGCGTGCATCATACCTTTGCAATCTGTCTATTATCTCAATGTTAATTGCTTATCTCTATGTGAGCAATATTGCAGCTAATCACTTTCAGGATTGAAGGCCATATTGAACAGATAAGCAACTGTTTCAGTAACCCTACCAGCAGAGGAAACAGCAGCAAATACAAACGGATTAATTTTGAAATTAATTTCAAATTAAACCGTGAGAAAATATTTTTTATATATTCTTATTTGATTTTAAAATCTTTTAAATATGGCAGTTATTTTCCTCCAACGGCAATTTGTTCTGACAGTTGCAATTATGGGCAGTTGTTCATTTATGGAAGTTATTTCCAAATTAAAATAACTTCCAAATATCTTCTGATCCTCTGATTTTATTTCTGATTGTCTCTATAATTCCTCTTGCTATATATTTGCTTCCCTTTCCTTGCTCCGTGATTATTCATCATTCATAAAAAATTCTCAACTTCTCTCTCTACAAGATCAATTCTTCGAAGCTTAGACAAGCAACAATGGTGAGAAAGGCTGGAACTGGAAGGAAAGGAGGAAGGAAAGGAGGTTCCAAAGCAAGTTTGGCTAGTTCCCCCTCGTCAAAATCTCAAGAAACAATCAAGGATGTTCTTATGAACGTCTCTGAGCAGACTCCTTCACAAGCAACACCAGAAATCAACCCCTCTGAAACTGAACCCATCAAGGTCGTTCCCTTGAGACAAACTCCTTCAAATGAGAATGTCTTGAAGGAAAAACCTGCTTCACCATCAAAGACTAAAACTTTAACCCCTTCTCCACAAAAATCCAAATCCAAAAAGGCCCCAAAAGAGAAATCCATCGAAACCCTCACTCAAATAACTGAAACCGTTTCTTCAAACCCCAAATCACCTTCTGAGGGGGAACCTGTTAAAAAGATAGCCAAGAAACTTGAAAAACAGTTAGAGGAACTGGCTGATGAAGGATTGGATGAGGAGAAGGAGGACAAGAAGATGGAGGAGGATCTAGATGTAGTGGTGACCAAGGTGGTTGCTGGTACCACTACTGGTTCTGTAAGGAAAAGGCAGACTAGGGCTGCTTCAAAGGTCATTAAGGGCTCAGAAGAGAAGGAGACTACACCATCTGAGCCTAAGAGAGGAGAGAAAAGGAAAGCAACATCATCTGTTTCCCGTATCTCCAAGGCTGCTAAAGGTAAACAACCTGTTAACCCCAGTACTGGTGCAACTTCTTTAAGTTCTAGGACTGTATTATCTGGTTGTGGTGTTGAGAATGAATATTTTGATATTCCTGCCTTGAGTCAAGTTAAGGAACTTCTTGAGTTCCAAGGATGGATGTCTCTGTTTAATGATTTAAATGATGCTTTTGTTGGTCCTGTTCGTCAGTTCTTTGTTAATCTGAAGCAAAACATTGATATGTCTGTGGCATCAACTGTTTCTGGTAGTATTGTCCATGTTTCTGAGTCTGTTTTATCTGAGTTGCTGGGTATACCTAGAGATGGTTTTGGTAGATATAGCAGTGATGGGTGGCCCCTAATGGGAGGAGTAACACCTGAGGAGGTTACTCAGTTTTTGTTTGGAAAGAAGGAAGAAGCTGGTTCCCCTAGTGACTTTAGGGAGGCAATTATGTTGGTTCTGCACTCCATGTGTTTGAAGGTCTTTCTGCCCAAGGGTCAAGGCAGAGGTACTGTTAGGATCATGGACATGGTCCTGATCTATCTGATCCTGAAAAAGGTTAAGGTTAATCTGCCAGCTCTAATGATGGAGCACATGTTGTACTGCCATGCTTCATCCCACAACTCCCTGCCTTATGGTTCCTTTATCTGCAAAATCATCAAGGAGCAGAATCCCAAGTTTTCTTTTTCTGGTGAGGTGGTGAGTCTTCAGTTGTTCTCCAAGAAAATACTCACTCAAAAGAAGATTGACTACTCTGGAAAGAGGCTGACTTTTGTAGGTCAAGAAAGTAGCCCAAGGGATGCAGGGAACCAGGAGGAAATCACTCCTGAGGATGTGGCAATGCTTCTTGCCAAGTTGGAAAGGCAGGATGAGAGGATCATAAAGTTGGCTACCAGTCTAGTGCAGGTTGAAGAAGAAAGGAAGCTTGATAAGCTTATGAACAACAGGAAATTCCTCACTATTTGCAGGGTGATTGATCACCTGTTGCCCCCAGAGTCTGGGATGAAGTTTGACTCTACACACTGTAGGATCATTGAGACGGATGATGAGGAATCCTCCAGTGAGAGGGGTCCTGATGCTGAAAAAGGAGAGGGTTCTGAAGAAGAGGAAAATGAATCTGATGAGGAAGAAGAAGAAGAGACAGAGGAAAAGGAGAAGAAGGAAGAAGAAAAGACAGCTGAGGAAGGTTCTGACTTCGAGGAGGAGATCAACCCAGAGGATGAAGAAGAGGATGAAGATGATGATGAATGATCACTTCAGTCTCCCCCTCCCCTTCCATTAACTGCCATAATATTTGCTGTTCCCCCACACTGCTAGACTGTTTTTCATGCAGTGTGGTTTCTATTATGTTTCTAACCTTCTGGTGTGTAATCCTGAACAGTTTTAAGCTTTTTCTGTTTTATGTGATTGAATAACCTGTTTGTGCTAACCTGCAGCATTGAGATTGATCAGTGGTTGAAACTACTGATTTTTGGCTTCCTTGCGATATTTTGGTGTGCAATTCTATTTTTTGAATGCTTTTTAATGATGCCAAAAGGGGGAAAAGCAGGTTGAAGTTTCTGAAAAGGCCTTGTTAGACAATTAGATTGAGTCTTTTATTTCCTTGAGTCAGTTAATCACAAAAACAAGTTAAAATAGAGGGAACAGTTAGATTAACTAACTGTTTCAGTGTCTTTTTCCAAAAATCCAAAAACAAGTTGTTTCTTTTAAATAAAGATGGCTATCCTGGTCAGTCATCAGTGTCATAAGTCTTTTACACAAGATATCCCTTGTGTAGAAAGTCTAGTAGAAAGTCTTGTCTTCTTAAGTGTAGATTAGAACTTTCTTTACTTTGCTGTTTCTCACTAACGTGCAGGTGCAGGAAACTTCAAAGTGTTTGTCATCATCAAAAAGGGGGAATTTGTTGAGTCACTTAAGGTTTTGAGTGATGACAAACAGCTGACTAGCTGGTTCTTGTTGGTTTTATATCATATCAACTGACATTTTGAACAGGAACAGCTATCCCAAGTACTTGAGGCAATATGAAGTCCTTTTGAATCAAAGCATTCAAGAAATATGTATCAGAATGTTCTATCAAGGAAGGCCGTCAAGACTTGAAGATTATGAAGTCTCTCAGATTAGGATAGTTGATCTTTGTAGTCTTTATAATGTTAAGTGTGCATGGATGTTTGTACGTGAGCTATCTGTATCCCTTACTTAGAATATTTAGTGTTGTAGAGATCAGGAAAAGTTGACCTGATCTCTAGGACACTAACAGGTTAGGAAACAGCTGCTTCGTAGCTTGTTTCATGAACCTGGACATTAGTTCAGTAAATATTTTCTGGAATATATATTTCCTATCCTTAGAGAATATTTACTAAACTAATTGATTCAGTTTATGCAGAGTTGGAGATGAATTATTTCGCATATAACTTAGAATATATTATTCTACCCATTTATGGAAAGTAGAATAATATCTTAGAATATCTCTTATTTACAAAATAAAAGATATTCTATTTACCTAAGTTATGATCTGAAAAGATCACGAAAGAATTCATCTCCCAACCTTATAAAAGCATAAACTCGATCAGAATTTCGAGTGAGCTTTTCTGAAAAACTTCTCTATCTTTGAAAGCTCGAAATACACTCTAAGGGAAATAGTTAGTTCATCTCTTACAAACTAATTATGCACACAGTAAGAATTGTTTTGTAATTATCTCTTGTAAGCTTTGAGTGGAAGCATTTAGAGGGAAACAAAGGGTTTGTATTGAATCACTAAGAGGTTAGTGATTGGGTAGCATTTACGAGTGTGAGTGCAAGTGCTTGTGAGTTCAAGTGCGAAGTGACACCTAGAGTTAGGTGTGGGGATCACGAGTGTGATCATTTGTAATTGCTTTTGTTTTTCAGAGTTGATTAATAAAAGTAATTAGGGTAGTGGAGGACGTAGGCTCAGAGTTGAGCTGAACCTCGTTAAATCTTTGTGTTGATTATTTATTGAATTTTCTGTTTCCGCTGCAGGACCAGTTCATCACCTGGTCCCCCTACATAAATAGAGAAGAAAATCCAATAATTCTTAACACTGCCCTGTACTCAATTCAACCCCCCCTTCTTGAGTACCAGCTGCACTTTCAAGGCCGGCGGTCCAGGGTGGCTGGGGCAGCAGTTGTGCAAGCATTGCACGCTGCTGCCGTGGCTGCCACTACTGTTGGTTGCTGCTGTCTTGCGGCAGTGGCTGCTGCAAAGCAGCCAGCCACCGTGGCTAGCTCCGGCTAGCCAACCACGGTGGGCAGCAACCGTGTAGTCACGGTTTTTTTTTTTAAAAAAAAAACTATTTTGAAAAATATTTCAAGATAAATATAATTTATTCTGGGATAAAATCGGTTTTATTTGGATAAAATCTCTTATTATAGGATAAAATCAAATCTTGAAAGTTGTTATATTTGATATTATCCATATTTAAAGTTGTTAAATTGGTAATTATCCATAATTAAAGTGGTTAATTTTGGATAAGATCGATTAGGATATTCTGAGCATATTCCAAAAGGATAATAATTGATTTAAATAGTGTGATTATCTCATAATTAGATTAGGATATAATTGATTTTAAAAAATTATTTGATTGATTAATAATTAGGATAGAATCTCCTAAATTTGTTAGGATAATCATGAAAGATTAAATATGATTATCTTCCTAGATTAAAATAAGATTTGATTCTATCTCATACCTAAATTAAAATATATGATATTTTATGATTGGTCATGAATAATATACGATATTATCTAATTATGATTAAAATATGAAATATTTTAGGAAATGCATTGCCTTGATTATGAACATTCGATGTTGTAGTGTAGACAAACATGTTGAGTGATTTATTATATTGCACTTTTATAATATATGATATTATGTTGCTATATATAGACTAGTGTGGCCCATAGATTCTAAAATACGATCTGCGCATCGTGATGTATTTTTGTAATCTAAATACGGTCTGCGTGCCGTTAAGTATTTTGTAACTTTTATTTAAATTAAATAGATTAGTTATTGGAAAAATTGACGAAAATAATCCCAACTTTCGCCGATTCACTCAAAATAATCCCAACTTTGGATTATTTTTTAATAATCCGAACTTTGGAGGGTATTCGCTCAAAATGATCCCAAGTGACCGGTAACCTGTTAAAGAGGTAATATATTCTTTTTTTTTTATTTAAGTAACACTTGTCATCACGTGATTCGTTGAAAAAAAATATAAAAATAAAAATAAAAACTAAAAAATAAAAATAAAAAATAAAAACTAAAAAATAAAAAACAAAAAACAAAAAATCAGCCCCAACCCACGACAACCCCCACCATCGCCGGCAGCCTTCTCCTGCCACCTAACCCAGGTACCTCATCCGCCCCAAAACGCTGCTCTCAGCATCCCCTCCCCCTCGCCGATGCCGGCTCTGCCACCTCCCTTACCCCCTAAATTCCCAAAACCCAAAACCCCAAACCACCATTATCAACAACCCCAAACAATTAAAAATGCCCAGCCCCACCGCAAAACACCACAATCGGCCCTCCCCTACCCTCGAAACTCCAGAAGCTAGGAATCCGAGGGTGGGAGAAGTGGTATTTTGGTGTTTAATGTGGTGGAGGAGGGAGTTTTTAGAGATTTCGCTTGTTAGGGACTCGGAGGTTGGTGTTTTCGGGGGAATGGGGGCAGGGGAGGATAGTGCCGGCGCAGGGGAAGAGATATGGCAGATCGAGGGTGGCTGCCGATCTAGTCTGTGTCGGTGGGAATAGTGCTGCCGGTTGTGGGTTGTTGGTGGTGGCTGGGGAGGGTGGTTCGTGGGTGGGAATTGGGAAATCTGCTTTGTTTTTTAATTTAATTTATTTTTTCAACTAATGACGTGGTGACACGCGTCACTTAACCTGTTATAGCAAGTTAGGTAACTGGTTGGGATCATTTTGAGCGAATACCCCCCAAAGTTTGGATTATTTAAAAATAATCCAAAGTTGGGATTATTTTGAGCGAATCGGCGAAAGTTGGGATTATTTTTGTCAATTTTTCCTTAATTATTTAAATAGTGTTAGTCCATAGAAACCCATGAAGTGAAGGCCCTAAGGAGAAAGGTGGATGGAGATCCATGATGATTCAAATGGGAGCTTTTCATTTCTAGTTTTCTTAGGACTAAGGGGTCATACTATGTCATATTTTATTGCATTAGTAGATTATGCATGTTAGATTCTATTTATGTTGATTGATGATGCGCCAGAGTTCACTAAATAATAACAATATAAATGAATCTAGGTCCCAGTAATATAGAGATTGCTTTTCCAATTAGATACCCAACAATCCTTTAATCGTGAGTGATGGGTTGGCCTCAGCAGAGCGTCACTTGTTATTTTAGGAAATTTGGGGTAGATCACGTTCTACATATTTAATTGGTTATGCTCAACAAGGTTACCTAAAGAGTTTAGAACCTTGAAGCAAAGGGTAATAATTAAACATGTGATGATTAATTATTCAACCAAGAGTTACAAGAGTTGTAATCGGTAAAGAGTTTACTCACCTTGAAAATGTAATGCCTGATGGTAGGGCCTCAGTCCGGTCAACTATTACACAAATAAAGGATCTTGGAATCACTTATAATTCAATTGGGATCAATTAATATTGAATAAAGTGCTTTAAAGTTACCTAATTAATTCGTATATGGTACTTTAATGTTAAATTAAACATAATTATTAAACTTTGCCTTATTTTGACATAGATGGGTAGCCGTAACAACGATGATAGTAATTCTTTACTACCAACAATGAAAACAAGGCTTAATTTTCTCAACTTTGACGATTGGGAAAGCGAACTTAGAAGTGTTCTAAGGAACAAAAATGTCGAATTTCGTTTAGACTTACCAATCGAGGGAAGTTTTAGTCCAGGCATGACTCCTGAGAAGCATTTGAGAAATGTTTCAGATTCTAAGAGAGTCGCGTATGTAATGTTGTCTTCTATTCCAGAGGATTGGGCTAGAAGATTCATGGACTATGAACCTTATCTCTTATTCAAGTGCTTACGTGATGTTTGCAATGGAATACTGAGTTCCCATGTTGATGGGAAAATTGGATGGAAATGTCGAGGAAATCATTAATATGGTTTCTAAGAACGACGACTCCTGGACTGGAAATATTAAGTGTGAAACCTACAAGATCAATGGCGAGATAATTTCGAGAAAACTCTTGTCAGGCGAGTCAGTACAGATTCATGTGGATATGATGGTTAAACTATTTAGCCGCATGAGTATGTTAGGGAGACCATAAAAGGATTATCAGGTTCATGATATAATTCTGCATGCTCTACATGATGGTTTCGACCTCGAGAAACTTACTCATGATGATGAGGATTCTGCGGTCAAGCTAATTGATTTACTCAAGAATTATACAGAGAGTTACCTGAAAGGAGAATAAGCCAAAGCTTTAACAAGGATGTCCTCACTAGAATGAAGTGACAGGTAAGAGTTACCTAATATTCTTGTTATAAACATTTTAACTTTCACTTAGGTAAGTGATACCAAGTTGCAGTGCTTAACATTATGAATGTTGCGGAGGAACTGCAAGTAAGTGAAGCTAGCATGGAAATGGAGCTTGACGGTGCACTAGAAGTGTTCGAGTGACCAGAGATATGCTTCATAGTTTTAATTTCAAAATTTTTATGATGATTTTAGACATTTTCTAGTTTTGATGAGACAATTTTGCAGTATTAGTTTGAATACTGATTTGATTTTACTTAGCTTGGACAAGTGTTGATCCATGACCAAGGTAATAAATTGTTTTCATTTTGCTAGATACGAGTTAATTTTGTTTTATGACATTGATATAAGTAGATCACAAAAGCAATATTAGATGATTCAAAGATAAACTTACTTATAACAAAGTAAGGTTAGGTCACATAAACCATTTTCACATCCAATATTGCATTAGATGGACTCGTATTCTTATATGATTATGAATCATTTGAGAATTAGAAGTCATGCTTGATAAAGTAAGATGACCAAGTTGCCTTTTAGTTGAAAGGGTAAAAGAGTTAATGACCTTTTGGAACTCATATATATGATGTGTGTGGACCATAAGTTCAAGAATTAGTAAAGAGATTTAACTATTTCATTGCTTTTACTAACGATTTAAGTAATTATATTGATAATTTCTTAATGAAGTAAAGCTTGGAATCATGAAAAGTTCAAGAATTCCAAAATGAAATGTAAAATCTGTTTGAATTGAATAATTAACACTACAATATGATTATTGTGATAAATATTTAACTCAAAATCAATGATCATCTAAAATGGAATTGTTGAATTAATTCACAATCCAGAAACATTACAATTAAAATGTATGTTTATGAAGAAGGAATCAAACTTTGCTTGCCATTGTTCGATCCAAGATTTAATGATTTACAAATATCATTTTGAGGATATGCATTACAACAAAAATTGCGATTATACTAAACAGGAAACTTAACCAAAGCAGTAGAAAAGATGTTGTAGACACTTAAAAATGTCTCCCCAAAACCAAACCCGATGATGACCAAACTTTCATTGCCATTATTGGTCGGGTTGAGTATTTAATCTTTGGATTTCTTAAATCCATATTTCCATTTCATAAACAAACCCAATTCTTATCCCTTTCCCCAAACCATAACTTATTTTCCTCTTTTCGTGCCTTTAAACCCAAAATAATTCATTTTGTGTCCTTTAAAATCATTCATTTCATGACCTTTTTATAAAAACGTTTATTCCAGTTTATTTTGGTCCATAATCTAGGTCAAATGATTAAATAATTGGATGGAGTTTGACAAGATCTTTCCAACTATATATTATAAGCCTAAATCCGAGTTATAACGAATAAGTTATGACCAAAATATTAAACTGAGTCCAAACCGAACCTAAGCCCACCTTAGCTACGACCCAATGATCACGTGGAGGGTCCAAAAGATTTAATCTCATTCCTAAACCAATTATGGTTAATTGGAAGCTTCTAAAAGTTTCTAAAAGATCTTAATTATCCTTTTTGAAAAGATAATATTAAAGAGTTTAAAATTGAATAAATCATTTCTTTTTGAAACTCCTAATTTTATTCGAATTGAAAGACGTTCAAAGATAGAAAGATATTATTTTTGTGCCTCATAGATTTTATCTGAATCTTATATGTTGGATAGCCCTTGAAATTATCTTTCCAATGATAGATTATAATATCAATTCCGAGCTATAACGGAAAAGATATGAATAAAATATCAAACTCTATCCAAAACTGACACCGTCTCACTATTTCGGATATATATTTTATTCTACGAAATATTTTAATCTGATTCTAATTGGGTTAGAAATTAGATTTCAATAGTTTTCCAACGACATATTATTTATCTTATTCCAATTTCTGGATCAAAAGATATGATAAAAAAACCCCGCAAAAACTACTGTCTATCGCAAGAGTGTTATTCCAATTCGAATTCTTATCTTTTCTTAATTCTTTGACCCTTCTTTTCTCTATAAATAGAAGTCATATATCCCCTTTTTCAATCATCAAATCATTCTCTCTTTCTCTCTTTTACACCAAAAATCATTCTCTTCTCTCTCTCTCTCTCATATTCTAAGCCTTAAACTTATATTCCTAATTACACCATTCTTCCCTTAAGCACTCCAAGGAGTCCATACAACACCCGAGGTTCCGTCCTTAAACCAAGGCGTGAAAGTTACCAATAACTGAGGGTTTGGACCAAATCAAATCTACATTTATTTAATTTTATTTCCATTTGATTTATATTTATTTATTGAAGTTACTAACAATTTATTCATGATGTAGCAATTTAAAGGAACGCACGGAATGTGAGTACTTAATTAATTTAATTACTCTTATTTTATTTTAATATTGTTAGTATCATGATTAGGTTTATTTATACTTGATTTGACTAACGTTATTATTGTTGGACTTAATGATTTTGATGATGACACAACCTCACTTACTTACAAACTAATAAGTGCTTGATTGTTTAAGTGTGTACTCAGTTACAAAGACTAGGAGAATGAAGTGTCTTGTAAAAATACCATGAGGAACAAGAAGGCCAGGAAAAGAGCGAGCCATAAAGAAGAGTTCCCTCACAGGAACTGGTGCTTCAGAAATGAAGACTGGAAAAGAGAAGGTTCCCTCAGGGAACAGAAGCTTCAGAGAAGAAGCCTCATCACAGAAGAGAAGTTCCTTCCAAGGAACAGGAAGCCTCGGAGTAGAAGCTTCATCAAAGACATGAAGACTAAAATATATTTTATATTCTAGGATTTATGTAAGTATAAGATATCAATTTGCACTCGAAAAATCTGTGTGGAATTGGTCTAAAAGATAAAATATGTGCATGCTAGTTTTTAGGAAAACTGTTGCTTTCTAAAAACATTTATCCTTTTGAAAGGGATTTTATTTTATTTTGAATTTCGAAAATATCTTATGCAAAAAGATTTTATTTTATTTTCTTATTTTCGAAAATATCTTTTGGAAAAAAAAAATCACCATGTTTTCCAAAACTTGCGGCCTACTCTCCCATGTTCTTCTTCAGTCATGGTTTTGCACATTGAGGAGTTCATGGTCCCTTAATTCAAGGGACATGATCTTCTTAGTGGGTATGAGTAGTGGCGTGATGGATTTGCTGCACAAAGAGGTTTTTCCAATATGTTTATTGCTCTATAAATAGTTCATGATTTCAGATGGAAAAACTCACCCTTGCTCACATAAGTTTTCAAGCTTCAAATCGAGTCAAGTGTCAATTCCACACAAGTTCATTAGAGTGTTCTTAATGTTCTTATACTAGAGTTTGTTTATTTTTCGAGTTGTAATTTGGGGAATGGGGAAGTTTGAGTGAACGTTTGTGTATGAGAAGTGAGAAGTGAGAAAGAGAAGAGAAAGGGAAGAGAGAATAGAGAAGTGAGAAGAGAGAAAGAGAAGAGAAGAGTAACAAGTTGGGTGACTTGTTCCTCAGGGTTTCAAGTTCGTAGAGGAACTTGAGTTTGAGTCGTTAGCTTGTAATAGGATCATTTGCCATATTATAGTGAAGATTCTTTTCCCAAAATCCCAAGTGGTCGTGGTTTTTCTCCTTGTTAGGGCCAAGGAGCTTTCCACGTAAAATCTCTCTTGCCTTCTTTAGTTCCTTTAGTTAATCTTTCAGTTCCTTTAGCTAACTTAATTTTAATTCCGCAAAAAGTTGTGCTAATCTCTCATACTGCAATTCAACCCCCCCTTCTTGTAGTATTCTTTAAAACAACAATTATTGTTAAATTGCTTCTAATATTAATGTTTATTCTATTATTTTTTATCACCATATTGCATTTTTAAAGGAAATATGTAATTGAAAATCGCGCCTAATAAGATAATTTGGACAACCGGTTTAGATTCCTTTTTAATCTTATTGTTTAATTAAAGTGATCACGAAATTTTAGAATTATGTGTTGCATTAATATTCAACCAATTTAGCCTAATAATATATTGGAGCAAATTAAATATTTTGTTTGCATGCCTTTAAGATCGCAGGAATCACTTTTCACAATAAGAATCGAGTAGAGGCCAATACGGGCGAATGTGACTCCATGACTCACTTCGTACCATCATCCCCAATCCTCCTTTCGTGGTTCCGAACCATATGGAGTTTTTTAATCTCATGGATTATGAATGAGGTGTAACTTTCACGGGTCAATCGTTGTTGCCTATCGTTGTCCCTTATTCGTGGTTGCCTTTTTATGCTCCGTGAACGGTTTACAAGTTCCTTAAAAACTTGTTGGCGGCTCCCTACTTTCCTTGTCCCTAATCGTATATGTCAATTCCCACTTCCTAAGAGTGCCAAGCATATTCACCACATGCTTAACATAGGCGCACTCCAAACGACGCCTACAATTTGGCGACTCCACTGCGGAGGATTCTTGGTTATTTATCGATTTGAGTGATCGGTATCTAATTGAGATGAGTGGATGAGACTTGAAAGATTCTTGAATTGTATTCATGCGATTTGATTGGAATTGTCACATATGCATATGCTTTTAAGGTTACCTTATTTTTCCACAATAGTACGTGTTCTACTTATGTGGCTAGCCCGAAGGATTTAAGCTCTATCAACCCAAAAACGCTCATGGCAATAAGGGTTCATCCGAGTTTTTAAATCCACCCAAACCATGGAACCGAGTTCGATTTCATCACAAACTCATGAAGCCGCACGTTGGCATACACCCTTAAGGGATGCTGCCTTGCTAACGCGTCCAAACTCTTAACCATGGTACCCTTTGACACCCAAATAAGCTTGACCATAGTCAAACATAGAATTTGACTTTAGGTTGCAAACTTCATTGCATCATGTGTGACAATGTGCTTATGTGTGCATTTCTTTTTACTTTTCATTTATTTATTTATATTTTTCTTGTATCAAACCCTTTTTTTTATTAGAGTCGAGTCATTGATTTTTTTTTTAAAATTTTTGAGTCACCCGGACTTTTATTCCCGTATACTGTACAAGAGTCAACTTGTTTTGGTCATAGCCAGAATTCTAGAAAGAGTTACGTGTCGTGCAACCTATGGATCTGCAGCCCCGATTTTTATCTTTTATTTGGAGCTGGTTTTGTCCTAATCAGAGTCACAGATCAAAAGTTATAACCGATATACTACAACCTGTCCAGTTTAGGTGTCTTTTTAGCGTTACCTTTTTTATTTTATTTTTTTTTTTTAAAAAAAAATTTCATGTCAAGCTAGTCTTAGCCAAGTCCTTTTATCTGTGTCAACTCATATAACATAGGATTGTAGATTTTATTTATTTATTATTATTTTTTTATATCCACGAGTCCTAACTCTTCTAGAATTCTAGTCCTCTTCCTAGTTTTTTGTGATTTTTTGTACTAACCTTAACATTTGTTCTTTGTCTTTGATTGTGGTTGATCTTATTTATGACTAATGATTTCCAATGGACCGTTTTCACCTAGTAAATAGCATAAACATTAAAATTGGACAAAATTAATCAAATTAGTTTGTCTTTTAGTCTTCCGTGCTAATTGGTCATTGAGTCCTTTGTTTTTCACAACGTCCTCATGTCTAGCCATGCGATCATACCATGAGTCTTAATAAAATCACCTAATCACACATGTTGAGTCATTGCACACACTTTGTCTTCGAGAAATACACTATATTGTTTATGATCGTATACTAGGATCATGCATGCATCGTTTTCCATCGTAATAGGAATGAGTGGAGTATTTCCCATCAGTTTTCAAAATCGTTTCATACACTCTTCTTTTTCAATCCGAGTATTGAGTGAATGCATTAAGTGCGTTCTTCCTTACACAGTACTTGAGTCTAAAATCACTAGACAATAGTTGGAGGAATAAGGGGAACGTTACTCCTTCCTTTTTTCCTTCCAATCAAAGCATCAACAACAAGAAACTTTTTTCCTCAGCAGGCGGCAAGAAGTAACTCAGAAACAACCATGAAGACAAAGCACGATGCAAGCTTCTCACCAAGATTTCATGTTTTCTTCTTTTTTTGTTTCAAACCCTTCCCCCTAAAAAGCCTAGCATAGGTTCTCCTTATCCATGTGTCTATGTGTCACATGTCTTGCCTTCTTCATAAATGATCATCTCTTTCTAACATTCGTTCATGTGATTAGCAAAAAAAGAAAAAAAAAATCAATTGCCGAATCGAACACAAGGTATACCAATGATTTAAGGTACCTTTGCAACCCATTCATTCCCCATTAACCGTTTAATCACATTCCATTTCTTCATCAACCACTTTGAGCCTCGTCTAACGTTTGGCCTTCATTTCTTCAACCCACATTCACCTAGCCCTGGGATGTGAAAGTGTGAAATTTGGGTAACATTCAAAAAGCAAGTAAAAAAAAAAAAAGCAAAGCAACAATAAAACAATGTCTAAGGGAAAGTGTTCCAATGTCTTTGATATGAACACGTCTCAAATTGCGTCTCTCATCGAGTGCTTGGTACTGTGCCTGAGAAACATGAATGCTAAGTGAGTGATGGACTGCATGATCTGAGATTGCCCACATTGATTCAAAAGAATTAAAAAAAAAAAACCTTGCAAAATTCAAAATTTTCAAAATTAAAATTACACATCTTGGGGATTCTCTTGGGTCTTGAGCCTTGTACCCTTTTCTTCTTTAAACCATCAAGTTAACCATATTACAACACTTGAAAGACCTCTTTTAGGTGTACTTACACTTGTGCAAAGTTCGGCTAGAGCTACGTTGGCCTAATTCCTAACGGATACGTAGGCAACCTCACATCGAGGTGCGACCACATTCATATTCACATTTATATTCATATCCATGCTTGATCGAGTCAACGAATATCCAATGCTTACTCCTATCCATCTAGAGCTAGACTTGGGGGCTTGAACTCACGTCAATTAGCCTACCCAGCCTAAAGAGTCACCATCTTTGTCTCTTCTCACATATATTTCCATCACCATAACCCTTGCAGCCAGCCTTAGTATTTGACAGGGTGAAGTCGTACCCCCTAATCAAAAGTAATTACCTAAGTCCTCTAACTAAAGTAGAAAGGGAAGTAGGGTCGAATCCACAGGGAAACAAGTCTTTCTACTCCTAATTAATTATTATAATCTAAATTATCTAGGTAACCAATATTTTTGTAAATAAAATCTATACTACAAAGAATAAGATCGGAGGAAATAAAATAGGGAGAAATTAAATATTAAAAGACCTATGGCATAGGTTCACTAATAAACAATAATCCAGGGCAAATCATAATAAGCAATCATCAAGCATTGATTAATCAGATTATAAAGGGCTTTCGCTACGTATTATAATCACAGAGTTAATTTACCAGTATTAAATTTCATCTGTCGAATCTCGACTTAACCATTTATAAATTAGTCCGCCTATTGAAACTAAGCCTAAACATCAATTCTCATCAGTCGAATCTTGAATTAATATTGCTAAACTCATACAATTAAATCTGGCCAAACCTAATTACATAGCATTAAATCAATCAATAGGAAATTAACCAAGCATTGATAATCAACAATCACAAATTTACCCCTTCATAATATTTATTAGATCCCCATAAACCCTAGAAATAAAACTACTCAAGCATCATCATAACTAAAATAATCAAATAAATAAAGCAAGACATAATCAAAGAAGTAAATAAAATAACTGAAATTAAAAGAGAAGAAATTGTTACCAAAAGAAATCTGGATTAATGAAAGTAATTAAGAACAAAGTTGAGAGAGAGAAAATATCCTAAGTAGAGAGAGAAAATCTAAAAGAGAAGGTAATTAAAATTTACGTCCATAATTCGTACTTAAACATTCCTTAAAACAAAAATTCAAACAAAACTAATCATCTACTAAGAAAAACACGCTTCCGATCGGGTGAAGGGCCGCCTTTTTACAACGCCACTGCTGGTATGCCGCGCCCGATCGAGCTTACGCTCACTCGATCGGGCGCGCTTCTTCCTTGAGGGTAATTTTGCGCGCACCCG
Organism: Chenopodium album; assembly: GCF_948465745.1. Lineage (NCBI taxonomy): Eukaryota > Viridiplantae > Streptophyta > Magnoliopsida > Caryophyllales > Amaranthaceae > Chenopodium > Chenopodium album. The sequence goes on from NC_137838.1 coordinate 46,218,595, forward strand.
CCCGATCGGGCGTATGCTTGCCCGATCGGGCCCGACTTCTTCTTCAAGGCTTGGATTTCGATTGGGCTCGATTCCTCGGCCCAATCTGGATTTCCTCATTGTGTCTTGATTAATTGATCCAATAGCCCGGGTATCACATACCGAGCCCTAAATCACCGGCTCTCACCAATCCTGGGCTTCAAGAGTGGTCGTGTCCTTCTAGCTTCCGTAGTTGATCCATGAAAACCCGGGAAAATGCTCCAAAAGTGCAATTTCCTGTAAAACTCAACCAAAACTACGAAAACACTAAAAAACACAAATAAGTATTAAAAGTGGCCCTAAAGAGCCAAAAACACTACTAATAATGACCACGGGACGGGGGTATAACACTATATAAATAGGACATATCAAACTCCCCCAAGCCAAACCTTTGCTTGTCCCTAAGCAAAGAGCTCATCAATGAACATATAAAACCTGCCTCATCCCAATAAACAAAATCAAGCACAAACGATTCAAGATAAATCTAATGAACATGCTTCAATGTCAATCAATCTCATTCATCTTTTTATCCTTCATCCCCAACAATTGTCAAGTAAAGCAAACCACATGAGCATATAGAATTCAAGACTAGTGCTCACACACTCAACTCTCATTTATGTGGCGAGTAAAAGATGTACTCGATCGCTCTCCAACCAATCCCTTTATTTGTGAACAATGCCCTCCCATCTCACACTTTCGTGTGTTTAAAACAATGAACGCTCAACCTACTAGTCGACTCGAAATATGTCAAGTCATAACTTGCATTGATAAACAACACTTTCACATTCATACAACTCTATGCACAAAGGTTAGAAGGTCTTTAAAGCTTGTAATGTAAGGCTAGGGTAAAGGGTAAGATAAATTTAGGAAAATATGAGAGTAAAGCCAAGCTTAAGGGAGCCATATCCTAATAAAACCCAAGGTCACAACAAGTGATGACCAAAACATCTCCAATCACAACTCAACTCCACAAAAGTTCACCAAACAATCATATATACAACACAATCCCAACACTTACATATTCACTCACAAAATATGATAATATGGAATAGAGTGAATTAAAACAAACTTTGAACCACTTATTCTTTTTCTTTCTTTTTTTCCTTGAACTCTTTTTTTTTTTCTTCTTTTTTTTTTCCTTGAACAACCTTCAAATAGAACATTTGATTATATGAAACAAATTTTTTTCCTTTGCTCTTCTTTTTTTTCTTTTTTACCACATATTGGAAATTTTAAACTTTGTAACACAAAACATCAATATTTTCCAATCATAATATCAAAGAACAATCACTCTTCTTTTATTCCCACATTGTGCAAATGATATGCACACCACAACTCCCTCACCTCACCAACTAATAGCTCCCCCAAGCCAAGCTTGGGACTAGTAACCAATGGGGCTCATATAGGCTTGTAATGTGGCTAAATAAACAATAAAAGGGCACAAGCAACAACATGGGTAACAAGAAGGGAACAAATGTATCTAATATCGTCTGAAGGTTTCCCAAGAGAACAAATGCCTTCGTCCTCCTCAATGTGCATAATATTAAGCTATATAAACATTACTAATAGTTGCAAACCAATACTCAAATTCATTGACATACGAGGAACTAACACACATTCCTAACCAAATCAACTAGTCAAGCACTATATTCACAAATAGTTGGCAAAATTGACGTATGTTTAGGAATCCAAACAATTAAACTTCAAATCATGACCAACAAATTCACAAAGCTCATTATCATATACCAAGAATCAAAACAATGTTTTATAAGTATGGGACACAGGGAAGCATGATTTACAATTCATTGGAACGTATTTTTGAATTTTTTGTTTTTTCAAATTTTTTTTGTATTTTTTCATAAAGGAAAGCAATAAAAACTACACTAGCAAAGCAATAAATAGAGAAGATAGAAAGAGAGTTACCATATATACAAGAAACCCCCCCAAGACAAATCAAGCAATGCCCTCATTGACTTGGGAAGGTAGCTAGGAGAAGCTACTCCTCATCATCATCCATCCTCTCGTACCCTCCACCATAGCTCGAGCCGGCACCACCCTGGCTCGTTCCAGCACCACCATAACCCGAACCACCTGCAAAGTAGTTAGGGTTCACATTTCCCCCCACACCCCCAAAAGAAGCATCACCCCTATATCCATGGACCGAAGAGTAGTCCACATAAGTACCAAATGCTCCGGGGGTGGAATACCCTCCTTGGGGGTATTGGAACCAGTCGGGAACTAATGCCTCGGGGGGAATAGCCCCTAGGCGTGCATAGTCATCATACATGGGGTATAGACCCCTCCCAAGGTTCCTCTCTATATGGCCTACCCGACTATCCAAGGTGCTTAACCTAGAATCTAGGTTTTGCACCATGCCCTGCACTCTCCCTTGCCCCATCTCTATACGGTCCAATTGGCTCCTAAAAGCCAAAAAGTCATAAGGGGCATTGGGGTCGACGTTATAGTCGACCGAGGAGGTGGGTATGCCATAGGTGAAGGGTGGAGGTGGTGGGTAGTGTGGTGAATGGTGTTAGGGGGAATGGTCATGGGGAGATTGGTGGGGTTGTAATGAAGGGTGAGGTGCTTGAACCTCGCCTTGACCGTTAATCTCAAATGTGTAAGAAGGCTTCCCCTTCTCAAATTTGGTCAAGGCGGGGTTGGGTAAGGTAAAGGCTTGGTCTCTCCTACCCGATTGTTGGTGGACTATCCACCAAGTGTCACCTCCCACGGGTTGCACCCAATTTAGGCTCCCTAAATAGGCTAGGTCCATGAGGTTTGAGCCCGCTACTTTCCTATGCCCATCCGGGTTCCAACCTAGGTGTTTGATGACAATGTGGGTCACTAACCCCCCAAAATAGATAGGTGGCCTAGACCTACCCGCTTCGGCCGCATTGGCCACCCTTTGAAAGTGATTGGCAATCCTATGGGGTATGTTTAATTTTTCAGCATTAGGGATTACATAGGACGCCAACAATTCTAATTCATCCCTCCTCACATTTGCCGGTTCATGCCTCCCAAAAATAGTGAGACCGGCAAACCTTTGCCAAAACTTTGGGATGGGGTGTTGAATCCACGTCCCTTTGGCGTGTTGGATATTGGCCAAACCCTCCCCAGTGAGTCTCTTGTAGACCACGGCAATGTGGTCTTGGGAGGGTTTGATAGGTTTATCCGATTTCAATTCAAACAACTTCCCAAATTCTTTAAGAGTTAATCGCACATCGTTGTTCAATAATCGGAATTGCACATGAGTGATTATAGCATTCATTTTAATAACATTAAAACTAGAGATAAATTCTAATGTTAAATAATCATATGTATCATGGCACATTTGAAAGAAACCACTCATGCCTATACCCTTAAACAATTTTTCTACATATTTATCAAGACCTAATCTAGATAATGTAGGATGATGAACAAAGCGGGTTGAGATTACCTGTCTATCGATGAGATTTAGCATCCTTGCCCGTTGTTCCGCCGAGGTGATAACAACCTCCTCCCCTCCCGGTACTTGAAGCTCCGGGTCGACCATTGGTTATTGTTGCCTCGAACTTTCGCCCCTTTGTTGTCTAGAACGTTTAGAAGCCATATGTAGATGAAAATTTGGGTATTTGAAACTTTCTCTCTCGAAGGGTTAGAATAATTTATGAGAGAAAGTGGGAGAAATTGGGTGGAAAATATAGAGGAAGGTGTGAGGATTAAGAATATGTAAAAATTTTGAGGTTTTGATGGGTAAATTTGAGGAGATCTTGAAAAGAAAGTGAAGTTGAAGGTTTGAAAATGGAGGATTTAGAGAGAGAAAGTGTGAAAGAGAAAGAAGAAGTAAGAAAGAAAAAGAAAAGAGAAAGGGAGAAGGAGAATAAATCCTCCGGATAAAAATAGGCGCGTCCGATCGGGTGAGCCTCGCCCAATCGGGCGAAGGTAGTTGTTGCTGAAATGTAAAGTGCGCGCCCGATCGGGCGCGAACACGAACATGAAAATCGCCTATATGCTCGCCTGATATTTTTTTTTGGCACTCGATTTCTCCAAAATTCCGCCCGATCGGGTGAAATTTTCCTTGATTTCTTTCCTCACTTGCGCGCCCGATCGGGACTCCTTGCCCAATTTAAGCTCCGATAAAATCAATATTTCGCGCCCGATCGGGACTCCTTGCCCAATCGGGCAAAAAAAACTTCAAATTTAATCCTTAGGTGCGCGCCGATCGGGCGAGCCTCGCCCGATCGGGCCCGTACCCAATCCTGGAGCTTCTCTTTCTTCGCCTTTTTCTCTTGAAACCTCAGTACTTTGTGAACTAAAACCTGTACAAAACACTCATGAAAGGTAAAATTTCACTCTCCTCACCTCTTTGAGAAAAAGTAAAAATAAAAATGACGAAAAAAATTAGTCTAGAAAGCGAGAAATACGGGTTTCCTCCCGCAAAGCACTGGTTTATCTAGGTCCCGCATGACCCTCTTACCACATTGAAACTCAAAGTGAATTGGAACCTCTTAGGTGAAGTAATTCAACTGCACCAATCGTAGCCCCCTCATGATATAGCTTGAGTGTTTGGCCATTAACCTTGAACTCGTTACCATGTTCGTCGAAAACCTCCACAAAACCGAATTTATTGGCCCTTTTTACAATAAAAGGCCCCGACCAACTTGACCTTAACTTTCTTGGGAAAAGTTTAAGTCGAGAGTTGAATAGTAACACTTTATCACCCTCCTCGAATTCTCTCGGAAGGATCATCTTGTCGTGCCACCTCTTTGAATTCTCCTTGTAGACTCGAGCACTATCATAAGCCGTGAACCTAAACTCATCGAGTTGGTTAAGTTGAAGTAACCTCTTTTCTCCCGCTAGTTTGGCATCTAAATTGAGCTCCTTAATAGCCCAATATGCCTTATATTCCAATTCGACCGGGAGATGACATGCTTTACCGTACACGAGTCTATACAGAGTAGTACCTATAGGGGTCTTGAATGCAGTTCTGTACGCCCAAAGGGTGTCATCCAACTTGTCGCTCCAATCTTTCCTTGACTTTGCCACCACCTTCTCTAGAATGGCCTTGATCTCACGGTTAGAAACTTCAACTTGGCCACTAGTTTGGGGGTGGTAGGCTAAACCTGTCCTATGGTAGACACCATACTTTTTGAGGAGGGTTTCTAACTTCCGCTCATGAAAGTGAGATCCTCCGTCACTTATTATTGCTCTAGGCATGCCAAATCTTGGAAATATAGTCTTCTTGAAAAGTCTGTGGACCACTGATGTGTCTATTTTATATAGTATTTTACCCCCGTCCCTTGGTCATAATTAGTAGTGTTTTTGGCTCTTTAGAGCCAATTTTATTATTAATTGGTGTTTTATAGTGTTTTCGTAGATTTGGTTGACTTTTGCAGGGATTTATTATTTTGGAGTATTTTCTCGAGATATTTTGGAGCAATCACGAACATTGGAGAAGCACGACCAGATTCTATAGCCTAGGGACGGTTAGAGCCATCGAACCGGTGATTAAGGGCTTGGTATAGGTGACACCGGGGCATTTGGACCGAGTATTCAAGACCGGAAGAGGAAACCCAGATTGGCCCGAAGAATTGGAGCCCAATCGTAGTCCAAATAGTGGCCCAAGTGAGTCGCCCACCAAAGAGGCTGGCGCCCGGAGGCGCGCCCGGCCGGGCGGGAGAAGCTAAGGTTGGCGCCCGGTGACGCGCCCGGCCGGGCGCGAGATTAGTACATCGAGCAAAAAGGCGCGCCCGATCGGGCGGTGCCTCGCCCGATCGGGCGCGTGTATTTATTAGGAGTCGATTAGCATCGTTTTAGTTTGTTTTAATTTAGGATTTGTACGGAGTATAAATACTCCTCTGTAATACGATTTTGGTGTCTCTCCCCTTTTTACTCTTTTCTTTTACTCTCTTAATTGTTTTTCTTAGATTTTCTCTCTCTCTTAAACCTTTGTTCTTAATCTACTCTTAATTCCAGATTTGTTTGGTAACGATTTTTCTTCTCTTAATCTTAGTTGTTTATTTTATTCCTTTAATTATGTCTTGCTTTATTGCTTTGATTAGTTTAGTTTCTATTATGTGTGAGTAGTTTTCTTTCTAGGGTTTGTGGGGATCCATAAATAATATGAAGGGGTAATTTATTGTTGTTAATTGTCAATGCTAGATTAATTTCCTATTGATTGATTTAATGCTCTGTGACTAGATTTGCGCAGATCTTTTATGCATGAATTTGACAATATTGATTCGAGACTCGACAGATGAGAATTAATGTTTAGGTCTAGTTTCAATAGGCAGGTTAATTTATAAATGGTTAAGTCGAGATTCGAGAGATGAGATTCAATACCGGTAAATTAATTGTGTGATTGTAATACGTAGCGAAAGCCCTTTATGATCTGATTAATGTATGCATTGATTATTGATTATTATGTTTTACCCTGGAATATTATTTATTGGTGAACCTATGCCTTAGGCCTTTTATTCATTGTTTTTCCTCCTACTTTTATTCTTTCCCACTTTTACTCTTCGTAGTTTAGTTTCCTTCGATTATTATATTTTGGTTACTTTATAATCTAGATTATATTAATTAATTAGGAATAGAAAGACTCGTTTCTCTGTGGATTCGACCCTACTTCCCTATCTACATTAGTTAGAGGATTTAGGTAATTATTTTTTGATTAGGGGATACGACTTTACCCTGTCAACCACCTTGGCATCATTGGTAGGAGTGGCGATGGCCTCGACCCACTTGGATACATAGTTGCCGGCGACAAGAATATAACAGTTTCCTTTTGAAGAAGGGAACGGTCCCATGTAATCAACACCCCAAATGTAAAAAATTTCAACTTCTAAAATTTCGGTTTGAGGCATCTCATGCCGCCGCGAGATGTTGCCAATCCTTTAGCAAGAGTCACAAGCCTGCACAAAAATGTTAGCATCCTTAAACATTGTAGGCCAATAAAAACCCGACTCATTAATCTTGGCCACCGTTTTAGTGGGGCCATGATGTCCTCCATATGGTGAGGTGTGGCAACTAGTAAGCACACCGTGGACTTCCCATTCGGGAACACACCTGCGAAACAATCCATCTGCACACTCACGAAACAAAAAAGGATCATCTCAAAAATAATGTTTAACATCAGAAAGGAATTTCTTTTTTTGTTGGTAGGACAAGTCAGGAGGTAGAGTACCACCCATTAAATAATTAGCAAAGTCTGCATACCATGGGTGTTGCTCTACAACTGCATATAGGTTGTCATCAGGGAAAGAATCATCTATAGGTAGAGAATCCTTACCCTCATTATACCTGATACGTGACAAGTGGTCCGCCACTACGTTCTCTGCTCCCTTTTTATCTTTTATTTTGATGTTAAAATCTTGAAGCAAGAGAACCCATCGGAGTAGCCTTGGCTTTGATTCCGCCTTAGCTATCAAGTACTTCAATGCTGCATGGTCAGTAAAAACAATGACTTTAGAACCAACAAGATATGATCTAAATTTTTCTAAAGCATAAATAACAGCAAGAAACTCCTTCTCTGTAGTGGCATAGTTGACTTGAGCTTCATCCAAAGTTTTGCTTGCATAATAAATAGCATGCAAAACCTTGTTCTTTCTTTGTCCGAGCACGGCTTCTAGCGCAAAGTCACTTGCATCACACATGATCTCGAAAGGAAGATTCCAATCGGGAGCACATATGATGGGTGCCGATATCAAAGCCTGCTTAATCCTATTGAAAGCCTCAAGACACTCGTCAGTAAAAATAAAAGGAGAATCCTTGAGCAAAATCTGAGTCAGTGGTTTAGCAATTTTAGAAAAATCTTTGATAAAACGGCGATAAAACCCTGCATGACCCAAGAAACTTCTAACTCCCTTAACATTAACTGGGGGGGGGGGGTAATTGCTCAATCACTGAAATCTTAGCTTTGTCTACTTGTATGCCCTTATCAGATACAATGTGACCTAGAACTACTCCCTCTGTCACCATAAAGTGACATTTTTCCCAATTTAGAACTAAATTGCATTCTTCACATCGTTTCAAAATTTTAGCGAGATTAATTAGACATGAATTAAACGAAGAACCATACACGCTAAAATCATCCATAAAGACTTCCATAATAGACTCTATGAAATCAGAAAAGATGCTCATTATACAACGCTGAAAGGTAGCGGGTGCATTACATAAACCAAAGGGCATTCTACGATATGCAAAAGTGCTATAAGGGCATGTAAAAGTTGTCTTTTCCTGATCTTTAGGGTGAATCGGAATTTGGAAAAATCCCGAATACCCATCCAAATAGCAAAAGAATTTATGGTTAGCTAACCTCTCAAGCATTTGATCTATAAAGGGAAGAGGGAAGTGATCCTTTTTAGCGGCGATATTTAATCTACAATAATCAATGCACATACGCCACCCTGTTATAGTTCTAGTGGGAATTAATTCATTTTTTTCATTAGTGATCACAGTCATCCCACCTTTTTTAGGCACTACCTGCACAGGACTTACCCATTTGGAGTCAGAAATAGGATAGATAATACCTGCATCAAGTAGTTTCATAACCTCCTTATTGATTACTTCCTGCATGTTGGGATTTAATCTTCGTTGGGGTTGAATGCAGGGCTTATAGTTGTCCTCTAGATGTATCCTGTGCATACAAAAATCAGGGCTAATACCCTTGAGATCATCAATATTGTACCCAATAGCTTTCTTATGGGTTTTAAGAACCCCTAGAAGTTGGGAAGTTTGTAGTTCATTAAGTGCAGTACTGATGATCATGATGGTACAGTTCCTGCTCATCTAGAAAAATATATTTTAAATGAGAGGGGAGAGGTTTTAGCTCAAGTTTCTTGACCTCTGCAGGTTTCGATTCCTGAACCAAATTTACTACCTTCATTGTTTCCTTGGGGCTTAACTCTTTTAAGGAAAGAGCTTTTTCAATATCATGTAGCTCATTACCCCAAATGCTTGTATTGTCTTAGATAAATTCCCGCAGAGAACTTCCTCTAAGGGATCCCTTGCAAGAACCTGTGGCAAGATATCATCACAAATATCATCCATTATATCAATTACATCAATATAACAACAATTTTCCTCTAACATAGGCTCTTTCAAAACTTCCCTAGATTAAAAGTAACATTATCGTCACCAACAGAAAGGGTTAGTTTGCCATTTTTAACATCAATAATTGCTCTTGCAGTATGGAGAAAAGGCCTAACTAATATAATGGGTATTTGCGTATCCTCTGCCATGTTTAACACAACAAAATCAACAGGAATAAAAAATTTACCAACTCTGACAGGGACGTCCTCTAAAAAATACCTAAGGGGTATTTTACAGAACGATCTGCCATTTGCAAAGTTATATTAGTAACTTTTAATTCTCCCATATTAAGTTTAGCACAGACAGACAATGACATGACACTGACACTAGCACCCAAATCACACAAAGCTTTATCAATAAAAACATTCCCTATATGACAGGGGATAGAAAAACTACCGGGATCCTTTAATTTAGGAGGGGATTTGTTTTTCAATAAAGCACTATACTCCTCTGTGAAAGCTACAATTTCTACTTCATTAAAGGCCCTTTTCCTAGTCAAAATATCTTTCATAAATTTAGCATAAGCAGGAACTTGAGTGATTAAATCAGTAAAAGGAACTGTTACCTGCAGGTTTTTCACAACCTCTAAGAACTTACCAAATTGTTTATCAAACTTACTCTTCAGTTGTCTATTAGGGAATGGAAGTTTGATAACCGGGCTCTACACATATCCTCCCTTATCCTGAGGTTTACCCTGCACAGAAACATTAGTAGAGTTTGTTTCGGGGGTTTTTGTCCCTTGGGAGAGTTACAACACTGAGACTGGATTCAGCAAAGGACGCCTGTACCTGCAAAGCAAACGGACCGCCTGCAAAGATTAAGTTAGTAAGCGTTCGGTAATAAAACGTGCGGAAGTTAAGTTATCTGCTCGGACTCCAAGCTCAGGTAAAGTGCTGTCTGTTCTTGAAAATGACAACTCTGTAGTAAGTGACGTACTGTCTCGTATTGTGTGTATTCTGTCCTGTCATAAATGTAAGAATGTCCCTATTTATAAGGTCCTTTTGGAAAGTGTGCCCTCCCTAGGATCTGGTGACCTAGGAATTAGGTCACGCCGCAAAACGGCGCCTCAGGATTTGGGCCCTTGAAGGCCGCCATTCCAGAGGCAATGCCTGAGTGACACGTGTCACTGAGGCCAAAAGGCCTTTGGGCATCTTTTTGGGTGACACGCGTCGCCGTCTGAATGGTCCATGCTGGATCATCAGTTTGCTTAGGACAGGAGAATGTCCGCCCTCCATGTGTCATCATCTCGTAGGTCCAAATGGCACCTTTACTGAGGACACGTGGCGCTTTTTGATTGGGCCACCTGGCCGGGTAAAATACCCAAATCATTTTCCCCTCACAGGGGTCACGTGCATTGCACGTGACGCCTGTGACAGATGTCATCACATGACTGGGGGGAATTTCAAATTACATTTTGGGGGGAAAAATTAGGGTTTCCCCTTTCTATAAATAAGAAGGTTTGAGTTCATTTTTGTTTTCACACCTTTGCGAATCTTGGAGAATCTCTGGACTTTTGACTCTCAAAGACTCTTAAGGACCCTGACTTTTGTCAAGCATCCGACACTCGTCCTTTCTTACCGACTGCTTCAGCCAACCAGGTGTCTCAAATACCTTCTTCTAAGGTAACCTCATGCTCTTTTCTTTTATTTTTTCTTGTGTTTTTCGTTTATTCAAATGGTTTCCCAAACGTACACGGCACGGCCTAGGTTAGCGATTAGCCGGTCACCGGGGACAGTTGAATCTAGAACTAGGAGTGCCGAATGCTCGTTCGAGAACTTTCCTTTAAGTACATCTCCAAATCCGATAGTGTCTGTGCATCTGCAGGACACGATGACTCGAACAAAGCAAACAACAAGTAGATATAGACCGGATGGTTCCTTTTACCATTCGGACATTGAGACTCCAAATTCAGACGGCTCCATTAGGGTGCCAGCTAGTGAGATTTCTGAGCACCCCCCAAACCCCTCTTCTGACCTTCCCCCAACTCTAACTTATTACTCTCCCTCTTCTTCAAGCGGCACCCCCAGTGATACTATACTACGGGAAGCCGACAGTCAGTACCAGGCCGAGCCTTCAGAACAGGCGCCTGAGGAGAGTCTAGGGGAGGACCCTGCTGGCCCTAGCCGGCAGTCCTTTAGCTCTGGGGAAAGGTCTAATGACGATTCGGCCTCGTCATCTTCTGATAGCGCCTCTGTTAAGTCAGAGGAGGTCCGAGAAAAAATATATACTGCAAGGGAGTCCTTGTCAGTAGAAAAAGGGGAAGGCTGGGTGGAGCCGAGTGCTTCCAGGCGCTTGGAGCGCGCCCCCTATTTTCACCATGTCCCGCAGAGCAAGCGGGCCTCCATGACATCCGGTCTTGCCAATTACAGGCGCAATATCGTAATGGGGCATGGCTTCTCCTTGTCCACCCCCAACAAGGAGGATACTATAACCTGGCCCTCCCTGGCCAGTTATAAGGACAAAGCCTTCGGCTGCTACGAGGCGGTCCTTCAGGCTGGCTTACGCTTCCCTCTCCATCCGGCCGTGGATAGGATACTGGATGGATACCAACTGGGTATCTGGCAACTTGTCCCGAATTCATGGATAAATATCATCGGGTACGTTGCCGAATGTGAAATGCTGGAGGTGGATCCGAGCTTTGAGGCATTCGACCACATGCACTATCTCAGCCGAGCGCCTGCCAAGGGCGGCGAAGGCAGGTACACCTTGACCACCTGCAAGGGGTACATGATGGCAGTCGGCAAAGAGAACAAATGGAAGGACTGGAGAACTAAGTTCTACATTGTCCATTCCCCTGAAAGCCGACTGAACCAAAAATACAATCGGTGGAACAAGGATCCGCCCCTTCTGGCTGGCAAGAGTGCCTTGCCCCCTCTCCCTAGGCGGGCCCAGGAGGAAATTTTTGACCGGGGTCTGTTTACAGTGTCCGTTCGGACAAACGAGCATGGGGAGAAAATAGTCGTCCCCCAGAGCTACATTCCCCTTTACAAGTGGCTAGAAGATGGGGTGTTCTTGGCCGTATGTGGTCTAAGTTCTGAGATGCCGAGAGGTAGTCGGCCGTCTTTCTTTAAGTAAACTTAAAATTGTTTTCAGTGTATGCTTATAAAGCCTAACTCCCTCTTTTTGGTGCAGACAAAGCAATAGAAAAGCTCTCGGCAACGAAGAAGCCGGCTGCTGTCTCTACAGCTAAGTACCGCATCAACGTCCTCAACAGGGCGAGTGATGAGCAAAAGGCAGCCGGTACCCCCAAGGTAGTAGCTTTATGATACTTGGTATATTTTTTCAATAGAGGTTACATTTTGCCCGCCTGCGTTTCTGACGCCTTTCCTTTTACTCATGTAGAGCGTTTCTACCAAGCCTTCTCCCTCCAAGCTACCCCAACCCAAAATTCAAAAAACAGGGGCGGGTGATGTGAGTGCATCCGGCAAGAACCGGAAACACATCGCTCACAAGCCCAAAAGAGGGGACGACTCTACTCTCGAAGCTGACAGGGAGGTCAGCAAACCGGATGCCACTCAGGCATCAAAGGGTGGCTTTAAGCAACCCAGCACTGCTGTCGACTCAGCAGGAGAGAAGAGACGTCAGGGGAAGGAGAAGGAGGAGGAGGCCCAGCCGGACGGTATGGGCCGCATCTTTATTAAACTTCAATGCTTAATGTTGCTTCTTGGAACTTGACTAACTTATAATTTTGCAGCCCCCCCACAAAGGCCGACCGTCGTCCAGATGGCCAAGGAGATGCTACGGTCGCTTGATCCTGAGGACAAGGCGTCCGTAAGAGGAGTCGACACCCTTAACTTGGATGCCATCTTGGGGAACCTCTGCGAGGTAAAAGAGTTAGCTAAATTTTCCTTAACATTTAACACATATCCGACTGGTTTTGACCATTCGGCCTTTTCTTATTTCCAGGCCATGCTGCGCGTCCAAGGGCTCAGACGGCCAATCCAGGAAAAATCAAAAGAGGTAACAGCCGCTAAAGCTCGAGCCGAGTCCGCCTTAGACCGAGCTCAATTTGAAATTGCTCAGAATGAGCTTCTGATCCTTGATATGATGTATTCCCAGGCGGACGCCAACCTGCAGGTGAAGAAGGACCTGGATTCGGCCCACTTCAAAGTCAATGATCTTAAGGCCAAAGTTAAAGGCCTTAAGGAAAAACTTGAGCCTCTTCAAGAGGCCAAGAAAGAGGCCGAGAGGGCCAAGGAGCGGGTTAGCCACCTGGAGGGGGGCCTGGCGAACCAGGAGCAGCAGCTGAAGGCCAAGTTCCAGTCCCGGGCCGAGGAGGAGAAACAGGCCCTTGTCAAACAAATGATGGAAGACTACGAATCCATCATGCGGGCGACATGGGAGGCGGTACAGTCGGGTGCTGATTTTGGCATCTGGAAATCCAAGTTTGATCAGGCAAACGAGGATTACAATGCTGAACTCCTTTGCCGGGATGAAGAGGAGGATGCGGATGGTGAAGAGGCCGACTCCTCTTCAGGCTCCTCCGGGGATAAAGACGAGGAAGAGGATGGTCATGACAATGAAGAGCAGCCGGCAACTGATGATGCGGCTGCCAATGCTGACAATCCCTCTGCCCCTTAAAGCTTTTTAGTAGTTATTTCTGCGGCCGAATGGCCATTCATTTCATCTTCCGGCCTGCGTGCCGAGTATCCATGTATCTTTACCGACCGAGGGGTCGGGTGATTTGACAATTCCTCTGGCTTTGCCAACTAACAATCTTACCCAATCGTCTGATGGCGATTGGGCCTTTTTAATTTAAAATCATTCGGCCATTTGGCTGAAGTTATTCATATTGTTGTTCTTTAAATTTTTTCATTGCATGTTTTTTGGCTAAGTATTATAACCTGTATAGCATGCGAATGTTTTTGCCCCTGGACGGATGTCGAGTTGTTTCGGTTGAGTGGATTGATTGACTTAGAAATTATTGATACTTAGAAGAGTATACATGGTTTCTAAGTCAATTAATCACTATGGTGATTGCCCCAAACCACGCGACAGACGGCCATCAGGAGCGAATGAATAATTATTTTCATTCAGCCATTGGCTCAAGCGAAATACAATATTTTTGACTTAGCAAATTTTGCTAAAAAGAAATCCCTCGCCTGTTTTGTTCCAAGAACTAAAAGCAGGCGCATTCGGCCTTAGGCCTCGACGAGATAAGGTGCTAAGTTTTAACTTAGTCTTAATTTTACTTTAGAATAATCGGCCTATCTTGCCCCAAGAGTAAAGAACAGGCGCATTCGACCCACAAGTCTCTTTTTAATCTACTAAGTATTTTAGCTTGTTTTCTTGATAAGTAATAGTCCGCCTGTCCTGCGTTTGGGCAAAAGCAGGCGTATCTGGACAAGGGCCTCATTAGTTGTCTTGTAAATCAGTAAAAATTTTCCGGCCTAATGCCTCAATAGCCTCTACTTATGAAACAGTGACCCTTTTCCGACTGTGCTAGAACAGCTAGAAAATTTCTGGCCTTTTAGATTTCACTTTCGATTAAATCAAACGACTGCGAATGCTGCCTTAGCATTCGGTAGGGCCGCTTAGTGTATTTGTAGTGCAATGTGCTACCCAAATGGGAGATGCTTCTCCTCGACGAATTCGCCCGAATGGACGTCATCGGTTATCTGACTCATGTTGGAGCAGACGGTCATACTCATGTTGGAGCAGACTGTGACCATTCGGCCTCTATGTGACTATGTGTTTTTCCTAATATCCGGCCATTGGCCTCAAAATGATCTTATCTGGCCTTAGGCCTTCAAAAGAGTTAAGCAAATATTAGTTAAGTGTTGGCGTAAATTTAAAGAATTTCGTAGAAATGACTGCTTTAAAGTAGTCAGCTTCTTCAGAGGGATTGGGACGTCTGCTGTTGGGACAGACGCCATCCAAATGCATTGGCCGTCTGTATTTTGTACAGGGGCCACTAATAAAAAGAAAAGACAAGCTGGAAATGAAGGCATATTCTCATTAAACAAATTTTTAAATGACAAAATTTGAGGTATTTACATTCGTACTTAGAAGTGGTACTTTTTCAAGTTATCTACATTCCAAGTCCTAGGCAGTTTCCTGCCGTCTGGTTCTTCCTGGCGGTAGGTGCCGTCTCTTACTTCCTCATATACTTGGTAAGGGCCTTCCCAATTTAGGGTTAACTTTCCCTGCTCATTCGCCCTACCGATTGCCTCCATTTTCCGTAGCACAAAGTCCCTCACTTTGAGAGGACGCTTGTGTACTCTCTTGTTGTAAGCTCGTGTCATTCTAAGACGGTAAATCTCATGGCGCAAGGCAGCATTGCCCCTGCGCTCTGGAAGCGAGTCCAATGCCAGCCGCATGGCCTCCCAGTTAGCTTCCTCGTCATATAACATGACTCGAAGAGTCGGCTCATAGTGTTCAATGGGTAGGACAGCTTCTGCACCATACACCATGAGGAACGGGGTTTCTCCAGTTGCCCCTTTAGCAGTCGTTCTGATGGACCAGAGGACATGTGGTAATTCATCCGCCCAAAGACCACCAGCCCGTTCAATTTTCTTTTTAATCCCGTATGAGATTAACTTGTTGAAGGCTTCAACTTGGCCGTTTCCTTGGGGCCGGCCGACTGATGCAAAGAGGCTTGAGACCCCTTGCTCTCCTAGCCAAGTCTTGAGTTGAGGCGTCTCAAATTGAGGACCATTATCAAAAACCATAGATATGGGCACCCCAAAGCGAGTGATAATGTTCCTATAGATGAAGGAAATAACATCTTTTGTCTTGATGTTTTTGACTGCCTCCGCCTCTACCCACTTGGTAAAGTAATCCACAGCTACCAATATGTAGCGCTTGCCGCCTGGGGTCGTGGTGTAAGGCCCAAGTATGTCCATGCCCATTTGGCAAAGGGAATTGGGCTGTGGATGGCCGTCAGGTCTGTGGCCGGACGATGGATGAGCTTGCCAAACTTTTGATACTTGTTACATTTTTTGACCATTTCCATAGCGTCCGACTCCAGAGTTGGACAGAAATAGAGCCGCCTAGCCTTGGTAGCTAAAGACCTGCCGCCTATATGGGAGGCGCAGAAACCCGCATGCAAATCTTCGAGGACCTCTCTACCCTTTTCCGGGGTAACACACTTCAATAGGGGTTTCAAGAAACCAGCTTTGAAGAGTTCTCCTTGTCTCATCTCGGAGTTTGCCGCTTTCTTTTTTAGAGCAGCCGCCTCCTGGGGTGAATCAGGTAGCGTGCCGTCTGCAAGATAAGCCCGGATGCTGTCCATACAGGTAGAGCTTCGGTTGAGAATTCCAATGGGGTCTTCATTAGATATACTTCTCTTTTCCATGACCTCCCAGAAGACCGACCGAGGCGTTTCACAAGAGGCGGATGATGCTAGTTTTGACAGAGCATCCGCCTGATTATTTGAAGACCTGGGCACTTGAGTTAGATGGAATTCTTCAAGTGTCCCAACTTCACTCTTGACCGCCTGCAAATATTTTATCATGGCCGGATGAGTGGCCTCGTACGTTCCATTAACCTGGAGTACGACCAGTTGAGAATCAGAGCAGGCGGCTATCTTCTTTGCCCCTGCCGCCTTGCAGTACCGAATGCCGGCCAGCAGGGCCTCATACTCGGCCTCATTGTTAGAGACCTGGAACTTGAACCGTAGTGCGTATTCGTACTTATCTCCCTCAGGAGATTGACAGATAATCCCTGCACCACAGTCGTTCACAGTGGAGCTCCCATCCACATACACTTTCCAAACCTGACATGTATTGTCCGGTACAACCGGCCTTGTCATTTCGACAATAAAGTCGGCGAATTCTTGCCCCTTTATTGTCTTCTTTGGTTCGTAAGTGATTTCTAATCCTTTCATTTTAATAGCCCATTTAAGCATTCGTCCAGAAGACTCCAGGGTTGTGAGTGGCCGTTTGATCGGTTGGTCAGTATAGACTTCTACCGCATGCGCCAAGAAGTAGGGTTTTAGCTTCTTGATGGCCATGTAAAGGGCAAGGCCGAATTTCTCAACCATGGGGTACCGAAGCTCCGCGTTTCTCAGAACATGGCTAATGAAATACACCGGGAGCTGGATGCCGTCTCTTTCAACTAAGAGAACGGCACTGAGGGCATGATCAGAGACGGCTAAGTACATGAAGAGCTTCTCTTTGGGCAAAGGGCTGATAAGCCTTGGCAAAGAGTGCAAATGAGTTTTCAGCTTCTGAAAGGCCGCCTCTGCATCATCCCCCCATTCAAAGTTGGTCTTCTTTTTGATTGCCTGGAAGAAGTAGAGACACTTGTCACCTAACCGACTGAGGAATCTTCCCAAGGCCGCCAGACAACCTGTTAGTTTTTGCACTTCCTTCATAGTACGGGGCGACTGCATGTCGATTACCGCTTGTATTTTCTCAGGGTTGGCCTCCATTCCCCTTTGGTCAATAAAAATCCGAGAAACTTCCCAGACTCAACACCAAAGACACACTTTTTTGGGTTTAGCATGACCTTGTGCCGCCTGAGTGTGGCGAATGTTTCTCGGAGATCAGCAAGATGATCCGCCTGTTGTTTGGATTTGACTATCATGTCATCAATGTACGCCTCTACATTCCTTCCGATTTGATTAATGAAGACCGTATTAATCATTCGTTGGAAAGTAGCAGGCGCATTCTTCAAACCAAACGGCATCACCGTATAACAAAACAACCCCTGATCAGTGACGAATGCCGTCTTTTCTTGATCTTTTCTCCACAGGGGGATCTGATGGAAACCTGAATAGGCGTCCATAAAACTCATCAAGGCATGTCCGGCTGTTGAGTCGACCAGACTGTCAATCTTAGGCAGTGGATAACTATCCTTTGGGCATGCCTTGTTGAGGTCTGTGTAGTCAACACACATCCGCCAAGTTCCATTCGGCTTTTTTTATTAACACAACGTTAGCTACCCACTCAGGGAAATTGCACGGCCGAATGAACTTGGCATCCAGCAGCTTTTTTACTTCGGCAGCTGCCGCCTGACTTCTTTCTTTGCAGTGGTTTCTTTTCTTTTGCCGGATGGGCTTCTTTTTAGGATCCACGGAGAGTTTGTGGACGGCAAGATCCGGGCTGATGCCCGACATCTCTTCCACTTCAAAGGCAAAGATGTCTTTGAATTCCCTCAGCAGCCGGTGAAGGCTTTCACCCAGCTTTGCAAATGCAACCGTCCTCACCTTAACAGTCCGCTCTAGACGGCTGTCGTCCAGAGGGATATCAATGTGTTCACCAGCAGGCTGGGGGCGGAGATCATCCGACCGTTCCCCGGTCAATGATTGCTATTGTTTTTCTTTTTTGATCACCACTAGCTGATTAGTTTTTCTTTTCTTTCCGGCTGGTGGGGCCGACTGTTCTTCCTCGACATCGTCGAGGTCGATCGTTTGCTTGCCCCGACCGGATGCTACGGCCGCAGGCTTGACGTTCGAGAGGTAACACTCTCGAGCTGTCTTTTGGTCCCCATTAAGGGAACCGACTGTTCCATCATCCTTCTCATACTTAAGTAGCATGAGTGCAGGGATGATGACGGCCTTACACTCATTAAGAGTGGGACGGCCAAAGATGAGGTTGTAAGTTGTGAGCTCTTCAACCACTAGGAAACGGATGGTCATGTGCCGACCGTCTCCCCTACTTCCCAGGCGGACAGGTAAGTCAATGCGTCCGACTGGGTGCACAAGTCCTCCCCCAAACCCAACAAGGGTGTGCGAGACCTCCATCATGATATCCGTTTTGTACTTGAGATTGGATAAGAATTTGAGGCTGATGAGGTCAGAGGAGCTTCCTGTGTCAATCAGAATTCGGCCAACCAGCTGGTTGGCGACCTTGCATTCAATGACAACAGGGTCATCATGCGGCCGACGGACTTTACCTCTGTCCTGCTCGGTGATGACAACTTTAGGGAAGGCGGATGTGCCTACCGCATCCCCTTCCTCAACAGAGTTGACCATCTTCCATAGATGCTCCTTGGTGCCCCGAATGGTCGGGCCACCACCGGCAAAGCCGCCTGCTATGGTGTATACCGGTTCTTCATCAGTTTTGGCACTCACAGCAGGCTGGGGAGTCTTTTTCTTGGACTGTCCTTGATTTGCCTTTGAATTCACTTTGGACTTCACATAGGACTTCAACTGTCCTTTGTCGGCCAGACGGTCGAGCTCCCGCTTGAGACTAAAGCAGTCGTTCGTGTCATGGCCAACATCCTCATGGAAATGGCAATGCTTGTTCTTGTTCCGATTTTCAGCGGAACCTTTCATAGGAGTCGGCTTCTCAAGAGTCAGCCGATCCTTAATTTCCAAGAGGATGAAGCAACAGTCCTTGTGGAATTCATACCTTGGGACGTACGGTTTCCACTCTTTTTTCTTCTTCTGGGCCGGTTGATCAGAGTTATCAATGGCCCAGACTTGCTTTTTCTGCCGGTCGGACTTCTTATGGTCCGACTGCTTATTGGAGGAGCAGAGTTCGGTCGCCTGTATATAGGCTTCCGCCTCTCGCAAGGCTCCTTGCAGAGTAAAGATTTGTTTGCGGACGAGTTCGTACTTAAAAGTAGACCCGTCCTTTAGACCCTTAAAGAAGTCTGTGAAAGAGACCTCATCAGACAGCCCATGAATCTGGATTCGGACCAGATTGAACTGCCTGACATAGGAACGCAATTCTTCTCTATCTCCCTGCTGTACATTGCCCAAGTTAAGACTTGTCTTTTTGGCAGGGATGTTCATAGAGAAGTTTGAAGCAAACAAGAACGCAAGCGTCTTGAAGCTATTTATGCAACCAGCCGGCAGATTGCCAAACCACTGCTGGGCTATGCCCTTCAGGGTGGCTGGAAAGCAACGACACCATGCGACATCATCCAACCCCTGTACATACATGAGGTGGGTATATGCTAACAGGTGGTCTTCCGGGTTGGAGGTCCCGTCATAGGCTCCAACCAGAACGTTTTTAACTTTAGCCGGCTGTACGACCTCAGTTATTTCCCTGGAGAAAGCAGAGGGTTGATCTCCAAGGTGTTGCAGCCTAAGCTGCCAGTCCATCGGCTGATAGCCGTATGCCGCCTGTCCTCTAAAGAGGGCAGGTTGCATGTAAGGTAAAACTGGCGCCTGGTACAATGGTTGTGCCATGTACTGGGCCGACTGGATCATATGAGGACCAGACTGAACCCGTGGGCTGCTTGCTGGAGTCTCATGTACAGACTGGGAACACCTCACAGAGGTATTCCGAAAGCTATCATGATAAGTCGACGTTGAAGCCGACTCTGATAGCTGGGTCCTCTTCTGCTCAATGTATTGCCGAGTGTCAGAGAATGTTTTCTTGCTACCATCCGGCTGTATGTGCCGGATGGATTTTCTTGTGCCCGTTTCTGGGAAACGGAGCCGAGTAAGGTCAAATTGGGGTCGGGCCTTCTCCGTAGGGGCAGAATGAGGAGTCGGCTGACGGTCCCTGACCGACTTCTGTTTGCCAGCTTGGGCGGGCTTCTTGGCCGACTGCTCCTTTCTAGGAGTAGGCGACTTCTTTGAGGCGAGTTGTTTGATTTCACCCCTGAGGCTGCTCAGGAGTGTCATTAGTTCATCTCGAGTGACGGGAGTTGATCCTGCCGCCTGGGAAGGATCAACCGGCCGCCCCGAGGGCTTCTTAGGCTGACCAGCAGTTTTGCTTTGCCCTGCCTGGTCATGGTGACGCTCCCGCCTCTCCTTACTGCGGATGCGTTTAGAGATGAGGGATCCATTTGGATCCACATAGGTTTCGACGTCAGCGTCGTCACCTGAGTCATGGTCCGTTTGGACCACTATGTCTTCTAGAGGCCGATTGGCCTCTGGGTTCGGTATAGGTACTTGTGAAGCCATTTCAGAGTTACTCTCCCCACAGACGGCGCCAAATGTTTCGGGGGTTTTTGTCCCTTGGGAGAGTTACAACACTGAGACTGGATTCAACAAAGGACGCCTGTACCTGCAAAGCAAACGGACCGCCGGATGGTCGGTGGTCCGCCTATAAAGACTAAGTTAGTAAGCGTTCGGTAATAAAACGTGCGGAAGTTAAGTTATCTGCTCGGATTCCAAGCTCAGGTAAAGTGCTGTCTGTTCTTAAAAATGACAACTCTGTAGTAAGTGACGTATTGTCTCGTATTGTGTGTATTCTGTCTTGTCATAAATGTAAGAATGTCCCTATTTATAGGGTCCTTTTGGAAAATGTGCCCTCCCTAGGATCTGGTGACCTAGGAATTAGGTCACGCCGCAAAACGGCGCCTCAGGATTTGGGCCCTTGAAGGCCGCCATTCCAGAGGCAATGCCTGAGTGACACGTGTCACTGAGCCCAAAAGGCCTTTGGGCATCTTTTTGGGTGATACGCGTCGCCGTCTGAATGGTCCATGTTGGATCATCAGTCTGCTTAGGACAGGAGAATGTCCGCCCTCCACGTGTCATCATCTCATAGGTCCAAATGACACCTTTACTGAGGACACGTGGCGCTTTCTGATTGGGCCACCTAGCCAGGTAAAATACCCAAATTAGAGTTAGTATCTATTTGTAGCCTTGTAGGGTTAGCATGATTGGCGTTTTGTATAGAGGAATCTAGATCAGGAATTGGTCTATCTTCCTTTGGCATAGGAGGTCCATCATAATATGAACCACTCCTTAGAGTGATTGCATTGGCATGATCTGTAGGATGGATAGGTTGTGAAGGTAGAGCTCCCTGCTGACGGGATTGTAGGGTAGATGAAAGTTGTGCAATTTGATTATCCATGATTTTATTATGGGCTAAAACAGAATCAATTTGCGCATCCCTACTCTCCATATGCTTTTGCATATTGGCAAGCATTGCTCTAATTTCTGTCATGGCAGGGTCGGAAGATGATGAGGGTGATGTTTAGCTTTTCTGGCCGGAATTAGGGTGGTAATATTTTTGCTATGGTGGGGTTTGCTGTTGTGGTTGTTGTGGAGGTGGAGGGTTTTGTACATTGGTGCTCCGGTACGAAAGATTTGGATGGTTCCGATAACCGGCATTGTAAGAATTGGAATATGGGTTATTCTGCCTATAGGTTTGGAAGGCATTAACTTGTTCCATAGAGCTCCTATAATCTTGCTCCCAATGCCCTACAATTCCACAATTTTCACAAAAAGCTTCATTGTTAGCAATAGCAGAAACATTAGCTACAGAGTTAGGAGTAGCAGTAAGATTATCTAATTTTTGACAAATAGACGTTAATTGAGCTTGCAAAAAGGATACGGAATCGACATTATGTTTTCCTTTATTTGCAAACCCTCTCGGATTCCCATATTGGGAATTGTGTATTGTCATGTCTTCGATAACCTGTCCTGCATCGTCCACATTTAAATTCATGAACCTCCCACTGGCTGCAGAATCTAGAACTGACCTAGAAGAATTTCCAAGTCCATTGTAGAATGCTTGGATCAATTGCCATTGTGCTAGATTGTGGTGGGGGCTTTCTCTCTATAGATCCTTGAACCTCTCCTAAGCCTCATATAGCGTTTCGTCGGCCTCTTGAGCGAAATTCTGAATAGCACTCCTTAGTACCGCTGTTCTCTCTGCAGGATAATATTTATTATAGAAATTCAAAGCAAGAGTTTCCCAGTCAGTAATACCAAGTGCAGTTCTATTCAAACCATTAAACCATAATTTAGCTTTGCCACATAATGAAAAGGGAAAAAGAATCTCCCTGATTTGGTCCTGCTTGACCCCAGCTTGTCTAATGGTGTTACAATACTGGCAGAAATCTGCGATGTGAAGATTAGGATCTTCACCCTTAGCTCCACTGAATTGCTTCCTCTCTATCATAGTGATAAATTAGGGCTTGATTTCAAACTAAACTCTATCTAGCGCCGGAGTGGGAGTAAGGTGCAGGAAATCTGTGAGCTTCGGCTGCGAGTAGTCACTGAGTTTCTTCTGGGCCGTCATCTCTGATTCTGAATCTGAAGGAATTTTTGTGTCACTAGAATCAGAGGGAGGATCTCTTCGACTGTTGTCCTCCTCGGAACCCGCCAGAATTTGTCTATAGATTTTCCTTTGCCTATGAAAAGAGCGCTCGATCTCAGGATCGAATGGGATGTAACCTAATCTGGAACACCTGGGCATAAACAAGGAACTAAAAGACAAATATGAGAATTTCCTCAAAGAACTAACGTTCTCTGAGACAAAAGAGGATAATCTAGACTACAAAAAATAATCAGAAAATAAAAATAAAACCGTTTCCCCGGCAACGGCGCCAAATTTTGACAGGGTGAAGTCGTATCCCCTAATCAAAAGTAATTACCTAAGTCCTCTAACTAAAGTAGATAGGGAAGTAGGGTCGAATTCACAGGGAAACAAGTCTTTCTACTCCTAATTAATTATTATAATCTAAATTATCTAGGTAACCAATATTGTTGTAAATAAAATCTATACTACAAAGAATAAGATCGGAGGAAATAAAATAGGGAGAAATTAAATATTAAAAGACCTAGGGCATAGGTTCACTAATAAACAATAATCCAGAGAAAATCATAATAAGCAATCATCAAGCATTGATTAATCAGATTATAAAGGGCTTTCGCTACGTATTATAATCACAGAGTTAATTTACCGGTATTAAATCTCATCTGTCGAATCTCGACTTAACCATTTATAAATTAGTCCGCCTATTGAAACTAAGCCTAAACATCAATTCTCATCTGTCGAATCTCGAATTAATATTGCTAAACTCATACAATTAAATCTGGCCAAATCTAATTGCATAGCATTAAATCAATCAATAGGAAATTAACCAAGCATTGATAATCAACAATCACAAATTTACCCCTTCATAATATTTATTAGATCCCCATAAACCCTAGAAATAAAACTACTCAAGCATTATCATAACTAAACTAATCAAATAAATAAAGCAAGACATAATCAAAGAAGTAAATAAAATAACTGAAATTAAAAGATAAGAAATTGTTACCAAAAGATATCTGGATTAATGAAAGTAATTAAGAACAAAGTTGAGAGAGAATTTAAGAGAGAGAAAATATCCTAAGTAGAGAGAGAAAATCTAAAAGAGAAGGTAATCAGAATTTACGTCCATAATTCGTACTTAAACATTCCTCAAAATAAAAATTAAAACAAAACTAATCATCTACTAAGAAAAACACGCGCCCGATCGGGCAAAGGGCCGCCTTTTTACAACGCCACTGCTGGTATTCCGCGCCCGATCGAGCTTACGCTCACCCGATCGGGTGCGCTTCTTCCTTGAGGGTACTTTTGCGCGCACCCGCCCGATCGGGCGTATGCTTGCCCGATCGGGCCCGACTTCTTCTTCGAGGCTTGGATTTCGATTGGGCTCGATTCCTAGCCCAATCTGGATTTCCTCATCGGGTCTTGATTAATTGATCCAATAGCCCCTGTATCACATACCAAGCCCTTAATCACCGGCTCTCACCGATCCTGGGCTTCAAGAGTGGTCGTGTCCTTCTAGCTTCCGTAGTTGATCCATGAAAACCCGGGAAAATGCTCCAAAACTGCAATTTCCTGTAAAACTCAACTAAAACTACGAAAACACTAGAAAACACAAATTAGTAATAAAAGTGGCCCTAAAGAGCCAAAAACACTACTAATAATGACCACGGGACGGGGGTAAAACACTATATAAATTGGACATATGAGTATCACATTCACACACTTTACTCACAAAACCATTTCCATATCATCCTCCTTATAAAAACCCTTTATCATGAAATCTTGTTTCAAAACTGTGCATGTTTCATCATCTTTCAAGACAACATTCATTAGAAGGAACATTGTATACTTGCTTAGCTTCCTGACTTGAGAATTGTTCATTGTTTCACGCATCGCATAATGTGCTGAGGAACATTTATATATCAATGATTTTTAATCATACAAAGCATATTGTGCTTAGCTCCTTGACCTAAGCAACATTCATTATGCAATAATCACTTCATTTATATACGTGCTTAGCTTCCAGACCTAATTGACATTCAAGATCATTTCTTTACACCATATATGATGCTTAGCTCCATGACCTAAGTTCATTCATCTATCGTGTGACATTATGTAATTGTCCTTAGCCTCCTAGCCTAAGAACATGCATCATGCATACTTATCTTCAAGAAAAGCAATTCAATCCATGCGATTCATTTCATCTTGCTGAACAAGGAAGTTCAAAACTTCTTCCCTTTTTCATGTATTTTCTTTTGGGGAAGTTCATAAAAAATTTCAAAATTTTTTCATCGAGGGAAGTTCAACAATAAAAGTTCAGTTTTCACGTCTTTCTTTTTCGGGAGAAAACCCTCCACTCGTCTCATGACAAAAATAACGGAAAATTTTTGCTTTTGCATTTTCGGATTGCTGGTGTCTGCACACACACCATATACACACACAACCACAAGCTATATACATGTCATGTCATGTCAAGTAAATTGGTCAAGTCAATCACAGTCTATACGAGTCCCTTGGCAAATTTTATTTTGCAGGTCTCATTTACAGCCCACGTTCGGGGACAAGCGGACCATCGACAACCCACGTTCGGGGATGATGTCATCGACAATCCATGGTTAGTTCTTTTAACTTGAAATTTGTGTTGAATGATGTCATTGAGTGTTGAATTGAAGCTTCTTCATGATAAATGTGTAAAATTTGATTGAATTCTTGAATAACCATTGTTGGCTATTTTATCTCTCATGGGTATTCTTTATGATGGTTTTATATCTTTGATAATTCAATGCTTGAGATTATTTTACTCAATTTGACTCATGATTTGGTCTCTTATGTTCAATTTTGCCTTAAATCTATGCTTACTTGCTTCAAATTCATGATTTTATATTAATGGCATTGTTCATTTGTAGCCATATCTTACTTCTATTATGAGATAATTTCATTTGTGCTTGATTCTTGAGCAATAAATTATTCTTATTCTTGAAATTTGACAAATATTAAGTCTTGCTCATGAGTTGTTTTCCTTCTTGTAGATGGCCCCACTCCATCAAAAGAAGCGAGCTAGATCAAGTTCAAGCAAGCCTAGGCATGTTGTTCCACCTCCACCCGAGGTTGAAGAAACATATGGCATTTAATTTTCCAAAGAATCACATTGGGATTGTTTCAAGCGTTTATCCAAGAGGAAGCTTAGACCAATGAGATTCTACGATCAAGCAACTACCAAGTTTCTATGGATTGATAAGGATGTTCGCCTTCTTGTAGAGGGCCTTGATCTTTTATAGATTTAGGATTTGAGTGCCCCTACTTATGCTAGGGTGACTTATGAATTCCTTTATTCTCTTAAAGTTGTCTAAGAACCGGGTGTAAATTCCTCAAGGATTTTGACTTTCCAACTCTTCAACAATGATCACTCATTGACGGTTGCTCAACTATGTTCATATTTCAAGTTTCCTTAGGCCGAGGATGCGGATCATTGTATCTATCCGACATATAGTAGAATGGAAAGTTATCATGGATATGATGAGGAACATTGGTGGAGGAGTATCTCGGAGGATGTAAAGTATGACCATCAAACTTCCAAGTCCGCTTCCATGATTCATCCGGCTATGCGGCATTTCAACCGTATCCTCACGTATGCTCTTTGCTCCAAGGGCTCTTTGGGAGCTATCTCTAATCCGTGCCATTTATGGCACCTTTAGGCTATGTTTTATTTATATTTCTATGCTCCTTTGTAGTCGTTTATGTCGTGTTTTTAGAGAATAATGCTCGATTCGCGTGTTTTTGTGTTTGTTTAGAGAAATGCATGCTTTTAATGGCTTTCTTATCATTTTATTCATTTCTCGGCTATTTCTCTTGCTTCTCCGTTTCTTTGTCTTGTTTTGTAGGTACGTCGCGGTCTATATCCATGGGAATTGAAAATAGCACCCACTAGGATCAATATGCACTTTTCGGAATTGAATTTGAGTTTGAAACAAAGGAAAACGAAGGATTGCAAAGTATCAAATAGGACCTTTGTGAATTGTTTTAGTCATATCTCAAGTTCTACAGATCGGATTAGGTCGATTCAAGTTGGGTTGGAAACTAGACTTGAAGAGCTTTCCAATGATAGGTCGCACGCCTTCATACAATTCTTAGATCGGAAGTTACAGCCTTCTGAAGTTGGCCCTGGAAAACTGCCGCGGGCGCGGGCTACAGTACCCGCGGGCGCGGGGTTGCTGCAGCTCCAAAACTGCCGTATTTAGGCAGTAAGCACCCGCGGTTGTCTCGAGGGCTCCCCGAGGGCGCGGGCCTTGGCCCCGCGGGCACGGGCTTGGGCCGCGGGCGCGGCTATCGGGGTGTCCGGTCCCCTCCGCGGGCGCGGCCGATTTCTCCGCGGGCGCGGGTTTCTGGGTCTTTTACGATTTTAATCTTCTTTTCTCCTTTTGTTTATATAGTTTTTGGTTTCCTTTATTATTCATTCATGTATTTCTTTAGTTTTAGAATAGTTTTCTCTCTCTTAGGTTGAGAGCTTCTCTCTCTAGATTAGGCTAGATTAGGAGTAGTTTTAGAGAGAGAAAGTGAGGAATTTCAATGGTGATTGAGAGATTGAAGATGCAAGTGTGACAATTGTGTTCAAGATCTTCTCTATTATCAATGAGCATTCTTAACTCTATCTCACCTTATTTCTTTGTTTAATTTCATGTTTGTTTGGTTTAATTTTGATGTTTGATGCTTGATTAGTGTAATTGTTCTTGGTATTTTGTTGATTCTTGATTTCCATAGTTGTTAGTTGATAGATGATGATTCTTGAATAGTTGTTTGGCTAGGAATTGGGTGAAACTTGTATGATTGATTAATTGTGATTAATTTGGGGATTGTGTTGATTGATTGTTGAGATTAAAGTGATTAGTGAAGGTTTGCATGTGTGTAATTCAATTTGGCCTTGAGAATTATGCTAGATTGCATTGTAATTGCTAATGACATGAACAATTGATTTAGGAATTGCAATTATCAATTGGTTTTGATTGTGATTCTCTTAGTTTGTTATTCATAGTGAACCCTAGCTTAACAATTAGGAGATAGCTCTTTGATTCCTATTGATTGCTCTTATCATTAGTCCTCACAACCTTTGATTGGCATGCTCTTCCCATGTTGTTGCAATTAACATGATTACTTGTTGATCCCCGTTCCTAGTGTTTTATTTCCTTGGTTACTTGTTTTGTTAGTTGTTAGTATTCTCTCTTACCTTCGTCTTCGACCTAGCTTAGGCGCATAATTGAAAGTGCTTGAACATTACCGTTCCTTTGGGTTCGACCCTTGACTTGCCTCTATACTCGTATTTAGGTTTGTTAAGTGTTTATAAATTTAGTTTGACCGAGGGAAGATTAGATAACGACCTAGTTTTCCACTCGTCAACATGGCGCCGTTGCCGGGGAACGGTGTCTATGTTTGAGCGTTTTTGATTGCTTGAGTCTAGGTCTTTGTGTATACTTTTCTTTTATTTCTTTTTGTTTGCATTGTAAAAAAATGGCATGTCTCTCATTTCCTCAATTTGACAATGAGCCTTTTTGTGAATATTTTAATAGACTAGAGGGATTTCTTGACTATAATTGTTGTAGTCTTTGGGAGGCTTGTGAGATTTGTTATTTTGGTTTTAATGAGCAAACTAGGGATGAAGTTGAATGCGTGCATAATGGTGAATTTAGAGCATTGTCAATTGATGATGCTTGTGATTTCTATGTTTGGTTTGCTAGGGATGTTTATAATAGGGATAATCAGGTTCATAATTTTGATGTGCAATGCCTTGATTCTTCTAATGTTAGCATGATTTCCCATGATTTGTCACATGATCCCATTAGTGAACCTAGAACACATGATTTCAACTCCATTTCCCCTTTTGTTCATGACGATGAAGTACATGCTCAAGTTGATGCTAATGGTGTGTTTCAATATTCTTCATTATTTACCATGCCTTCTTATGATGTGCTTCGTTCCCTTGATGATGAATATCATGCCCTTGATTGTGCCCCTACTCCCCATTGTGATGAATATGCTCATGATCTTAATGTTATTCTTCCAATCTTGGTTGTATTTCTTTTCCTCTTGTTGAGCCTCAACCTTCTACATCTTTTGAATCTCTTGTTGATATATTTGAGTCTCAAATTAGGCACATTGAGCTTAATGATGATCTTGGGACTAGTAAGGAGATGATTCTTCAATCTATGAGAGGTCAATTAGAGATAATGAAAAAGAATGAGGAGCGTCTTGAGGAGGGAAAGAGAAGAAAAAATGAGTTAGAAAGCCAATTGTCATCCTTGATGCTTGTTTGTGAAAAATCTCAATTTGATGTGTGTGTTGAGGATGATGATGATGATCATTTTGAACAACCAAGAGTGTGTGAGGATCCTATTGTTGAGCAAAGGAGTGAAGGAAAGGGAGTTGAGAGTGATGATGATTATGATGATTTTGTGAATCTAAACTCCTCTTCCTTGGTTGATTATGATGAGTCTCAAGTGTATGAATGCGACTCTTCTATCCATGAGTGTTTGGACTTGTTTGAGGTTATGTCCAATGTGTTTATTGAGAGTCAAATGAAAACCCATAGCCTTCTAAGTGAGTTCATTGATGATGCTTCATGGGAGAGAGATGATTTTGAGCTATATTTGCATCCATTCATGCACGGTTTTGAGGACTTGGGTTTTGAGTTTGTGGAAGGAAAGGTTGTTTATTGTGGTGCAAAGAAGGATGAGGTTGATTCCTTTGGAGTTTTTGAGCTTGAGGGAGATGTCGATTGTGAGAGGACTTCATTTGAGGACTCTATGATTGATTTTCATGCCCTCATTGGCGATGTGAGACCTTGTGTTGAGGGAGTCGTGAACCCTTTGCCTATTTCTCATACCCCTTTTT
Organism: Chenopodium album; assembly: GCF_948465745.1. Classification (NCBI taxonomy): domain Eukaryota; kingdom Viridiplantae; phylum Streptophyta; class Magnoliopsida; order Caryophyllales; family Amaranthaceae; genus Chenopodium; species Chenopodium album. Next base: position 46,248,456 of record NC_137838.1, read on the forward strand.
CTCAAAGGTTTGACCACATCCCCTATTGCCCTAATTTTCTCCCTTCCTTTGTTGATAAGCCTATTGGGGACTCCCTTGTCTATGATGATCATAATGTCCCTCATTCGTCTATTGTTGAGGAAAAGGGTGATGTTGCCACCCAAAAATATTTTAGTGAGGAGGATTTGCCTTTTTCTTTTTCTTTCCATTCTTTTATTCCCCCTTCTTCTTCTTATTTTCTTGTTTTTCCTTTTGATCCCTCTTCTTCTTTCTTTTGGCATCTCCCTTCTCACTTGTGTGCAACGATCTTGTTGCACGTTCTTATCCCGTCATTTGCCTACCTTCTATCATATGAAATGTGTAGTAGTGCATTTGACAAGCTCTTGCGCGCGTTGAATTATTATTTTCTAGAGCGGTCAAGCTTGGACCTTAAGCAAGCCTTTCTCGGGAAGTAACCCGTGTTTTATTGCTTTCATTTTCTTTTCTTTTTAGAATAGATTTTCTCTCATGGAAATATTTGTGTTCCTTTTGCTAGGTACATGACTTGATATACTTTGGTGTTTCGATTTGGATCAAGAATCAAGGAAGCTTGACACCTATTTTTGCTAGCATATGGAAACAAGGTTCAATTCTTGAGAATTTAGCTTTGAAAGGTCTAATTGGGTCATTTGCGAGTATTTACACCCACCTAAAATCCGGTAATATCCTTCCTTGCTCTTTCTCTAATGGTTGATGCCATGTTGGACATATGTTGGTTGGTTGGATTGATCTCCTTGTTTTCCCCTCCCATGGATTATTTGATTTATGTTTGAGTGTATAGTCTCATTCATGCTTGGGGGAGGGTATTCTATCATGTTTGATGGGATGTTGATTCATATATGCTATTCACCTTTGTATATGCTTTTCCATGTTCTTATATTTTGAAAAACTCAAAAAAGATTTTTGTTTCTATCAAGGCAAATTTGCAATGTGTTTTGTTTTGTTCTTGCTTTGGACATAATAACATTTGGACTTGTATAATTGAATGCTTTTCTTCCTAAATGGTAGTGGTGTGCACGGTTTGATATTACGTTTGGTTGATTCAAGGATAAAGCATGCTAAGGTAGTTGTCTAGAACTAGGGGGATCATGAAGCCGGATTCTACTTGTTTGTGGCATGTTTGGTAGTTTCTCCCTATCTTCGATTTGATAACCTTAGTGAGTTTTTGCTACAAACATGTGAGATTTATATTTGTTCAAGCTTTCATCATATTCTTGCATGAGCGGCATGGGGTCCTTGACTTTGCAAGCCTAATCTATAAAGCTTGATGTATGATTCTTAAACCCGAGACCGAGCTATCTAGGGAGGACAAAGGCACCTTTTTTGGGGTGGTATTTTTCATATTTAGGTTAGTTTGATTCATATTTGTTTTTGGGTTTCCATTTGCCTTCTTGCAACCATTTGAGCCTTATACCTTCTTTTCAAGCCACATCTTTAGTTCTTTGGCCTTTTGTTTCATTTTCTTTCTATTCTTGGTTTTTTGTGAAGCAAATTGATCACGTATGATGGAGTTTGTGGTGGATAAGTTGGAAATTTGGTTTTTATGAGTGCTAGTTTGTGATTAAGTCTTCTTTGTGAATAATGGCAAGTGTTTGAGTAAAAGCCGTCCTTAATCATAAAAGGCATGGACTAATAAATTTCATTATAGAAAAAGCCGTCCGAATTTAGCAAAAGGCGAGGACATTGCAAGTTTAAGTAAAAAAAAAAAAAAAAAAGAAAAAAAAAATTGAAAAAAGTGAAAATTCAAAAATATTTTGATGTATTCTTTTCTCCTTCTAAGCATTGAGGACAATGCTTCATTTAAGCTTGGGGGAGAAGCGTTTATGCTTTTTGTATATATTTCTTGTGAGTATAGCTTCAAATAAGCTTGGGGGTGTTGCTTTTGCTTGGTGATTTCTTGATCGTGTTGTTAAGGATTGATCACCCTTTTGCTTCACTTTTTAGGAAAACCTCCAAATTTTAAATTTTAGCCTACCTTCACCCTTTATGCCTTATGTTACAACCTTGGGGAAAGACCTTTCGACCTAGAAAGTTGAGTCACTATTCGGGGGAGGGAATCATGGGTCATTGCCTAAGGAAAGGGGATGCGAAGTCAAGATGTCGAGTAGCCCAAAAATTTGATATTTTTCCGGTTCCTTCGCGGAATCTATGAGATGCTCACTATGGGGAGATATGAGATTAGTAGGGGGAACGCGGTAAGACCGTTTGGGATGAAAGTGGAGTGTGATAACTAGTTCCTATGCTTAGCATTTTTATGTTTCAATCAACCTTAGGTATCTTATAGCGTGCACTCCCTTACTTGTTTAGAAAGATTTGCATTCATTGTGCTTGTACATTTGCAAAAGTCCTTTCATGAACATTTGTTTCCATTTCTTGTATTTTGTTTTCTTTTTCATGCTTTGCCTTGTTTGTATTATTATGAGAGTTATGGGTAAACTCTTAGGATACCCTTACGAGAGCATCACTCGTCCTCTAGGGCGATCTAGGGGTTTAAATGGCTTGTCTTTAGTTGCTAAAATTGACCGTGATTCCTAAGAAAGTGAGTTAGTGTATATTCCCATCTTCTCTAGTTTTCTCGTTTCTTTCTTTGCTTGAATAATGTCATCATTTTTCCCTTGGGTTGGATTTTGTTTTGCTCGAGGACGAGAAAAAGTTTAGCTTGGGGGAATTTGATCCGTGCCATTTATGGCACCTTTAGGCTATGTTTTCTTTATATTTCTATGCTCCTTTGTAGTCGTTTATGTCGTGTTTTTAGAGAATAATGCTCGATTCGCGTGTTTTTGTGTTTGTTTAGAGAAATGCATGCTTTTAATGGCTTTCTTATCATTTTATTCATTTCTCGGCTATTTCTCTTGCTTCTCCGTTTCTTTGTCTTGTTTTGTAGGTACGTCACGGTCTATATCCATGGGAATTGAAAATAGCACCCACTAGGATCAATATGCACTTTTCGGAATTGAATTTGAGTTTGAAACAAAGGAAAACGAAGGATTGCAAAGTATCAAATAGGACCTTTGTGAATTGTTTTAGTCATATCTCAAGTTCTACAGATTGGATTAGGTCGATTCAAGTTGGGTTGGAAACTAGACTTGAAGAGCTTTCCAATGATAGGTCGCACGCCTTCATACAATTCTTAGATCGGAAGTTACAGCCTTCTGAAGTTGGCCCTGGAAAACTGCCGCGGGCGCGGGCTACAGTACCCGCGGGCGCGGGGTTGCTGCAGCTCCAAAACTGCCGTATTTAGGCAGTAAGCACCCGCGGTTGTCCCGAGGGCTCCCCGAGGGCGCGGGCCTTGGCCCCGCGGGCACGGGCTTGGGCCGCGGGCGCGGCTATCGGGGTGTCCGTTCCCCTCCGCGGGCGCGGCCGATTTCTCCGCGGGCGCGGGTTTCTGGGTCTTTTACGATTTTAATCTTCTTTTCTCCTTTTGTTTATATAGTTTTTGGTTTCCTTTATTATTCATTCATGTATTTCTTTAGTTTTAGAATAGTTTTCTCTCTCTTAGGTTGAGAGCTTCTCTCTCTAGATTAGGCTAGATTAGGAGTAGTTTTAGAGAGAGAAAGTGAGGAATTTCAATGGTGATTGAGAGATTGAAGATGCAAGTGTGACAATTGTGTTCAAGATCTTCTCTATTATCAATGAGCATTCTTAACTCTATCTCACCTTATTTCTTTGTTAAATTTCATGTTTGTTTGGTTTAATTTTGATGTTTGATGCTTGATTAGTGTAATTGTTCTTGGTATTTTGTTGATTCTTGATTTCCATAGTTGTTAGTTGATAGATGATGATTCTTGAATAGTTGTTTGGCTAGGAATTGGGTGAAACTTGTATGATTGATTAATTGTGATTAATTTGGGGATTGTGTTGATTGATTGTTGAGATTAAAGTGATTAGTGAAGGTTTGCATGTGTGTAATTCAATTTGTCCTTGAGAATTATGCTAGATTGCATTGTAATTGCTAATGACATGAACAATTTTTTACAAGGGGAAAATGTATGTCGTTAGGTATTCCCGCCTGTCATGCGGGTGACCCGGGTTCGTTCCCCGGCAACGGCGCCATTTTGAGAAGGGGAAAATGTATGTCGTTATCTACCCTTCCCCCAAGTCAAACAAAATTTGTAAACACCTAACCAACCTTATATGAATATAGGGCAAGTTAAGGGTCGATCCCTAGGGAATGCAATGATGAAAACTAGAGTCTAAGTCAAGCTACCTCGAAGATGGAGTTGATATTATGGTTGGCACTATGGTAAAATAAAGCAAGTCTAATCAAGTAAAACAAAGGTCTAAACACTAGGGATATAGGTTCCACATGCAAGTTCAATGATAATGCTAGTTTAGAGCTCAATCAATTAATTCAAGTATTGCAATGGACAAACAATAGTAGCAATCAAGAGAGTTCAAATGCTATCTCCTATAGGCCAATCTAGGTGTCACTATGAAAGGAAAATCAAGAAGAATCACAAGCAAACCCAATCAATTAGAGCAACTTTCAATTCAATTGTTCATGTCATTAAGAGTTGCAATGTAATCTAGATTAATCTTATAGGTTGATCACTCCTAGTCTAATCAATCACATGCAAAACTATGTCAACCAATTTAATTGCAACAAATCAATCAATCAAAGAGCATCAACTAGCAATTTCATTAATCAAACATGCTTCCCCCTTTCCCTAGCAACTAATCTACTCACTAATCATGGTGAAATTTAAGAACAAACAACTAGATATTGCTTTAATCTTCATTTCTATATCAAAATCTAAGAGAAATCAAAATAATCAACAATATCAAATTCAAATCCAAAGAAGAACAAGCAACAAGCAAAAATCAAATAGCAAGTAAGTAAAAGATGAAAGAAGGAAGAGATTCTAACTAATATTGATGTTTGAAAATGAAGAAATCCAAACTTGATTGATCAAATGTTGAGTTGCAAATCCAAAACCAAGAACTTCTCTCTAACTTCTCTCTCTAAAACTAAGCTAATGAAAATTATCAAAAAGTTGGTTTCAAAAAGGAAATACAATTCTATTTATAAGCAAAGAAGAAATCGGCAGCTCCCGCGCCCTCTCTCGATAGACCCGCGCCCGCGGAGAAATGGGTACGGAACCCTCCGCGGGCTATCTGGGCAGACCCCACGCCCGCGGCAACAGAGACCCTCACCCGCGGCAGTGAAACCCGCGCCCGCGGCTAATCCCCTGCTCCCAAAGCCTGATCAGGGGGCCGCGGTCTCTTTGAATGGAGCGGCCTCTCCATTTTACCCGCGCCCGCGGAGAGCCCGCGGGGCAACCGCGACAAGTTCCTTCCAAGTTTTGGCAATTTTGAGTAACATAGGCCCGCGCCCGCGGCAAGATGACCCGCGCCCGCGGCCTGCTGGATTTGCCTTGGAAACCTCTCCGAGGCCTCTCCAAGGCCTCTCTAAGCCCTCTCTAGCCAAATGCTTCTTCCTTGCTTAATCATTAAGGTCCCAAATTGAATCCTTTGCCAAAGTGATTCTCACAATACCTACACAAGTAAACAAAGAAAGGAAATAAAAGGGAAAAAGAGCTAAATAAAGGAAAACACGATAAAAACACGAGAATCATAAAGAAAAGAGGAAAAAGAGAAACTAAAGGAAAAAGGACCAAAAATAAGAGAAGAAAGCATGAAAAGGGGAAAGAAATAACCCTAAAAGACTACCCTATGAGTGCCATAAATGACACTCATCAATCTCCCGAGAGGAGCTTTGTTGGTTGTGGATATTTGACCAAAACGACTTTGAGATTGAGTCGGTGGATTTCACGAAGCATTTGATCACTTGATTTTTGGATATCTGTGATAGAGTTTGCCTATCGGGGTGCATCCAATTGGGAGGGATGCTTTCTATCCTAGCTCTTTGCATTAATGATGACTAAAAGACTTTGTTAGATGAGCTTCCCCCGATTATCGATCCTCGAGAAAAGTCTCCCTCTCATTTCCTCAACATCTCCGCCCTTGTGAATCAAAAGTTTCTAAATCGAACTAGGAAGGATGATGTTTTCATTTTGAAAGTTTCTTGGTTTAAGGAATGGTTCCTCATCCCATGCAAGGAGGCAACTACCCGACCCGAGGAGAGAGCTTCCTTGTTGACAAGGGAATAAACGCGTCGTCAATTGTCTATCCCTAGATCAAATACAATTTATACAACCTAAACAAACCTAATACGAGTATAAGGCAAGCATAGGGGTCGAACCACAGAGAACGGTAAACACCACCAAATGTTATCGACAATTAAGCTAGTCCGGAATAGGGGATAAATAAACTAAAGTCTAAAAATGCTAAAACAAGAAATAAAACATTAAGGCACCAAGGGAAATGGGTAGGTGAAGTTGACGCTTGACCATACAATAACAAAGTAGCATATCAATGGTAAACTAAACATGCATGAATACCGAAGTAAAGGGTCCAATCTAGCCGCCTTCCGGGGTCAATTGGCTTCTCCTAACATAGCCTCTATGTTTCCACATTAGAACCATATACTAGGAGGTACTATTAAATAACAATCGATAGTAATGAATCTCAACTAAGTCAACTTCCGTTACTTGTTAGTAAAGACTCATCTTTGATCAACTAACAATGTGCACTTGCAAGAAAGACCAAAGAATATCAAGCATGCAAAGACTTTAATCACCATTAACATAACCCCAACATTAAAAGCATGAACAATTAGCAACTACACCATCCCCACACCCTTGGCTAGATGACTACTCACAAATCATGTTGAAAACAATATCAATCATCAAATCAATAAGCATCAACATGATTAATAAGCAAGGAAGAAAAAAATAAAAGCAAATAAACAAAATCAAGAACAAAGGTAAAGAGAAAGAGTAAGAAATTGCTCATTAATTGAAGATGAAGGTCTACAAAGGATTGAACAAGCTCCTTCTTCAAAATCCAAGTTCATTAATGAAGAAAACCTCACTTTATCTCTCTACCAATGAAGACTAACCCTAACCTAACCTAAAACTAAAAACTAATTAGAGAGAGGAATAGATAGTTATTGAATTTTCTTTCTAATTACCCCAAAATTGGGTATTTATACTAAGCTAATAAAACTAGGAAAAAAAGAGAAATAAAAGAAGGAAATAAAATAAAGAAAGAAAAGGAAATAAAAAGAAAATAAAAGAGAAAAGAAAACAAAAGAGAAAAGAAATAAGAAAAGGAAAAGAAATAAAAAAAAAGAAAAAGAAAAATAAAACCAAAATCCCCCAAAACATCAGCTACCCCGATTCCCCTTTTCTTCCAAATTCATGGCTGCTCTATCATCATCAACCATCAGCAAGCAATCATCTTAATCACCACCGTTCATCTTCATTAAAACCCATGTGTGAAGCTCGTGGAGCGGTTCGGTCGAACCATGGGTTGGTGCGGCCGAACTACGGGGTTGGTTCGGTCGAACCATGGGTATGTTCGACCACTCCTCTTCGATTAACAAAACCCACAAAGTCTCTGACTCGAACTTTGACCGAACCACCAACGGTTTGCCCGAACCCGATCAATTTGTGATTTACTCTAATTTTGCTCTATTTTTAGCTGATGCTTGTGTGAATTGGTGGTTTGATGTGGCGCAAATTGCTGCTGCTGGTTGTTGTTGTTGTTGCGAGTGGAAACAGAGGAAGGTGGCGGAGGTTGGTTGCGCAATGTTGCTGCTGTTGGTGCTAATGGAGGTGCGCTGGTGGTTTGCGATGTTGGGGTTTGGCAGGCTGCTGTGTGCGTGAGGGAGCAGGGGAGTTAATTGGTGGGTGTTGCGAGGTGAGGGTGGCTGTAAATTGGTGGTTGAAGGTTGGACTGGTGGCGTTGCGGGGTGATTGCTGGAGGTATGGTTGTTGTTGTGGCTGTTGGTGGTGTTGCGCTGCTCTGGTTTTGGGGTTAGGGCTGCACGTGAAGGTGGTGCTTGCGGGGTTGATTGTTGCGCTGCTGGTGGTGTCAAGGGAAGGTGGTCAGGTGGTGTATTGGTTGCGGCAGCTGTGAGGGGTGTGGCTGGTCGAGGGAGCTGCTGTGATGTGTGGTGTTGGTTGAGGAAGGCATCAGGGGAAAGGTTGGTGTGGTGGAGGTTAAGAAAGAGATGGGGTGAAGAATAGGAGGCAGCATCTAAAGGCAGCACAACACAGTTTGCTTGGCTCAAAATTTGTGCCTCGAACCTCGGACTTCGAACTTGATTTGTACATGGAAATCGAGCGTCAACCCGAACACACCTACAACCAAAAACCAAACATGAGGGGAGAAATGGGACAAAGAATAAAATAAAATAAAATGAAAATAAACAAAGGACGAAATAAAACAAAACCACGACAAATAAAATAAAATAAATAAAATAGAAATAAATAAAATAAAATAGAAAATAAGAGACATAAAACTAAACTAATAAAAATAAAACAAAAACTATACAAGCAAATAAATTAAATAAAATACAAAAATAAACTAAAGCTAATAAAATAAAGAAAAGCTCCAAAACTACCAAATAAACAAGAAACTTTATTAAAGAGAAAACAAGAGAAAGAAAGGGAAAATAAGATAAAATAAACACGAAAATGACTCTAAAACTACTCCCTAAGAGTGACATAAATGTCACTCATCACTTGTCTTGGAGGCCCCCGGTGCGAGGTATTAATCCTTCTATCCGACGAAGGACAAACTTTAAAAGAGGTCGCTCAACCAATGTCTGCTCATCGAATGCTCATTCTCTTTCCCCGGTTGAACCGGGAGGTACACCTATTATTTCCCCCTCTCCCACGTACTCCTACTTTTGATGTGTCAACCATTCATGCTAAGCTTGATTATATTGCTAACGTGTTATACTCAATGCCTCATATGCAACACCCTTATCTTGGTTATGACTATCATATGTATCAATTGTATGATTTGCATGTTCGGAGGGGGAAGATCGAGCCTTATGTGAATTACCCATATCTCCCGGTCCAACAAGGACATGTCCCTCAATGGGAGCCTTTTGATCCTACTGTGGGTCCTAGACCTTATTACCCTTATTGGGAGGGGCCTCATGTTAACCCTAGTTCTATCATAGGCACTACCCCGGGCACTTACGAATATAGGCGGCCCGGTGGTTGTGATTATGTATATGATCCGGCTAATCCTTTGCCTATTCCGGACCCCGAGACTTTTGGTAGGTGGGGTAGGTCGGGTGAGCCGGTCTTAGATGATTGGTCTCATTATTTTGAGGTTGATAGAATTAGGAGGGAAAGTCGGTTACGGGGTAAGACCCCCATGGAGGTGAGCGAGATGGCTAGCTCTAGTCATATGATGGAGACCAGTGAGGGGAGTTCTCATTCTACTCCTTACCATAGTGCAGAGTGATACTACCATGGATATTCCCCCTTCTTATGTCCTCTATATGATGTTTCTCTATTGCCTATATGTCTTTAGGTATAGAGTTAGGGGGGTAGCCCATTTTAAGCTTGGGGATGTTCTATGTCGTTTGTTGTTGTGCTTCGCCGTTTCCCCCCTTACTTTTGTAGTTCCTTCCCGGTTTCATATGCTTCTAGTATTGATCTCTGTGTCCTTTTGTTTTATGATGATGATGCTATGCTTCTGTTGATTTCTCTACCCGGCTATTGGTTTTGTTGTTTTGTTTCGCTGACCGTTGTCTACTGCGTTTCTCTGGATTTCTGTTGTGATGATTCCTGATGATGATTATCTACCATCTTGTAACCTGTTACTGTTTCAGTTTGATGATTCTGCTCCCTATACGATTTGGTTTCTATTTTTGTTGCTATTATTACTTGCTTTTTCTTTATTTTCATGCATTTTGTTTTCTTTCTTTTCTTCTTTTATTTTGTTTGGAAGTTACTAACAATTTTTCTTTGTATATAGTTCTTTATTTCTCACCTTGCTCCATTGCTTATGCTTTTGATTTCAACGATTCGTAAGGTGCTTTTTCACCTTGATTTTTGTAGCATAGCTTTGGCGCCCGGTGAGATCTTTCTATTTCTATTCTCTTTCTTTTATTGGTTGCTTAGAATCAGATTAGCTCTAGGATGATTTGAATGGTTTGAGGATGTTTGCCTTGTAACACATAGCGTGTTTGGGGTCATTGGCGTTGTTGTCGAATGACCACTTGTTTGACGATTGGATATTACTTGTGATTGCTTGCATTCTTGTGCTTTTCTCTCTTTATTTTGATTTTTAGCTATTTTCTTTCTTTCAAATAAAAAATATAACATTTTTGAGGCTATTCTTTTTCTTTTTGCTTGTTTAGCTCTTATCTTTGGACATTCTACAATTTGGAATTTTGCCTTTGAATGTATGTTTTCCTATGTTTTATCGGTGTGCATGCTTTGAGAGTATTTGCGGTTGACTCTAGGATAGGGTATGCTAAGGTAGCGGTTTAGACCTTTTGGGGCCTAGAAGCCGGATTCTTTTGGTTTGTGGTAAGGCTGAGTTGCTTCCTTTGGTGGATTTTTGACACCTTTAGTAAGTTTTTTGCTACAATCGTGTAAGGATTTTTCTTTTTCAAGCCTTAACCATGTTTTGATTGTGCGGCGTGGATCCTTGACCTTTGCATACCTTATCTTGAATCTTGACTCATAATTCCCAAACACGAGACCGAACCAACTAGGAAGGACAAAGGCAACTTTTCGGGGTGGTTAATTTTCATTTCTAGGGTTTTACTTTCTTTTTTGTTCATTGGGCTTACATTTTCCTTCTTGCTAACCATTAGAGCCTTTTGCCTTCTTTTCAAGCCACATATTTAGATCTTGAGCCTTTTGTTTCATTTTTGTTTCCATTCTTGGTTTTTGTGAAGCAATTGATCATTATTGTTGGAGTTTCTGGTGGAGGAGTTTGGATATTTGGTTCTCTTAAAAGCAAGTTTATGTTGTGATATTTATGTAAATAATAGCAAACAAATAAATGAAAAAGCCGTCCAAACTTATAAAAAAAAGCCAAGGACAAAGCAATTGCAACATTGTAAAACCCGTTCTAATATAAATTAGGCATGGACAATTGCTTTGAAAGAAATGAAAATACAAAAAAAGAATAAGAAGTGAAAATGAGAAAATTCAAATATATTTTGATGTAATTTCTTTTCCTTTTTCAAGCATTGAGGACAATGCTTCCTTTTAGCTTGGGGGAGAAGCGTTTAGGCTTTTTGTATATATATATATATGCTTATGGTTATAGCTTTGAATAATCTTGGGGGTGTTACTTTGTTTTTGTTTGGTGACTTCTCGGTTTTGGTGTCGAGGTTTTGCCAATCTTTGCTTTATAACCTAGGTGTACTACCAAATTTTAAAATTTTAGCCTACCCCTAACCTTTTGCCCTTACGTTCAACCTTTGGGAAAGTCCTTTTGACCTAGTGGTTGAGTCATATACCGAGGGAGGGCATTATGAGTTAAAGCCTAAGGAAAATGGATGAAAAGTCAAGATGTCGAGAAACCCTCAAATTTTACTCTTTTTCCGGTTCCTTCGAGGAACCATAGAGACGCTTACTAAGGGAAGATTTGAAGCTATAGGGAGAACGCGGTTAGATTGGTTGGGATGAAAGTGGATTACGCCTCATTAGTTTTCTACGCTTAGCATACCTTACGTTTCAATTGACCGTGAATATCTTGAAGCATGCATACCCATTTTATATAGAAAAGTGTTCATTCATTTGCATTTGACCGTTTGTGAAAGTCCTTATCAAGAGCTATATGTTTGAATTTTGTTTTACCTTCTTTTCTTTTAAATTATTTTGCCTCATTTTATTTCAAAGAGTTGTGGGTTAAGCTCTTAGGAAACCCTTACGAGACCTCACTCGTCCTCATAGGCGACTTTGGGGTTTAAAGGGCTTGTTGTAGCTAAAAGCAACCGTGATTCCTACGTTAGTGAGTCTTAGTGTGTATTCTTTTTCCCTCTTTCGCTTTTCTAAATAAGCCCTCCTTATTCCTTTTTAGCTTTTGTTTTTCTCGGGACGAGCAAAAGTCTAGCTTGGGGGAATTTGATGAGTGTCATTTATGGCACTCATAGGGTAGTCTTTTAGGATGTTTTCACCTTATTTTTCATGGTTTTCTTTTATCATTTTGGTCTTTTCTCCTTTTGTTTCTCTATTTCTTCTTTCTTCGTGTTTTACTTTCCTTTATGTGGTTTTCTTTGTGTTTCACTTTTATATTGCTCTTTTTCTCTTCTATTTTCTCTCTTTGATTACTTTTGTAGGTGCTTAAGGAATTGGCTTTGCAAAGGAATCAAGAAGAGAAAAAAGGGCTAAGCAAAGGAGATTCAAGCCTCTTGGAGAGGGCGCTTTGCATCTATTCATTGTTGCGGGCGCGGGTCTTGAGGGCCGCGGGCGCGGATAAAATGCATCAAGTTGATGATTTTTGGCAGGAACTCTCCGCGCCCTAGCCGCGGGCGCGGAGAATCTGGAGAGACCCTGATCTCAAAAATTCAAAAACGAAAAAAGCAATAAAAATGTGCAAAAGGGCAAGTGTTCCAATGTCTTTGATATGAATATATCTTTGATAAGAACACATCTCAGATTACGTCTCTAATCGAGTGCTCGGTACTATGAGTGAGAAACATGAATGCAAAGTGAGTGATAGATCGCATGTTTGGGATTGCCCACACTTATTCAAAAAAAAAAAAAAAGCAAAAGCAAAAAAGTGAGAGTAATAAAGTATAAACAAAAGAGAGTTAAAAAGTGAAAAACCTCAAGCATAAAAATACAAAGATCCTAAAGCAAGGTTGCACATAGGAATGGCAACGGATCGGATTCGGGTCGGATGTAGCTAAATCCGAATCCGATCCGTTTAGTAAACGGACCCTAGACTCGGATCCGAATCCGAGTCCGAATCCGAATCCGAAAAATCTGAGTCCAAATCCGATCTACTCGTAATTTTCGGATCCGAATCCGGTCCGTTTATACGGACCTCCGAAATGATCCGAATTTTTTTTGTAATGCCATATAATTATAATTGCTTGTATTGTCATACCAATTAAAGTATAAATATAACATATTAAATTATAAACTAAGTTACATAACAAAATCTTGCTACAAAACAAACAAATAATTGTCCAAAGTTATAGAGCATATGCTTATACTCTCGGATTCGGACTCGGATCGGACTCCGTCGGACTTTGCGTAGGGTCCAAGTCTGATCCACCTCCTATTCGGATTCAGATCTATTTTATCGGATTCGGATTCGGACTAATTTTAAACGGATTCAAATCGAATCCGAATCGAACTCGGATTAAATTGCCATCCCTAGTTGCACACCTTGGGGGCTTATCTAAGGTCTTAAGCCTTTATCCCCTTCTTCTTCAACCTTTAGCCTAACCACGTTAAAACCCTTCAAAGACCTCTTTAAGGTATACACACACTTGTGAAAGGTTTGGCTAGAGATACGTTCGGCTCGATTCCTAACGGATACGTAGGCAACCTCACATTGGGGTGCAGCCGTAATAAAAATGCATTCATACATTCACATTCATATTTACATTCATGCATGATCATATCAAGGGATATTCATTGCTCATCCCTATCCATTTAGAGCTAGACTTGGGGGCTTGATCTCTACATCATTAGCCTAGCCAAGCTAAGAGTCAAATGATGGTGACTCTTCTTAAAATATATTCCACACCGTTAGCCTTTGCACCTTAACTTTAGTGTCACTTTCACACACATCACAGATACATGACTAAATAAACCTTCCCTTAGGAACCCTTTGTCATGAAATCTTAACACAACGTTGAGGCATACCTTGCAAATCTTAGAATAACTCATTATCATAATCATCATTGCATCTTAAAGTATGAAATACTTAGCCTCCATGCCTAAGTTACCTAAATAATTTCATCATCAAGGAAACAATTGAGATAGCCTACGATGTTATAATCTTTGCACTTTGAATTACAACGATCGATGCATACACTTGATCAAGCTCATTCAATATGCACCGCAAAACTTTACTTCCATCTTTTGACGTCTTACTTTTTCGGGAGAAAGTCGGTACCCTCAACAAAAATGGCAGAATTTTTTTATTTTTTCTGCATTTTTGATTCACACGAGAACAATCATACGATATAATGAACACACGAGTCATGTACATTGAGTCATGTCATGTCACATCACATCGGGTGGAGTTTGCACCTTAAGTCATGTCTAGTTACACTTGTCAAAACATATTGAGTCGAGTTGATTTAAAGCACATTGAGTCGCGCAATGAGTCAAATAGCACCAAGCCTTAGGTTAACTATAAAAAAATATGAGCAAAGTCCTATGGTAAAAAATAGATGCAGATAAATGAACAAAAGACGACATCAACAACAACAAAGCTAAACGATAAGAAAAAGCTCCAACTTTGATTCAAGCACATTACAGCACGATGCTCCCTAATGCAGCGTGATACACTATGATGCAGCGCGATAGACCTGTCGCTGCGCGATGGCTTTGATTTCGCCTGCGTCAGCCTTTGATGGTCTCACGACTTGGTTGTTTGGTCCATGACTAATCCATTTGAGCCTTTTGATGAGCATTTGATCCTTTTGAGCAACTGATGGATATTTGATTGGTAATCGGCCTGATTACAGTTTTGATTGATTGGCTTGATGAAGGTCATATGAATACCTTTGAAATGACACCTTTGTTTAGTAATCAGCTTGATTACAACTTGATTGATGATCGACTTGATGATGATCAAATTATCGATTGGATATTGATTGAGCGGATTTGAAAAAATGATTAAGATAATCACAAAGAATTCCTAGGATGGATGATTTCTACGAAAATCAATTTGAAGACTTTAAGAATCTTAAATATGCTTCTTAAGAAAAATTTTCCAAAGATTAAAAATTTAATTACTTCTAGGAGTAAAGACAAGAAGATTAGAAGACTCGAGATGAAGAAGCCTTCGATAAGAGACTCTAAGATTAAAGGGTCACTCGCTTTGATTTAAGAAGGGCAGTTCCAGATAATGCAGTCTTCGGTAGCTTTTGCTATGCTTGGGAAGGTTATCACTTGATTTGAGAAGGGCGGTTTGAGATGAAGCGGTCTTCTGTAACTTTTGCTATGATTGTGAAGGTTATCGTTTGATTTGAGAAGGGTGGTTCGAGATGAAGCAACCTTCGACAGCTTTCGCTAATATCGTGGGGGTTGTCACCTAGATTTGAGAAGATAGCACGATATGTGTGATCTTCGACGGCTTTTGCTAAGATTGTGGGGGTGGTCACCTAGATTTGAGAAGGTAGCACGAGATGAGCGATCATCGACATCTTTTTCTAATATTGTGAGGGTTGTCACCTATACTTGAGAAGATAGCACGAGATGGCGTGATCTTCGACGACTTTCGCTAAGATGGTGGGGGTTGTCACCTAGATTTGAGAAAATAGCACGAGATAGGCGATCTTCGACGGTGTTCACTAAGATTGTGGAGGTTGTCACCCAGATTTGAGAAGATATCATGAGATGGCAAATCTTCGACGACTTTTGCTAATTTTGTGGAGGTTGTCACCCAGATTTGAGAAGAACGGTTTATGATGAGGAGGTCTTCAACGACATTCGCTATGATTGTGAAGGTTGTCACCTTAATTCGAGAGAATAGCTTGTGAGGTAGTACACTTCGATGATGTTCTCTAGGATGTGGAAGGTTGTCACAGCAAAACTTAAAATGGCTACAAGAAGCGATCTTCGAT
Organism: Chenopodium album; assembly: GCF_948465745.1. Taxonomy (NCBI): domain Eukaryota; kingdom Viridiplantae; phylum Streptophyta; class Magnoliopsida; order Caryophyllales; family Amaranthaceae; genus Chenopodium; species Chenopodium album. The sequence goes on from NC_137838.1 coordinate 46,264,111, forward strand.
CATATTCCCTAGCTTGTGGAAGATTGTCGCAACAAAATGGAAGATAGCTACTAGCAGGGATCTTCGACGATGTTCCTTAGCTTGTGGAAGACTGTCACCGCAAAACGGAAGATGGCTACAAGCAGCGGTCTTCGACGATGTTCCCTAGCTTATGGAGATCGTCACTAATCCAGCAACAAATCGGTTACTCTAGAGACGTGTGCTCAACGGTGCAAGATACGAGTTTCTAACTCTCTTATCTGTTTCACTAATGCTAGTTTGTAGGCTTCGATGTACAAGAATGATTTAGGATCGCTGAACATTCTAAATCATTGTCCGTCCCTATCGCTACTTTGACTTTTGTTTTCGAAACTTACATTTCTCCAAACTTAGTTGAAGTGGGGGCTTCTGTAGACACCTGATTATGTCTCCCTAAAAACAAAACCAAGTGATGCGTATTTTTCACGTAATTGATATCGAGTAAGGTGAAATTTTCACCACAAGAAAAAGGCCTATTTCTAACAGAAAATTTCCCTTGTTGAAAGTCGAATTTCCGTCGCAAATCACCTTTATGACGGAATTCTGTCGTAACGTTCCCTCGGAAAACCTTTTGTAGGAAAAAGTGGATTTTCTGAGGAAAATTCCGTCAAAAAGGGGTTTTACAACGGATTTTTCGACGGAACATGTTCCGTCGTAAAATAATTTGACTTTCTAGTATAATTCATCGCAATATTACTACGGAAAAATCCGTCACTAAAAGCACATAAACGCAGAAAAATCCGTCGCAATATAATATTTTGCAACGGAATTAATTTCCGTCGCTAGTTTACGACGGAAAAGTCTGTCCAAATCTATCGATCGAATTTAATTCCGTTGCAAAATATTAGATTTGCACTAGTACAAAATTGGGCTTAAGTAACACCCATTGGTAACACTTTAAAAATTTTAGGATTGTTTGATTTTTACGTAACACTTTTGTAAGATTGTTGTATTAAGTAACATTTTTTGTAACACATTAATATTATGTAACACTTTATGGTAACACTTTGATATTAGGTATCATTTAGTTGTAACACTTAATTTGATGTTACTCAATCCTTTTATTTTTTAATTAAATATATTTTTCTTCTAATCCTATTGTAGAAAAAACTAATCGGTGCCCTTTATTTTAATTTTTCATTCTAATCTATCTACTCCTCTCATTCTCGCTCAAAAATGTTCTCTCAGCATGAGTTTAGATTCTTTAATCCATGGAGTGCAAAACAAGGCTATTGGGTTGTCACTTCCACTTCATAGATCTACTTCGATCTTTCATTGTTCTTTGAAAGCGAAAGACGGGGTGATCTCTAAGCTACTACCAGGTTCGTGGATCATACAATTTACTTTGATTATTACTATATTATATACTTAATTTAAGTTAATATGTTTCAAAGTCAGCGTTTTGAGCAAAATCGATGAAATTAAGGATTACCCTTTGTTTGATTGATTAAATAATCTCATGGATTATGGTTCAATAATCGAATTGTTTTTTGGGTTGTGTTTAATTTTTAATGATTTAGTGGGGTTTTTTGTGAAAATTAAATGAGAAATTGGGGAATTTATATTATGGTAATTTGGAAATGGAACCTCAAACCCCATCAAAAAGCAAAAATTCGATGTTGGGGTCATGGATTTACTCTTCTCCAATCTCTCAATTCTCGTTCGGCTTCTTCGCTTTACTCTTCTCCAATCTCTCAATTCCTCCTATTTTTGTTCCTTCTCAATGAAAAATCGTTTCTACCAATAAGTTTTCACTTCCCTCCCTCTTCTTTTTTCTCTAATTTAGGGTTTTCATGATGTTTGTTTTAGTGATTTTAGCTTTAATTTGTGTAAGAGTGTGTACAATTCATCCTCAATTTTCTTAAATTAGGTTATCTTTCAATTGCTAGTTATTTGCTGAAATCTGAAGTTTTAGTGATTTTAGCTTGAAGTAGTCAGTTAATTATGTGTACAATTCATTCTCATGTTTGAAATTTCTGTAAATTTCTATAATAGATGTATATTACTAGTTATAATATGGATTGATGGTGAAATTGCTGAAATTAGTTTGACTATGTTTTTTGAAATTATGCTATTGGGATTTTAGCTGTTGTGGAGTTTCAAATTGGCTTGATTTTTTCAATTGGGTTGGTGGTGGTGCTTATGGAAAGTTAAGGCCATGTTCTATTTACATTGTAAGTTGACTAAGTTCATTTCAAGGCCGATAAGTTTGGATAAATAAGTTCAATTGAGGACATATACGAGTAGATAAGTTAATTAATGGACAAGTTTATTCGACCAATTCCGGGCTTTGTACATCTATTTCATACCTCCTCCAACAAGAAGCGACAATACAGACGCAACTGTCATTGCTGTTGTGTTTATTTGCATTTAATATATGCATTTTGTAGCCTTTTATTGTGTGGGATTTTATATGTCTTTTTTTTCCTCTCTCACACTGCATTGCACTCATAGAATCATTTTACTTTTAATTTGAATTTCCTAGAGTAAGTATCTCTTTTTATATGTGAACATGATCTATGCTGTACTTTTTTTAATGAAAACAATGATGCAGAGAAGGGAGGAAATGTATTAGAAGCACAATCGTCTCATCATAAAGACAGAAAGGGACCTCCAAACCATTAACGAATAAAACTAGCAAAGCTAAAAGGCGCACTTTACAGGAGGTCACAGAGGTGCCAAATCTACATAAAAGATTTAGACTTTGTCATTCATGTGTGTGTGTGTGTGTGTGTGTGTGTGTGAGAGAGAGTTGGGAGAGGGGTTAGTCACTCGTTTGAATTTCTGTCAACTATCACACATAATGCAAATTTATGGATATACTATCAACAATTTGAGGAGCAACGAACAAACATAAAGTTTGATTGATGAGAGAATTAAGGTATTAGTGGCCAACATATGCAATGTGGAGACCTGGTGTTAAACCACCTATTCTTCCTGCATCATTGCTGATTCCAGGTTCCCTTCCCCTAATACTAAAATGGGTCCAAGGATCAGATCAGGCTACCTATTTTCCTAGACTTCCTGATTTTTGGGGTAAGTTAATGCTTTCATTCTTTATTGTTTTCTTATGTGATTTTGACAAACTATCATTGTAGTGTTTTATATTTCTATTTGAACTTGTGTTATTTTTTTTGTAAGTTAGTGGTTAAATTTAGTTTTATGCGATAGAGCACCTCTATTTTGCAGTTGGTTTGATTTGAGGTTTGATATTATAGTGGCAGTCAAATACCCAAGATTTGTTGAATATTCATAGGGTCATTCTTATTTTCATTAGGACCCAAATTATAATTAGCTAACTGTTGCAATACCCTTTCTACTAGGAATTTCTAAATTAATCTAGACTTTGTTTTATGTGCAGTCAGGTGCTGAGGTTCTCTTTCTATGCTCAAGGTACTCGAATTTCCAGTCAGGTGCTCTTTCTTCGTTCCTGTCTCTTTCATTTTTTTCTTTTTTGGCTTATATTGAAATCAATGTGGAAAATACATTAATTCCTTGGAATCTTAGGGTGGTTGGCTTGTATATCCTAGTTTTAAATCTTATTTGTACCCTTTCTACTATGATAACTTTGTTTTTATATCTATTATTTTTATGCAAAAATCTGCCTATTTTGTGTATATAACTCAAGACTTTCTGATTAATACAGATTAGAAAAATATTTTTGCCTCAGTAGCTAATAATCTAGAACTTGCCTAATATTCTTGCTTCTCTAGGACAGCATACATATTCATTTCAGATTAAGATATTATGGTGTATTGCTAGAGCATACTTCCAATGGTCAATTTTCTTTCAAATCAGACCTGATGCATTATCATTTGACTGCCATTTCTCCTTGAGCCTCCCAATTTCCTACCACTATCACCATTTCTTTCCCCTCTTAACATCCTGTCTTCTATATTGAGCTACAAGAATAATGGAATTCAGAACTGAAATAAGAGCTGAAATTCCGAACTGAATTCAGAGCTGAAATTCAGAACTGAAATCCAGAACTGAATTTAGAGCTGAATTTCGGAGCTGAAATTCAGAACTGAATTCAGAGCTAAAATCAAGAACTGAAATCAGAGCTGAAATTCAGAACTGAATTCAGAGCTGTAATTCAGAACTGAATTTAGAGCTGAATTTCAGAACTGAAATCATAAATTCAGAATTGAATTTAAGTTGAATTTCAGAACTAAAATATGCAAAGGGGAGTGTGTGTGTCGTAGTCGGCTTCATTTAATTTAAGTGTAGTGAGAATAATGATATCTTTAACTTAGATGCATATATTAAATACTCTGCTAGGTGTCTGACACTCCAAAAACCTGTTTGTCATCAATGATGTTCGCCAACTAACTCTCTTGTATGTTCTTTGTAAGAAGCAAGATCCAGATGGCAGATTTTGAGAAAGCTAGACAAACAAGGATAGAACAAAATAAAAGCCAGACAAACAAAGATAGAACAAAATAAAAGCAACCGGGGATATGTTCACTAAGGGGAAAGAGCAACAAACCAATAATTCCCGATGAGTTTTTAAAGCCCTATAAAGACCAAATTTTGAAAGAAACTGTAGCAGAATTAATGAATACACTCAAGCAAATTGATCCGGAAGTATTGGATACTTTGACTCGATCACTTGAAAATGTGTCATCCAATCCAGAACTTACAGATCATATTTCGATTGTACACTCTAATGAACAGGATCGAAATGAGGTAATGGTTAATAATTTAATATATAATATTTTAAAAAGCATCAACTCTTATTATTACATTGTTTCATTTTTGTTCTGGTTGTTTGATATATGATGCTTTAACACATAAGATCAATTGGATCAAGATGAAGAATTGGGATAGCAATTTATGATGCTAGAAGAACTCTACTTACTTTTACCGTTGTTTTGCTGCTGCTACCGTTGTTTTACTGCTATCTTTTACTGTTACTACTGCTACTGTTGTCTGATATGTTGCTGACTCTTGCTCATTCGGTTTGCTGCCACTGCTCTGCTACTGCTGGTACCAACTGATGTCTGCTACTGCTGGAAGCTTCCACTACTATCTGCTACTGCTGGTTGCTGCTAAAGACTACTGATGGCAGCATCTGTTACTGCTTTTGATGTTCGGGTAGCTAGCTGTGTAGCTGTTGCTATACGCTGTTATTATTAATGCTCTTTACTGTTATTACTGTCTTTTTTGAAATTTGGAAGTTGTTTGTTTTTCCTTACTTTTTCCAAGCTAGAGATCGAACTTAATATTCTTTGTGTTTGGATTATTATATTGTTTGGCCAAACATTAAAATCGGTGTTTATGGATTTTTTTTTTTGAGAATTATGAAAGTATTTCAATCCAAATTATTTTCTATCATATGTGTTGATTTCTTATTCATATAGTTGTTGTACATAATTTTTTTTTATATTTTAAAAAAACATAGTAAATAATAATAATAATAATAATAATAATAATAATAATAATAATAATTTTAATAATAATAATAATAATAATAATAATAATAATAATAATAATAATAATAATAATAATAATAATAATAATAATAATAATAATAATAATAATAATAATAATAATAATAATAATAATAATAATAATAATAATAATAATAATAATAATAATAATAAATGTTACCTATTAATCTATAAAGTGTTACATTACTTTGTAAAAAGTGATATATAATATCGAATAGAGTGATACTATATGTCAAACCATGATTGATAAATGTTACCTAATAATCAACAAAGTGTTACATTAGTTCGAAAAAATGATACATAATGTTGGATAAAGTGATACTATATAATTAAAAAATGTTACTAAAGATAAGTGTTACATAAGAAATAAAAGGTAACATTTTAAAAATTATACTAATAATGTAAAAAGTGATTCATAAAAGGGTTTATAATAACACTTTTGAAAGTGTTACCGTACGTTACCCAAAGTGTTACATAAGACCTTAGGTAACATGGGCGGATGCATCACCCAATAAAGTGTTACCTATTGTCTATAATAACACTTTTACCACCTTGTGTAACACTTTTTGGGTGTTCCTTAAGGTTAGTTTTGTACTAGTGTTGCGACGGATTTTTCCGTCGTTGATGTGCCTTCCAGCGACGAATTTTTCGTCCTTTTTTCGTCGCATATGTTTTTTCGACGAATTTTATATTCATTTTTTCCGTCACAAAAAAATATTCATTTCAAAAAATTCTGGTTATTTTTTTTAAAGAAAATCGTTAATAACCTATGTTCCTACACCTAATACCTATGAAAATTAAAATCATAATCGAATTACGAAAATATTAATATATGTATTTCCAAAAAAGCTATGCTTAAGTAGAACATATCCAAAAGCTACATAATATATAGTAATTCTACAAAAGCGGGAACATAATCAAACGCTACATAAATTAAAATTAAGTTCATGTCTATACTATATAAACCAAAGCTATGCTATACAATTGGCGGGGTACCCTGGCTTGCTTCTCCACTACCCGGGTCATCCCTGAGGTCTCGACGCTGAGGCTGAAAGGTGGAACATGTGTCGTTGTTTGCGAATCGACTCATGAAATCATTCCACCTCTCCTCGGCTCTCCTCTTCATTTCGGCCACTTCAGCTTGAATTCGGGTTTGCATCTCAACTTTCATTTCACTTTGAATTTCACTCCGAAGTTCATTCCGAATTTCAATACAAAGAGCCTCCACCCTATGCTCCATCTTATCTTGCATCTGAGAAACAATGGACGGTGTGTACTGCTGTGAAGACCTAGAAACTCGACCCATCCGGTCGCCATAGTACAGCTCTGCACTTTGGCTAAGAACCCTCACCCGACCCTTCTTGTTTCTACCACCCACACTCTTCCAATATAACTCATTAGGATTCTTCTTAATCCTTTAAGTGGTGGCTTATTCAACATTCTTCTAGTAGTTCTCCTACAAGAAATACATTATACAATAATATATAGTTTAAAAAATTTACCAAAAACATAATTTACAAGTAAAGTAAATAAACATATAAGTGATTATGACTTGAAATCACATAAAAGAAGTCATTTTCTAAGTTTATGGGTCCATATCATGAAAATAAAGCCATTTAAAGCCAAAATGGCTTCTAACATGCCTATTTTCTTCATTTCTTAACTTATGAACTCATTCTTTCTCAAACCATCTCATAATTACATAGTTATAAGTGAATATGACTTGAAACCACATGAAAGAAGTCATTTTCTATGTTTATGGGTCCATATCATCAAAATTAAGCCATTTTAACACAAAATGGCTTCTAAAATGCCTATTTTCTTCATTTCTTAATTCATGAACTCATTATTTCTCAAACCATCTCATAATTACATAGTTATAAGTGAATATGACTTGAAATAACATAAAAAAGCTATTTTCTAAGTTTATGGGTCCATATCATCAAAATTAAGCCATTTTAACCCAAAATGGCTTCTTACATGCTTATTTTCATCATTTCTTAACTTATGAACTCATTCTTTCTCAAACCATATCATATACATAGTTATAAGTGAATATGACTTGAAATCACATAAAATAAGCTATTTTCTAAGTTTATGGATCCATATCATCAAAATAAAGCCATTTCATGCTAAAATAACAAGTTTAGATACTAAATTATATTAAAGTTGTTCCCGCAATGTTCTTGACTTTATCATTGTAGGCACCATTCCTTTGCTAGGGACCTCCTTGAAGTGTACCTTCATGAAAAGATCATGTGCAGTTGGTAATTGGCCTTTGTTTCTCGTTTCCTTTGAATGTACATGCACCAAAGCAAATTAAACTTGTCATTTCAATGTAAACCACAATTGTTATCTTTTTCACTTGCCTAAAAAACAAACTCACCATCCTTTTTGCATGCTGTACAGATGAAATTGAACCCTGGTAGTGGGTTGGTTCAACCACATTGTCCATCGATCCGCCTCTTCTATTCTTCTTGTTTTGTTTGAACCGCTTCTTGTACGTATCATCATTGGCAACAATGCGCATCATCTCCTTGTTGACATCCTCGATAAGCCATTTTGGCTTCTTGTCGTTCATCATGTGTGTGATTGCGTGAAACATGTCCCTCAACCGATCTGCGAACTTGACTTCGAAGGTTCGTTTTACACGGTCGTTTAACTCAGGTGCCCATGTGCATTGTTTCTGCATATGAAAAACATTTAAAGTTATCAACCACAACTCCATTAATACATTTAGTAATACATAGTTATAAGTGGAAAATGTCATACGCAAAACAAGTTCCACCAATGCTCCTTCGTTGTATCATCAACTTCTCCGTAATTCCTCCAAGGCTATCGATAGTAGCCTGTTAGGGTGCCGGAGACGACCTTTTTCACAGGTTTATCATCAAACCTATTTTAACGTGCATCATGAACAAAAAGTAAATAAATTGTTCATGTTAGAGTAATACATAGGTTAGTGATAGGAAATATGGATACAAAGGGAAGGAAATCACAACTACATACACACCAGCACGTGGCAGGGTCTAATACCACCAACTTAGAAGACTATGACTCTATGAGGCTTGTTGCCCTTGAAGCTGTTTCCCATGATGTTGTATCCACATATGTGTTTGAGGATCCTCATTGTCACCCAAATCTTCCGCGTCCACCATTTCCTCATCATCATCATATATCAAAACTTTCCTTTTCTCCTTTCCCTTATTTCTCTTTGACGTTTCTCCTTTTTTCCTTCCCGCCATTACCACCTGAAAAAGATGTTAGTAACATGCCATGATATAATTAACATTACAAAAATTACAAGAATAATGAGATGTAACAAAATTAACAATAGAATGACAAACTATTAATTGATTTTACAATAATAATCAAATTCAACCGACAGTTACACAACTATAAGCAAATTCTCCTGTTCATTTTACATTAACAATCACATTCTCCTAGTCGTGACTTTCATCGCTACTATCACTACCGGTATCATCACTACTATCATCTAAAACACACATTGATGTCATCATCCTTGTCACTATCACTGGATTCAACTCTAGATTCATCATCTTCATCGCTTGAGATTATTAAGCCGCCATCATCATCTTCGTCGTCATCCTCAACTTGGTCATAGTCAGGAATTTCATTCGGTGGACAAAGCGTTGCATAGACTTGTGGGGACGGTGCCTGCATAAAATCAAGGTCCACTGGAGCATCAACCACTGACCTTGCTTGTGTTTTAAACATAACCCACCATTGAACTCGATCCCGTTTTAGGCTAGGGTAGGATGTGTAGTACACTTGGCTCACTTGATAAGATAATACGAAGGGATCATACTTGGGGTATTTCTTAGTATGATTCACATCGACAAGCTTGTATTGTTCATGTATGTTCATACCCCTACCACAATCCATCCAACTACTCTTAAACCAAATGTTTTATACTCTTTTTTTGGACAAGTATAGACAAGTTTAATTATATCGTCTAGAATACCAAAGTACTCTCCACCATCCTCACTAGGCACACACACACAATAATTCATCGTAGACTTGTGTTTGCCATGGGAATGTGTAGGGAAATTAAATCCACCAACAAAAATCTGCCTCCAAGTTCGAACACGCTTGAAAGGACGCATGCACAATGCTTGCAGGACATCCGAATTTGGTTTCTCTTCAACCACCTATTTACGTCACAATTCAAGAATTAATTAAAGTGATTGCAAGATCTAAAAAACATATTTAAAGAACTAGATATTTCTATCACCTTATGGTGAAACCATTCAGAGAATTCGACGTCACGTTTCTCCATAACTTCTTCTCTACGCAAAAAATGTCGATTACTAAGAACTTAGTCCTCAAACTTCCTAGGTCAATGACACAAGAGAAATTAGTAATTCAACCATTTTAATTCTTCAGAACTATGAATAAAATTCAGTCCTTAACACGTATACCTTTCGTATTCACTAAGAATGCCGCAGTTTTGTAAAACGAACAAATTAAATGAGCACACTCGAGTTCCTTTTCATCTAAATACTGAGTTTTACCCTCAGTTGAGACACGAATGCTATCCACCGAGAACAACTCTGGTAAGTCAGCGTTGTCCACTTTGGATTCCACGTCTACATTCACAATTCGACCGAGATCTTGAGTTTTTGTGTCAACTGACGCCTAAAAGTAATTTGAGCAGAAGTTTGCTATCTCTTCGGTGAGATAAGCATCGCATGTAGAACCTTCAACTCGAGCCTTGTTCCCAATTTTACGTTTTAAGTGATTAAGGAACCTGCAATTAAATTAGTATAAATAATTGTGTAAATAGGTCATGATTATGAAGGGTTTGTATGAAAAAGGAAGTGAAAGGGACTTTTATTAACCTTTCAAAGGGATACATCCATCTATATTGAATAGGACCACATAACTTGCCCTTATATGGAAAATGAATAGGTAAATGCTTTATAGAGTTGAAGAATGCAGAAGGGAACACCTTCTCAAGCTTGCAAAGGATTTCAGCTATGTTTTTCTTTAATCGCTCCATGTCACTAACGGTGATTGTGTAACAACACAAATCACGAAAGAATTGACTAATCTCTGTAACCGCATTCCAAATAGTGGTGGGAGCAATTCCCTCAAAGCAGTGGGCAACAACCTCTCCATGAACACGTGACAGTCGTGGCTTTTCATACCATGAAGCTTACAAGCTTGTAAATCTGCGCATCTGCTTGATGAGTGTCATTGATGGCACTCATTTGGTTCTCTTTAGGGTGAAATTGATGCTATTTTATAGCTCTTTTCTTTAGTTTTTCCATAGTTTTACTCTTTATTTCCTTAGTTTGCATTTTATTAGTTTATTTCCTATTTTTATGCATTTCTTGGTTTGTTTTGTTATTTTATCTTTTATTTGCTTGTTTTTGTTCATTTTTCAGGTTATGATTGTAATCCGTTGATTCCCAAGTCTCCTTCCAAAGGCTTACATCGTTTGAGATGCCTCTTGCCTACCATTTGAAGTTTAAGTTTGAAGGAGTGTAAAGCCCAAGTCTTCTAGCTCGTGCATGCAAGTGGTGGGTACACCATTCTTGGTGTTGAACCCACTGTGGAGGCTATTTGAAGAATGCCTCCTTGCTTTTTCATTATCATCATCAAGTGGAGTGCACGAGGAAGAGCAATGTCAAAGGTGAAGGAGGTTTCCCTGCTCCTAGACGCAGGTGCGCGCGCCTCGACTGGGCAAGGGCGCTATCCTAAAGGTCTCTGTTCCGTACCCAGTTTTGCGCGGCTGCGCTCCCCCTTGGTGATGGCCACGCCTGTACGGGTCTCTTTGGACGATCTAACTACCTTTTCTTTGTTAGTTTTACTATATATTGATTTTCCTTCTATTTTTAGAGAGAGAAGAGTTAGTTTTAGAATTAGGTTAGATTTTGTAGAGAGAGAAACTCTAGTTTGTAGAGATAAAAGTTTTTGATTCATGGTTAAAGATTGATGATTCTAAGTATTTTCTCCATTGATTTGAAGCAAGTTTGTAAGGATTTCTTTTACTTTAATGCAATCTTTAGCTTTTGATTTCAATTGTTTTGTTGATTGTTCAAGCTTGATTGATTTGTGATTGAATTAGTTTTATTAATATGATGATGATGAATTTGTTGTTTAGCTTAGTTTTGATCTTGATTTCCATGGATTGTGAGTAGTTTTCTTGCTAGGGGAACGGTGAAGCATATATGAGTAATGTATTGATGCTAATTTTGGGAAATTGATGGATTTGATGTAGTGATTAAATTGGTTGATTGATTATGTGCATGTGTGTGATTGATTGAAGAGTAGCTAACTTTGATCGTTGCACTAGATTGCATTGTAAGTTCATATTGATACGGAGAATTGATTTGTGGCTTGCATTTGTCGATTGAGTTGGTTTGTGAAGTTCCTTGCTAGAGTCTCTCATAGTTGGGGCTAGTTTGACCTCTAGGAGAATAGCCTATCATACTCTCTTCATTGCATAATTAATTTTCCCTCGCAACACGCGACTTAGTCAATTCCAATCCCGATTAGTTGTATCCATTGCATGGATATGTGGATCCTAAACCCTAGTGTTTGATATATTTTGTTTTACTCTTGTTTTCTTAGTTGTTTAAGAGTACACACACCTTACTTCACCTCTTCGAAATAGCTTAACTCTAGTAATAGTGACCACCTCCCATTCCTAGTGGTTCGACCCTTGACTTACTCCTATGCTAGTTATAAAGGTGTGTTGAGTGATTAAAAATTTTGTTTGGCCTAGGGAAGATTAGTCCAACGACCTAGTCTCCACCCCTTTGTCAAAATGGCGCCGTTGCCGAGAAAGGTGTCTATGTTTGAGTGTTTTTGATTGCTTGAGTCTAGGTTTTTGTATATACTTTTCTTTTATTTGATTTTTGTTTGTTTTGTGAAAAAATGGCATGTCTATCATTTCCTCATTATGACAATGAGTCTTTTAGTGAATATTTCCATAGACTTGAGGAATTCTTGATAATAATTTTTGTAATCTTTAGAAAACTTGTGAGATTTGTTATTTCGGTTTGAATGTGCAAACTAGGAATGAAGTTGAAAGCATGCATAATGGTGAATTTATAACATTATGAATTGATGATGCTTGGGATTTGTATGTTTGGTTTGCTAGGGATGCTTATAATAGGGGTAGTCATGATTCTAATGTTGATGTGCAATGACTTGATTCTTCTGATGTTAGCATGATTTCCCATGATTTGTCACATGATCCTATTGGTGAACCTAGAACAAATGCTTCAAATTCTATTTCCCTTTTGTTCATGATGATGAGGTGCATGCTCAAGTTGATGTTAATGGTGTGTTTCAATTTTCTTCATTATTTGCCATGTCTTCATGTGATGTAGTTCATTCCCTTAATAACAAATCTCATATGCTTGATCATGCCCCCTCTCCCCTATTTAATGAAAATGCTCATGATTTTAATGTGCATGGTCCTACCCTTGGTTGTGACTCCTTTTTTACTATTAATCAACCCTCTTTGCCTTTTCATTCTCCAAACTCTTATGATGAGTCTCTAGTCCCTTATAGCCAAATTGATGAATCTTTGAGGGAGTTAAAGATGAATCCTAATCTTAGGCCCTTAGAGAGACAAATGATGGAAACTTTAAGGAGGCAAATGGAGATGATTAGAGAGTGTGAGGGTGTTTTGAATGAAGAATTGAAAAGAAGAGAAGAGTTGGAAAGTAAAATGTTCACAAGTAATCTAAACTAGCTCGATCTCACTAGATGCCATCAAATGTCACGAAAAAGCCCAAATGTCGTGAATTTCATTGATTTCTTTGCTTGTTAATGGGCCTTCCCTTTGAATCTTGCAAACCTTTGGAAAAAAAACCAACCAACCATTATTAAATATCTGTATATCATGCGTATGACATGAAAAAGTTAAAAAAATGTTTCTTTCACAAACTTGTATGTCATGCATTGACAAATCATATCAAATATAGCAATTTAAAAAGTTTTATGACGCATTACATCCTAAATGGGCCATATAAGGCCTATACGAAATCTACTTTGCCCATTTTCTACATTTCTTATCAAATGAAGTGTTTCTTTCTCAAAACATGTCAATATTACCTAGTCTTAAGTGTCTAATGTTTGAAGTCACACCAACATAGTAATTTACTAAGCTCTAGGACGCATTACATCCAAAATGGCCATATAAGGCCTATATGACTTCTACTTTGCCCATTTTCTACACTTCTTATCAAATGAAGTGTTTCTTTCTCATAACATGTCAAATTACCTAGTCTTAAGTGTCTAATGTTTGAAATCACACCAATATAGAAATTTACTAAATTTTAGGACGTCTTACATCTAAAATGGCCTATATAAAAAGCCTATACGACTTCTACTTTGCCCATTTTCTACATTTCTTATCAAATGAAGTGTTTCTTTCTCATAACATGTCAATGTTACCTAGTCTTAATTGTCTAATATTTGAAATCACACCAATATAGCAATTTACTAAATTTTAGGACGCCTTACATCTAAAATAGCTCATATAAGGCCTATACGACTTCTACTTTGCCCATTTTCTACATTTCTTATCAAATGAAATGTTTATTTATTATAACATGTTAATATTAATTAGTCTTAAGTGTCTAATGTTTGAAATCACACCAACATATCAATTTACTAAGTTTTAGGATGCCTTACATCCAAAATGGCTCATATAAGGCCTATACGACTTCTACTATGCTCATTTTCAACATTTCTTATCAAAGGAAGTGTTTATTTCTCATAACATGTTAATATTACCTATTATTAAGTGTCTAATGTTTTAAATCACACCAATATACCATTTTACTAAGTTTTAGGATGCATTACATCCAAAATGGCCCATTTAAGGCCTGTACGACTTCTACTTTGCCTATTTTCTACATTTCTTATCAAATAAAGTATTTCTTTATCATAACATGTCAATATTACCTAGTACTAGGTTTATAAGGTTTATAATCACATGAAAATAGCACGTTAGTAAGTTTAAGGACACATTTCCATCATATAAGGTACAAAGAATATTAAAATGACTTATTAACAAATTTTAGCAAAAATTACGCACAAAGCTCACAAAAATTAACCAAATTAACAAAAGGTAAACACACTCAAAAAAATCACCTCGGCCACTCCCCGGTGGCAATGTAGCGGCTGCCTCTGCCACTCCCTGGCGGCGCTGCAGCAGCTGCCTTGACTGTTGCCATGGCTACTGCTACAGCTGCCTAGGCAGCCTTGCCATGGCTGCTGCTACAGCTGCATGGGCACCTGCCATGGGCAGCCTTGCCTTAGCTACTGTTGCAGGTGCCTGAGCAGGTGCCTAGGCTGCTGATGCAGATGCCATGGGCATCCTTGCCTTGGCTGCTACTGCAGCTGCCTTGGCAGCCCTGCCTTGGATGCTGCTGCAGCTTCCATGGGCAACCCTTCCTTGGCTGCTGTTGCAGCTGCCTGGGCAGGTGTCCTAAGTGCAGCTGTCTCGGGTGCAGCTACCTCGGACCATGCCTCGGGTTCAGCATGTAGTTGGGCTACTGCCTCGGGTTTTCTCTTTTCCATTTATGTGTTCGGTGCAATAATGGAAGCTATTATTGATGGAATAGAAAAAAATAATAAAATAAACCGATACCTCATTAATGTGTTGAGCTTCCGTGCAACTATTGACTATGTTAAGCATAAACCTCATCACGTATAGGGCACAATCAACTCCGTTGTCTTGTTGCGCACACTAAAATACCATGTGTTAATGATATCATGCATAGCCATTATCGATGTAAAGTTTATTAAATAAGTCACTATGTTAAGGCATTACCTTTGCATATTTTTACATAGAACCAGCAACCGACCGACAATTTACCTCTTCATAACACTGTAGGAAAATAAGTTCAAAGTTAGAAATATAACTAGCCAAGAACTTAGGTGAGGACGTTCAACAAGGGGTTGCAATTTGTACCTATTCAGTAGGTTCTTCACTAGCAGCTTTCGCGGTTGACTCACACGAGCCGAATTAAAATGGTAGATTGTGTTATTGGAAAAACAAATCACTAAAAGAGTCCAATGAGTACTACATATATATTAACCAAATAACAATCCATTAATGATTAGATGTCAACATAATTACTAAGCAATCAACTGAATTATGACATATTTAGACGTACTCCTCAAAGCATGGCGCTAATATGAACTTGTCTCGCGCTCGGGTTGATTCCTTAATACTCCGCTCGAGGAAATCTTACACATCACGCAGGTTGCATAAGCATCTGGTAATGGAGGTCTACTCAGGGCATAACCACCCAACTGTAGCCTCATAATTACCTTTACTAAGAAAGTGCTCCAGTTGTGACCTTCATGAAAGCAATGTGTGGATCATTTATTAAATGCACTATCTAAATTCAAAATGCAACAACAATATAATTAGGAATAGTTCCATTGAATTACCTCATGAAAGTTTGAATGATGGAAATGTTAATCATGGAACCAGTTAGAAATTTCGTCACATCCACTCTTGAAATAAATACGACTGCATCCTCATCATAGTGGAACAACTCCTTAGGTAAATTCACTTCAATAGATCTACCAAATGAAAACTCACTAACGTGGTTGTGAACAAAATTACAAGCCTTAGAGAGCGAATGAAGGACATCAACTTCAACTAGTGGAGTACAGCTCAAGGCAGAACTTCTCGAGCTCTTCTTCGACAAGTGTTCACCCTTCAACCCTTGTCCTTCTTCCATGTTGTTTGGAGGTTGGACGACCTTGGATTTTGTCTTCTCCACCTTCTTCCTTTTTGAGGGTCAATATTCCTTTGAAATCTAGTAACATAAAAGCACATGTCATATTACAAGATATGTTATATTTGTTTTAAAAAAAAGGTATTTAATACTTACCCCTCCTATCAACCTCACCCAATCATGTGGCCATTGCACAAAGCTGCATGTCCAATCTTGTAGCTTACAGAAGTCATACTCCTCTCTAGGCACCGGTAGTGGTAAGTCCTCAAAACCAGGTAGTATAGAATTGATGCCGACCGAGATATATCGGGTACTAGTATTAGACTTGAAATGGACCTTGTCAAACGGTTGTGCGCTACCATACCCCACCAACTTCAACTTTCAATCCATGTTTTCCCCGGGGTGAAGAAGCTCACAAGGTGTCTCTTCCTACACATTAGATTAGGAGATGAGTTATGAAGTGACCGATGTAATAAGTCTAATAGAAGCACATTTGATTAGTTACTAACGTTTACCTTAATATATGGCAAAGGATCAGGTGTTGGATGTACAATCTCCAATGTGTTTGTATGCGTAGGAGTAGGAACCTGTAATAGTAAAATAAGTAACTCGCTCTCAAAAAGTGTATGGACCACGTTCATATTTTCACCAAATTTGATTGTAATAAAATTACCTCTCTCAACAACTGGACCATCCTCGACGCCTTTTGGATGACTACATGAGTCCACTGGAGTATTCGAGGGCAACGGCAAGATCGGCAAGTTCATGTGCTTCAAAATTGCATTGAATTGACTTTGCAATTGTTCTTACACCTCTTTGCGTATCTCCGCCTTAATTGATTCCTTTTCCTTTTCATTCATACGGTGTGGCAAATTAAAACTTGATCTACTTCTTCCTGATCCGGTGTATTCTAGACCCATCACCTTTTCCCACCCTAGTTGTTTTCCTCCAGATCCAATAACTCACTCAGGGTGACATGATTTTCAAAGAGCTAAGGTGAAAGGATCGTTGTCTATGCTTGGAGTGAGCTTGCCTTCAACCACTTCCGACGTATGCTCGAGGTGTAACAACACCAAAACATTCCAGTGCAAAGGTAGGTTGTAGTTTATATGAAAATACATAATAATAAGGTTGTAATATTATCATAAGTATCAAAGATTGCTCACAAGGGCATCTGCTATGACTTTAGTATCCGGACGCGAGATGACATACTTGTCGGTGCCCTTGTCGATACCATGCATAGCACACCACCAATCAATTGCACGACATACCAAAGTGGAGACCGTGGACGACATTGGTTTATCAGATGTTGATAGCTTTGATGTGAGGTATAGACCCTCTTTGATCCACTTTGGTCTACTTTCTGCAAATGTCTTACAACCCATATGATGGCTATACAATTTCTTCCCCGCATTGATTCTAGCTTGCTCACTTTTTTCCTACACATTACGAAATATTAGCATCATCATTTGTATTGAACCATATTTATTTGTCAACTCTAATTGATAGATAGATAAATACATACAAGTGCAGTAAAACTAGTTGATTTCGCCATAAAATTCTCCCACTCCATCACCGTTATTTGTGGATATACATCCCACAGTTTCTTCTTAGGTTCCTCCAGTTCTCCATTAGCTTTCACTTTTTTCTTTGAACTTTTCCGTCTTATCTTATAGATCCATCTTTTTCTCAAGGAACTTTTGAAGTTTTTGAACCTCTCTTGTACAAATGTGAAAAAAGATTTTCTCTTGGCCGGCTCATTAATAATGTTAAACACACTCTGGGACATTATATGAAAACGTCCTTGTTAGGCAATGGAAAAATAAAGAAAAATAATAAAACATAAAAAAAACCGGGACCACAAGCTGTAGCCCAAGAAGCTGCCAGGCCAGTGCAGTAGCCCAGGCTGCTGCCCAGGCCAGTGCAGTATCCCAAGCAGCTGCCCAGGCCAGCTGCAACAGGCTAGGCAGCTGCCCAGGGAGCTACAGCAGCATCCTTGCAAACTGGAGCAGCCCAGGTAGCTGCCTAGAGAGCTGCAACAGCACCCCTGCCAGCTGCCCAGTCAAGCTGCAACACCCTAGGCAGTTGCCCATGGAGTTGCAGCAGCACCCCTAAAAGCTGTACAGGGATCTCCAGCAGCACCCCAGGCCACTGTAGCAGCCCAGGCAGCTGCACAGGAAGTTGCAGCAGCACCCTAGGCAGCTGCAGCTACACAGGCATCTACAGAGGGAGCTACAGCAGCACCGCACCCCAAGCAGCTGTCTAGGGTGCTGCAGCTGCACACGGAGCTACAACAGGCTCGGGTAGCGGCAAAACCATGCTACTTCACTTATCATTTACATATAAAACGCTAATCGGAAATAAAACCACTTACCATTGTATCATTCAAAAACGTCTGAAGCAACCCTTCGGGTACCTCCGCCCAATCAAGTGTGATGGGTATTTTACGAGTAAGTATGCTAATGTGACTAGAATATTGGCGGAGCCATTGGCCAATAGGTTGATCAAACTCATCCTAGTCGAGAACCATGGGAACCCCGGGTTTCTTAAGAGCTTTTGTTGCACCCCGTCCCTTTCTCTTCACCGGTGCCTTTACCACACTCCACCAACGGTGGTCTTCAATTGAGTTTGTGTTTGCCTTTGTCCTTGTGAATCAGTTACAAACTCGATAACAACATTACCCACAAATGGGGGGGGGGGCACATTCAGCTGATCTCTCATATTCGTCAAGCATACGTAGCAAATCATTGAGTTTGGTCTTCTAGTTCACCCAAATTTGTCTCCTTATTGATATCATACGCCTCATCATCAGATTGATAATTCCCATGGTCTTCATCATCCATACTGTCATCACAATGAAGGTACTCATCATCACTGCCCATTATATATACACACCTAACATCACAAGCAAATCAAATCAATAGTCATCATTAAAGACAATCAAATTAATGGTGAGTACCCAAAATAGCTAAATAGTTACCCAACTTCTTTGTTTTGAAAACAAATTCACATCTAATTCATCTAAAAAATCATAATTGGTATATATAACATGTTTATAAGTACAAAATGCTCACAAGTAATTGTTTTCAAGTTGCAGAAGCTCCTAGGAGCGAAATCAAATAAAAATGGCTCAAATGATGTTTAAACTTCCCTAATTCTAAATAGTCATTAAATGTCTATATCTCATTCATCTAACAACTCATATTTCGTATATATAACATGTTTAAAAGTACAAAATGCTCCCAAGTAATTGTTTTAATGCAAAAACAAGCTTCTAGGAGAAAAATAAGTTCAAAATGGTCTAAATGAGGTTCTTACGTCCCTTATTCTACATAGTTATTAAAAATCACATGTAATTCATCTTAAAACTCATAATTGGTATACATAACATCCTTATAAGTCCAAAATGATCACAAGTAATTGTTTTAATGCAATAACAATCTTCTAGGAGCAAAATAAGTTCAAAATGGCCTAAATGAGATTCTTACGTCCTTTATTCTACATAGTCATTAAAAATCACATGTAGTTCATCTAAATACTCATAATTGGTATACATAACATCTTTATAAGTCCAAAGTGATCACAAGTTATTGTTATAATGCAATAACAAGCTTCTGGGAGCAAAATAAGTTCAAAATGGCCTAAATGAGGTTCTTACGTTCCTTATTCTACATAGTTTACCATAGAGGTCAAAAAATTCCAAAATTGAAGGCTACTATCCACAGTTTTTTAGAAAATTTTGAGGTTTCTGGGCCCGGTGTCGAAAAGCTTTGAGATTTTAGGGGATACATCTCGGGTTCATATAATACTTTTTTAAACCATAAATGATCATTTTATGTTGTCATAAATGTTCGTGGTAGGCTCGAGTTAATGAAATCGGTGTAAGTTGTAAACCGGTAAATTTTCCATTTAAAGGAAAATTGGATAGTTCCACCCACCTAATTGGACTCCAGGATTGTATTAGGAACCATGGTAAACATTTCGGCAATTTTTTATTTATAGGCAAAAAAAGTAAAAAATTCCAAAATTTAATGCTAATATCCCGCTTTTTAAGAAATTTTGGAGGTTTCAAGGCCCGGTATCAAAAATCCTTGTGATTTTAGGAGATACATATCGGGGTCATACAATGCCGTTTGGAACCATATATGATCATTATATATTGTCATAAATGTTTGTGGTAGGCTTGAGTTAACGAAATCAGTGCAAGTTGTAAACTAGTAAATTGGTCGTTTAAAGACAAATTGGATGGTTCCACCCAGCCAATTGGACTCCCGGAGGGTATTAGGGACCATGGTAAAAATTTTGCCAATTTTTATATCCGAGAGAAAAAAGTTAAGAAATTCCAAAATTATGAGGACTCTATGATTGATTTTCATGCCCTCATTGGTGATGTGAGACCTTGTGTTGAGGGAGTAGCTACCCCTTTTCCTATTTCTTATACCCCAATTTATCAAAAGTTTGACCACATCTGTTTCGGGGTTTTTTGTGTCCCTTGGGAGAGTTACAACTCTAGACTGGATTCAGCAAGGACGCCTGTACCTGCAAAAACAAATGGAGCACCGAATGGTCGGTGGTCCACCTCCGAAGATTAAATTAGTACAGTATTCGGAATAAAACGTACAAAAATTAAGTTATCTGCTCGGATTCCATGCTCAGGTTCTGTCTGTTCTTGAGAACGACAGCTCATTAATAATTGCAAAAAGTAACGTGACGTGTACCCATAAATGAGGGGAATGTCCCTATTTATAGGGTCCTTGGGAAGTGTGCCCTCCCTAGGGTTTAGAAACCTAGGGATTAGGGCACGCCGTTTTGCTTGGAATCTGAGCAGATATCTTTATTTTCGCACATTTTATTTCGAATACCGTACCAATATAATATTCGGAGGTAGACCATCAACCATTCGGTGCTCCGTTTGTTTTGCAGGTACAAGCATCCTTGCTGAATCCAGTCTAGAGCTGTAACTCTCCCGAGGGACACAAAAAACCACAAAACATTTGGCGCCGTCTGTGGGGAGAGGACCTCTAAGATGGCTTCTTAAGAACAACATGTGCTGCCTCCAAACACCACCCAATCTCTAGAAGAAATAGAGGTCCAGACGGACCATGACTCAAGTGACGATGGAGACGTTGAAACCTATGTGGTCCCAAATGGGTCACTCATCTCTAAGCACCTCCGTCACAAAGACAGACTAGAGCGCAATGCTAACCAGCCGGGTCCTAGAAGGCCCCTTAGACCCTCAAGTAAGTCCTCGAGGCAGCCGACTGATGTTTCTTAGGCGGCAGGATCAGACCCAGTCACTCGTGATGAGCTCATGAAGTTCATGAGTAGCCTCAAGGGTGAAATTAAGGGACTAATCAACAAGCGGGTGACTGCTCCTAGAAAGTAACAGTCGGCCACAAAGCCTTCTAAATTTGGAAATTAGAAGTCGGTCCGAGACTGACAACCGACTCCTCATCCTGCTCTAAAGGAGAAGCCTCGGCCCCAGTTTGATCTGTCAAGACTCCGTTTCCCAGAAACGGTGAAAAGAAAATCCATCTGGCATGTAAAACCAGATGGTAGCAAAAAATCATTTCCTGATGCTCGTCGGTACATCGACCAGCTAAGGAATCAACAGTTGTCAAAGTCGGCTTCTACGTCGACTAATCATGATAGCTTTAAAAATACCTCGGTAAGGAACTCTTCTTTAGTACCAAGGACTCCTTGAAGCGGCCCCCTCGTATAGTCGGGGCCTCATGTAATCAACTTGGCAAAGTATATGGCACATCCATTATACAGACTGCCTGATTTGCCCAACATCCAGCCATCCTTCTTCAGAGGACAGGCGGCATACAATTATCAGCTTTTAGACTGGCAGCTTCGGCTATAAAACCTTGGGTAACAACCCTCTGCATTCTCCAGGGAAATAGCCGAGGCCAAATGATGAGTGTCATTTATGGCACTCATAGGGTAGTCTTTTAGGGTTATTTCTTTCCCCTTTTCATGCTTTCTTCTCTTATTTTTGGTCCTTTTTCCTTTAGTTTCTCTTTTTCCTCTTTTCCTTATGATTCTCGTGTTTTTATCGTGTTTTCCTTTATTTGGCTCTTTTTCCCTTTTATTTCCTTTCTTTGTTTACTTGTGTAGGTATTGTGAGAATCACTTTGGAAAAGGATTCAATTTGGGACCTTAATGATCAAGCAAGGAAGAAGCATTTGGCTAGAGAGGGCTTAGAGAGGCCTTGGAGAGGCCTCGGAGAGGTTTCCAAGGCAAATCCAGCAGGCCGCGGGCGCGGGCCTATGTTACTCAAAATTGCCAAAACTTGGCAGGAACTTGCCGTGGTTGCCCCGCGGGCTCTCCGCGGGCGCGGGTAAAATGGAGAGGCCGCTCCATTCAGAGAGACCGCGGCCCCCTGATCAGGCTTTGGGAGCAGGGGATTAGCCGCGGGCGAGGGTCTCTATTGCCGCGGGCGCGGGGTCTGCCCAGATAGCCCGCAGAGGGTTCCGTACCCATTTCTCCGCGGCCGCGGGTCTATCGAGAGAGGGCGCGGGAGCTGCCGATTTCTTCTTTGCTTATAAATAGAATTGTATTTCCTTTTTGAAACTAACTTTTTGATAATTTTCATTAGCTTAGTTTTAGAGAGAGAATCTAGAGAGAAGTTAGAGAGAAGTTCTTGGTTTTGGATTTGTAACTTAACATTTGATCAATCAAGTTTGGATTTCTTCATTTTCAATCATCAATATTAGTGAGAATCTCTTCCTTCCTTCATCTTTTACTTACTTGCTATTTGATTTTTGCTTTTTGCTTATTCTTCTTTGGATTTGAATTTGATATTGTTGATTATTTTGATTTCTCTTAGATTTTGATATAGAAATGAAGATTAAAGCAATATCTAGTTGTTTGTTCTTAAATTTCACCATGATTAGTGAGTAGATTAGTTGCTAGGGAAAGGGGGAAGCATGTTTGATTAATGAAATTTCTAGTTGATGCTCTTTGATTGATTGATTTGTTGCAATTAAATTGGTTGACATAGTTTTGCATGTGATTGATTAGACTAGGAGTGATCAACCTATAAGATTAATCTAGATTGCATTGCAACTCTTAATGACATGAACAATTGAATTGAAAGTTGCTCTAATTGATTGGGTTTGCTTGTGATTCTTCTTGATTTGCCTTTCATAGTGACACCTAGATTGGCCTATAGGAGATAGAATTTGAACTCTCTTGATTGCTACTATTGTTTGTCCATTGCAATACTTGAATTAATTGATTGAGCTCTAAACTAGCATTATCATTGAACTTGCAAGTGGAACCCATATCCCTAGTGTTTAGACCTTTGTTTTACTTGATTAGACTTGCTTTATTTTACCATAGTGCCAACCATAATATCAACTCCATCTTTGAGGTAGCTTGACTTAGACTCTAGTTTTCATCATTGCATTCCCTAGGGATCGACCCTTAAATTGCCCTATATTCATATAAGGTTGGTTAGGTGTTTACAAATTTTGTTTGACTTGGGGGAAGGGTAGATAACGACATACATTTTCCCCTTGTCACCAAACAGCCGACCAAGGTGAAAAATGTAATGGTTGGAACCTATAATGGTACCTCTAACCCAGAAGACCACCTCTTTGAATAAACCCACCTCATGTACTTACAGGGGTTGGATGGTGCCGCCTGGTGTCACTAAAGGGCATAGCCCAGCAGTGGTTCGGCAATCTGCTGGCTGGTTGCATAAACAGCTTCAAGACGTTTGCGTTCTTGTTTGCTTCTAACTTCTCTATGAACATCCCTGCAAAGAAAACGAGCCTTGTTATAGAGAGGGGCTGCGATCATATGTCAGGCGGTTCAATCTGGTGAGAATCCAGATCCAAGGACTGTCTGACGAAGTGGCTTATATAGACTTTTTCAAAGGTCTGAAGGACGGGTTGACTTTCAAGTTCGAACTCGTCCGCAAGAAAATCTTCACCCTCCATGGAGCCCTGATGGAGGCGGACGCTTATATACAAGTGTAGGGAATATTTTCAAGCCTTCAAAATCCCACTAGCTTGAACCCCACTGTGATCATACACTAAAGTACGGTGGCGTCCAAAAGGGAAGAAGATAGAGAAAAAGAGTCGCCAATAAGTTTTTTAAGAACTTGTAAACCGTTCACGAGGTGAAGGTTACACCCCTTAACGATCCAAGAGATCGTCAACTCCATAAGGTCATGAACCAAATAAGGGTTCGGGGATGAAGGTACAAATCCAACCTAAAAGAGATTGAACCTGCCCTAATAATAGGCCTCTACTTTATTCTGATCGTATTCATGTGCGCTTTCTGATTAACATGCAATCAATAGGATTAACCCTAAACCTGTTTAATCTATGTTGGTTGAATATTAATGCACAAATAAACCTATTATTGGCGATCGCTTGAAATTATAATCAAATTAAACCTAGAAAGATTAATAATTATCTTATTAAGCGTAATCACAAATACCAATTCCCTTTAAACATGCAATAAAGGCGTGATCAAGAAATAACAATAAATAATCAAGCAACATAATAATAATAATCATAAAATAATAATCATGAACAATGACGAATATCATAATCATAGCAATCATAATTAATAATAATCATAATTATCACAATTATAACAATATTCATTTTAAAGCATAATAAAAGTAAGATCCTAGGCATGATACTAACAAGATTAATAACAAACCCTAGCATGTCACTAAGCAATAAAAATCAAATCTTTAGCCCTAACATGATACTAACAATCATAAATACTAGGAAGAACGTAAGAAGCATCGCAGGAATCATATTAAACATTAAAAGTACCCTAGACATGATACTAGGAACATAATAGCAATATAAACATGATTATAACATCATAATATCAATTAATCAATTAAAGTACTTACTTAGATGTCTCGTACCTCTTTCTAATAACAAAATACACACGTTAGTAACTTCAAGGAAAATAATAATCAAACAATTAAATTAAATAATTGAAATAGAGATTTGGGACCAAACCCTCAGAAATTAAAACCTTTCACGTCTAGGGCGAAGGCAACTTCGAATATGGCTAGGTGTTTCTAGATCTTGTGAATGCGGAATTTTGTATGAGAACACAAAGTTTTGGGAAAGATGAAAGAGATGAACGATCAAAAGATTTAAAGAATGCTAATGCATGAATGATTTAACTTGCGAATGAAAACTGATTGTTTATGAATGTAGATGATTGAAAATCGAGTTTTTAATACGATATTTATAGAGAAAATCAGCCAAAAAAGATAATTTAACAAAACAGAGTCCGACGCTCAGGAAACAGAGCTGGCGCCAGGCACCCAGCCTTAGCGCCAGGCGCCAATGGCTAGCGCCAAACGCCAGGCCTGGTTCCAGGCGCCAAGGCCTGGGGTTGGACGCCAAGCTTGATTTCGACGCGTTTTTGAAAATCTGATGAATTTACCATACTGGAGGATAAAATAATATAATTTCTTCGAAAATGCCATTTGATTTTGATTAAAACTCTGAAAAGTCAACAAAGTCAACTTATCAATGCTAATTGAATTAGGAATGAAAAGAACCTTCTAGAAGAATCTAGAAGACTAAAACCATTCCTAATTGCATTAGGAATGATAAATCATATTAGGCCCTCCCCAAGATCATTGGGCCGCACAAAAAGCTCAAACCGGGCCCAGTTTAGTAAATTGGCCATAACTTCTTCAATATTCATCGGAATTGGGCTTATAATATATCATTGGAAAGGTCTTTGCAAGCCCCATCCAACTACACCATTATTGGACCCATATCATGGACCAACCAAACTGGATTGGCTGTTTTCTTAAAATAAAGTTTTCAAAAACAGAGAGAAGAGAAAAGAAATAAAAACTTTCCGCAACACTAGACTTTTCCACACTTTCGTTTCATTCGATTATGATTCGACGTGAAAGGTACTCATCACTGGGTTTGGTTTTGGGGAGACACAAATGGGTGTCTACATAAGCCCCCACTTTGACTGAGTTTGGAGAAACGCAAGTTTCGAAAACAAAAGTCAAAGTAGCGATAGGGACGGAGAATGATTTAGAACGTTCTGCGATCCTAAATCACTCTTGTAACGCCGATACCTGCAAACTAGTGTTAGTTAAACAGATAGAAGAGTTAAGAAACGCGTATCTTGCACCGTCGAGCACACGTTTCTGAAAGTAACCGATTGTTTTGATGACCTCCTGCAAGCTAGGGAATGCCATCCCGCTTGAAAACCGCTACGCCCGTAACTGCTTCCAACAAAGAAGACTGCTTCGCCTGAAACGATCCTCCTCCGCTATGATAATATTCCACATCCTAGGCGATACTATCGAAGATTATTTCTCTTGAAATAATCCTCAGTCGCATTGACAATATTCCACATCCTAGAGAATATCATCAAAGATTATTTCGCTTGAAATAATCCTCATTTGCTCGTGACAACTATCCGCAAGCTAGGGAACGTTGTCGAAGATACCTTCTCTTAAAGTTATCCTTATTTGATAATTTTCCAAAGGAAATTACCGAAGATCCACACCTGTCGATCTTTAAAAGTTCGCCCGAACTTTGCTTCCGCTATGCCTGTACGTCGGCGTTCTTGTTGCTTTGAACCTGTATGTCGGTGCTCTTTGAACCTATATGTCGGTGCCTTTTTTGCTAATAAGCCAATACTTAGGCGCTTTAAGCTAAGTGAGACGATCTCTTATCAGGTCGATCACTTTATGCAATCAAGCCAATTACTAAATCATGTCAAATTGCTTAGAGGGGCTAACTGGTGTACCAAGGAACCCAAAAATATGTTGTACAAGGCTAGCACAACCTCATCAGGTGGCTAGATGCTTTGGCGTCGCTGAAAGACCATCAGCGCCAGCTATTAGGCGTTAGCGCCAGGCGCTAAGCCAAACTCGTGACGCCAATGTCTAGGGACTGGCGCCAGCACGGGAATCTCTTTAAATTCCCACTTCCTCTTCATTTCGCTGCTCCGTTCGTCGCGAAACTGCTCGAGGAAACCGAAATCTTCAATTGCTCATTGCTTGCTCGTTTTTCAACCGAATTCGCTCAAATTTGTTGCAAATCAAAGCTCTTTTAATCTATTTTCCCGATCTATGTAAGTTTTCCTCAACTCACATCAGTTTTTATGAATTCTTGACATGAATATTCACGAATTTTATGAAAATTCGAATTTTATGATGCTCAATTTGCTTTGTTTGTCAAGTTTTACGCCATGAAATTGCTTGATTATGTTTTTATATTGCCTTGGGAGTAATTTGAAATTTGTTTGACTCAATTTGGTGAAGAAATAAGCAATTTGCCATTGTTGGACCTCTTAAGGTCGTGAAGAACAATGTGACTCGTTCTTGACATATTTGCTAGCAATTCTTGTCCAATTTGTCACAATAATCACTATAGTGTTGCAAGAAATTGTTTGTTTGCTTAAAAAATGTTGTTATGCTCAATTTGAATTTGTGCTCTGTTTTAGTACTACGTACTCTGTTTTTGCGAACATAGTATCATACGACTAGGCGAACCTTAGATACTATAGAACCTAAATTTATTATGATTCTGCACAATGTAGCATGGCTAGACAACGAGGCTCGGGTTCACGGTCCCGAAACACTAGACGGGAGCATGAGCCCGTAGAGGACGACGCCACGCTGTCCACTTCGCTTGGTCGACTTCCGGAGTGGGACGAGCGGACTCTGTTCTTCGCCCCTGTCCACCACATCTCCGAGAGGGTGAGACAGGGTACCGAGCCCGGGAGGACACGGCATCACGACTCTAGCTGTGACGGTTTAGGTGATTTTTACAGGATGCACATCACCAGGGATCTTGAGACGAGGCTCCTATGGGAGTCTTGCGGGCTAGCTACTCTATTTGAGACCTCCGAGGCTATGGTCGCCTCCAGCGGGGGTCATCACGTAGTGCGCGCTTTGGTGGAGTTCTTCTAGGACACCACCAACACCTTTCATTTTCCTTGGGGCGAGATGATGGTCACCCCTACAGACTTCAGTCTCATCACAGGACTAGAGTTCACTTCTGTGCCACTACCGTTCGACGGTGGGATCGACGTCTTTTCTTCAGAGGTCGAGGAGTTGTTGGGGCCGATTGCTATTCGGGCCCGAGCTGAGGTCGAGACAACTCAGTTCAGTGCTAGAGGGATTCGCCGCTCGACGCTGGCAGCAACTCTTGATGATGATGCGACCACCCGAGAGCAGCGGGTGCGCATCTTTGTGCTGATGTTGTTGTCAGGGACATTCTCCCCTGAAAAGGGTAGTATGGCATTGCTTTACTACCTCCCTGCCGTCCGTGATCTCCAGCGGATCGGGACTTATGACTGGGCCAGCTTGGCCTATGCTGACTTTGTTCGTGCACTGAGGGATTCGTGTCGTCACCGGTCCTTTAGGACAAACGTCGCTTTGTGTGCTTTTTGGAAGGTCTTAGAGGTAAACATTATTCCCTATAAAGTTTTAGCCCTACATGTTAGTTAGCATTTATTCTCACTTTGAACTCCTTGTAGATCTGGTTCTACGAGTACTATCCTTCCGTTGCGCCGACGAGACCATTGCCGAGGGGATTTCCGGTGAACGCCTCTTGGGGCGGCCACCATGTGGACATGTCTACTGCACGTGTTCGGAGCTGGATCATCTCGGTACGAATTTTATCGTTTGTCTTGCTTTTCCGCGGTGCCTTAGATATATTCCTGCCTAATTGATGCTTTTTATAGGGACCTGAGGTGGTATACCGACCGTGGGGCGGTTCGACAATCCCTGGATTAGCCGCACAGTACTCTGCTGAGCGTCGCTATTTTCTAGGGACCTATGGAGCGGTCGCGTACTTAGGAGAGAGAGTCGCTAGACAGCACTCTTCTGATGTTTTCGTCGTTCCTGCCGCTCCACCATGTCATATGTTCGACGAAGCGCGGTTGTCGAGCATGTCTACGGGAGCTGGTACCCCTTGGCGGTCCCATGCGATCCTCGGGCGGTGTTATGTTGAGGAGCTACTACCTTTGTTAGCTCCAGCCCCTGTACCGGCTGAGGATGTGAGGGTAAGATTCTTTAGCCTTTTATTTTTCGCTAAGTAGCCCCCAAGTAATACTTTACTGATTTTTTTTCGTTTTATCAGGACGGTGCTGCTGAGTTCGTGCCACCCCGTATGTCCATCCACTACCAGGGGATGTACGGGCCGATCGAGGAGATGATTTCTCCGGCTCCCGAGGGTGAGCGCTTTTTAGAGCGGTCGATTCCTCGCCACCAGACTAGAGTAAGCCTAGTTTTTATTTTTATTTTTATTTTTATTTTATTTTTTTTTTTTATTTTAGAATTTTGTGTTCATTTATCATGCATTTTCGCTGACTTATTTTTTTGACAGTTTTCACGCGAGGTAGTTTCGGCTATGGCACGATGCATAGATGCCTTCCGGAGCCAGCTCGTCCGGATGAGGAACGTGGCCACCTGTCGTCGGGATGACGTTGTCCGAGAGGTAGCTTTTCTTTACTCATTATTTCTGCATTATTGCTTCAGTTTTACCTTGTTTCTGATTTAATTCCTTTTTCAAGGCTAGCCTATCGCTTTTCATACCCGTACGAGACCTGAGGGGCGAAGAGATCCGGCTTGGTCTAGCTCGAGACGTCGTCGTACTTCGTCAAGGGGTAGAGGCGGTCGTTCTGAGGCTGCTCGAGCCGATGTTGCTGAGGGCTCGAGATCTTCCTCTGAGGGTGCTCCTGCTGCACCGGTAGGAGAGGCTACCCCGGCTTTCAGAGGTAGTGGGATGTACGAGGTCGGCTCGTCATCGTAGCAGCCTCCGCGGCCTCAGCCTCAGGTTGATCTTGGCTGGAGTGGTCCTATCTTGAGTCTTCCTCCTCCCACGGAGACTGGAGCTGGTGCTGAAGCTGGAGCTAGTGGAGAGGTGACTCCTCGTACGACGAAGTTTTATAGCATGATGGGCCTATGTCCTCCGGCGCCGTAGTTTGTTCCTGTGTATATTTTATTTTGACTTTTTTATAGAACTTTGCCTTTGACTCATCATTTAGAGACACATTTTGTATTTTTATGTTATTATGAATTTATTATGAGTTTATTTGATTTATGTGAATGTTTGTGTGTGCAAGAAAAGTGTGACAACAATTTTGCGCAAAAATTCCGTCATTTTTATTATTGATGGAGGATATTATCCGACTCTCTCCCCCAAAAAGAAAATAAAAAAAAGGAAAAGAAACGAATAAAAATGTCGGGTTTTGGAATTAAAAATAAAGTCCAAAAAAGAATAATATAAATTAAAAATAATAGCTATATTTAATTAATTAAGAAAAAAGATAAAAAAGGTGTTTATGAGAATTAAACGGAGCCATAAAGTCATTAACCGACTCGAGTTTAATATTAAAAAACGCAAGCTGAGCACGCGCGACTGTCTTGGTGACTTGGCGCCAGCTGGCGCCACAATATGGCGCGTGGCGCCAGGCGCTAAGCTTAGCGTGTGGCGCCAAGCTCGGGGGTTTGACGCCAATTGACGCTGACTCCGTGTTTCATTCTGATTAAAACTCTTCGCAATATGTGAATAAATAGCCCCTTGCCCAGCAGATTCTTCTCATAATTCCAGCGAATAAAATTATTCTCTTCTTTAGAAAAAATAACAATTATGTCTTTAGCCACTAAAATCTTCACCCAATACACTCATGAATGGTGTCGATCTCTTAATGCTAGAGACAAAAAAGAATTAGATTTATTTCACTTGGGGGAAATTTATGGCATCAAAGGGGTAGATCTAGACGTAGACTTCATACATACTGCTTTAGAATTTTGGAATGTTGATACGCATTGTTTCAAAATAGGGTATGATGAGATTAGCCCTTTGCCAGAGGAATTTGGTGCTATCTTAGGCTTCCCTGCAATAGACCTCATAGTAATCCCTAGAGTAGACGCATACTACTATAAGGATTTTGAGCGTTTCTTTAATTTAAAGGAAAGGGATTTATCAAAAATAGTAGATGGCAATATAGTTAATTTGAAAGAATTCGCACGCCATTATTTTGATAAACCTCTTTCTGAATCTTTACATATATATAGAAGAAGGGCGTTCTTATTTTGCATGCTCAATCAATTTTTTCTTAGTAGTGGTAAAAATAATGAGGGTCAATCAATTATCACCACTGTACTAGAACAGATTAAATCTGGGAGGAATCCAATGCCATTAATAGTTGGAGAGACTATGATTAGTCTAGATGACTTGAAAAGGGACCCAAAAGCGCCTCTTCGCGGTTCTCCAATTTTATTACAGGTAGAAAAATAATATTTTTGATTACAGAAATCAAAAAATATATTTTTGTATTGTAATAATAATTTATTTGCATTGCAATTTTTTTACAGATGTGGCTAATGGAGAGGCTAGGATTAATTAGCCCTCCGGATGACATTGAAAAATATACTCCCAATTGCTTCGTGAGAAGGAAGAAGCGCATCCCTAAAATTGGGCGTCATGGGTGGAGAAAAGTATTTGAATCACGCGATTTTGCCATCAAGTGGGTCATCCCATGGTGGAAAATAGAAGGAATGGTTGGTGTTAACAAGCAACCTTTCTGCCGTTTTCCAAGCTTGTCTCGTGTAACCTATTATTATCCCTGCAGGGTGAAAAGACAATACGGCTTGCTTCAGAATATTCCTTCCGGGGATCTTCGTCCTCCCTTTGAGTACCCTATATCTCAAGAAATAGATAGATTCGATGCTTATTGGAGCGCTAGACCTTTATGAGAAGTGATTACCCAAAAGGTTCCTCCTTCTTTGCCTAATGATGTAAAGAAATGGTTGCTGAAGAAATCTTCCATTGATCAGGGTAGAACCGATGTGAAGAATCGTCTAGGTGACAGGGTGACTCTTGCCAAAGAACGCTTAGGTGCAAGAATTGAATTCAAAACACCTACAATGCCTAGGAAGAAAAATACTACCAAAGACAAAGGAAAAAGGAAAGCTAACACCACAGACAAAAAAGTTTGGGTGGAGAAGAAGCATGGAGTGCTAGCTGAGGGGGAGACCATCTACTCCAAAATTGAAGGTAGGTCCTCTAAAGGATGCCTACTAGCTAAAGTAATGGATGAAGAGGAGGAAGAAGAAAAGAATTGGAAAAGAGCTAGAAAGGAAAAGAAAGATTAAAAACATTGCTTAGCTTTAGATTTATTAGACTTAGACGGTTATTTTTATTTAAAGTTAATTTATTTTCAGCCTTATTTAAATTCCATCAATAATGTAATTTTATTTTATTAATGAAATTTTAGCTTTCAATTAAATTGTTTACTTTAAATTTATTTTATTAAAGCAATGAAAATCGAAAAAAATTAATTTTCCAGAAGTTCTTCGAGTACGGAAGTCGAAAACTTTCCGAAAAACACCGAAATTTGCCCAGATTTTATTCCCAAATTGGCGCCAGTAATTGGGGTTTGGCGCCAGCTATTGAGGTCTGGCGCCAGGCGCCAATTCCATCGGCTGGCGCTGATGACTTCTGGCTGGCGCCAGGCTCCGTTCTGCGACGTCAATAATTTACTGATTTTCTGTTGACATTTTAATTGATTCTGGAATGCGGAGATGTCGAAAAACAAAGTGGCCGCACCCGTAAAGGGTTGCCTACGTATCCTTTCCTAAGGAATCAGGCCGAACGTAGCTCTCTTGAGTATCCTACTCAAGTAATTATGGGTAGTATTTCTTAAGTTGGTCGAGATTGGTCATGTTTGAGAATTCATTGCCATCCATATAAGTTCGTTTTGTTGCACCTCCTGACAGGATTGTTTTGACAATGTAGGGGCCCAACCAATTAGGTCTAAATTTTCCCCTTGGATCTAAAACATTTTTCCTTAGTGCTTTTAATACCAAATCCCCTACTTTGATATTTCTTGTCTTGACCTTCTTATTAAAATTCCCAGCCATACGAGTTTGGTAATACTGAGTGTGATATAGAGCTTCTAGTCGTTTTTCGTCGAGTAGAATCAATTCTTCATATCTTGCCCTAGTCCATTCAACTTCATCGAGTTTACTCTCTAGCGCAATACGTAGAGACGGTATTTCTAGTTCGACAGGTTGTACGGCATCCATTCCATATACTAAGGAAAATGGCGTATTTCCTGTTGATGTACAAATTGACGGGCATAACCCCACAATGCGAAGTGAAGCTTGTCAGGCCAATCCTTATAATTTTCTGTCATTTTCTCGATGATAGTCTTTAGATTTTTATTAGCTGCCTCGACCGCTCCGTTTTCTTGAGGTCTATAAGGGGACGAATGATGATGTTGGATGCCATATTTTTGTAGCAATTCTTCACATTCGGCTTGAAAGTGAGTTCCATTGTCACTTATCATTTCATGTGGGACTCCATATCGACAAATGATATTTCTCTCGATAAAGAGTTCTACATGTTTCACGGTGAGTTTAGCGTATGATTGCGCTTCGACCCACTTTGTAAAATAATCAATTGCTACTAGAATAAATTCAAGGCCTCCTGTTCCTGGGGGAGTGATTTTTCCAATTATGTCAATTCCCCATGTAGAGAATGGACATGGCGATGTTTAGGTGTAGAGCAAAGATGGAGGGACATGTTGTAAATTGGCATAAATTTGGCACTTAGGGCATCTTTTTACATATTGATGGCAATCCCTATTCATTGTAGTCCAATAATATCCTTCTCGCATTATTTTCTGGACTAACATTTTTCTATTTCATGAGTGCCACAGATTCCTTCGTGAACTATTCTCCTTACTCTTTGTGCATCCACTTTTCCTACACATAGGAGGGCTCGACCTTTAGGTATCCTTTTATGTAGCTCGTTGTCTATGAGTACATATTGAGAAGCCAAAAGTCTTAAGGCTCGCTTTGCTCTTTTGTCAGCATGAGGAGGGTATTCTCCATTTGTGACATAGTTGAGTATGTCTGTGTACCACGGTTCTTCTTCTTCGCCTTGGACTAAGTCGTCGTCTTCTATAGCCTGGATATATGCTGGTTTGTGCCTTTTTTCGATAGTTAGAGGCATTTGCTCGATTTCCGTGGGAATCCTAACCATTGAGGCTAATCTTGCCAAGGCATCAGCAAATTGGTTTTCTTCTCTAGGTAGATATGTGTATTCTACCTTTTCTAACTGATCGGTAAGAGTTTCCAGATAGGTTTGGTAAGGGGCTAGGCTTTCGCTCCTTACTTTCCACCTTTTAGATATCTGATTGATGATCAAAGAAGAGTCTCCGAATATCCTTAACTTCTTTACTCCCAATGCCAAGTCTGTTTCAAGGCCTACCACGCATGTTTCGTATTCAGCAGCGTTGTTGGTAACGTCGAAATCAAGCTTTATTGAGATTGGGACGTGCTCTTCCTTAGGTGATACTAGTAGCACTCCGACTCCACATCCCTTTTGGTTTGAGGCTCCGTCGAAATACAAGGTCCAAGTATCATCTTCAGTGACCATTAAGTCTTCATTTGGAAATTCATTATCCTGTATTGGTGTCGAGTCCTCTATTGGAAAATCTGCTAGAAAGTCTGACACCACGGATCCTTTAATAGCTTTTTGAGGCATAAACCGTACATCAAACTGGGCTAGATTGACTATCCATCTTGAAATACGTCCATTTTGTGTAGATTTCTCGAACAGATACTTGAGTGGATCTAAATGGGAGACTACGAAAACGGTATGCACCAACATGTAATGTCTTAACTTAGTTGTGGCCCACACCAAGGCGAGGCACAATTCCTCGAGCGGTTTATAGCGTGTTTCGTATTCGAGCATCTTTTTACTTAGGTAATAAATTGCGTCCTCTTTGCCTTCTACCTCTTGTGCTAGCATGGCTCCCATTGTCTCTTTGGTAACCGTTAAATATAACCTAAGAGGTATTCCGGGGAGCGCTGGCGCTAATACAGGAGGATTTGCGAGATAGGCTTTGATCTTGTCAAAGGCTTTTTGACACTCGTCATCCCATATTACTGGTACATTCTTCTTGAGCTTTTTGAAGATTGGTTCACATATCGTTGTTAATTTTGATATGAACCTACTTATGTATTGCAACCGGCTAATAAATCCTCGAATCTGCTTCTCAGTCTTTGGCGGTGGCATCGACATGATTGCTTTAATCTTTGTTGGATCTACCTCTATTCCTCTAGAGCTTATGACGTATCCCAAGAGCTTGCCTGAGGTGACTCCAAAAACACATTTCGATGGATTCAACCTCATGTTATATTTTCTTAGCCTTAATAAAAATTTCCTTAAGGCTACTTGATGGCCTGGACGGTCCTTTGATTTCACGATCATGTCGTGGACATATACCTCGACTTCTTTGTGCATCATGTCGTGAAGTAAGGCAGTTGCTGCACGTTGGTAAGTAGCACCCGCGTTTTTCAACCCAAATGGCATTACCGTGTAGCAGTAAGTGCCCCATGGTGTTATAAAGGTTGTTTTCTCCATGTCTTCTTCTGCCATGAGAATCTGATTGTACCCTGCGTATCCATCCATGAATGAGAGAAGCGCATGATTTGCCGTGTTGTCTACCAGAATATCGATGTGTGGCAAAGGGAAGTCGTCCTTTGGACTTGCCTTATTTAGATCTTGATAGTCGACACACATCCTTACCCTTCCGTCTTTCTTTGGAACTGGGACGACGTTGGCGACCCATTCGGGGTATTTGGATACCTTGATGAAACTTGCAGTTATTTGTTTTTGAACTTCTTCTTTTATTTTAAGTGCTACGTCGGGTTTCATTCGGCGCAACTTTTGTTTTACGGGTTTCATTCCTGGAATTAGTGGTATAGTGTGTTGAGCTATTTCTCTATTAATGCCTGGCATATCTTCATATGACCAAGCAAATACATCGATAAATTCTTTAAGTAAGTTAATTAAATCGGTTCTTTCTTGTTTATTCAATGTTAGTCCGATTTTAACTTCTCTTTTATGAATTGAATCTTTTGAAATGTCAACTGTTTAAGTTTCATGAATTACCGGTGTTTTCTTTTCGAGTGTTTCCATTGCTTTAATAATTTCTTTGTCTTTTTCATCGTTAGCTAAGCAATGCTCGTCATCTTGGGTTAGGGAAGAACACAAGAAGTAAGGAGAATGAGAAATATTATTATACTCTGAGATCATTACATCAAAGAGTGATATGTCCTCAGGGACTGGATCACTAACTATCCTAGGAGAAGAAATAGGAGGGGGAGGTGTTACTACTAAAGACTTATAAGACTCGAAAGGGAAAGACTCTGACTCAGACGACTCTTCGAACATCGGTCCTTGCCCTGTCGTGATTGATATCTTCCTTCCGCTTGGAGTAGTCACTTTGATAGTCTTGCGCCACCCTTGTAGTGATCCTTCGGCTGGAGTAATTAGCTTCGAGGGGTCGAAGCTTTCACTTTGTAGGACTGTTTGAATGAGCGAGGAGTTATCTTCTTCGTAAGTTAGCTCATTCTTTTCTCGCCCAAACAATAATCCCATGACGTTAAAGTCAAAGCATGGGGGTGCTTTCTCTTTGTGGACGGGAGTTGGGACTTCATCAGAGAAGTAGCAATCCAAGAAAATCTCGAATCCTGGTTGTTGTATGCCGTTTACAACAAATGGCTCGGGAAATTCATGGCATGGATAGTCCTCTCCTTCTTTTATGAACTGACCATTAAGCGTAAGAGGGTACTGATCCATTGGAATTGCTTTCTTTTGAATACGAGCGTCCCTACGCGCCTTCAACTTTTCCTGGGCTCGCTTGAGACCTTTCCGACTCGGTTCGAAACCAAGTCTGAAAGTATCTAGCTTAGGAAGGCCAGGTGACTCCAGCGATTTTGCTATCCCTTTTTTCTTTCCTAGGGTCATCCCAGGGAAGTGTCCTTGTTTCTTTAGCATGGTGTTGACAATCATGTTGGAATGGGGGTCATGGCAAAGAGATGTCCTTTCATCCTCCTGGATTAAGGAGACTTCTTCGTTAAAGCCCCATAGGTCTTCATCATCTTCGTCGTGCTCCACATTGATGATTGTATTCTCTATGGATTTGATTCTCATAGGCGAAGCATCAATAGTGATTGGAATTCCTCCAACTATGGCTTTCACTTGTTGGTGGAGAGATGAAGGGACGGCCTTTAGATCATGAAGCCAAGGGCGTCCCAACAACAAATTGAATGAGGCTTTGATGTCTACTACTTGAAAAGTAGTAGCATGTTCTATTGCTCCTGCTGTCACACTTAGGGTTATTTTGCCAAGAGCTTGACGGCGAGTATTATCGTAGGCTCTTATTCCTTGTGTGGACGGAGTTAAGTCTTCATCCCTTATGCCGAGCATCCTCGCAGATCTAAGTGGACAGACATTGATAGCCGATCCATTGTCTACAAGAGTCATGGGAACATTCATCCTTTTGCAGACTACCGTGAGATTTAATGCCTTGTAATGTCTGTCACCTTCTGGGGGTAAATCTTTGTCAGAGAAGGTGATTAAGTTAATCGGACTAGGAAGATCACTTGTGAGGAAGTTGGCTAGTCCCTCAGGAGTAGTGTCAGAATCTATCCCGATTTTATCCAAGGCATTCATTACAGCCAACCTATGCTCTCGAGATGTTGCTAGGAGCTTCCACACGTTCATTTCAACTTTTGTCTTCTTAAACTGTTTAACAATATCATTGTCTTCGATGATAAATATGGGAACTTGTTGTATAGTGGGCATAGGTTGCGCTGAAACGGGAGGTTGCATTCTCCCAGATCTTGTGAGGACATCTATTGATGAATCTTCTTCAGCCCAAATGTCATCTGTGGTGTATGATACATAAGGTGAAGGTCCTACTATGTCCTTTAGGTAGACGTCTTCTTCATCACTGTCCCAAACTCCATTAACGGTTATATCATCTTCTTGCTGAACTTGGACTAATTTCTTTTCATCAATCATTTTCTATACCAAATCCTTGAACTTGAAACAGTTTTCTATAGTGTGCCCCCCTGATTGATGGTACTAACAGTAATATCTATCTGTCCTTTTTAACGACTCAAATGGTCTCAGTTCAAGAGGTTTGACCTCGCCACTCTCGGAGAGCATTTCGAACATTTGCACATATGGGATCCCAATTGGAGTGTAGATTCTATTGCTCTTCTTGGGTTTTTCAGTGACTTGTAAGGGAAAATACTTTGCCTCATAAGTCGTTCTCACTGGTGTGAATTCTCTTTTAGGTTCTTCCTTTGGACATGGAAGCTCATCATATTTCTTATGGAGTTCGTTCATAACCTTAAGAGCTTCACGTAGTAGTTGTGATGCCTCCTTCATAGACAGTGTGAGCAATTGTATGTCTTCCTTATTTTCCGGTTCTGGAAGGCTATCTTTAACATCGAAAAAAATCTCCTCTTCTTTTTCTATGGCATTGATTTCTTCGACAGGTTTAATGAGAGATGAGGGGTCAACTTCGTTTTCTTCATCGGAGATAGCCAGAGTATGAGCTAGAGGTGCACTGTCGATGCTTGGCTTCTTACTGGCAGGAGGCAACGACAGTTTGTTATTGTCAATTAGGTATTGGATAGCTTCCTTAAGCTTCCAACAGCTCTCAGTAGAATGGCCCCTACCTTGGTGATACTTGCAGTGTGCATTAGGGTTCCAGTTACCCGACCTCTTCTCAACTGGTGGATCCCCAAATGGTCCAATGGGAGTTATAAGACCTTTTGCATTTAATCGATCAAATGCGGTGTCATAACTCATGCCAATAGGAGTAAAGTTCCTCCTAAATGGTTTCTTTTGTCCTTGGTTGTTCATGGCGAGAACTTCTCCTAAATTAAAGGTGCTAACATTATTTGAGTGGGCGGTTTTGGAAGAAGAAGGACTGTCGTTCTTCTTTCCTTTCCAGCCACTGTTGGAGTTATTGTTGGCAGCTTTTGACTTAGCCAAGTCATCTTCAATATTGATCCCAATGTTATAAACAGCCTTAAAGGTATGGAGGTTATTTTGATATTTAAGATGCTTGGAATATTTTTCATGGAGATTCTTGATAAACAATCTCACAGACTCTTTTTCGCTTGGTACCTCAATCATTTTAGCAGAGGTTTCTCTCCACTTGTTGAAGAAAGAGGCGAAGCCTTCATTCTCTTTCTGTTTAAGGATTTCAAGTTCTCTATGGTCAGTCTCGACTTGAATGTTGCACTTGTACCTATCGACGAAAGCGTTTACTATAGACTCCCAGGTAGAGGTATTTTCTTTTTCGGGAGAAAAGAACCATTGTTGGCAAACGGTCTCGAGAGATAGTGAGAAAAGAGAAGGGAAGACCTTCTTATCAATACCCTTGATACTCATTATTGTTTTGAATGCTCTTAAATGGAAGTAAGGGTTGTCAATTGCTCTAAATTTTGGGATGTCGTTGGCGTTGAACTTCTACGGAAGAAGATCTTTGTCCACCGAGACCCCTTGTGATGTAAGCTCTTGAAACTTGTAGTCACTGGACAACTTGCTTAGGCTCTCTTGCATGAGGTCCATTTGTTGTTGTTTTACGGGATCGTCGATCCTAAGTGCGAGAAGCTTCAGCGTCTCGGTCACAGTAGCCAGTTGGTTCTTAAGATCATTGACTTCTTCTTGAGTTGCCATTATAACCCTTAGGTGATGACTCGACAAATAATCTGAACTATCGGCCAAGCGACAGGACTGGCGTCACACTGTGGAGGTTGGCGCCAGACAATATAGCTGTCGTCAAGCGCTACACACCATAGCGTGGCGCTACAGCTCAGACCTTGGCGCCAATAGTGGAGCTTTGGTCTGGGACTGTTTTCGGTATTATTAGTCAACTGGGGTTAGCCTAAAGTCGTACTAGGTCAATTCCGATTGAAAAAAAGACTTTATTGACTCGAATTAAATAATTAATTAATTAATTAGGCAAAGTTCTTTAAGTCATTAATTTATTTAATCTCAACACAAGTCAACAAACGGTTAAGAGAAACATAGAATATATATGCACAACAAATAATGCACAATTAGTCAAGTAGGCACAATATGATGCAATGAGTTTGCAACCTAACCATGGCTCTAGTTCTCTAAAGTTCGGGATATGGCTTAGTCAAAGTGGGTCTATGGTTAATTGTCCGGATGCACCGCGCGGAAGCCTAACCGTGAAGGGTTGGCGCGAGTGGATGGGACACCGCAAGCTTTAGAAAAAAAAAAACTCGCTTCCATGGTTTGGTGAATTCAACATCTCGGATATACCCTTTGTTGCACGGAGCGTTCAATCGGGTAAATGGAGCATGAATTCCCAGAGGGTTATGTCCATATGTAGAACACATATGGGTTTCAGAAAAGTGAGAAAAAATTCAATCAGGAAGTAGGATCGAGCAAATAATACGAAAAACTGGTCGAAATTAGAACGCATATTTCTGGCTCGGTATTGGGGGAAATTGGCGCCAGCAATCAGAGACTGGCGCCAACTTTTAACTGTAGCGCCTGGTGCCAATAATGGCGTCTGGCGCTACGGCTAAAAGTGTGGCACCAAGCTCTGGCCCCTGACGCTACTTCCCACATGCCTCAGCAGCTTTCTGTGCTCGATAAAATCTTCCAGTTTCGCGCGGTGTTATTTCAGTCCTAGTTGTGAAAGACATTCCTCAAATTTCCTACGTGTAAAATCCTATGTTTTTGACTCATTACGGATGGTCTTTCCAATGAGATCTTTTTTATGCATATGACACTAATGTTAATCAAAATTACGCACATGAAATACTTAGAACTTTTCGAGTCTCATCCACTCATTCTAAATCATTGCCGAAACAAATTCAGGAATTAAAATAGAAATCCTCCCCAGTGGAGTCGCCAAAAACTGTAGGGAATATTTTCAAGCCTTTAAAAT
The DNA here is from genome assembly GCF_948465745.1 of Chenopodium album. NCBI lineage: Eukaryota > Viridiplantae > Streptophyta > Magnoliopsida > Caryophyllales > Amaranthaceae > Chenopodium > Chenopodium album. The sequence goes on from NC_137838.1 coordinate 46,305,101, forward strand.
CCCACTAGCTTGAACCCCACTGTGATCATACACTAAAGTACGGTGGCGTCCAAAAGGGAAAAAGATAGAGCAAAAGAGTCGCCAATAAGTTTTTTAGGAACTTGTAAACCGTTCACGAGGTGAAGGTTACACCCCTTAACGATCCAAGAGATCGTCAACTCCATAAGGTCATTAACCAAATAAGGGTTCGGGGATGAAGGTACAAATCCGACTTAAAAGAGATTGAACCTGCCCTAATAATAGGCTTCTACTTTATTCTGATCGTATTCATGTGCGCTTTTTGATTAACATGGAATCAATAGGATTAACCCTAAACCTGTTTAATCTATGTTGGTTGAATATTAATGCACAAATAAACCTATTATTGGCGATCACTTGAAATTATAATCAAATTAAACCTAGCAAGATTAATAATTATCTTATTAAGCGTGATTACAAATACCAATTCCCTTTAAACATGCAATAAAGGCGTGATCAAGCAATAATAATAAAAAATCAAGCAACATAATAATAATAATCATAAAATAATAATCATGAACAATGACGAATATCATAATCATAGCAATCATAATTAATAATAATCATAATTATCACAATTATAACAATATTCATGTTAAAGCATAATAAAAGTAAGATCCTAGGCGTGATACTAACAAGATTAATAACAAACCCTAGCATGTCACTAAGCAATAAAAATCAAATCTTTAGCCCTAACATGATACTAACAATCATAAATACTAGGAAGAACGTAAGAAGCATCGCAGGAATCATATTAAACATTAAAAGTACCCTAGACATGATACTAGGAACATAATAACAATATAAACATGATTATAATATCATAATATCAATTAATCAATTAAAGTACTTACTTTGATGCCTCGTACCTCTTTCTAATAACAAAATACACACGTTAGTAACTTCAAGGAAAATAATAATCAAACAATTAAATTAAATAATTGAAATAGAGATTTGGGACAAAACCCTCAGAAATTAAAACCTTTCACGTCTAGGGCGAAGACAACTTCGAATATGGCTAGGTGTTTCTAGATCTTGTGAATGCGAAATTTTGTATGAGAACACAAAGTTATGGGAAAGATGAAAGAATGAACGATCAAAAGATTTAAAGAATGCTAATGCATGAATGATTTAACTTGCGAATGAAAACTGATTGTTTATGAATGTAGATGATTGAAAACGGAGTTTTTAATACGATATTTATAGAGAAAATCAGCCAAAAAAGATAATTTAACAAAACAGAGTCCGACGCTCAGGAAACAGAGCTGGCGCCAGGCACCAGCCTTAGCGCCAGGCGCCAATGGCTAGCGCCAAGCGCCAGGCCTGGTTCCAGGCGCCAAGGCCTGGGGTTGGACGCCAAGCTTGATTTCGACGCGTTTTTTGAAAATCTGATGAATTTACCGTACTGGAGGATAAAATAATATAATTTCTTCGAAAATGCCATTTGATTTTGATTAAAACTCTGAAAAGTCAACAAAGTCAACTTATCAATGCTAATTGAATTAGGAATGAAAAGAACCTTCTAGAAGAATCTAGAAGACTAAAACCATTCCTAATTGCATTAGGAATGATAAATCATATTAGGCCCTCCCCAAGATCATTGGGCCGCACATAAAGCTCAAACCGGGCCCAATTTAGTAAATTGGCCATAACTTCCTCAATATTCATCGGAATTGGGCTTATAATATATCGTTGGAAAGGTCTTTGCAAGCCCCATCCAACTACACCATTATTGGACCCATATCATTGACCAACTAAACTGGATTGGCTGTTTTCTTAAAATAAAGTTTTCAAAAACAGAGAGAAGAGAAAAGAAATAAAAACTTTCCGCAACACTAGACTTTTCCACACTTTTGTTTCATTCAATTATGATTCGACGTGAAAGGTACTCATCACTGGGTTTGGTTTTGGGGAGACACAAATGGGTGTCTACGACAGGCGACCGAGCTCTGCTCCTCTAATAAATAGTCGGACTCTAAGAAGTCTGACTGACAGAAGGAGAGTCGGCCTGCTCAGCCGTGTCTAAAACAAGAAGAGAGCAAAAAGAAAAAACAGATCTGGGCTGTTGATAACTCCTATCAGCTGGCTTAGAAGAAAAAGAAAGAGTGGAAGCCGTACGTTCAAAGGTACGAGTTCCACAAGGACAGCTACTCCATCCTCATGGAGATTAAGGATCGGCTGACTCTAGAGAAGCCGACTCCTATGAAAGGTTTCCCTGAAAATCGGAACAAGAACAAGCACTATCACTATCCGCCTTCCCTGAAGTCATCACCACCAGAAGGACAAAGGCAAAGTCCGTCGGCCGCATGATGACCCTGTGGTCATAGAACGTAAAGTGGCCAACCAATTGGTTGGTCGCATCTTAATTGACACAGGAAGCTCCTCAGACATCATCAGCCGCAAATGTCTATCCAACCTCAAATACAGGCTGGATAGTATGAAGGATGTCTCCCATCCCCTTGTGGGTTTTGGGGAAGGAGTTGTGCATCCAGTCGGATGCATTGATTTGCCCATCCGATTGCAGAAAAAATGTAGCGGTTGGCACATGACCATCCGGTTCCTGGTGGTCGAAGAGCTGACCGCCTACAATCTTATCCTTCGTCGACCCACTCTTAACGAGTGCAAGGCAGTCATCATTCCTACTCTCATGCTTGTCAAGTATGAGAAGGATGATGGGACTGTTGGCTCCCTGAACGGGGACCAGAAGACGGCTCATGAATGCTATCTCTCGGACGTCAAGCCTTCGACAACTGCAGCCGGTCAGGGCAAAGAGCCAATAGACCTTGATGATATCAAGGATGACCATTCGACCCCAGAAGCTGCCAAGAAAAGAAAGCATAATCAGCTGGTGGTGGTAAAAAAAGAGAAGCAATAGCAATCGCTGATCGGGGAACGGTCAGACGACCTCCATCCCCAGCCGGCTAATGAAAACATTGATATTCCTCTGGACGACAGTCGGCCAAAGCGAACTGTTAAGATTGGGATGGCTGCTTTTTCTAAGTTGGGAGCAAGTTTGCTCCAACTGCTAAAAGAATTCAAAGACATCATTGCCTTTGAAGTGGAAGAGATGCCAAGCATCTAGCCGGATCTTGCTGTCCACAAATTTGCTATGGATCCTAAAAAGAAACCCATTCGGCAAAAGAAAAGAAACCATGGCGAGGAAAGAAGTCAGGCGGCAGCCACCGATGTTAAAAAGCTATTAGACGCTGGGTTCATTCGGCTATGTAACTTCCCTGAATGGGTTGCAAATGTTGTGCTTGTAACGAAGCCGAATGGTACCTGGCACATGTGTGTGGATTACACTGACTTAAACAGAGCATGTTTGAAGGATAGCTATCCACTTCCAAAAATCGACAGTTTGGTCGACTCAACAGCCGGACATGCCCTGATGAGCTTCAAGGACGCCTATTTATGCTTTCATTAGATTCCCCTGTGGAAAAAAGATCAAGAGAAGAAGACATTCGTCACTAATCAAGGGTTATTCTATTACAATGTGATGTCGTTTGGTTTAAAGAATGCGCCTGCTACTTTCCAACGCATGATTAATACAGTCTTCGTTAATCAAATTGGGAGGAATGTGGAGGCGTACATTAATGATATGATAGTCAAATCCAAACAACAGGCAGATCACCTTGCTAACCTCCGAGAAACATTCGCCACACTCAGGCGGTACAAGGTCATGCTTAATCCAAAAAAGTGTCTTTGGTGTTGAGTCTGGAAAGTTTCTCGGATTCTTGATTGACCAAAGGGGGATAGAGACCAACCCTTAAAAAATACAGGCGGTAATTGACATGCAGTTGCCTCGTACTGTGAAGGAAGTCCAAAAATTAATAGGTTGTTTGGTATCTCTGGGAAGATCTCTCAGTCGGTTAGCCGACAAGTGCTTCTACTTCTTCCAGGCGATTAAGAAGAAGACTAGATTTGAATGGGGGGATGATGCTGAGGCGGCCTTCCAAAAGCTAAAAACGCATCTGTACTCTTTGCCAAGGTTGGTCTGCCCCTTGTTCAAAGAGGCGCTGTATATGTATCTGGCTATTTCATATCATGCCCTCAGTGACGTTCTCTTAGCTGAAAGAGACGACATCCAGCTCCTGGTCTACTTCATTAGCCACGTTCTTAGAAACGCGGCACTTTGGTACCCCATGGTCGAAAATTTTGGTCTCGCCCTTTACATGGTTGTTAAGGAGTTGAAACCTTACTTCTTGGCATATCCGGTCACGGTATACACGGACCAACCGATTAAGCGGCCAATGACGACCCTGGACTCTTCTGGCCGAATGCTCAAATCGGCTATTGAGTTGCAGGGACAGGGAATCACTTTCAAACCAAGGAATTCAATAAAGGGGCAAGCGTTCACTGACTTTATTGTTGAAATGACAAGGCCGGCCGAGATGGACAATTTCAATCAGGTTTGGAAAGTGTTTGTGGACGAGAGTTCCACGATGAACGGATGTGGTGCAGGCGTAATTTGTCAGTCTCCTGAGGGGGACAAATATGAATATGCACTATTGTTCAAGTTCCCGATCTCAAATAATGAGGCCGAGTATGAAGCCCTGCTAGCCGGCATCCCGATGTGCAAGGCGGTAGGGGCAACGAGAATTGACGCCTGCTCTGACTTGCAATTGGTCGTTAGCCAGTACAATGGTGTCTATGAAGCCACCCATCTGGTTATGATCAAATACATGTAGGTGATCAAGGCTGAAGCTAGGACACTTGAAGACTTCAATTTAAGTCAAGTGCCCAGATCAGCAAACAATCAGGCGGATGCTCTGTCCAAACTGGCGTCATCCACCTTCTGTGAAACGCCTCGTGACAAGGGGTCGGACTAGGTCGTTGAAACTAAACCTACCGTAGGCCAAACAAAATTTGTAATCTCTCAACACACCCGTATAAAAGTATAATGGTAAGTTGAGGATCGAACCACTAAGGAATGGAGGGCGATCTTATATTGTCAAGTCAAGCTATTCCATAAAGGTTAGGTAAGGGTGTGAATGCTAAACAACTAAACAAGCTAGGTTAGGAAAAATGTAATAAACACCAGGGCTCAAGGTCAACATATACTTGTAACGGATTCCAGTAATTGGGAAAGAGGTGACTAAGTCGAGTGATGCGTGGGAAAACCAATCATGCAACCAAAAGAGCATATCAAGCCATTTTCCTAGAGGTCTAACTAGCGCCAACTACGATAAACTCTAGCTAAGAACGTCACAAGACACCTCAATCGTTAAATGCAAGACACAAATCAATGGTCCGTATCAATGTGAACCTACAATGCAATCTAGTGTGAATAACTAGGGTAATCAAGCCTAAATTAAACACACACATGCACATAATCAATTAACCAATTTAATCACATCATCAACTCCATCAATTTCCTCAAATTAACATCAATACATTACTCATATATATGCTTCACCATTACTTTAGCAATCAAACTACTCACAATCCATAGAAATCAAGATCAAAACAAAGCTAAACAACAAATTCATCATGATCAAATTAAACAAACTAAAATCAAATCACAAATCAATCAAACTTGAACATTCAACAAAACAATTGAAATCAAACTAAAGATCAAACTAAAAATTGAATTAAAGAAAAGGAATCCTTACAAACTTGATCAAAAATCAAAGGAAATGGAGAAATCTTCAATCATCAACAATCCACCATGAAATTCCCTCACTAAACCCTAGAGTTTCTCTCTCTAAAAATCTCTCTAATTTGATCTAAAACTAACTCTAATTCCATCCTCATCATTCCCTTTCTAAAAATAGAAGGAAAAACTATAAATAAGAAAGATACAAAAGAAGAGTTAGTTAGATCGTCCCAAAAGAAACCCCGGAAGGTGTGGTCGCATCAAGGGAGAGGCGCGACAGCGAGAAAATGGGTACGGAACAGGGGCCTAGGAAGGCGCGCCCGCGCCAACCAGGTGCGCGACCGCACCACCCTCGTGCGCGCCTGCACCTGGCAGCAGGGGAGCAATCCTCTTCTTCGTCCTAGCTCATCCTTGTGCGCTCGTCTTGGTGATGATAAACACTAAGGTAGGCAGTCTTGAAATGGCCATTTTTACTTGCTTTTTGAATGTTATACAATTACACATCTTCCAATCCCAGGGTTAATTGAATGTGGGTTGAAGAAATGAAGGCAAAACGTTAGATGAGGCTCAAAATGGTTGATGAAGAAATGGAATGTGATTGAACGGTTAACAGGGAATGACATGGTTGCAAAGGTGCCTCAAGTCATTGGTGTACCTTGGGTTTAGTTTGGTAATTGATTTTTTTTTTTTTATATTAAGAATGAATGAATGAATGAAAAATTCTATGATCGAGATGTAAAGGAAAATTGCTCATTTTATTAATGGAAAAGGTGAACGAAACACATGAAACATATAAAAAAATTCAAAGTGGAAAACCTAAGCTAGACATGAATGGGGGAATGGAGAAGAATGATAAAGAAAGAAATCATGAAATCTTGCACGAAGGATCTGTGTGCCTTGTATTCATTACTTCTTGCCGCCTGGAGGGACAGGAAGTTTGTTTGCATCCATCAAGTCTTGAATGACGTCCTTCAAATTCCAACATTGCTCCGTAGTGTGGCCCCTTCCTTGATGGTACTTGCAATAGGCATTGGGATTCCATTTGGCGCTCCTTTCTTCAGGTTTTAGCTCTGGAAATGGCCCAATAGGTGTGATCAAGCCTTGACTGTAAAAGGCGATCAAAGGCCGCATCATAAGTCATTCCTAAAGGAGTGTAAGTTCTTTTCTTCTTGGGCAATGGAGTATCAAGAGCTAACACTTCATTGAGATCAACTTGGCTTATATTGTTGGTAGTATTTTCGTGCTTAGAAGATGAAGAAGAAGGATGGTCGTTCTTCTTGTTTTTCCAAGTGTTATTATTGTTACTACCAGCAGTCTTTATTAGCTCATCCTCGATATTGATGCCGATGTCGTATACAGCTTCGAAAGTGTTCAGTGGAAGAAATTTGAGATGTTCCCTATATTTATGAGTCAGATTTTGAATAAAGAGGCGAACCATCTTTCTTTCTTTGGGGGGATCTACCAAGAGTGAAGCTGTTTCCCTCCACCTGTTCAGGTAAGCGGTGAAGCCTTCATTCTCTTTCTGTTTGAGAATGGAGAGTTCACGTTCAGAAGTTTTAGTTTGAATGTTACACTTGTAACGATTCATGAAACTGTCGGTGACATTTTGCCAAGTCGCAGTATGCTTAACATCTAAGGAATAAAACCATTGTTGGCAAGCATGTTCTAAGGAGAGAGGGAACACCGTAGGGAAGAGTGTTACGTCCAATCCCTTAAGATCCATGGTTGCAGAGAATGCCTTCAAATGGAATATTGGATTGTCAGTAGGCTTGAACTTTGGAATATCAGCAGTGGAGAACTTTTTAGGGAGTCTGTCCTTCACATCCAAAGAAGTGGGAGGTCGTTCCACATAAGTGAAATCCTCAGAAATCTTACTCATTTGTTCCTTCAGTTTGTCAAGGGTGGAAACAGTGACCTTGTTTTGTTCCATGGTAGTGATCCTAGTGGTAAGGGTTTGCATCATGGAAGACAGTGCCTCGATGGATTTGTTGATGTTCTCAATATCTTCTTTAGTGGCCATTGAAAGGTGATGAGTAATGGAGATGGCAAAGTTCTCTTTGAACGCTTATTAGATCTGAGAGATTGTTGCGGTAATGACTCGAACCGTATTAATCTATCCCTGTTCCTTGACCAAGTACTGTGAAATAAAATAATTCACTTAATTGTTTGACTCATTGCTCAAGATAGGAAAGGAAGGAAAAAATGGACATTTGAAAACAGGTGAGAAAACTCCACTCATTTTTTTTTATTATGACGAAAAAAGGGTGCATGAACCTAATATACGATCATAAATGACCTGGTGCACGACTCGAGTCAGAGCATAAAGAAAGTGTGTGGACTATACTTGACTCGTGAGTGACTAAGTGATGTCATAAGACTCGTGGTATGATCGTATGGCTAGACATGTGAACAATAACCAAAATGACTGACGCGAGGACCAAATTAACAAGGAAGACTTAAAAAAAAGCTGGCTGGACTTATTTCAAGGGCACCGTGACACGGAAGACTGTACCGTGTCACGTGACGAGCTGTCGTGACGCGGTGGTTTTTTTTTTTTTTTGCAGGTCCACCGTGCCATGGTGGACTGTGCCGTGACATGGTGGACAGTCCCGTGTCGCGGTAACCATTCCCGTGCCACGGTGGACGCTGACGTGGCACGGGAATTTATTTATTTATTTATTTTTTTTTTGCAGGTCCACCGTGCCACGGTGGACTGTGCCGTGACACGGTGGATAGTCCCGTGTCGCGGCAACCATTCCCGTGGCACGGGAATTTTTAATTTTTTTTTTTTTTTGCTGCAAGTCCACCGCGCCACGGTGGACTGTGCCGTGACACGGTGGATAGTCCCGTGTCGCGGCACCCATTCCCGTGCCACGGTGGATGCTGACGTGACACAGGAATTTTATTTATTTATTTATTTATTTATTTATTTTTTAAAAAAATCTATAATTTTTAAATTCTACTTGTTTATTTTTAAAGGGAGGATACCATCCGACTTACTCTGAAAAAAAAAGACACAAAAAACAAGACTACCCTAAAATACGGTCAAAAAGTAGTGCATGACTAAAGAAAAAAGTGTGTGAACACGATATGTGAGTGACTAGGTGAGGTTATGGACGCGTGTTTTGACCGTACAATTAGACATGACACCAAACCGGACACAGCATCCACATACGTACGCACAAGAATAAAAAAAAAATGACAGGACACTTTTCCTGGGCACTGTGTCACGGTGCAAACTGTCGTGACACGGTGCAGTCTACCGTTAGACGGTAGTGAGCCCCGTGTCACGTTAATGTTCACCGTGGCGCGGCAGAACATGTCGTGACACGGTGCGCAGTTCCAGGTCAGTTTTGTGTTTTTTCCAGATTTTGACCGATTTTAGGTCCGTACTAATTACAATGTGAGAATAAAAACTCTCGGTCATAGGTTAAACAAAAGAGAAAACACATAAAGGTTAGCACCAAACAACCACATAGCATTTAGGCACTATGTTCGCAACCTAGAGTCAAGATCTATGTTCAACTATTGGTCAAGCTTTGGGTGTCAAAAGGGTACCATGGTTAAGAGTTTGGACGCGTTAGCAAGGCAGCCTCCCTTGAGGGTGTATGCCAACGGGCGGCTCCGCGAGTTCGTGATGAAATCGAACTCGACTCCATGGTTTGGGTGGATTTAATAACTCGGATGAACCCTTATTGCCATGAGCGTTTTTGGGTTGATAGAGCTTAAATCCCCCGGGGCTAAGACGCATGTAGAACACATACGTTTTTTCAGAAAAATCGAAGGAAATCGACTGTGAGGAAAGAAAATAAGCCACCAGACTGATTTTAAGACTGCCGTGACACGGCAAAAATTCCCGTGTCACGGTACTGTGCACCGTCAGACGATGCACTGTACCGTGACACGACAGATTTTGCCGTGGCACGGCAGTCAGAAAATCTAACTGGTGCCCTGTTTTCCTTCGCGCGCAACCAAGTTATCTAATTTTTCCTACGGGACAGACCTGAATGCGACGTTAAAACGTCTATGCAGATGCAAAAATGCCAAATTAATCACAGGAATATTTTTTCAAGAATCTTTCAAGTCTCATCCACTCATCTTAATTAAATACCGATCACTCAAATCGATAAGTAATTAAGAATCCTCCCTAGTGGAGTCGCCAAATTGTAGGCGTCGCTCGAACTGCGCCTACGTTAAAGCATGTGGTGAATATGCTTGGCACTCATAGGAAGTGGGAATTGACATATACGATTAGGGACAAGGAAAGTAGGGAGCCGCCAACAAGTTTTTAAGGAACTTGTAAACCGTTCACGGATCGTAAAAGGCAACCACGATAAGGGACAACGATAGGCAACAACGATTGACCCGTGAAGGTTACACCCCATTCATAATCCATGAGATTACTAACTCCATATGGTTCGGAACCACGAAAGGAGTATCGGGGATGATGGTACGAAGTGAGTCATGGAGTCACATTCGCCTGTATTGGCCTCTACTCGATTCTTATAGTGAAAAGTGATTCCTGCGATCTCAAAGGCATACAAACAAAGATTCAATTCGCTCCAAACTATTATTTAACTAAATTGGTTTAATATTAATGCACACATAATTCTAAAATATTGGTGATCACTTCAATTAATAATAAGATTAAAAGGACCCTAAACCGGTTGTCCAAATTATCTTATTAGGCGTGATTTTCAATTACATATTCCCTTTAAACATGCAATATGGTGATCATAATAAAAATAGTAGAACAAAATTAATATTAAAACCAAATTAATCACAATTCCAACAACATAAAATCGTTAGAAAAATAATAAAAATAAAAGGAGCATGATCCTTACTTTGATTCTGTTTGGTTGCAACTACAAAATAATAAACGAGTTAGTAACTTCAAGGAAATAATAAAACAATAATTAAATTAAATTAAATAAAATAGAGTTGATTTGGGGCCAAACCCTCAAACAGTTCTACCTTTCACGCCTTGGCTTAAGGACAGAACCACGAGTAAAATATGGACCCCTTTGAGTGCTTGAGGGAGGAATTTTGAAGTGTAAAGGGTAGGCTAGTGTTTCGGCTAAAGCATAGAATTACTCAGTGCCCCGTTCATCAGAAATGAGGGGGTATTTATAGGAAAAATGTGCTGAGGGAGCACACGGAACCCTAAAATGATAAAAACCCTAAAAAAGTATCCCGTGACACGGTCAAACTGTACCGTGACACGGGAAGCTCCACCGTCAGACAGTACACTTTCCGTGACACGGTACATTTTTGGTGTGACGCGGGAAATTTTCAGAAAACGGGATAAAAAACGCGTTAAGGGTTTACGCGGAAAAGACACGGAATGTCCCGTGTCATGGCAGACCTCTCGTGTCACGGGAAATCCCACCGTCAGAAGGGAAGGATTCCCGTGACACGGTAGGTACCTGCCGTGGCGCGGGAAATTCCAGCCTGCTTTTCCGTCTAAATACATTTTTAACCCTAATTTCCTTCGGCATTTTAAGTGCCGATTGATAATTTCGGGCCTTTTCTGACTTATTATTATTCGGGCTAAAATAAGAAAATATTTAAATAAAAATAATTAAAGGGTTTGGGCCAAAAATAAATAATAAAACAATAAAATAAAAAAGGCTTGGGCTAAAAATTAATTAATAAGTTTGGGCTGAAATTAAAACTATGCTTTTACAAAACATCAAGACTAATCCATTGACTGTTCAAAAATATGAATTTAATAAAATACGATTTTTTAAGCACTCTCGGGATTAAATACTAAACCCAACCAATAGTGGCGGTGAAAGGTTGTTCATCATCGGGTTTGGTTTTGGGGAGACATTTTTAGGTGTCTACAACTTACAAAGAGACTACACTGCAAATGAATGAAAATCTTTCTCAAGCAATCAAGGTATGCACATTCCAAGATATCCAAGGTTGATTGAAACACAGGGTATGCTAAGCATAGGAACTAGACATCTCAATCCACGTTCATCCCAATCAATCTTACCGCGTTCTCCCCACTAGTCTCAAATCTTCCCTTAGTGAGCATCCCAATGATTCCTCGAAGGAACTGGAAAAAGAGATTTATTTAGGCTACTCGACATCTTGAATATGCATCCCCTTTCCTTAAGCAATGACCCATGATTCCCTCCCCCGAATAGTGACTCAACTTCTAGGTCGAAAGGGCTTTCCCAAAGGTTGTAACGTAAGGCATAAAGGGTGAAGGTAAGCTAAAATTTAAAATTTGGCGGTTTACCTAAATTGTGAAGCAAAGATTGCGCATATTTTTACACCATAACCAAGTAATCACCAAACAAAAACAACAACAGCCCCAAGCTTATTCAAAGCTATAAATCACAAACATATACACAAAAAGCGTGAGAACGCTTCCCCCCAAGCTTAAATGGAGCATTGTCCTCAATGCTCAAAAAGGGAGAATACTCACATCAAAAGATTTTTGGATTTTTTTTTATTAATAGTGCTCTGTCCTCGCCTCTTTTAACTTTGGACGGCTTTTTCAATTTTGCACTTGTTAGTCCATACCTTTTATAACTTAGGACGGCTTTTACTCAAACACATTTGCCATTATTCACATTAAAAACATAACACAAACTTGCTTCAAAGAAACCAATTATCCCAACTTCTCCACCACAAACTCCATCAAGAATTATCAATTGCTTCACAAAAACAAGAAAAGAAAGAAAATGAAACAAAAGGCCAAAGATCTAAAGATGTGGCTTGAAAAGAAGGTAATAGGATCAAATGGTTGCAAGAAGGAAAATGTAAACCCAAAAACAAAGATGAAACAAACTATTATAAAAATGAAAAATACCACCCCAAAAAGATGCCTTTCTCCTCCCTAGGTATCTCGGTCTCGGGTTTAAGAATCATAAATCAAGCTTTATAGATTAGGTCCATAATGGTCAAGGATCCACGCCGCTCATACAAAATAGGTTGAAGGCTTGAAAAACAATGAACCTCACATGGATGTAGCAAAAACTCACTAGTGGTGTCAAATCGACTATGAGGAGCAACTACCAACATGCCACAAACAAGTAGAATCCGGCTTCATGATCCACCTAGTTCAAACCAACTACCCTAGCATACACCTATCCTAGAGTCAACCAAGCATAGTCTCAAACCGTGCATACCTTTACTACCTAGGAAGAAATTCATTCAAAAGACAAAGTCCAATTTATAAAGTCCAATTCATAAGGAAAAAAAAAGGGGTGAAAAACAAGCCTCAAAAGCATACCACATACCAAGACAAGAACAAAGTAAAAATAAGGGAAAAGAAAAATAAAAGGAAAAGGAAAGCCATAGATAAAGGAAGAATAGGAAAAAAAATGAGAAAGTAACTAGAAAGCAAGTTAAACATATATATCCCAATCGACATACAAGTGAACGAATGACAACATCGTCATTGATCTCAAACACATTAAGTGTTAACAAGCAATCATCCTCGAACCGTTCAACTGCCCCTAAACTAAACCTAATCTATTCATCCAAAGAAAATAAAGAGAAAAATTAGAAAGGTCTCACCGGGCTATCCATGCTTAGCTAATAAATAAAGGCGATAGAAAGAACCACCTTTGGTGCGCTCCAAAATCATAAGCATCATCATATAGCCATGTGAGAATAAGGAAAGCAAAAGAAGCTCAATCACATCAAAAGCCGCAAGCACCTTCCCATTGCTCGTGCTCAATTGATGATATCCAACTGCAAGAATCCAGCCTATAAATCTAAAAGATAAATAAGTGAAAGAAAGAAAAGAAACTAAAAGAAAGAAAATTAAGAAAAAGTGAAAATAGAAAGAAAAGGGTTAGAAATCTCCGGGTTGCCTCCCGGGAAGTGCTTCCTTATGGTCCTAAGCTCGACCCTTCCTCCAAATCATGGAGGGTCAAAGAACACCACCTTCTTCAAAGTGGCGGAAGGAGCAAATTCCACTTCTCATTGTTGCTTGATGAGACCTCATTCAATAACTCCTCAAAAGCAAGCTTCTCTTTCCATAATCTCATTCTCTTTCTCTTTTTCCTAGAAGCTCGTGCTCTTTTCTTTGCCTTGTTCCTCTTTGTAGATGGTTTCACACCATTCACACTCTTAGGGTCATCGTCCTCCTCTTGAGGGTAGAGCTCAAACCAATGAGGAATGTCAATTTCCTCCTCGTCCATAAGCTTGGGAAACTTCATTTTCTCTTCACTAACCTTCTTGCAATCACAACTCAAAAGCACATCATCACAATTCTCAAGAACATTGTTAGTTGAAGAATCAATCATGCATACATTATCAATAGGGAGAGGGGAATTAACACACATAATCCCTTTCACAAGAGACAAAGACTCATGCATTGGTTTTAGCTCAAAACTTTCCTCATTCTTACGAACTCTCAAGGTAATACGACCTCCTTTGACATCTATTAAGGCTCCCGAAGTAGCTAAGAAAGGTCTTCCTAAAATGATAGGGATATGGTCATCTTCTGCAATCTCAAGCACAATGAAATCAACGGGAATGGTAAACTCTCCTATCTTAAGGGGAACATCCTCAACTCTCCCCTTTGGAAACTTAATAGACCGATCGGCCAATTGAAGGGTCATGTTGAATGGAAGGAGCTCACCTAGCTTAATTTTCTTGAAAACGGAATAAGGCATGATGCTAACACTAGCACCAAGATCACAACGGGCATTTTGGAATAATTTTCTTTTGATTTTGCAAGGTACGGAAAAATTTCCGGGATCTTTCAACTTTTGGGGTGAGTAATTATGAATAAAGGCACTACAACACTCCCCTAAATTCACCGGTTCCACCATATTGCAACCTCTCTTACCGCTCAAAATTTCCTTAAGAAACTTAGCATAGTTTGGCATTTGTTCTACCACATCGGTGAAAGGAAGAGTAAGAAGAAGTTGCTTAAGCATCTCCATGAATTTCCCAAATTGCTCATCCAATTTGTGCCTATTATACTTTTGGGGATAAGGAAGTCTAGGTTTGTAAACCTCATCTTGCTTCCTCTCTTTCTCCTTAGGCTTATCATTGGAATTCTCACTCATCTTGCTAGAGTCTTTATGCTTATTCCCTTCATTCAAATCACTTTCCTTTTCACCCTCCTTACTTTTCCTAGGAACACTCTCTTTAATGACCTTACCACTCCTAGTGGTGATAGCACACATCGGATCCCTAGGGTCAATTTCTTACGATGGTAAAGAAGGAGGACTAGCACAATCTCTTAAAGGGTTGGCTAGTTGAATGATTTGGTTCTCAAGCATCTTTCCATGAGTAAATAGGACCTCAAACATTTTGTTACAAGACAATGTGAATTCATTCAACTTCTCGAATTAAGCCATTATGAAATTCTATAGCCTATTCATTTGAGATTGTTGAGCATAGAAATCATCACCTTGGTTTTGAGTCTTTGGAGTAAATTGAGGTGGGGTACCTCTTTGAACATCATTTTGAAAATCTCCCCTACTTTGATTACTCCAATTACCCCTACCATGATTTTGGCCAGAATTTTGATTATGGTTACCATAACCTTGGTTATGATCCCCATATTCTTGGCCATGGCTTTGATCGTTATAACCAAAGTTGTTAGGTTACCACAAAACTCTTGGGTCACATGGTTACCATAACCACTATTTTGGTTATAATTATCATAGCTCCCATGATTGTGATAATTTCTATTCCCAACATTCTTTTGAGCATTAAATCTAGGTCCAAAATCATTATTATCAACACAATTCACATGCACATTCTCATATCCATCATATCAATCACAAGGAACATTGGAGCAATTAGAAGCATCATGATCATTCTTTCCACATAAATCACAAACCAATCATTTTCTTATCATGAAACAAGAAGAAAAAATAGGGTTAGAGTAGGAAGATGTACCTCTCCCCTTAAAATGGGAGGGAAGAATAAAAGCTTGTGAATGACTCTCAAGCTTAGTCTTGAGAGAAATCACCTCCTTTCCTATCTCCGAGACCAATGTGGACAAATTGTTGACAACATTAGATTGATCGATTGAGCCACTGGTGCTTGTCGATTCCATCTCTACATCATGTCAATTCATGTAGTTCCTTACTACATCATCCATTACATCCACAACCTCTTTTCTGTCTTGTTCATAATCGGCCCTCCAGCTCCGACATCAAGGCTCGATCTACCGTGAGAGCTAAAACCACCATAGAAAATTTGTATGACTTGATAGGTTGGAATTATGTGGTGAGGGCATTCCCTTTGGTAATCCTTGTACCTCTTCCATGCTTCATAGAGGTTCTCTCTAGAAAATTTCTTGAAACTTTGGATTAAGGCTCTAGCCTCCGCCGTCTTCTTTAGTTGGTAGAAACGGGACAAGAAAGACTTGATAACTTCATCCCATGTCCTTAGGGACCTTGGCTTTACCTCCTTGTCCAACCACTCTAAGGCTCTCCCTATGAGAGAAAAGGGAAACAACTTGAGCCTTATATACTCTTGAGCAACTCTGGCTTCCATAATTGTATTGCAATACTTCTCGAAAACTTTGAGATGGTTGAGAGGGCTTTCACTTGTTGTACCACCATATTGTTTCCTTTCGATCAAGGTGATCATTGCCGACTTGATTTCAAAAGCACCATCCGAAATCAATAAAGGAGCAATCCCGCTCTCAAACTTGTAAGCACTTGGAGTGCCCAACTCTTTCAATGTGATCCTTTGAGCTTCTCCCATGTTCTCTTGCACACACAATCTCAAAAAAAATTATTAGTAGCAGAGCTACAAATGTAGACTAAAGTAAAATCTTTTTGTGTTTTTGAATAAGGTGGAATAGACTCAATAACAATATACAATCACAACGCCATTCCCCGGCAACAGCCAAATTTGACAAGGGGTCGAACTAGGTCGTTGAAACTAACCCTACCCTAGGCCATACAAAATTTTTAGTCTCTCAACACACCCTTATACAAGTATAATGGTAAGTCGAGGGTTGAACCACTAAGGAATGGAGGGCGATCTTATATTGTCAAGTCAAGCTATTCCGGAAAGGTTAGGTAAGGGTGTGAATGCTAAACAACTAAACAAGCTAGGTTGGGACAAATGTAATAAACACTAGGGCTCGAGATCCAGATATACTTGTAACGGATTCCGCTAATTGGGAAAGAGTTGACTAAGTTGAGTGATGCGAGGGAAAACCAATCATGCAACCAAAAGAGCATATAAAGCTATTTTCCTAGAGGTCTAACTAGCGTCAACTACGATAAACTCTAGCTAGGAACGTCACAAGACACCTCAATCATTAAATGAGAGCCACAAATCAATGGTCTGTATCAATGTGAACCTACAATGCAATCTAGTGTTAATAACTAGGGTGATCAAGCCTAAATCAAACACACACATGCACATAATCAATTAACCAATTTAATCACA
The DNA here is from genome assembly GCF_948465745.1 of Chenopodium album. NCBI lineage: Eukaryota > Viridiplantae > Streptophyta > Magnoliopsida > Caryophyllales > Amaranthaceae > Chenopodium > Chenopodium album. The sequence goes on from NC_137838.1 coordinate 46,322,109, forward strand.
TCATCAACTCCATCAATTTCCCCAAAATAACATCATTCCATTACTCATATATGCTTCACCATTACCCTAGCAATCAAACTACTCACAATCCATCGAAATCAAGATCAAAACAAAGCTAAAAAACAAATTCATCATGATCAAATTAAACAAACTAAAATCAGATCACAAATCAATCAAACTTGAACATTCAACAAAACAATTGAAATCAAACTAAAGATCAAATTAAAGATTGAATTAAAGAAAAGGAATCCTTACAAACTTGATTTAAAATCAAAGGAAATGGAGAAATCTTCAATCATCAACAATCCACCATGAAATTCTCTCACTAAAACCTAGAGTTTCTCTCTCTAAAAATCTCTCTAATTTGATCTAAAACTAATTATAATTCTATCCTCTTCATTCTCTTTCTAAAAATAGAAGGAAAACTATATATAGGAAACATACAAAAGAAGAGTTAGTTAGATTGTCCCAAAAGAAACCCCGGAAGGTGCGGTCGCATCAAGGGAGAGGCGCAGCTGCGAGAAAATGGGTACTGAACAGGGGCCTAGGCAGGCGCGCCCGCGCCACCCAGGTGCGCGGCCGCAACACCCTCGTTCGCGCCCGCACCTGCCAGTAGGGGAGCAATCCTCATCTTCGTCCTAGCTCATCCTCGTGCGCTCGTCTTGGTGATGATGATGAACACTAAGGTAGGCAGTCTTAAAATGACCATTTTGGTGGGTTTATGCCAAAGATGATGCCCCCACCGCATGCATGCACCAATCTCATGAACTTGCTCCTTGCATTCCTTCAAACTTGAGCTCCAAATGACAAGCAAGAGGCATCCAAAATGATGAGAAATATGAGAGGAAGGGTCGGGAATCCTCGGAACACGATCATAACCTGAAAATACACGAAAACAAGCAAATAAAAGGGAAAAGGACCAAATAAACAAAGAAATGCACAAAGAAAGAAAACTAAGGAAAGCACAAACTAAAGAAATAAAGAACAAAATCATGGAAAACTAATGAAAAGAGCTATAAAAGAGCATGAAAATCATCCAAAAAGGAGCTAAATGAGTGTAATAAACGACACTCATCACCTCGATCAATCTTCTTGGAAATTATGGAAAAAAGAAGTATGTCTGATGAAGACCCCATTGGAGTACTTGACCGAAGCTCTTCCTGGATGGACAGCATCCGGGCATATATAATAGACGGCACCCTCCCAGATTCACCTCAGGAGGCGGCCATGCTGAAGAAACGGGCGGCAAGCTTTGAGATAAGACAAGGTGAGCTCTTCAAAGCAAGCTTCTTGAAACCTCTTTTGAAGTGTGTGACCCCAAAAAAGGGGCAAGAAGTTCTTGAAGAATTGCATGCCGGATACTGTGCCTCTCACGCAGGCGGAAAATCCTTAGCTGTCAGGGCCAGGCGGAATTACTTTTGGCCTACCCTTGAGGCGGATGCTATGGAGATGGTTAAAAATGTGACAAGTGTTAAAAATTTGGCAAGCTAATCCATCGTCCGGCCACCGACCTGACGGCAATCCATAGTCCTGTACCGTTTGCTTAATGGGGCATGGACATCCTAGGCCCATATACGACTGCTCCAATCGGCAAGCGCTACATCCTAGTGGCTGTGGACTACTTTACCAAATGGGTAGAGCTGGAGGCGGTCAAAAACATTAAGACAAAGGACGTCATTTCCTTCATCTGGAAGATTATCATCACCCGTTTTGGGGGGCCTATGTTTATGGTTTTTGATAATGGTCCTCAGTTTGAGACCCCCCAAATAAAGACTTGGCTGGGAGATCAGATAATCTCCAATTATTTCGCATCAATTGGTCGACCCCAAGCAAACGGTTAAGTCGAAGCCTTCAACAAGTTAATCTCAGACGGCATTAAGAAGAAAATTGAAAGAGCTGGCGACCTATGGGCGGATGATTTACCACACGTCCTATGGGCCATAAGAACAACACCGAAAGGGGTAACCGGAGAAACCCCATTTCTCATGGTGTATGGGGCAGAAGCTTTCTTGCCATTGAACACTATGAGCCGACTCTTTGGATTATGCTATATGATGAAGATGCAAACTGTGAGGCCATGCGCCTGGCATTCGACTCACTCCCAGATCACAGAGGCAATGCCGCCTTGCGCCATGAGATTTAGCGCCTGAGAATGGCTCGAGCTTACAATAAAAGAGTACACAAGCGCCCTTTAAAAGTTGGGGACTTTGTGTTACGTAAAATGGAGGCAGTCGGTGACAAAGGGGTAGAACTAGGTCGTCATCTAATTCTACCTCGGTCAAACTAAATTTGTAAACACTTAACAAACCTTATACAATTACGCGGTAAGGCAAGTGTCAAACCTAAAGGAATGAATTGGAACTAATGCTATAGTCTAATTTAAGCTAAATCGAAGAATATCAATGGTTGAGTTTTGTAACTAAGATAACAAAAATCAAGACAAATCAAGAATTCAATCAATATGCTAAACACTAGTGATATAGGTTCCACATGCAAGCTCAACAATCATTCTAATTGATAGATCACTCAATTGATTCAAACATTGCAAGGGACAAACAATAGTTGCAATCAAAGAAATTCAAAGGTTATATCCTATAAACCAAACTAGGGTTCACTATGAATGGCTAACAAGGAGAATCACAATCAAATTCAATCAATTAAAGCAATTCTCAAATCAAGGGTTCATGTCAGTTAAATTTGCAATGCAATCTAGATTAATCTTATAGGTTGATCACTCCTAGTCTAATTAATCACAAGCACAACTATGTGAACCAATTTAATTGAAACAATTCAATTAATCAATGATCATCAACTAACAAAAATCATAAATCAAGCATGTTTCCCCTTCTCCCTAGCAACTAATCTACTCGCTAATCATGGTGAAATTTAAAGCCAAAACAAATTCAATCACAAACATATTCATCTCAAGATAAATCAAAAGGAAATACAATCAATTAACAAATTCTCAAAACTAAATCAAAATCCAAACCAAACATTCAAGCATAAAAGAAAATTGCAATTTGTAGACACCTAAAAATGTCTCCCCAAAATCAAACCCGTTGATGAACGCCTTTCACCGCCATTATTAGTCGAGTTGAGTATTTAATCTTTGTAGTGCTTAAGTCCATGTTTCTACCCAATACATTTCATAAACCAATCCATTTCCTAGCTCATTTCCCTAAACCATAACTTACTTTCCACTTTCCATATCCACATTACAAAACCGAGCTGAACTGATTTTATGGCTATATAATTTTGATCCAATTATTATTTGGTTGGATAGTTCTTTCAATAAGCTTTCCAACCATATATCATAAGCCCAATTTCGAGCTGTAACGAAAAAGATATGAGCAAAACACTAAATTTGGCCCAAAAGCAACACCCTTCTACTAAAATGGCCATATCATATAATATACAAATTATTTTGACCAGATTTTAATTGGGTTGGAAAGTAGACTTGATAAGCTTTCCAATGATATAATATATTCTTTATTCCGAGTTACGGATCAAAAGTTATGGTGATTTTAAAAACGCGTAAAAAACTGGAATTACCGCGCAGCAGCTAAAATGTCGTGACGCGGCAAGATCTGACGTGACACGGGAGAAATTCCCGTGACACGGTAATTTGGAGGGGATTTTCATTTTTTTAGTACCCCGTGACTTGGCATAAGTACCGTGACCCGGCGCCATATGCCGTGACACGGTGGACTTTGCCGCGTTACGACGTTTTCTGCCGTGTCACGGTGGGTTGCTGACGTGTCACGGTGCTTAAAACATCCCCGCGTCACGGGGAACTATGCCGCGACATGGGAATTACTGCCGTGTCACGGTAGGAATTCCCGTGTCACGGTGCCAGTGCTGTGACACGGGACAACTCCGTGTCTTTTCCGCGTAATCCCTTCACGCGTTTTTACTCCCGTAGGTCAAATATTTCCCGCGTCACTCAATTTTTCCCCGCGTCACGCTAATTTCCCCCGTGACACGGTAGAATCTGCCGTGTCGCGGTAGAATCTACCGTGTCGCGGTAGCCTTTTTTAGGGTTTTTGTCTTTTTAGGGTTCCGTGTGTTCCCTCTGCTCATTTTCCCTATAAATACCCACTCATTTCTGATGTACGGGGCACCGAGTAATTCTCTGATTTTATTTTCTCTCTTCTATGCTTTAGCCTAAACACTAGCCTACCCTTTTCACTTCAAAATTCCTTCTTCAAGCACTCAAAGGAGTCCATATTTTACTCGAGGTTCTGTCCTTAAGCCAAGGCGTGAAAGGTAGAACTTTTTGAGGGTTTGGCACCAAAATCAACATTATTTAATTTAATTTAATTTAATTATTGTTTATTTATTTCCTTGAAGTTACTAACTCGTTTATTATTTTGTAGTTGCAAACAAACAGAATCAAAGTAAGGATCATGCTCCTTTTATTTTTATTATTTTTCTAACGATTTTATGTTGTTGGAATTGTGATTAATTTGGTTTTAATATTAATGTTATTCTATTGATGACCATATTGCATGTTTAAAGGGAATATGTAATTGAAAATCACGCCTAATAAGATAATTCGGACAACCGGTTTAGGATCCTTTTTAATCTTATTATTAATTGAAGTGATCACCAAATTTTTAGAATTATGTGTTCATTAATCTTGAACCAATTTAGTTAAATAATAGTTTGGAGCGAATTGAATTATTTGTATGCCTTTGAGATCACAAGAATGCTTTTCAATATAAGAATCAAGTAGAGGCCAATACGGGCGAATGTGACTCCATGACTCACTTCGTACCATCATCCCCGATCCTCCTTTCGTGGTTCCGAACCTTATGGAGGTAGTAATCTCATGGATTATGAATGGGGTGTAACCTTCACGGATCAATCGTTGTTGCCTTCGTTGTCCCTTTGTCGTGGTTGCCTTTTATGATCCGTGAACGGTTTACAAGTTCCTTAAAATCTTGTTGGCGGCTCCCTACTTTCCTTGTCCCTAATCGTATATGTCAATTCCTACTTCCTATGAGTGCCAAGCATATTCACAACATGCTTTTATGTAGGCGCACTTCGAACGACGCCTACACAATTGAAGAAAATTCAAAGGAAAGAAATCTCACAAACTTTCATTGATATGAAGAAGAATTCCAAACTTGATTGAAGAAGCAATGTTGAATGACAAATCAAATCCAAGGATTACAATCTCTACTTTCTCTCTAACTTCTCTCTAGTTTCTCTCTCTAAAAACTAAGTAAATGAAATATTATCTAAAAAGTTAGCCTTCAAAAGGATTTACAAGAGTATTTATAGACAAAGAAGAAAAACTGATCGGCTGCGCCCTCTCCATGAAGATCCTGCGGGGGCGCAGAAATGGGTACGGAACCCATAACTAACTCCATGGGAAATCTGGGCAAGACCCGCGCTCGCGGCAAAGCCACCTGCGCCCGCGGCTTAGGGCGCGGCAGATGCCTTGTTCCAGGTGAAGCAGGGGGGTCGTGATCACTCTATTTGGAGCGATCTCTCCAGATTCTCCGCGCCTAGCGGCTAGGGCGTAGAGAGTTCCTGCCCAAAATGACCAAATCGATGCACTTAACCCGCGCCTTTGGCTCTCAGGATCCGCGCCTGCGGCAAAGAGAAGATGCGGAGCGCCCTCTCTGAGCCTTCTCCAAGCCCTATCTAAGATGATTGAATCTCATTTGCTTAGCTCTTTTTGCTCCTCTTGAATCCTTTGCGAAGCTAAGTCCTTAAGCACCTACAAGAGAAACCAAAGAGAGAAAATAGAAGAGAAAAAGAGCAATATAAAAGGAAAACACGAAGAAAAGCACATAAAGGAAAGTAAAACACGAAGAAAGAAGAAATAGAGAAATTTAAGGAGAAATGACCAAAATGATAAAAGAAAAGCATGAAAAATAAGGTGAAAACATCCTAAAACACTATCCTATGAGTGCCATAAATGACACTCATCAAATTCCCCCAAGAAAGACTTTTACTCGTCTCGAGCAAAACAAAAGCTAGAAAGGAATAAGGAGGGTTTATTTAGAAAGAAAAAGAGAGAAGAAAAATATACACTAAGACTCACCAACGTAGGAATCACGGTTGTTTTTAGCTACAACAAGCCCTTTAAACCCCAAAGTTGCCTATGAGGACGAGTGAGGTCTCGTAAGGGTTCCCTAAGAGTTTAACCCACAATTCTTTGAAATAAAATGAGGCAAAATCATTTAAAAAGAAAGAAGAAGGTAAAACAAAAATTCAAACAAATAACTCTTGACAGGGACTTTCGCAAACGATCAAATGCAAATGCATGAACACTTTTCTATATGAAATGGGTATGCATGCTTCAAGATATTCACGGTTGATTGAAACATAAGGTATGCTAAGCGTAGAGAACTAATGAGGCGCAATCCATTTTCATCCCAACCAATCTAGTCGCGTTCTCCCTATGGTTTCAAATCTTCCCTTAGTTAGCATCTCTATGGTTCCTTGAAGGAACCAGAAAAACAGTAGAATTTGAGGGTTTCTCGACATCTTGACCTTGCATCCCTTTTCCTTAGGCTTTAACTCATAATGCCCTCCCTCGGTATATGACTCAACCACTAGGTCTAAAGGACTTTCGCAAAGGTTGTAACGTAAGGGCAAAAGGTTAGGGGTAGGCTAAAATTTTAAAATTTGGTGGTTTCCCTAAAAGTGAAGCAAAGAAAGCACCTTTCTTAGAATTACAATCAAGTAGTCACCAAACAAAAACAAACTAACACTCCAAGCTTATTCAAAGATATATCAACAAGTATATATACAAAAAGCGTAAACGCTACTCCCCCTAGCTAAAAGGAAGCATTGTTCTTTAAGGTTTTTCTCATTATCATTACTGTTCTTCCTTTTTTTTTTTTTTTTTGTATTTTTGTATGCACATTTCTTTCAAAGCAATTGTCCATGCATATTTAACTTAGGACGACTTTTACAAATTTGCAATTGCATTGTCCTAGCCTTTTGTTTTACTTTGGACGGCTTTTACTTTATTCACTTGCCATTATTCACACAAATATCACAACATAAACTTGCTTTCAAGAGAACCAAATACTCAAACTTCTTCACCACAAACTCCAACAATAAAGATTAATTGCTTCACAAAAACCAATAATGGAAACAAAAATGAAACAAAAGGCTCAAGATCTAAACATGTGGCTTGAAAAGAAGGGAAAAGGCTCAAATGGTTAGCAAGAAGGAAAATATAAACCCAATGAACAAAAAAGAAAGAAAAATCCTAGAAGTGAAAAATTACCACCTCGAAAAGATGCCTTTGTCCTCCCTAGTTGGTTTGGTCTGGAGTTTGAGAATTGTGAGTCAAGATTCAAGATTAGGTATGCAAAGGTCAAGGATCCATGCCGCACAATCAATACATGATGAAGGCTTGAAAAAGAAAAATCTTCACAAGGTTGTAGCAAAAACTCACTAAAGGTGTCAAATCCACCAAAGGAAGCAACTCTTTCTTACCACAAACCAAAAGAATCCGGCTTCAAGGCCCCAAAAGGTCTAAACCGCTACCTTAGCATACCATATCCTAGTGTCAACCACAAATATTCTCAAAGCATGCACACCAATAAAACATAGGAAAGCATACATGCAAAGGCAAAATTACGAGTTGTAGAATGTCCAAAGAAAAGAGCTAAACAAGCAAAAAGAAAAAGAATAGCCTCAAAAATGTTTTATTTTTATTTAAAAGAAGGAAAAGAACTAAAAATCAAAATACAGAGAGAAAAGCACAAGAATGCAAGCAATTACAAGTAATACCCAATCGTCAAACAAGTGGTCAATCGGCAACAACGTCAATGACCCTAAACACGCTAGGTGTTACAAAGCAAACATCCTCGAACCATTCAACTCATCCTCAAGCTAATCCTAAACTAAGCCTCAAAGAAAAGAAAAGAAGAGATATAGAAAGATCTCACCGGGCTCCAAAGCTATGCTATATAATCAAGGTGAAAGAGCACCTTACAAATCGTTGAAATCCAAAACATAAGCAATAGAGCAAAGTGAGAAATAAAGAACTATATACAAAGAAAATTGTTAGTAACTTCCAAACAAACGCAAAGAAGAAAATACAGAAATAAAAATTATGGAAGTAAATAAAAAGCAAGTAGTAATAGCAATAGGACTAGTATCCGATGAGACATCAGACCGAAACAGTAACAGGAAATAAGATATCGGATAATCATCATCTGGAATCATCATAACAGAGATATAGAGAAACTCATCTGACATCGATCAGCAATCAAACAACAAGGCCAAAATTCGGCATAGAAATCAACAGAAGTACAACATCATCATCATAAAACCAAAGGACTCAGAAATCGATACTAGAAGCATACGAGACCAGGAATGAACTACAGCAGCAAGGGGGGAAACAAAGAAGCACAAAAACAAACGACATAGAACACCCCCAAGCTTAAAATGGGCTAACCCCCTAACTCTAAACCTAAAGACGCATAGGCAATAGAAAAACATCATATAAAGCACATAGGAAGGGGGGGCCATGGTAGAATCATTCCGCACTATGGTAAGGGCTAGAATGAGAACTCCCCTCACCAGTCTCCATCAAATGACTAGAGCTTGCCATCTCGCTCACCTCCATGGGAGCCTTACCCCTTAACCGACTTTCCCTCCAAATTTTATCAACCTCAAAATAATGAGATCAATTATCTAAGATCGGATCACCCGACCTACCCCACCTACCAAAAGTCTCGGGTTCCAGAAAAGGCGAAGGATTAGCAGGATCATATGCATAATCATAACCACCGGGCCTCCTATAATCGTAGGTGCTCGGAGTATTGCCTATGATAGAACTAGGATGAACATGGGGGCCCTCCCTATAAGGGTAACAAAGTCTAGGACCCACAGTAGGATCATAAGGCTCCCATTGAGGGACATGTCCTTGTTGGACCGGGAGGTACAGATAGTTGACATAAGGTTCTATTTCCCCCCTCTGAACATGCAAATCATATAATTGATACATATGGTAATCATAACCAAGGGGATGGGGTTGCATATAAGGCATGGAGTACAACACATTAGTAATAGAATCAATTTTGGCATGAATAGTTGACATATCAAAAGTAAAAGGAGTGGGAGAGGGGGAAAGAGTTGGTGTACCTCCTAGTTCAACCGGGGGAAGAGAATGACCATTCGATGAGCAAGCATTGGTTGAACGACCTCTCGTACAATTTTTCCTTCGTCGGATAGAAGGATTAATATCTCGCACCGGGGGCCTCCAAGACAAGGAATCTCTCTCCTCGGGCCGGGTAGTTGCCTCATTGCATGGGATGAAGAACCATTCCTTAAATTGAAAAACTTTCCAAATGAAAACATCATCCTTCCTAGTTCGATCGAGAAACTTTTGATTCACAAGGGCGGAGATGTTCAGGAAATGAGAGGGAGACTTTTCTCGAGGATCGATAATCGGGGGAAGCTCATCTAACAAAGTCTTGAATTCATCATTAATGCAAAGAGCTAGGATAGAAATCATCCCACACTATTAGATGCACCTCGATTGGCAAACTCCATCACGAATATCCAAGAATCGAGTGATCAAATGCTCCGTGAAATCCACCGACTCAATCTCAAAGTCTTTTTGGTCGGCTATCCACAACCAACAAAGCTCCTCACGAGAGATAGCTCCCAAAGAGTCCTTGGAGCAAAGAGCGTACGTGAGGATTCGGTTGAAATACCGCATAGCCAGATGAATCATGAAGTGGACTTTGAAGTTTGAGGGTCATACTTTCCTTCCTACGAGATACTCCTCCACCAACGTTGCTCATCATATCCATGATCACTTTCCATTATACTATGTGTCGGATAGATACAATGATCCAAATCCTCGGCCCAAGGAAACTTGAAGTATGAACATAGTTGAGCATCCGTCAATGAGTGATCATTGTTGAAGAGTTGGAAAGTCAAAATCTTTGAGTAAATTGCACCCGGTTCTTTGACAACTTTAAGAGAAGAAAGGAATTCATAAGTCACCCTAGCATAAGTAGGGGTACTAAAATCCAAATACTCTAAAAGATCAAGGCCCTCTGCAAGAAGGCGAACATCCTCATCAATCCTTAGAAACTTGGTTGTTGTTTGATCGTAGAATCTCGTTGGTATAAGATTTCTCTTGGATAGATGCCGCAAACAATCCCAATGTAATTCTTGTGGAAACTTAATGCCATAAGTTTCTTCAACTTTCTTCAACCTCGGGTGGAGGTGGAAAAACATACCTAGGCTTGCTTGAACTTGCTCTAGCTTACTTCTTATGATGAAGTGTGGCCAACTACAAAGTATCAAGACTTAGCATAAGTAGTTGTTCAAGAACAAGCACAAAAAGAAAATATCTCTCAATAGAAGCAAGAAATGTTAATAAATGAACAATTCCATTAATAAAATCATGAATATTAAGCAGATAAACATGGATTTAAGGCAAAATTGAACATAAGAGACCAAATCATGAGTCTAATTGAGCAAAATAAATCCCAAGAATTGAATTATCAAAGATATGAAACCATCATAAAGAAAACCCATGACAGAGAAAATAGCCAACAATGGTTATTCAAGAATCCAATCAAAGTTTACACACTTATCATGAAGAAGCTTCAATTCAACACTCACTGATATCATTCAACATAAATTTCAAGTGAAAAGAACTAACCATAGAGTTTCACCATGAAAGCATAACAAGGGTTTCAAGCTTGAATCAAAGAAGGAAAAGATGACTAGAAAATAAGGAACCATACCTCAATGAAGCCTTGAAATGCTTGTAAAATGCCCAAAATGAAGATGTATGAACAAATAGAACTCCCAAAAACAAGCTCCAAACCTCAACATAAAATTTCAAATATTTTAAAAAGTCCTATTTTTTTATTGAATTGGGGAAGAAAATCTGAAATTGTTGGGATTGGTATTTGAAAACTTGATGTGCCAATTGAAATTAATGTTGAAATGATAGCAAAAGAGGCGAAATAGGTTTGATTTTGCAAGAGAGGGTATAGGGTTTTAGGAGGGAAAAATGAGAGAAATAAAATAGTATGGTGCGTTTTAAGGTTATAAGAGCTAGCAGCTGATGCGTGTGTGCAACAGAAGGCCGTGCCCGCTCTCGAAATCTCCGCGCCCGCGGCCAGCCCGCGGGGAGTTTCTGGTCGAATTCAGACAGTTTTGCTATGCAAACTGCAGTGCCCGCGGCCCGTAGTCCCGTGCCTGCGGGTAATCTTTGTGGTGCGTGCGCGCAGCCTGGTGCGTGCGCACCACATGCATCTCGGGGAAGGCTCTAAAAAGAGAAACGCACTTAATGATGCTTTCGTTTTTGCATTTTCACAGTTCCTTTCAAAGGTCATGATCAAGGACTCAAAAGTTTCATAAGAAACAATCTAAAATATGTTTGAACATGATTAAAAACCGATGGGAATGAAAACATGAGAACATATAACTTCAACGAACCCTTTCCTCTAAGCTTATCCAAACCTCATGAAATCTTGAAGTAGCACCAAAATTGTTGGAAATTTTCTCCGATCCAATCTCATGGTACCTAAGATCAAAAGAACAAACAAAAATAAAGAGAAATAAGAAAAGTTCTTAAAGGAGGAAGTATAGAAAATTGTAAAATCAAAGAAAAAGGTTAGAAAACCGAGTTGCCTCCCGGGTAGCGTTTTTTGTTAACGTCGTTAGCTCGACGTCCTCCACCAATTAAGGTGGTTGTCGGAGAAACAATGAGTCAATGAAACCAACAAAAGCATCATCGAAATACTTCATTAGACGATTGCCATTAGCCTTGAATGGAGAAGGAGAATCTTTCATTGAGACTTTTACAAAACCATTTGGAAAAACACTCTTGGCCGAATTGGGACCGCTCCATCTTGATCCCTTGATGCTAAGGTGTGATGGAAGAGGTTTGAGCTCAACCATTGGTAAACCTTCACCTTCCTTTGAAGTGGCGGCTTGCAAAGCTTCTTGGCTTGAGATAATCATGCACATAGGCTCATCCACTTCCTCAATGCTTCCATTTAGCAAATCCTCATACAATGCCACTTCCTTGATAGGAGCACCTATCTTATCCTTGTTCAACAAGACATTCTCAAGAGGATAATTAGAAGTGAGCAAGTGCTCATGCACGGAAGATACAACAATATTAAGAGAATCAATTAACATGCAATTTTCTAGAGAAGAACATGGATACTTCATGCTTTCATTCAAGTCAAACTCAATGACCTCTTCTCCTACCTTGAGTGAAAGTTTTTCACTCTTAACATCAATCATAGCACCCGAGGTAGCAAAATAGGTCTACCAAGAATAATGGGAATGGTAGCATCTTCATCCATTTTAAGAACCACATTATCTACCGGAATCACAAACTTCCCTACTCTCAAAGGAATATCCTCAACTTTCCCCTTTGGAATGTTAATTGACTTGTCGGCCAATTGCAAGGTAAATTTGGAAGGCATAAGTTCCCCTACTCAAGCCTTTGATAAACCGAATATGGCATTAAGATACCACTAGCTCATAAGTCACATAAGGCATTATCAATTTGCATCTTATTAATGGCACAAGGGATAGAGAATTTTTCCGGGATCTTTCAACTTGGGTGGAATTTTGTTCATTATAATTGCACTACAATTCTCGGTCAAGTTGACTGTCTCCACCACATCACAAGTCCTCCTACCACTCAAAATGTCTATAAGGAACTTTGCATAGTTGGGCATTTGGGTAGCAACTTCGGTAAAAGGTAGAGAAAGATAAAGTTGCTTAAGCATGTCAATAAATCTTCCAAATTGTTCTTCCAACTTATGTCTCATGAATTTTAGTGGATATAGAAGCTTGGGTTTCACAATTTCTTTCTCCACTCTCACCTCTTTAGGTGTCTCAATCACAATCTCACTAAAAGATGCACCATTTCTCTCATCTTCTACCAAGACCTCCTTGGGGACCTCCTTAGTTCCACTCTTCCTAGGCAAACTCTCCTCAAGGACCTTACCACTCCTTGTGACAATTGCGTTCATGGGTCTCTTGGGATCTAAACCTTGGGAAGGTAAAGAAGAAGGACTAGCATGGTCTTTCAAAGCATTGGCAAGTTGAGAAATTTGGTTTTCTAGCATCTTATTATGAGTCATCACCTCATTGAATTTCTTGTCACTTACGACCATGTAAGTGCTTAATAACTTTGTTTGATTTTCAATGATTTCTTCCAAATTAGTACTAGAAGAAGAGGATTGTGAATAGGATTTATCAACTTGAGTCTTTGGAGCAAATCCAGGTGGAGGGCCTCTTTGAGCATTATTTTGAAAATTGTCTCCCCCTTGATTGTTCCAATTACCCCTATTTTGATTTTGACCATAACATTGATTATGGTTACCACCACCTTGATTATGATTTCCACAACCTTTTTTGATTACCAAAATTTTGGTTTTGATTTTGGCCACTATAACCTTGATTGTTACAGTTACCTCGAGAACCTTGGTTCCTATAACCACCACCTTGGTTATAGTTGTCAAAATTACCATGGTTTTGGTAATTCCTATTCCATTGACCCCTTTGGTTATCAAACCTTTTCACATTATTATTGTTTGACACATAATTCACATGTTCACTCTCATTATTATCAAAATCATCATTACCATTTGGAAAAGCATGAGGGCAATTACTAGAATCATGATCATATGAACCACACACATCACAAAACAAACAACCACTGGGCATGTTACTAGAAGAAGGGGGGGATGAGAGTTAGAAGGAGTACCTCTACCCTTAAATTGGGAGGGAAGACTTGGAGCTTGGGAAGAAGAACTCTCCAATTTTTCCTTGATTGCACTCACTTACTTCCCCAAGTTTGTCATTTGTGAGGAGAGATTGTTGATTGCATTTAAATGATCAACCGAGTACACCGAAGAGCTACTCTTGCTAGTTGATTCTCTCTCACCATCTTGTCAATCTCTATAGTACCTCAAAAACATCCTCAATGATGTCCACAACTTCTTCTTCCGTCCTATTCATGATGGGACCTCCGGCTCCTCCATCTAGGCATGACTTGCCTTGAGGAATTAGGACTCCATAGAAAATATGAATAATTTGATAGGTTGGAATCCCGTGGTGAGGAAACTCCCTTTAATAATCCTTATATATTTCCCATGCTTCATAGAGGCTCTCACTTGGCTTTTTCTTGAAGCCTTGAATCAAAGCTCTTGCCTCCGCCGTTTTCTTTTGTGGATAGAAACGGGTTAGAAATTCTTTTGTAACTTCGTCCCATGTAGTTAGAGAATTCGGCTTAACCTCCTTGTCTAGCCATTCCAAAGCACGCCCAATGAGAGAAAAGGGAAAGAGCTTGAGGTGAATGAATTCTTGGGAAACTCCATTCACCTTGATAGTATTGCAATATTTTTCAAATTCCTTGAGATGATTTTGCGGGCTCTCATGCTTGGCTCCACTAAATTGTCGCCTCTCTATCAAAGTGATCATAGTCGGCCTAATTTCAAAATCATTTGCTGGTGTTGTAGGTGGAGCAATTCCACTCTCAAATCTATATGCACCGGGAATCCCCAATTCTTTCAATGCCACTCTCGGATTCTCTCCCATTCTTGTTTGTTCCTCTTGTTGTGGTTATTCCTCACTTGAAATGCTAGACCTTAAAGATTGCCTAGCAACCCTTAATATTGTTATAGTCCTCTCAATATCCGTATCAAATGGCACTAGTGAATGACCACGAGCTCTATGCATACAATGCAAAGGAAATTATTAGTAGCAGGGCTACAAGTGTAGCCTTAAAGAGGAAAATATTTTTGTTTTTTTAGAATGAAATAGACTCAACAACTATAACAAAGCAACAATGTCATTCCCCGGCAACAGTGCCATTTTGACAAAGGGGTAGAACTAGGTCGTCATCTATTTCTCCCTTGGTCAAACTAAATTTGTAAACACTTTACAAACCTTATACTAGTATGCGGTAAGTCAAGAGTCGAACCCAAAGGAATGAATCGGAACTAATGCTATAGTTTAAGGTTAAACTAAATCAAAGAATATCAATGGTTGAGTTTTGTAACTAAGACAACAAGAAACAAGACAAATCAAGAGTTCAATCAATATTCTAAACACTAGGGATATAGGTTCCACATGCAAGCTCACTAATCATGCTAATTGATAGATCACTCAATTGATTCAAACATTGCAAGGGACAAACAATAGTTGCAATCAAAGAAATTCAAAGGTTATCTCCTATAAACAAAACTAGGGTTTACTATGAATGTCTAACAAGGAGAATCACAATCAAATTCAATCAGTTAAAGCAATTCTCAAATCAAGGGTTCATGTCATTGAAATTTGCAATGCAATCTAGATTAATCTAATAGGTTGATCACTCCTAGTCTAATTAATCACATGCACAACTATGTCAACCAATTTAATTGCAACAATTCAATCAATTAATGATCGTCAACTATCAAAAATTATCAATCAAGCATGCTTCCCCTTCTCCCTAGCAACTAATCTACTCGCTAATCGTGGTGATATTTTAAAGCCAAAACAAATTCAATCACAAACATATTCATCTAAAGCTAAATCAAAAGGAAATACAATCAATAAACAAATTCTATAAACTAAATTAAAATCCAAACCAAAAATTCAAGCATAAAAGAAAATTGCAATTAAAGTAAATTTAGATGAAAGAAATCTCACAAACTTTCATTGATATGAAGAAGAATTCCAAACTTGAATGAAGAAGCAATGTTGAATAACATATTAAACCCAAGGATTACAATATCTACTTTCTCTCTAACTTCTCTCTCTAAAAAATAAGCAAATGAAATATTATCTAAAAAGTTAGCCTTTAAAAGGATTTACAAGAGTATTTATAGACAAAGAAGAAAAACTGATCGGTCGCGCCTTCTCCATGAAGATTCCGCAGGCGCGCAGAAATGGGTACGGAACCCATAACTAACTCCGCGGGCAATCGGGGCAAGACTTGCTCCCGCGGCAAAGCCACCCGCGCCTGCGGCTCATGGCGCGGCAGATGCCCTGTTCCAGGAGAAGCAGGAGGGTCGCGATCTCTCTATCTGGAGCGGTCTCTCCAGATTCTCCAAGCTCGCGGCTAGACCGCGGCTAGGGCGCAGAGAGTTCCTGCCCAAATTCACCAAATTGATGCACTTAATCCACGCCCACGGCTCACAGGATCCGCGCTTGCGACAAAGAGAAGATGCAGAGCGCCCTCTCCGAGCCCTCTCCTAGAGGCTTGAATCTCCTTTCCTTAGCTCTTTTTTCTCCTCTTGAGTCCTTTGCAAAGCTAAGTCCTTAAGCACCTACAACAGAAACCAAAGAGAGAAAATAGAAGAGATAAAGAGCAATATAAAAGGAAAACACGAAGAAAAGCACATAAAGGAAAGTAAAACACGAAGAAAGAAGAAATAGAGAAACTAAATGAGAAATGACCAAAATGATAAAAGAAAAGCATGAAAAGGTGAAAACATCCTAAAACACTACCCTATGAGTGGCATAAATGACATTCATCAGTCGGTAGGGTGAATGAACAAGGAAAATTAACTCCAAATTAGGAAGGCCCCTACCGAATCTATGAAGAAGTAAGAGGCGACACCAGACGACATGAGGCTACCTAGAACCTGGAATGTAGATAACCTTAAGAAGTTTTACTTCTGAAATTTCGTGAAGTTTTTTTGACTTGTTAAAGAAATTTTGCCTTCATTTCATACTTGTCTTTAATTACTTTATTTTTAGTACCGACTACACGAAGTGTAGAAGGACCATGCTCATAGAAATGAAGGATGCCGCCTGCACTATGTGCCGATAGATCCTACTTACCCACTATAGTTCTGCCTGCCCAACGTGCAGACCGACTAATTTATATCTAATAACAATGTTCGAACACCGCCTGCACAATGTGCAGACGGATAACGTCGAGATTTTACGAGTCACCGCCTGCACGATATGCAGACGGCTAAGCACTCTCTAAAACTTAAAATGGTTAAGGGACCGTCTGCCCCAACAGCAGACACCCAAGAAAGGACCCGACTGCACCAAAACAATAGCCCTAAAACCTATCTTTAATCCAAGTCAATAACTTAGCAGCTAATTATTCTATATTTTAAGCTAAGTCAATGATTTAGTGGCTATTTATTCGTTAAACGAGGCCAATGGCTGGATGAACATTATGTAAACTACCGTCTGCTCCAACATGAGTACGACTGTCTGCTCCAACATGAGTCAGACAACTGACGACGTCCATCTGGGCGAATTCGTCGAGGAGAAGCATCTCCCATTTGGGTGGTACATTGCTCTACAAATACAACAAGCGACCCTACCGAATGCACTAAGGCAATGCTCGTAGTCATTTGATTTAATCTAACTTGAAATCTAAAAAGCATTGAGTTTTTCGACTGTTCTAGTACAGATGAAAGTCGGCTACTGTTTAATGATTAGAGGCTACTTTACCGCCTGTCCTCTCTATGGGACAACGCAGGCATATCATTTGGTTTTCAATGAATATGCTAAGTCAAAAGACTTAGCGGCTTTTCCATATTCCTTAGGCCTTTGGCCGGATGCATTCAAGAAACTGTCTGCTTTACATGGCCGTCTATCGCTTGGTTTGGGGCAATCACCATAGAGATTGATTGACTCAGAAACCATTCATACTCTATAAAGTATAAAAATTTCTAAGTCAATCCATCCACGCAACTGAAACCAATCGACATCCGGCCAAGGGCAGAACATTCGCTTACTATACAAGTTAAAATTCTATGCATAAAAATTGAAAGCTTTGAAAATTTTTAAAGCATAAAAACCAATATGATTAAAACCGGTCAAACGACCGAATGCTTCTTAAATAAATAAAACAGCCGTCAAAATAGACGACTGGGATTGTTAGTTGGCATAGCCTGAAATTGTCAAATCACCCGACCCCTCGGTTGGTAAAATACAAGATTACTCGGCACACAGGCTGGAAAAGCAGAATACTTGGGCATTCGGCTGCAGAAAAAGAACTTAAGCTTAAAGATCAAGGGAGCTTCTCAACATCGGCATCTGCCTTGTCCTTCGGCGCATGCTTCTTTGTCTCTTCATTCTCCTCCTGATCATCCTCCTCGTCCGTAGAAGACGAGTCACCTAACGAGTTAGACCTCTCCGGGGCATCTTTAGCAGTCGCCTCCCTCTCGGCCGCCTCCTGAGCTTCCCTAAGGAGTCGGGCATTGAACTCGTCATTTGCCTTATCAAACTAAATCTTCCAAGTTTGATAATCGGCTGACGGCTGCACAGCTGCCCAGGCCGCATGCATGATGGCTTCGTTGTCATCCATCATTTGTTTGACCAGGGCCTGTTTTTTCTCCTCCATCAAGGACCTATACTTGGTCCAAAGTTAGGTATCTTGGTTTTGCAGCCGCCCTCTAAGTCTCTTGACCGTCTCCCCAAGGTTAGTTGCCTTTCGTTATGCCTCTTTGAGAGGATCCAGCTTCTCTTTAAGGGCTTTTACCTCGTCTTGAAGTTCCTTCACCCGCTGCCTCGCCGCGTCCAAGTTCTGCTTGACTTGCAGATTTGCCGACGACTGGGTTAATATATCAAGTGTTAGAATGTCATTTTGAGCAATCTCAAACTGAGCTTTGTCCAGGGAAGAGGCGGCCCAAGCATTCGCTGCCTTTACCTCTGTGGTCTTGTCGTTAGTGGCCTTTTAAGACCACTCACGCACAACATAGCCTATAGTCATCTCAAAGCAAAAAGAACTCAATAGAAACTATTCGGTAAAGACATCAATCAAGGAATAAGACAAAATCTTACATCGCAGAGAAGCGCCAGTATGGTGTCGAGGCAACGGTGCCGACTTCTTTGACGGCCGCCTTGTCATCAGGATCAAGCGCCTTGAGCATCTGCTTGGCCATCGGAAGGACAGTTAGCCTCGCTGGAGCATTTTTCAATACAGGCACAATAAGTTAAGATCTTTGAAGACAATTACATTTTTTGAAAAGTATGGCCAAATGGTCGGATGAGTTACCTCCTCTCCCCCTACGGCTTCGCTACCGCCTACTGCGCCGCCAGCAGTGGTGAGTGGTTGCTTTCTACTCTTTGACACTCGATGTTGAGCGTCCGGCTTTGATGGAGTGTGAGTAGGGGAAGAGGCGCTTGTCCCTTCTTTAACTTGGTGACAACGTGTTTCCTGCGGCTCCGGGAAACGTCGCCAGCCAAATGCCTACGAAATTTGGAATCCGGCTGAGAAGAGGGAGCAGGCTTTGATGAGCCACCTTGCAAAGAGTTCAAATGAGAGATCATAAGAGAATTTACATACAATAATTCATTGAAAAAATTTAAAGATTGAACAACTTGTTACCTAAGGAGTGTCGCCTGGGGGCTGCTCATCCGAGCGCTTGAGATTTGCTCAGTAGAAGGCTGCAGAGACAGACGACTTCTTGTGTGAAGGAAGCTTTGCAATTGCTATGTCTGCACAAAACAACAATAAGGGTTAGAGCTGAAATTAATAAAAACAATATGGTTAACAAAGCTGATAAATTCAAGCGGCCAACTACTTCTCGGCTTCTCTATACTAAGGCCACAGGCGGCCAAGTACGTCCTGTCCAAGAGCCACTTGAATCGGGGAATATAACTTTGGGGGGGAACTTCCTTAACCCCGTCTCTTTGTTCGTTCGGACGGCCACAGCAAAAAGGCCCCGATCAAAATCTCCTCTTGCGCCTGCCTTGGAACAAGCGAAAGGGCTTTCTTCCCTGCCAGGAGGGGCAGATACAATGTCCAACGGTTGTACCGCCTGTTCTTTTGGAAATATAGGGAAGATATTATGTAAAACTTGGACCTCCAGTCCTTCCATTTATTCTCCTTCCCCAGGGTTATAATATAACGGGTATGGCTGGTCTAAGTAAACCAGCCAATCTTTCTTGAATTTGGAGTCTTGCTCAAGTAGTGCATATGAGCAAACTCCTTGAAGCTGGGCTCCACCTCCAACCTCTCACAGGCGGCAACATAGCCAAGAATATGAACCCAAGAATTGGGGGCTAGTTGCTAGATACCCAGCTGATATCCGTCCAAGATCCTCTCCACGGCCGGATGGAGAGGGAAATGCAGCTCTGCCTGGATGGCTGCCTTGTAGCATCCGAAGCACTGGTCACCATAGCTGGCCATCTCAAGCCAGGTGATCGTGCCCATAGCATCCAACACGGATAGCATGAACGCATGTCCCATGACATGGGCGGAAATAAACTATCCAAGGTCCTCTTTCATTATTTTGCGCCTGCTTTTTGCGACGTGCAAGTAATAAGTAGCACGCTCATGTCGCCTAGAGGCAGAAGACTCCTCCCAACCCTCTCCCTTCTCAACATAGAGGGACTCTCGGGCAGTCTTAAGGTTCGTTTGCGCCTCCTCCGAGTCAACGGAGGCGCTGTTTGAGGATGATGACGTAGAGTCATCATCAGAATTTTAATCGGAGCTGGGGGCTTGCCGGCTGGTGCCAGCAGTGGCCTCCCCCAACTCAGCATCCGACACAGATTCACTCAGCCCGGGGTTTCCATATTCCTCATCACAATCCTCTAGAAATTAGTCGCTGGGAGTGCTGAAGTTGCTAGGGGGGTCTTTACTAATCTCGAAAACAGGCGCCCTAATGGAGCCATTCGAGAAAACTGTCTCACTCTCCGAATGGTACCAAGAACCATCCTTCCTATATCTCCTAGTCGTCTTCTTTGTTCTAGCCATCGTATCCTGCAAGGGCATAGACACTGTCGGATTTGGAGATGTACTCAAAGGAAAGTTCTTGAACAAGCATTCAAAACTTCTAGTTTTAGATTCAGCCGTCCCCGGTGACCGGCTGATCGCTATTCTAGGCCGTGCCGGGTGCGTTTTGGAAACCATTTTTGACAAAGAAAATGCGCAAAGAAATAAGTTAAGAAAGGATCAGGCAGTTACCTTAAAAGTAGGTACTAAGAGGCGCCGGTCAAGGATATCTGTTGGAACAGGCAAATAATGTTGGCCGAGTGTCGAATGCTAAAGAAGTCAAAAGTCTTCAAAAGTAAAAAATTCAAAGATTCTCCCAAAGATTCAGGCAAGTGTGAATCCAAGGGAGGTCAACCCCTCTATTTATAGAGGGGGTAATTGCTCCAGGGTAAAATCCTAGATTCAGGTGAACAGTAAAAGTAAAATCCTCAGCCAATTAGAAGCTGACACGCCACGTGGCATGCCACGTGACATTTGTGAGGGGTAAATAATTTGGAGTACCCCTAAGTGGGGCAATGAGAGAGCGACACATGTCGCCCTCGGAGGCGCCTAAATGGCCTCTCGAGATGCATCACACGTGTCACTCAGATATCCCTTTCTAAAAAGGCGCCCTTCAAGGCCCAATTTTTGAGGGCACCGCAACGACGTGCCCTAATCCCTAGGTCATCAAACCCTAGGGAGGGCACACTTCCCAAGGACCCTATAAATAAGACATATCCCTCATTTATGGGGACACGTTAAGTTACTTTTTACAATTATTACTGAGCTGTCGCTCTCAAGAAAAAGACAACACTTGAGCTTGGAATACGAGCAGATAACTTAATTTTCGCACGTTTAATTCTGAATACCGTACTAATTTAATCTTTGGAGGCAGACCACCGACCATTCGGTGCTCCGTTTTGATTTAGAGGTACAGGCGTCCTTGCTGAATTCAATCTAGAGCTGTAACTCTCCCGAGGGACACAAAAACCCCGAAACAACATCTCTTCTTCCCATAATTTTCTCCTTTCCTATCTCAAAGAGCCTATTGGGGAGCCGATTTCTATAGACGTTCTTATTGTCCCTTATTCGTCTACTATTGAGGAAAAGGGTGATGTTTCCATTCAAAAATATTTAAGTGAGGAGTGTGGACATCTACTTTTGGCCTCATGTCTTGACAAGAAGTGCAATGACGATAAATAAAACCATCTTCGTGTTGGATCAATGTGAAGAATACTTATCGAGAACTGGTTAAGCCACAAAACACAAAAGGCTAGCACGAATTAAAGATAAAAGCCAAAAAAAGTCCAATTAACTAAACCCGATCATAATTAGGCTTAAGCTCGTGCTTAAAACCCAATAATGACGGATTTAGGAGCGCCTAGGTTAAACTTTAATGCTGCCGCAGAAAATTCCGCGCGTATCTTAAACAATCGCACTGGGTTGCCGCGCATAACTAATTCAGTTGCGCGTGACACCCAGCGCAACCTCCAGAGTTGCGCTGCGGAAGATTCAGAATTATACAAAAAATATAAAATCGAATCTTACCATAAAGCCGCGCGCAAACATAATCACTTGCACTGGGATGTCGTGCGCAACGCATCCTGTTGCGCGCGACACTTGCTGCGGCTTAATGCTCGTAACCCTAAACCTAATCATTCCCTATAAATAAGAGCTTAAACAGAGGCTTAAACAGACGGAAAATAACCTAAAACTCTGGCGAAATACTTGTGAACTTGTGCAACCTAGCCCGTCTTGTCCTAAACACTCACTCCTTTTGATATTTTGTTACTACAGTGGAGATTCCCCAACAAGAAGGAGTCCATAAGTGTTCTAAACGGAGATCTAGCAAACAGAAGTGGTAAATTCCCGAGCACTTAGTTAAATTACATTTATTTTCTTGTTTAAAAGAATCCTAATTAATTAATTAGTGTTGTTTGATCACCTGTAAAATAATTATTTAATCAATTCCACATAGTATCTTGCGTTAAATAAAGATTAGAATTGAATTAAATAATTGTTGGTTGATCCCTTAAGCCAAGGCGAATATTGTTTATTTTCTTGTCCTTTTCACGAATTTGATTAAATAAGAATAACGACATTACGATGTAATTTCTACGTGAATTAGTATGTGTAAATAAAATCAAGTAACATAGTTTTAGGTATTGCGTTGCATAAATTGTTTGGTAATGAAATTGTAAAAAAGGAAGAGCTAGTAAAGGCCGTACTAGGGCTAGGATAACGATTCCCCTCTAAAGGGAACGTTAATTTAGTACCCTCCCTCCCAAACTCAATTGGTTTATAGACCAATTTGGGCATGGGTAAACTTATGATTCGTGCTAATTATTCCATGAAATCCACATCGAAGAAAGGCATGAACGAGTTTTATGAGTTTTCCTAAAACTCATTGACGACTCCCTACTTGTTTCTTACAAAAAAGCGTAATGATAGAATCAATTCTAATTCAAGGTCCCCCAAACAATCAGGAATTCAAATCCTACTACACCCTAACAAGTGTAAAGTCCTAGGCTTTTAAAGGGCTATGGGCATTTAAGGAGAGGACCCCTTACGATGGGAACCCCCTCCTTACAAGGAGGATTTGCCTTTTTCTTTTTCTTTCCATTCTTTTACTCCCCCTTCTTATTCTTATTTTCTTCTTTTTCCTTTTGATCCCTCTTCTTCTTTCTATTGGCATCTCCCTTCTTACTTGCATGCAACAATCTTGTTGCACGTTCTTATCCCATCATTTACCTACGGTTTATCTTATGAAATGATTAGTAGTGCATTTGACAAGCTCTTGCGTGCATTAAATTATTATTTTCTAGAGCGGTCAAGCTTGGACCTTAAGCAAGCCTTTCTCGGGAAGTAACCCGTGTTTTATTGCTTTTATTTTCTTTTCTTTTTAGAATAGATTTTCTCTCTTAAAAATTTTTGTGTGCCTTTTTCTAGGTACATGACTTGATATATTTGGTGCTTCGATTAGGATCAAGAATCAAGGAAGTTTGACTCCTATTTTTGCTAGCATATGGAAGGCTAAGTTTAATTCTTGAGGAAATTAGCTTTGAAAGATTTAATTGGGTCATTTGCGGGTATTTACACCCACCTAATATCCGGTAATATCATTCCTTGCTCTTTCTCAAGTTGATGATGACTTGTTGGACATATGTTGGTTTGTTAGATTGATCTCCTTGTTTTCCCCTCCCATGGTTTCTATGATTTATGTTTGAGTGTATTGTCTCATTCAAGCTTGGGGGAAGGTATTCTATCATGTTTGATGGGATGTTGATTCATATATGATGTGCACCTTTGTATATGACTTTCCATGTTCTATATTTTGAAAAACTCTAAAAAGATTTTTGTTTCTATCAAGGAAAATTTGCAATGTATCTTTAATTGTTTTGTTCTTTCTTTGGACATAATACTTTTGGACTTGTATAGTTGAATACTTTTTTTCTTAAATGGTAACGGTGTGCACAATTTGAGAGTATGTTAGGTTTATTCTAGTATAGAGTATGGTAAGGTAGTCGTTTAGAACTATTAGGACCTTGAAGCTGGATTCTATTTGTTTTTGAAAATTTGCAATTGCTCCCTTTTGGTGAATTTGAAGCTAATAGTGAATTTTTGCTACAACCATGTGAGGTTTCATTGTTTTCAAGCCTTCTACATATTTTGCATGAGCGGCTTGGATCCTTGACTATTACGGACCTAATCTTGAATCTTGACTCATAATTCTCAAACATGAGACCAAACCATCTAGGGAGAACAAAGTCATCTTTTCGGGGTAATATTTCTCTTTTCTAGGATAATCTTATTTATTTTTAGTTCATTGGGTTTACATTTGTCTTCTTGCTAACCATTTGTGCCTTTTCCTTTCTTTTCAGGCCACACCCTTAGAACTTTCAGCCTTTTGTTTCTTTTTGTTCCATTTTTGGTTGTTGTGAAGCAAATGATCATGTTTTTTGGAGATTATGGTAAATGAGTTTGGATATTGTTTTTTTTTTTAAAAGCAAGCTTGTGTTGTGTATATCTTGTGAATAATGGCAAGTGAATTAATGAAAAAGCCATCCAAAGTAAAAAAAGGGCAAGGACAATGAACAAAGTGAAAAATGAAACGAAAATTGAAAAAAAAAATGAGAAAAAGTAAAGCAAATTCAAAAAGCTTTAGCAAAAATTGAAAAAAAAATGATAAATGAAAAAATTCAAAAACATTTTGATGTAAATGTTTCTCTCTATTTTAAGCATTGAGGACAATACTTTGTTTAAGCTTAGGGTGAAGCGTCTTTCGCTTTTTGTATATATGATTGTGGTTATAGATTTGAATAAGCTTGGGGGTGTTAGTTTGCTTTTGTTTGGTGATTACTTGATTGTGATTCTAAGAAAGGCGCCTTCTTTGATCCACTATTAGGGATACCACCAAATTTTTAAATTTTAGCCTACCCTCACCCTTTTTGTCCTTACGTTACAACCATTGGGAAAGACTTTTCGACCTAGAGGTTGAGTCACATAAAGAGGGAGGGCATTATGAGTTAAAGCCTAAAGAGAGGGGATACAAAGTCAGGATGTCGAGAAACCTAAAATTTATTTGTTTTTCTGGTTCCTTCGAGGAACTATAGAGACGCTCACTAAAAAGTAGATTTGAAGCTATTTGGGAGAATGTGCTAAAATGTTTTGAGATGAAAGTGAATCGCGTTTCATTAGTTCTCTATACTTAGCATGTCCTATATTTCAATCAACCTTAGATATCTTAGAACGCGCACTCCCTTACTTGTTTAGAAAGATTCGCATTCATTTATGCTTGTACATTTGCAAAAAGTCCATTCATAAAAATTTGTTTTCTTTTCTTGTATTTTGGTTTCATTTTCGTGCTTTGCCTTGTTTGTATTATTACTAGATTTATAGGTTAATCTCTTAGGAAACCTTTACAAGAGCATCACTCGTCCTCTAGAGTGATCTAGGGGTTTAAATGGCTTGTCATTAGTTGGTAAAATTGAACGTGGTTCCTACGAAAGTGATTTAGTTTATATTCTTGTCTCATCTCTTCTTCTTTTTGTTTGTTTGAATAAGCTCATCATTTCTCCGTTGGTTTTGTTTTACTCGAGGACGAGCAAAAGGTAAGCTTGGGGATATTTGATGGGTGTCATAAATGGAACCTATTTCAGGAGCATATAGGTTGTTTTCTTCCTCTTTTCATAGCTTTCATGCTCAATAAATGCCTAGTTTTATGCATTTGGTCTTTGTTTTACCTTTCCTCTTTTATTTTGTAGCTTTTGTGCATTTTATTGGTTTTTCTAGTCTTTTCTCCTTTATTTGCTCTATTTCCGTGGTTGTAGGTATTGTACGAGGTCCGGGTATTAATATTGGTGATTTACTAAGGTGGAAGATGCTTTTGAAGCAAGCTCATGGCAATTGGAAAGCTCAAGATGCAAGGAAGTGGATTCTCCAAGTTCTTGCTTTTGCGCTCTCAAACAGTGCTCTCATGAAGATGAGGTGTTGAACTCATTGTCAAGTCCTTTTTGGGACTACCACTCTTAGTGTTCATCAACATCATATTGCGCGTTTATTCGAAGACCTTAGCGAACGCGCGAAACCGTGAGAAGAGCCAAAGAAACCCTGATAAGTGCGGGCGTGCCACCATCCAGCGCAGACGCACCACCTGCCAGCGCAGGTACTCCTCCTTGCTCGCGCGGGCGTGCCTCCTTGCCTACGCGGGCGTGCTCCTCTGTATATTTTCTTACTCGGTTTTTGCTTCACGCCTCCTATTTATACCTCTTTGTAACCCGATTTTGGAAGTAGAGAATTCACAATTTTAGATATAATTTTAGCTTAATTGAGAGCTTCTCTCTCTAGTTTTAGGGTTAGTTGAGGAGTAGATTTTAGAGAGAGAAATTGAGGAATTTCAATGATGATTTGAGTGATTGAAGATTCAAGCTGACAATTGTATTGAAGACCATCAAATCAATCAATGAGCATTTCTAACTCTATCTCATTTTATTTTAAAAGCTTTTTTGAATATGTTTGACTTTCATTTGATTCAAAAAGCTTGGTTTGAATGAGTTTTACTTTTTTTTATTCAAAAAGCTTAGTTTGAATCTTTTTTACTTTCATTTAATTTAATTAGCTCCGTTGAATGTGTTTGACTTTCATTCGTTTCAAAAAGCATTGTTTGAATGTTTTTGACTTTCATTTTATTCAAAAATCTTTGTTCGAATATGCATGACTTTTATTTGATTCAAAAAGCTTTGTTAACATGTTTGGCATTCATTCGATTCAAAACGCATTGTTTCAATGTGTTTGTTTTTCATTTAAATTTATTTGTTTGAATGTGTTTGACTTTCGTTTGATTCAGAAAGCTTTGTTTGAATGTGTTTTACTTTCAACAGATTCAAAAAGCTTTGTTTGAATGTGTTTGACTTTCCTTTGATGCAAAAAGATTTGGTTGAATGTATTAGACTTTCATATGATTTAATTAGCTACGTTGAATGGTTTTGACTTTCATTCTATTCAAAAAGCTTAGTTTTAATGTGTTTAGTGTTCATTTGATTATAAAAGCCTTGTTTGATTGTGTTTGTCTTTCATTAGATTTAATTATCTTCGTTGGATGCATTTGACTTTCATTCAATTCAGAAATCTTTATTTTAATGTGCTTTAATTTTTTTTGTATTCAAAAAGCTTTGTTTAAATCTATTTGACATTCATTTTGTTTAAAAAACTTTGTTTGAATGTGTTTGACTTTCATTTGTTTCAAAAAGCTTTGTTTGAATTTGTTTAAATTTCATTTCACTCAAAAAACATTGTTTGAATGTGTTAGACTTTCATTTGATTAAAAATGATTTGTTTAAATGTAATTGACTTTCTTATGATTCAAAAAGCTTTGTTTGAATGTGTTTGACTTTCATTTAAATCAACTAGCTTTGTTTGAATTTGTTTAACTTTCCTTTGATTTAAAAAGATTTGTTTGATTGTGTTTGACTTTCATATGATTCAAATACCATCGTTTAATGCTTTTGACTTTCATTTGACTCAAAAAGCTTTTGTTTGAATGTGTTTTACATTCATTTGATTTAATTAGCTTCGTTAAATGTATTTGACTTTTATTCGATTCAAAAAGCTTTCTTTGAATGTGTTTGACTTTCATTTTATTTAAATAGTTAAGTAGAATGCATTTCACTTTCATTCGATTCAAAAAGCTTAGGTTGAATTTGTTTGTCTTTCATTTGATTCAAAAAGCTTTGTTTGAATGTGTTTGACTTTCATTTGATTAAAAAAGATTTGTTTGAATGTGTTTAACTTTCATATGATTCAATTAGCTTCGTTAAATTCTTTTGACTTTTGTTTGATTAAAAAAGCTTTGTTTCAATGGGTTTGACTTTCATTTGATTAAATTAGTTTGGTTAATTGCATTTGACTATCATTCGATTCAAAAAGCTTGGTTTGAATGTGTTTGACTTTCATTTGATTCTAAAAGCCTTGTTTGAATGTGTTTGACTTTCCTTTAATTCAAAAAGATTTGACTTTCAGTCGATTCAAAAATCTTTTTTTTAATGTGTTTGACTTTTTTTTTATTTATTTAAAAAGCTTTATTTGAATCTATTTGGCTTTCATTTGATTCAAAAGGCTTTGTTTTAAAGCGTTTGACTTTCCTTTGATTCAAAAACATTTGTTTGAAAGAGTTTAACTTTAATTTAATTCAAAAGGATTTGTTTGAATGTGTTTGACTTTCCTTTGATTTAAAAAGCTTTGTTTGAATGTGTTTGGCTTTCATATTATTCAATTAGCTTCGTTGAATGCTTTTGACTTTCATTCGATTCAAAAAGCTTTGTTTGAATGTGTTTGACTTTCATTTGATTCAAAAATCTTTGTTTGAATGTGTTTGACTTTCATTTGATTAAAAAAGATTTGTTTGAATGTGTTTGACTTTCATATGATTCAATTAGCTTCGTTGAATGCTTTTGACTTTCAATAAATTCAAAAAGCTTTGTTTGTATTTGTATAAGTTATATTTGATTCCAAAAGTTTTGTTTGAATGTGTTTGACTTTTATTTGATCTAATTTGCTTCGTCTAATGCATTTGACTTTCATTCGATAAAGAAATCTTGTTTTGAATTTGTTGGATGTTTTTTTTTATTTAATAAGCTTTGTTTGAATCTCTTTGACTTTTATTCGATTCAAAAAACTTTGTTTGAATGTGTTTAACATTCATCTGATTCAAAAAGCTTTTTTTGAATGAGTTTGACTTTCATTTCATTTAATTAGCTTCGTTAAATGCGTTTAACTTTCATTCGATTTAAAAAGCTTTGTTGAATGTGTATCACATTCATTTGATTCACAAGACTTTGTTTGAATGTGTTTGACTTACATTTGATTTAATTAGCCTCGTTGTGAGTATAAGACTTTCATTCGATTCAAAAAGCTTTGTTTGAATGTGTTTTGATTTAGGGTATTTAATACCCCCAAGTGGACCAATGAGAGAGCAACACGTGTCCCTATGGAAGCTGTCTAAATGGACTCTCTAGATGTATGACACATGTCACTCAGATATGCCCCCATGAAAATGGCGGCCTTTAAGGCCAAAATTCCAAAGGGTGCCGCAAAACCGCGTTGCCCTAATCTTAGGTCATTAAAGCCTAGGGTAGACACGTTTTCCTAGGACCATATAAATAAGGAGATTCCCCAAATTAATGTGACAGTCTTTTGACACCTTGAACTTTACGTCATAATCATTAAAGCATTTATTGCTCACTAAAACAGAGAACACCTGAGCTTGGAATCCGAGCAAATACCTATCTTTTCGCACGTTTTCACTCTAATTCCATACTAACTTAATCTTCGGAGGCGGACCTCCGACCATACAAAGCTCCGTTTGTCTTGTAAGTACAAGCAATCTTGACGAATCCAGTCTTTAAGTTGTAACTCTCACGAGGGACACTGTAGACACCCATTTGTGTCTCCCCAAAACCAAACCCAGTGATGAGTACCTTTCACGTCGAATCATAATCGAATGAAATGAAAGTGTGGAAAGGTCTAGTGTGCGGAAAGTTTTTTATTTCTTTTCTATTCTCTCTGTTTTTGAAAACTTTATTTTAAGAAAACAGCCAATCCAGTTTGGTTGGTCCATGATATAGGTCCAATAGTGGTGTAGTTGGATGGGGCTTGCAAAGACCTTTCCAACGATATATTATAAGCCCAATTCCGATGAATATTGAGGAAGTTATGGCCAATTTACCAAACTGGGCCCGGTTTGAGCTTTATATGCGGCCCAATGATCTAGGGGAGGGCCTAATATGATTTATCATTCCTAATGCAATTAGGAATAGTTTTAGTCTTCTAGAAACTTTTAGAAGGTTCTTTTCATTCCTAATTCAATTAGCATTGATAAGTTGACTTTGTTGACTTTTCAGAGTTTTAATCAAGATCAAATAGCATTTTCGAAGAAATTATATTATTTTATCCTCCAGTACGGTAAACTTATCGGATTTTCGAAAACGCGTTTAAATCAAGCTTCGCGTCCAACCCCAGGCCTTGGCGCCTGGCGCTAGCCATTGGCGCCTGCCGCTAGTGCTGGTGCCTGGCGCCAGCTAGCCAGGGTTGGCGCCAGCTCTGTTTCCTTAGCGTCAGACTCTGTTTTGTTAATTTATCTTTTTTGGCTGATTTTCTCTATAAATATCGTATTAAAAACTCCGTTTTCATTCATCATCTACATCTATCATTCACCAATTCTCCCCATTCGCAAGTTGTTCATCAACAATTAGTTTTCTCTCTTAATCATTCATTTCTTTCATTCATCTTTCTTCAAAACTGTGTTTTCTCATACAAAATTCCGCATTAGCAAGATCTAGAAACACCTAGCCATATTCGAAGTTGCCTTCGCCCTAGACGTGAAAGGTTTTAATTTATGAGGGTTTGGTCCAAAATCTCTATTTCAATTATTTAATTTAATTGTTGATTTATTATTTTCCTTGAAGTTACTAACGTGTGTATTTTGTTATTAGAAAGAGGTACGAGGCATCAAAGTAAGTACTTTAATGGTTTTGATTGATATTATGATGTAGAAATCATGTTTAGATTGTTATTTTGATTCCTAGTATCATGTCTAGGTTAATTTTAATATTAAATATGATTGCTATGATGCCTTTTATTCTTCTTCTAATATTTATGATTGTTAGTATCATGTTAGGGTTAAAGATTTGATTTTTATTGCTTAGTGACATGCTAGGGTTTGTTATTAATCTTGTTAGTATCATGCCTAGGATCTTGCTCTTATTATTATGCTTTAACATGATCTATGATTTTATTTATAATTGTTTTGATTATGATTATAATTGTTATGAATATGATTACTATTGTTGCTTGATGTTTATTTTTTATTGCT
The DNA here is from genome assembly GCF_948465745.1 of Chenopodium album. Classification (NCBI taxonomy): domain Eukaryota; kingdom Viridiplantae; phylum Streptophyta; class Magnoliopsida; order Caryophyllales; family Amaranthaceae; genus Chenopodium; species Chenopodium album. Next base: position 46,353,158 of record NC_137838.1, read on the forward strand.
TGATCACCTTTTATGCATGTTAAAGGGAATTTGTACTTGTAATCACGCATAATAAGATAATTAATAATCTTGTTAGGTTAATTATGATTATAACTCAAGTGATCGCCAATAATAGTTTATTTGTGCATTAATATTCAACCAACATAGATAAACAGTTTAGGGTTAAATCTATTGATTGCATGTTAGTCAAAAAGCGCACATGAATACGAGCAGAATAAAGTAGAGTCCTATTATTAGGGCAAGTTCAATCTCTTTTAGGTTGGATTTGTACCATCATCCCCGAACCCTTATTTGGTTCATGACCTTATGGAGTTGACGATCTCTTGGATCGTTAAGGGGTGTAATCTTCATCCTATGAATGGTTTACAAGTTCCTTAAAAACTTGTTGGCGACTCTTTTGCTATATCTTCGTCCCTTTTGGACGCCACCGTACTTTAGTGTATGATCACAGTGGGGTTCAAGCTAGTGGGATTTAAGGCTTAAAATTATTCCCTACAGTTTTTTGGCGACTCCACTGGGACGATTTCTATTTTAATTCCTGAATTTGTTTCGGCAATGATTTAGAATGAGTGGATGAGACTCCAAAAGTTCTAAGTATTTCATGTGCGTAATTTTGATTAACATTATTGTCATATGCATAAAAAAAGATCTCATTGGAAAGACCATCCGTAATGAGTTAAAAACATAGGATTTTACACGTAGGAAATTTGAGGAATGTCTTTCACAACTAGGACTGAAATAACACCGCGCGAAACTGGAAGATTTTATCGAGCACAGAAAGCTGCTGAGGCATGTGGGAAGTAGCGTCAGGGGCCAGAGCTTGGCGCTATACTTTTAGCCGTAGCGCCAAACGCCAGCATTGGCTCCAGGCGCTACAGTTAAATTCTGGCGCCAGTCTCTGTTTGCTGGCGCCAATTTCCCCTAATACCGAGCCAGAAATATGCGTTCTAATTTCGACCTGTTTTTTGTATTGTTTGCTCGATCCTACTTCCTGATTGAATTTTTTCTCACTTTTCTGAAACCCATATGTGTTCTACATGTGGACATAACCCTCTGGGAATTCATGCTCCATCTACCCGATTGAACGCTCCGTGCAACAAAGGGTACATCCGAGATGTTGAATTCACCAAACCATGGAAGGGAGTTTTTTCTAAAGCTTGCGGTGTCCCATCCACTCGCGCCAACCCTTCACGGTTAGGCTTCTGCGCGGTGCATCCGGACAATTAACCATGGACCCTCTTTGACTAAACCATATCCCGAACTTTAGAGAACTAGAGCCATGGTTAGGTTGCAAACGCATTGCATCATATCGTGCCTACTTCACTAATTGTGCATTATTTGTTGTGCATATATATTCTATGTTTCTCTTAACCGTTTGTTGACTTGTGTTGAGATTAAATAAATTATTGACTTAAAGAACTTTGCCTAATTAATTAATTAATTATTTATTTAATTTGAGTCAATAAAGTCTAATTTTTCAATCGGAATTGACCTAGTACGACTTTAGGCATACCCTAGTTGACTAATAATACCGAAAACAGTCCCAGACAGAAGCTCCACTATTGGCGCCAAGGTCTGAGCTGTAGCGCCACACTATGGTGTGTAGCGCCTGACAACATCTATGTTGTCTGGCGCCAACCTCCACAATGTGACGCCAGTCCTGTCGCTTGGCCGACAGTTCGGATTATTTGTCGAGTCATCACCTAAGGTTTAATTAATCAGTTTTCTGTTTAATTCAGTTAATTTTGCTGTCAATAATGTTTAATTGAATCAATGATCGAGTTTAGGCACTAAGTCCCATGGTCTTACACAAGAGTCCAAGCATGCCACTTACACTCAATGCACATACCAATACACATACTTTGACCATGATTAAGAGAGTCTTGTGTGCGCGTTTTTTCCGTCCTTTTTTTTAGGGGGGTAAGTCGGATATTAATCCTCCAACATAAAAATAATAATACTTAGTTCCCTAACAATATGTACGTTATTTTTGCCAAAAATATGCACCCTTTTAGTTTTTCTTAAAATAAACCATAAAGTCAAGGTGATTCGAGTCAAGTAATAAAAACGCAAAATGGTTTGATTTACAGCGCGTGGTCAAGAAAAGAAGGACGATTAATCAAAGATAACCTCTTCGTACAAGTCTAACTTTTCGACAAACCTATAGCTCGCAAGAGGAAAGCAAGGGTTATAATGGCAACTCAAGAAGAAGTCAACGATCTTAAGAACCAACTGGCTACTGTGACCGAGACACTGAAGCTTCTCGCACTTAGGATCGATGATCCCGTGAAGCAACAACAAATGGACCTCATGCAAGAGAGCCTAAGCAAGTTGTCCAGCTACTACAAGTTTCAAGAGCTTACATCACAAGGGGTCTCGGTGGACAAAGATCTTCTTCTGCAGAAGTTCAACGCCAACGACATCCCAAAATTCAGAGCAACTGACAACCCTTACTTCCATTTAAGAGCATTTGAAACAATAATGAGTATCAAGGGTATTGATAAGAAGGTCTTCCCTTCTCTTTTCTCACTATCTCTCGAGACCGTTTGCCAACAGTGGTTCTTTTCTCTCGAGAAAGAAAAGACCTCTACCTGGGAGTCTATAGCAAACGTTTTCGTTGATAGGTACAAGTGCAACATTCAAGTCGAGACTGACCATAGAGAACTTGAAATCCTCAAACAGAAAGAAAATGAAGGCTTCACCTCTTCTTTAACAAGTGGAGAGAAACCTCAGCTAAAATGATTGAGGTGCCAAGTGAAAAAGAGTCTGTGAGACTGTTTATCAAGAATCTCCAAGAAAAATATTCTAAGCATCTTAAATATCAAAATAATCTCCATACCTTTAAGGTTGTTTATGACATTGGGATCAATATTGAAGATGACTTGGCTAAGTCAAAAGCTGTCAACAATAACTCCAACATTGGCTGGAAAGGAAAGAAGACTGACAATCCTTCTTCTTCCAAAACCGCCCACTCAAATAACGTTAGCACCTTTAACTTAGGAGAAGTTCTTGCCATGAACAACCAAGGACAGAAGAAACCATTTAGGAGGAACTTCACTCCTATTGGCATGAGTTATGACACCGCATTTGATCGATTAAATGCAAAAGGTCTTATAACTCCCATTGGACCATTTGGGGACCCACCAGTTGAGAAGAGGTCGGTTAACTGGAACCCCAATGCACACTGCAAGTATCACCAAGGTAGGGGCCATTCTAATGAAAGCTGTTCGAAGCTTAAGGAAGCTATCCAAGACCTAATCGACAATAACAAACTGTCGTTGCCCCCTGCCAGTAAGAAGCCAAGCATCGACAATGCACCTCTAGCTCATACTCTGGCTATCTCCGATGAAGAAAACGAGGTTGATCCCTCCTCTCTTATTAAACCTGTCGAAGAAATCAATGTCATAGAAAAAGAAGAGGAGATCTTTTTCGATGTCAAAGATAGCCTTCCAGAACCGGCAAATAAGGAAGACATACAACTGCTCGCACTGTCTATGAAGGAGGCATCGCAACTACTACGTGAAGCTCTTAAGGTTATGAACGAACTCCACAAGAAATATGATGAGCTTCCACTTCCAAAAGAAGAACCTAAAAGAGAATTCACACCAGTGAGAACGACTTATGAGGCAAAGTATTTTCCCTTACAAGTCACCGAAAAAACCAAGAAGAGCAATAGAATCTACAGTCCAATTGGGATCCCATATGCACAAATGTTCGAAATGCTCTGCGAGAGCGGCGAGGTCAAACCTCTCGAACCGAGACCATTCGAGTCATTAAAAAGGACAGATAGATATTACTGCCAGTACCATCAATCAGGGGGGAACACTATAGAAAACTGTTTCAAATTCAAGGATTTGGTACAGAAAATGATTGATGAAAAGAAATTAGTCCAAGTCCAACAAGAATAGGATATAACCATTAATGGAGTATGGGACAGTGATGAAGAAGATGTCTTTCTAAAGGACATAGTAGGACCTTCACCTTCTGTATCATACACCACAGATGACATTTGGGCTGAAGAAGATTCATCAATAGACGTCCTCACAAGATCCGGGAGAATGCAACCTCCCGTTTCAACACAACCTATGCCCACCATACAACAAGTTCCCATACCTATCATCGAAGACAATGATATTGTTAAACAGTTTAAGAAGACAAAAGTTGAGATGAATGTGTGGAAGCTTTTGGCAACATCTCGAGAGCATAGGTTGGTTGTAATGAATGCCTTGGACAAAATCGGGATAGATTCTGACACTACTCTTGAGGGACTAGCCAACTTCCTCACAAGTGACCTTCCTAGTCCGATTAATCTAATCACCTTCTCTTACAAAGATTTACCCCCAGAAGGTGACAAACATTACAAGGCATTAAACCTCACGGTAGTCTGCAAAAGGATGATTGTTCCCATGACTCTTGTAGACAATGGATCAGCTATCAATGTCTGTCCACTTAGAACTGCGAGGATGCTCGGCATAAGGGACGAAGATTTAACTCCGTCCACACAAGGAATAAGAGCCTACGATAATACTCGCCGTCAAGCTCTTGGCAAAATAACCCTAAATGTAACGGCAGGAGCAATAGAACATGCTACTACTTTTCAAGTAGTAGACATCAAAGCCTCATTCAACTTGCTGTTGGGATGCCCTTGGCTTCATGATCTAAACGTCGTCCCTTCATCTCTCCACCAACAAGTGAAAGCCATAGTTGGAGGAATTCCAATCACTATTGATGCTTCGCCTATGAGAATCAAATCCATAGAGAATCCAATCATCAATGTGGAGCACGACGAGGATGATGAAGACCTATGGGGCTTTAACGAAGAAGTCTCCTTAATCCAGGAGGATGAAAGGACATCTCTTTGCCATAACCCCCATTCCAACATGATTGTCAACACCATGCTGAAGAAACAAGGACACTTTCCCGGGATGACCCTAGGAAAGAAGAAAGGGATAGCAAAATCGCTGGAGTCACCTGGCCTCCCTAAGTTAGATACTTTCGGACTTGGTTTCGAACAGACTCGGAAAGATCTCAAGCGAGCCCAGGACAAATTTAAAGCATGTAGGGACGCTCGCATTCAAAAGAAAGCAATTCCAATGGATCAATACCCTCTTACGCTTAATGGTCAATTCATAAAAGAAGGAGAGGATAATCCATGTCACGAATTTCCCGAGCCATTTGTTGTAAACGGCATAAGACAACCAGGATCCGAGATTTTCTTGGATTGCTACTTCACTGATGAAATCCCAACTCCCGTCCATAAGGAGAAAGCACCCCCATGCTTTGACTTTAACGTCATGGGATTACTGTTTGGGCAAGAAAAGAATGAGCCAACTTATGAAGAAGATAACTCCTCGCTCATTCAAACAGTCCTACAAAGTGAAAGCTTCGACCCCTCGAAGCTAATTACTCCAACCGAAGGATCACTACAAGGGTGGCGCAAGACTATCAAAGTGACTACTCCAAGCGGAAGGAAGATATCAATCACGACAGGGCAAGGACCAATGTTCGAAGAGTCGTCTGAGTCAGAGTCTTCCCCTTTAGAGTCTTCTAAGTCTGTAGCAGTAACACCTCCCCCTCCTATTTCTTATCCTAGGATAGTTAGTGATCCAGTCCCTAAGGACATATCACTCTTTGATGTAATGATCTCAGAGTACAATAATATTTCTCATTCTCCTTACTTCTTGTGTTCTTCCCTAACCCAAGATGACGAGCATTGCTTAGCTAACGATGGAAAATACAAAGAAATTATTAAAGAAATGGAAATACTCGAAAAGAAAACACTGGTAATTGAAGAAACTGAAACAGTTGACATCTCGAAAGATTCAACTCATAAAAGAGAAGTTAAAATCGGACTAACATTGAATAAACAAGAAAGAACCGATTTAATTTATCGATGTATTTGCTTGGTCATATGAAGATATGCCAGGCATTAATAGAGAAATAGCTCAACACACTATACCACTAATTCCAGGAATGAAACCTGTAAACAAAAGTTGCGTTGAATGAAACCCGACGTAACACTTAAAATAAAAGATGAAGTTCAAAAACAAATAACTGCAGGTTTCATCAAGGTATCCAAATACCCCGAATGGGTCGCCAACGTCGTCCCAGTTCCAAAGAAAGACGGAACGGTAAGGATTTGTGTCGACTATCGAGATCTAAATAAGGCAAGTCCAAAGGACGACTTCCCTTTGCCAGACATCGATATTCTGGTAGACAACACGGCAAATCACGCGCTTCTCTCATTCATGGATGGATACGCAGGGTACAATCAGATTCTCATGGCAGAAGAAGACATGGAGAAAACAACCTTTATAACACCATGGGGCACTTACTGCTACACGGTAATTCCATTTGGGTTGAAAAACGCGGGTGCTACTTACCAACATGCAGCAACTGCCTTACTCCATGACATGATGCACAAAGAAGTTGAGGTATATGTCGATGACATGATTGTGAAATCAAAGGAACGTCCAGGCCATCAATTAGCCTTAAGGAAATTTTTCGAAAGGCTAAGAAAATATAATATAAGGTTGAATCCGTCAAAATGTGCTTTTGGAGTCACCTCAGGTAAGCTCTTTGGATACGTCATAAGCTCTAGAGGAATAGAGGTAGATCCAACCAAGATTAAAGCAATCATGTCAATGCCACCGCCCAAGACCGAGAAACAAATCCGAGGATTTATTGGCCGGTTGCAATACATAAGTAGGTTCATATCAAAACTGACAACGATATGTGAACCAATCTTCAAGAAGCTCAAGAAGAATGTACCAGTAATATGGGATGACGAGTGTCAAAAAGCCTTTGAAAAGATCAAAGTCTATCTCGCAAATCCTCCCGTATTAGCACCAGCACTTCCCGGAATACCTCTTAGGTTATATTAGACGGTTACCAAAGAGACAATGGGAGCCATGCTAGCACAAGAGGTAGAAGGCAAAGAGAATGCAATTTATTACCTAAGTAAAAAGATGTTCGAATATGAAACACGCTATAGACCGCTCGAGAAATTGTGCCTCGCCTTGGTGTGGGCCACAACTAAGTTGAGACAATACATGTTGGTGCATACCGTTTTCGTAGTCTTCCGATTAGATACACTCAAGTATCTGTTCGAGAAATCTACACTCAATGGACGCATATCAAGATGGATAGTCAATCTAGCCCAGTTTGATGTAAGGTTTATGCCACAAAAAGCCATTAAAGGATCCGTGGTGTCAGATTTTCTAGCAGATTTTCCAATAGAAGACTCGACACCAATACAGGACAATGAATTTCCAGATGAAGAGTTAATGGTCACTGAATATGATACTTGGACCTTGTATTTCGACGGAGCCTCAAACCAAAAGGGATGTGGCGTCGGGGTGCTACTAGTATCACCTAAAGAAGAGCACGTTCCAATCTCAATAAAGCTTGATTTCGACGTTACCAACAACGCTGCTGAATATGAAGCATGCGTGGTAGGCCTTGAAACAGCCTTGGCATTGGGAGTAAAGAAATTAAGGATATTCGGAGACTCTTCTTTGATCATCAATCAGATATCTAAAAGGTGGAAAGTAAGGAGAGAAAGCCTAGCCCCTTACCAAACCTATCTGGAAACTCTTACCGATCAGTTAGAGAAGGTAGAATACACATATCTACCTAGAGAAGAAAACAAATTTGTTGATGCCTTGGCAAGATTAGCCTCAATGGTTAGGATTCCCACGGAAATCGAGCAAATGCCTCTAACTATCGAAAAAAGGCACAAACCAGTATATATCCAGGCTATAGAAGACGACGACTTAGTCCAAGGCAAAGAAGAAGAACAAGAAGAAGAACCATGGTACACAGACATACTCAACTATGTCACCAATGGAGAATACCCTCCTCATGCTGATAAAAGAGCAAAGCGAGCATTAAGACTTTTGGCTTCTCAATATGTACTCATAGACACTGAACTACATAAAAGGGTACCTAAAGGTCGAGCTCTTCTATTTGTAGGAAAGGTGGATGCACAAAGAGTAATGAGAATAGTTCACGAAAGAATCTGTGGCACTCATGTAAATGGCAAAATGTTAGTCTAGAAAATAATGCGAGAAGGATATTATTGGACTACAATGAATAGGGATTGCCATCAATATGTAAAAAGATGCCCTAAATGCCAAATTTATGCCAATTTACAACATGTCCCTCCATCTTTGCTCTACACCTACACATCGCCATGGCCATTCTCTACATGGGGAATTAACATAATTGGCAAAATCACTCCCCCAGAAACAGGAGGCCACGAATTTATTCTAGTAGCAATTGATTACTTTACAAAGTGGGTCGAAGCGCAATCATACGCTAAACTCACTACAAAACATGTAGCACTCTTTATCGAAAGAAATATTATTTGTCGATATGGAGTCCCACATGAAATGATAAGTGACAATGGAACTCACTTTCAAGCCGAAAGTAAACAATTTAATTGAAAGCTAAAATTTCATTAATAAAATAAAATTACATTATTGATGGAATTTAAATAAGGCTGAAATAAATTAACTTTAAATAAAAATAACAATCTAAGTCTAATAAATCTAAAGCTAATCAATGCTTTTAATCTTTCTTTTCTTTTTTAGCTCTTTTCCAATTCTTTTCTACTTCCTCCTCTTCATCCATTACTTTAGCTAGTAGGCATCCTTTAGAGGAACTACATTCAATTTTAGAGTAGATGGTCTCCCCTTCAGCTAGCACTCCATGCTTCTTTTCCACCCAAGCTTTTTTGTCTGTGGTGTTAGCTTTCCTTTTTCCTTTGTCTTTGGTAGAATTTTTCTTCCTAGGCATTGTAGGTGTTTTGAATTCAATTCTTGCACCTAAGCGTTCTTTGGCAGGAGTCACCCTGTCACCTAGACGATTCTTCACATCGGTTCTACCCTGATCAATCGAAGATTTCTTCAGCAACCACTTCTTTACATCATTAGGCAAAGAAGGAGGAACCTTTTGGGTAATCACTTCCCATAAAGGTCTAGCGCTCCAGTAAGCATCAAATTTATCTACTTCTTGAGATACAGGGTACTCATAGGGAGGACGAAGATCTCCGGAAGGAATATTCTGAAGCAAACCGTATTGTCTTTTTACCATGCAGGGATAATAATATGTTACACGAGACAAGCTTGGAAGACGGCAAAAGGGTTGCTTGTTAACACCAACCATCCTTTCTATTTTCCACCATGGGATGACCCACTTGATAGCAAAATCACGTGATTCAAATACTTTTCTCCACCCATGACGCCCAATCTTAGGGATGCGCTTCTTCCTTCTCACGAAGCAATTGGGAGTATATTTTTCAATGTCATCCGGAGGGCTAATTAATCCTAGCCTCTCCATTAGCCACATCTGTAAAAAAATTGCAATGCAAATAAATTATTATTACAATACAAAAATATATTTTTTGATTTCTGTAATTAAAAATATTATTTTTCTACCTGTAATAAAATTGGAGAACCGCGAAAAGGCGCTTTTGGGTCCCTTTTCAATTCATCGAGACTAATCATGGTCTCTCCAACTATTAATGGCATTGGATTCCTCCCTGATTCAATTTGTTCTAGTACGGTGGTGATAATTGATTGACCCTCATTATTTTTACCACTACTAAGAAAAAATTGATTGAGCACGCAAAATAAGAACGCCCTTCTTCTATATATATGAAAAGATTCAGAAAGAGGTTTATTAAAATAATGGCCTGCGAATTCTTTCAAATTAACTATATTGCCATCCACTATTTTTGATAAATCCCTGTCCTTTAAATTAAAGAAGCGCTCAAAATTCTTATAATAGTATGCATCTACTCTAGGGATTACTACGAGGTCTATTGCAGGAAAGCCTAAAATAGCACCAAATTCCTCTGGCAAAGGGCTAATCTCATCATACCCTATTCTGAAACAATGCGTATCAACATTCCAAAATTCGAAAGCGGTATGTATGAAGTCTAGGTCTAGATCTACCCCTTTGATCCATAAATTCCCCCCAAGTGAAATAAATCTAATTCTTTTCTGTCTCTAGCATTAAGAGATCGACACCATTCATGAGTGTATTGGGTGAAGGTTTTAGTGGCTAAAGACATGATTATTATATTTTCTGAAGAGAGAATAATTTTATTCGCTGGAATTATGAGAAGAATCGGCTGGGTAGGGGGCTATTTATACAGATATTGCAAAGAATTTTAATCAGAATGAAACACGGAGTCAGCGTCAATTGGCGTCAAACCCCCGAGATTGGCGCCAACCGCCAGAGCGTGGCGCCACACGCTAAGTGTAGCGCCTGGCGCCACTCGTCATAGTGTGGCGCCAGCTGGCGCCAAGTCACCAAGACAGCCGCGCGTGCTCAATTTGCGTTTTTAATATTAAACTCGACTCGGTTAATGACTTTATGGCTTCGTTTAATAATCCTGAACATTTTTCTTAATTAATTAAATATAGCTATTATTTTCAATTTATATTATTCTTTTTTTGGACTTTATTTTAAATTCCAAAACCCGACATTTTTTTGATTTTTTCCTTTTTTTATTTTTTCTTTTTGGGAGAGAGAGTCGGATAATATCCTCCATCAATAATAAAAATGACGGAATTTTTGCGCAAAATTGTTGTCACACTTCTTTTGCACACACTAACATACACATAATAATAAACAATCAAATAAATTTATAATAACATAAAAATACAAAATGTGTCTAAATAATGAGTCAAAGGAAAAGTTCTATAAAAAAGTCAAAATAGAATATACACAGGAACAAGCTACGGCGCCGGAGGACGTAGGCCCATCATGCCATAAAATTTCGCCGTACGAGGAGTCACTTCTCCACCGGCTCCAGCTTCAACACCAGCTCCAGTCTCCGTGGGAGGAGGAAGACTCAAGATAGGACCACTCCAGCCAGGATCAACCTGAGGCTGAGGCCGCGGAGGCTGCTGCGATGACGAGCCGACCTCGTACATCCCACCACCTCTGAAAGCCGAGGTAGCCTCTCCTACCGGTGCAGCAGGAGCACCCTCAGAAGAAGATCCTGAGCCCTCAGCAACGTCGGCTCGAGCAGCCTTAGAACGACTGCCTCTGCCCCCTGACGAAGTGCGACGACGTCTCGAGCTAGACCTCGCCGAATCCCTCCACCCCTCAGGTCTCGTGCGGGTGTGAGAAGCGATAGGCTGACCCTGAAAAAAGAATTAAATCAGAAACAAGGTAAAACTGAAGCAGTAATGCAAAAATAATGAGTAAACAAAGATTACCTCTCGGACAACATCATCCCGACGACAGGTGGCTGCGTTCCTCATTCGCACGAGCTGGCTCCGGAAGGCATCTATGCATCGTGCCATAGTCGAAACCACCTCGCGTGAAAACTGTTAGAAAAATAAGTCAGTAAAAAATGCATGATAAATGAACACAAAAATTCTGAATTAAAATTGGGCTTACACTAGTCTGGTGACGAGGAATCGACCGCTCTACGAAGCGCTCGCCCTCGGGAGCTGGAGGAATCATCTCCTCGATCGGCCCGTACATCCCCTGGCAGTGGATGGACATACGGGGCGGCACGAACTCAGCAGCACCGTCCTTATAGAAACAGAAAAAATCAGTAAAGTATTACTTGGGGGCTACTTAGCGAAAAATAAAAAGCTAAGAATCTTACCCTCACATCCTCAGCCGGTACAGGGGCTGGAGCTAATAAAGGTAGTAGCTCCTCAGCATAACACTGCCCGAGGATCGCATGGGACCGCCAAGGGGTACCAGCTCCCTCATACATGCTCGACAACCGCGCTTTGTCGAACATATGACGTGGTGGAGCGGCAGGAACGATGAAGACATCAAAAGAGTGTTGTCTAGGGACTGTCCAACCGCCCCACAGTCGGTATACCACCTCAGGTTCCTATAAAAAGCATCAATCAGGCAAGAATATATCTAAAGCACCGCGGAAAAGCAAGATAAACACTAAAAGTCGTACCGAGATGATCCAGCTCCAGACACGTGCAGTAGACATGTCCACATGGTGGCCGCCCCAAGAGGCGCTCACTGGAAATCCCCTCGGCGATGGTCTCGCCGGCGCAACGGAAGGAAAGTACTCGTAGAACCAGATCTACAAGGAGTTAATAGTGTGAATAAATGTTAACTAATATGTAGGGCTAAACGTTATAGGGAATGATGTTTACCTCTACGACCTTCCAAAAAGCAGACAAAGTGACATTCGTCCTAAAGGACCAGTGACGACACGAGTCCCTCAGCGCACGAACGAAGTCAGCAGAGGCCAAGCTGGCCCAGTCATAAGTCCCGATACGCTGGAGATCACGGACAGCAGGAAGGTAGTAAAGCAATGCCCTACTAATCTTGTCAGGGGAGAATGTCCCTGACAACAACATCAGCACAAAGATGCGCACCCGCTGCTCTCGGGTGGTCGCATCGTCATCAAGAGCCGCTGCCAGCGTCGAGCGGCGAATCCCTCTAGCACTGAACTGAGTCGTCTCGACCTCAACTCGGGCCCGAATAGCGATCGGTCCCAACAACTCCTCGACCTCTGAAGAAAAGACGTCGATCCCGCCGTCGAACGGCAGTGGCACAGAAGTGAACTCCAGTCCTGTGATGAGACTGAAATCCGTAGGGGTGACCATCATCTCGCCCCAAGGGAAATGGAAGGTGTTTGTGGTGTCCCAGAAGAACTCCACCAAACCGCGCACTACATGATGACCCCCGCTGGAGGCGACCATAGCCTCGGAGGTCTCAAACAAAGTAGCTAGCCCGCAAGACTCCCATAGGAGCCTCGTCTCAAGATCCCTGGCGATGTGCATCCTGTACAAATCGCCTAAACCGTCACATCCAGAGCCGTGATGCCGTGTCCTCCCGGGCTCGGTGCCCCGTCTCACCCTCTCAGAAATGTGGTGGACAGGGGCAAAGAACAAAGTCTTCTCATCCCACTCCGGAAGTCGACCAAGCGAAGTGGATGGCGTGGCGTCATCCTCCACGGGCTCATGCTCCCATCTAGTGTTTCGGGACCGTGAACCCGAGCCTCGTTGTCTAGTCATTCTACATTGTGCGGAATCATCATAAATTAAGGTTCTATAGTATCTAAGGTTCGCCTAGCCGCATGATACTATGTTTGCAAAAATAGAGTACGTAGTACTAAAACAGAGCACAAATTCAAATTGAGCATGACAGCATATTTCAAGCAATCAAACAATTTCTTGCAACACTATAGTGATTATTGTGACAAATTGAACAAGAATTGCTAGCAAAAATGTCAAGAACAAGTCACATTGTTCTTCACAACCTTAAGAAGTCTAACAATGGCAAATTGCTTATTTGTTCACTAAATTGAGTCAAACAAGTCTCAAATTACTCCCAAGGCAATATACAAACATAATTAAGCAATTTCATGGCATAAAACTTGACAAACAAAGCAAATTGAGCATCATAAAATTCGAATTTTCATGAAATTCGTGAATATTCATGCCAATAGTTCATAAAAACTAATGTGAGTTTGAGGAAAACTTACATAGATCGGGAAAATAGACGAGAAGAGCTTTGATTTGCAACAAATTTGAGCGAATTCGGTTGAAAAACGAGCAAGCAATGAGTAATTGAAGCTTTCGGTTTCCTCGAGCAGTTTCGCGACGAACAGAGTAGTGAAATGAAGGGAAAATGGGTTTTTAAAGAAATTCCCGTGCTGGCGCCAGTCCTTATGCATTGGCGTCACATGTTGGGCTTGGCGCTTGGCGCCAATATCAGCGCCTGGCGCTAACACCTAATAGCTAGCGCTGATGGTTTTTCAGCGACGCCTAAGCATCCAGCCACCTATTGAGGTTGTGCTAACCTTCAGCAACATATTTTAGGATTCCTTGGTACCCTAGTTAGCCCCTCTAAGAAATTCCACATGATTTAGTAATCGGCTTGATTACATAAAGTGATCGACCTGATAAGAGATCGTCTCACTTAGCTTAAAGCGCCTAAGCATTGGCTCATTAGCAAAAGGCACCGACATATAGGTTCAAGAGCAAAGGGCACCGACATACAGGTTCAAAGCAACGAGAGCGCCGACGTACAGGCATAGCGGAAGCAAAGTTCAAGCGAACTTTTAAATATTGACATGCGTGGATCTTCGGTAATTTCCTTTGGAAAATTATCGCATCAAATGAGGATGACTTCAAGAGAAGATATCTTCGACAGCGTTCCCTAGCTTGCGGAGAGTTGTCACGAACAACATGAGGATTTTTTCAAGCAAAATAATCTTCGATAGTATTCCCTAGGATGTGGAATATTATTAATGCGGCTAAGGATTATTTCAAGCGAAATAATCTTCGATGATATTCCCTAGGATGTGGAATATCGTCAATGCGGATGAGGATTGTTTCAAGAGGATCAATCTTTGATAATGTTCCCTAGGATGTGGAATATTATCATTGCGAAGAGGATAGTTTCAGGCGAAGCAATCTTCTAATTTGGAAGCAGTTACAGGCGTAGCGGTTTTCAAGCGGGATGTCATTCTCTAGCTTGCAGGAGGTCATCAAAGCAATCGGTTACTTTCAGAGACGTGTGCTCGACGGTGCAAGATACGCGTTTCTTAACTCTTTTATTTGTTTAACTAACGCTAGTTTGCAGGTATCGGCGTTACTAGAGTGATTTAGGATTGCAGAACGTTCTGAATCATTCTCCGTCCCTATCGCTACTTTGACTTTTGTTTTCGAAACTAGCGTTTCTCCAAACTCAGTCAAAGTGGGGGCTTCTGTAGACACCCATTTGTGTCTCCCCAAAACCAAACCCAGTGATGAGTACCTTTCACGTCGAATCATAATCGAATGAAATGAAAGTGTGGAAAGGTCTAGTGTGCGGAAAGTTTTTTATTTCTTTTCTCTTCTCTCTGTTTTTGAAAACTTTATTTTTAGAAAACAGCCAATCCAGTTTGGTTGGTCCATGATATGGGTCCAATAGTGGTGTAATTGGATGGGGCTTGCAAAGACCTTTCCAACGATATATTATAAGCCCAATTCCGATGAATATTGAGGAAGTTATGGCCAATTTACCAAACTGGGCCCGGTTTGAGCTTTATATGCGGCCCAATGATCTAGGGGAGGGCCTAATATGATTTATCTTTCCTAATACAATTAGGAATGGTTTTAGTTTTCTAGAATCTTCTAGAAGGTTCTTTTCATTCCTAATTCAATTAGCATTGATAAGTTGACTTTGTTGACTTTTCAGAGTTTTAATCAAGATCAAATAGCATTTTCGAAGAAATTATATTATTTTATCCTCCAGTACGGTAAACTTATCGGATTTTCGAAAACGCGTTGAAATCAAGCTTGGCGTCTAACCCCAGGACTTGGCACCTGGAACCAGGCTTGGCGCCTGGCGCTAGTGCTGGTGCCTGGCGCCTGGCGCCAGCTAGCCAGGGTTGGCGCTAGCTCTGTTTCCTGAGCGTCAGACTCTGTTTTGTTAATTTATCTTTTTTGGCTGATTTTCTCTATAAATATCGTATTAAAAACTTTATTTTCATTCATCATCTACATCTATCATTCACCAATTCTCCCCATTCGCAAGTTATTCATCAACAATTAGTTTTCTCTCCTAATCATTCATCTCTTTCATTCATCTTTCTTCAAAACTTTGTTTTCTCATACAAAATTCCGCATTCGCAAGATCTAGAAAAACCTAGCCATATTCGAAGTTGCCTTCGCCCTAGACGTGAAAGGTTTTAATTCTGAGGGTTTGGTCCCAAATCTCTATTTCAATTATTTAATTTAATTGTTGATTTATTTTTTTCCTTGAAGTTACTAACGTGTGTATTTTGTTATTAGAAAGAGGTATGAGGTATCAAAGTAAGTACTTTAATGGTTTTGATTGATATTATGATGTAGAAATCATGTTTAGATTGTTATTTTGATTCCTAGTATCATGTGTAGTTTAATTTTAATATTAAATATGATTGCTATGATGCCTTTTATTCTTCTTCTAATATTTATGATTGTTAGTATCATGTTAGGGTTAAATACTTGATTTTTATTGCTTAGTGACATGCTAGGGTTTGTTATTAATCTTGTTAATATCATGCCTAGGATCTTGCTATTATTATTATGCTTTAACATCATCTATGATTATATTTATAATTGTTTTGATTATGATTATAATTGTTATGAATATGATTATTATTTTGATGATTATTATTTTATTATGATGCTTATAATTATTATTCATGATTATTATTGTCATGATTATTATTGTTGCTTGATGCTTATTTTTTATTGCTTTATCACCTTTTATGCATGTTAAAGAGAATTTGTACTTGTAATCACGCTTAATAAGATAATTAATAATCTTGTTAGGTTAATTGTGATTATAACTCAAGTGATCGCCAATAATAGTTTATTTGTGCATTAATATTCAACCAACATAGATAAACAGGTTTAGGGTTAAATCTATTGATTGCATGTTAGTCAAAAAGCGCACATGAATACGAGCAGAATAAAGTAGAGGCCTATTATTAGGGCAAGTTCAATCTCTTTTAGGTTGGATTTGTACCATCATCCCCGAACCCTTATTTGGTTCATGACCTTATGGAGTTGACGATCTCTTGGATCGTTAAGGGGTGAAACCTTCATCCTATGAACGGTTTACAAGTTCCTTAAAAACTTGTTGGCGACTCTTTTGCTCTATCTTCTTCCCTTTTGGACGCCACCGTACTTTAGTGTATGATCACAGTGGGGTTCAAGCTAGTGGGATTTAAGGCTTGAAATTATTCCCTACAGACACAAAAAATCCAAAAGCATGTTTATCATTCATTTGATCCATAAAGCTTTGTTTGAATGTGTTTGAATTTCATTTGATTCAAAAAGCTTTGTTTGAATGTGTTTGACTTTCATTTCATTCAAAAAGCTTTGTTTGAATGTGTTTGACTTTCCTTTGATTCAAAAAGATTTGTTTCAATGTGCTTGACTTTTATATGATTCAAGTAGTTTCATTGAATGCTTTTGACTATCATTCGATTCAAAAAGCTTTGTTTGACTTTCATTTGTTTCGAAAATTTATGTTTTAATGTGTTTAACTTTGATTTGATTCAAAAAGATTTGTTTGAATGTGTCTGACTTTCATTTTATTTAAAAAGCTTTGTTTGAATGTGTTTGTTTTTCCTTTAATTAAAAAAGATTGGTTTGAATGTGTTTGTCTTTCATATGATTCAATTAGCTTTGTTAAATGCTATTGACTTTTGATTTGGGTATTTTTACCCGGCCAGGTGGCCCAATCAGAAATTGCCATGTGTCATTATTAAAGGTGCCATCTGGACCTATGAGATGATGACACGTGGTTGGCGGACATTCTTCTGTCCTAAAAAGATTGATGATCCGGCATGGACCATTCAGAGGGCGATGCGTGTCACTCTAAAAGATGCCCAAAGGCCTTTTGGGCTCAGTGACACGTGTCACTCAGACATTGCCTCTGGTATGGCGGCCTTCAAGGGCCCAAACCTTGAGGCGCCGTTTTGCGGCGTGACCTAATCCCTAGGTCACCAGATCCTTGGAAAGGAACACTTTCCAAAAGGACCCTATAAATAGGGACAGTTCTTACATTTATGACTGGACAAATACACGCTATACGAGATAACACGTCACTTACTCATTTATTACAGAGCTGTCGTTTTCCAGGAACAGACAGCACTTTACCTGAGCTTGGAATCCGAGCAGATAACTTTATTTCCGCACGTTTTACCACCGAATACTTACTAACTTAATCTTCGGAGGTGGACCACCGACCATCCGGCGGTCCGTTTGCTTTGCAGGTACAGGCGTTCTTTGCTGAATCCAGTCTTAGTGTTGTAACTCTCCCAAGGGACAAAAACCCCCGAAACAACTTTCATTCGATTTAAAAATCTTTGTTTTAATGTGTTTGACTTTCATTTGAATCAAAAGCTTTGTTTGAATATGTTTGACTTTCATTTGATTCAAAAGCTTTGTTTGAATATGTTTAAATATCATTTGATTCAATTATCTCCGTTGAATGCATTTGACTTTCATTCGATTTAAAAAGCTTTGTTTGAATGTGTATGACTTTTAATTGGTTCAAAAAGCTTTGTTCAAATATAATTGACTTTCATTTGAATCAAAAAGCTTTGTTATTGTGTTTGACTTCCATTCGATTTAAAAAGCTTTGTTTCAATGTGTTTGTTTTTCATTTGATTAAAAATTTTGTGTTTGAATGTGTTTGACTTTCATTTGATTCAAAAAGATTTGTTTGAATATGTTTGACTTTCATTTGATTTTAAAAGCTATGTTTGAATGTGTTTGACTTTCCATTGATTCAAAAAGATTTGTTTGAATGTGTTTGACTTATATATGATTCAATTAGCTTCGTTGAATGCTTTAAACTTTCGTTCGATTCAAAAAGCTTAGTTTGAGTGTGTTTAGCTTTCATTTTATTCTAAAAGCTTTGTTTGAATGTGTTTGAGTTTCATTTGATTCAGTTAGCTTCATTGAATGCATTTAACTTTCATCGGATTCAGAAATCTTTGTTATAATGTGCTTGAATTTTTTTTATTCAAAAAGCTTTGTTTGATTGTGTTTGACATTCATTTGATTCTAAAAGCTTTATTTGAATGTGTTAGACATTCATTTAATTTATTTATCTTCGTTAAATGCATTTGACTTTCATTTGATTCAAAAAGATTTGTTTGATTGTGTTTGACTTTCATTTGATTTAAAAAGCTTTGTTTGAATATGTTTGACTTTCCTTTGATTAAAAAAGATTTGACTTTCATTCAATTAAGAAATATTTTTTTTATTTGTTTGACTTTATTTATTCAAAAAGCTTTGTTTTAATCTGATTAACTTTCATTTGATTCAATAAGCTTTGTTTGAATGTGTTTTACTTTTATTTGATTTAAAAATCTTTATTTGAATATGTCTGACTTTCATTTTATTTAATTAGCTTCGTTAAATTCATTTAACTTTCGTTCGATTCAAAAAGCTTTATTTGAATTTGTTTGACTTTCATTTGATTCAAAAAGCTTTGTTTTGATGTGTTAAACATTTATTTATTCAAAAAGCTTTGTTTAAATCTTTTTTATTTTCATTTGATTCAAAACCCTTTCTTTGAATGTATTTGACTTTCATTTGATTTAATTAGCTCCATTGAATGCATTAGACTTTCATTAAATTCAAAAAGCATTGTTTGAATGTGTTTAACTTACATTTGTTTCAAAAATCTTTGTTCGAATATGTTTGACTTTCATTTGATTCAAAAAGCTATGTTAATATGTTTGATATTCATTCAATTCAAAACTCCTTGTTTAAATGTGTTTGTTTTTCATTTGGTAATTTTTTTTTTGTATGTATTTGACTTTCATTTGATCTAGAAAGATTTGTTTGAATGTGTTTGACTTTCATTTGATTCTAAAAGATTTTTTTAATTGTGTTTGTCTTTCATTTGATTCAATTATCTTCGTTGAATGCATTTAGCTTTCATTCGATTCAAAAATCTTTGTTTTAATGTGCTTAAATTTTTTTTTTATTCAAAAGCTTTGTTTAAATCTATTTGACTTTCTTTTTATTCAAAAAGCTTTGTTTGAATGTTTTTAAATTTCATTTGTTTTAAAAAGATTTGTTGAATTTGTTTTAATTTCATTACATTCAAAAAGCTTTGTTTGAATGTGTTAGACTTTCATTTGATTAAACAAGGTTTGTTTAAATGTAATTGACTTTCTTATGATTCAATTAGCTTCGTTGAATGCTTTTGACTTTCATTTGATTCCAAAAGCTTTGTTTTAATGTGATTGACTTTCATTTTATTTGAAAAAGTTTAATTGAATGTGTTTGACTTTCAATTGATTCAAAAAGCTTTGTTTGAATGAGTTTGACTTTCATTTGATTCAACAAGCTTTGTTTGAGTTTGTTTAACTTTCCTTTGATTCAAAAAGATTTGTTTGATTGTGTTTGACTTTCATATGATTCAAATACCATCATTGAAAGCTTTTGACTTTAATTTGACTCGAAAAGCTTTGTTTGGATGTGTTTAACTTTTATTTAATTTAATTAGCTTCGTTGAATGTATTTGACATTCATTCGATTCAAAAAGCTTTCTTTGAATGTGTTTGTCCTTTATTTGATTCAAAAGATTTGTTTGAATGTGTTTGACTTTTATTTGATTTAGTGAGTTTCGTTGAATGCATTTCACTTTCATTCGATTCAATAAGCTTTGGTTGAATATGTTTATCTTTCATTTGATTCAAAAAGCTTTGTTTTTATGGGTTTGACTTTCATTTGATTAAATTAGCTTCGTTAATTGTGTTTGACTATCATTCGATTCAAAAAGCTGGGTTTAGATTTGTTTGACTTTCGTTTTATTCAAAAATCTTTGTTTGAATGTTTTTTTACTTTCCTTTGATTCAAAAAGATATAACTTTCATTCGATTCAGAAATCTTTTTTTTTAATGTGTTTGACTTTATTTAATTTAAAAAGCTTTGTTTGAATCCGTGTGGCTTTCATTTGATTTAAAAAGCTTTGTATTAAAGTGATTGACTTTCCTTTAATTCAAAAAGATTTGTTTGAAAGTGTTTGACTTTTATTTGATTCAAAAGGATTTGTTTGAATGTGTTTTGACTTTCCTTTGATTTAAAAAGATTTGTTTGAATGTGTTTGACTTTCATATGATTTAATTAGCTTCGTTTAATGCTTTTTACTTTCATTCGATTCAAAAATCTTTGTTTGAATGTGTTTGACTTTCATTTGATTCAAACATATATATATATATTTTTGGTAAATAACGTATTTTATTACAAAAATGAGAAGTTACAACTTACAGAAGCTAAGTTATAACAAACACCACAAGACCTAAAAATAGGCCAAACACCCACCAAACAGTTCAAGCTCATTCTCTAGCCACCTTCTAGGAAGGGTTCTAGAAAAAGAGACAAGAACAATCAAGACTCAAGCTTCCGGCCACCTTCTAGGAAGGGTTCTGAGAGCCAGAGCAAGACACAAAAGACACAGAAAAAGCAAGTAAAGAGCTTGCAAAATCTATACAAAAACCAAGCTACAAAATGCAGCAGACAAAGAACCTCCACCTAGACTCAGCTGCAGAAAACAGCAGGGCTAGACAAAAGAGGCATTACACCTGAATGGACAAAAGAGACAAACTGTACTCAGACTGGTAACACCAAACTGAGCACCAAAAAAACACCACAACTGTCAAAAAGCACAAGGTTACAGAATTAGCAAATTTCTGTTAGGAACAGGGCATCTACAAGCAACAGCAAACAGAACATCCCTGAGCACAGCTTCAGTAGATTTGCAGCTTCCTGTAAAGATCAAAAAGTTTCTCTGAAGCCAAATATGATAAACAACTTCAACAAAACACATTCCCAGAAGTCTATTTTTAGCACTATCCTTCCTGCAGATTTTAGAAATCCACGTGACTTCAGCATCAAAGCTTAAAATAGCCCTGTTGTAACCAAAGATAGCCAAGATCCTTCCCCAAATATCCTTAGCAAATCTGCATTAAAAAAATAAATGCTGAACTGACTCAAGGTGCATATTACATAAAAAACAGATAGGATCACACTGCATATTACATATTTGTTTGAATGTGTTTGACTTTCATTTGATTAAAAAAGATTTGTTTGAATGTGTTTGACTTTCATATGATTCAATTTGCTTCGTTGAATGCTTTTGACTTTCATTGGATTCAAAAATCTTTGTTTCAAAGTGTGTAACTTATATTTCTTTCAAAACGATTTCTTTGAATGTGTTTGCTTTTCATTTGATTCAATTAGATTCATTTATTGCATTTGACTTTCATTCGATTCAGAATTCTTTCACTACAAGAAAAATGTCTTTTCGTAGCGATTATTTCGTAGTGATTTTACATTCGTTACAATATGCAAGTATGTTTGCGAAATAATAAAGGAATTCGTATTATTTTACAATCGTCATGGTTTTCCCATATAAAATCGATACGGAAAACATAATAATACATATCCACACTTGTAGGCGTTGCTCGAAGTGCGCCTACGTTAAAACATGTTGTGAATATGCTTGGCACTTATAGGAAGTGGGAATTGCCATAATACGATTAGGGACAAGGAAAGTATGGAGCCGCCAACAAGTTTTTAATGAACTTGTAAACCATTCACGGATCATAAAAAGGCAACCACGATAAGGGGACAATGATAGGAGACAACGATTGACCATGAAGGTTACACCCCATTCATAGTCCATGAGATTACTAACTCCATATGGTTCGGAACAACGGAAGGAGGATCGGGGATGATGGTACGAAGTGAGTCATGGAGTCACACTCGATTCTTATAGTGAAAAGTGATTCCTGCGATCTCAAAGGCATACAAACAAAATATTCAATTTGCTCCAAACTATTATTAGGCTAAATTGGTTGAATATTAATGCAACACATTATTCTAAAATATTGTGATCACTTGATTAAATAACAAGATTAAAAAGGAACCTAAACCGGTTGTCCAAATTATCTTATTAGTCGTGATTTTCAATTACATATTCCCTTTAACATGCAATATGGTGATCAATAAATAATAATAGAATAAACATTAATATTGGAAGCAGTTTAACAATGATAACGTTAATTAGTCAAATCAAATATAAAATAATCTAATCATGATACTAGCAACAAGAATAAAAATACGAGTAATTAAGTGAATAATTACTCACTTTCCGCGTTTCCTTGAATTGCTACATCATGAATAAACTGTTAGTAAGTTCAATAAAAATATAAATCAAATGGAAATTAAATTAAATAAAAAGTAGAATTGATTTGGTCCAAACCCTCATTTAATTCTACCTATCACGCCTTAGTGAAAGTATAGAACTTCAGGTATTGTATGGACACCTTGGAGTGCTTAGGAGAAGTATTATGGAAGAATTGGGAGGCTAGTGTTTAAGCTAAAGAGGGAGAAGAAAATTATTTGATGATCAAGATTGTTGATGATTAGAAAAGGGGTGATATGACCTCTATTTATAGAGAAAAAAAAGAAGGGTCGAAGAAATAAGATAAGATCCGAATTAAATCGGAATAAAACTCGATAGACGGTAGATTTTGTGGTTTTTGTTTTTATCATATCTTTTGATCTAGAAATCGGAATAACATAAATAAGATATCGTTGGAAAGCTCTTGAAGTTTTATTTCTAACCCAATTAGAATCAAATTTAAATATTTCAAAGAATAAATGGCCGAAATGGTGAGACGGTGTCAGTTTTGGATAGAGTTTGACATTTTATTCATATCTTTTCCGTTATAGCTCGGAATTGATATTATAATATATCATTTGAAAGATAATTTCAAGGGCAATCCAACCATATAAAATCTGGATAAAAACTATGAGGCACGAAAACAATATCTGTCTATCTTTGAATGTCTTTCAATTCGGATAGAAATAGGATTTTCAAAAAGAAAAGTTTTATTCAATTTCAAATTCTTTAATCTTTTCTTTTCAAAACGGATAATTAAGATCTTTTAGAAACTTATAGAAGCTACCAATTAATCCTAATTGGTTTAGGAATGGGATTAAATAATTTGGACCCTCCACATGATCATTGGGTCGTAGGTAAGGTGGGCTTAGGTTCGGTTTGGACTCAGTTTAATATTTTGGTCATAACTTATTCGTTATAACTCGGATTTGGGCTTATAATATATAGTTGGAAAGCTCTTTACAAACCCAATGCAATTATTCAATCATTGGACCCATATTATGGACCAAAATAAACTGTATTAAACGTTTTTATAAAAAGGACACGAAATGAATGATTTTAAAGGACACGAAATGAATTATTTTTGGTTTAAATGCACGAAAAGAGGCAAATAAGTAATGGTTTGGGGAAATTGGCTAGAAGTTGGGTTGTTTTATGAAATGGAAATATGGATTTAATCACTCCAAGATTAAATACTTAACCCGGCCAATAATGGAGGTGAAAGGTAGTTCATCATTGGATTTGGTTTTGGGGAGACATTTTTAGGTGTCTACAACACTATTTTTACACATTTATATAATTTTGAGAAATCGAATCATTTATAATCACCACTAAATTGTAAAAATCGATACAAAAAGCCTTTTCAACACTAGATATATAAATATTTTTTGACAAAGAATACATAAAATATGTCATAGCTTATTAGTGAAACATTTAATATAATAGTTTGAGGTTGCATGTTCGAATCTTGTACAGATCATGCGCATGTTTTTTTTTGAAGAAAATGAGTTAAACATTTATAGTGATTGTAATCGCTACAATAATCACCACGATTAGATGTAGTTTTTCGTATCGATTATTGAGGCCTACCCCGGCGATATTGAAAACCACTACTAAAGGCTAAGGCAACGGGGGATATTATATCGATTGACCATTTGTTGGGAAAGCAATTACAATCGATACTAAAGGTTAAAATAATCGCTACGAAAAGGTTATTTTCTTGTAGTGTTTTTTTTTTAATTTGTTAGAATTTTTTTTTTTAAAAAAAAAACTTTGTTTGAATCTGTTTGACTTTTATTTGATTCAAAAAACTTTGTTTGAATGTGTTGAACATTTGTTTGAATCAAAAAGCTTTGTTTGAATGAGTTTGTCTTTCATTTAATTTAATTAGCTCCGTTGAATGCATTTGACTTTCATTCGATTAAAAAACTTTTTTTGAATGTGTTTCACTTTTATTTGATTCAAAAGGCTTTTGTTTGAATGTTTTTGACTTTCATTTGATTTAATTAGCTACGTTGAAAGCATAGCACTTTCATTCGATTCAAAAAATTATGTTTGAATGTGTTTTTATTTAGGGTATTTAATACCCTCAAGTGGACCAATGAGAGAGCAACACGTGTCCCTCTGGGAGGCGTCTAATTGGACCCTCCATATATTTGACACGTGTCACTCAGATATGCCCCCATGGAAATGCCGGCCTTCAAGGACAAAACTCCTAGGCCGCCGCAAAATGGCGCTGCCCTAATCCCTAGGTCATTAAAACCTAGGGTAGGCACTTCCTAAGACCCTATAAATAAGGAGATTCCTGCACTTATTGGAATAGTCTTTTGACACCTTGAACTTTACGTCTTAATCATTAAGGCATTTATTTTCTCTTAAACAGAGAACACCTGATCTTGAAATCCGTGCAAATACCTTTCATTCCAAACGTTTTTACTCCCATTATGTACTTACTTAATCTTCGAAGGCGGACCTCCGACCATACAAAGCTCTTTTTAATTTGCAAGTACAAGCGATCTTGATGAATCCAGTCTTTGAGTTGTAACTCTTTGAAGGGACACAAAAAATCCTGAAACATGTTTGACTTTTGTTTGATCCATAAAGCTTTGTTTGAATGTGTTTGACTTTTATTTGATTCAAAAAGTTTTGTTTGAATGTGTTTGAATTTCATTTGATTCAAAAAGCTTTGTTTGAATGTGTTTGACTTTCCTTTGATTCAAAAATATTTGACTTTCATTTGATTCAAAAATATTTTTTTTTTATGAGTTTAACTTTTTTTTTATTTAATAAGCTTTGTTGAATCTGTTAAGCTTTCATTTGATTCAAAAAGCTTTGTATTTATGTGTTTGACTTTCCTTTGATTCAAAAAATTTGTTTGAAAGTGTTTGACTTTTATTTGATTCAAAAGGATTTGTTTGAATGTGTTTGACTTTTCTTTTAATTAAAAAGATTTGTTTGAATGTGTTTGGCTTTCATTTTATTCAATTAGCTTCGTTGAATGCTTTTGACTTTCATTCCATTAAAAAAATTTTGTTTGAATGTATTTGATTTTCATTTGATTCACAAATCTTTGTTTGAATGTGTTTTGAAAGGAATGGTGTCCTTCGAACAAGTGTATTATTTTGATAGTGGGTTCAGAATTATTAAAAAGCTGATATATTCAGTAAGGTCAAGTGTTCGGAATGCCTAGGTGGAGGCCGCTTCCGACCATTAATGTTAATATATAATTAATATTACATCTTAATCTTGACTGAACCCTTCGGGTCACACCAAAGCAATTAACAAACCAACTCGACGAATTAATTCGGAGGAAATTAATAAGTCGCCTGGGTATTGAATATTTAGACGTCAGAAATTTGAGCTTAGACTGTCGAAACCAAGCGTCGGAAGTCGAGTAAAAATAGTAAATGACGAGACGTGCAAAATAATATTAAATCGATAATATTCCCAAAATACCCCTAGCATCGGAATGCCCCGAGAATCCGAATGCTAGGGGCATAATTCGCTAGCACAGGTTGCTAGCATGCGCACCATGTCGAGCTAAGGGTGGCTGGCCGGTGCGTGCTAACGCACCGTGCTAGTAGCAGCTAGCAGCCGCAAGCACACCAAGGCAGCAGCTGCTAGCAGCCCGCACATGGTGTGCGCGGCGTGCTAGCAGCAACCCGCACATGGAGTGTGTAGCTTGCTATCCATAGCAGCAGCACACAACTCCAAGTGCGGGGGTGGACTTCGGGTTGGGCTACGGCTGGGCCTAAGGCTCGGATAGTAGGGCCGAAAATCATGGGAAGCAAATGGAAGCAAGTGGGTGAGGGACAAGTGGCACAAGGAGAGTACGGAGTGGGGAGCAAGTATGGTCCCCTACTCTCCAAGTGGTCCTCACTTCTCTTTTCATGTAATAGTGACACTTGTAGATTTATTATTAGTTTGCTTAGTTATTTTAATTTAGCTTTAAAATAAATTGTAGAATTTCATCCTCCCACATTGATGGGATAGAAATTCCCACTCTCCCTCTTGTCTATAAATACCCCTCTTGGATTTTTGGGAAGGGTACTTAAGTAGGATTTCAATAGAGCATTGCATTAGCAAAAACTCTTAAACTCACATAATACTCTGGTTTTGGTCGAACCTCGCTAACCTCGAGGTAACGGACCTAAAATTTGGTAGTTGTTTTTGCAGGTGGATCTCCGTCAAAGGCTCTCGTATTTTCAGGGCTAAGCTTCTCAAGTAAGAGCCCATTTTGTGGGGCGAAGCACGTGCCAAAGGTAAATTTTCAATTTTTCCCTTTTATGCATTTGTGATATTATTTATTGCAAGCGAGATCCTAGGCTCGGGTTTTTTCCGCGGTGAGTGGGACTCACCAAACCCTAACATGTTTGACTTTCATTTTATTAAAAAATATTTTTTAAAATGTGTTTGACTTTCATATGATTCAATTAGCTTTGTTGAATTCTTTTGCCTTTCATTCGAATCAAAAATCTTTGTTTGAATGTGTATAACTTATATTTGATTCAAAATTTTTCATTAAATGTTTTTTACTTTCATTTAATTCAATTAGCTTCGTTTAATGCATTATACATTCATTCGATTCAGAAATCTTTTTTTTTATTTGTTTGAATTTTTGTTTTCAAAAATCTTAGATTGAATCTATTTGACTTTCATTTTATTCAAAAAACTTTGTTTGAATGTGTTTAACATTCATTTGATTCAAGAAGCTTTGTTTGAATGACTTTGACTTTCATTTCATTTAATTAGCTCCGTTGAAAGCATTTGACATTCATTCGATTCAAAAAGCTTTGTTTGAATGTGTTTCACTTTCATTTGATTCAAAAGGCTTTGTTTGAATGTGTTTGAGTTTCATTTGATTTAATAAGATTCGTTGAAGCATAGGACTTTCATTCGATTCAAAAAGCTTTGTTTGAATGTGTTTATATTTAGAGTATTTAATACCCCCAAGTGGACCAATGAGAGAGCGACATGTGTCCATCTGGGAGGCGTCTAAATGGACTCTCCAGATGTGTGCACGTTAAACTCAGATATTCCCCCATGGAAATGGCGGCCTTCAAGGTCAAAACTCCAAGGGCGCCGAAAAACGGCGCTTCCCTAATCTCTAGGACATTAAAACCTAGGGTAGGTACGTTTTCCTAGGACCCCATAATTAAGGAGATTCCCCCAACTATTGGGACATTCTTTTCACACCTTGAACTTTACGTCTTAATCATTAAGGCATTTATTGCTCTCTAAAACAGATAACACCTAAGCTTAGAATCCGAGCAAATACCTTTCTTTCCACACGTTTTTACTCAGATTCCTTTCTAACTTAATCTTCGAAAGCGGACCTCCGACCATTCAAAGCTCCGTTTGTTTTGCAAGTACAAGGGATCTTGACGAATCCAGTCTTTGAGTTGTAACTTTCCCGAGGGACACAAAGAAGCCCGTAACATGTTTGACTTTCATTTGATCCATGAAGCTTTGTTTGAATGTGTTTGACTTTCATTTGATTAAAAAAGCTTTGTTTGAATACGTTTGACTTACATTTGATTCAAAAAGCTTTGTTTGAATGTGTTTGACTTTCCTTAGATTCAAAAATATTTGTTTCAATGTGTTTGCCTTTTATAAGATTCAAGCAGCTTTATTGAATGCTTTTGACTATCATTCGATTCAAAAAGCTTTGTTTGAATTTGTTTGTTTTTTATTTGTTTCAAATTTTTTTTGAATTTTTTTTACTTTGATTTGATTCAAAAAGATTTGTTTGAATGTGTTTGACTTTCATTTGATTCAAAAAGCTTTGTTTGAATGTGTTTGACTTTCCTTTGATTTAAAAAGATTTGTTTTAATGTGTTTGACTTTCATATAATTCAATTAGCTTCGTTGAATGGTTTTGACTTTCATTCGACTTAAAAATATTTGTTTGAATGTGTTTGACTTTCATTTGATTCAAAAAGCTTTGTTTGAAACTGTCTGACTTACATTTGATTCAAAAAAGCTTTGTTTGAATATGTTTAACAATCATTTGATTTAAAAAGCTTTTTTTTTAATGTGTTTAACTTTCATTTGATTTAATTAGCCCCGTTGAATGCATTTGACTTTCATTCGATTCAAAAAGCTTTGTTTGAATGTATTTGACTTTCAATTGATTTAAAAAGCTTTGTTCCAATATGTTTGACTTTCATTTGAATAAAAAAGCTTTGTTAATATTTTTGACTTTCATTTAATTTAAAAAGCTTTGTTTCAATGTGTTTGTTTTTCATTTGATTAAAAACATTTTGTTTGAATGTGTTTGACTTTCATTGATTCCAAAAGCTTTGTTTGAATTTTTTTGACTTTTATTTGATTTAAAAAGCTTTGTTTGAATGTGTTTGACTTCCCTTTGATTCAAAAGGATTTGTTTGAATGTGTTTGACTTTCATATGATTCAATTAGCTTCGTTGAATGCGTTAGACTTTCATTTGATTCAAAAAGCTTAGGTTTGAATGTGTTTGACTTTCATAAGATTCAATTAATTTCCTTGAATGCATTTCACTTTCATTCGATTCAAAAAGCTTTGGTTGAATTTGTTTGTCTTTTATTTGATTCAGAAAGCTTTGTTTGAATATGTTTGACTTTCCTTTGATTCAAAAAGATTTGTTTGAATGTGTTTGACTTTAATATGATTCAATTAACTTCGTTGAATGCTTTAGACTTTCATTCGATACAAAAAGCTTAGTTTGAATGTGTTTAACTTTCATTCGATTCAGAAATCCTTGTTTTAATGTTCTTGAATTTTTTTTTATTCAAAAAGCTTTGATTGAATTTGTTTGACTTTCATTTGATTCTAAAAGCTTTGGTTATGTTTATTTATGCATTTGTTATATTATTTATTGCGAGTGAGATCCTTGGCATGTGTTTTTTCCGCGGTGAGTGTGACTCACCAAAGCTTAACATGTTTGACTTTCATTTGATTAAAAAAGATTTGGTTGATAATAATTGCAATATTCAAGGTAAAAATTACCTATTTTGCCCTTTTATGTTTGTTTATGCCTTTGTGATATTATTTATTGCGAGCGAGATCCTTGGCTCAGGTTTTTTCCGTGGTGAGTGGGACTCACTAAACCCTAACATGTTTGACTTTCATTAAATTAAAAAAGATTTGTTTGAATATGTTTGACTTTCATATGATTCAATTAGCTTCGTTGAATTCTTTTGACTTTCATTCGATTAAAAACGCTTTGTTTGAATGGGTTTGACATCCATTTGATTAAATGAGCTTCGTTAATTGCATTTGACTATTATTCGATTTAAAAAGCTTAGTTTGAATGTGTTTGATTTTCATTTGATTCAAAAAGCTTTGTTTTAATGTGTTTGAATTTCCTTTGGTTCAAAAAGATTTGACTTTCATTCGATTTAGAAATCTTTTTTTTAATGCGTTTGACTTTTTTTTTTCTGTAAAATGCTTTGTTTGAATCTGTTTGGCTTTCATTTGATTAAAAAAGCTTTTTTTTGAATGTGTTTGACTTTCCTTTGATTCAAAAAGATTTGTTTTAATATGTTAGACTTTCATTTGATTCAATTAGCTTCTTTTAATGCATTTAACATTCATTGGATTAAGAAATATTTTTTTTAATTTGTTTGAATTTTTTTTATTCAAAAAGCTTTGTTTGAATCTATTTGACTTTCATTTAATTCAAAAAACTTCGTTTGAATGTGTTTAACATTCTTTTGATTCAAAAAGCTTTGTTTGATTGAGTTTGACTTTCATTTCATTTAATTAGCTCCGTTGAATGCATTTGACTTTCATTCAATTCAAAAGGCTTTGTTTGAATGTGTTTTGATTTAGGGTATATAATACCTCTAGTGGACCAATTAGAGAGCGACACGTGTCCCTCTTGGAGGTGTCTAAATGGACTCTCCAGATGTGTGACATGTGTCACTTAGATATGCCCCCATGGTAATTGCGGCCTTCAAAGCCAAAACTCCATGGACGCCGCAAAAAGGCTGTGGAAGGTGGTGCAACCGTGGAAGGTGGTGCGATGGCGCGGCGGCGACATTCAGGGCGGCGGCGCGGCGTCTTCGAATAGCCCAGAGGACACGAGCAAAGAAGAGAAGAGGAGAACAGCAGAGGACGGAGGCTAGGTCTAGAGGCGCGGCTTCTTCGAACAGCAGAGATGGAGGAGCAGCCGTGGAAGGTGGTGCGGTGGCGCGGCGGCGAGGTTCAGGGCGGCGGTGCGGCGTCTTCGAACAACAGAGGACACGAGCAAAGAAGAGAAGAGGAGTACAGCAGAGGACGGACCCTTAATCTGGAGACGCGACTTCAGATAAACAGCAGAGAAGAGGAGCTAAGGTAGTGTTCAAGGCTAGGTTTTTGTTTTCTGGGTTTGAGTCGAACGAAGCATTACTGGTCGTGGAGGGAAAAGGAAAAGAAATGTTAAGGAAAGGAGGAAGAAAGGAAGGGGGAAGAAAGGAGAGAAAAGGGCTGCTTATTTTTTTAAAAAAAAAACCACCGGTTCACAAAGGAACCGGTTCAAACCGGTGCTTTTTATTATTTTTGGCACCGGTTTGAGTTGAACCGGTGCCTTTTATCAATGTATAAATCCCGCCCAATTTTGGGCCGGTTTTTGGCACCGGTTTGGCTTGAACCGGTGCCATTAGGGGGTTGCCTTTTTGTATTTTTCTACTAGTGTTCAAAAAACTTTGTTTGAATGTGTTACGTTTAACATTCATCTGATTCAAAAAGCTTTGTTTGAATGAGTTTGACTTTCATTTCATTTAATTAGCTTCGTTAAATGCGTTTAACTTTCATTCGTTTCAAAAAGCTTTGTTTGAATGTGTATCACTTTTATTTAATTCACAAGACTTTTTTTGAATGTGTTTGAATTTGTTTTGATTTAGGGTATTTAATACCTCCAAGTGGACCAATGAGAGAGCAACACATGTCCCTATGGAAGCCGTCTAAATGGACTCTCTAGATGTATGACACATGTCACTCAGATATGCACCCCTGAAAATGGCGGCCTTTAAGGCCAAAATTCCAAAGGGTGCCGCAAAACCACGTTGCCCTAATCTTAGGTCATTAAAACCTAGGGTAGGCACGTTATCCTAGGACCATATAAATAAGAAGATTCCCTAAATTAATGGGACAGTATTTTGACACCTTGAACTTTACGACATAATCATTAAAGCATTTATTGCTCTCTAAAACAGAGAACACTTGAGCTTGGAATCCAAGCAAATACCTTTTTTTCTGCACGTTTTTACTCTGATTCCGTACTAACTTAATCTTCGGAGGCGGACCTCCGACCATAAAAAGCTCCGTTTTTTTTTGCAAGTACAAGAAATCTTGACGAATCCAGTCTTTAAATTGTAACTCTCACGAAGGACACAAAAAATCCAGAAGCATGTTTAACTTTGATTCGATCCATAAAGCTTTGTTTGAATGTGTTTGAATTTCATTTGATTCAAAAAGCTTTGTTTGAATGTGTTTGACTTTCATTTGATTCAAAAAGTTTTGTTTGAATGTGTTTGACTTTCCTTTGATTCAAAAAGATTTATTTCAATGTGTTTGACTTTTATATGATTCAAGTAGCTTCATTGAATGCTTTTGACTATCATTCGATTCAAAAAGCTTTGTTTGAATTTGTTTGACTTTCATTCGTTTCAAAAATTTATGTTTGAATGTGTTTGACTTTGATTTGATTTAAAAAGATTTGTATGAATGTTTCTGACTTTCTTTTTATTTAAAAAGCTTTGTGTGAATGAGTTTTTTTTTTCCTTTGATTCAAAAAGATTTGATTGAATGTGTTTGTCTTTCATATGATTCAATTAGCTTTCTTAAATGCTATTGAATTTCATTCGATTCAAAAATCTTTGTTTTAATATGTTTGACTTTCATTTGAATCAAAAAGCTTTGTTTGAATATGTTTGACTTTCATTTGATTCAAAAGCTTTGTTAGAATATGTTTAAGTATCATTTGATTCAAAAACTTTTTTTTGAATGTGTTTGACTTTCATTTGATTTAATTATCTCTGTTGAATGCATTTGACTTTCATTCGATTTAAAAAGCTTTGTTTGAATGTGTATGACATTCAATTGGTTTAAAAAGCTTTGTTCCAATAAAAATGACTTTCATTTGAATCAAAAAGCTTTGTTAACGTGTTTAACTTTCATTCGATTTAAAAGCTTTGTTTCAATGTGTTTGTTTTTCATTGGATTAAAAATTTTGTATTTGAATGTGTTTGACTTTCATTTGATTCAAAAAGCTTTGTTTGAATATGTTTGACTTTCATTTGATTTAAAAAGCTTTGTTTGAAAGTGTTTGACTTTCCATTAATTCAAAAAGGTTTGTTTGAATGTGTTTGACTTATATATGATTCAATTAGCTTCGTTGAATGCTTTAAACTTTCGTTTGATTCAAAAAAGCTTAGTTTGAGTGTGTTTAGCTTTCATTTTATTCTAAAAGCTTTGTTTGAATGTTTTAAACTTTCATTTGATTCAGTTAGCTTCGTTGAATGCATTTAACTTTCTTCGGATTCAGAAATCTTTGTTGTAATGTGCTTGAATTTTTTTTATTCAAAAAGCTTTGTTTGATTGTGTTTTACTTTCATTTGATTTTAAAAGCTTTATTTGAATGTGTTCGACATTTATTTAATTTATTTATATTCGTTAAATGCATTTGACTTTCATTCGACTCAAAAAGCTTTGTTTGATTGTGTTTGACTTTCATTTTATTCAAAAAGCTTTGTTTGAATATGTTTGACATTCCTTTGATTAAAAAAGATTTGACTTTCATTCGATTCATATATCTTTTTTTCAGTTTGTTTGACTTTTTTTTATTAAAAAAGCTTTGTTTTAATCTGTTTAACTTTTATTTGATTCAATAAGCTTTGTTTGAATGTGTTTGACTTTTATTTGATTTAAAAATCTTTATTTGAATATGTCTGACTTTCATTTTATTTAATTAGCTTCGTTAAATTCATTTAACTTTCATTCGATTCAAAAAGCTTTATTTGAATTTGTTTGATTTTCATTTGATTCAAAAAGCTTTGTTTTGATGTGTTTGAAATTTAATTTATTCAAAAAGCTTTATTTGAATCTTTTTTATTTTCATTTTATTCAAAACCCTTTGTTTGAATGTGTTTGACTTTCATTTGATTTAATTATCTCCGTTGAATGCATTAGACTTTCATTAAATTCAAAAAGCATTGTTTGAATGTGTTTGACTTTCATTTGTTTCAAAAATCTTTGTTCGAATATGTTTGACTTTCATTTGATTCAAAAAGCTGTGTTAAGTTGTTTGATATTCATTCAATTCAAAACGCTTTGTTTAAATGTGTTTGTTTTTCATTTGATTAAAATTTTTTTTTTGTATGTGTTTGACTTTCATTTGATTCAGAAAGATTTGTTTGAATGTGTTTGACTTTCATTTGATTCTAAATTCTTTGTTTAATTGTGTTTGTCTTTCATTTGATTTAATTATCTTCGTTGAATGCATTTAGCTTTCATTCGATTCAGAAATCTTTGTTTTAATGTGCTTGAATTTTTTTTTTTATTCAAAAGCTTTGTTTAAATCTATTTGACTTTCTTTTGATTCAAAAAGCTTTGTTTGAATGTTTTTAACTTTCATTTGTTTCAAAAAGCTTTGTTGAATTTGTTTGAATTTCATTACAATCAAAAAGCTTTGTTTGAATGTGTTAGACTTTCATTTGATTAAATAAGGTTTGTTTAAATGTAATTGACTTTCTTATGATTCAATTAGCTTCGTTAAATGCTTTTGACTTTCATTTGATTCAAAAAACTTTGTTTTAATGTGTTTGACTTTCATTTTATTAAAAAAAGTTTAATTTAATGTGTTTGACTTTCAATTGATTCAAAAAGCTTTGTTTGAATGAGTTTGACTTTCATTTGATTCAACAAGCTTTGTTTGAGTTTGTTTAACTTTCCTTTAATTCAAAAAGATTTGTTTGAATGTGTTTGACTTTCATATGATTCAAATACCATCGTTGAATACTTTTGACTTTAACTTGACTCAAAAAGCTTTGTCTGGATGTGTTTTACTTTTATTTAATTTAATTAGCTTCGTTGAATGTATTTGACTTTCATTCGATTCAAAAAGCTTTCTTTTAATGTGTTTGTCCTTTATTTGATT
Organism: Chenopodium album; assembly: GCF_948465745.1. NCBI lineage: Eukaryota > Viridiplantae > Streptophyta > Magnoliopsida > Caryophyllales > Amaranthaceae > Chenopodium > Chenopodium album. The sequence continues at coordinate 46,387,969 of NC_137838.1, forward strand.
CAAAAGCTTTGTTTGAATGTGTTTGACTTTAATTTGATTTGATTAGTTTCGTTGAATGCATTTCACTTTCATTCGATTCAATAAGCTTTGGTTAATTTGTTTGTCTTTCATTTGATTCAAAAAGATTTGTTTGAATGGGTTTGACTTTCATTTGATTAAATTAGCTTCGTTAATTGCGTTTGACTATCATTCGATTCAAATAGCAGGGTTTAGATGTGTTTGACTTTCCTTTGATTCAAAAATCTTTGTTTGAATGTGTTTGACTTTCCTTTGATTCAAAAAGATATAACTTTCATTCGATTCTGAAATCTTTTTTTTTAATGTGTTTGACTTTATTTTATTTAAAAAGCTTTGTTTGAATCTGTTTGGCTTTCATTTGATTCAAAAAGCTTTGTATTAAAGTGTTTGACTTTCCTTTGATTCAAAAAGATTTGTTTGAAAATGTTTGACTTTTATTTGATTCAAAAGGATTTGTTTGAATGTGTTTGACTTTCCATTGATTTAAAAAGATTTGTTTGAATGTGTTTGGCTTTTATATGATTCAATTAGCTTCGTTTAATACTTTTGACTTTCATTCGATTCAAAAAGCTTTGTTTGAATGTGTTTGACTTTCATTTGATTCAAACATATTTGTTTTAATGTGTTTGACTTTCATTTGATTAAAAAAGATTTGTTTGAATGTGTTTGACTTTCGTATGATTCAATTAGCTTCGTCGAATGCTTTTGGCTTTCATTGGATTCAAAAATCTTTGTTTCAATGTGTTTAACTTATATTTGATTCAAACAGATTTCTTTGAATGTGTTTGCTTTTAATTTGATTCAATTAGCTTTGTTTAATGCATTTGACTTTCTTTAGATTCAGAAATCTTTCACTACAAGAAAAATGTCTTTTTGTAGCGATTATTTCGTAGTGATTGTACATTCGCTACGATCTGCAAGTATGTTTGTGAAATAATTAAGGAATTCGTATCATTTTATAATCGCCATGGTTTTCCCATATAAAATCGATACGGAAAACATAATAATACATATCCACACTTGTAGGCGTCGCTCGAAGTGCGCCTACGTTAAAGCATGTTGTGAATATGCTTGACACTCATAGGAAGTGGAAATTGACATAATACGATTAGGGACAAGGAAAGTAGGGAGCCGCTAACAATTTTTTAAGGAACTTGTAAACCGTTTCACGGATCATAAAAAGGCAACCACGATAAGGGGACAACGATAGGCAACAACGATTGACCCGTGAAGGTTACACCCCATTCATAGTCCATGAGATTACCAACTCCATATGGTTCGGAACCACGAAAGGAGGATCGGGGATGATGGTATGAAGTGAGTCATGGAGTCGAATTCGCCCGTATTGGCCTCTACTCGATTCTTATAGTGAAAAGTGATTCTTGCGATCTCAAAGGCATACAAACAAAATATTTAATTTGCTCCAAACTATTATTAGGCTAAATTGGTTGAATATTCATGCAGCTTATTATTCTAAAATATTGTGATCACTTGATTAAATAACAAGATTAAAAAGGAACCTAAACCGGTTGTCCAAATTATCTTATTAGTCGTGATTTTCAAATACATATTCCCTTTAACATGCAATATGGTGATCAATAAATAATAATAGAATAAACATTAATATTGGAAGCAGTTTAACAATGATAACGTTAATTAGTCAAATCAAATATAAAATAACCTAATCATGATACTAGCAACAAGAATAAAAATACGAGTAATTAAGTGAATAATTACTCACTTTTCGCGTTTCCTTGAATTGCTACATCATGAATAAACTGTTAGTAAGTTCAATAAAAATATAAATCAAATGGAAATTAAATTAAATAAAAAGTAGAGTTGATTTGGTCCAAACCCTCATTTAATTCTACCTATCACGCCTTGGTTAAAGTATAGAACTTCAGGTATTGTATGGACACCTTGGAGTGCTTAGGAGAAGTATTATGGAAGAATAGGGAGGCTAGTGTTTAAGCTAAAGAGGGAGAAGAAAATTATTTTATGATCAAGATTGTTAATGATTGGAAAAGGGGTGATATGACCTCTATTTATAGAGGAAAAAAAAGAAGGGTCGAAGAATTAAGATAGGATCCGAATTAAATCGGAATAAAACTCGATAGACTGTAGATTTTGCGGTTTTTGTTTTTATCATATTTTTTGATCCAGAAATTGGAATAACATAAATAAGATATCATTGGAAAACTCTTGAAGTCTTATTTCTAACCCAATTAGAATCAAATTTAAATATTTTAAAGAATAAATGGCCGAAATAGTGAGACGGTGTCAATTTTGGATAGAGTTTGACATTTTATTCATATCTTTTCCGTTATAGCTCGGAATTGATATTATAATATATCATTGGAAAGATAATTTCAAGGGCAATCCAACCATATAAAATCTGGATAAAAACTATGAGGCACGAAAACAATATCTGTCTATCTTTGAATGTCTTTCAATTCGGATAGAAATAGGATTTTCAAAAAGAAAAGTTTTATTCAATTTCAAACTCTTTAATCTTATCTTTTCAAAACGGATAATTAAGATCTTTTAGAAACTTATAGAAGCTACCAATTAATCCTAATTGGTTTAGGAATGGGATTAAATAATTTGGACCCTCCACATGATCATTGGGTCGTAGGTAAGGTAGGCTTAGGTTCGGTTTGGACTCAGTTTAATATTTTGGTCATAACTTATTCGTTATAACTCAGATTTTGGCTTATAATATATAGTTGGAAAGCACTTTACAAACCCAATCCAATTATTCAATCATTGGACCCAGATTATGGACCAAAATAAACTGTATTAAACGTTTTTATAAAAAGGACACGAAATGAATGATTTTAAAGGACACAAAATGAATTATTTTTGGTTTAAACGCATGAAAAGAGGAAAATAAGTTATGGTTTGGGGAAATTGGCTAGAAGTTGGGTTGTTTTATGAAATGGAAATATGGATTTAAGCACTCCAAGATTAAATACTCAACCCGACCAATAATGGAGGTGAAAGGTAGTTCATCATTGGGTTTGGTTTTGGGGAGACATTTTTAGGTGTCTACAACACTATTTTTACACATTTATATAATTTTGAGAAATCGTATCATTTAAAGTCACCACTAAATTGTAAAAATCGATACGAAAAGCCTTTTCAACACTAGATATATAAATATTTTTTGACAAAGAATACATAAAATATGTCATAGCTTATTGGTGAAACATTTAATATAATAGTTTGAGGTTGCATGTTCGAATCTTGTACAGATCATACGCATGTTTTTTTTTTGAAGAAAATGAGTTAAACATTTATAGCAATTGTAATCGCTACAATAATCACCACGATTAGATGTAGTTTTTCGTATCGATTATTGAGGCCAACCCCAGCGATATTGAAAACCACTACTAAAGGCTAAGGCAACGGGGGATATTGTATCGATTGACCATTTGTTGGGAAAGCTTTTTGTTTCAATTACAATCGATACTAAAGGTTAAAATAATCATTACGAAAAGGTTATTTTCTTGTAGTGTTTTTTTTTTTTTTTTAATTTGTTAGAATTTTTTTTTAAAAAAAAACTTTGTTTGAATCTGTTTGCTTTTCATTTTATTCAAAAAACTTTATTTGAATGTGTTGAACATTCGTTTGAATAAAAAAGCTTTGTTTGATTGAGTTTGTCTTTCATTTCATTTAATTAGCTCCGTTGAATGCATTTGACTTTCATTCGATTAAAAAAATTTTTTTGAATGTGTTTCACTTTTATTTGATTCAAAAGGTCTTGTTTGAATGGGTTTGACTTTCATTTGATTTAATTAGCTTCGTTGAAAGCATAGGACTTTCATTCGATTCAAAAAATTATGTTTGAATGTGTTTTTATTTAGGGTATTTAATACCCTCAAGTGGACCAATGAGAGAGCAACACGTGTCCCTCTGGGAGGCGTCTAATTGGACCCTCCATATATTTGACACGTGTCACTCAGATATGCCCCCATGAAAATGCCGACCTTCAAGGATAAAACTCCTAGGCCGCCGCAAAATGGCGCTGCCCTAATCCCTAGGTCATTAAAACCTAGGGTAGGCACTTCCTAAGACCCTATAAATAAGGAGATTCCTGCACTTATTGGAATAATCTTTTGACACCTTGAACTTTACGTATTAATCATTAAGGCATTTATTTTCTCTTAAACAGAGAACACCTGAGCTTGAAATCCGTGTAAATACCTTTCATTCCAAACGTTTTTACTCCCATTATGTACTTACTTAATCTTCAAAGGCGGACCTCTGACCATACAAATCTCTGTTTAATTTGCAAGTACAAGCGATCTTGATGAATCCAGTCTTTGAGTTGTAACTCTTCGAAGTGACACAAAAATCCTGAAACATGTTTGACTTTCGTTTGATCCATAAAGCTTTGTTTGAATGTGTTTGACTTTTATTTTATTCAAAAAGCTTTGTGTCAATGTGTTTGAATTTCATTTGATTCAAAAAGCTTTGTTTGAATGTGTTTGACTTTCCTTTGATTCAAAAAGATTTGACTTTCATTCGATTCAAAAATCTTTTTTTTTTTTTTTTATGAGTTTAACTTTTTTTTTTTATTTAATAAGCTTTGTTGAATCTGTTAAGCTTTCATTTGATTCAAAAAGCTTTGTATTTATGTGTTTGACTTTCCTTTGATTCAAAAAATTTGTTTGAAAGTGTTTGACTTTTATTTGATTCAAAAGGATTTTTTTGAATGTGTTTGACTTTCCTTTTAATTAAAAAGATTTGTTTGAATGTGTTTGGCTTTCATTTGATTCAATTAGCTTTGTTGAATGCTTTTGACTTTCATTCCATTCAAAAATTTTTGTTTGAATGTATTTGATTTTCATTTGATTCACAAATCTTTGTTTGAATGTGTTTTGAAAGGAATGGTGTCCTTCGAACAAGTGTATTATTTTGATAGTGGGTTCAGAATTATTAAAAAGCTAATATATTCAGTAAGGTCAAGTGTTCGGAATGCCTAGGTGGAGGCCGCTTCCGACCATTTATGTTAATATATAATTAATATTACATCTTAATCTTGACTGAACCCTTCGGGTCACACCAAAGCAATTAACAAACCAACTCGACGAATTAATTCGGAGGAAATTAATGAGTCGCCTGAGTATTAAATATTTAAACGTCAGAAATTTGAGCTTAGAGCGTCGAAACCGAGCGTCGGAAGTCGAGTAAAAATAGTAAATGACGAGACATGCAAAATAATATTAATCGATAATATTCCCAAAATACCCCTAGCATCGGAATGCCCCGAGAATCCGAATGCTAGGGGCATAATTCGCTAGCACAAGTTGTTAGCATGCGCACCATGCCGAGCTAAGGGTGGCTGGCTGGTGCGTGCTAGCGCACCGTGCTAGCAGCAGCTAGCAGCCGCAAGCACACCAAGGCAGCAGCTTCTAGCAGCCCGCACATGGTGTGCGCGGCGTGCTAGCAGCAACCTGCACTTGGAGTGTGTAGCTTGCTATCCATAGCAGTAGCACACAACTCCAAGTGCGGGGGTGGACTTCGGGTTGGGCTACGGCTGGGCCTAAGGTTCGGATAGTAGGGCCGAAAATCATGGGAAAGCAAATGGAAGCAAGTAGGTGAGGGACAAGTGGCACAAGGAGAGTATGGAATGGGGAGCAAGTATGGTCCCCTACTCTCCAAGTGGTCCTCACTTCTCTTTTCATGTAATAGTGACACTTGTAAATTTATTATTAGTTTGCTTATTTATTTTAATTTAGCTTTAAAATATATTGTAGAATTTCATCCTCCCACATTGATGGGATAGAAATTCCCACTCTCCCTCTTGCCTATAAATACCCCTCTTGGGTTTTTGGGAAGGGTACTTAAGTAGGATTTCAATAGAGCATTGCATTAGCAAAAACTCTTAAACTCACATAATACTCTGGTTTTGGTCGAACCTCGCTAACCTCGAGGTAACGGACCTAAAATTTGGTAGTTGTTTTTGCAGGTGGATCTCCGTCAGAGGCTCTCGTATTTTTAGGGCTAAGCTTCTCAAGTAAGAGCCCATTTTGTGGGGCGAAGCACGCGCCAAAGGTAAATTTTCTATTTTTCCCTTTTATGTTTATTTATGCATTTGTGATATTATTTATAGCAAGCGACATCCTTGGCTCGGGTTTTTTCCGCGGTGAGTGGGACTCACAAACCCTAACATGTTTGACTTTCATTTGATTAAAAAAGATTTTTTTAAATGTGTTTGACTTTCATATGATTCAATTAGCTTTGTTGAATTCTTTTGCCTTTCATTCGAATCAAAAATCTTTGTTTGAATGTGTATAACTTATATTTGATTTAAAATTTTTCTTTAAATGTTTTTTACTTTCATTTAATTCAATTAGCTTCGTTTAATGCATTATACATTCATTCGATTCAGAAATCTTTTTTTTAATTTGTTTGAATTTTTGTTTTCAAAAATCTTAGATTAAATCTATTTGACTTTCATTTTATTCAAAAAACTTTGTTTAAATGTGTTTAACATTTATTTGATTCAAGAAGCTTTGTTTGAATGACTTTGACTTTCATTTCATTTAATTAGCTCCGTTGAAAGCATTTGACTTTCATTCGATTCAAAAAGCTTTGTTTGAATGTGTTTCACTTTCATTTGATTCAAAAGGCTTTGTTTGAATGTGTTTGAGTTTCATTTGATTTAATTAGCTTCGTTGAAAGCATAGGACTTTCATTCGATTCAAAAAGCTTTGTTTGAATGTGTTTATATTTAGAGTATTTAATACCCCCAAGTGGACCAATGAGAGAGCGACATGTGTCCATCTGGGAGGCGTCTAAATGGACTCTCCATATGTGTTCACGTTTAACTCATATATGCCCCCATGGAAATGGCGTCCTTCAAGGCCAAAACTCCAAGAGCGCCGAAAAACGGCGCTGGCCTAATCTCTAGGACATTAAAACCTAGGGTAGGTACGTTTTCCTAGGACCCCATAATTAAGGAGATTCCCCCAACTATTGGGACATTCTTTTGACACCTTGAACTTTACGTCTTAATCATTAAGGCATTTTTTGCTCTCTAAAACAGAGAACACCTAAGCTTAGAATTCGAGCAAATACCTTTCTTTCCGCACGTTTTTACTCTGATTCCTTTCTAACTTAATCTTCGAAAGCGGACCTCCGACCATTCAAAGCTCCGTTTGTTTTGCAAGTACAAGGGATCTTGACGAATCCAGTCTTTGAGTTGTAACTTTCCCGAGGGACACAAAGAAGCCCGTAACATGTTTAACTTTCATTTGATCCATGAAGCTTTGTTTGAATGTGTTTGACTTTCATTTGATTAAAAAAAGCTTTGTTTGAATACGTTTGACTTGCATTTTATTCAAAAAGCTTTGTTTGAATGTTTTTTACTTTCCTTAGATTCAAAAATATTTGTTTCAATGTGTTTGCCTTTTATAAGATTCAAGCAGCTTTATTGAATGCTTTTGACTATCATTCGATTCAAAAAGCTTTGTTTGAATTTGTTCGACTTTCATTTGTTTCAAATTTTTTTTGAATTTCTTTGACTTTGATTTGATTCAAAAAGATTTGTTTAAATGTGTTTTACTTTCATTTGATTCAAAAAGCTTTATTTGAATTTGTTTGGCTTTCCTTTGATTTAAAAAGATTTGTTTTAATGTGTTTGACTTTCATATAATTCAATTAGCTTTGTTGAATGGTTTTGACTTTCATTCGATTTAAAAATATTTGTTTGAATGTGTTTGACTTTCATTTGATTCAAAAAACTTTGTTTGAAACTGTTTGACTTACATTTGATTCAAAAAGCTTTGTATGAATATGTTTAACTTTCATTTGATTCAAAAAGCATTTTTTAATGTATTTCACTTTCATTTGATTTAATTAGCCCCGTTGAATGCATTTGAGTTTCATTCAATTCAAAAAGCTTTGTTTGAATTTGTTTGACTTTAATTTGTTTCATTTTTTTTTAATTTTTTTACTTTGATTTGATTCAAATAGATTTGTTTGAATGTCTTTGACTTTCATTTGATTCAAAAAGCTTTGTTTGAACGTTATGTGTTTGACTTTCATATAATTTAATTAGCTTCGTTGAATGCTTTTGACTTTCATTCGATTTAAAAATATTTGTTTGAATGTGTTTGACTTTCATTTGATTCAAAAAGCTTTGTTTGAAACTGTTTGACTTACATTTGATTCAAAAAAGCTTTGTTTGAATATGTTTAACAATCATTTGATTCAAAAAGCTTTTTTTTAATGTGTTTAACTTTCATTTGATTTAATTAGCCCCGTTGAATACATTTGACTTTCATTCGATTCAAAAAGCTTTGTTTGAATGTATTTGACTTTCAATTGATTTAAAAAGCTTTGTTTCAATATGTTTGACTTTCATTTGAATAAAAAAGCTTTGTTAATATGTTTGACTTTCATTTAATTTAAAAAGCTTTGTTTCAATGTGTTTGTTTTTCATTTGATTAAAAACAATTTGTTTGAATGTGTTTGACTTTCATTGATTTAAAAAGCTTTGTTTGAAATTTTTTGACTTTCATTTGATTTAAAAAGCTTTGTTTGAATGTGTTTGACTTTCCTTTGATTCAAAAGGATTTGTTTGAATGTGTTTGACTTTCATATGATTCAATTAGCTTCGTTGAATGCTTTAGACTTTCATTCGATTCAAAAAGCTTAGGTTTGAACGTGTTTGACTTTCATAAGATTCAATTAATTTCCTTGAATGCATTTCACTTTCATTCGATTCAAAAAGCTTTGGTTGATTTTGTTTGTCTTTTATTTGATTCAGAAAGCTTTGTTTTAATGTGTTTGACTTTCATATGATTCAATTAGCTTCGTTGAATGCTTTAGACTTTCATTCGATTCAAAAAGCTTAGTTTGAATGTGTTTAACTTTCATTCGATTCAGAAATCCTTGTTTTAATGTGCTTGAATTTTTTTTATTCAAAAAGATTTGATTGAATTTGTTTGACTTTCATTTGATTCTAAAAGCTTTGGTTATGTTTATTTATGCATTTGTGATATTATTTATTGCGAGCGAGATCCTTGGCATGTGTTTTTTCCGCGGTGAGTGTAACTTACCAAAGCTTAACATGTTTGACTTTCATTTGATTAAAAAATATTTGTTTGATAATAATTGCAATATTCAAGGTAAAAATTTCCTATTTTGCCCTTTTATGTTTGTTTATGCATTTGTGATATTATTTATTGCGAGCGAGATCCTTGGCTCAGGTTTTTTCCGTGGTGAGTGGGACTCACTAAACCCTAACATGTTTGACTTTCATTAAATTAAAAAAGATTTGTTTGAATATGTTTGACTTTCATATGATTCAATTAGCTTCGTTGAATTCTTTTCACTTTCATTCGATTAAAAAAGCTTTGTTTGAATGGGTTTGACATTCATTTGATTAAATGAGCTTCGTTAATTGCATTTGACTATTATTCGATTTAAAAAGCTTAGTTTGAATGTGGTTGATTTTCATTTGATTCAAAAAGCTTTGTTTGAATGTGTTTGAATTTCCTTTGGTTCAAAAAGATTTGACTTTCATTCGATTTAGAAATCTTTTTTTTAATGCGTTTGACTTTTTTTTTCTTTAAAATGCTTTGTTTGAATCTGTTTGGCTTTCATTTGATTAAAAAAGCTTTTTTTGGATGTGTTTGACTTTCCTTTGATTCAAAAATATTTGTTTTAATATGTTAGACTTTCATTTGATTTAATTAGCTTCTTTTAATGCATTTAACATTCATTGGATTCAGAAATATTTTTTTTAATTTGTTTGAATTTTTTTTATTCAAAAAGCTTTGTTTGAATCTATTTGACTTTCATTTAATTCAAAAAACTTCGTTTGAATGTGTTTAACATTCGTTTGATTCAAAAAGCTTTGTTTGATTGAGTTTGACTTTCATTTCATTTAATTAGCTCCGTTGAATGCATTTGACTTTCATTCAATTCAAAAGGCTTTGTTTGAATGTGTTTTGATTTAGGGTATATAATACTTTTAGTGGACCAATTAGAGAGCGACACGTGTCCCTCTTGGAGGTGTCTAAATGGACTCTCCAGATGTGTGACATGTGTCACTCAGATATGCCCCCATGGTAATTGCGGCCTTCAAAGGCAAAACTCCATGGACGCCGCAAAACGGCGTTGCCCTAATCCCTAGTTCATTAAAATCTAGGGTAGGCACGTTTTCCTAGGACCCTATAAATAAGGAGATTCCCTTAATTATTGGGACAGTCTTTTTACACCTTGAACATTGTGTCTTAATAGTTAAGGCATTTATTGCTCTCTAAAACAAAGGCCACATGAGCTTGGAATCCGAGCAAATGCCTTTCTTTTTGCACGTTTTTACTCCGATTCCGTACTAACTTAATTTTCGGAGGCGGACCTCCGACCATGCAAATCTCCGTTTGTGTTGTAAGTGCAAGCGATCTTGACGAATCCAGTCTTTGAGTTGTAATTCTCCCAAGGGACACAAAAAACCCCGAAACATGTTTGACTTTCATTTGATCCTTAAAGCTCTGTTTGAATGTGTTTGATTTTCATTTGATTAAAAAAGCTTTGTTTGATCGTATTTGACTTTCCTTTGATTCAAAAAGATTCGTTTCAATGTGTTTAACTTTCTTATAATTCAATTAGATTCATTGAATGCTATTGACTATCATTCGATTCAAAAAGCTTTGTTTGAATTTGTTTGACTTTCATTTTTTTTCAAAAAGTTTTGTTTGAATGTGTTTGACTTTCATCTGATTCAAAAAGCTTTGTTTGAATGTGTTTGACTTTCCTTTGATTCAAAAAGATTTGTTTGAATGCGTTTGACTTTTATATGATTCAATTAGCTTCATTGAATGATTTGGACTTTCATTCGATTCAAAAATCTTTGTTGGAATGTGTTTCACTTTCATTTGATTCAAAAAGCTTTGTTTCAATTTGTTTGACTTTCATTTGATTCAAAAACCATTGTTTGAATATGTTTAACTTTAATTTCATTTGATTTAAAAAGCTTTTTTTTTAAATTTGTTTAACTTTTATTTGATTTAATTAGCTCCGTTGAATGCATTTGACTTTTATTCGATTACAAAAGCTTTGTTTGTATGTGCTCGACTTTCAATTGATTTAAAAAGCTTTGTTCGAATATGTTTCACCTTCATCTGAATAAAAAAGGTTTGTTAATGTGTTTGACTTTCATTCAATTTAAAAAGCTTTGTTTCAATGTGTTTGTTTTTCATTTGATTAAAAACTTTTTGTTGAATGTGTTTGACTTTCATTTGATTCAAAAAGATTTGTTTGAATATGTTTGACTTTCATTTGATTTGAAAAGCTTTGTTTGAATTTGTTTAACTATCCTTTGATTAAAAAAGATTTGTTTCAATGTGTTTGACTTTCATATGATTCAATTAGCTTCGTTGAATGCTTTAAACTTTCATTCGATTCAAAAAGCTTAGTTTGAATGTGTTTAGCTTTCATTTTATTCTAAAAGCTTTGTTTGAATGTGTTTGACTTTCATTTGATTCAATTAGCTTCGTTGAATGCATTTAACTTCCATTCGATTCAGAAATATTTGTTTTAATGTGCTTGAATTATTTTTTTTTATTCAAAAAGCGTTGTTTGAATGTGTTTGACTTTCATTTGATTCTAAAATCTTTGTTTGAATGTGTTTTACATTCATTTAATTTAATTAACTTCGTTAAATGCATTTGACTTTCATTCGATACAAAAAGCTTTGTTTGATTCTGTTTGACTTTCATTTGATTCAACAAGATTTGACTTTCATTCGATTCAAAAACCTTTTTTTCAATTTGTTTGACTATTTTTATTCAAAAAGCTTTGTTTGAATCTGTTTGACTTTCATTTGATTCAATAAGCTTTGTTTGAATCTGTTTGACTTTAATTTGTTTCAAAAAGCTTTATTTAAATATGTTTGTCTTTCAATTGATTCAACAGGATTTGTTTGAATGTGATTGACTTTCCTTTGATTTAAAAAGATTTGTTTGAATGTGTTTGGCTGTCATATTATTCAATTAGCTTCGTTGAATGCTCTTGACTTTCATTCGATTCAAAAAGCTTTGTTTGTATGTGTTTGACTTTCATTTGATTCAAAAATCTTTGTTTGAATGTATTTGACTTTCATTTGATTAAAAAAGATTTGTTTGAATGTGTTTGACTTTCATATGATTCAATTAGCTTCGTTGAATGCTTTTGACTTTCATTAGATTCAAAACGCTTTGTTTGAATGTGTATAACTTATATTTGATTCTAAAATTTTTGTTTGAATGTGTTTGACTTTCATTTGATCTAATTAGCTTCGTCTAATGCATTTGACTTTCATTCGCTTGAGAAATCTTTTTTTTAGAATTTGTTGGAATTGTTTTTTATTCAATAAGCTTTGTTTGAATTTGTTTGACTTTCATTTGGTTCCACTAGGTGAAAAAAGGCCTTTGGCAGCGGTTCAAACCCGGTCTAAGGCACCGGTTTGAACTGCTTCCTATGTGGGGGGTGCCAAAAACCATCTTTTTAGCACCGGTTCAAAACCGGTGCCATAGGGTCAAATAAGCACCGGTTAACCGGTGCCATATGCTCAATTAGGCACCGGTTAACCGGTGCCTTTAATTGCTCTCCCGCCAGTATTTTTTTGGTGGTAATGCTATTTTAGGCACCGGTTGGTGCCTAACCGGTGCCTTTTCAACAAATATTATTTTTTTTGTTTTTTTGTTCCAATTTTCGTGCAATAATATTCTAAAAAAAAAACCTGTTTCCCGCAATAATAATAACCTGTAATTCCGTCAATTATATTAAATATAATAATTAATAATATTATTATTATTATAACTAATAATAATAATATTATAAATTATTACAATAAGATACAAAAATAATATTAAAAACAAGAATTCAATTATATATATAGATATAAATATTCCCAAACGCAATACAAAAAAAAAAAAAAAGTTGCTTACATATACAAATAATAGTAAGTAAATATATAATGAATAGTAAGTTATATACTTCAAAAGTTAACATAAATAATTTACAATTACAATGTCATTTACATGTTGAAGGTGATAAAAGACGTCCACATGTCACGAACTTCATTAAGCTCCTTGATTGTCAACATACCATCCTTTTGGACCTTGCAAAACTTGAAATACAAAAACATTATGTTAAAATTAATTAATTAGGCAAAACAACATGTATTTTATCAAATATTACCTATATGACTTCTATGTAGCCCATTTCCTACATTACTTATCAAACGAACTATTTCTTTCTCATAACATGTCAATGTTGGGTAGTTGTATGTGTGTAAGCCATAAAATTGTATAGGAGAGCATTTTATTAAGGTTTATGACGCTTTTTACTCAAAATGGCCCGAATATGGCCTATATGACTTTACTTTGCCAATTTCTTACATTTCTTATTAAATGAACTTTATTTATCTCATAACATGTGAATATTATCTAGTTATAGGTGTATAAGGAAAGAAATCACATCAAAAGAGCATATTAACACAAAATGGCCCTAATATGGCCCATATGACTTCTATTCAGCCCATTTTCTACCTTTCTTGTCAAATGGCCTTTTTATTTCTTATAACATGTCATTGTTAGGTAATATTAGGTGTGTCTAAGGCTAGAAATCACATCAATATAGCATTTCAATAAGTTTAACAACGCATTTTACTCAACATGACCCAAATAGGGCCTATATGACTTCTATGTAACCCATTTCCTACATTACTTATCAAATGAACTATTTCTTTCTCATAACATGTCAATGTTGGGTAGTTGTATGTGTGTAAGCCCTAAAATTGTATAGGAGAGCATTTTATTAAGGTTTATGGTGCTTTTTAGTCAAAATGGCCCGAATATGGCCTATATGACTTTACTTTGTCCATTTTCTACATTTCTTATTAAATGAACTTTATTTATCTCATAACATGTCAATATTATCTAGTTATAGGTGTATAAGGAAAGAAATAACATCAAAAGAGCCTATTAACACAAAATGGCCCTAATATGGCCCATAAGACTTCTATTCAGCCCATTTTCTACCTTTCTTGTCAAATGGCCTTCTTGTTTCTCATAACATGTCATTGTTGGGTAATATTAGGTGTCTAAGGCTAGAAATCACATCAATATAGCATTTCAATAAGTTTAACAACGCATTTATTCAACATGGCCCAAATAGGGCCTATATGACTTCTATGTAGCCCATTTCCTACATTACTTATCAAATGAACTATTTCTTTCTCATAACATGTCAATGTTGGGTAGTTGTATGTGTGTAAGCCCTAAAATTGAATAGGAGAGCATTTTATTAATGTTTATGACGCTTTTTACTTAAAATGGCCCGAATATGGCCTATATGACTTTACTTTTCCCATTTCCTACATTTCTTATTAAATGAAATTTATTTATCTCATAACATGTTAATGTTATCTAGCTATAGGTGTATAAGGAAAGAAATCACATCAAAAGAGCATATTAACACAAAATGGCCCTAATATGGCCCATATGACTTCTATTCAGCCCATTTTCTACCTTTCTTGTCCAATGGCCTTTTTGTTTCTCATAACATGTCATTTTTGGGTAATATTAGGTGTCTAAGGCTAGAAATCACATCAATATAGCATTTCAATAAGTTTAACAACGCATTTTACTCAACATGGCCCAAATAGGGCCTATATGACTTCTATGTAGCCCATTTCTACATTACTTATCAAATGAACTATTTCTTTCTCATAACATGTCAATGTTGGGTAGTTTTATGTGTCTAAGCCCTAAAATTGATTCAAAATAGCATTTTATTAAGGTTTATGACGCTTTTTACTCAAAATGGCCCGAATATGGCCTATATGACTTTACTTTTCCCATTTCCTACATTTCTTATTAATTGAACTTTATTTATCTCATAACATGTCAATGTTATCTAGTTATAGGTGTATAAGGAAAGAAATCACATCAAAAGAGCATATTAACACAAAATGACCCAAATATGGCCCATATGACTTCTACTCAGCCCATTTTCTACCTTTCTTGTCAAATGACCTTTTTATTTCATATAACATGTAAATGTTGGGTAATATTAGGTGTCTAAGGCTAGAAATCACATCAATATAGCATTTCAATAAGTTTTAGGACTTACCTCATCAAGCTGTTGAGTGTCTGTACAATGAGTCACAATGTCAAGCATGAATCTCATCACATACAAAGCACAATCAAGTCCATTCTCTTGTTGTGTGCACTAGCATATGACAAACAAATCACATCAGTGAAACATGCAAAGGAAATGAGAAAATATTTGCTAACATAGATTTTCAAGATAATCACAATATCATGTAAATTACCAACGGTGACTTCCATGTTGGACCCTTTGGAGCACGACAATGTAGCTTCTTCATAACACTGTAGTAAAAAAAAGTGCATTCAAATTTGATTAGTCGTATGATTACTAAATTAGTTATTATTAGCAATAATCATCACTAGGTTGCTATATATATTTACTTTTGCAATATAGACTTCACGAGCCACTTCTCTGATGATCGAGCTGAATCAAGGTGATAAATTGTGTTAGTGGAATTACAAATCACCATGAGGCTCCAATGCTCCCTACATAAGTTCAAAATAGACAAGCAAATTAATATTTAGGAGTCAACATATAATGAGGCCAAATCGATTGAATTTGACATGGTTAGACTTACTCCTTATAACATGGGGCGAATATGAACTTGACTCCCGCAAGCTCTGATTCCCTGATACTCTATTAAACATAGTACAACACATCATGAGGGTTGCCTATGATTCTAGTAGTGGATAACTGCTCGGGGCATAACCACCAAACTTTACAAGGAGAATCAGTGTCAGTTAAGTTCTCCTGTAGTGCTCTGCGAGCATGAACATTGAATAATTAATGAGATGTAGGATAATTACCATCAATTTGAATAACTTGAAAAAAGTATAGATTATGTGGGCATTGAAGTACCTCATGAATGTTTGAATGAGGGAAATGTTAAGCTTTGCACCACGTAGAAATTCCTTCACATCTTCTTTGTTGATCCATGCAACTGCATCCTCATCATAGTTGAACATTGCCTTAGGAAGTGCAACTTCCATGGGATCGACCAAATGAAAAGCACGGTTGTGAAGAAAGGTCATGTCAGCAGAGAGCGATTGAAGAACAATGTCTTCAACAAGTGGAGTAGGTGGCATGGGTGAACCTTTCGAAGAGTGCAACTTCGACGCTTGTTCACTCTTGGACCGTTGTTCACTTAGCTTCATCTTAGGTTGATCAATTCTTTTAGGCTTCTCCACCCTCTTTCTCTTTAAATTTTTGCTTCCATGCGAAATCTGAAATAGTTTGAGAAAGAATAAGTTTATAAGTTGAGAAATGAAGAAAATGGCTTTATTTTGATGAAATGGGCCAAAAAACTTTAGAACTTTGCTTCTTTTATGCAATTTCAACTCACAATCAATTATACATATGTAATTATGATATGGTTTGAGAATGTATATGTTTATTAGTTAAGAAATGAAGAAAATAGGCAAGTGAGTAGCCATTTCGGCTCAAATGACCTTGATTTTGATGAATTAGACCCAAAACCTTAGAACTAGGAGATTTTTATGTAATTTCAAATGACAACCAATTATAAATATGTCATTATGAGTTGTTTTGAGATACAAGGAGTTTATAAGTTGAGAAATGAAGAAAATAGGCAAGTGAGTAGCCATTTCGGCTCAAAATGGCTTTATTTGGATGAAATGCGCCAAAAAACGTAGAACTTTGCTTCTTTTATGCAATTTCAACTCACAATAACTTATACATATGTAATTATGATATGGTTAGAGAATGTATAAGTTTATTAGTTGAGAAATGAAGAAAATAGGCAAGTGAGTAGCCATTTCGGCTCAAATGACCTTGATTTTGATGAATTGGACCCAAAACCCTAGAACTTGGCAATTTTTATGTAATTTGAAATGAAAACCACTTATAAATATGTCATTATGATTTGTTTTGAGATATAAGGAGTTTATAAGTTAAGAAAGGAAGAAAATAGGCAAGTGAGTAGCCATTTCGGCTCAAAATGGCTTTATTTTGATTAAATGCGCCAAAAAACTTAGAACTTTGCTTCTTTTATGCAATTTCAACTCACAATCACTTATAAATATGTAATTATGATATGGTTTGAGAATGTATAAGTTTATTAGTTGAGAAATGAAGAAAATAGGCAAGTGATTAGCCATTTCGGCTCAAATGACCTTGATTTTGATGAATTGGACCCAAAACCTTAGAACTTGGCAATTTTTATGTAATTTGAAATGACAACCACTTATAAATGTGTCATTATGAGTTGTTTTGAGATACAAGGAGCTTATAAGCTGAGAAATGAAGAAAATAGGCAAGTGAGTAGCCATTTCGGCTCAAAATGGCTTTATTTTGATGAAATGCGCCAAAAAACTTAGAACTTTGCTTCTTTTATGCAACTTCAACTCACAATCACTTATACATATGTAATTATGATATTTTTTGAGAATGTATAAGTTTATTAGTTGAGAAATAAAGAAAATAGGCAAGTGAGAAGTCATATCGGCTCAAATGACCTTGATTTTGATGAATTGGACCCAAAACTTTAGAACGTGGAAATTTTTATGTAATTTGAAATGACAACCACTTATTTTTGGCGGACCTTGCATATTGTAAAAAAAAAAAAATATTTGGCGGTTTTATTTTAAGAGTGCCTAACGGTTTAACACTTACAAAAATTTAGAACTAAATAATTTACCTCCTTATTAATCAACTTCACCCATGCACGTGGCCAATCAACGAAGCTACCTACAGCTTGCCAAAGTGTTGTTATCTCAACCTACTCTATCAGTACGGGAAGTGGGATGTCTTCAAACCCCGCAACCACTGAATCGATCCCAACCGAGTAATGATGTGGCCCCGCCGTAGCACCCGTCGTCGGTTGGGCACTACCATACGCCACCCAACTCAACGCCGTACTATTTGCATGCCCCGAGGCTAGAAGTGCACACCGGGTGTCTTCCTACACAAGTATATATAAAAAAAGAAGATAGTTAAATAGGAATTTTACAACAGCATAGATAATATAACAAAATTCATTAAGGTAGAGGGTTACAAATCACCTGTAACTCTGGAAATTCATGCGGTGCTGGATTTTCAAGCTCCCTCGAGTCCGCATGTGTAGGAGTAGGAACCTGCAACAGTACATCAATCATTGCACCTCAAATCTCAATTAACTCGGTATTTTAAAACTTTTAATAACCCATTTGATTTTACCTCAGGTGGCACATCTTCACCACGTATCTCATCTCCTCCATGTCTATCACCTTCTCCTTGTCCTTTTGGTTCAGAACATGAGTCGACCGGTGTACTCATGAGGAACGGCAAAGTCGGTAAGTTCATCAGCTTCGCCCAAGCATTTAATTCACCAACTAACTCGTTGCGTACTTGTTCCTTAATTGATGCCACCTTGGCATCCAACTCCCCCGGTGAGTTAACACTGGCTCTAGATCTACCCGATTTTGTGTATTCGGGACCCATCACCTTATTCCATCCAGGCAATGACCCTCCCGAACCTACTACTCGTCCTGGATGGTATGGCCTTCCCAAAGCCATGGTGAAAGGGTCATTCTCCACACTTGGTTCAAATTTGCCGTCCACCATCTCTTGAGTGTGCTCAAGCTATAGCATAAGTAAAAATGAGGTCAGTAAAACAGTTAATGATTTGTACAGTGATTTAGATGCAAAAGTGACTTAATTTCAACAATTCATAGGTAACTTAAAAGCTTATCCGCCAGTTTTTTGGCTTCCGGACCCTTGATGACCCATTTTCCAGTTTCCTTATCAAACATATGGAGAGAACAAAAGAAATCACCGGCACGACTCACCAATGTAGTGATCGTGGAACTAGAGGGTTCCTTCGATGCCACTAGAAGCGCTTTAGGGTATAAACCCGAACCGACCCACTCAGGTCTCTTTTCACCAAAAGTCTTAGGACCCATACGATGGACGTATTCCTTCTTTTCTGCATTCTTTTTATTTTTCTCTCGAAGTTCCTACAAAACTAAAAATGTTAGTCTCATTGCTATAAAAAGTGTCAAGCTATTATTCAATTGAGATCAGATTTACACAAACTTACAATGGCTTTCTTTTGAGTCTTCATTGTAACGAACTCTTCCCAATCATCTTTTGACACGGTCGACCATATTTGCCACGGGAGACGGTCATCCTCATCAGCATTCTTCTTATTCTTGTAGATCCACCGATTAGTCAACTTGGTCTTAAAGCCTCTGAATCTTTCCGCTAATAAAGATTCAAACACCCTTCTCTTCTCGGGATCATTAAGAATAGAAAAAAGCCTCTGCAAGCACAAATTAAAACCGATTATTAGTTTCTATTTTGTAACAACCATAAGGTTAAGGTATCTTAAATTGTCTAAATGTGCCAAAAACACACTTACCCTTGTATAATCCCAAAATGTTTGAATCAAACCCGGAGGTAATTGCCGCATTACAAGTGTAATGGGGGTTTTCCGCGAACAAATTCCAACTTGATTAGCATATTGTCGACGCCATTTGGGCCCGGGTTGGCCGTTGTTGTCATACTCCAAGACCATGGGACCGTCCGGTTTCTTAAAGCTTCTTGTCGAACCCCTTCTTTTTCTTTGAGCCGGTGCCTTTTCCCCCCCTCCACCACCTGTGTTGTTTTCATCTTGTCCTTAGCCTTGACTTTCAGGAGTCGGGTTCTCACCAACAATCTCACGTGCTGTATTTACAATAGGCGGTGCACGTTCAGCTGAAATTTCAAAATCGTCAAGCCTATGCTCGAACTCATCTTGAGCCTGATCCTCTGGCTCACCCAAGTCATCCTTCTTATTCACATCATAAGGCACATCATCATCGTCCTTGTCCTCGTCCTCATCCTCGTACTCGATACTCATCATCGTCAATGTCCTCTACACAATGAGGATCATGATCGTGCGCCATGAGATATAAGCACCTGTCAAAGCAATCATAAAACAATATTAGTGTATAGTAAAGTATACGCATGATAGTTATTATGGTTAAGTAGAAGCTATTTCGGCCATTTTCACCTACTTATTATGGTCCTATAACCTTGTATATGCATGATAATGAGTACACTTAGGCAATTTCAATCTATAAACATGTTAAATATAATGAATATAGGTTGTTAGAATGAATAAATGTTAGTTCATACACAAAACAAAGGAGTTGGGTTAAGTAGTAGCTATTTAAGCCATTTTCACCTACTTATGGTCTTATAACCTTGTATATGCATGATAATGAGTACACTTAGGCAATTTCAAACTACAAACATGTTAAATATATTGAATATAGGTTGTTAGAATGAATAAATGTTAGTTCATACACAAAACAAAAGAATTGGGTTAAGTAGAAGCTATTTAAGCCATTTTCACCTACTTATGGTCCTATAACCTTGTATATGCATGATAATGAGTATACTTAGGCAATTTAAAACTACAAATATGCCATTTTCGCCTACTTATGCTCCTATATACATGATAACTAAACTATATTTGTAATGAAACCATTACTAACTTTTAATCAAACTACCTCATTCTGAAATTCCTTCGTTGTGGTCTGATTGCATATAACCTGCTTCGTTGTCTATGTGATTTAGTATAACAGGTCTAGGAACAGTGAAAGGTGCTGAATCATCAAACGCATCATATTCTTCCTCATCCTCAACATCTCCAATGCCTAGGATTCTTCTTTTACCAGCTAGCACTATAGACCATTTTGAATCCATTAGGTCAGTTACGTAGAACACTTTCTTAGCTTGAGATGCAAGGATAAATGATTCCGCACTATCATTCAAGTGGCCAAGATCTACAAGAGTAAAGTCCTCATATTTTGACGTTACGCCTGATATTATCAACCCACTTACACTTCAAAAGAGCAACCGTGAAGTCACAATAATCAAGCTCCCATATTTCTTGAATTCGACCATAGTATGACAACTCTGCATCGACAGGTGATTTATCCTTAGAACTTGCAAACTCCCTTGACGATGCCACAAGAGTTACACCACTGTTTTGGGTGGAGGAAGATTTCAAATCACGACCCTCGGTCCAAAAAGTGTACCCATTGATGTCATATCCCTCTAATAAACGGACATCATCCCTAGGACCGTACGCAAGCCACCGTACTGTATCGGTCACATTAGTATCATTCAATCCACTCATTACTCGATCACGAAACCAATCAAAAAACCTCTTATTATGCAACTGCATAAGTGCCCTTTCACCTTTAAATGGAAATTCGTCACGCAAACTAGCCATGTGCTCGTCTAAATATGGGTGCACATCTAAAATATGGTGCAACACATAAAGGTGTGCTTGTAAGAACTCATCTCGGTCTGGTGACATTTGTTTCGACCCAATTGTGCCATTACCATCAAGTCTACCTTCATGTCGAGAAGTAGGAAGACCAATAGGTTGAGCAAGGGCTATTTAGTCCGCTACAAAGTTACCTATCTCCTCACCCACTGTCCCTTGCATAATACTTTCTTCAGGGTGAGCCCGGTTCCGTAATTTATCTTGTAATGTACCAATGTGTCTTTCAAAAGGGTAGCACCACCTCATGAACACTGGACCGCACAACTTAATCTCACGCACCAAATGAAGAACCAGATGAACCATTATGTCAAAAAATGAGGGTGGGAAATACATCTCAAATTTGCACAAAGTCACAACCACATCTGCTTGCAAAGCATCTCATGTACAAGGATCAAGAACTTTGCTACAAATTGTATTGAAAAACGAACAAAGGCTTGTAATCGCTTCCCTCACGTGTTTCGGTAGAATACCACGGATTGCAATCGGTAGGAATACTTGCATCATAATGTGACAATCATGGGATTTCATACTTGTCAGCTTCAATTCTCCATTTAAGGTTACAAATCTTTTCATGTTAGATGGGTACCCTGATAGAACCTTAATGCCGTACAGACATGCACAAAACATACGTTTCTCTACCCTTGACAATGTATAGCAAGCCGGGGGTAAATAATTATTTTCATCCTTCCCTTTACCCTTAACTTTCTTCTTTGACGCATCTTTGGCCTTTCCCTTTCCCTTGCTCTTCTCCTTCCCTTTTTTCGAAACATTTTAATCTTCTATTCTCGGCTCCTTCCCCTTTTGGACCTTTTCTTGAGGCCACAATTCTAGACGAATCTCCATCTCTTTCAAATCTAACCGTGCGCCCTTTCCGTCCTTTGTTTTTCCTGGGATATTCATAAGCGTCCCCAAAAGAGCATCACATACATTCTTCTCTATATGTATCACATCAAGACAATGCCTAACGTCATGTTCTCTCCAGTACGGAAGCTTCCAAAAGATTGATTCTTTCTTAAACAGAGCAGCTGAGACCACAGTTTTTTCTGATTTTCCAAACACCGTTCGTATCCCTTTCACCCGAGCACTAATCTCAGCACCAGTCAATGGTCTAGGCGCAGTATCCTCTTCCACGGTTCCATCGAAAGCCTTTTTCTGCCTACGGTACGGGTGATCACGCCTAAGGAACCTTCGAGTCCTTAGGTAGACATCTTTGTGAGAATGAGTCAGGTATACGCTTGATGTGTCATCAATACATATGGGGCATGCTTTTTTCCCTTTGACCTTGTACCCACACAAGTTGCCATATGCAGGGAAGTCATTCATGGTCCACATAAGGGCTACATGAAATGTGAACATCTCGTTCTGATGAGCATCGAAAACGGAAATCCCTTCGTCCCACATCTTTCTCAAGTCGTCAATAAGCGGCGCAAGGTAAACATCTATGTCGTTTCCAGGTTGCTTAGGACCAGTTATTAGCAATGAAAGCATTACATACTTACGTTTAATGCACAACCAAGGAGGCAAATTATAAATCACTAAAAGTACCGGCCATGTGCTGTGTTGGGTACTAAGAGTGCCAAATGGATTCATCCCGTCCGTGCACAACCCAAGCCTTAAATTTCTAACTTCATTACCAAATTCCTCAAACTTCAAATCAATGTTCTTCCACTGTGGAGAGTCAGCTGGATGCTTCAGCATTCTGTTTTTCTTTCTTCCCTCTACATGCCCCTCAAGTTTTTAGCGTCTTTTGGTATTGAGAACAGACGCTTAAACCTTGGAATAATGGGAAGATACCACAACACCTTAGCAGGAGGTCCCTCCGTGCAAGGATTGCAACTCATGCGCTTGTACCGCGACCTCTTGCATCGTGGACACTCCTGCAGTTGTTCATACTCATTTCAATTCAAAATAAAGTCATTAGGACATGCATGTATCTTCTTATACTACAAACCAAAGGGACACATGAGCTTCTTTGCGTAATAGTAAGACTTAGGAATTTCATTCCCATCAGGCAACATATCACTTAATGCGGTCAACAAAGAAGTAAAACTGATGTCCGTCCACCCATGCTTCGACTTAATGTTGAAAAGTGTTAGCACGGCCGATAGTTTGGAGTATTTTTTGCACCTGGGATACAAAGTCTTTTTGGAAGCCTCCGATAATAACTCAAACACTTCACCTTCAACACCATGCAACATTTCATCCACTTGTTTACCCTCGACCTCATCCGCCTGATCATCATCGGCTCCATCCTCACCCTTATCAACAATATAGTCATCATTCTCGTATTCCTCGTCCACATGAATCTCATTGCTTCTAACACGCACATCATTC
The DNA here is from genome assembly GCF_948465745.1 of Chenopodium album. NCBI lineage: Eukaryota > Viridiplantae > Streptophyta > Magnoliopsida > Caryophyllales > Amaranthaceae > Chenopodium > Chenopodium album. Next base: position 46,411,709 of record NC_137838.1, read on the forward strand.
CGATCAAGATCCCCACTGTACTCTCCACTTTCTCCGTGCCAAATCCACACATGGTATAATTTCCTAAACCTACGACATAATACATGATCTCTAATGATTTCAACACTATCGACCACATTCACATTGTTACAATAAACACAAGGACAATAAAGGCCTTTGCCACCCAGTTTGCGTTGATAAGCTAAAGCCCTCTCGCAAAACTCTTGAACCCCATTCCAAATTTCCAATGTATCGCGTCTACCATACATCCAACCACGATCCTTCACAATTTAGTAAATTGTCTCTAAACATATATAGCACCATATAATTTATAATGTGTAAGTGCTACATATTTTATGTAAATCAAATTCAAGTACAAAACGTGAATTTACCATTCATATAGTGAAAAAATGCATGTTTCCAAAGGGTCCTTATCACTCCAACATAACCCATCCTTGAATGTCTACTCTCACTAGTGAATGTATGTCAACTTTCCAATTTTAAGGAAAATCCGGCAGCATTTCCCCCTAGTTCTCCAAGTACATGATGAGTGACATTTATGTCACTCTTAGGGAGTAGTTTTAGAGTCATTTTCGTGTTTATTTTATCTTATTTTCCCTTTCTTTCTCTTGTTTTCTTTTTAATAAAGTTTCTTGTTTATTTGGTAATTTTGGAGCGTTTTAGTTTATTTTCTTTATTTTATTAGCTTTAGTTTATTTTCGTATTTTATTTTATTTTATTTGCTTGTATAGTTTTTGTTTATTTTTATTAGTTTAGTTTTATGTCTCTTATTTTCTATTTTATTTTATTTATTTCTATTTTATTTATTTTATTTTATTTGTCGTGGTTTTGTTTTATTTCGTCCTTTGTTTATTTTCATTTTATTTTATTTTATTCTTTGTCCCAATTCTCTTCTCAATCTTGCTCGTGTTTGTAGGTGTGTTCAGGTTGACGCTCGATTTCCATGTTCAAATCAAGTTCGAAGTCCGAGGTTCGAGGCACAAATTTTGAGCCAAGCAAACTGTGTTGTGCTACCTTGTTGCTGCCCCTTAACCTTCACCCCACCTCCCTTATCCTCCACCACATCAACCACAGCAGCCCCTCACCGCACATCCCCTGCTTCACCCCGCAAACACCACACACACCTGCTCAACCAACACCAACAACAACACAAGCATTTCGCTGCCCCTGCCTCACTCCCAGCCACCTAGCACCGCACATCCCCTGCTCAACCAAATGCACAGCCACATCAACCAATACACCACCAATTTCACACCTGACCCGCAACTACTCAAACCAACCATCTGACCACCAACTGCAACCCCGCAGCAGCCACGCAATCCCCAACACCAACGCAACCCAGCCACCGCAATCAACCTCCCTCAAGCTTTTACAGCAGCCCGCAATTCACCTCACAACAGCCTGCTTTACACCCGCAATCAGCCGCACCTAAACCAGCAACAATTAAGCAACCAATTCGCACAAGCAATTCGGCCCTCAATTAAGCAAATCAGAACAAATTGCAAATTAATCAAGTTCGAGCAAACCCATTAAGAAGTTCGGCCGAACGTCGAGTCAGAGACTTTGGGGGCTTTGTTATTCGAAGGGGAGTGGTCGAACATACCCTTGGTTCGACCGAACCAACCCCGTAGTTCGGTCGAACCCACCACCGGTTCGATCGAACCATTCCACGAGCTTCGCACGCGATTGTTAATGAAGACCAACGGCCTTGATTGATGCTCATAATAGGCGTTGATGATGCGATTGGTGGTGATAGCCGTTCATTTGGTGCTTGAGTGAAATCGGAGGGTGGTGATGCAATGAATATAATTGATGGTGGAGCTTGGTGAAGTATGGTGCAGGGGATTATTTCCCATTAGAGAGTAGCATGAATTGGGAAGAAGGGGAAATCGGGGGTAGCTGATAGAATTGATGGGTTTTTGGTTTTCTTTTTCTTTTTCTTTTATTTTTATTTTCTTTTCCTTTTCCTTTTCTTATTTCTTTTCTCTTTTGTTTTGTTTTCTATTTTTATTTCCTTTTTATTTTCCTTTTCTTTCATTATTTTATTTTCCTTCTTTTATCTTTCTATTTTTCCTAGTTTTATTAGCTTAGTATAAATACCCAATTTTGGGGTAATTAGAAAGAGGAGAACAACTATCTATTCCTCTCTCTAGTTAGTTTTAGTTTTAGGTTAGGTTAGGATTAGTCTTCTTTGGTAGAGAGAGAAAGTGAGGTTTTCTTCGTTAATGAACTTGGATTTTGAAGAAGGAGCTTGTTCAATCCTTTGTAGACCTTCATCTTCAATTAATGAGCAATTTCGTACTCTCTCTCCTCTATTTTTATTTGTTTATTTTGATTATTATTTTAGTTGTTGGTATTGCTTGTTGATCATGTTGATTCTTGATTATTTGTTGATTAATCTTGTTATTATCATGATTAGTGAGTAATTTCCCCATTAAGGGGATGGTTGTGGTGTAGTTGGACCTTGAGCATGTTCTAGGGTTTAGAATTGATTTATTTGTGATTAAAGTCTTTATATGCTTGATATTCTTTAATCTTATTGCAAGTGCACATTGTTGGTTTATTAAAGGTGAATATTTGCTAACAAGAAACGGAAGTTGACTTAGTTAAAGTTCATTACTATCGATTGTTATTTAATAGTACCTCCTAGTATATGGTTCTAATGTGGAAACATAGAGGCTATGTTAGGAGAAGCCAATTGACCCCGGAAGGCGGCTAGATTGGACTCTTAACTTTGATATTCGAGCATGTTTAGTTCATAATTAATTCAATTTCTATGCCTTTGTTTATGTTCAAGTGAATGCTATACCTAAACCATTTCCCTTAATGTTTTATTTCTTGTTTTAGCATTTTTAGACTTTAGTATATTTATCCCATATTCCGGACTAGCTTAATTGTTGATAACATTTGGTGGTGTTTACCGTTCTCTGTGGTTCGACCCCTATGCTTGCCTTATACTCGTATTAGGTTTGTTTAGGTTGTATAAATTGTATTTGATCTAGGGATAGACAATTGACGACCCGTTTATTTCCTTGTCAAATTGGCGCCGTTGCCGGGGAACGGCTTCCATTACCGTCGTGTTATCTTATTGAGACTAGTCCATTGTTTATATTTTCTTTTGATTTGTTTTTGTTCTCTTTGTTTTGTTTGAGAAAAAATGGCTTATATTTCTATTCCTCAATTTGATAATGAACCGTTTTGGGTGTATTTCAATAGACTTGAGGATTTCCTAGATGGTGTTAAAGGTTTAACCAAGGGTGATTATTGTGAAATCACCAATTTGGGATTAAATGAGAATTTTAGAGGAGTAGTTGATAATATGTTAAATGGTAAATTTCAAGACATGTCTTCGGATGAAGCTTGGGATTTCTATTCATGGTTAGCTAGGGATAATTATGATTGGGAGAGGACCAATCATGAGACTTATGTTCGGGATTTTCATGCTTTTAATGTTGATGCTAATTGTCATGATTTGTCTAATATGAATTCCCATGATGTGCTTGATGCTCCCCATAGTGACCATTTAATGCATGATTTCAACTCCCCTCCCTCTATAGCTCAATGTAATGAGGTACATTCTAATGATGATGAAGTGCATGTTCTTTCTCATTTTGCATCCGATTTTTGCATGAATTCTAAAGGTGTGCCCCATAGTCCCCTAGATGATTCCAATGAACAAGCTTTTGACTCGTCTATCCATGATGATTTGGACTCATTTGAGATTATGGCCCAAATATTTCTTGAGTTTCAAACGGTAGCTCATAACCTTATGAGTGAGTTCATTGATAAGGCTTCATTAGAAAGAGATGAGTTTGAGAGAAATTTGCCCCCATTCACTCTTGATTTTGAGATAGTAGAAGGAAAGGATGTTTATTGTGTTGAAAAGGAGGATAAGCTTGATTACTTTGGAGTTTTTGAGCTTGAGGGAGATGTAGAACATGAGGGTTCTTCATTTGAGGATTCCATGATTGATTTTCATTCCCTCATTAGTGATGTGAGATCTTGTGATGAGGGATTAGCTACCCCTTTTTGCCTTTCTCATACACCTTTTTCCCAAAGGTTTAACCATATCTCCTACTATCCTATGTTCCTCCCTTCTTTTCTCAAAGAACCTCTTAGGGATCCTCTTCCTTTTCAAGCTTCCAAAGCCCCTAACCCTTTCATTGTTGATGAGGAAAAGAGTTATAATGCCAACCAAAAAGATTTTTGTGAGGATTTTTCTTTTTCTGCTTCTGCTTTTTCTTCTTATTTTCTTGATTTTTTCTTTTGATTCTTTTACTTTTTCTTTTCTCCCTTCTCTCAAGCATAAAGTCTCCTTGTACTTTATGTTTGCTTGTCATATGAGCATCGTGTATGCTCTATTTCTTGATATGTTTGCTGGTGCATATGACAAGTTATTGCGTTCTTTATCGGGTTATTTACTAGATTGGTCATGCTTGGATGTTAAGCAAGCCTTTGCGGGAAGTAACCCGTGTTTTATTGCTTTCTTTTTCTTTCTTTTGTATTTCTCATTTTTGTTTACTCTCTTGTCTATGTGTATAGGTACTCGATGCATATACTCATGTGCAAGGATTTTGGATTGAGCTCCTTGAGAAGAAGCACACCAATGATTGCTTGCATTTGGAAAAGCAACAAAGACGAGGAATTAGATGAAATTTTGGACAATGTGCTCAATTGCGGGTTTCAACACCCACCTCACATTTGGTTTACTCTTTCCTTCTTCCCTCATCTTGGATTTGCTTTCTTAATTGCATTTGGATTGTATGATTATGAATTGTTGTGTGAATGAGTTTTCTTCCTTCCCCTCCCACCCACCCTTTGTGCCTTTATTTTGAGCATTGAGGACAATGCTCCATTCTAGCTTGGGGGAGAAGCTATTCGCTAGCTTGGGGGGGTTATCTATATCTCTTGGTGGTTTCTTAATCCATAGTCTCATGATTGCTTGATTTATTTCTCTCATACTTGCCAAAGTCTATTTTTGAGATTGGTTTTCTATGTTTGGATGACCATGAGTGCCTTATTGAGTTGACTGTTGGTATATGTAGTTTTGATTGATCATGCTTTCATATTGCACTATTGTATATGCATTCTTGAGTATTGTTGGTTTTGTGAATATTTGTGTGTATAGTGTCTTTCCATGGCATTCAAGGCAAGTTTCAAAATGTTTTGTTTTAAACTTGGACATAATTGGGCTTTAGCACCTAGAATACCCTCTTTGCTAGTTGCTAGAGGTTTTCGTGCACTTGAATGTCGAGGTTGGTTCACACATATAACATTGCCAAGGTAGTAGAACTTAAGGGCTATGAGACCTTAGCTCACTTGGTTTGTGGTAAGATGGTTGTCGCTCTCTAGCTAGTTGAAGCTTTAAAGGTGATTTTTGCTACTCCACTACCGTCATTTTTGTGAGAATGTGTCTATTTTGTTCTAGCCTTCTACATTTCTTGCACGTGTGGCGTTTGGATCCTTGGCATTGCTAGCTTATATCGAGAATTTGGCTTAACCTACCCAAGATCGAGACCGAACCAACCTAGGGGAAGACGAAGGCAATTAGGATTTTTGTTTTGTTTTATTATTTTCTTTTCTTTTATTTTTCTTTTGCATTTGCTCATTTAGTAACCCAATTTGAGCCATTTTCCCTTCTTTGGCTTAACCACATTACAAACCAATGGACCTTTGCTTTATTTTCACCTTTATTAGTTTTTGTGAAGCATTCTTGGGACTTGATTTGTATTTTTGGTTAATGAAAGTGAGAAAAAGAATGAAAAAGAAGTGAAAAAACTCAAATTTTGGTACTTGTGTTTATATTTGTTATGTTGAATGGGTTGAGTAAATGAGAAAAAAATAAAGGAAATGAAAGAAAAAGCCGCTCAAAGTTAAAAGAGGCGAGAGCAAAGAATAAAAAGAAATGAAAAAAAAAAGAAGAGAATATTGAGAAAATACAAAAATATTTGTTGTTTGGTTGAAAAAGATTAAGCTTGGGGGAAGAGTTGCTAGAATTTTTGATTTGAAAGTTGGTAGTTTATTGAGTTTGAATTGAGGAATGATCAACCTTGGTTCACTTCTAAGTTTACCACCAATTTCCAAATTTTTTTCCACACCCTTTACCCTAGCCTAAATGTTTCAACCCTTTTAAGACCTTTTGACCTTAGTGAGGTTTAGTTACTACCGATGGAGGGTAATCAAGCCAAGCCTATTGAGCGAGCTATCAATGCCAAGATGTCGGGTAGCCTAAATGTTTTTCATTGATTATTTCTTCCGATTCCTTCGAGGAATCTCGAGATATCACCTTAAAAGTGGAAGCAAAACTAGTGAGGATGCGGGAGTTCGGTTGGAGAAAAGGAGGAGTGTAAGTCCCTCTAAGTTCTCTACCCTTTGCATGCTTTATGTGTGTACCAACCTTAACTATTCTTTTGCTTGGCTACCTTTAATGTCTAGAAAGGTTTGTATTCTTGTGCATTTAACCCATTGTTTGTGTTTGGTTTGAAATATCAAAACTCGAGTTTTCTTGATTTCGCCTTTGCCTTGAATGTTATGTGTTGCCAAGAGTTGTGGGTTAAACCTCTTAGGAAACCCTCACGAGAGCTTACTCGTCCTCTTTGGCGACATAGGGGTTTAAAGGGCTTGATGCATACGCTAAATGCATCCGTGATTCCTACGACAGTGAGTTAGTGTACATTCTTTCTCTTTGTTTCTATTTTGTTTCTTTTGCTTTAAATAATTCCATCTTGTTCTCTTTTGCCTTAGCTTTGCTCGAGGACGAGCAAAGGTTTAGCTTGGGGGAATTTGATGAGTGACATTTATGTCACTCTTAGGGAGTAGTTTTAGAGTCATTTTCGTGTTTATTTTATCTTATTTTCCCTCTCTTTCTCTTGTTTTCTTTTTAATAAAAATTCTTGTTTATTCGGTAATTTTGGAGCGTTTTAGTTTATTTTCTTTATTTTATTAGCTTTAGTTTATTTTCGTATTTTATTTTATTTTATTTGCTTGTATAGTTTTTGTTTATTTTTATTAGTTTAGTTTTATGTCTCTTATTTTCTATTTTATTTTATTTATTTCTATTTTATTTATTTTATTTTATTTGTCGTGGTTTTGTTTTATTTCGTCCTTTGTTTATTTTCATTTTATTTTATTTTATTCTTTGTCCCAATTCTCTCCTCAATCTTGCTCGTGTTTGTAGGTGTGTTCGGGTTGACGCTCGATTTCCATGTTTAAATCAAGTTCGAAGTCCGAGGTTCGAGGCACAAATTTTGAGCCAAGCAAACTGTGTTGTGCTACCTTGTTGCTGCCCCTTAACCTTCACCCCACCTCCCTTATCCTCCACCACATCAACCACAGCAGCCCCTCACCGCACATCCCCTGCTTCACCCCGCAAACACCACACACACCTGCTCAACCAACACCAACAACAACACAAACATTTCGCTGCCCCTGCCTCACTCCCAGCCACCTAGCACCGCACATCCCCTGCTCAACCAAATGCGCAGCCACATCAACCAATACACCACCAATTTCACACCTGACCCGCAACTACTCAAACCAACCATCTGACCACCAACTGCCACCCCGCAGCAGCCACGCAATCCCCAACACCAACGCAACCCAGCCACCGCAATCAACCTCCCTCAAGCTTTTACAGCAGCCCGCAATTCACCTCACAACAGCCTGCTTTACACCCGCAATAAGCCGCACCTAAACCAGCAACAATTAAGCAACCAATTCGCACAAGCAATTCGGCCCTCAATTAAGCAAATCAGAACAAAGTGCAAATTAATCAAGTTCGAGCAAACCCATTCAGAAATTCGGCCGAACGTCGAGTCAGAGACTTTGGGGGCTTTGTTATTCGAAGGGGAGTGGTCGAACATACCCTTGGTTCGACCGAACCAACCCCGTAGTTCGGTCGAACCCACCACCGGTTCGATCGAACCATTCCACGAGCTTCGCACGCGATTGTTAATGAAGACCAACGGCCTTGATTGATGCTCATAATAGGCGTTGATGATGCGATTGGTGCTGATAGCCGTTCATTTGGTGCTTGAGTGAAATCGGAGGGTGGTGATGCAATGAAGATAATTGATGGTGGAGCTTGGTGAAGTATGGTGCAGGGGATTATTTCCCATTAGAGAGCAGCCATGAATTGGGAAGAAGGGGAAATCGGGGGTAGCTGATAGAATTGATGGGTTTTTGGTTTTCTTTTTCTTTTTCTTTTATTTTTATTTTATTTTCCTTTTCCTTTTCTTATTTTTTTTCTCTTTTGTTTTCTTTTCTATTTTTATTTCCTTTTTATTTTCCTTCTTTTATCTTTCTATTTTTCCTAGTTTTATTAGCTTAGTATAAATACCCAATTTTGGGGTAATTAGAAAGAGGAGAACAACTATCTATTCCTCTCTCTAGTTAGTTTTAGTTTTAGGTTAGGTTAGGATTAGTCTTCTTTGGTAGAGAGAGAAAGTGAGGTTTTCTTCATTAATGAACTTGGATTTTGAAGAAGGAGCTTGTTCAATCCTTTGTAGACCTTCATCTTCAATTAATGAGCAATTTCTTACTCTCTCTCCTCTATTTTTATTTGTTTATTTTGATTATTATTTTAGTTGTTGGTATTGCTTGTTGATCATGTTGATTCTTGATTATTTGTTGATTAATCTTGTTATTATCATGATTAGTGAGTAATTTCCCCATTAAGGGGATGGTTGTGGTGTAGTTGGACCTTGAGCATGTTCTAGGGTTTAGAATTGATTTATTTGTGATTAAAGTCTTTATATGCTTGATATTCTTTAATCTTCTTGCAAGTGCACATTGTTGGTTGATTAAAGGTGAATCTTTGCTAACAAGAAACGGAAGTTGACTTAGTTAAGGTTCATTACTATCGATTGTTATTTAATAGTACCTCCTAGTATATGGTTCTAATGTGGAAACATAGAGGCTATTTTAGGAGAAGCCAATTGACCCCGGAAGGAGGCTAGATTGGATTCTTAATTTTGATATTCGAGCATGTTTAGTTCATAATTAATTCAATTTCTATGCCTTTGTTTATGTTCAAGTGAATGCTATACCTAAACCATTTTCCTTAATGTTTTATTTCTTGTTTTAGCATTTTTAGACTTTAGTTTATTTATCCCCTATTCCGGACTAGCTTAATTGTTGATAACATTTGGTGGTGTTTACCGTTCTCTGTGGTTCGACCCCTATGCTTGCCTTATACTCGTATTAGGTTTGTTTAGGTTGTATAAATTGTATTTGATCTAGGGATAGACAATTGACGACGCGTTTATTTCCTTGTCAGTACACGATGTAGATAAATAATTACCCACATATGTACCCAGAGAACATAGTGATGAAATGGTAATCCAAGATGTTCCTTAAAATCGAAAAGAAAACATATATTCACCACCTAAGTGACAGTACACATTCAAGAACAGTCCCAACCGGGGACTATTCAAGACTTTCTCCTAATGAGAAAGCCTTGAACGGGTATCTAGGCATATGATGATGCAAGTATTCTATATATTGTTGTATTTATTTGCAATTAAACAATACCCAAGTTGCAATTTCATGAATAAACTTTTATTAAATGGATAAGTATAAAGAAATATAGCTAAGTAAAGTTTATAAGTCATACCAATATAGCAACTACCCACTTGAGCTCAATATGTAGTCCTCAAGCTAAAAAAACTCGTGCTTCAATTCACAAATCTATTAAAAAAACATTAAACAAAAATTAGGTTAAATATTAGGTATGAACTATTTCTTTCTCATAACATGTCAATTCACTAATTTATTTATAAGCTAAAACACATCATTCATCGAACTAACAATTGCTAAACAATGTATTCACCACTTTAATTCATCTAATTTATTCAAAATTAACTAACAAGGTTACTAATCTCTAATTTTTTCAAAATTACCCATCAAAACAACTTAAAAGTTACCATTTACCCATTCCAAAATTCATCTACATTAGTAATAAGCAAGGTTACTAATCTCAAATTTATTCAAATATACCCATCAAAACAACTTAATATTAACCATTTAAACATTCCAAAATTCAACTAATTTAATAACAAAGTTCACTAATCTCTAACTTATTAAAAATAATCCATCAAAACAACTTCAAATTAACCATTCAAAATAATGTCACTCAGATATGCACCCATGAAAATGGCGGCCTTTAAGGCCAAAATTCCAAAGGGTGCCGCAAAACCACGTTGCCCTAATCTTAGGTCATTAAAACCTAGGGTAGGCACGTTATCCTAGGACCATATAAATTAGAAGATTCCCCAAATTAATGGGACAGTCTTTTGAGACCTTGAACTTTACGACATAATCATTAAAGCATTTATTGCTCTTTAAAACAGAGAACACTTGAGCTTGGAATCCGAGCAAATACCTTTCTTTCCACACGTTTTTACTCTGATTCCGTACTAACTTAATCTTTGGAGGCGGACCTCCGACCATACAAAGCTCCGTTTGTTTTGCAAGTACAACCAATCTTGACGAATCCAGTCTTTAAGTTGTAACTCTCACGAAGGACACAAAAAATGCAGAAGCATGTTTAACTTTGATTTGATCCATAAAGCTTTGTTTGAATGTGTTTGAATTTCATTTGATTCACAAAGCTTTGTTCGAATGTGTTTGACTTTCATTTGATTCAAAAAGTTTTGTTTGAATGTGTTTGACTTTCCTTTGATTCAAAAAGATTTGTTTCAATGTGTTTGACTTTTATATGATTCAAGTAGCTTCATTGAATGCTTTTGACTATCATTCGATTGAAAAAGCTTTGTTTGAATTTGTTTGACTTTCATTCGTTTCAAAAATTTATGTTTGAATGTGTTTGACTTTGATTTGATTCAAAAAGATTTGTATTATTGTTTCTGACTTTCATTTTATTTAAAAAGCTTTGTGTGAATTTGTTTTTTTTTTCCTTTGATTCAAAAATATTTGATTGAATGTGTTTGTCTTTCATATGATTCAATTAGCTTTCTTAAATGCTATTGACTTTCATTCGATTCAAAAGTCTTTGTTTTAATGTGTTTGACTTTCATTTGAATCAAAAAGCTTTGTTTGAATATGTTTGACTTTCATTTGATTCAAAAGCTTTGTTAGAATATGTTTAAGTATCATTTGATTAAAAACTTTTTTTTGAATGTGTTTGACTTTCATTTGATTTAATTATCTCCGTTGAATGCATTTGACTTTCATTCGATTTAAAAAGCTTTGTTTGAATGTGTATGACTTTCAATTGGTTTAAAAAGCTTTGTTCGAATATAAATGACTTTCATTTGAATCAAAAAGCTTTGTTAACGTGTTTGACTTTCATTCGATTTAAAAAGCTTTGTTTCAATGTGTTTGTTTTTCATTGGATTAAAAATTTTGTATTTGAATGTGTTTGACTTTCATTTGATTCAAAAAGCTTTGTTTGAATATGTTTGACTTTCATTTGATTTAAAAAGCTTTGTTTGAAAGTGTTTGACTTTCCATTAATTCAAAAAGATTTGTTTCAATGTTTTTGACTTATATATGATTCAATTAAATTCGTTGAATGCTTTAAACTTTCGTTCGATTCAAAAAGCTTAGTTTTAGTGTGTTTAGCTTTCATTTTATTCTAAAAGCTTTGTTTGAATGTTTTTACTTTCATTTGATTCAGTTAGCTTCGTTGAATGCATTTAACTTTCATCGGATTCAGAAATCTTTGTTGTAATGTGCTTGAATTTTTTTTATTCAAAAACTTTGTTTGATTGTGTTTGACTCTCATTTGATTTTAAAAGCTTTATTTGAATGTGTTAGACATTCATTTAATTTATTTATCTTCGTTAAATGCATATGACTTTCATTCGATTCAAAAAGCTTTGTTTGAATATGTTTGACATTCCTTTGATTAAAAAAGATTTGACTTTCATTCGATTCAGATATCTTTTTTTCAGTTTGTTTGAATTTTTATTAAAAAAGCTTTGTTTTAATCTGTTTAACTTTTATTTGATTCAATAAGCTTTGTTTGAATGTGTTTGACTTTTATTTGATTTAAAAATCTTTATTTGAATATGTCTGACTTTCATTTTATTTAATTAGCTTCGTTAAATTCATTTAACTTTCATTCGATTCAAAAAGCTTTATTTGAATTTGTTTGATTTTCATTTGATTCAAAAAGCTTTGTTTTGATGTGTTTGACATTTTATTTTTTCAAAAAGCTTTATTTGAATCTTTTTTATTTTCATTTGATTCAAAACCCTTTGTTTGAATGTGTTTGACTTTCATTTGATTTAATTATCTCCGTTGAATGCATTAGACTTTCATTAAATTCAAAAAGCATTGTTTGAATGTGTTTGACTTTCATTTGTTTCAAAAATCTTTGTTCGAATATGTTTGACTTTCATTTGATTCAAAAAGTTGTGTTAAGATGTTTGATATTCATTCAATTCAAAACGCTTTGTTTGAATGTGTTTGTTTTTCATTTGATTAAATTTTTTTTTTTTTGTATGTGTTTGACTTTCATTTGATTCAGATAGATTTGTTTGAATGTGTTTGACTTTCATTTGATTCTAAATGCTTTGTTTAATTGTGTTTGTCTTTCATTTGATTTAATTATCTTCGTTGAATGCATTTAGCTTTCATTCTTTTCAGAAATCTTTGTTTTAATGTGCTTGAATTTTTTTTTTATTCAAAAGCTTTGTTTAAATCTATTTGACTTTCTTTTGATCCAAAAAGCTTTGTTTGAATGTTTTTAAATTTCATTTGTTTCAAAAAGCTTTGTTGAATTTGTTTGAATTTCATTACATTCAAAAAGCTTTGTTTGAATGTGTTAGACTTTCATTGCATTAAATAAGGTTTGTTTAAATGTAATTGATGTTCTTATGATTCAATTAGCTTCGTTGAATGATTTTGACTTTCAATTGATTCAAAAAGCTTTGTTTGAGTGAGTTTGACTTTCATTTGATTCAACAAGCTTTGTTTGAGTTTGTTTAACTTTCCTTTGATTCAAAAAGATTTGTTTGATTGTGTTTGACTTTCATATGATTCAAATACCATCGTTGAATGCTTTTGACTTTAACTTGACTCAAAAAGCTTTGTTTGCATGTGTTTTACTTTTATTTAATTTAATTAGCTTCGTTGAATGTATTTGACTTTCATTCGATTCAAAAAGCTTTCTTTTAATGTGTTTGTCCTTTATTTGATTCAAAAGCTTTGTTTGCATGTGTTTAACTTTAATTTGATTTGATTAGTTTCGTTGAATGCATTTCACTTTCATTCGATTCAATAAGCTTTGGTTGAATTTGTTTGTCTTTCATTTGATTCAAAAAGATTTGTTTGAATGGGTTTGACTTTCATTTAATTAAATTAGCTTCGTTAATTGCGTTTGACTATCATTCGATTCAAAAAGCAAGGTTTAGATGTGTTTGACTTTCCTTTGATTCAAAAATCTTTGTTTGAATGTGTTTGACTTTCGTTTGATTCAAAAAGATATAACTTTCATTCGATTCTGAAATCTTTTTTTTTTTAATGTGTTTGACTTTATTTTATTTAAAAAGCTTTGTTTGAATCTGTTTCGCTTTCATTTGATTCAAAAAGCTTTGTATTAAAGTGTTTGACTTTCCTTTGATTCATAAAGATTTGTTTGAAAATGTTTGACTTTTATTTGATTCAAAAGGATTTGTTTGAATGTGTTTGACTTTCCATTGATTTAAAAAGATTTGTTTGAATGTGTTTGGCTTTCATATGATTCAATTAGCTTCCTTTAATACTTTTGACTTTCATTCAATTCAAAAAGCTTTGTTTGTATGTGTTTGACTTTCATTTGATTCAAACATATTTGTTTTAATGTGTTTGACTTTCATTTGATTAAAAAAGATTTGTTTGAATGTGTTTGACTTTCATATGATTCAATTAGCTTCGTTGAATGCTTTTGACTTTCATATGATTCAATTAGCTTCGTTGAATGCTTTTGACTTTCATTGGATTCAAAAATCTTTGTTTCAAGTAAAAGTTTTGTGTAGAACGGACTCACGTGAGTCCGGTCATACAAACAAGAAAAAAAAAATTGAAGAATAAAAATCTTAATGCTCAGAAATTAGATAATAATAGTCTAATAATTAATTATAATGGTCGGAAATTATATTGTAATGGTCATAAATTAGATAATAATGGTTAGATATTAAATATAGGTTGTCAAAAAAAAAAATAATGGTTAGATATCAAATTATAATGGTCAGAAATTAGATAATAATAGTCCGACATTACATTACAATGGTCAGAAATTAGATTATAATGGTCAGAAATTAGATTATAAAAATCAGATTTTAGATAATATTGATAGGTATTAGATAATATTGGTCAGGTATTAAATTATATTGGTCAGGTAAAAAAAAAAAAACCAAACACCCATCCTATCAACTCCTCCCATGTAGTACCGTCCACCACTCACTGAAGAAATCAAAGAAGAAGGAACTGGCACTGTTAGATTAGGTACTGAAATTGCTTGGAGTAAGATAAAAGTATTACCAGGAAAAGAAGAGTCTTGGAAAATCTTGAGGAATTATGTGTAGAAGCTAGACTATTGAAGTCGTTAGACCATGAAAACATTACGAAGGCTTCCATTATTGGATTGACGATGACCAGAAAGTCGTCAACATGATTATTGAGTATTGTTCTTCCGTAAATCTGACAGACTACAGCAGAAATAATCTTGTAAGAAATACAACGATAAAAAATTGGTGTAGACAGATTTTAAGCGCGTTACATTATTTTCATAGTCATAAACCGGACTCACGTGAGTCCGTTCTACACAAAACCTTCTATTGTTTCAATCTGTATAACTTATATTTGATTCAAAAACATTTCTTTGAATGTGTTTGCTTTTCATTTGATTCAATTAGCTTTGTTTAATGCATTTGACTTTCTTTAGATTCATAAATCTTTCACTACAAGAAAAATGTCTTTTCGTAGCGATTATTTCGTAGTGATTGTACATTCGCTACGATCTGCAAGTATGTTTGTGAAATAATTAAGGAATTCGTATCATTTTACAATCGCCATGGTTTTCCCATATAAAATCGATACGGAAAACATAATAATACATATCCACACTTGTAGGCGTCGCTCGAAGTGCACCTACGTTAAAGCATGTTGTGAATATGCTCGGCACTCATAGGAAGTGGAAATTGACATAATACGATTAGGGACAAGGAAAGTAGGGAGCCGCCAACAATTTTTTAAGGAACTTGTAAACCGTTTCACGGATCATAAAAAGGCAACCACGATAAGGGGACAACGATAGGCAACAACGATTGACCCGTGAAGGTTACACCCCATTCATAGTCTATGAGATTACCAACTCCATATGGTTCGTAACCACGAAAGGAGGATCGGGGATGATGGTACGAAGTGAGTCATGGAGTCACATTTTCCCGTATTGGCCTCTACTCGATTCTTATAGTGAAAAGTGATTCCTGCGATCTCAAAGGCATACAAACAAAATATTCAATTTGCTCCAAACTATTATTAGGCTAAATTGGTTGAATATTAATGCAGCTTATTATTCTAAAATATTGTGATCACTTGATTAAATAACAAGATTAAAAAGGAACCTAAACCGGTTGTCCAAATTATCTTATTAGTCGTGATTTTCAATTACATATTCAGTTTAACATGCAATAGTGTTATCAATAAATAATAATAGAATAAACATTAATATTGGAAGCAGTTTAACAATGATAACGTTAGTTAAATCAAATATAAAATAACCTAATCATGATGCTAGCAACAAGAATAAAAATAAGAGTAATTAAGTGAAAAATTACTCACTTTCCGCGTTTCCTTGAATTGCTACATCATGAATAAATTGTCAGTAATTTCAATAAAAATATAAATTAAATTAAATAAAAAGTAGAGTTGATTTGGTCCAAACCCTCATTTAATTCTACCTATCACGCCTTGGTTAAAGTATTGAACTTCAAGTATTATCTGGACTCCTTGGAGTGATTAGAAGAGGTATTATGGAAGAATAGGGAGGCTAGTAAGAGGGAGAAGAAAATTATTTGATGATCAAGATTGTTGATGATTGGAAAAGGGGTGATATGACCTCTATTTATAGAGGAAAAAAAAAAGAAGGGTCGAAGAATTAAGATAAGATTCGAATTAAATCAGAATAAAACCCGATAGACTGCAGTTTTTGCGGTTTTTGTTTTTATCATATCGTGTGATCCAGAAATTGGAATAACATAAATAAGATATCGTTGGAAATCTCTTGAAGTCTTATTTCTAACCCAGTTAGAATCAGATTTAAATATTTTATAGAATAAAAGATATGACCGAAATAGTGAGACGGTGTCAGTCTTGGATAGAGTTTGACATTTTATTCATATCTTTTCCGTTCTAGGTCGGAATTGATATTATAAAATATCATGGGAAATGTAATTTCAAGGGCTATCCAACCATATAAAATTTGGATAAAAAATATGAGGCACGAAAACAATATCTGTCTATCTTTGAATGTCTTTCAATTCGGATAGAAATAGGATTTTCAAAAAGAAAAGTTTATTCAATTTCAAACTCTTCAATCTTATCTTTTCAAAACGGATAATTAAGATCTTTTAGAAACTTATAGAAGCTTCCAATTAATCCTAATTGGTTTAGGAATGGGATTAAATAATTTGGACCCTCCACATAATCATTGGGTCGTAGGTAAGGTGGGCTTAGGTTCGGTTTGGACTCAGTTTAATATTTTGGTCATAACTTATTCGTTATAACTCGGATTTGGGCTTATAATATATAGTTGGAAAGCTTTTTACAAACCCCATCCAGTTATTCAATCATTGTACCCAGATTATGGACCAAAATAAACTGTATTAAATGTTTTTATAAAAAGGACACAAAATGAATGATTTTAAAGGACACGAAATGAATGATTTTAAAGGACACAAAATGAATTATTTTTGGTTTAAAGGCACGAAAAGAGGAAAATAAGTTATGGTTTGGGGAAATTAGCTAGAAGATGGGTTGTTTTATGAAATGGAAATATGGATTTAAGCACTCCAAGATTAAATACTCAACCCGACTAATAATGGAGGTGAAAGATAGTTCATCATCGGGTTTGGTTTTGGGGAGACATTTTTAGGTGTCTACAATACTATTTTTACACATTTATATAATTTTGAGAAATCGTATCATTGTTAATCGCCACTAAATTGTAAAAATCGATACGAAAAGCCTTTTCAACACTAGATATATAAATATTGTTTGACAAAGAATACATAAAGTATATCATAGCTTATCCATCTCAAATAAATCATACTTTCTAATTTAATCACTAATATCAATAATCCACAATTTCCAATCATAAATCTTAGCTTGATACTATTTAGGATTAATTAAATCAAATCTAGCATGATACTACATCACTAAAAATATGCTAATTACGCGTACGTACCTCAATTAAGCTCTTAAAATGGTCAATTACACTACAACATCTCTTGAACCAAGTCTCCTACATAAAGGGACAATAAACCTATATTAATTACCTTAGTATTCACAAATTTCCAGCAACTTTTAAACATTTTAAAACCTCACTAACAAGCTGAAGTTTTGGTTTAAAACCTTTAAAACTCTCTCTTTAAGAGGGTAATTAAAACCACAAAGTGAATACTCAATTATAGTGTTCATATAAAAATTCCAGCATACTTTTTAAGGCTTAAACCCTTTAAATAAATCTGAAAATTATATTAAAACCACTTAAAATATACTTTACTTATGGGTAATCAACACCTTTTAATTAATACACAAAAGTAGTATGTAAATAAAAATTCCAGCATTATTCTATTAACAAAAACCCATTAAAATTTCATTAAAACTCCATAAAGATACAATCTTTAAGCTTTATTACCACTTACAATCAATGGGTATATAAAACCCCTAAATCAATTTTAAGTTAGAACCCTAAAAATCAACACTTTAATAATTAAAACCCTAACTTTTAATACTTCATAAAATCTGAAAATTTACCATTTTATAATCTAAAATTTACAATATTTAATCATTAAAATATAATTTCCTCAAAAAATCATTAAAATATAATTACCAAACATACTAATCATATTTAAACAATTAAAATCAAAAACCCAAATTATAAATTGTTAGAACAATAATTAAAACAAGAGGAGAGAGAAGGGAAGAACCACCGTGGGTGGTGACCGGCCAGCTGGGCGGCTGCTGGCCGGCGGCGGCGTGGCAGGTGGTGGCAGACTGGCGGTGGGGTTGGCGGGCAGCAGTGGCAGCCGGTGTTGTTGGGAGTGGTAGCAAATTGGAATTCATGAATTCCCACGTGAAAGAACAAGCAAAAGAAAGGAAAAAAAAATTAAGAAAAGAAAGACGAGAAAAGGAAAAAGGAAAAAGAATAAGAAAAGGGAAATAAGAGGAGAAATAATTACTCTGACCAATTGACTTTTTGTGTGGGAAATTTTTGGGATAAATGGAGTATTTATAGTGTAGAGTAGGTAAGGGTAGGTTTGTGCTTTATAAAAATAATGGACTTAAATGATGAAATAGGTGGCCCAAAAGTAAAAATAGGATGATTGGGTTCATAATAAAGATGGGATACGTTTGGATTAAATACTTATTGACCCAAATATAAATACTTGCTTTATCTATAATTCAATAATTAAAATATTTTGACCCAAAATATATTTTATAATTAAATAAATAATTTATAAAATACATTAAAAATACGGGGTATTACATCAGTGTTATGTTAAGATTCCATGACAAAGGGTTACTAAGGGAAGGTATTTTTGGTCATGTATTTTTGCGGTGTGGGAAAGTGACACTAAAGTTAGGCCACATGAGCTAAGTGTGTGGAAAGATATTATTTTTAGAAGAGTCAAATGATGGTGACTCTTAGACTAGGTAAGCTAATGATGTAAGGATCAAGCCCCCAAGTCTAGCTCTAAATGGAAAGGGATGAACATAAGGAATCCCTTGATATGATCACGGTGTAAGTGTGTGAATGTGAATATGAATGCATTTTTATTACGGCCGCACCTCAATGTGAGGTTGCATACGTATCCGTTAGGAATCAGACCGAACGTAGCTCTAGCCAAACCTTGCATAAGTATGTGTATACCTCAAAAAGGTCTTTTTAAAGGTTGTAACGTGGTTAGGCTAAAGGTTATAGAAGAAGGGGATAAAGGCTCAAGACCCTAGATAAGCCCCCTAAGGTGTGCAACCTTGCATTTGAATCTTTGAATTTTTATGCTTGAGTTTCTACTCTTTTTAGCTCTTTATTTTTTTGCTTTAGCATTTATTTTATTTTCATAAGTGTTGGCAATCCCGATCATGCGATCTATCACTCACTTGGCATTCATGTTTCTCAGGCACGGTACCGAGCACTCGATAAGAGACGCAATCCGAGACATGTTCTTATAAAAGATATTTTCATATAAAAGACATTGGAACACTTACCCTTTTGTACACTTTTATTTATTTTTTTCTTTTGCTTATTTTTTACTATTTTAATCTTTTGAAGTCACTCAAGCTTTTTATGAAATTGAAAATTGCATAAGTTGCACACCATCCCGTCCCAAAGTTAGGTAGACGTAGGTTGAAAAATGAAAGGTCTATCGTTAGACGAGGCTCAAAGTGGTTTATGAAGAAAGGATCGCATATTTGAAGGGTGAAAGGTAATATGATGTGGCTACAAGGGGTGCCTTAAATCATCGGTATACCTTGTGCTTAATTCGACATGGATTTTTTTTTTTTTTTAATGCAATATAATGAAATGATCATATGTAAGAGAATAAATGCTCATTAAATTAAAAAGAGGAAAAGAAAGAATCTACAAAATTAATCTAAGAGAAAAGAAAGATGCCTATGCTAGATTTATTGGGGAAAGGGTAAATAAAGAAAAAGAAAAAAAGATGTCATGAAATCTCATCGTTGAAGCTCGCCTCTTGTCTTGTGTTGTTTGCTTTATCATTACTCGCTCTTCTTATTAACTGGAGGTATGGGAAGCTTGTTATTATCAATCAAATGTTGGATAGCCTCCTTTAGCTTCCAACAGCTCTCAGTAGCATGACCCCTACCTTGATGGTACTGGCAGCGCACATTTGGATTCTAACTAGGCAATCTCCTCTCGAGCGGGGGATCTTGAAGAGGTCCAATAGGAGTGATGAGTCCCTTGGCATGGAGTCGATCGAAAGCATCATCGTAGTTAATTCCAATAGGGGTAAAATCCCTTTTTTTGTTGCTTTCTAAATCCTAAGATCTCATAAAGGTCGAAAGTACCAACATTGTTGCTAGAGTAGGTGTTTTTGGAAGGAGAAGGATAGTCTTTCTTCTTCCCCTTACAACCATTGTTACTATTGTTACTAATCTTGGCTTTCTTGTCGCGCGGAGGAACATGAAGGAGATTTGAATTAATGAAGTCTTGAATATGATCCTTGAGGGTGAGACACTTTTCGGTAGTGTGACCGCGACCTCTATGGTATCGACAATAGGAATTTGGATCCCAATTGGGAAAATGTTTTTTAGGTTGAAGGTCTTGGCTGGGACCAATGGAGTGAATATGACCTTGATCATGAAGACATTCAAAAGCTTCATTGTAAGTCATTCCTATTGGTGTGTATTCTTCAATGGTCCATTTTGCCCGTGGCTTAGGAGCATTGAGTTCTTCATTAAACCCTTGTCGAGAATTTTGTTTGATGACCATCACCCGATTTGCTAACGCTTCTACCACGTTCAAGAGCTTGGCAACAACATCTTGCAATTTTCGAACGTCCTCTTTTAGACTGGACGAGTTTCCCTGGTATTATCTAAGAAAAGACTTTCATCTGCCTCAATCATGGCCACTTCATCGAGAGAGGTTATATAAGCTGTCTCGATCATGGGCTCTCCTACAGGTGTGATAAGAAGTGATGGATCGAAGGACGCTTGATCTTCTTCGATGGCCAGAATTTCAGAAGTTTCATTGTTATCGATCAGATCTTGAATAACTTCTTTGAGTTTCCAACATTCCTCAATGTCGTGACCCTTTCCTTGGTAATATTTGCAGTGCTTATTAGAGTCCCACTTGGGTCGCCTGGCTTCTGGAACTGGATCTTTGATGGGCCCTATGTGCATGACTAGCCCTTTGTAATCTCGAAAGCTGTTTCATAACTCATACCAAGTGGAGTGAACACTCTTTTTAACCTTTAGATTTGCGATTTAGAGGCGTTCGTGGCTTGTACCTCATTAATGGGAGAGGAAGAAGAAGGATGGTCGTTCTTCTTTCCTCTCACACTATTATCTTTCAGAAGGTCATCTTCAATGTCAATGCCTATATTATAGACAGCCTTGAAAGTATTCAAATTGTGCTGGTACTTTAAGTGCCTTGAATACTTCCCTTGGAAATTCTTGATAAACATCCTCACAGATTCTTTTTCGATGGGAGCCTTGACCATATTAGCGGAAGTTTCCCTCCATTTATTGAAGAAAGAAGTGAACCCTTCGTTTTCTTTTTGTTTTAACATCTCGAGTTGTCTGTGGTCTGTTTTGTCTTGGATGTTGCACTTATATCTATCTATGAAAGCGTTTGCTATGGACTCCCAAGAAGAGGTTTTTTCTTTCTCGAAAGAAAATAACCATTGCTGGCAAACGGTCTCGAGAGATAGTGGGAACAGAGAGGGGAAAACCTTCTTATCGATACCCTTAATGCTCATTATAGTTTCAAAAGCTCTTTGATGAAAGTAAGGGTTATCTGTTGCCTTGAATTTTGGGATGTCAGTGGCATTGAACTTATGCGGCAGAAGTTCCTTGTCCAGCAAGACCCCTTGTGAACTAATGCCCTGAAATTTATAGTCACTAGATAGCTTGCTCAAGCTTTCTTGCATGAGGTTCATTTGTTGTTGCTTCACAGGGGCATCAATTTTTAGGGTTAAAGCCTTTAACACCTCAGTCACGTCATTCAATTGACTCCTAAGTTCATTGACTTCTTCTTGACCTGCCATTATCTTTTTAGCCTTCCTCTTTTGACGAATTGGTTTATCAAAAATTGAAACTTGAATAAAGAGGTTGTCCTTGATTAATCACCCTTCTCTCCTCGACCAAGTACTGTGGAAAAGGAGTTTGGGGATATTTATTATTAATTATTTGACTCAAACTTTATTAAACATGCAATAGATGGAGGAAGTGAAGAAAGATTGGAATAGAATGTGAAGAAAAATGATGTAAATGGAGGGATATGAATAATTAGGAATAGGATGTACCCCCAACTCAAATGACGGAAAAAACCGACTCATGCATGAACCTAAGACATGGTCATGGGGATGTATACTCAAAGTGTGTGTTAAGACTAGTAAGTGTAGGTGATATGTTAAGACTCGTGTTATGACCATGTGGCTAGACTATGTGACTAGACTCAATTAATGACACAACAAAGTAATATTGACAGCGAAATTTAACCGAATTAATTAAAAAACTGGTTAATTAGACACAAAATGATAACTCGACTAATAATCCGAACTGTCAGCAAAACGACAGGAATAGCGTCGCACTGTGTAGTGTAGCGCCAGACGACAGAGCTGTCGCCAGGAACCACACTCCACAGAGTGGCGCTACAGCTCATATATTGGCGGTAATGCTGGAATTTCAATCTGAGACTGTTTTCGGTGTTATTAATCAACAGGGGTATGCCTAAAGTTGTACTAGGTCAATTCTGATTAAAATATTAGACTTTATTTACTCAATTTAATTAAGTAATTAATTAGGCAAAGTTCTTTAAGTCATTAATTTAATAAATCTCAACACAAGTCAAACAAAGGGTTAAGAAAACATATATATGCACAACAAATAATGCACAATTAGTCAAGTAGACATAATATGATGCAATGAGTTTGCAACCTAACCATGGCTCTAGTTCTCTAAAGTTCGGGATATGGTTCAGTCAATAGAGGGTCCATGGTTAATTGTCCGGATGCACCGCGCGGAAGCCTAACCGTGAAAAGTTGGTGCGAGTGGATGGGACACCGCGAGTTAAAGAAAAACTCGCTTCCATGGTTTGGTGAATTCAACATTCTCGGATGTACCCTTTGTTTCTCAGAGCGTTCAATAAGGTAGATGGAGCATGAATTCCCAAAGGGTTATGTCCATATGTAGAACACATATGGGTTTTAGAAAAGTGAGAAAAATGAATCAGGAAGTAGGATCATGCAAACAATGCGAAAAACTGGTCGAAATTAGAACGCATATTTCTAGCTCGGTATTGGAAGAATTTGGCGCCAACAAACAGAGATTGGAGCCAGGTTTAAGCTGTAGCGCCTGGCGACAAGACTGTCGTCTGGCGCTACAGTTAAATGTCTGGCGCCAATACTCTGGTCGCTGACGCTAATTCCTACATGCCTCAACAGCTTTCTATGCTCGATAAAATTTTCTTGTTTCGCGCAGTGTTATTTCGGTCCTAGTTGTGAAAGATATTTCTCAAATTTCCTACGTGTAAAATCCTATGTTTTAACTCATTACGGATGGTCTTTCCAATGAGATCTTTTTTTTATGCATATGACAATAATGTTAATCAAAATTACGCACATGAAATACTTAGAACGTTTCAAGTCTCGTCCACTCATTCTAAATCATTGCCGAAACAAATTCAGGAATTAAAATAGAAATCCTCCCCAGCGGAGTCGCCAAAAACTGTAGGGAATATTTCAAGCATTAAACCCCTAGCTTGAACCCCACTGTGATCATACACTGAAGTACGGTGGCGTCCAAAGGGAAAAAAGATAGAGCAAAGAGTCGACAACATGTTTTTTAGGAACTTGTAAACCGTTCACAAGGTGAAGGTTACACCCCTTAACGATCCAAGAGATCGCCAACTCCATAAGGTCTTGAACCAAATAGGGTTCAGGGATGAAGGTACAAATCCAACCTAAAAGAGATTGAACCTGCCCTAATAATAGGCCTCTGCTTTATTTTGATCGTATTCATGTGCGCTTTCTGACTAACATACAATCAATAGGATTAACCCTCTACCTGTTTATTGGTTGAATATTAATTCACAAATAAACTATTATTGGCGATCACTTGAATTATAATCATAATTAACCCTAAATAAGATTATTAATTATCTTATCAAGCATGATTACAAGTATCAATTCCCTTTAAACATGCATAAAAGGCGTGATCAAACAATCAATAATAAATATCAAGCAACATAATAATAATCATCATAATAATAGTAATGATCATAAAATTATAATCATAATCAAAACAATTATAAAAATAATCATGAATCATGTTAAAGCATAATAATAGCAAGATCCTAGGTATGATACTAACAAGATTAATAACAAACCCTAGCATGTCACTAAGCAATAAAAATCAAAGCTTTAACCCTAACAAGATACTAACAATCATAAATATTAGGAAAGAACATAAAAGGCATCATAACAATCGTACTTGATATTAAAGTTACCCAATACATGCTACTAGGAATATCATAATAACAACCTAAGCATGAACTCTATATCATAACATCAATAAAAACCATTAAATTACTTACTTTGATGCCTCGTACCACTTTCTAATAACAAAATACACACGTTAGTAACTCCAAGAAAAAGAAGAAACAAAACAATTAAATTAAATAATTGAAATAGAGATTTGGGACCAAACCTTCAGAAAATAAACCTTTCACGTCTAGGGCGAAGGCAACTTCGAATTTGGCTAGGTGTTTCTAAGTCTAATGAATGCGGAATTTGGTATTTGAGAGAAGGCTAGTTTAGAAAAAGAGAGAGAGAGTAATCAAGAAAATCTTGATGAGAGTTGGTGGGAATTGGAGTTTATAGATGAGAATTGGTTAATCAAAACGGAGTTTTTACGACATTATTTATAAAGAAAATCAGCCAAAAAGATAAAATATCAAAAAAAGAGTTCTGACGCAAAAAACCGAGTTGGCGCCAAACGCTGACCTTAGCGCCAGACGCCAAGGCTAGCGCCAGGCGCTAAAGCTAGCGTCAGGCGCTACAGCTGGCGTTTGGCGCTAACTAGGAATTTGACGCGTTTTCTTAAACTCAGATAGAAATTTCCGTACAGGAGGATAAAATTGTATTTTTCCTCAAAAATGCTCTTTGATTCTAATTAAAACTCTAAAAAAGTCAACAAAAGTCAATTTATCAATGCTAATTGAATTAGGAATGAAAAGAACCTTCTAGAAGAATCTAGAAGACTAAAACCATTCCTAATTGCATTAGGAATGATAAATCTATATTAGGCCCTCCCCAAGATAATTGGGCCGCATATAAGGCTCAAACCGGGCCCAGTTCAGTAAATTGGTCATAACTTCCTCAATATTCATCGAAATTGGGCTTATAATATATCGTTGGAAAGCTCTTGTCAAGCCCTATCCAACTACACTACTATTAGACCCATATCATGGACCAACCAAACTGGATTGACTGTTTTTTTAAAATAAGTTTTCAAAAACAGAGAGGAGAAAAGAAATTAAAACTATCCGCAACACTAGACTTTCCACACTTTCACTTCATTCGATTATGATTCGACGCAAAAGGTACTCATCACTGGGTTTGGTTTTGGGGAGACAAAAATGGGTGTCTACACTTTCATTTGTTTCAAAAAGCTTTGTTGAATTTGTTTGAATTTCATTACATTCAAAAAGTTTTGTTTGAATGTGTTAGACTTTCTTTTGATTAAAAAAGGTTTGTTTAAATGTAATTTACTTTCTTATGATTCAATTAGCTTTGGTGAATGCTTTTGACTTTCATTTGATTAAAAAAGCCTTGTTTTAATGTGTTTGACTTTCATTTTATTAGAAAAAGTTTAATTGAATGTGTTTGACTTTCAATTGATTTAAAAAGCTTTGTTTGAATGAGTTTGACTTTCATTTGATTTAACAAATTTTTTTTGAGTTTGTTTAACTTTCCTTTGATTCAAAAAGATTTGTTTGATTGTGTTTGAATTTCATATGATTCAAATACCATCGTCGAATGCTTTTGACTTTAATTTGACTCAAAAAGCTTTGTTTGGATGTTTTTTACTTTTATTTAATTTAATTAGCTTCGTTGAATGTATTTGACTTTCATTCGATTCAAAAAGCTTTCTTTTAATGTGTTTGTCCTTTATTTGATTCAAAAGCTTTGTTTGAATGTGTTTAACTTTAATTTGATTTGATTAGTTTCGTTGAATGCATTTCACTTTCATTCGATTCAATAAGCTTTGGTTGGATTTGTTTGTCTTTCATTTGATTCAAAAAGCTTTGTTTGAATGGGTTTAACTTTCATTTGATTAAATTAGCTTCGTTAATTGCGTTTGACTATCATTCTATTCAAAAAGTAGGGTTTAGATGTGTTTGACTTTCCTTTGATTCAAAAATCTTTGTTTGAATGTGTTTGACTTTCCTTTGATTAAAAAAGATATAACTTTCATTCGATTCAGAAATCTTTTTTTTTTTAATGTGTTTGACTTTATTTTATTTAAAAAGCTTTGTTTGAATCTTTTTGGCTTTTTTTTTTATTTAAAAAGCTTTGTATTAAAGTGTTTGACTTTCCTTTGATTCAAAAAGATATGTTTGAAAGTGTTTGACTTTTATTTAATTCAAAAGGATTTGTTTGAATGTGTTTGACTTTCCTTTGATTTAAAAAGATTTGTGTGAATGTGTTTGGCTTTCATATGATTCAATTAGCTTCGTTTAATACTTTTGACTTTCATTCGATTCAAAAAGCTTTGTTTGAAAGTGTTTGACATTCATTTGATTCAAACATATTTGTTTGAATGTGTTTGACTTTCATTTGATTAAAAAAGATTTGTTTGAATGTGTTTGACTTTCATATGATTTTATTAGCTTCGTTGAAAGCTTTTGACTTTCATTGGATTCAAAAATCTTTGTTTCAATGTGTATAACTTATATTTGATTCAAAAACATTTCTTTGAATGTGTTTGCTTTTCATTTGATTCAATTAGCTTCGTTTAATGCATTTGACTTTCATTCGATTCAGTATTCTTTCACTACAAGAAAAATGTCTTTTCGTAGCGATTATTTCGTAGTGATTGTACATTCGCTACAATATGCAAGTATGTTTGCGAAATAATTAAGGAATTCGTATTATTTTACAATCGCCATGGTTTTCCCATATAAAATCGATACGGAAAACATAATAATACATATCCACACTTGTAGGCGTTGCTCGAAGTGCGCCTACGTTAAAACTTGTTGTGAATATGCTTGGCACTCATAGGAAGTGGGAATTGACATAATAAGATTATGGACAAGGAAAGTAGGGAGCCGCCAACAAGTTTTTAAAGAACTTGTAAACCGTTCACGGATCATAAAAAGGCAACCACGATAAGGGGACAACGATAGGCAACAACGATTGACCCGTGAAGGTTACACCCCATTTATAGTCCATGAGATTACTAACTCCATATGGTTCAGAACCACGAAAGGAGGATCGGGGATGATGGTACAAAGTGAGTCATGGAGTCACATTCGCCCGTATTGGCCTCTACTCGATTCTTATAGTGAAAAGTGATTCCTGCGATCTCAAAGGCATACAAACAAAATATTCAATTTGCTCCAAACTATTATTAGGCTAATTTAGTTGAATATTAATGCAACACATTATTCTAAAATATTGTGATTAATTGATTAAATATCAAGATTAAAAAGGAACCTAAACCGGTTGTCCAAATTATCTTATTAGTTGTGATTTTCAATTACATATTCCCTTTAACATGCAATATGGTGATCAATAAATAATAATAGAATAAACATTATATTGGAAGCAGTTTAACAATGATAAATTTAGTCAAATCAAATATAAAATAACCTAATCATGATACTAGCAACAAGAATAAAAATAAGAATAATTTAGTGAATAATTACTCACTTTCCGCGTTTCCTTGAATTGTTACATCATGAAGAAACTGTTAGTAAGTTAAACAAAAAAATAAATCAAATGGAAATTAAATTAAATAAAAAGTAGTGTTGATTTGTTCCAAACCCTCATTTAATTCTACCTATCACGCCTGTGTTAAAGTATAGAACTTCAGGTATTGTATGGACTCCTTGAAGTGCTTAGTAGAAGTATTATGGAAGAATAGGGAGGCTAGTGTTTAAGCTAAAGAAGAAGAAGAAAATTTTTTGATGATCAAGCTTGTTGATTATTGGAAAAGGGGTGATATGACATCTATTTATAGAGAAAAAAAAGAAGGGTCGAAGAATTAAGATAAGATACGAATTAAATCGGAATAAAACTCGATAGACTGCAGTTTTGCGGTTTATGTTTTTATCATATCTTTTGATCTAGATATTGGAATAACATAAATAAGATATCTTTGGAAAGATCTTGAAGTATTATTTCTAACCCAATTAGAATCATATTTAAATATTTTATAGAATAAAAGATATGGCCGAAATAGTGAGACGGTGTCAGTTTTGGATAGAGTTTGACATTTTATTCATATCTTTTCCGTTATAACTCGGAATTGATATTATAATATATCATTGGAAATATAATTTCAAGGGCTATCCAACCATATAAAATTTGGATAAAAAATATGAGGCAAGAAAACAATATCTATCTATCTTTGAATGTCTTTCAATTCGGATAGAAATAGGATTTTCAAAAAGAAAAGTTTTATTCAATTTTAAACTCTTTAATCTTATATTTTGAAAACGGATAATAAAGATCTTGTAGAAACTTATAGAAGCTTCCAATTAATCCAAATTGGTTTAGGAATGGGAATAAATAATTTGGACCCTCCACATGATCATTGGGTCGTAGGTAAGGTGGGCTTAGGTTCGGTTTAGACTAAGTTTAATATTTTGGTCATAACTTATTCGTTATAACTCGGATTTGGGGTTATAATATGTAGTTGGAAAGCTTTTTACAAACCCCATCCAGTTATTCAATCATTGGACCTAGATTATAGACAAAAATAAACTGTATTAACCGTTTTTATAAAAAGGACACGAAATGAATGATTTTAAAGGACACGAAATGAATTATTTTCGGTTTAAAGGCACGAAAAGAGGAAAATAAGTTATGGCTTGGGGAAATTGGCGAGAAGTTGGGTTGTTTTATGAAATGGAAATATTGATTTAAGCTCTCTAAGATTAAATACTCAACCCGACCAATAATGGAGGTGAAAGGTAGTTCATCATCGGGTTTGGTTTTGGGGAGACATTTTTAGGTGTCTACAACACTATTTTTACACATTTTATATAATTTTGAGAAATCGTATCATTTATAATCGCCACTAAATTGTAAAAATCGATACGAAAAGCCTTTTCAACACTAGATATATAAATATTGTTTGATAAAGAATACATATAATATGTCATAGCTTATTGGTGAAACATTTAATATAATAGTTTGAGATTGCATGTTCGAATTGTACAGATCATACACATGTTTTTTTTTAAGAAAATGAGTTAAGCATTTATAGCGATTGTAATCGCTATAATAATCACCACGATTGGATGTAGTATTTCGTATCCATTATTGAGGCCAACCCCAGCGAGATTGAAAACCACTACTAAAGGCTAAGGCATCAGGGGATATTATATCGATTGACCATTTGTTGGGAAAGCTTTTTGTTGCAATTACAATCGATACTAAAGGTTAAAATAATCGCTATGAAAAGGTTATTTTCTTGTAGTGTTTTTTTAATTTGTTAGAATTTTTTTTTTCAAAAAGCTTTGTTTTAATCTATTTGACTTTCATTTGATTAAAAAAACTTTGTTTGAATGTGTTTAACATTCGTTTGAATCAAAAATCTTTGTTTGAATGAGTTTGTCTTTCATTCATTTAATTAGCTCCGTTGAATGCATTTGACTTTCATTCGATTAAAAAACTTTTTTTAAATGTGTTTCACTTTTATTTTATTCAAAAGGCTTTGTTTGAATGTGTTTTACTTTCATTTGATTAAATTAGCTTCGTTGAAAGCATAGGACTTTCATTCGATTCAAAAAATTATGTTTGAATGTGTTTTGATTTAGGGTATTTAATACCCTCAAGTGGACCAATGAGAGAGAAACACGTGTCCCTCTAGGAGGCGTCTAATTGGACCCTCCAGATATTTGACACGTGTCACTCAGATATGCCCCCCATGGAAATGCCGGCCTTCAAGGACAAAACTCCTAGGCCGCCGCAAAATGGCGCTGCCCTAATCCCTAGGTCATTAAAACCTAGGGTAGGAACTTCCTTAGACTCTATAAATAAGGAGATTCCCGCACTTATTGGGACAGTCTTTAGACACCTTGAACTTTACGTCTTAATCATTAAGGCATTTATTTTCTCTAAAACAGAGAACACCTGAGCTTGGAATCCGAGCAAATACCTTTCATTCCAAACGTTTTTACTCCCATTATGTACTAACTTAATCTTTGAAGGCGGACCTCCGACCATACAAAGCTCCGTTTGTTTTGCAAGTACAAGCGATCTTGATTAATCCAGTCTTTGAGTTGTAACTCTCCGAAGGGACACAAAAAATCCTGAAACATGTTTGACTTTCGTTTGATCTATAAAGCTTTGTTTGAATGTGTTTGACTTTTATTTGATTCAAAAAGCTTTGTTTGAATGTGTTTGACTTTCATTTGATTCAAAAAGCTTTGTTTGAATGTGTTTGACTTTCCTTTGATTCAAAAAGATTTGACTTTCATTCGATTCAAAATTTTTTTTTTATGTGTTTAACTTTTTTTTTATTTAATAAGCTTTGTTGAATCTGTTTAGCTTTCATTTGATTCAAAAAGCTTTATATTAATGTGTTAGACTTTCCTTTGATTCAAAAAATTTGTTTGAAAGTGTTTGACTTTAATTTATTCAAAAGAATTTGTTTGAATGTGTTTGACTTTCCTTTTAATTAAAAAGATTTGTTTGAATGTGTTTCGCTTTCATTTGATTAAATTAGCTTCGTTGAATGCTTTTGATTTTCATTCCATTCAAAAAGCTTTGTTTGAATGTATTTGATTTTCATTTGATTCACAAATCTTTGTTTGAATGTGTTTTGAAAGGAATGGTGTCCTTCGAACAAGTGTATTATTTTGATAGTGGGTTCAGAATTATTAAAAAGCTGATATATTCAGTAAGGTCAAGTGTTCGGAATGCCTAGGTTGAGGCCGCTTTCGACCATTAATATTAATATATAATTAATATTACATCTTAATCTTGACTGAACCCTTTGGGTCACACCCAAGCAATTAACAAACCAACTCGACGAATTAATTTGGAGGAAATTAATGAGTCGCCTGAGTATTAAATATTTAGATGTCAGAAATTCGAGCTTAAAGCGTCAAAACCGAGCGTCGGAAGTCGAGTAAAAATAGTAAATGACGAGACGTGCAAAATAATAATAAATCGATAATATTCCTAAAAAACCCCTAGCATCGGAATGCCCCGAGCATCCGAATGCTAGGGGCATAATTTGCAAGCAGAGGTGGCTAGCATGCGCACCATGCCGAGCTAAGGGTGGTTGGCTGGTGCGTGCTAGCAGCCGCAAGCACACCAAGGCAGCAGCTGCTAGCAGCCCGCACATGGTGTGGGCGGCGTGCTAGCAGAAACCCGCACTTGGAGTGCGTAGCTTGCTATCCATAGCAGCAGCACACAACTCCAAGTGCGGGGCTGGACTTCGGTTGGGCTACGGGCCTACGGATGGGCCTAAGGCTTGGGTAGTAGGGCCGAAAATCATGGGAAGCAAATGGAAGCAAGTGGGTGAGGGATAAGTGGCACAAGGAGAGTATGGAGTGTGGAGCAAGTATGGTCCCCTACTCTCCAAGTGGTCCTCACTTCTCTTTTCATGTAATAGTAACACTTGTAGATTTATTATTAGTTTGCTTATTTATTTTAATTTAGCTTTAAAATAAATTGTAATATTTCATCCTCCCACATTGATGGGATAGAAATTCCCACTCTCCCTCTTGCCTATAAATACCTCTCTTGGGTTTTTGGAAAGGGTACTTAAGTAGGAGTTCAATAGAGCATTGCATTAGCAAAAACTCTTAAACTAACATAATACTCTGGTTTTGGTCGAACCTCGTTAACCTCAAGGTAAAGGACCTAAAAGTTGGTAGTTGTTTTTGCAGGTGGATCTCTGTCGGAGGCTCTCGTATTTTCAGGGCTAAGCTTCTCAAGTAAGAGCCCATTTTGTAGGGGGAAGCACGCGCCAAAGTTAAATTTCCTATTTTTCCCTTTTATGTTTATTTATGCATTTGTGATATTATTTATTGCAAGCGAGATCCTTGGCTCGAGTTTTTTCCGCGGTGAGTGGGACTCACCAAACCCTAACATGTTTGACTTTCATTTGATTAAAAAAGATTTGTTTAAATGTGTTTGACTTTCATAAGATTCAATTAGCTTTGTTGAATTCTTTTGCCTTTCATTCGATTCAAAAATCTTTGTTTGAATGTGTATAACTTATATTTGATTCAAAAAATTTCATTCAATGTTTTTTACTTTCATTTTATTCAATTAGCTTGGTTTAATGCATTAAACTTTCATTCGATTCAGAAATCTTTTTTTGAATTTGTTTGAATTTTTGTTTTCAAAAGTTTTTGATTGAATCTATTTAACTTTCGTTTTATTCAAAAAACTTTGTTTGAATGTGTTTAACATTCATTTGATTCAAGAAGCTTTGTTTAAATGAGTTTGACTTTTATATCATTTAATTAGCTCCGTTGAAAGCATTTGACTTTCATGCGATTCAAAAAGCTTTGTTTAAATGTGTTTCACTTTCATTTGATTTAAAAGGCTTTGTTTGAATGTGTTTGACTTTCATTTGATTTAATTAGCTTCGTTGAAAGCATAGGACTTTCATTCGATTCAAAAAGCATTGTTTGAATGTGTTTAGATTTAGGGTATTTAATACCCCCAAGTGGACCAATGAGAGAGCGACATGTGTCCATCTGGGAGGCGTCTAAATGGACTCTCCAAATGTGTGCACGTTTCACTCAGATATGCCCCCATGGAAATGATGGCCTTCAAGGCCAAAACTCCAAGGGCGCCGAAAAACGGCGCTGCCCTAATCTCTAAGACATTAAAAACCTAGGGTAGGTACGTTTTCCTAGGACCCCATAATTAAGGAGATTCCCCCAACTATTGGGACATTCTTTTGACACTTTGAACTTTACGTCTTAATCATTAAGGCATTTAGTGC
The DNA here is from genome assembly GCF_948465745.1 of Chenopodium album. Lineage (NCBI taxonomy): Eukaryota > Viridiplantae > Streptophyta > Magnoliopsida > Caryophyllales > Amaranthaceae > Chenopodium > Chenopodium album. Next base: position 46,444,829 of record NC_137838.1, read on the forward strand.
TCTCTAAAACAGAGAACACCTAAGCTTAGAACCCGAGCAAATACATTTCTTTCCGCACGTTTTTACTTCGATTCTTTTCTAACTTAATCTTCGGAAGCGGACCTCTGACCATTCAAAGCTCCATTTGTTTTGCAAGTACAAGCGATCTTGACGAATCCAGTCTTTGAGTTGTAACTTTCCCGAGGGACACAAAGATTCCCGAAACATGTTTGACTTTCATTTGATCCATAAAGATTTGTTTGAATGTATTTGACTTCATTTGATTCAAAAAGCTTTTTTTGAATACGTTTGACTTGCATTTGATTCAAAAAGCTTTGTTTGAATGTGTTTGACTTTCCTTAGATTCAAAAAGATTTGTTTCAATGTGTTTGACTTTTATAAGATTCAAGCAGCTTTATTTAATGATTTTGACTATCATTCGATTCAAAAAGCATTGTTTGAATTTGTTTGACTTTTATTTGTTTCAAATTTTTTTTAATTTTTTTTACTTTCATTTGATTCAAAAAGATTTGTTTGAATGTGTTTGACTTTCATTTGATTCAAAAACCTTTGTTTGAATGTATTTGACTTTCCTTTGATTTTAAAAGATTTGTTTTAATGTGTTTGACTTTCATATAATTCAATTAGCTTCGTTGAATGCTTTTGACTTTCATTCGATTTAAAAATATTTGTTTGAATGTGTATAACTTATATTTGATTCAAAATGTTTTGTTCATTCAAAAAGCTTTTTTAAAAATATTTGTTTGAATGTGTATAACTTATATTCGATTTAAAAATATTTGTTTGACTTTCATATCCATTCATAAAAAGCTTTGTTTGAAACTGTTTGACTTTCATTTGATTCAAAAAATCTTTGTTTGAATATGTTTAACTTTTATTTCATTCAAAAAGCTTTTTTTGAATGTGTTTCACTTTCATTTGATTTAATTAGCCCTGTTGAATGCATTTGATTTTCATTCGATTCAAAAAGCTTTGTTTGAATGTATTTGACTTTCAATTGATTTAAAAAGCTTTGTTCGAATTTGTTTCACTTTCATTTGAATCAAAAAGCTTTGTTAATGTGTTTGACTTTCATTTACTTTAAAAAGCTTTGTTTCAATGTGTTTGTTTTTCATTTGATTAAAAACATTTTTTTTGAATGTGTTTGACTTTCACTTGATTCAAAAAGCTTTTTTTGAATTTTTTTGACTTTCATTTAATTTGAAAAGCTTTGTTTGAATGTGTTTGACTTTCCTTTGATTCAAAAGGATTTGTTTGAATGTGTTTGACTTTCATATGATTCAATTAGCTTCGTTGAATGCTTTAGACTTTCATTCGATTCAAAAAGCTTAGATTTGAATGTGTTTGACTTTCATAAGATTCAATTAGTTTCCTTGATTGCATTTCACTTTCATTCGATTCAAAAAGCTTTGGTTGAATTTGTTTGTCTTTCATTATTTGATTCAGAAAGCTTTGTTTGAATATGTTTGTCTTTCCTTTGATTCAAAAAGATTTGTTTGAATGTGTTTGACTTTCATATGATTCAATTAGCTTCGTTGAATGCTTTAGACTTTCATTCGATTTAAAAACCTTAGTTTGAATGTGTTTAACTTTCATTCGATTCTTAAATTTTTGTTTGAATGTTTTTAACTTTCAATTGATTCAAAAAAATTTGTTTAAATGTTTTTCAGCTTTCACTTGATTCAATTAGCTTCTTTGAATGGATATGACTTTCTTTCAATTTAAAAACCTTTGTTAGAATGTGTTTGACTTTTATTAGATTCAAAAAGCTTTGTTTGAATGTGTTTGACTTTCATTTGATTTACAAAGCTTTTTTAATGTGTTAGACTATCATTCGATTCAAAAAGCTTTGTTAGAATGTGTTTGTCTGTCATTTAATTCAAAACGCATTATTTGAATGTTTTTGATATTCATTTGAGTCAAAAAGCTTTGTTTTAATTTGTTTGTTGTTCATTTGATTTAATTAGCTTCTTTAAATGCATATGACTTTCGTTCGGTTCAAAAACCTTTGTTTGAATTTGTTTGACTTTCGTTCGATTCAAAAAGATTTGTTTGAATGTGTTTGAATATAATTTGTTTAAAAAAGTTTTGTTTGAATATGTTTGACTTTCCTTTGATTAAAAAAGTTATGTTTGAATGTGTTTGACTTTGCTTCGATTCAAAAACTTTGTTTGAATGTGTTAATCTTTCATTTGATTCAAAAAACTTTGTTTTAATGTGTTTGAGTTTCATTTTATACCAAAAGATTTGTTTGAATGCATTTGACTTTCATTCGATTCAAAATTCTTTGTTTGAATGTGTTTGACTTTCAATTGATTCAAAAACATTTGTTTAAATGTTTTTAGCTTTCATTTGATTCAATTAGCTTCTTTGAATGCATATGACTTTCTTTCGATTCAAAAAGCTTTTTTTGAATATATTTAACTTTCATTTGATTTAAAAAGCTTTGTTTGAATGTGTTTGACTTTCATTTGATTCACAAAGCTTTTTTGAATGTGTTTGACTATCATTCAATTAAAAAAGCTTTGTTTGAATGTGTTTGACTTTCATTAGATTCAAAAAGCATTGTTTGAATGTGTTTGACTTTCATTTGATTCACAAAGCTTTTTTAAATGTGTTTGACTCTCATTCGATTAAAAAATTTTTGTTTGAATGTGTTCGTCTGTCATTTAATTAAAAAAGCCATAGTAGAATGTGTTTGATAATCATTTGAGTCAATAGGCTTTGTTTTAATTTGTTTTTTTTATTTGATTCAATTAGCTTCTTTGAATGCATATGACTTTCATTCGATTCAAAAACCTTTGTTTGAATATGTTTGACTTTCATTCGATACAAAAAGATTTGTTTGAATGTGTTTGAATATAATTTGTTTAAAAAAGCTTTGTTTGATTTTGTTTGACTTTCCTTTGATTAAAAAAGCTTTGTTTGAATGTGTTTCACTTTCCTTCGATTCAAAAATCTTCGTTTGAATGCGTTAGACTTTCATTTGATTTAAAAATTTTTGTTTTAATGTGTTTGACTTTCATTTTATACAAAAAGATTTGTTTGAATGCATTTGACTTTTATATGATTCAAAAATCTTTGTTTGAATGTGTTTGACTTTCAATTGATTCAAAAAGATTTGTTTAAATGTTTTTAGCTTTCATTCGATTCAATCAACTTCTTTGAATGCATATGACTTTCTTTCGTTTAAAAAAGCTTTGTTTGATTGTATTTGACTTTCCTTTGATTCAAAAAGATTTGATTCAACGTGTTTGACTTTCTTATGATACAATTAGATTCATTGAATGCTTTTAACTATCATTCGATTCAAAATTCTTTGTTGGAATGTGTTTGACTTTCATTTGATTCAAAAACCTTAGTTTGAATATGTTTAACTTTCATTTGATTTAAAAAGTTTTTTTTTTTAAATGTGTTTAACTTTATTTGATTTAATTAGCTCCGTTGAATGCATTTGACTTTTATTCAATTCCAAAAGCTTTGTTTTTATGTGTTCGACTATCAATTGATTCAAAAAGCTTTGTTCGAATATGTTTCACCATCATCTGAATAAAAAAGGTTTGTCAATGTGTTTGACTTTCATTCGATTTAAAAAGCTTTGTTTCAATGTGTTTGTTTTTCATTAGATTAAAAACTTTTTGTTGAATGTGTTTGACTTTCATTTGATTCAAAAAGATTTGTTTGAATATGTTTGACTTTCATTTGATTTGAAAAGATTTGTTTAAATTTGTTTTACTATCCTTTGATTAAAAAAGATTTGTTTCAATGTGTTTGACTTTCATATGATTCAATTAGCTTTGTTGAATGCTTTAGACTTTCATTCTATTCAAAAATCTTAGTTTGAATTTGTTTAGCTTTCACTTTATTCTAAAAGCTTTGTTTGAATGTGTTTAACTTTCATTTGAATCAATTAGCTTTGTTGAATGCATTTAACTTTCATTCGATTCAGAAATCTTTGTTTTAATGGGCTTGATTTTTTTTTAGTCAAAAAGCTTTGTTTGAATGTGTTTGACTTTCATTTGATTCTAAAATCTTTTTTTGAATGTGTTTTACATTAATTTAATTTAATTAACTTCGTTAAATGCATTTGACTTTCATTCGATAACAAAAGCTTTGTTTTATTATGTTTGACTTTCATTTGATTCAAAAAGATTTGACTTTCATTCGATTCCGAAATCTTTTTTTCAATTTGTTTGACAATATTTATTCAAAAAACTTTGTTTGAATCTGTTTGACTTTCATTTCATTCAATAAGCTTTGTTTGAATCTGTTTGACTTTAATTTGATTCAAAAAGCTTTATTTGAATATGTTTGACTTTCAATTTTTGTTTAATTAGCTTCGTTAAATGCATTTAACTTTCATTCGATTCAAAAAGCTTTGTTTGAATGTGTTTGACCTTCATTTGATTCAAAAAGATTTGTTTTAATGTAATTGACTTTCTTTTGATTCCAAAAAATTTGTTTTAATGTGCTTATCTTTCATATGACTCCATATGCTTCGTTGAATGCTTTTGACTTATATTCGATTAAAAAAGTTTGTTTGAATGTGCTTAACTTTGTTTGAATGTGTTTAACTTTCATTTGATTCAAAAAGCTTTGTTTAAATGTGTTTAACTTTCATTTGATTGATAAAGCTTTGTTTGATTGTGTTTAACTTTCATTTGATTAAATTAGATTTGTTTAATGCATTTGGCTTTTATTCAATTCAAAAAGCTTTGTTTGAATGTTTTTGACTTTCACTTGATTTAAAAAGCTATGTTTGAATGTGTTTGCCTTTTTTTAATTAAAAAAGCTTTGTTTGAATCTTTTTTTACTCTCATTTGATTCAAAACCCTTTTTTTGAATGTGTTTGACTTTCATTTGATTTAATTAGCTTTGTTGAAAGCATTTGACTTTAATTCAATTTAAAAAGAATTGTTTAAATGCGTTTGACTTTCTTTTTATTCAAAAATCTTTGTTCGAATATGTTTGACTTTCATTTGATTCAAAAAGCTTTGTTAATGTGATTGACTTTCATTCGATTCAAAATGCTTTGTTTCAATGGGTTTGATTTTCATTTGCATAAAAAAATTTTGTTTGAATGTTTTTTACTTTCATTTGAATCAAAAAGATTTGTTTTAATGTGTTAGACTTTTAACTGATTCAAAAAGCTTTGTTTGAATGTGTTTGACTTTCCATTGACGCAAAAAGATTTGGTTGAATGTGTTAGCTTTTCATATAATTCAATTAGCTTCGTTGAGTGGTTTTGACCTTCATTCTAATCAAAAAGCTTAATTTGTATGTGTTTAGTATTTATTTGATTCTAAAAGCTTTGTTGTATTGTGTTTGCCTTTCATTTGATTCAATTATCTTCGTTGAATTCATTTGACTTTCATTCGATTAAAAAATCTTTATTTTAATGTGCTTTAATTTTTTTTTATTCAAAATGACTTGTTTAAATCTATTTGACTTTCATTTGATTCAGAATGCTTTGTTTGAATGTGTTTGGCTTTCATTTGTTTCAAAAAACTTAGTTTGAATTTTTTTAAATTTCATTTCATTCAAAAAGCTTTGTTTGAGTGCGTTAGACTTTAAATTTATTAAAAAAGATTTGTTTAAATGTAATTGACTTTCTTATGATTCAATTAGCTTCGTTAAATGCTTTTGACTTTCATTCGATTCAAAAACCTTTATTTGAATGTGTTTAACTATAATTTAATTCAAAAAATTTTATTTGAATATGACTTTCATTTGGTTTACAAAGTTTTGTTTGAATGAGTTTGACATTCATTTGATTCAAAAAGCTTTGTTTGAATGTGTTTTACTTTCATGTGATTTAATTAACTTCGTTGAATGTATTTGACTTTCATTCGATTCAAAAAACATTCTTTGAATGTGTTTGTCTTTTATTTGATTCAAAAGATTTGTTTGAATGTGTTTGACTTTCATTTGATTTAATTAGTTTCGTGGAATGCATTTCAGATTCATTCGATTCAAAAACTTTGGTTGAATTTGTTTGTCTTTCATTTGATTCAAATTCTTTGTTTGAATGTGTTTGACTTTCATTTGATTAAAAAAGATTTGTTTAAATCTGTTTGACTTTCATATGATTCAATTAGATTCGTTGAATTCTTTTGACTTTCATTCGATTAAAAAAGCTTTGTTTGAATGGCTTTGACTTTCATTTATTAAATTAGCTTCGTTACTTGCATTTGACTATCATTCGATTCAAGAAGCTTGGTTTGAATGTGTTTGACTTTCATTTGATTCAAAAAGCATTGTTTGAATGTGTTTGACTTTTCTTTTATTAAAAAAAAATTCTTCTTTTATTCGATTCAGAAATCATTTTTTTTAATGTGTTTAACTAACTTTTTTTTTTTTAAAAGCTTTGTTTGAATCTCTTTGACTTTCATTTGAGTCAAAAATTTTTGTTTGAATGTGTTTGACTTTCCTTTGATTCAAAAAGATTTGTTTAAATGTGTTTGACTTTCCTTTGAGTTAAAAAGATTTGTTTGAATGTGTTTGGCTTTCATATGATTTAATTAGCTTCGTTGAATGCTTTTGACTTTCGTTCAAAAAGCTTTGTTTGAATGTGTTTTACTTTCATTTGATTCAAAAATCTTTATTTGAATGTTTTTGATTTTCATTTGATTAAAAAAGATTTGTTTGGATGTGTTTCACTTTCATTTGATTCAATTAGCTTCGTTGAATCCTTTTTACTTTAATTCGATTTAAAAAGCTTTGTTTGAATGTGTATAACTTATATTTGATTCAAAAAGTTCTGTTTGAATGTGATTGACTTTCATTTGATTCAATTAGCTTCATTTAATGCATTTGACTTTCATTCGATTCATAAATTTTTTTTTTATTTTGTTTGAATTTTTTTTACTCAAAAAGTTTTGGTTGAATCCGTTTGACGTTCATTTGATAGAAAAAACTTTGTTTGAATGTTTTTAACATTCATTTGATTCAAAAAACTTTGTTTGAATTAGTTTTACTTTCATTTCATTTAATTAGCTCCGTTTAATGCATTTGACTTTCATTCGATTCAAAAAGCTTTGTTTGAATGTGTTTCACTTTCATTTGATTCAAAAGCTTTGTTTGAATGTGTTAGATTTTCATGTGATTTAATTAGCTCTGTTGAAAGAATAGGACTTTATTCAATTCAAAAATCTTTGTATGAATGTGTTTTAATTTAGGTTATTTAATACCCCCAAGTGGACCAATGAGAGAGCAACACGTGTCCCTCGGGGAGGAGTCTAAATGGACTTTCCAGATGTGTGACACGTTTCACTCAGATATGCCCCCAAGGAAATTGCGACCTTCAAGGCCAAAACTCCAAGGGCGCCGCAAAACGGCGCTGCCCTAATCCCTAGGTCATTAAAACCTAGGGTAGGCATGTTTTCCTAGGACCCTATCAATAAGGAGATTCCCCCAATTATTGGGACAGTCTTTTGACACCTTGAACTTTACATATTATTCATTAAGGCATTTATTGCTCTCCAAAACAGATACCTGAACTTCAAATCCGAGAAAATACCTTTGTTTCCGCACGTTTTTACTCAGATTCTGTACTAACTTAATCTTTGGAGGCAGACCTCGGACCATTCAAAACTCCATTTCTTTTGCAAGTACAAGCGATCTTGACGAATCTAGTTTTTGGGTTGTAACTTTCCCAAGGGACACAAAATACCCCGAAACTTGTTTGACTTTCTTTTGATCCATAAAGCTTTGTTTGAATGTGTTTGATTTTCATTTGATTCAAAAAGCTTTGTTTGAATGTGTTTGACTTTCCTTTGATTAAAAAAGATTTTTTTCAGTGTGTTTGATTTTCATATGATTCAATTAGCTTCATTGAATGCTTTTGACTATCATTCGATTCAAAAAGCTTTTTTGAATATGTTTGACTTTCATTTGTTTCAAAATTTTTTTTTTGAATGTGTTTAACTTTGATTTAATTCCAATATATTTGTTTGAATGTGTTTGACTTTTCTTTGATTCAAAAAGATTTGTTTGAATGTGTTTGACTTTCATATGATTCAATTAGCTTTGTTGAATGCTTTTGACTTTCATTCGATTTTAAAATATTTGTTTGAATGTGTAGACACCCAAATGTGTCTCCCGAAAACCAAACTCGGTGATGAATACCTTTCACGTCATTTGATTATCGAACAAAGCGAAAGTGTGAAAAGTCTAGTGATGAGGATGTTTTTATTAAAATATCCCTTCGTTCTGTCTTTGAAAATATTCCTTTTCTTACCTTATTTATGAAAAACGTGCATTTCAATTTGGTTTGGTCCATAATAAGGGTCCAATAATGGTGTAGTTAGATAGGGCTTGAAATGACCTTTCCAACGACATATTATAAGCCCAATTCCGATGAATAATGAGGAAGTTACGGCCAAACTGGGCCCGATTTGGTTTTTATATGCGGCCCAATGATTTAGAGGAGGGCCTATTATTAATTATCATTCCTAAATCTATTAGGATTGATTATAGTCTTCTAGAATATTCTAGAAGGCTCTCTTAAATCCTAATGGAGTTAGGATTGACAATTATGTTTCAAAGAGTTTGAAATTGAATAAAACTACTCCTTTTTAGAATCCTTGTTTTGTACGAAGTGAAATATATTCAGATTTTATTTTCGTGCCTCATAATCTTATCCAAATCTTATAGTTGGATAGATCTTGAAATTATCTTTCCAATGTTATATTATAATATTAAATCCGAGCTATAACGAAAAAGATATAAATGAGATATGAAACTCTATCCAAAACTGACACCCTTCCACAATTTCGGCCATATGTTTTTATCTACAAACTATTTTAATCTGGTTCTGATTGGGTTGGAAAGTATACTTTAAGAGCTTTCCAACGACATATAATATGACTTATTTGGACTTCAGGTCAAAAGATATGATAAATACAAAATCTGCAAAAAACTATTTTGCAGCGCCGGATGCCAAGCCTAGCATCTGGCACCAGACCTGGCGTCTGGCGCCAGACTTTGCGTTTGGCGCTACACTCAGCGTTAGGCGCCACGCGTGTGTTTGATGTTGTGATCGTGTTTTATTCTTTTCGAAACTCTGATTCGTTTTTTATCATTTCCGGCTGATTTTCTCTATAAATAGCCTCCTAAAACCTTCGATTTCAATCATCAACTCTCTAGTTTTCTAATTCTCTCTTTCACCAGCTCTCATCAAGAAATTCTTGATTACTCTCTCTCTCTCTCTCTTTTTTAAACCAACCTTTGCATACAAAATTCCGCACTAACAAGATCTAGAAACACCTAGCCAAGTTTGAAGTCGCCTTCACCCTAGACGTGAAAGGTTTTAATTTCTGAGGGTTTGGTCCCAAATCTCTATTTCAACAGTTTAATTTAATTGTTTTATTTATATTTTCTTTGAAGTTACTAACGCATGTATTTTGTTATTAGAAAGAGGTACGAGGCATCCAAGTAAGTGCTTTAGTTGATTTTATTGATATTATGATATAGAAATCATGTTTAGATTAATATTTTGATTCCTAGTATCATGTTAGGATGTTTTATTGCTTCCTAGTATCATGTTTAGGGTAAAGAATAGGTTCCTTAAATCAAGTATGATTGTTATGATGTTTCCTATTTTCTTTCCTAATATTCATGTTAGTATCATGTTAGGGCTATAGCTTTGATTTTTAATGTTTAGTGACATGCTAGGGTTTCTTATTAATCTTGTTAGTATCATGCCTAGGATCTTGCTATTAGTATGCTTTAACATGATTATGATGATTATGGTTATTATTGTTATGATTATGATTATGATCATTATTATTATTATTATTGTTGCTTGATTATTATATATTGTTAATGCTTGATCACACCTTTTATGCATGTTTAAAGGGAATTTGTACTTGTAATCACGCTTGATAAGATAATTTATAATCTTGTTTAGGGTTAATATGATTATAATTCAAGTGACGCCAATAATAGTTTTAGTTGTGCACTAATATTCAACCAACATAGATTAAATAGGTTTAGGGTTAATCCTATTGATTGCATGTTAGTCAGAAAGCGCACATGAATACGATCAGAATAAAGTAGAGGCTTATTATTAGGGCAGTTTCAATCTCTTTTAGGTTGGATTTGTACCTTCATCCCCGAACTACCAGTCATGGTTCCAGACCTAATGGAGTTGATGATCTCCTAGATCGTTAAGGGGTATAACCTTCATGCCGTGAACGGTTTACATGTTCCTAAAACTTGTTGGCGACTCTTTTGCTCTATCTTCTTTCCCTTTGGACGCCACCGTATTTTAGCGTATGATCACATTGGGGTTCAAGTTTGGGGTAATGCTTGAAACATTCCATACAGAATGTGCTTGACTTTCATTTGATTAAAAAAGCTTTGTTTAAATCTGTTTCAATTTCAATTGATTTAATAAACTTTGTTTAAATATGTTTAAATTTCATTTGATTCAAAAAGCTTTTTTTTTTAATGTTTTTTACTTTCATTTGATTTAACTAACTTCGTTGAATGCATTTGCCTTTCATTCGTTTCAAAAAGCTTTGTTTGAATGTGTTTGACTTTTAATTGATTCAAAAAGCTTTGTTTGAATATGCTTGACTTTCATTTGAATCAAAAGGCTTTGTTAATGAGTTTGACTTTCATTCGATTTAAAAACCTTTGTTTCAATGTTTTTTTTCATTTGATTAAAAACTTTTTGTTTGAATGTGTTTGACTTTCATTTGATTGAAAAAGCTTTGTTTAAATATGTTTAACTTTCATTTGATTTAAAAAGCTTTGTTTGAATGTGTTTAACTTTCCTTTGATTCAAAAAGATTTATTTGAATGTGTTTAACTTTCATATGATTCAATTAGATTCTTTGAATGCTTTAAACTTTCATTCGATTCAAAAAGCTTAGTATGAATGTGTTTAGCTTTCATTTTATTCTAAAAGCTTTGTTTGAATTTGTTTCACTTTCATCTTATTCAATTAGCTTCGTTGAATGCATTTAACTTGCATTCGATTAAGAAATCTTTGTGTTTAATGTGCTTAAATTTTTTTTATTCAAAAAGCTTTGTTTGAATGTGTTAGACTTTCATTTGATTCTAAAACCTTTGTATGAATGTGTTTAACATTCATTTAATTTAATTAGCTTCGTTAAATGCATTTGACTATCATTCGATTCAAAAAGTTTTGTTTGATTGTGTTTGACTTTCAATTTATTCAAAAAGCTTTGTTTGAATGTGTTTGACTTTCCTTTGATTAAAAAAGATTTGACTTCCAATTTATTCGATTCAGAAATCTTTTTTTTTCAATTTGTTTGACTTTTTTTATTCAAAAAGCTTTGTTTTATTCCGTTTGACTTTCATTTGATTCAATAAGCTTTGATTGAATCTGTTTGACTTTTATTTGATTTAAAAAGCTTTATTTGAATATGTTTGACTTTCATTTTATTTAATTAGCTTCGTTAAATGCAATTAACTTTCATTCGATTCAAAAGGCTTTACTTGAATGTGTTTGAATTTCATTTGATTAAAAAAGCTTTGTTTGAATGTGTTTGAATTTCCTTTGATTCCAAAAGATTTGTTTAAGTGTGTTTATCTTTCATATGATTCAATAAGCTTCGTTGAATGCTTTTGACTTTTATTCGATTCAAATAGTTTGTTTGAATGTGGTTAACTTTGTTTGAATGTGTTAAACTTTCATTTGATTCAAAAAGCTTTGTTTGAATGGGTTTATCTTTCATTTGATTCAAATAGCTTTGTTTGAATGTATTTGACTTTCAATTGATTAAATTAGCTTTGTTTAATGCATTTGACTTTCATTCAATTCAAAAAGCTTTGTTTGAATGTGTTTTACTTTCATTTGATTCAAAAAGCTTTGTTTGAATGTGTTTTATTTTCATTTGATTCAAAAAGCTTTGTTTGAATGTGTTTGACTTTTTTTTTAATCAAAAAGCTTTGTTTGAATCTTTTTGACTCTCATTTGATTTAAAACGCTTTGTTTGAATGTGTTTGACTTTCATTTAACTTAATTAGCTCCGTTGAATGCATTTGACTTTCTTTCGATTCAAAAGGCATTGTTTGAATGTGTTTGACTATCATTTGATTATAAAATCTTAGTTCGAATATGTTTGATTTTCATTTGATTCTAAAAGCTTTGTTAATGTGTTTGACATTCATTCGATTCAAAACGCTTTGTTTAAATGTGTTTATTTTTCATTAGATTAAAAAAATTTTGTTTGAATGTGTTTGGCTTTCATTTAATTCAGAAAGCTTTGTTTGAATATGTTTGACTTTCAACTGATTCAAAAAGCTTTGTTTAAATGGGTTTAAATTTCCTTTGCTGCAAAAAGATTTGGTTGAATATGTTAGACTTTCATATGATTCAATTAGCTTTGTTGAATGGTTTTGACTTTCATTAAATTTATAAAGCTTAGTTTGAATGTGTTACGTTTTCATTTGATTCTAAAAACTTTGTTTGTTTGAGTTTGCCTTTTATTTGATTCAACTATCTTCATTGAATGCATTTGACTTTCATTCGATTCAGAAATCTTTGTTTTAATGTGCTTTAATTTTTTTTATTTAAAAAGGTTTGTTTGAATGTGTTTGACTTTTTTTTGTTTTAAAAAGCTTTGTTTGAATGTGTTTGGCTTTTTTTTTTTTCAAAAAGCTTTGTTTGACTTTCATCCTTGTTCGCCTCCTCTTCAGCCTGGCGAAGGAGTTCAGCATTGAAATCCTCGTTTGCTTGATCAAACTTAGATTTCCAGATGCAAAAATCAGCACCCGGCTGTACCGCCTCCCATGCCGTCCGCATGATGGTTTCATAGTCTTCCATCATTTGTTTGACAAGGGCCTGCTTCTCCTCCTCAGCTCGGGACTGAAACTTGGCCTTCAGTTGCGTCTCCTGGTTCGTAAGGCGCACCTCCAGGCGGCCAACCCGCTCCTTGGCCCTCTCGGCCTCTTTCTTGCCCTCTTGAAGAGGCTCAAGCTTTTCCTTGAGGCCTTTAATTTTGGCCTTAAGGTCATTGATTTTGGAGCGAGCCGAATCCAAGTCCTTCTTTACCTGCAGGTTGGCGTCCGACTGGGAATACATCATATCAAGGGTCAGAAGCTCATTCTGAGCAATTTCAAATTGAGCTCGGTCTAAGGCGGACTCGGCTCGAGCTTTAGCGGCTGTTACCTCTTTAGACTTCTCCTGGATTGGCCTTCTTAGCCCCTGGACACGCAGCATGGCCTGAAATTAAGAAAAGAGCCGAATGGTAAAAACCAGTCGGATATGTGCTTAAATACTAAGGAAAATTTAGCTAACTTTTTACCTCACAGAGGTTCCCCAGGGTGGCATCCAAGTTAAGGGTGCCAACTCCTCTCACGGACGCCTTGTCCTCTGGATCAAGCGCCCTCAGCATCTCCTTGGCCATCTGGACGACGGCCGGGCTTTGCACAGGAGCTGTAAAATTATAAGTTAATCAAGAAAATTCTAAGAAACTATCGTGATGTTGAAATTCAATAAAGATGCGGTTTATACCATCCGGCTGAACCTCCTCCTCCTTCCCATGACGCCTCTTCTCTCCTGCTGAGCCGACAATAGTAGTGGGTTGCTTAAAGCCACCCTTCGATGCCTGAGTAGCATCCGGTTTGCTGACCTCCCTGTCAGCTTCGAGAGTAGAGCCGTCCCCTTTCTTAGGCTTGTGAGCAATGTGCTTCCTGATTTGGGTATTTTATGCCCGGCCAAGTGGCCCAATCAGAAAGTGCCACGTGTCCTCCATATAGGTGCCATTTGGACCTACGGAATGATGACACGTGGAGGGAGGACTCTTCTCCGTCCTACGTGGACTGAAGGTCTAGCAGGGACCATTCAGTCGGCGACACGTGTCACCCAAAAGGTGCTTCAGAATCCTTTTGGGCACAGTGACACGTGTCACTCAGGTATTGGCCCTGGGATGGCGGCCTTCTAAGGCCCAAATCCCGAGGCGCCGCAAAACGGCGTGACCTAACTCCTAGGTCACGAGATCCTAGGAGGGCACACTTTTCCCTATAAATAGGGACATTACGTCATTTATGACGGGACACAAAAAAAAAGAGAATTTTTGACACACAATACGAGACAATACGTCACTTACCAAAGAGCTGTCGTTTTCAAGGAACACACAGCACTTTACCTGAGCTTGGAATCCAAGCAGATAACTTTACTTCCGCACGTTTTATCTCCGAATATTTACTGACTTAATCTTCGGAGGCGGACCACCGACCATCCGGCGGTCCGTTTGCTTTGCAGGTACAGGCATCCTCAGTTGAATCCAGTTTCAGTGTTGTAACTCTCCCGAGGGACAAAAACCCCCAAAATATTTGGCGCCGTCTGTGGGGAGAGTACCTCTGAAATGGCTTCACAAGAGCTTGTACCAAATTCGGAGACCATTCGGCCTCCAAATGATGTACTGGTCCAAACGGACCATGACTCAGGTGACGACGCAGATGTCGAAACCTATGTGGATCCAAATGGATCCCTCATCTCTAAACGCATCCGCAGTAAGGAACAGCGAGAGCGTCCCCATGTTCAGGCAGGGCCAAGCAAAACTGCTGGCCAGCCAAAGAAGCCCTCGGGGCGGCCGGTTTATCCTTCCCAGGCGGCAGGATCAACTCCCGTCACTCGGGATGAGCTAATGTCACTCCTGAGCAGCCTCAGGGGTGAAATCAAGCAGCTCGCCTCAAAGAAGTCGCCTACTCCTAGAAAGGAGCAGTCGGCCAAGAAGCCAGCCCAAGCTGGCAAACAGAAGTCGGCAGCCGACTCCTCATCCTGCTCCTAAGGAGAAGGCCAGGCCCCAATTTGACCTTAATCGGCTCCGTTTCCCAAAAATGGGCGCAAGAAAACCCATCCGGCACATACAGCCGGATGGTAGCAAGAAAACGTTCTCTAACGCTCGGCAATACATTGAGGAGAGGAGAACCCAGCAATCAGAGTCGGCTTCAACGTCGACTTATCATGATAGCTTTCGGAATACCTCTGTGAGGTGTTCCCAGTCTGTACATGAGACCCCAGCAAGCAGCCAAAGGGTTCAGTCTGGGCCACATGTGATTCAGTCCGCCCAGTACATGGCACAGCCATTGTACCAGGCGCCAGTTGTACCTTACATGTAGCCTAACCTTTATGGAGGACAGGCGGCATACGGCTATCAGCCGATGGACTGGCAGCTTAGGCTGCAACACCTTGGAGATCAACCCTCTGCTTTCTCCAGGGAAATAACTGAAGCCGTACAGCCGGCCAAAGTTAAAAACGTGTTGGTTGGAGCCTATGACGGGACCTCCAACCCAGAAGACCATCTGCTAGCATACACCCACCTCATGTATTGACAGGGGTTGGATGATGCCGCATGGTGTCGTTGCTTTCCAGCCACCCTGAAGGGCATAGCCCAGCAGTGGTTTGGCAACCTGCCGGCTGGCTGCATAAATAGCTTCAAGACGCTTGCGTTCTTGTTTGCATCAAACTTCTCTATGAACATCCCTGCCAAAATGACAAGTCTTGACTTGGGCAATGTACAGCAGGGAGATAGAGAAGGTTTGCGATCCTACGTCAGGCGGTTCAATCTGGTCCGAATCTAGATTCATGGGCTGTCTGATGAGGTCGCCTTCACAGACTTCTTTAAGGGTCTGAAGGACGGGTCTACCTTTAAGTACGAACTCGTCCGCAAACAAATCTTTACTCTGCAAGGAGCCTTGCAAGAGGCGGAAGCCTACATACAGGCGACCGAACTCTGCTCCTCCAATAAGCAGTCGGACCATAAGAAGTCCGACCGGCAGAAAGAGACTCGGTCTGCTCAGCCGGCTCCTAAGCCAGAAGAGAGCAAAAAGAAAAAGCAAGTTTGGGCCATTGATAACTCTGATCAACCGGCCCAGAAGAAGAAAAAAGAGTGGAAACCGTACGTCCCAAGGTACGAATTCCACAAGGACTGCTGCTCCATCCTTTTGGAAATTAAGGATCGGCTAACTCTTGAAAAGCCGACTGCTATGAAAGGTTCCGCTGAAAATAGGAACAAAAACAAGCATTGCCATTTCCATGAGGATGTTGGCCATGACACGAACGACTGCTTTAGTCTCAAGCGGGAGCTCGATCGTCTGGCCGACAAAGGACAGCTTAAGTCCTATGTGAAGTCCAAAGTGACTTCAAAAGCAAATCTGGGGCAGTCCAAGAAAAAGACTCCCCAGCCTGTTGTGAGTGCCGAAACTGATGAAGAACCGGTGTACACCATAGCAGGCGGATTTGCCGGTGGTGGCCCGACCATTCGGGGTACCAAGGACCATCTAAGAAAGATGGTCAATTCTGTTGAGGAGGGGGATACATCTAGCACATCCACCTTCCCTAAAGTTGTCATCACCGAACAGGACAGAGGCAAAGTCCGTCGGCCGCATGATGACCCTGTTGTCATTGAGTGTAAAGTCGCCAACCAGCTGGTTGGCCGAATTATGATTGACACAGGAAGTTCCTCTGACCTCATCAGCCTCAAATGCTTGTCCAATCTCAAGTACAAATCGGATAGCATGATGGAGGTCACCCACACCTTAGTTGGGTTTGGAGGAGGACTTGTGCACCCAGTCGGACGAATCGACCTACCTGTCCGCCTGGGAAGCAGGGGAGACGGTCGACACATGACCATCCGTCTCCTAGTGGTTGAAGAGCTCACGGCTTACAACCTCATCTTTGGCCGACCCACTCTTAATGAGTGTAAGGCCGTCATCATCCCTGCTCTCATGCTACTCAAGTATGAGAAGGATGATGGAACAGTTGGTTCCCTTAATGGGGACCAAAAGACGGCTCGAGAGTGTTATCTCTCAGACGTCAAGCCTGCGGCCGCAGCATCCGGCCGGGGCAAGCAAATGATTGACCTCGACGATGTCGAGGAAGAACAGTCGGCCCCACCAGCCGAAAAGAAAAGAAAGACTGATCAGCTGGTGGTGGTCAAAAAAGAAAAGCAATAGCAATCACTGATCGGGGAAAGGTCGGATGATCTTCGTCCCCAGCCTACTGGAGAGCACATTGATATCCCTCTGGATGATAGCCGTCCAGAGCGGACTGTTAAGGTGGGGACGATTGTCTTTGCAAAGTTGGGTGAAAACCTTCACCAGCTGCTCAAGGAATTCAAAGACATCTTTGCCTTTGAAGTGGAAGAGATGCCAGGCATCAGCCCGGATCTCGCCGTCCACAAACTCGCCGTGGATCCTAAAAAGAAGCCCATCCGGCAAAAGAAAAGAAACCACGGCGAAGAAAGAAGTCAGGCGGCAGCTGCCGAAGTAAAAAAGCTGTTAGATGCCAAGTTCATTCGGCCGTGCAACTTCCCTGAGTGGGTGGCTAACGTTGTGTTAGTAAAAAAGCCGAATGGAACTTGGCGGATGTGTGTTGATTACACAGACCTCAACAAGGCATGTCCAAAGGATAGTTATCCACTGCCTAAGATCGACAGTCTGGTCGACTCAACAGCCGGACATGCCCTGATGAGTTTCATGGACGCCTATTAAGGTTTCCATCAGATCCCCCTGTGGAAAAAAGATCAAGAAAAGACGGCATTCGTCACTGATCAGGGGTTGTTCTGTTATACTGTGATGCCGTTTGGTTTGAAGAATGCGCCTGCTACCTTCCAACGAATGATTAATACGGTCTTCATTAATCAAATCGGAAGGAATGTAGAGGCGTACATTGACGATATGATAGTCAAATCCAAACAGCAGGCGGATCACCTTGCTGATCTCCGAGAAACATTCGCCACACTCAGGCGGCACAAGGTCATGCTTAACCCAAAAAAGTGTGTCTTTAGTGTTGAGTCTGGGAAGTTTCTCGGATTTTTGATTGACCAAAGAGGAATAGAGGCCAACCCTGAAAAAATACAGGCGGTAATCGACATGCAGTCGCCCCGTACTGTGAAGGAAGTGCAAAAACTAACAGGTTGTCTGGCGGCCCTGGGGAGATTTCTCAGCCGTTCAGGCGACAAGTGTCTCTACTTTTTCCAGGCAATCAAAAAGAAGACAAACTTTGAATGGGGGGATGATGCAGAGGCGGCCTTTCAAAGGCTAAAAACTCATCTGCACTCTTTGCCGAGGCTTGTGAGCCCTTTACCTAAAGAGAAGCTCTTCATGTACTTAGCCGTCTCTGATCATGCCCTCAGTGCTGTCCTCTTAGCTGAAAGAGACGGCATCCAGCTCCCGGTGTATTTCATAAGCCATGTTTTGAGAAATGCGGAGCTTCGGTACCCCATGGTTGAGAAATTCGGCCTTGCCCTTTACATGGCCATCAAGAAGCTTAAACCTTACTTCTTGGCGCATGCGGTAGAGGTCTATACCGACCAACCGATCAAACGGCCACTCACAACCTTGGAGTCTTCTGGACGAATGCTCAAATGGGCAATCGAAATACAAGGATTAGAAATCACTTATGAATCAAGGAAGGCAATAAAGGGACAAGCATTCGCTGACTTTATTGTCGAAATGACAAGGCCGGTTGTTCTGGAAAGTGTATGTGGATGGGAGCTCCACTGTGAACGGCTGTGGTGCGGGGATTATCTGTCAATCTCCTGAAGGAGATAAGTACGAATACGCACTACGGTTCAAGTTTCAGGTCTCTAATAATGAGGCCGAGTATGAGGCCTTGCTGGCAGGCATCCGGTATTGCAAGGCGGCAGGGGCTAAGAAGGTATCCGCCTGCTCTGATTCTCAACTGGTCGTACTCCAGGTTAATGGAACGTACGAGGCCACTCATCCGGCCATGATAAAGTATTTTCAGGCGGTCAAGAGTGAAGTTGGGTCACTTGAAGAATTTCATCTAACTCAGGTGCCCAGGTCTTCAAACAATCAGGCGGATGCTCTGTCCAAGTTGGCATCATCCGCCTCCTGTGAAACGCCTCGGTCAGTCTTCTGGGAGGTCATGGAAAAAAGAAGTATATCAGAGGAAGACCCCATTGGAATTCTTGACCGAAGCTCAACCTGGATGGACAGCATCCGGACCTATCTTACAGACGGCACGCTCCCTGACTCACCACGGGAGGCGGCTGTTCTGAAAAAACGAGCAGCTAACTTCGAGTTACGGCAAGGAGAGCTCTTCAGGGCTGGCTTTTTGAAACCCCTGTTGAAATGTGTTACCCCTGAAAAGGGGGAGGAAGTTCTCGAAGAGTTGCATTCGGGATTCCGCGCCTCCCATATAGGCGGCAGATCCCTCGCGGCCAAGGCCAGGCGGCTTTACTTTTGGCCGACTTTGGAGTCGGATGCCATGGAAATGGTGAAAAAATGTGACAAGTGCCAAAAGTTTGGCAAGCTCATCCATCGTCCGGCTACAGACCTGACGGCCATCCACAGCCCAATACCCTTTGCCAAATGGGGCATGGACATTCTGGGGCCATATACAACTGCACCAGGCGGCAAGCGCTATATATTGGTGGCTGTGGATTACTTTACTAAGTGGGTAGAGGCTGAGGCAGTCAAAAACATCAAGACTAAAGACGTCATTTCCTTTATCTGGAGGAACATAATCACTCGTTTCGGGGTGCCCATGTCTATGGTTTTTGACAATGGTCCTCAATTTGAGACGCCTCAACTCAAGACTTGGCTGGGAGACCAGGGGGTCTCAAGCTTCTTCGCATCAGTCGGCCGGCCACAAGCAAACGGCCAGGTCGAAGCCTTCAACAAGTTAATCTCAAACGGAATTAAAAAGAAGATTGAGCGGGCTGGTGGCCTTTGGGCGGATGAATTACCACACGTCCTTTGGTCCATCAGAACGACTGCTAAAGGGGCAACGGGAGAAACCCCATTCCTAATGGTGTATGGTGCAGAAGTTGTTCTGCCCATTGAGCACTATGAGCCTACCCTTCGAATCATGTTGTATGATGAAGAGGCAAATTGGGAGGCCATGCGCCTAGCATTGGACTCACTTCCAGAACGCAGGGGCAATGCTGCCTTGCGTCATGAGATATACCGTCTGAGAATGACTCGGGCTTATAACAAAAGAGTACACAAGCGTCCTCTCAAAGTGGGGGACTTTGTGCTACGGAAAATGGAGGCAGTCGGTAGGGCGAATGAACAGGGAAAGCTAACCCCAAATTGGGAAGGCCCCTACCGAATTTATGAGGAGATAAGAGACGGCACCTACCGCCTGGAAGAACCAGACGGCAGGCAGCTGCCCAGAACTTGGAATGTAGACAACTTGAAAAAGTACTACTTCTAAGTACGAATGTAAAGACCTCAATTTTGTAAATCTCACGTATAGTTAATGAGAATATGCCTTCATTTCCCAATTTATCTTTTTATTTAAGTTTTTTAAGTGCCGCCTGTACCAAATACAGACGGCCAATATGTCTGGAAAGCGTCTGTCCCAACAGCAGACGCCCCAATCCCTCTGAAGGAGCCGATTGTTTTAAAATAGTCGTCCCTACGAAATTCATCAAGTTTACACCAACACTTGATGAATATTTACTTGATCATTTAAGAGGCCTAAGGCCAGATAAAAACATGATGAGGCCTATGGCCGGATGTTAATAAACAAAAAGAGACCGAATGGTCACAGTCTGCTCCAACATGAGCATGACCGTCTGCTCCAACATGAGTCAGATAACCGGCGACGTCCATTTGGGCGAATTCGTCGAGGAGAAGCATCTCCCATTTGGGTGGCACATTGCTCTACGAATATATCAAGCGGCCCTACCGAATGCTAAGGCAGCATTCGCAGTCGTTTGTTTTAATCGAAAGTGAAATCTAAAAGACCTGAATTTTCTATTTAACGCAGTCGTCACTGTTTCATGAATAGAGGGTAATTGAGGCATAAAGCCGGATGCGCCTATTATTGCTCAGGGGCAAAACAGGCGGAATATTTTATACAAGTTAAGTTAACTACTTAGCAATTATTGAGGCTATTGGCCGGATGACGTCTGATCCTTGCCTATGGGGCAAGACAGGCGGACAATTATTTTTAAAGAAAATTGGTTAAGTTACAAACTTAGCATTTTATCTCAAAGAGGCCTATGGCCGGAGGCGCTTGTTTTTGCTTATGGGGCAGAACAAGCGGAGGTTTACCCTTAGCAAATTAGCTAAGTTGAAAATTTGAGTTAGTTCGAGCCAATGGCCGAATGAACACTTATGTTTGCCAATTCTGGATGGACGTCTGCCGCGTGGTTTGGGGCAATCACCATAGTGATTGATTGACTTAGAAACCATGCATACTCTTCTAAGTATCAAAAATTTTTAAGTCAATCAATCCAATAAACCGAAACCACCCGACATCCGTCCAGGGGCAAAAACATTCGCATGGTATACAGGTTATAATACTTAGCCAAAAACATGCAATGAAAAATTCAAAATGCAAAGGACAACAACAATATGGATAACTTCAGCCAAATAGCCGAAGGATTTAAATTAAAAAAGACCAATCGTCACCAGACGATTGGTTAAGATTGTTACCTGGCAAAGCCAGAAAGATTGTCAAATTACCCGACCCCTCGGTCAGTAAAAATACAAATACTCGGCACGCAGGCCGGAAAAACAAAGTACTTGGCCATTCGGCCACAAAAACAGAAAAAATAAAAAGCTTAAGTGATCAGGGGAGAGCCTCTTCAGTGGCAGCCGACTTGTCGTCCTTCGGCTGCTCTTCCTCCTTTTTCTCTGGCTCCTCCGCCTGATCCTCCTCCTCGCCACCAGAGGACGACTCCCCAGAAGAGTCGGACCCAGAACTTTCCTCGGCCTCAGCATTCTCAGCCTCTTCAATAAGGCGAGCGTCGAATGCTTTGCTGGCTTCGTCAAATTTTGATTTCCAAATCTGATAGTCCGAGTCCGGCTGAACAGCCGCCCAAGTGTCCCGCATGATGGCTTCATAATCGCTCATCATTTGCTTAACAAGAGCCTCTCTCTCTTGATCAGCCACGGACTCAAACTTGGACTTCAGCTGATGCTCCTGGTTGCTGAGGCGCTGCTCCAGGCGGCCCACCTTCTACTTGGCTCTCTCGGCCTCTTCTTTGGCATCTTGAAGAGGCTCGAGCTTCTCCTTAAGAGTTGTAATCTCTTTCTTAAGGGAAGTGATGCGCAGGCGGGCCGAGTCCAGGTCCTTCTTCACCTGCATATTGGCTTCCGCCTGCGAATACATCATATCAAGCGTCAGATACTCATTCTGAGCAATATCAAATTGAGCTCGATCCAAGGCGGACTCGGCCTGAGCTTTAGCGACTGTTACCTCTTTGGATTTCTCCTTGAGGGGTTGCCTGAGCCCTTGGACGCGCAGCATGGCCTGCAAAAGAGCCGAATGGTTAAAACCAGGCGGAAAAAGGAATAATGCTTAAAAAAAAAAAAAAAAAAAAAAAAAAAAAAAAAAAAAGAGTTGCTTGAGCTAACTCATACCTCGCAGAGGTTCCCCAAGATGCCATCCAAGTCAAGGGTGCCGACTCCTCTGACAGACGCCTTGTCGTCAGGATCGACCGCCCTCAGCATGGACTTGGCCATCTGGACTACAGTCGGCCTCTGCACCGGAACTGAGAAGGAGAGAAAGTTAGAGAAAATAACTAAAGTACATCTATATGGGAGAACAAGGGGGGCGAATGAATTTTACCGTCGTCCTTCTGGTCCTCCTCTCTCCCCAGGATTCTCTTCTCTCCTGCTGAGCCGACAGCAGTGGTGGGTTGCTTAAAGCCACCCTTCGATGCCCTCTGGGCATCCGGTTTGCTGATCTCCTTTTCAGCTTCGAGAGGAGAGGCGTCTGGGCCCTTCTTGGGCTTATGAGCAACGTGCTTCCGGCCGCCCTTGCCGGATGCGCTCACATCACCCGCCCTAGTCTTTTGGATTTTAGGGTCGGATGGTTTTGAAGGAGATTTGGATGGCGCACCCTACATCAACACAAGATAAACGCAAGTTAGAAACCATTCGGGCAAATTTAATATTGGTCAGAAATGAAAGAGCAATTTTCTACCTTGGAGGTGCCGCCAGTTTTCTGTTCATCCACTTTGGTGTGAGTGGTTACTTCTGCCCTGTTTAAAACGTTCGACCTATATCGAGCAGCAGATACAGCCGGCTTCCTTGTGGCCGAGAGCTTTTCCATTGCTTTATCTGCAAAAATGAACAAGTGATTAGCATCATTAAACAAGTACTGAAAAGCAGAAGTAAATTGCATATAAAACAGACGGCCGACTACCTCTCGGCATCTCAGAACTTAGCCCACAGGCGGCTAAGAATGTCCCTTCTTCAAACCACTTGTACAAAGGGAGATAGCATTGAGGGGTGACCTCCTTGTCCCCCTCATCATTCGTCCACACGGACACGGTAAACAACCCCGCGTCCATGATCTCCTCCTTTGCCTGCCTGGGAATAGGCGGCAATGCGCTCCTGCCTGCTAGGAGAGGAGGATCCTTATTCCACCTGTTATACTTTTGGTTCAGGCGGCTGTCGGCAGACTTGACTATATAAAACTTAGTCCTCCAATCTTTCCACTTGTTCTCTTTGCCAACAGCCATCATGTACCCCTTGCAAGTGGTCAAGGTGTACCAGCCTTCACCGCCCCTAGCAGGCGCCCTGCTCAGATAGTGCATATGGGCGAACGCTTCAAAGCTCGCCTCCACCTGCAGCATCTCACAGGCGGCAACGTACCCCAGAATATTGATCCAGGAGTTGGGTACAAGTTGCCAGATACCTAGTTGGTATCCGTCCAAGATCCTCTCCACGGCCGGATGGAGAGGGAAGCGGAGACCAGCCTGGAAGGCCGCTTCATAGTAGCCGAATGCTTTGTCTTGATAGCTGGCCAGGCTCGGCCAGGTTATGGTGTCGCCCTCGTTAGGGACCGACAAAGTGTAGCCATAGCCTAGGACGACCTTGCGCCTAAAATTGGCAAGGCCGGATGCCATGGCGCTCCGCCTGCCTGGCGGAACATGCTGATAGTAGGGGGCTCTCTCCAAGCGCCTGGAAGCACTCGGCTCGGCCCAGCTTTCCCCTCTATCCACTGCCAGGGACTCTCTGGCAGAATCTATGTTTGATCTAGCCTCCTCTGAAGCTACGGAGGCATTCTCTGAAGAAGATGACGAGGCCGACTCGTCATCAGAGCTCTCATCAGAGCTAGGGGACCGCCGACTGGTGCCAGCGGGGTCCTCCCCTAGACTCTCTTCCGGCGCCTGTCTAGAAGGCCCGGGTTGATATTCTTCATCCGCCTCCCTCAGGATTCCATCACTGGGAGTTCCACTAGATGTGGGCGAATGGTAATAAGTGGGGGTTGGAGGAAGATAGGAAGGGCTGTCAGGGTGTTCCGACAGCTCTCTTATTGAGCCGTCTGAATAAACAGTCGACCCGTCCGAATGGTAGAAAACTCCATCGGAGCTACACTGCCTTGCTGTTCTTTTGGTCCTGGCCATAGTGCCCTGCACAGACACGGAAACGGTCGGATTCGGAGAAGTTCGCAAAGCAGGATCTTTGGCCAAGCATTCGGCACTGCTAGTTCTAGATTCAGCCGTCCTCGGTGACCGGCTGATCACTATCCTACGCCGTGCCGCATGCAATTGGGGAACCATTTTTTCGAAAACAAAGAAAAAATGAAGAGTAAAAAGAAAATACAGGCATTACCTTTAGAAGAAGGGAGAAAGACGCCTGGTTGACTAAAGAACAGTCGAACTGGTAGCCGAGTGTCGGATGCTTGAAACACGCTTAGGGAATTTTGAGATTCTTTAAGTCAAAAAGTCCAAGATTCTCCAGAGATTCGCCAAGGTGTGAATCCAAGAGGGGGGTCAAACCTTACTATTTATAGGGGGGTAAAAACCCTAATTTTTCCCTCCAGTAATATTTGAATCTGACCACTCAGATACTGACACCTGTCACAGGAGTCGCGTGCAATGCACGTGCCCCCTGTGAGGGGCAAATGATTTGGGTATTTTATGCCCGGCCAAGTGCCCCAATCAGAAAGTGCCACGTGTCCTCCATATAGGTGCCATTTGGACCTACGGAATGATGACACGTGGAGGGAGGACTCTTCTCCGTCCTACGTGGACTGAAGGTCCAGCAGGGACCATTCAGTCGGCGACACGTGTCACCCAAAAGGTGCTTCAGAATCCTTTTGGGCACAGTGACACGTGTCACTCAGGTATTGGCCCTGGGATGGCGGCCTTCTAAGGCCCAAATCCCGAGGCGCCGCAAAACGGCGTGACCTAACTCCTAGGTCACGAGATCCTAGGAGGGCAAACTTTTCCCTATAAATAGGGACATTACGTCATTTATGACGGGACACAAAAAAAAAGAGAATTTTTGACACACAATACGAGACAATACGTCACTTACCACAGAGCTGTCGTTTTCAAGGAACACACAGCACTTTACCTGAGCTTGGAATCCAAGCAGATAAATTTACTTCCGCACGTTTTATCTCCGAATATTTACTGACTTAATCTTCGGAGGCGGACCACCGACCATCCGGCGGTCCGTTTGCTTTGTAGGTACAGGCATCCTCAGTTGAATCCAGTTTCAGTGTTGTAACTCTCCCGAGAGACAAAAACCCCCGAAACACTTCCGGTTTTTGCCGGACCCACTCGCATCACCCGCCCCTGTTTTTTGAATCTTGGGTTGGGATTGCTAGGAAGGAGAAGGCCTGATGGAACCACTCTGCATGAGCAAAAAGAAAGGCGTCAGAAAAGCAAGCGGGCAAAATTTAACCTTTATTGAAAAATATACCAAGTGTCATAAACAACTACCTTGGGAGTCCCGGCTGCTTTCTGCTCGTCACTCGCCCGGTTAAGGACGTTGGTGCGTTACTTTGCTTAAGATACGGCAGCCGGCATCTTTGTTGCCGAGAGCTTTTCCATTGCTTTGTCTGCACCAAAAGAAGGAGTTAGGCTTTATAAACATACAGTGAAAAACAATTTAAAGTTTGCATAAAATCAGACGGCCGACTACCTCAAGGCATCTCAGAGCTTAGCCCACAAGCGGCTAAGAACACCCCATCTTCCAGCCACTTGTAAAGGGGAATGTAGCTCTGGGGGACGACTATTTTCTCCCCATGCTCATTTGTCCGAACGGACACTTTGAACAGACCCCGGTCAAAAATTTCCTCCAGGGCCCGCCTAGGGAGAGGGGGCAAGGCGCTCTTGCCAGCCAGGAGGGGCGGATCCTTGTTCCACCTATTGCATTTTCAGTTCAGTCGGCTTTTAAAGGAATGGACAATGTAGAACTTTGTTCTCCAGTCCTTCCATTTGTTCTCCTTGCCGACTGCCATCATGTACCCCTTGCAGGTGGACAAGGTGTACCAGCCTTCGCCGCCCTTGGCAGGCGCTCGGCTCAGATAGTGCATGTGGGCGAACGCCTCAAAGCTGGGATCCACCTCCAGCATTTCACATGCGGCAACGTACCCGATGATATTTATCCATGAATTCGGGACAAGTTGCCAAATAACCAGTTGGTATCCGTCCAGTATCCTCTCCACGGCCGGATGGAGAGGGAAGCGTAAACCAGCCTGAAGGACCTCCTCGTAGCAGCCGATGGCTTGGTCCTTATAACTGGCCAGGGAGGGCCAGGTTATAGTATCATCCTTTTTGGGGACGGAGAAGGAAAAGCCATGCCCCATTACGGTCTTGCGCCTGAAATTGGCAAGACCAGATGTCATAGAGGTCTGCTTGCTTTGCGGAACATGGTGATAGTAGGGGGCGCGTTCCAAGCGCCTGGAAGCACTCGGCTCCACCCAGCCTTCCAACTTTTCTACTGACAAGGATTCCCTTGCAGTTTCTATATTTGCTCGGGCCTCCTCTGAGTTAACAGAGGCACTATCAGAAGATGACGAGGCCGAATTTCCATCGGAACTTTCCCCAGAGCTAAGGGACTGCCGGCTAGGGCCAGCAGGGTCCTCCCCTAGACTCTCCTCTGACACCTGTTCTAAAGGCTCGGCCTGGTACTGGCTGTCGGCTTCCCGCAGTATAGTATCACTGGGGGTGCCGCTTGAAGAAGGGGGAGAATAGTAAGTTGGAGTTTGGGGAAGGTTAGAAGAAGGGTTTAGGGGGTGCTCAGAAATCTCGCTAGCTGGCACCTTAATGGAGTTGTCTGAATTTGGAGTCTCACTGTCCGAATGGTAAAAGGAACCATCCGGCCTATATCTTCTTGTTGTCTGCTTTGTTCGAGCCATCGTGTCCTTCAGATGCACAGACACTGTCGGATTTGGAGATGTACTTACAGGAAAGTTCTTAAACGAGCATTCGACACTCCTAGTTCTAGATTCAGCCGTCCTCGGTGACCGGCTGATCGCTAACCTAGGTTGTGCCGTGTACATTTGGGAAACCATTTGAATAAATGAAAAATGCAAGAAAAAATAAAAGAAAAGAGCAGGTTGTTACCTTAGAAGAAGGTATTAAGAGACGCCTGGTTGGCTGAAGAAGTCGAACAGAAGAGCCGAGCGTCGGATGCTAGACAAAGTTAGGGTCTTTGAGAGTCTTTGAAAGTCAAACGTCCAGAGATTCTCCAAGATTCGCAAAGGTGTGAAAATGAAAATGAAGTTAAACCCTCCTATTTATAGAAAGGGGAAACCCTAATTTTCCCCCCCAAAAAATACAATTTGAAAATCCAACCAGTCAGATGAAGACACCTGTCACAGGAGCCACGTGCAATGCACGTGACCCCTGTGAGGGGCAAATGATTTGGGTATTTTTACCCGGCCAAGTGGCCCAATCAGAAATTGCCATGTGTCCTCCAAAGAGGTGCCATTTTGACCTATGAGATGATGACACGTGGAGGGCGGACATTCCTCTTCCCTAAACAGATTGATGATCCAGCACGGACCATTTAGAGGACGACGCGTGTCACCCTAAAACATACTCAAAGGCCTTTTGGGCTCAGTGACACGTGTCACTCAGGCATTGCCTCTAGAATGGCGGCCTTCAAGGGCCCAAACCTTGAGGCGTCGTTTTGCGGCGTGACCTAATCCCTATGTCACCTGATCCTAGGGAGGGCACACTTTCCAAAAGGACCCTATAAATAGGGAAATTCTTACATTTATGACAAGACAGATATACAAGAAAAACGAGACAACACGTCACTTACTACAGAGCCGTCATTTTGAAAGAACAAACAACACTTTACCTGAGCTTGGAATCCGAGCAGATAACTTTACTTCCGCACGTTTTATTATGGAACGCTTACTAATTTAATCTTCGGAGGCGGACCACCGACCATCCGGCGGTCCGTTTGCTTTGCAGGTACATGTGTCCTTTGCTGAATCCAGTCTTAGTGTTGTAACTCTCCCAAGGGAAAAAAACCCCCGAAACATTTGGCGCCGTCTATGGGGAGAGTACCTCTGAAATGGCTTCACAAGTCCTTGTACCGAATCCAGAGGCCAGCCGGCCTCCAAAAGACATAGTGGTCCAGACGGACCATGACTCAGGTGACGACACTGACGTCGAAACCTATGTGGATCCTAACGAGTCCCTCATCTCTAGACGTATCCGCAGTAACGAAAAGCGGGAGCATCACTATGACCAGGCAGGACCAAGCAAAACTGCTGGTCAGCCAAAAAAGCCCTCGGGGCGGCCGGCTGATCCTTCCCAGGCGGCAGGATCAACTCCCGTTACTCGAGATGAACTCATGAGACTCTTGAGCAGTCTCAGGGGTGAAATCAGACAACTCGCCTCCAAGAAGTCGCCTACTCATAAAAAGGAGCAGTCGGCCAAGAAGCCAGCCCAAGCTGGCAAAAAGATGTCCATCAGGGATCGACAGCCGACTCCTCATCCTGCCCCTACGGAGAAGGCTCGACCCCAATTTGACCTTACCAGGCTCCGTTTCCCAGAAACGGGCACAAGAAAGGCCATCCGGCATATACAGCCGGATGGTAGCAAGAAAACATTCTCTGATTCTCGGCAATACATTGAGCAGAAGAAGACCCAGCTATCAGAGTCGCCTTCAACGTCAACTTATCATGATAGCTTTCGGAATACCTCTGTGAGGTGTTCCCAGTCTGTACATAAGACCCTAGCAAGCAGCCCACGGGTTCAGTCTGGCCCTCATATGATTCAGTCGGCCCAGTACATGGCTCAACCATTGTACCAGGTGCCGGCTTTACCTTACATGCAGCCTGCCCTCTTTGGAGGACAGGCGGCATACGGCTATCAGCCGATGGACTGGCAGCTTAGGCGACAACACCTCGGAGAGCAACCCTCTGCCTTCTCTAGGGAAATAACTGAAGCCGTACAGCCGGCTAAAGTAAAAAATGTTCTGGTTGGAGCCTATGACGGGACCTCCAACCCAGAAGACCACCTGCTAGCATACACCCACCTCATGTATTTACAGGAGTTGGATGATGCCGCATGGTGTCGTTGCTTTCCAGCAACCCTGAAGGGCATATCCCAACAGTGGTTTGGCAATCTGCCGGCTGGTTGCATAAATAGCTTCAAGACGCTTGCGTTCTTGTTCACTTCAAACTTCTCTATGAATATCCCTGCCAAAAAGACAAGTCTTGACTTGGGCAATGTACAGCAGGGAGATAGAGAAGGCTTGCGTTCGTATGTCAGGCTGTTCAATCTGGTACGAATCCAGATTCATGAGCTGTCTGATGAGGTCTCTTTCACAGACTTCTTTAAGGGTCTGAAGGACGGGTCTACTTTTAAGTACGAACTCGTCCGCAAACAAATCTTTACTCTGCAAGGAGACTTGCGAGTGGTGGAAGCCTATATACAGGCGACCGAAATCTGCTCCTCCAATAAGCAGTCGGACCATAAGAAGTCCGACCGACAAAAAGAGAGTCGGCCTGCTCAGCCGGGTCCTAAGCCAGAAGAGAGCAAAAAGAAAAAACAAGTCTGGGCCATTGATAACTCTGATCAACCGGCCCAGAAGAAGAAAAAAGAGTGGAAACCGTACGTCCCAAGGTACGAATTCCACAAGGACTGATGCTTCATCCCCCTATTGATTAATAACACCGAAAACAGTCTCAGATTGAAGCTCCAGTATTGGCGCCAAAATCTGGATTGTAGCGCCACTCTGTGGAGTGTGACGCCTGGCGACAGCTCTATCGTCTGGAGCTACACTACACAGTGCGACGCCAGTCTTGTCACTTGGCTGACAGTTCGGATTATTGGTCGAGTCATCACCTAGTGTCTAATTAACCAGTTTGCTAATTAAGTGGGTTTATTTCGCTGTCGATAACACCTTGTCGAGTCATTAATTGAGTCTAGCCACATGGTCTAGCTACATGGTCATGACACGAGTCTTAACATATCACCTACACTCACTTGTCTTAGCACACACTTTGAGTACACATGTCACCATGGCCATGTATTAGGTTCATGCATAAGTCGGTCTTTCCGTCATTTTAGTTGGGGGGTACATTCTATTCCTAATTTTTCATATCCCTCCATCTATATTATTCTTCTTCACATTCTATTTCAATCTTTCTTCACTTCCTCCATCCATTGCATGTTGAATAAAGTTTGAGTCAAATAATTAACAATGAATATCCCCAAATTCGTTTTCCACAGTACTTGGTCAAGGAGAGAAGGGCGATTAATCAAGGACAACCTCTTTATTCAAGTTTCACGTCTCGATAAACCGATTTGTCAAAAGAGGAAGGCTAAAAAGATAATGTCAACTCAAGAAGAAGTCAATGAGCTTAGGAACAAACTAGTTACCATGACTAAAACACTGAAGCTCCTCACACTTAAGGTCGATGATCCCGTGGAGCAACAACAAATGAATGTCATGCAAGAAAGTTTTAGGAAGCTATCTAGTGACTATAAATTTCAGGGCATGAATTCACAAGGGGTCTCGCTGGACAAGGAACTTCTTCCACATAAGTTCAACGCCACTGACATCCCAAAATTCAAGGCAACAGATAACCCTTACTTTTATCTAAGAGCTTTTGAAACCATAATGAACATTAAGAGTATCGATAAGAAGGTTTTTCCCTCCCTGTTCTCATTATCTCTTGAAATCGTTTGCCAACAATGGTTCTTCTCCCTTGACAAAGAGAAAATCTCTACCTGGGAATCAATAGTAAACGCTTTCGTTGATAAGTACAAGTGCAATATTCAAGTTGAAACCGACTATAGACAACTTGAGATGCTAAGACAAAAGGAGAATGAAGGCTGTACTTCTTTCTTTTATAAATGGAGGGAAATTTCCGCTAAGATGATTGAGGTGCCCACTGAAAAAAAATCTGTGAGGATGTTTATCAAGAATCTCCAAGAGAAGTATTCGAAACATCTAAAGTATCAACACAATCTGAATATTTTCAAGGCCGTTTATGACATCGGAATTGAAATCGAAGATGACCTCGCAAAGCAAAAAGCTACTAACAATAGTAACCACGGTGGCTGGAAAGGAAAGAAGAACGACAATCCTTCTTCTTCCGAAAACGCCTACTCTAGTAGAAATGTTAGTACCTTTGATCTCAGTGAAGTTTTAGCCATGAATAACCAAGGATCTAAGAAGCATCTAAGGAAAGACTTCACCCCCATTGGGATGAGCTACGATACTGCCTTCGATCGACTCCATGCCAAAGGACTCATTACTCCCATTGGACCAATTCAAGATCCCATACCTGAAAAGAGATTGTCTAGTTGGAATCCATACGAACACTGCAAATACCATCAAGGTAGGTGTCATACTACTGAGAGCTGTTGGAAGCTAAAGGAGGCTATCCAACATTTGATTGATAATAACAAGCTTCCCATGCCTCCAGCTAACTAGAAGAGCGAGTGATGATAAAGGAAACAGCACAATACAAGAGGCGAGCTTCAACGACAAGATTTTACGACCTCTTTTTTCTATTTCTTTTTTATTTACCCTTTCCCTAATAAGTCTAGCATAGGCACCTTTTTATTCTCCTTAGATTTATTTTGTAGGATCATTATATATTTTCTTGTAATAAAATGAGCATTTATTTCCTTATATATGATCATTTCATTATATTGCATTTAAAAAAAAATTTTAAAAACAAATCCCTTTTGAATTAAGCACAAGGTATACCAATGATTTCAGGCACCCCTTGTAGCCACATCATATCTCCTTTCACCTTTCTAACATACAATCCTTTCTTCATAAACCAATTTGAGCCTCGTCTAACGATAGACCTTTCTTTTTTCAACCTACATTTACCTAACCTTGGGATGGGATGGTGTGTAACTTATGCAATTCTAAAAAAAAAGGCTTGAGTGATTTCAAAAGATCAAAATACAAAAATAAGAAAAAAAAAAACATAATAAAAGTGTACAAAAGGGCAAGTGTTCCAATGTCTTTGATATGAAAATTTCTTTGATAAGAACACGTCTTAGATTGCGTCTCCGTCGAGTGCTCGGTACCGTGCCTGAGAAACATGAATGCCAAATGAGTGATAGACCGCATGATCGGGATTAGGGGTGGCAAACAGGTCGGGCCGGGTCGGGTTCAGGTCGACCTTTTTATATAAACGGGTCAGAACCCAAAACCTGAACCCGACCTGTTTACATAAACAGGTCAGATTATCGAACCCGAACCCGACCTGTTTATAAGCGGGTTGAGCTGAACCCGACCTATTTAACCTGATTTTATAAAGTTTTATTTACACAATTTATTAAGTTTTTTATATGTATAAAAATACAAAGGAAATTGATGTTAAACTAATCCAAATTAACACACACAATATTTGAATACATCTTGTAAACATTATATAATTACAATTCATATATGAAGTACATTTTTGCAACATAATTTACATCTAAGCTTCTCCATTTTGCTAAAAAACTGCAGTCTTTATCATTAATTCCTTCTTTCTTCTTCCATGGTTGATTTTCGGATTCTTATTTTTCTGCAAGTGAAAACAAATTCGAATGCATAAGAAATCAACAAAGCGGAAACAAACCTCATTAAAAATTAAATTACAGTAAATGAACTTGCAAAAATACAAAATTTAAACCTGAAGAAAAGTTAAATCAAACGCATGAATAAATGTGAAGAATTAAAATATCAACATCATTAAATTAAAATTTAAAAGGCCAAAAAAAAGAAAAAAAAACTTAAAACACAACAAATAGAATAATTTTACAAAATTAGGCTAATAATTCGATCTAATAATTAACGATTGTTAGTTGATTAAAATGCAGAGATAAAACATAAACTCATAAACAAGCTTAAGCAAAATGCATGCATTGAATTGAAAATATAATAGAGCATTATAAAACATAATCCAATTAAAACACAACAAAATTAAGTAAAGATAATGAAATTTGCGAGTAAGTCACCTTAAGATTAACGAGTTTAAATCAGAATTTTAATGGAAAAGAATTGAAAACAAGAAAGAGTAGAGAGAGGAGAGAGGAGAGAGAAAAAGAATGAGAGAGAAAAATCAGAGAAGGAAAATGAGAGGCAAAACGGCGTGAGAAGAGTTTTAGCCTTTTAGGGTTTTAGCTTTTAGGCTTAGATAGTTTGGGCTTGGCCCATATTAAAAATAAATCAGAACTAAGTTCGGGTTGGGTTTAGGTTGACCCGACCTGAAACCAACCCAATTAATTAAACGGATTTAGGCGGGTTGGTTTCGGGTTGAAATTTCCAACCTGGACCCGACCTGTTTAATTCAAGTCGGGTTCGGGTTGACCCAATTACATAAACGAGTTGAAAATCTCACTCAAAACCCATTTATTTCGGGTTGGGTTCGGGTCAGGTTATCGGGTTGGGTCAGCTTTTGCAAGCCCTAATCGGGATTGCCCACACTCATTAAAAATAAAATGAATAAAACAAAAAAAGAGTAGAAACTCAAGCATTAAAATATAAAGATTCAAAAGCAAGGTTGCACACCTTGGGGGCTTATCTAGGGTCTTGAGCCTTTATCCCCTTTCTTCTATAACCTTTAGCCTAACCACGTTACCACCCTTAAAAAGACCTTTTTGAGGTATACATACTTGTGCGAGGTTCGGCTAGAGCTACGTTCGGCCTGATTCCTAACGGATACATAAGCAACCTAACATCAAGGTGCAACCGTAATAAACATGCATTCATATTCACATTCACACACCATGATAATATCAAGGGATCCCCTATGCTCATCCCTAATCATTTAGAGCTAGACTTGGGATCTTGATTCCTACATTATTAGCTTACCTATCCTAATAGTCACCACCATTTGACTCTTCTTGAAATAATTTCTTTCCACACACTTAGCTCTTGTAGCCTAACTTTAGCGTCACTTTCACACACATCACACATACATGATCAAATATACTTCTCTTAGGAACCCTTTGTCATGGATCAACGCTGAAGCATGCCTTGTCATATCGAAATCGCTCACCAATCATAATTGTCATTGCAACGAAGTATAAAGAACTTAGTCTCCGTGCCTAAGTTACCCAAATACTTTCATCATGGAGTCAACATTTGAGATAGCCTAGGATTGATTAATCCTTGCACCTTGAGAGATAGTATCGAACAACATTTGACTAAGCTCATTCAACATGCATCTTCAAACTTTCAATTCTTTTTCGTGTCTTTCTTTTTCGAGAGAAAGTCGGTACCCTCCACAAAAATGACGGAAATTTTTTGCTTTTTTGCGTTTTTTGAGTTGCACGATCACATAACAATTCACACACGAGTCATGTACACATTAAGTCTTGTCGTGTCATATCACTTTGATTTGAGTCTAACACTATAGGCGTCGTTCGAAGTGTGCCTACGTAAAAGCATGTGGTGAATATGCTTGGCACTCATAGGAAGTGGAAATTGACATATACGGTAAGGGACACGATTAGGGACAAGGAAAGTAGGGAGCCGCCAACAAGTTTGTAAGGAACTTGTAAACCGTTCACGGATCATAAAAGACAACCACGATAAAGGGACAACGAAGGCAACAACGATTGACCCGTGAAGGTTACACCCCATTCATAATCCATGAGATTACTAACTCCATATGGTTCGGAACCACGAAAGGAGGATCGGGGATGATGGTACGAAGTGATTCATGGAGTCACATTCGCCCGTATTGGCCTCTACTCAATTCTTATAGTGAAAAATGATTCATGCGATCTCAAAGGCATACAAACAAAGATTCAATTTGCTTTAAACTATTATTAAGCTAAATTGGTTGAATATTAATGCAACATATAATTCTAAAATGCTTGTGATCAATTGAATTAAATAACAAGATTAAAAAGGAACCTAAACCGGTTGTCCAAATTATCTTATTAGTCGTGATTTTCAATTACATATTCCCTTTAAACATGCAATATGGTGATCATAAAATAGAATAAACATTAATATTGGAAGCAATTCAACAATAATAGCGTTAGTCAAATTAAATATAAAATAACCTAATCATGATTCTAGCAATATTAAAAAAAAATAAGAGTAATTAAATTAATTAATTACTCACATTCTGCGTGTTCCTTTAAATTGCTACATCATGAATAAACTGTTAGTAACTTCAATAAAAAAAAATATAAAGCAAATTAAAATTAAATTAAATTAATATAGATTTGATTTGGTCCAAACCCTCAATTATTTACCTTTTCACGCCTTGGTTTTAAGTATAGAACTTCAGGTAACTATGAAGTCTTTGGAGTGCTTAAGGGAAGAATGGTGTAATTAGGAATATAGGTTTAAGGCTTAGAATTTGAGAGAGAGAGAGAAGAGAATGATTTTTTGCGTAAAAGAGAGAAAGAGAGAAGGATTTGATGATCAATATTATTGATGATTTCAAAAAGGGGTGATTTGAACTGTATTTATAAGGAAAAAAGAGGGTCGAAGAATCAAGAAAAAGATAAGAATTCGAATCGGATAAAACTCTTGCGATAGACAACAGTTTTTGTGGTTTTTGTTTTTATCATATCTTTTGAACCAGAAATCGGAATAAGATGAATAAGATATGGTTGAAAAGCTCTTGAAGTCTACTTTTTAACCCAATTAGAATCAGATAAAAATATTTTTTATAACAAAAGATAGATCCGAAATAGTGAGATGATGTCAGTTTTGGATAGAGTTTGACATTTTATTCATATCTTTTCCGTTATAGCTCGAAATTGATATTATAATATATCGTTGGAAAGATAATTTCAAGGGCTATCCAACCATATAAAATTTGGATAAAAACTATGATGCAAGTCTAAGCATGGAGAACTTCGAAGATTTGCTTATCATGCAGCAAGATAGCTTGTCCCTAAACATTGATTCAAGCCAAGCATTGCATGGACACTTTCTTGGATATCAAAGCAAAGCCACGGTTTGCTTAGTGACTTTTCTTGGAGTCTAGTTCACTTTCTTGAACTTTCTTGAATTTTCTTTACTTAGATTTTGCTTACAAGTTTTTACCTTTCACTTGAAAGGGTTTTTCTTGGTTCAAGCATTAGGATCTTTAATCTTTATTTAGTTGCTTTTAAAATCAGTTAGTTAGCAAAATAAATCAGTTTAGGCGTGTGCTTGTTCTCCAAGGTGCTTGCTCTTCAAGCAAGTTAGAATTCTAGTTTAATTAGGATTGAATTAGGGACTTGTCCTAATCTTCCTAGGTAAACTAAGTCTTATAAATAGGGCTGTAAACACACGAATAAACATACATAGATTAATATTCAGATTTATTTCTTAAGTTGCATACTTGAGTTTTGGTTGATTGCGATCAATTGCTGTTTTGCTTGTTTTAGTTAAAACATTCGTTTGGATTGATTAATTAGGTGGATTCTTAATTGATTAATCTTAGTTTTTGTTTAATTCTTGGTGGATTTCCTGTATAGAATTAGACTTAAACATATCCCTTGTGTTTTGTTGATTTTCGGATCAATAATTCACATCATCTTTGGTATCAGAGCAGGTTTGCGCAACTTCGGAAAAAATTAAACTGGGAACAATTGGCTGGGAATTTTTGCGTGATGTTTTTTGCATTGAACTCTAAAAACGTCCAGCTATCACCATATAAAATTTCATAATTTTTAGTTGAGTAACGCATTCTACACAGCCTCAAACGTTTGGTGTTTGTACACTGATTTGCGGATGGGAGTCCGGTTTTTGTGTTGCCTAGTTTTCCTTCAAGATTCGATCTTTTAATCAAGATTTTTGCATAAACTGACTTGGTTTGTGTAGGAATCATGAGTGACGAGGAGGTTCCACAAGTTCCAAGGGGATTAACCTTAGAACAAGCTCAAAACCTTAGAAGAGATAGGCGAATTGACGAGTTGGCAGCAAGGATGGATGAGATATTAAAAAGGCTTGATACTCTTGCTGGAGATTCTTCAAGGAAAGGGAATTCTAACCCTAATTCTGGTTCAAGTGAGGAAGAACAACCAAGGAGGAACCCAAGGAGGCCACGAAATAATTATTCCTCAAGTGATGAATCACCAAGGCCTAGGAGGAGAGATCGACCAAAGGATGATGATAGGAACCTTAGATTAGATCTTCCCGAATTCAATGGGAGTATGAATGAACCTGAAAAATACCTTGAGTGGATTAGAAGGGCCGAGACACTCTTTGATTACAAGGAGTATGATGAAAGGAAAAGTTGCAAATTGGCTGAATTAAAACTGACCGGTTATGCTAGTCTTTGGTATGATAATCTAAAGAAGAAGAGGCATAAGGAGGGGCGTGCAAGTATCTCAACTTGGGAACAACTCAAGAAGCACATGAAAAAAAGGTTCGTACCTAGTGATTATATTCAAGATGTTTATCTTAAGATGCAACTTTTTAAACAAAATTCTATGACTGTTGAGAATTATATTGGTGAATTTGAAAAGTTATGCATGCTATGTGTCTTAGAAGAGATTGTTGAGCATAAGATTGCTAGATTTATTTCGGGGTTGAATGATAATATTGCTGAAAAAGTTGAATTGCAACAATATTGGTCCTTTGAGGATGTTTGTAAGGTAGCTTTGAAAGTTGAAAAACAGATAAAGGGGAAGAAAGGGACGTACACTAAGTCCTTTGTAAAGGGTTTCACTAAACCTTTTGAGAAGAACAGCTTGGAGAAAAGTGGTTCTAGTTCGAACTACAAGGAGACTAAATCAAAATTTGAAGCTCCTAAAAAGCTTGTTGAAGATAGGAAGTGCTTCAAGTGTGGTAGTGTTGGTCACATTGCAACTAATTGTCCATCAAAAAGAGTAATGACTGCTCAAGAGTGGGAACAAGAACAAGCTAAGTGTGAGCAGGGTAGTGACTATGAAAAAAAGAACGAAGAGGAAAACTTTGAAGAAGAGGAGGGGCATATTGACGAAATTGATCCCGAGACTCATGGTCAAAGTTTGGTTCTAAGAAGGGCGCTACACTCTAAAACCGTACCTATGGAAAACAATCAAAGGGAGAAAATCTTTCTTACAAGGTGCAAGGTAGAAGATAGGTTGTGTGACATGATCATAGACACAGGGAGTTGCACTAATGTGGTATCTACTACTTTGGTAGACAAATTGAAGTGGCCAACTACTGAACATCCAAGCCCTTATAAGCTTCATTGGCTTAATAATTCGAGTGATGTTAAGGTAACTAAACAAGCCTTAATCTCCTTTTCAATTGGTAAATTTCATGATAAAGTTTTGTGTGATGTTTGTCCTATGGATGCTTGTCATATACTATTAGGCCGTCCTTGGCAATATGATAGATTTGTGAAGTTTGATGGAAGGACTAATGTGTATGTTGTGAGAAAAGGAGAAAAAGAGAGACCGGTTGCTTTAAAACCTTTAATATGCAACAAGTCTTCTAATGTTACCTCTAATTCGAAGAATTCTTATTTGATTAGTGAGAGGGAATTAGAAAAAGAGATTTGCAGCAACAATGTGGTATATATACTTGTTTCTAATGAGATTCGAATTGATCAAGATAAACAAGCAAAGAGGCCGTATGAATTGGAATATGTTTTAGAAGAATTCAAGGATGTCTTTCCTAAGGAATTACCTCCGGGACTACCTCCTATTCGTGGGATAGAGCATCAAATTGACTTGATTCCGGGAGCACCCTTACCTAATAAGGCAGCCTATAGAAGTAATCCGGAAGAAACAAAGGAGATGCAAAGGCAAATTGAAGAGCTTATGACTAGAGGATACGTGAGGGAAAGTATGAGCCCTTGTGCCGTGCCTACTTTACTTGTCCCAAAGAAAGATGGGAGTTGGCGCATGTGTATTGATAGTAGGAGTGTGAATAACATCACTATCAAATACCGATTTCCTATTCCAAGATTAGATGATCTACTTGATGAACTACATGGTTCAAAGTTGTTTTCTAAGATTGATCTTATGAGTGGTTATCATCAAATTCGAATGAGAGAAGGAGATGAGTGGAAAACAGCATTCAAGACTAAGTTAGGGTTGTATGAATGGTTGGTGATGCCGTTTGGACTCACTAATGCACCTAGCACTTTCATGAGGTTGATGCATGAGGTACTTAAACCTTTCCTTGGCAAGTTTGTTGTTGTTTATTTAGATGATATTCTGATATACTCTAAAAATTTGCATGATCATCTAAATCATCTAACAAGTGTGTTTGAAGTGTTAAGAGAGAAGAAACTCTATGCTAAGCTTGAAAAATGCTACTTCTTAGTGCCTAGTGTTACTTTTCTTGGTTATGTTGTATCAAAGGATGGAGTTTCAGTTGATCATTCAAAAGTAGAGGCTATTAAAACTTGGCCTATTCCTACTAATATGAGTGAAGTAAGGTCTTTTCATGGTCTAGCTTCATTCTATAGAAGATTTGTCAAGAATAAGTTGATGCCTAGAAGTGAAGGTCCTTTCAAGATTGTTGAGAAGATCAATGACAATGCTTATAAGTTAGAACTTCCGGGAGAATATGGAGTTAGTGCTACATTCAATTTTGGCGATTTGGCTAAGTATATTCCTGATGAAGAACTTCGAGATTTGAGGACAAATTCTTTCGAAGAAGAGGAGGATGATGCAAGTCTAAGCATGGAGAACTTCGAAGATTTGCTTATCATGCATCAAGATAGCTTGTCCCTAAACATTGATTCAAGCCAAGCATTGCATGGACACTTTCTTGGATATCAAAGCAAAGCCACGGTTTGCTTAGTGACTTTTCTTGGAGTCTAGTTCACTTTCTTGAACTTTCTTGAATTTTCTTTACTTAGATTTTGCTTACAAGTTTTTACCTTTCACTTGAAAGGGTTTTTCTTGGTTCAAGCATTAGGATCTTTAATCTTTATTTAGTTGCTTTTAAAATCAGTTAGTTAGCAAAATAAATCAGTTTAGGCGTGTGCTTGTTCTCCAAGGTGCTTGCTCTTCAAGCAAGTTAGAATTCTAGTTTAATTAGGATTGAATTAGGGACTTGTCCTAATCTTCCTAGGTAAACTAAGTCTTATAAATAGGGCTGTAAACACACGAATAAACATACATAGATTAATATTCAGATTTATTTCTTAAGTTGCATACTTGAGTTTTGGTTGATTGCGATCAATTGCTGTTTTGCTTGTTTTAGTTAAAACATTCGTTTGGATTGATTAATTAGGTGGATTCTTAATTGATTAATCTTAGTTTTTGTTTAATTCTTGGTGGATTTCCTGTATAGAATTAGACTTAAACATATCCCTTGTGTTTTGTTGATTTTCGGATCAATAATTCACATCAAACTATGAGGCACGAAAATAATATCTGTCTATCTTTGAACGTCTTTCAATTCGGATATAAATAGGATTTTCAAAAAAAGGAGTTTTATTCAATTTCAAACTATTTAATCTTATCTTTTCAAAAAGGATAATTAAGATCTTTTAGAAACTTATAGAAGCTTCCAATGAATCCTAATTGGTTTAGGAATGTAATTAAATAATTTAGACCCTCCACATGATCATTGGGTCGTAGGTAAGGTGGGCTTAGGTTCGGTTTGGGCTCGGTTTAATATTTTGGTCATAACTTATTCGTTATAACTCGGATTTGGGCTTATAATATATCGTTGGAAAGCTCTTTTAAAGCCTCATACAACTATTCAATCATTGGACCCAGATTATGGACCAAAATAAACTGGATTAAACGTTTTTATAAAAAGGACACGAAATGAATGATTTTAAAGGACACAAAATGAATTATTTTGGGTTTAAAGGCACGAAAAGAGGAAAATAAGTTATGGTTTGGGGAAATGGGCTAGGAATTGGGTTGGTTTATGAAATGGAAATATGGATTTAAGCACTCCAAAAATTAAATACTCAACCCGACCAATAATGGCGGTGAAAGGTTGTTCATCATCGGATTTGGTTTTGGGGAGCTGAGACATTTTTAGGTGTCTAAAGAAGCCCCCACTTTGACTGAGTTTGTAGAAACGTCAGT
Organism: Chenopodium album; assembly: GCF_948465745.1. Classification (NCBI taxonomy): domain Eukaryota; kingdom Viridiplantae; phylum Streptophyta; class Magnoliopsida; order Caryophyllales; family Amaranthaceae; genus Chenopodium; species Chenopodium album. Next base: position 46,485,955 of record NC_137838.1, read on the forward strand.
TTCGAAAACGATAGTCAAAGTAGTCGATAGGGACGGAGAATGATTTAAGACATTCTGCGATCCTAAATTACTCTGTATACGCCGATACCTGCAGAAAAATGTTAGTTCCACATATAAAAGAGTAAAGGAATAGAATGCTTATCTGACACCAGTGTATCGGTGACAAATGAGTTTGGTAGCTTCCAATGCTTGAAGGAATCCACCGAATGACGTTTGTTGATGCTTTCCATGCTTGAGGAAAGCCGACAGATGAGTTTGGTAGCTTTCTAAGCCTGAAGAAACCTACCGGATGACACTTTCCATGCTTGAGGAAAGTCAGCGTATGAATTTGATGTCATTCTATGCTTAAAGAATTCCACCGATAATGCCTTCCATGCTTGAGGAAAGCCGACTACTTGGTGGTTTTCTATACTTGAAGAAAAATCCACCGATAACGCTTTCCATGCTTAAGGAAAGCCGACTTGGCGGTTTTCTATACTTGAAGAAAAATACACCGATAACGCTTTCCATGCTTGAGGAAAGCCGACTTGGCGGTTTTCTATACTTGAAGAAAAATCCACCGATAACGCTTTCCATGCTTGAGGAAACACGACTTGGCGGTTTTTTATACTTGAAGAAATCCACCGGATAATACTTTCCATGCTTGAGGAAAGTCGACAGATGATGAGATTGCAAGTCTCTGTGTATCAAGAACCTTGCGTTATGAAATGATGGTGGTTCGATTGTCCCCGAACGTGGGCTGTAGATGGTCCGCTTGTCCCCGGACGTGGGCTGTAGTTGGTTCGCTTGTCCCCGGACGTGGGCTGTAGATGGTTCGCTTGTTCCCGAACGTGGGCTGTAAATGGTTCGCTTGTCCCCGGACGTGGGCTGTAGATGGTCCGCTTATCCCCGGACGTGGGCTGTAGATGGTCCTCTTGTCCCCGGATGTGGGTTATAGTTGGTTCTCTTGTCCCCGAACGTGGGCTGGAGATGAGACCTACAAAAATAAATTTTCCAATGGACTCGTATATATTGTGATTGACTTGACCATTGACTTGACCAAGTTTGACTTGATGTGACATGACATGTGTATGACTTGTGAGTGTGTGTGTGTGTGTATATGTGTGTGTGCAGACACAAGCAAATTAAACGAAGATGCAAAAGCAAAAATTTTCCGTCAATTTTTGTCATGAGACGAGTGGAAGGTACTGACTTTCTCCCGAAAAAGAAAGACGTGAAAAATGAAGTTTCGTTTTCGAACTTCCCTCGATAAAAATTTTGAAAAGTTTTTGAACTTCCCCAAAAGAAAATAATGAAAAAGGGAGGAAGTTTTGAACTTCCTCCTTAAGCAAGACGAAATGAATCGTATGGATTGAATTGCTTGTCTTGAAAATAATGTATGCATGAATGTTCTTAGGCTAGGAGGCTAAGGACAATTATATCATGTGACACGATAGATGAATGAACTTAGGTCATGGAGCTAAGAATCATATATGGTGTAAAGAAGCGATCTTGAACGTCACTTAGGTCTAGAAGCTAAGCACGTATATAGATGAAGTGATTATGAACGTTGCTTAGGTCATGGAGCTAAGAACGATATGCTTTGTATGATTAAAAATCATTGATATATAAATGTTGCTTAGCACATTATAAGATGCATGAAACAATGAACATTGCTCAGGTCACGAAGCTAAGCAAGTATACAACGTTAGTTTCTTCTAATGAATGTTATCTTGAAAGATGATGAAGCATGCGTGGTAGGGAAACAAGATTTCATGATAAAGGGTTCCTAAAGGGAAGGATGATATGGACATGGATGTATGAGTGAAGTGTGTGAATGTGATACTAAGGCTGGCTGCAAGGGTTATGGCGATGGAAAGAGATGTGAGAAGAGTCAAAGATGATGACTCTTTAGGCTAGGTAGGCTAAATGATGTGGGTTCAAGCCCCCAAGTATATCTCTAAATGGGTAAGGGTAAGCATTGGATATTCTTTGACTCGATCATGCATGGATATGAATATGAATGTGCAGTGGCCGCACCTCGATGTGAGGTTGCCTACGTATCCGTTAGGAATCAGGCCGAACGTAGCTCTAACCGAACTTTGTACAAGTGTATGTACACCTCAAAGAGGTCTTTCAAGGGTTGTAATGTGGTTAAGCTGATGGTTTAAAGAAGACAGGGGTAAAAGGCTCAAGACCCGAGAGAAGCCCCCAAGATATGAAATATGTATTAGACGTTGCAAGCTTTATTTTTCATATATATATATATATTTTTTTTAATTTCTTTTTTTTTTTTCATTCTCGTGAATAAATGTAGGCAATCTCAGATCATGCGGTCCATCACTCACTTAGCATTCATGTTTCTCAGGCACGGTACCAAGCACTCGATGAGAGACGCAATTCGAGACGTGTTCGTATCAAAGACATTGGAACACTTTCCCTTAGACATTGTTTTATTGTTGTTTTGCTGCTTTTTTTTTTTTTTTTTACTTGCTTTTTGAATGTTATGCAATTACACATCTTCCAATCCCAGGGTCAAGTAAATGTGGGTTGAAGAAATGAAGGCCAAACGTTAGACGAGGCTCAAAACGGTTGATAAAGAAATGAAATGTGATTGAACGGTTAACAGGGAATGACAGGGTTGCAAAGGTGCCTCGGTGTACCTTGTGTTTAGTTCGCCAATTTTTTTATTTTTTTTTTCCTAATCACATGATCGAATGTAAGAAAGAGATGCTCATTTGTGAAGAAGGTAAGAAATGTGACACATAGACACATGGATAAGGAGAACCTATGCTAGACTTTTTAGGGGGAAGGGTTTGAAACAAAAGAAGAAGAAAACATGAAATCTTGGTGAGAAGCTTGCATCGTGCTTTGTCTTCATGGCTGTTTATGAGTTACTTCTTGCCGCCTACTGAGGAAAAAAGTTTCTTGTTGTTGATGCTTTGATTGGAAGGAAAGAAGAAAGGAATGGCGTTCCCCTTATTCTTCCAACTATTGCCTATTGATTTTAGACTCAAGTACTGTGTAAGGACGAACTCATCTAATGCATTAACTCAATACTTGGATTGGAAAGGAAGAGTGTATGAAATTTTTTTGAAAACTTATGGGAAATACTCCACTCATTCCTATTACGACGGAAAGCGATGCATGCATGGTCCTAGTATACGATCACAAACAATATAGTGCATTACTCGAAGACAAAGTGTGTGCAATGACTCAACATGTGTGATTGGGTGAGTTTATTAAAACTCGTGGTATGATCGCATGGCTAGACATGAGGACACTGTGAAAAACAAAGGACCCAATAACCAAATAGCACGGAAGACTAAAAGACAAACTAACTTGATTAATTTTGTCCAATTTTAATGTTTATGCTATTTACTAGGTGAAAACGGTCCATTGACAATCGTTAGTCATAAATAAGATCAACCAAAATCAAAGACAAAGAACACATGTTAAGGTTAACACAAAAAATCACAAGACACTGGGAAAAGGACTAGAATTCTATAAGGGTTAGGATTCATGGGTAAAAAAAAATAAATAATTAAAACAAAAATCTATAATCCTATGTTATACGAGTTGACACGGATTAAAGTACTTGGCTAAGACTAGCTTGACACGAAAAGTTTAAAAATAAATAAATAAATAAAAATAAATAAGAAAATTGACGCTAAAAAGACACCTAAACTGAACAGGTTGTAGTATATCAGTTATAACTTTTGATCTGCGACTCTGATTGGGACGAAACTAATTCCAAATGAAAGATAAACCTCGGGGCTACAGATCCATATGTGGCAAGACACGTAACTCTTTCTAGAACTCCGGATATGACCAAAACAAGTTGACTCTTGTGCAGTATACGGGAATTAAAATCCGGGTGACTCAAAAATTAAAAAAACAAAAAAAAATCTATGGCTCAACTCTAATAATAAAAAAAGGGGTTTGATAAGAGAAAAAAAAAATTAAAATAAGGTCAATAAAAAAATGCACACATAAGCATATAGTCACGCATGATGCAATGAAGTTCGCAACCTAAAGTCATGGTCTATGTTCGACTATGGTCAAACTTTTGGGTGTCAAAGGGTACCACGGTTAAGAGTTTGGACGCCTTAGCAAGGCAGCCTCCCTTGAAGGTGTATGCCAACGGGCGGCTCCGCGAGTTCGTGATGAAATCGAACTCGACTCCATGGTTTGGGTGGATTTAAAAACTCGGATGAACCCTTATTGCCATGAGCGTTTTTGGGTTGATAGAGCATAAATCCCCCGGGCTAGCCATAAAGTAGAACACGTACTATTGTGGCAAAATAGGTAACCTAGAAAAAAATCATATGCATATGTGACAATGCCAATTAAATCGCAGGAATACAATTCAAGAATCTTTCAAGTATCATCCACTCATCTTAATTAAATACCGATCACTCAAATCGATAAATAACCAAGAATCCTCCCTAGTGGAGTTGCCAAATTGTAGGCGTCGTTCGAAGTGCGCCTACGTAAGAGCATGTGGTGAATATGCTTGGCACTCATAGGAAGTGGGAATTGATATATACGGTAAGGGACACGATTAGGGACAAGGAAAGTAGGGAGCCGCCAACAAGTTTGTAAGGAACTTGTAAACCGTTCACGGATCGTAAAAGGAAACCACGATAAAGGGACAACGAAGGCAACAACGATTGACCCGTGAAGGTTACACCCCATTCATAATCCATGAGATTACTAACTCCATATGGTTCGGAACCACGAAAGGAGGATCGGGGATGATGGTATGAAGTGAGTCATGGAGTCACATTCGCCCATATTGGCCTCTACTCGATTCTTATAGTGAAAAATGATTTCTGCGATCTCAAAGGCATACAAACAAAGATTCAATTAAGCTAAATTGGTTAAATATTAATGCAACATATAATTCTAAAATACTTGTGATCACTTGAATTAAATAACAAGATTAAAAAGGAACCTAAACCAGTTGTCCAAATTATCTTATTAGTCGTGATTTTCAATTACATATTCCCTTTAAACATGCAATATGGTGATCATAAAATAGAATAAACATTAATATTGGAAGCAATTCAACAATAATAGCGTTAGTCAAATTAAATATAAAAAAACCTAATCATGATGCTAGCAATATTAAAATAAAATAAGAGTAATTAAATTAATTAATTACTCACATTCTGCGTGTTCCTTTAAATTGCTACATCATGAATAATTGTTAGTAACTTCAATAAAAAAAATATAAAGCAAATTAAAATTAAATTAAATTAATATAGATTTGATTTGGTCCAAACCCTAAGTTATTTATACCTTTTCACGCCTTGGTTTTAAGTATAGAACTTCAGGTAAGTATGGAGTCTTTGGAGTGCTTAAGGGAAGAATGGTGTAATTAGGAATATAGGTTTAAGGCTTAGAATTTGAGAGAGAGAGAGAAGAGAATGATTTTTTGTGTAAAAGAGAGAAATATTTGATGATCAAGCTTATTGATGATTTCAAAAAGGGGTAATTTGACCTCTATTTATAGGGAAAAAAGAGGGTCGAAGAATCAAGAAAAAGATAAGAATTCGAATCGGATAAAACTCTTGCGATAGACAACAGTTTTTGCGGTTTTTGTTTTTATCATATATTTTGAACCAGAAATTGGAATAAGATTAATAAGATATGGTTGGAAAGCTCTTGAAGTCTACTTTTTAACCCAATTAGAATCAGATTAAAATTTTTTGTAGAACAAAAGATATAGCCGAAATAAGGAGACGATGTCAGTTTTGGATAGAGTTTGACATTTTATTCATATCTTTTCCGTTATAGCTTGAAATTGATATTATAATATATCATTGGAAAGATAATTTCAAGGGCTATCCAACCATAAAAAATTTGGATAAAAACTATGAGGCACGAAAATAATATCTGTCTATCTTTGAACGTCTTTCAATTCGGATATAAATAGGATTTTCAAAAAAAGGAGTTTTATTCAATTTCAAACTATTTAATCTTATCTTTTCAAAAAGGATAATTAAGATCTTTTAGAAACTTATAGAAGCTTCCAATGAATCTTAATTGGTTTAGGAATGAGATTAAATAATTTGGACCCTCCACATGATCATTGGGTCGTAGGTAAGGTGGGCTTAGGTTCGGTTTTGGCTCGGTTTAGTATTTTGGTCATAACTTATTCGTTATAACTCGGATTTGGGCTTATATTATATTGTTGGAAAGTTCTTTTAAATCTCCATACAACTATTCAATCATTGGACCCAGATTATGGACCAAAATAAACTGGATTAAACGTTTTTATAAAAAGGACACGAAATAATTGATTTTAAAGGAAACGAAATGAATTATTTTGGGTTTAAAGGCACGAAAAGAGGAAAATAAGTTATGGTTTGGGGAAATGGGCTAGGAATTGGGTTTGTTTATGAAATGGAAATATGGATTTAAGCACTCCAAAAATTAAATACTCAACCCGACCAATAATGGCGGTGAAAGGTTGTTCATCATTGGGTTTGGTTTTGGGGAGCTGAGACATTTTTAGGTGTCTACAAACACATGTGTCATTTCACTTCGAGTCGAGTCAATCTCAAGTCAGTCAATCACAGCGAGTCAAGTTTATACATTGAGTCATGTCAAGTCAATGAGTCAAGTGACATTAAACCTTAGGTCAACCCTAAGATAATTAAAAAGGTTGGCAAAGTTCTATAGTAAAAAATAAATACATGTGCAGCAGAATAGGGAAGACCCTACTCCAATTTCTGGCGCCAGAGATATTTCAGCAGCGACAGAGCTCGAAGCCTCTGAGAATAGCAATTTCAGGTTCCTTGGTACGCCAGTTAGCCCCTATAAGAAATTTGACATGATTCAGTAGTCGATTTAATTACAACCGCAAATAAGTGATCGACCTGATGAAAGATCGTCTCACTTAGTTTAAAGAGCCTAAGAATTGGCTTATCACGGAGACACCGACATTCTGGTTTTAGCGGAAGCAAAGTTCAAGCGAGCTTTAAAGATCGACAAGTGTTGTTCTTCGGTAATTTTCTTCGCAATATTATAGCAACAACTGAGGATGACTTCAAGTAATGTTATTTTCGACAGCATTCGCTAAGATTGTGGAAGTTGTCACCAAAGATTTGAGAAGATAGCACGAGATGGGCGGTCTTCGACGGCATTCATAAGATTGTGGAGGTTGTCACTAAGATTTGAGAAGATAGCACGAGATGAGCGGTCTTCGACGACATTCGCTAAGATTCTGGAGGTTGTCACCCAAGATTTGAGATGATAGCACGAGATGGGCGGTCTTCGACGGCGTTCGCTAAGATTGTGGAGGTTGTCACCAAGATATGAGAAGAGCGGTTCATGATGAGGCGGTCTTCAACGACTTTTGCTATGATTGGAAAGGTTGTCACTATGATTCAAGAAAAGGCTCGAGATGTAGCAACATTGATCGACGACGTTCCCTAGATTGCGGAAGATCGTCAAAACAAGCAGCAAGATGGCGTTCCCTAGATTGTGGAGAGTTGTCACAAATAACTGAGGATTGTTTCAAGAGAAGCAATCTTCGATAGTATTCCCTTGGACGTGAAATATTATCGATGCGGATGAGGATTATTTCAAGAAAAGCAATCTTCGATAGTATTCCCTTGGACGTGGAGTATTATCATAGCGGAAGAAGATTGTCTCAAGCGAAGCAATCTACGATAGTATTCCCTTGGAAGTGGAATATTATCAAAGCGGAAGAGGATCGTTTCGAGCGAGGCAGTCTTCAATATTGGAAGCAGTTAAAAGCGTAGTGGTTTTCAAGCGGGATGACATTCTCTTGGCAGGAGGTCCTCAAAACAACAGCAATGCGGCAACGAATCGGTTACTTCAGAGACGTGTGCTCGACGGTGCAAGATACACGTTTCTTAACTCTTTTATCTGTTTTAACTAATGCTAGTTTTGCTGGTATCGACGCTACAAGAATGATTTAGGATCGCAGAACGTTCTGAATCATTCTCCGTCCCTATCGATACATTGAAAACTTATTTTTAAGAAAACAGTCAATCTAGTTTTGTTGGTCCATGATATGGGTCCAATAGTAGTGTAGTTGGATGGGGATTGACAAGAGCTTTCCAACGATATATTATAAGCCCAATTCCGATGAATATCGATGAAGTTATGGCCAATTTACTGAACTGGGCCCGGTTTGAACCTTATATGCGGCCCAATGATCTAGGGGAGGGCCTAATATGATTTATCATTCCTAATGTAATCAGGAATGTTTTTAGTCTTCTAGATTCTTCTAGAAGGTTCTTTTCATTCCTAATTCAATTAGCATTGAAATTGACTTTTGTTGACTTTTCAGAGTTTTAATTAAAATCAAAGAGCATTTTTTAGGAAAATACGATTTTATCCTCCTCTACGGTAATTTTTATCTGATTTTAGAAAACGCATGAATTTCTGGAATTAGCGCCAAACGCCAGCTGTAGCGCCTGGTGCTACCCTTGGCGCCTGGCGCCAACAGCCAGCGTTGGCGCTTGTTCGTTTTTCTATGCGCCAATGCTCTGTTTTAATAATTTTATTATTTTGGTTGATTTTCTCTATAAATAACATCGTAAAAACTCCATTTTCATTCACCTACAACCAGTTTTCATTCATCAATTTTCTCATTCTCTTTAATCATTCACCATCTCTCCCTCTCTCTCCCTTTTTCTAAACTTGCTTTTCAAATACAAAATTCCGCATTCATTAGATCTAGATACACCTAGCCATATTCGAAGTTGCCTTCGCCCTAGACGTGAAAGGTTTAATTTCTGAGGGTTTGGTCCCAAATCTCTATTTCAATTATTATTTAATTTAATTGTTTTGTTTATTATTTTCCTTGAAGTTACTAACGTGTGTATTTTGTTATTAGAAAGAGGTACGAGGCATCAAAGTAAGTACTTTAATGGTTTTTATTGATGTTATGATGTAGAAATCATGTTTAAATTGTTATGATATTCCTAGTATCATGTCTAGGGTAATTTTAATATTAAGTATAATTGTTACGATGCCTTTTATTCTCTTCCTAATATTTATGATTGTTAGGATCATGTTAGGGTTAAAGATTTGATTTTTATTGCTTAGTGACATGCTAGGGTTTATTATTAATCTTGTTCGTATCATTCCTAGGATCTTGCTATGCTTTTATCATGATGATTATTATTATGATTATACTTTATGATTTTATGATTATAATTGTTATAATAATGATTATTTTTAATTATGATTTTTATGATTATTATAATGATTATTATTATTATTTATGTTGCTTGATTATTATTATTATTATTATTATTATTATTATTATTATTATTATTATTATTATTATTATTATTATTAATATGATTGTTATAACATGATTATTTTAATTATGATATATGATTATGATAATTATTATTGTTGTTATTATGGTGCTTGATATTCATTTATTATGTTGCTTGATCACACATTTTATGCATGTTTAAAGGGAATTTATACTTGTAATCACGCTTAATAAGATATTTAATAATCTTGTTAGGGTTAATATGATTATAATTCAAGTGATCGCCAATAATAGATTTGTTTGTGCATTAATATTCAACCAACATAGATAAACAGGTTTAGGGTTAATCCTATTGATTGCATGTTAGTCAAAAAGCGCACATGAATACGATCAGAATAAAGTAGAGGCCTATTATTAGGGTAGGTTCAATCTCTTTTAGGTTTGATTTGTACCTTCATCCCCAAACCCTTATTTGGCTCATGACCTTATGGAGTTGACGATCTCTTGGATCGTTAAGGGGTGTAACCTTCACCATGTGAACGGTTTACAAGTTCGTAAAACTTGTTGGCGACTCTTTTGCTCTATCTTCTTCCCTTTTGGACGCCACCGTACTTTAGTGTATGATCACAGTGGGGTTCAAGCTAGGGGATTAATGCTTCAAATATTCCCTACAGTTTTTGGCGACTCCACTGGGGAGGATTTCTATTTTAATTCCTGAATTTGTTTCGGCAATGATTAGAATGAGTGGATGAGACTCGAAACGTTCTAAGTATTTCATGTGCGTATTTTTGATTTATATTATTGTCATATGCATAAAAAAGATCTCATTGGAAAGACCATCCGTAATGAGTTAAAAACGTAGGATTTTACACGTAGGAAATTTGAGAAATATCTTTCACAACTCGGACAGAAATAACACCGCGCAAAACTTGAAAATTTTATCGAGCATAGAAAGCTGCTGAAGCATGTAGGAATTAGCGCCAGGGGCCAGAGCATTGGCACTAGAATTTTAGCCATAGCGCCAGACGCCAGCATTGGCGCTAGGCGCTATAGTTAAAACCTGGCGCAAGTCTGTGTTTGTTGGCGCCAAATTCCCCCAATACCGAGCCAGAAATATGCGTTCTAATTTCGACCAGTTTTTCGTATTGTTTGCTCGATCCTACTTCCTGATTGAATTTTTTCTCACTTTTCTGAAACCCATATGTGTTCAACATATGGACATTACCCTCTAGGAATTCATGCTCTATCTACCTGATTGAATGCTCTGAGCAACAAAGGGTACATCCGAGAATGTTGAATTCACTAAACCATGGAAGCGAGTTTTTTCTAAAACTCGCGGTGTCCCATCCACTCGCGCCAACCCTTCACGGTTAGGCTTCCGCGCGGTGCATCCGGACAATTAACCATGGACCCTCTATTGACTAAACCATACCCCGAACTTTAGAGAACTAGAGCCATGGTTAGGTTTCAAACTCATTGCATCATATTATGCCTACTTGACTAATTGTGCATTATTTGTTGTGCATATACTATGATTTCTTAACCGTTTGTTTAACTTGTGTTGAGATTTAATAAATTAGTGACTTAAAGAACTTTGCCTAATTAATTAATTAATTAATTAAGTCTAGCCACATGGTCATGACACAAATCTTAACATATCACCTACACTCACTAGTCTTAGCACACACTTTGAGTACACATGTCACCATGGCCATGTCGTAGGTTCATGCATAAGTCCGTCTTTCCGTCATTTGAGTTGGGGGGTACATTCTATTCCTAATTTTTCATATCCCTCCATCTATATCATTATTCTTCACATTCTATTCCAATCTATCTTCACTTCCTCCATCCATTGCATGTTGAATAAAGTTTGAGTTAAAAAATTAACAATGAATATCCCCAAATTCCTTTTCCACAGTACTTTGTCGAGGAGAGAAGGGCGATTAATCAAGGAAAAACTCTTTATTCAAGTTTCACTTTTCGATAAATCGATTCGTAAAAAGAGGGAGGCTAAAAAGATAATGGCAACTCAAGAAGAAGTTAATGAGCTTAGGAACCAACTGGTTACCATGACTGAAACACTGAAGCTCCTCACACTTAAGGTCGATGATCCCGTGAAGCAACAACAAATGAACCTCATGCAAGAAAGTTTGAGGATGCTATCTAGAGACTATAAATTTCAGGGCATGATTTCACAAGGGGTCTCGCTGGACAAGGAACTTCTTCCACATAAGTTCAATGCCACTGACATCCCAAAAATCAAGGCAATAGATAACCCTTACTTTCATCTAAGAGCTTTTGAAACCATAATGAACATTAAGAGTATCGATAAGAAGGTTTTTCCCTCTCTGTTCTCACTATCTCTTGAAATCGTTTGCCAATAATGGTTCTTCTCCCTTGACAAAGAGAAAACCTCTACCTGGGAATCGATAGTAAACGCTTTCGTTGATAGGTACAAGTGCAATATTCAAGTTGAAACCGAATTTAGACAACTTGAGATACTAAGACAAGAGGAGAATGAAGGCTTTACTTTTTTCTTTAATAAATGGAGGGAAATTTACGCTAAGATGATTGAGGTGCCCACTAAAAAAGAATCTGTGAGGATGTTTATCAAGAATCTCCAAGAGAAGTATTCGAAGCATCTAAAGTATCAACACAATATGAATACTTTAAAGGTCGTTTATGACATCGGAATTGAAATCGAAGATGACCTCGCAAAGAAAAAATATACTAACAATAGTAACCACGGTGGTTGTAAAGGAAAGAAGAACGACAATCCTTCTTCTTCCGAAAACGCCCACTCTAGTAACAATGTTAGTACCTTTGATCTTAGTGAAGTTTTAGCCATGAATAACCAAGTATTTAAGAAGAAAATAAGGAAAGAATTCACCCCCATTGGGATGAGCTATGATACTGCCTTCGATCGACTCCATGCCAAAGGACTCATTACTCCCATTGGACCTATTGAAGATCCCATACCTGAAAAGAGATTGCCTAGTTGGAATCCATACGAACATTGCAAGTACCATCAAGGGAGGGGTCATACTACTGAGAGCTGTTGGAAGCTAAAGGAGGCTATCCAACATTTGATTGATAATAACAAGCTTCCCATGCCTCCAGTTAACAAGAAGAGCGAGTGATGATAAAGGAAACAACACAAGACAAGAGGCGAGCTTCAACGACAAGATTTTGCGACCTCTTTTTTCTATTTCTTTTTTATTTACCCTTTCCCTAATAAGTCTATCATAGGCACCTTTTTATTCTCCTTAGATTTATTTTGTAGGATCATTAAATATTTTCTTTTAATAAAATGAGCATTTATTTCCTTATATATGATCATTTCATTATACTGCATTAAAAAAAATAAAAAATAAAAATAAAAAAAAAAATCCATGTTGAATTATGCACAAGGTATACTAATGATTTGAGGCACCCCTTGTAGCCACATCATATCTCCTTTCACCTTTTAATATACAATCCTTTCTTCATAAACCACTTTGAGCCTCGTCTAACGATAGACCTTTCTTTTTTCAACCTACATTTACCTAACCTTGGGATGGGATGGTGTGTAACTTATGCAATTCTAAAAACAAAGGCTTGAGTGATTTCAAAAGATCAAAATAAAAAAATAAGCAAAAAAAACATAATAAAAGTGTACAAAAGGGAAAGTGATCCAATGTCTTTGATATGAAAATGTCTTTGATAAGAACACGTCTCAGATTCCGTCTCTGTCGAGTGCTCGGTACCGTGCTTGAGAAATATGAATGCCAAGAGAGTGATAAACCGCATGATCGGGATTGCCCACACTCATTAAAAATAAAATGAATAAAATTAAAAAAGAGTAGAAACTCAAGCATTAAAATATAAAGATTCAAAAGCGAGGTTGCACACCTTGGGGGCTTATCTAGGTTCTTGAGCCTTTATCCCCTTTCTTCTACAACCTTTAGCCTAACCACGTTACACTAGTAGAAAAATAGCATTAGGCACCCCCCATATGGCACCGGTTCAGGCCAAACCGGTGACAAAAATCGGCCCAATATTGGGCGGGTTTTTACACAAATGGAAAAGGCACCGGTTCAGCCCAAACCGGTGCCAATAATAAAAAGGGCACCGGTTTGAACCGGTGCCTTTACGAACCGGTTCATTTACATATTAAAAAAAAAACCGCCCTTATATCTACCCCAAACCCTAAATATTTCATTCGGCCTCCTCTCCTCTTTCTCTCTCCTCCTCCTCCTCTTTCTCTCTCCTCTCCTCTCCTCTTTCACGTCGCCGTTCTCCTCTCCTCTCCTTCATTTATCTTTCTGGATCTCTTCCTCCTTTCTATCATCACTCGAAAACCACTAAAAAATTCGAAGACAACAACATGCAACACGGATTTTGAGGTTTTTCAATCGATTTTGAGGTTTTTCAATCGAATTTAATAGTTTGTTTTTCGATTTTGATTTTCTTAATTTCAAACTCTTCTTTCAATTGATTTTGATTTTTTTTTTTCAGCGATTTCTCGGTTTTTTGTTACGTTTTTATTTATTTATTTTTTTTCTGGGTTTTTTATTTTTCTTTCGATTTCAATTTTTTTCCGAGTTCAACTATTTCGATTTCTGGGTGTTTTCGATTTGTGAATTTTTCTGGGTTAATTTTTTTGATTTCGTTTTTGTTTTTTTTTCTATTTCAGGGTTTTTTTTTTCGATTTCGATTGTTTTTTTTTTTTTTGATTTGTTTTTCGATTTCTGGGTTAATGCATGCGTTTTTGGGTTTGTTGATTTTTTTTACTTGATTTAGATCCGTTAAAGATGCAAGATTTGTTCTGGGTTTGTTTTGGGATTTTCTTTTTTTAATTTTCGATTTAAATTCGAAATTTTTTTATTTTCTGAGTTTTTTTTTTTTTTTTTTTTTTTTTTTTTTTTTTTTTTTCAGATTTTTGATTTTGGTTTTAAATTTCTGGGTTCAATTTTGGTTTTTAAATGATGTTCTGGGTTTTTTTTTTCTTACCAACTGATTTTCTTTTTTATTTTTCGATTTTTTTTTATTTTATTTGATTTTATTTTTTATATTTATTTTATTCGATTTTATTTTTTATTTTTTCTGGATTTTATTTTTTAAATGATGTTCTGGGTTAATCGTTTTTTTTTTTGCTTTAATTGGTGCAGGTATCTTGAGTTAGATCTTAAATGGAAGAAGCAAGAATATTATGTTTATTTTTTTATTTATATTGTAATTTTTTTATATGTTGTAATTATATTAATCGTTTGAATTTTTTTTTTATATTGAGCAAGATGGAAGCTTAATTATATTAATTGTTCGATATTTTTTTTTTCCTTGTTGTAATTGAACTACTACTGTATTGATCTATATTGTAAAATTGTTTTGATTATATATTGTAAATTTTTTATTATGTTGATTGAAATTCAATCTATATTTTGATGTTCTAAATAATTTAAGTCAGATTTTTAATTTTTTGCTGTTCTAAAAAAAAAAAAAAAATTATAATATTTGGCACTTTTTTAAAATCTAGTTTTGGCACCGGTTAACCGGTGCCAATTTCAAGTTTTGGCACCGGTTTGAACCGGTGCCTTTTTAAACCCCTTTTTGGCACCCCCCAAATAGGCACCGGTTCAAACCGGTGCCTTAGGCCGGGTTTGAACCGGTGCCAAATACATTTTTTCACGTAGTGTTACAACCCTTAAAAAGACCTTTTTGAGGTATACATACTTGTGCGAGGTTCGGCTAGAGCTACGTTCGGCCTTATTCCTAACGGATACGTAGGCAACCCCACATCGAGGTGCAGCCGTAATAAACATGCATTCATATTATCATTCACACACCATGATAATATCAAGGGATCCCCTATGCTCATCCCTAATCATTTAGAGCTCGACTTGGGGGCTTGATCCCTACATCATTAGCTTACCTAGCCTAAGAGTCACCACCATTTGACTCTTCTTGAAATAATATCTTTCCACACACATAGCTCTTGCGGTCTAACTTTAACGTCACTTTCACACACATCACACATACATGATCAAATATACTTCCCTTAGGAACCCTTTGTCATGGATCAACGCTGAAGCATGCCTTGTCATATCAAAATCGCTCACCAATCATAATTGTCATTGCAACGAAGTATGAAGTACTTAGCCTCCGTGCCTAAGTTACCCAAATACTTTCATCATGGAGTCAACAGTTGAGCTAGCCTAGGATGGATTAATCCTTGCACCTTGAGAGATAGTATCAAACAACATTTGACTAAGCTCATTCAACATGCATCTTTAAACTTTCGATTCTTTTTCGCGTCTTTCTTTTCCGGGAGAAAGTCGGTACCCTCCATAAAAATGACGGAAAATTTTTGCTTTTTTGCATTTTTCGAGTCGCACGATCACATTACAATGCACACACGAGTCATGTACACATTAAGTCATGTCGTGTCATATCACTTTGATTTGATTCTAACACATGTGTCATTTCACTTCGAGTCGAGTCAACCTCGAGTCAGTCAATCACTGCGAGTCAAGTTTATACCTTGAGTTGTGTCAAGTCAATGAGTCAAGTGACGTTAAACCTTAGGTCAACCGTAAGATAATTAAAAAGATTGGCAAAGTTCTATAGTAAAAAATAAATATAGGTGCAGCAGAATAGGGAAGAGCCTACTCCAATTTCTGGCGCCAGAGATATTTCAGCAGCGACAGAGCTCGAAGCCTCTCAGAATAGCAATTTCGAGTTCCTTGGTATGCCAGTTAGCCCCTATAAGCAATTTGACATGATTGAGTAGTCGATTTGATTACAACCGCAAATAAGTAATCGACCTGACGAAAGATCGTCTCACTTAATTTAAAGCGCCTAAGAAATGGCTCATCACGGAGACACCGACATACTGGTTTTAGCGGAAGCAAAGTTCAAGCGAGCTTCAAAGATCAACAAGTGTTGGTCTTCGGTAATTTTCTTTGGAATATTATTGCAACAACTGAGGATGACTTCAAGTAAAGTTGTTTTCGACAGCATTCGCTAAGATTGTGGAAGTTGTCACCAAAGATTTGAGAAGATAGCACGAGATGGGCGGTCTTCGACGGTATTCGCTAAGATTGTGGATGTTGTCACTAAGATTTGAGAAAATATTTGAGAATATAGCACGAGATGGGCGGTCTTCGACGGCATTCGCTAAGATTGTGGAGGTTGTCACCCAAGATTTGAGAAGATAGCACGAGTTGGGCGGTCCTCGACGGCGTTCGCTAAGATTGTGGAGGTTGTCACCAAGATATGAGAAGAGTGGTTCATGATGAGGCGGTCTTCAACGACTTTTGCTATGATTGGAAAGTTTGTCACTATAATTCAAGAAAAGGCTTGAGATGTAGCAACATTGATCGACGGCGTTCCCTAGATTGCGGAAGATCGTCAAAACAAGCAGCAAGATGGCGTTCCCTCGATTGTGGAGAGTTGTCACAAACAACTGAGGATTGTTTCAAGAGAAGCAATCTTCGATAGTATTCCCTTGGACGTGGAATATTATCAATGTGGATGAGGATTGTTTCAAGAGAAGCAATCTTCGATAGTTTTCCCTTGGACGTGGAGTGTTATCATAGCGGAAGAAGATTGTCTCAAGCGAAGCAATCTTCGATTGTATTCCCTTGGACGTGGAATATTATCAAAGAGGAAGAGGATCATTTCGAGCAAAGCAGTCTTCAATATTGGAAGCAGTTACAAGCGTAGTGGTTTTCAAGCGGGATGGCATTCTCTTAGCAAGAGGTCATCAAATCAACAGCAATGCGGCAACGAATCGGTTACTTCATAGACGTGTGCTCGACGGTGCAAGAACGCGTTTCTTAACTCTTTTTTCTGTTTTAAGTAATGCTAGTTTTGCAGGTATCGGCGTTACAAGAATGATTTAGGATCGCAGAACGTTCTGAATCATTCTCCGTCCCTATCGATACTTTGACTTTTGTTTTCGAAACTCGCGTTTCTCCAAACTCAGTCAAAGTGGGGGCTTCTGTAGACACCCATTTGTGTCTCCCCAAAACCAAACCCGGTGATGAGTACCTTTCATGTCGAATCATAATCGAATGAAGTGAAAGTGTGGAAAGTTTAGTGTTGCGGATAGTTTTATTTCTTTTCTCTTCTTTCTGTTTTTAAAAACTTATTCGATTCAGAAATCTTTTTTTTTTAAGTTGTTTTGCGGAAAGTTTTGATTGAATGCATTTGACTTTCATTCGATTCAGAAATCTTTTTTTTTTAAGTTGTTTGAATTTTTTTATTTATTTAAAAGCTTTGTTTAAATCTGTTTGACTTTCAATTGATTCAAAAAACAGTGTTTAAATGTGTTGAATTTTCATTTGATTCTAAAAGCTTAGTTTGAATGAGTTTGACTTTTTTTCATTCAATTAGCTACGTTGAATGCATTTGACTTTCATTCAATTTAAAAAGCTTTGTTTGAATGTGTTTCACTTTCATTTGATTCAAAAGGCTTTGTTTTAATGTGTTTGACTTTCATTTTATTTAATTAGCTTCGTTGAAAGTATAGGAATTTCATTCAATTCAAAAACCTTTGTTTGAATGTGTTCTGATTTAGGGCATTTAATACCCCCAAGTGGACCTAAAAGAGAGCGACACGTGTCCCTCTAGGAGGCGTCTAAATGGACTCTCCAAATGTGTCTCACGTGTCACTCAGATATGCCCCCATGGAAATGGGGGCCTTCAAGTCCAAAACTCCAAGGGCGCCGAAAAACGACGTTGCCCTAATCCCTAGGTCATTAATCCCTAGGGCATGCACATTTTCCTACGACCCTATAAATAGGGAGATTCCCCGCAATTATTTGGACAGTCTTTTGACGGCTTGAACTTTACGTCTTTATCATTAAGGCATTTATTGCTCTCTAAAATAGGGAACACCTGAGCTTGGAATCCAAGAAAATACCTTTCTATCCGCAAGTTTTTACTCCAATTCTGTACTAACTTAAACTTTGGAGGCGGACATCCCACCATTTGAAGCTCCTTTTGTTATGCATGTACAAGCGATCTTGACGAATCCAGTCTTTTAGTTGTAACTCTCCCAAGGGACACAAAAAACCTCTTAACATGTTTGACTTTAATTTGATCCATAAAGCGTTGTTTGAATGTGTTTGACTTTCTTTTGATTAAAAAAGGTTTGTTTGAATGTGTTTCACTTTCATTTGATTCAAAAAACTTTATTTGAATGTGTTTGACTTTCCATTGATTCTATAAGATTTGTTTCAATGTGTTTGACTTTCATATGATTCAATAAGCTTCGTTGAATGCATTTGACTATCATTCGATTCAAAAAGCTTTGTTTGAATTTGTTTGACTTTCATTTGTTTCAAAATGTTTGTTTGAATGTGTTTGACTTTGATTTGATTCAAATATATATATATATATATATATATATATATATATATATATATATATATATATATATATATATATATATATATATATATTTGGTAAATATAAGGTTTTATTACCAAAAGAGAAAGTTACAACTTACACAATCTAAGTTATAACAAGCACCTAAAACCTCAAGACCTAAAAATAGGTCAACCACCCACCAAACAGTTCAATCCCTTTCTTTAGCCATCTTCTAGGAAGGGTTCTAGAGAAAGAGATAGAAACAAACTGAACTTAAGCTTCCAGCCACCTTCTAGGAAGGGTTCTGAAAGCTAAAGCCAGCCACAAAGAGAACCAGACAAAGAAACAGCAAAAACCTGCAACCTGAAACACCACACAGAAAAACTGCAGACTGCAGAAGACAGCAGCCTCCCCCTAGACTTAGCTGTAGAAACAGCAGGTCTAGACAACAGAGGCAATACAAAAAGTCTCAAAAAATGCTTTTGTTTGAATGTCTTTTGCTTTCAGATGATTCAATTAGCTTCATTGAATGCTTTTGACTTTCGTTCGATTCAAAAAGCTTTGTTTGAATGTATTTGACTTTCATTTGATAAAAAAATCTTTGTTTGAATGTGTTTGACTTTCATTTGATTAAAATAGATTTGTTTGAATGTGTTTGTATTTCATATGATTCAATTAGCATCGTTGAATGCTTTTGACTTTTATTTGATTCATAAAGTTTTGTTTGAATGTGTTTAAGTTTCATTTGATTCAAAAAGTTTTAATTGAATGTGTTTGGCTTTCTTTGATTCAATTAGCTTCTTTTAATGCATTTGACTTTTATTCGATTCAAAAATCTTTTTTTTAAATTGTTTGAAAAATTTTTTTATTCAAAAGCTTTGTTTAAATCTGTTTGACTTTCAATTGATTCAAAAAACTTTGTTTGAATGTGTTGTGCTTTCATTTGATTCTAAAAGCTTAGTTTGAATTAGTTTGATTTTTTTTCATTTAATTTGCTCCGTTGAATGCATTTGACTTTTATTCGATTCAAAAAAGCTTCGTTTGAATGTGTTTCACTTTCGTTTTATTTAAAAGGCTTTGTTTGAATGTGTTTGACTTTCATTTGATTTAATTAGCTTCGTTGAAATTATATGACTTTCATTCGATTCAAAAACCTTTGTTTGAAAGTGTTTTGATTTAGGGCATTTAATACCCCCAAGTGGACTAATAAGAGAGTGACACGTGTCCCTCTAGGAGGCATCTAAATGGACTCTCTAAATGTGTCTCACGTGTCACTAAGATATGCCCCCATGGAAATGGGGGCCTTCAAGGCCAAAACTCCAAGGGCGCCGCAAAACGACGCTGCCCTAATCCCTAGGTCATTAATCCCTAGGGCATGAATATTTTCCTAGGACCCTATAAATAGGGCGATTCCCCCCAATTATTGGGACAGTCTTTTGACGGCTTGAACTTTACGTCTTAATTATTAAGGCATTTATTGCTTTCTAAAGTAGAAAACACCTAAGCTTGGAATCCGAGAAAATACCTTTCTATCCGCAAGTTTTTACTCCAATTTTGTACTAACTTAAACTTTGGAGGCGGACCTTCGACCATTCGAAGATCCTTTTGTTATGCATGTACAAGCGATCTTGACGAATGCAGTCTTTGAGTTGTAACTCTCCCAAGGGACACAAAAAACCTCGAAACATGTTTGACTTTAATTTGATCCATAAAGCTTTGTTTGAATGTGTTGGACTTTCATTTGATTCAAAAAGCTTTGTTTGAATGTGCTTCACTTTCATTTGATTCAAAAAGCTTTATTTGAATCTTTTTGACTTTCCATTGATTCTAAAAGATTTGTTTTAATGTGTTTGACTTTCATATGATTCAATTAGCTTTGTTGAATGCATTTAACAATCATTCGATTCAAAAAGCTTTGTTTGAATGTGTTTTACTTTAATTTATTTAAAAAAGCTTTGTTTGAATGTGTTTCACTTTCGTTTGATTTAAAAGGCTTTGTTTGAATGTGTTTGACTTTCATTTCATTTAATTAGCTTCGTTGAAAGTATAGGACTTTCATTCGATTCAAAAACCTTTGTTTGATTATGTTTTGATTTAGGGAATTTAATACCCCCAAGTGGACCAATAAGAGAGAGACACGTGTCCCTCTAGGAGGCGTCTAAATGGACTCTCCAAATGTGTCACGTGTCACTCAGATATGCCCCCATGGAAATGGGGGCCTTTAAGGCCAAAACTCCAAGGGCACCGCAAAACGACGCTGCCCTAATCCCTAGGTCAATAAACCCTAGGGTAGGCAAATTTTCCTAGGACCCTATAAATAGGGAGATTCCCCCCAATTATTGGGACTGTCTTTTGACGGCTTGAACTTTACGTCTTAATCATTAAGGAATTTATTGCTCCCTAAAACAGAGAACACCTAAGCTTGGAATACGAGAAAAAACCTTTTTATCCGCAAGTTTTTACTCCGATTCTGTACTAACTTAAACTTTGAAGGCGGACCTCTTACCATTCGAATCTCCTTTTGTTATGCATGTATAAGCGATCTTAACGATTCTAGTCTTTGAGTTGTAACCCTCCCAAGGGACACAAAAAAACTCGAAACATGTTTGACTTTAATTTGATCCATAAAGCTTTGTTTGAATGTGTTTGACTTTCATTTGATTCAAAAAGCTTTGTTTGAATGTATTTCACTTTCATTTGATTCAAAAAGCTTTATTTCAATGTGTTTGACTTTTATATGATTCAATTACCTTCGTTGAATAAATTTGACTATCATTCGATTCAAAAAGCTTTGTTTGAATTTGTTTGAATTTCATTTGTTTCAAAAGTTTTTGTTTGAATGTGTTTGACTTTGATTAGATTAAAAAAATTTGTTTGAATGTGTTTGACTTTCATTTGATTCAAAAAGCTTTGTTTGAATGGGTTTAACTTTCCTTTGATTAAAAAAGATTTGTTTGAATGTGTTTGACTTTCATAAGATTCAACTAGCTTCGTTGAATGCTTTTTACTTTCATTTGATTCAAAAATATTTTTTTGAATGTGTTTGACTTTCATTTGATTCAAAAAGCTTTGTTTAAACATGTTTGACTTTCTTTCGATTCAAAAAGCTTTGTTTCAAAATGTTTTTAACTTTCATTTGATTCAAAAAGCTTTTTTTAATGTGTTTGACTTTCATTTGATTAAATTAGCTCTGCTGAATGCATTTAACTTTCATTCGATTCACAAAGCTTTGTTTGAATGTGTTTGACTTTCATTTGATTAAATTAGTTTCGTTGAATGCATTTTACTTTCATTCGATTCAATAAGCTTTGGTTGAATTGGTTTAATTTAACTTTCATTTGACTCAAAAAGCCTTGTTTAAATGTAGTTGACTGTCACTTGAATAAAAAAGATTTGTTTGAATGTGTTTGACTTTCATATGATTTAATTAGATTCGTTGAATACTTTTGGTTTTCATTCGATTCTAAAAGCTCTGTTGGAATGAGTTTGACATTTGTTTGATTTAATTAGCTTCATTAAATGCGTTTGACTTTCATTCGATTCAAAAAGCTTTGTTTGAATGTGTTTGACTTTCTTTTTATTCAAAAAGCTTTGTTTGAATCTTTTTGCTTTTCATTTGATTGAAAACGCTTTGTTTAATTGTGTTGGACTTTCAATTGATTTAATTAGCTCTATTGAATGCATTTGACTTTCATTCAATTCAAAAAGTATTGTTTAAATGTGTTTGACTTTCATTTGATTCAAAAAGCATTGTTCGAATATGTTTGACTTTCATTTGATTTCAAAAAGCTTTGTTAATGTGATTGACTTTCATTCGATTCAAAATGCTTTGTTTCAATGTGTTTGATTTTCATTTGCATAAAAAAATTTTGTTTGAATGTTTTTGACTTTCATTTGATTCAAAAAGCTTTGTTTTAATGTGTTACACTTTTAACTGATTCAAAAGGCTTTGTTTGAATGTGTTTGACTTTCCATTGACGCAAAAAGATTTGGTTGAATGTGTTGACTTTCAAATGATTCGATTAGCTTCGTTGAATGGTTTCAACTTTCATTCTATTAAAAAAGCTTAGTTTTAATGTGTTAAGTTTTCATTTGATTCTAAAAGATTTGTTTGAATGTGTTTGTCTTTCATTTGATTTAATTGTCTTCGTTGAATGCATTTGACTTTCATTCGATTCAAAAAGCTTAGTTTAAATGTGTTTGGTTTCATTTTATTCTAAAAGCTTTGTTTAAATGTGTTTGAATTTCATTTGATTCAATTAGAATCGTTGAATGCATTTAACTTTCAT
The DNA here is from genome assembly GCF_948465745.1 of Chenopodium album. Lineage (NCBI taxonomy): Eukaryota > Viridiplantae > Streptophyta > Magnoliopsida > Caryophyllales > Amaranthaceae > Chenopodium > Chenopodium album. The sequence goes on from NC_137838.1 coordinate 46,508,845, forward strand.
TTCATTTAGAAATCTTTGTTTTAATATGCTTGAATTTATTTTTATTCAAAAAGTTTTGTTTGAATGTGTTTGACTTTCATTTGATTCAAAAAGCTTTATTTGAATACGTTTCACTTTCTTTTTATTTAATTAGCATCGTTAAATGCATTTTATTTTCATTCGATTCAAAAAGCTTTGTTTGAATGTGTTTGACTTTCATTTTATTCAAAAATCTTTGTTTGAATGTGTTTGACTTTCCCTTGATTCCAAAAGATTTATATAAATGTGTTTATCTTTCATATGACTCAATGAGCTTTGTTGAATGCTTTTGACTTTTATTCGATTCAAAAAGCTTTGTTTGAATGTGCTTAACTTTTTTTGAATGTGTTTAACTTTCATTTGATTCAAAAAGCTTTGTCTAAATGTGTTTAACTTTCATTTAATTAAAAAAGCTTTGTTTGAATGTGTTTGACTTTCATTTGATTCAATTAGCTTTGTTTAATGCATTTGAACTTCATTTAATTCAAAAAGGTTTATTTGAATGTGTTTGACTTTCATTTGATTCAAAAAGTTTTGTTTGATTATGTTTGACTTTTTTTTTATTCACATCCTTTGTTTGAGTCTTTTTTACTTTCATTTGATTCAAAACACTTTGTTTGAATGTGTTTGACTTTCATTTGATTTAATTAGCTCCGTTGTATGCATTTGATTTTCATTCGATTCTGACATTTTTTTTTAAGTTGTTTGAATTTTTTTTTATTCAAAAGCTTTGTTTAAATCTGTTTGACATCCAATTGATTCAAAAAAATTTGTTTGAATGTGTTGAACTTTCATTTTATTCTTTAAGCTTAGTTTGAATGAGTTTGACTTTTTTTCATTTAATTAGCTCCGTTAAATACATTTGACTTTCATTAAATTCAAAAGGCTTTGTTTGAATGTGTTTCACTTTCGTTTGATTTAAAAGACTTTGTTTGAATGTGTTTGACTTTCATTTCATTTAATTAGCTTCGTTGAAAGTATAGGACCTTCATTCGATTCCAAAACCTTTGTTTGATTGTGTTTTGATTTAAGGAATTTAATACCCCCAAGTGGACCTATAAGAGAGCGACACGTGTCCCTCTAGGAGGCGTCTAAATGGACTCTCCAAATGTGTCACGTGTCACTCAGATATGCCCCCATGGAAATGGGGGCCTTTAAGGCCAAAACTCCAAGGGCGCCGCAAAACGACGCTGCCCTAATCCCTAGGTCAATAAACCCTAGGGTAGGCAAATTTTCCTATGACCCTATAAAAAGGGAGATTCCCTCCAATTATTGGGAAAGTCTTTTGACGGCTTGAACTTTACGTCTTAATCATTAAGGCATTTATTGCTCCCTAAAACAGAGAAAACCTGAGCTTGGAATCCGAGAAAAAACCTTTCTATCCGCAAGTTTTTACTTCGATTCTGTACTAACTTAAACTTTGAAGGCGGACCTCTTACCATTCGAATCTCCTTTTGTTATGCATGTATAAGCGATCTTAACGAATCTAGTCTTTGAGTTGTAACTCTCTCAAGGGACACAAAAAACCTCGAAACATGTGTGACTTTAATTTGATCCATAAAGCTTTGTTTGAATATGTTTGACTTTCATTTGATTCAAAAAGCTTTGTTTGAATGTGTTTCACTTTCATTTGATTCAAAAAGCTTTATTTGAATGTGTTTGACTTTCCATTGATTCTAAAAGATTTGTTTCAATGTGTTTGACTTTCATATGATTCAATTACCTGCGTTGAATGCATATGACTATCATTCGATTTAAAAAGCTTTGTTTGAATTTGTTTGACTTTCATTTGTTTCAAAAATTTTTGTTTGAATGTGTTTGACATTGATTAGATTCAAAAATATTTGTTTGAATGTGTTTGACTTTCATTTGATTCAAAAAGCTTTGTTTGAATGGGTTTGACTTTCCTTTGATTAAAAAAGATTTGTTTGAATGTGTTTTACTTTCATAAGATTCACCTAGCTTCGTTGAATGCTTTTTACTTTCATTCGATTCAAAAATATTTTTTTGAATGTGTTTGACTTTCATTTGATTCAAAAAGCTTTGTTTGAATGTGTTTCACTTTCATTTGATTCAAAAAGCTTTGTTTGAATGTGTTTCACTTTCAATTCATTCAAAAAGCTTTATTTGAATGTGTTTGACTTTCCATTGATTCTAAAAGCTTTGTTTCAATGTGTTTGACTTTCATATGATTCAATTACCTTCGTTGAATGCATTTGACTATCATTCGATTCAAAAAGCTTTGTTTGAATTTGTTTGATTTTCATTTGGTTCAAAAGTTTTTGTTTGAATGTGTTTGACTTTGATTATATTCAAAAATATTTGTTTGAATGTTTTTGACTTTCATTTGATTCAAAAAGCTTTGTTTGAATGGGTTTGACTTTCCTTTGATTAAAAAAGATTTGTTTGAATGTGTTTGACTTTTATAAGATTCAACTAGCTTCGTTGAATGCTTTTTACTTTCATTCGATTCAAAAATATTTTTTTGAATGTGTTTGACTTTCATTTGATTCAAAAAGCTTTGTTTGAATCTGTTTGACTTTCATTCGATTCAAAAAGCTTTATTTCAAAATGTTTTTAACTTTTATTTGATTCAAAAAGCTTTTTTAATGTGTTTGACATTCATTTGATTAAATTAGCTCTGGTGAATGCATTTAACTTTCATTCGATTCACAAAGCTTTGTTTGAATGTGTTTGAATTTAATTGATTCAAAAAACTTTGTTCGAATTTATTGACTTTCATTTGAATAAAAAAGCTTTGTTAATGTGTTTGACTTTCCTTCGATTTAAAAAGATTTGTTTCAATGAGTTTGTTTTTCAATTGATTAAAAACTTTTTGTTTGAATGTGTTTAACTTTCATTTGATTCAAAAAGTTTTGTTTGAAGATGTTTGACTTTCATTTAATTTAAAAAGCTTTGTTTGAATGTGTTTGACATTCCTTTTATTCAATAAGACTTGTTTGGATGTGTTTGACTTTCATATGATGCAATTTTCTTCATTGAATGCTTTAGACTTTCATTAGATTCAAAAAGCTTTGCTTGAATGTGTTTAGCTTTCATTTTATTCTAAAAGCTTTGTTTGAATGTGTTTGACTTTCAATTGATTAAATTAGTTTCGTTGAATGCATTTCACTTTCATTCGATTCAATAAGTTTTGGTTGAATTGGTTTAATTTTACTTACATTTGACTCAAAAATCCTTGTTTAAATGTAGTTGACTTTCACTTGAATAAAAAAGATTTGTTTGAATGTGTTTGACTTTCATATGATTTAATTAGATTCGTTGAATACTTTTGACTTTCATTCGATTCTAAAAGCTCTGTTGGAATGAGTTTGACATTCGTTTGATTTAATTAGCTTCATTAAATGCGTTTGACTTTCATTCGATTCAAAAAGCTTTGTTTGAATGTGTTTGACTTTCTTTTTATTCAAAAAGCTTTGTTTGAATCTTTTTGCTTTTCATTTGATTGAAAATACTTTGTTTAATTGTGTTGGGCTTTCATTTGATTTAATTAGCTCTGTTGAATGCATTTGACTTTCATTCGATTCAAAAAGTATTGTTTAAATGTGTTTGACTTTCATTTGATTCAAAAAGCATTGTTCGAATATGTTTGACTTTCATTTTATTTCAAAAAGCTTTGTTAATGTGATTGACTTTCATTCGATTCAAAATGCTTTGTTTCAATGGGTTTGATTTTCATTTGCATAAAAAAATTTTGTTTGAATGTTTTTTACTTTCATTTGAATCAAAAAGATTTGTTTTAATGTGTTAGACTTTTAAATGATTCAAAAAGCTTTGTTTGAATGTGTTTGACTTTCCATTGACGCAAAAAGATTTGGTTGAATGTGTTGACTTTCATATGATTCGATTAGCTTCGTTGAATGGTTTCAACTTTCATTCTATTAAAAAAGCTTAGTTTAAATGTGTTAATTTTTCATTTGATTCTAAAAGCTTTGTTTGAATGTGTTTCTCTTTCATTTGATTAAATTGTCTTCGTTGAATGCATTTGACTTTCATTCGATTCAAAAAGCTTAGTTTAAATGTGTTTGGTTTCATTTTATTCTAAAAGCTTTGTTTAAATGTGTTTGAATTTCATTTGATTCAATTAGAATCGTTGAATGCATTTAACTTTCATTTCATTTAGAAATCTTTGTTGTAATATGCTTGAATTTATTTTTATTCAAAAAGTTTTGTTTGAAAGTGTTTGACTTTCATTTGATTCAAAAAGCTTTATTTGAATACGTTTTACTTTCTTTTAATTTAATTAGCATCGTTAAATGCATTTTATTTTCATTCAATTCAAAAAGCTTTGTTTGAATTTGTTTGACTTTCATTTTATTCAAAAATCTTTGTTTGAATGTGTTTGACTTTCTCTTGATTCCAAAAGATTTTTATAAATGTGTTTATCTTTCATATGACTCAATGAGCTTTGTTGAATGCTTTTAACTTTTATTCGATTCAAAAAGCTTTGTTTGAATGTGCTTAACTTTTTTTGAATGTGTTTAACTTTCATTTGATTCAAAAAGCTTTATCTAAATGTGTTTAACTTTCAGTTAATTTAAAAAGCTTTGTTTGAATGTGTTTGACTTTCATTTGATTCAATTAGCTTTGTTTAATGCATTTGAACTTCATTTAATTCAAAAAGGTTTGTTTGAATGTGTTTGACTTTCATTTGATTCAAAAAGTTTTGTTTGATTATGTTTGACTTTTTTTTTATTCACATCCTTTGTTTGAGTCTTTTTTACTTTCATTTGATTCAAAACACTTTGTTTGAATGTGTTTGACTTTCACTTTATTTAATTAGCTCCGTTGTATGCATTTGACTTTCATTTGATTCTGACATTTTTTTTAAGTTGTTTGAATTTTTTTTTATTCAAAAGCTTTGTTCAAATCTGTTTGACATCCAATTGATTCAAAAAACTTTGTTTGAATGTGTTGAACTTTCATTTTATTCTTTAAGCTTAGTTTGAATGAGTTTGACTTTTTTTCATTTAATTAGCTCCGTTGAATACATTTGACTTTCATTAAATTCAAAAATCTTTGTTTGAATGTGTTTCACTTTCATTTGATTTAAAGGATTTGTTTGAATGTGTTTGACTTTCATTTCATTTAATTAGCTTCGTTGAAAGTATAGGACCATCATTCGATTCCAAAACCTTTGTTTGATTGTGTTTTGATTTAAGGAATTTAATACCCCCAAGTGGACCAATAAAAGAGCGACACGTGTCCCTCTAGAAGGCGTCTAAATGGACTCTCCAAATGTGTCACGTGTCACTCAGTTATGCCCCCATGGAAATGGGGGCCTTTAAGGCCAAAAATCCAAGGGCGCCGCAAAACGACGCTGCCCTAATCCCTAGGTCAATAAACCCTAGGGTAGGCAAATTTTCCTAGGATCCTATAAATAGGGAGATTCTCTCCAATTATTGGGACAGTCTTTTGACGGCTTGAACTTTACGTCTTAATCATTAAGGCATTTATTGCTCCCTAAAACAGAGAAAACCTGAGCTTGGAATCCGAGAAAAAACCTTTCTATCCGCAAGTTTTTACTCCGATTCTGTACTAACTTAAACTTTGAAGGAGGACCTCTTACCATTCGAATCTCCTTTTTTATGCATGTATAAGCGATCTTAACGAATCTAGTCTTTGAGTTGTAACTCTCCCAAGGGACACAAAAAACCTCGAAACATGTGTGACTTTAATTTGATCCATAAAGCTTTGTTTGAATATGTTTGACTTTCATTTGATTCAAAAAGCTTTGTTTGAATGTGTTTCACTTTCATTTGATTCAAAAAGCTTTATTTGAATGTGTTTGACTTTCCATTGATTCTAAAAGATTTGTTTCAATGTGTTTGACTCTCATATGATTCAATTACCTTCGTTGAATGCATATGACTATCATTCGATTCAAAAAGCTTTGTTTGAATTTGTTTGACTTTCATTTGTTTCAAAAGTTTTTGTTTGAATGTGTTTGACTTTGATTAGATTCAAAAATATTTGTTTGAATGTGTTTGACTTTCATTTGATTCAAAAAGCTTTGTTTGAATGGGTTTAACTTTCCTTTGATTAAAAAAGATTTGTTTGAATGTGTTTGACTTTCATAAGATTCACCTAGCTTCGTTGAATGCTTTTTACTTTCATTCGATTCAAAAATATTTTTTTTAATGTGTTTGACTTTCATTTGATTCAAAAAGCTTTGTTAATGTGATTGACTTTCATTCGATTTAAAACGCTTTGTTTTTGTACTTGTTTTTCATTTGATTAATTTTTTTTTGTTGGAATGTGTTTAACTTTCATTTGATTCTAAAAGCTTTGTTTGAATGTGTTTGACTTTTAACTAATTCAAAAAGCTTTGTTTGAATGTGTTTGACATTCCTTTGATGCAAAAAGATTTGGTTGAATGTGTTTGACTTTCATATGATTCAATTAGCTTTGTTGAACGATTTTGACTTTTATTCTTTTCAAAAAGCTTAGTTGGAATGTGTTTAGTTTTCATTTGATTCTAAAAGCTTTGTTTCAATGTGTTTGTCTTTCATTTGATTCAATTATCTTCGTTGAATGCATTTGACATTCAATTGATATAGAAATCTTTGTTTTAATGTGCTTTAATTTATTTTTTTTTTAATTGAAATAGCTTTTTTTCAATCTATTTGACTTTTATTGATTCAAAAAGTTTTGTTCCAATATGTTTGACTTTCATTTGATTCAAAAAGCTTTGTTAATGTGATAGATTTCTTTCGATTCAAAGCATTTTGTTTCAATTTGTTTGTTTTCATTTGATTAAAAAATTTTGGTTTGAATGTGTTTGACTTTCATTTGTTTCAAAAAACTTTGTTTGAATGAGTTTGACTTTTATTTGACTCAACAAGCTTTGTTTGAATTTGTTTAACATTCCTTTGATTCAAAAAGATTTGTTTGATTGTGTTTGACTTTCATATAATTCAAATACCATCGTTGAATGCTTTTGACTTTCATTTTACTCAAAATGCTTTGTTTGAATGTGTTTTACTTTTGTTTGATTTAATTTGCTTCGTTAAATGCGTTTGAGTTTCATTCGATTGAAAAGGCTTTCTTTTAATGTGTTTGTCCTTTATTTGATTCAAAAGCTTTGTTTGAATGTGTTTGACTTTCATTTGATTTAATTAGTTTCATTGAATGCATTTTACTTTCATTCGATTCAAAATGCTTTGGTTGAATTTGTTTGTCTTTCATTTGATTTAAAAAGCATTGTTTGACTGTGTTTGACTTTCATTTGATTAAAAAAGATTTGTTTGAATTTGTTTGACTTACATATGATTCAATTAGTTTCGTTAAACGCTTTTGACTTTTATTCGATTCAAAAAGCTTTGTTTGAATGGGTTTGACTTTCATTTGGTAAAATTAGCTTTGTACTTTGCATTTGACTATCATTCGGTTTGAAAAGTTTGGTTTGAATATGTTTGATTTTCATTTGATTTTAAAAGCTATGTTTGAATGTGTTTGACTAACCTGTAATTCAAAAATATTTGAGTTTCTTTCGATTCAGATACCAATTTTTTTAATGTGTTTGACTTTCATTTGATTTAAAAAGTTTTGTTTGACTGTATTTGACTTTCATTCTATTCAAAAAGCTTTATTTGAATATGTTTGACTTTCATTTGATTCAAAAAGCATTATTTGAATGTGTTTGACTTTCCTTTGATTCAAAAAGCATTGTTTGAATGTGTTTGACTTTCCTTTGATTCAAAAAGATTTGTTTGAATGTGTCTGACTTTCAAATGATTCAATTAGCTTTGTTGAATGCTTTTGACTTTCATTCGATTCAAAAATCTTAGTTTGAATGTGTTTGACTTTCATTTGATTCAAAAACTTTGTTTGAATATGTTTTACTTTCATTTTATTCAAAAAGCTTTGTTTTAATATGTGTAACTTTCATTTGATTCAAAAATCTTTTATTTGAATGTGTTTGACTTTCATTTGATTTAATTAGCTCCGTTGAATGCATTTGACTTTCATTCGATTTAAAAAGCTTTGTTTAAATGTGTTTGATTTTCAATTGATTCAAAACTTTGTGTTTGAATGTGTTTGACTTTCATTTGATTAAAAAAGCTTTGTTTGAATGTGTTTGACTTTCATTTGATTTAAAAAGCTTTGTTTGAATGTGTTCGACTTTTATTTGATTCAATTAGCTTCGTTGAATGCATTTAACTTTCATTTGATTCAGAAATCTTTTTGTAAATGTGCTTTAATTTTTTTTTATTCAAAAAACTTTGTTTGAATCTGTTTAACTTTGAATTGATTCAAAAAGTTTTGTTTAAATGTGTTTGACTTTATTTGTTTCAAAAAGCTTTGTTTGAATGTGTTTGAATTTCATTTTATTCAAAAAGCTTTGTTTGAATGTGTTAGACTTTCATTTAATTAAAAAAAATTTGTTTAAATATAATTGACTTTCTTATGATTTTTTTTTTTTGGTATGTAAGCAATTATATTAATCACAATAAAAACTATACAAACTGTACAAAATACAGCCTGAAACAGGCACCACAAAACTGCACAAGAGCTAAAAAGCCCACACCACCCCCTGGAAGCCTAGAGAACCCTCAACCACCTACATGCAGGGAGAAGAGGGTAAACCAGGCAACTCTTCTAAGAGCCACACACATCCTGCTACCTTCTAGGAAGGGCACAGGAGGAGCAGAACTCAGGAAACAAAACACAAACAACTCCAAATAAAAACTATCAACACAGAAACAAAACAACAGAAGCTAAACAACAATTACAACACATGTCTAAGCTGAAACAACCATTTACAGTCTTCTGTCTTCCATCTAGCATCAATAAGCTGCTGAGCTCTTCCACTAGCTTCTCTTCTGATTGCCTTTACCAGCACCTCAAGGTGAATAACAGCATGCTGCTAGAACACATGATTCCTAGCTAGCCAAATGTTGTAAATAGCAGCACTGAAAGTGGCAAGATAAAAACTGCTCTGAATCTTTTTTTCCCCAACTTCTCGCAGCACTTCAAGGCCTCACCAATACTATTATGTTGCAACCTAATGCCTAACCAATTGCACACACCAGTCAAACATCTCTTACTGTACTTACAAGCAAAAAACAAATGGGCAACAGTTTCAGTCTCATCACCACAAAGAAGGCACAGATCATCAGGACAGACCCCAAACCTTGCAAGCTTGTCCCTAGTTTTGAGCCTCCCCAGCATTGCCAGCCAAATTATAAAAGAATGTTTGGGAACATTAAACTTGTTCCAAACCCATTTGTTCCAAGGAACCTTATCCATATTTCCCTGCAACCACTTATAACAATCAGCAATTTTGTACTGTTTGCTGAGCCACATATTACTAGTAAACCCTTCTTTTAGCTCCTCCTTGATCTTACACATCAATTTCCACCCCCACCCAGCACTTCTCTTAGGAGTGTAATGCCACCAATCTTGCCCTTTAAGGTAAACTGAATGCACCCATTTTACCCACAAGGATTCAGTATTCTTGGCAATCTTCCAAACATAGCTACCAATAGCTGCCCTGTTCCAAAGCAAACAATTTCTAAATCCCAGACCACCAGCATTTTTAGGTCTGCAAACCCAATCCCAGGCCAGGGGAGGAGCTTTACTCAGAACAACCTTCCCATCCCATAAGAAAGCTCTGCAAAGCTGCACAATTCTGAGCATCACAGTCTTAGGAAGTAACAAACATTGAGCCCAATAAGTGTGCAAGCTCATAAGAAAAGCATTAACCATAACTGCTCTAGCAACATAAGACAAATTCCTACTACTCCAGCATTGAATCTTATTAAGCATTTTGTCTACTATGGCATCATAGTCAGTAACTCTCAGATACTTGTCATTCAAAGGAATTCCAAGATATTTAAATGGCATGTTACCAACCACAATCCCAGAGAGTTGCAAAATGGCATCTCTGGTCTGGACCTGCACATTCCCAAAATACACAGCTGTCTTCTCAGTGTTTACCTGTAGACCAGATCTTATTTCAAAGGAATTTAGAGCTCTAAGCAGAAGTTTAACAGACTCCACATTCCCATGGGAGAAAAGCATCAAATCATCAGCAAATATAAGGTGATTCAAGGCTAAGCTCTTACATCTCTGATGATATTTAAAGGCCTTTTTCTTCCCAATTTTCTTCAACATCCTAGTCAAATACTCCATGACCAGCACAAATAATAAGGGAGACATAGGATCACCTTGTCTAATCCCCTTTTTCCCAGCAAAAGAATCCATGCAGACCCCCATCAATCATCAAAGAAAAGGAAGGAGTGCTGACACACTCCATAATCCAACCAGTAAACTTTATAGGAAACCCCAAAGCCTTAACCATATTTTCTATAAATCTCCAACTTAAAGAATCATAAGCTTTCCTCAAATCCACCTTAACTGTACATCTAGGGGGCATTCTCTTATTACTATAGCTCTAACTTTCTTATGATTTAATTAGCTTCTTTGAACGCTTTTGACTTTCATTCGATTAAAAAAGCTTTGTTTGAATGTGTTTGACTTTCAATTGATTAAAAAAATTTGTTTGAATGTGTTTTAACTTTCATTTGATTAAAAAAGCTTTGTTTGAATGTGTTGGACTTACATTAAATTCAAAAAGCTTTGTTTGAATGTGTATGACTTTCCTTTGATTCAAAAAGATTTGTTTGAGTGTGTTTGACTTTCATATGATTTAATTAGCATCGTTGAATGCTTTTGACTTTAATTTGATTCAAAAAGCTTAGTTTGAATGTGTTTGACTTTCATTTTATTTAATTAGCTTCGTTGAATGCATTTGACTTTCATTCAATTCAAAAAGCTTTTTTGAATGTGTTTGTCCTTTATTTGATTCAATTGGTTTTGTTGAATGCATTTCACTTTTATTCGATTCAAAATGCTTTAATTGAAGTAGTATAATTTGACTTTCATTTGATTCAAAAATCTTTGTTTTAATGTGTTAAACTTTCATTAAATTCAAAAAGCTTTATTTGAATGTGTTTGACTTTTTTTTTTTATTGAAAAAGCTTTTTTTTTTTTTTTTTGGAAAATAAAAGAAATTTTATTACCAAAAGGAAAAGTTACAACTTACAAAAGCTAAGTTATAACAAACACCAAACCCCACAAGACCTAAAATAGGCCAACCAACACCAAACAGTTCAAGCTCAATCTCCTGCCACCTTCTAGGAAGGGTTCAGGAGAGAGAGACAAGAACACCCTGAGCACAAGCTTCCAGCCACCTTCTAGGAAGGGTTATGGAGACAAGGCCCAGGAACTCAAAGACAGGCACAGAGCAACAATAATAAACACCACCCCTGCAAACTGCAAAAAACAAACCTCCACCTAGACTTAGTTCAAAAACAACAAGACTAGACAAAAGAGGGTAATACATCATCTCAGGGAAAGTAATAAGACAAAGCACTAGATTTCAAGATTAGCAACACTGGTGTTGAGTCACTTAAGGTTTTGAGTGATGACAAACAGCTGACTAGCTGGTTCTTGTTGGTTTTATATCATATCAACTGACATTTAGAACAGGAACAGCTATCCCAAGTACTTGAGGCAATATGAAGTCCTTTTGAATCAAAGCATTCAAGAAATATGTATCAGAATGTTCTATCAAGGAAGGCCGTCAAGACTTGAAGATTATGAAGTCTCTCAGATTAGGATAGTTGATCTTTGTAGTCTTTATAATGTTAAGTGTGCATGGATGTTTGTACGTGAGCTATCTGTATCCCTTACTTAGAATATTTAGTGTTGTAGAGATCAGGAAAAGTTGACCTGATCTCTAGGACACTAACAGGTTAGGAAACAGCTGCTTCGTAGCTTGTTTCATGAACCTGGACATTAGTTCAGTAAATATTTTCTGGAATATATATTTCCTATCCTTAGAGAATATTTACTAAACTAATTGATTCAGTTTATGCAGAGTTGGAGATGAATTATTTCGCATATAACTTAGAATATATTATTCTACCCATTTATGGAAAGTAGAATAATATCTTAGAATATCTCTTATTTACAAAATAAAAGATATTCTATTTACCTAAGTTATGATCTGAAAAGATCACGAAAGAATTCATCTCCCAACCTTATAAAAGCATAAACTCGATCAGAATTTCGAGTGAGCTTTTCTGAAAAACTTCTCTATCTTTGAAAGCTCGAAATACACTCTAAGGGAAATAGTTAGTTCATCTCTTACAAACTAATTATGCACACAGTAAGAATTGTTTTGTAATTATCTCTTGTAAGCTTTGAGTGGAAGCATTTAGAGGGAAACAAAGGGTTTGTATTGAATCACTAAGAGGTTAGTGATTGGGTAGCATTTACGAGTGTGAGTGCAAGTGCTTGTGAGTTCAAGTGCGAAGTGACACCTAGAGTTAGGTGTGGGGATCACGAGTGTGATCATTTGTAATTGCTTTTGTTTTTCAGAGTTGATTAATAAAAGTAATTAGGGTAGTGGAGGACGTAGGCTCAGAGTTGAGCTGAACCTCGTTAAATCTTTGTGTTGATTATTTATTGAATTTTCTGTTTCCGCTGCAGGACCAGTTCATCACCTGGTCCCCCTACATAAATAGAGAAGAAAATCCAATAATTCTTAACACTGCCCTGTACTCAATTCAACCCCCCCCCCCTTCTTGAGTACCAGCTGCACTTTCAATTGGTATCAGAGCCTCGGCTTCTTGTAAGGGTTACACCTAGAGAAGTAGATCATGAGTACTCAGGAAATGAATGCTATGGGATATGACAACAAGACACCAAAGTTCAATGGGAAGAACTATGCATGGTGGAAGAACAGAATCAAGAACATCATCATTGGCATTGATTATGAATGCTGGTTGGTTGTTAAGAATGGTCCCTTGACCATTGAGAAGTCTGATCCAGAAGGGAAGCTAGTCCCAAAGACTGAAGATGAATACATCTCCACTGATTACAAAAAGCTGGAGAAAAATGCTAAGGCTATGTCGATACTGCAACAGGCCATTGCTGAGAATGAGACAAACAGGATCTCAGCATGCACCACTGCCAAGGAGATCTGGGATACCCTTGAACTTGCCTTTGAGGGTACCAGTGAGGTAAAGAGGTCTAAAATTGATTTACTTATGTCAAAATATGAATCTTTTAATATGTTTAAGGATGAAGATATTAATACTTGTTTTGGTAGATTCATGACTATTGTAAATGATTTAAAATCTCTTGGTAAAAGCTTTACTGATGAAGATCTTGTTAGAAAGATTTTGAGAAGTTTGACAGGTGAATGGACTCCCAAGGTTACAGCCATTTATGAAGCAAAGGATCTTTCAATTCTTTCAGTTGAACAGTTGATAGGTTCCCTCATGACCCATGAAATGCTGGTTGGATCTAAGTCAGAGAAGGTACCAGCAAAAGGAATTGCTCTAAAGGGAACAGTCGAAGATGAGGATGATGAGATAGGAATGATGGCTAGAAGGTTTGAAAGAAGTTTCAGAAACCAGAAGGGAAAATTCATCAAGGGTAAGTTTAATAATGCATCAAATAAAAAATCTAACAACTTCTCTGCAACAGGATGCTTTAAGTGTGGTGAGAAGGGACACCTCGTGAAGAATTGTCCTCAATGGAAGGACAACCAGTCCAAGGAAGCAGACAAGATGGCCTACAAAAAGGTCATGGTTGCTGCTGTCTGGGGAGATACAGACAGTGATGAAGAGGGAGATGATTCAAGTCAGTCAGATGTATGTATGACAGCAATACTGAATCAAAGTTCAGAAGAAGGTACCAGGAACAGCAGAGGAACCAGCTCAGATGTCCACTGCCTCATGGCAAAGAAGCACCCCTTGGATCAACATCAGGTAAACATTGATCAGATCAAAAAGGATATGCTCTTTTATGATAGAGAAAACTTGATGGAATGTGCTAGTAGTGCTTTAGATCAATGTTTAGAACTTGGAATTGCTTATCATGATTTTAAGAGAAAGTTTAAAGAAAAGTCTAAAGAATATGATATTGCTAATTCAAGTTGTGATTTGTTGGAAAGTGTCTGTGCTAACTTGAAGCAGGAAGTGGCTGAACTAGAGATTGCTTTAGATCAAAGCAAACTTGAAATTCAGAGAATAAAATCTGATATGGGTTTGTGTGATGACAGTGATGATGAATGTGAGAAACAGTTTACAAGTTGTGTCATTAACGTGCTTGATTATAGTGATGATGACTTGTACGACTTTGATAGTATAAAATCTAGGGCAAGTGCTCTAAATAGGTCTAAACTGTTAGAAGGATTCAACTTGTTAGTTGATGATGTAGAGAAACTATATAAAGCATATGTCCTAGTTAAGGACAGCAAAAGTACTGGTTCTGAAACTGTTTCTAGTAATATGCATGATGAATGTGAAGCTAAAATTTGTAGCTTGCAGGTTGAGTTAGCCCAGCTTAGAAAGACTAATTCATGTGATTCTGTAGTTTTGCATGATTCAAGTATTTCAAAATTGCAAGCTGAGCTTGAAAGAGCTAAGCTTGACTTTGAGATAGTTGTTGACCAGAATTTATCCCTGCATGAGAAAATGAACTTAAAGGACAAAGAGTTCATAGAATTTAAGAAGAGAATGGATAAAGTCCTCCAATCCCAGAACTCATTGAACCAGTTAACCTTAACTGCTGGAAACAGTGGTAGAAGGGGACTTGGTTATACTGGGAAGGGGAACAGGAGGAACTGGTCTCCCAGAGATACTACATGGTTACAGGAGTATAAGAAAGGTAAGTATGTCTTAGCAAAAGACATGCATGTGTGCTATCATTGTGGCAAGAATGGCCATAAGAAATATGAGTGTAAAGACAGGAAAAGTAGATTGGATAAAAATGAGAAAAATGTTAAACATATTTGGGTTAGAAAAGACTTGCTTGAATCTGTTGTTGGAAAGGGACCCAAAAAGATTTGGGTTCCTAAAGCTAACGTTTGAATTTTTCCTGTGCAGGCTGAAGTGAGAGACAATACCTACTGGTATTTGGACAGTGGCTGCTCAAGACACATGTCAGGGGATAGGAAACAGTTTCTCTCACTTACAGCTCATGAAGGGGGAAAGGTGACTTTTGGTGATAACAGCAAAGGTACCATTCTTGGAATTGGTAAGGTTGGTAAGTCACTTTCCCATGCTATTAGTGATGTATATTATGTTGATGGTTTACAACATAATCTCTTGAGTATTTCACAATTATGTGATAAAGGTAATAAAGTTGAGTTCAAAGACAACCTTTGTCACATAGTGAATTTGCAAACAAATGAACTTGTCTGCCAGGGATTCAGACATGAAAACGTTTACATTACTTATTTAAACCAAATCCCTGAGAACAAGTCCATCTGTTTGAGTGTTGTTTCTGATAGGGACCAGTGGCTTTGGCATAAAAGGATGGGACATGTCAGCTTTAGACTTCTTAACAAACTCAGGTCTCAAGAATTGGTGATAGGCCTGCCTAACATCAAGTTTGAAGCAGATAGAGTTTGTGAAGAATGTGCTAAAGGGAAACAAGTCAAATCCTTTTTTAAGCCAAAGAAAACTATCAGTACCAGCAGACCTCTAGAACTTATTCATATTGATTTATGTGGACCCATGAGAGTCCAAAGTAGAAATGGTTCTAGATATGTGTGTGTCATTGTTGATGATTATTCCAGATACACATGGACTCTATTTCTGTCTTCTAAAGATGAAACTTTTGATGAGTTTATTGTATTAGTAAAGCAGGTTCAGAACAAGATCAATCATCAACTGGCTGCCATAAGATCTGATCATGGATCAGAGTTTGATAACTCTAGCTTCATAGAGTTCTGCAGGGAACATGGAGTTTCTCACAATTTCTCTGCCCCAAGAACTCCTCAACAAAATGGAGTAGTTGAGAGGAAGAACAGGACTTTGGAAGAAATGGCAAGAACAATGCTCATTGAGAGTTGTCTCCCCAAGTCTTTTTGGGCAGAAGCTGTAAATACAGCTTGTCACATGTTAAATAGGTTGATGTTAAGGCCTCAAATGAAGAAGACTCCATACGAACTTCTTAGAGGAAGGAAACCAAACATAGCATACTTCAGAACCTTTGGTTGTAAGTGTTATGTGCATAATAATGGTAAGAACAGCTTGGATAAATTTGATCCAAGAAGTGATGAAGCTGTTTTCCTTGGTTATTCTTCTCACAGTAAGGCATATAAAGTATTCAATAAGAAAACTTTGTGTGTTGAAGAAAGTGTTCATGTAGTCTTTGATGAATTTAATATGTGTTGTGAGAATGTGCAGGTTGATGACTTAGATGAGATAGGACTTTTGTATTTTACAGGAGAATCAACTGATGTTTCCTTAGAAAAACCAGGTTCACATACTGGTTCACCAGATGCTGCTGGTGAAGGACTTGGTCACAATAAAGGAGATCCTCAACAAGTAGATACTCATGAGGATGGAGATGAAGGTCCCCAAGTAAATGGAGAAAGCAACACCTCAGGGGGAACAGAAAACTTTCAGGACAAGTTTTCCACCCAGGTAAGAGAGGTAGGGGGAACATCTCAGCATACTGGTCCATCTGTGCAAAACCAATTTGATGGCACAAATGAACCAGGGATGCATGATGGTTCTGATGGATTAAATGAGAATGCACCTAGATCTAGCATTTTTAAATATAAATCTTCTCATCCTACTGAACAAATTCTGAGTGATATCAGTAAAGGCATTCAGACTAGGAGAGCAGTTTATGAAAACTTTTGTGCATTTTTCTCATTTTTATCCAATATAGAACCAACTGACTACAAGATGGCTTTAAAAGATCCTGATTGGGTTTTGGCTATGCAAGATGAATTAAATCAATTTGAAAGAAATAAAGTGTGGCATCTTGAGCCAAGACCTGAGAACAGGTCAGTCATAGGTACCAGGTGGGTCTTCTGAAACAAATTGGATGATCTGGGTACTATAGTCAGAAACAAAGTTAGACTGGTCGTGCAAGGTTATAATCAGCAAGAAGGCATTGATTATGATGAAACCTTTGCACCAGTAGCTAGACTTGAGGCAATAAGGATCTTGATTGCCTTTGCTGCTCATAAGAACATTAAGCTCTTTCAAATGGATGTTAAGACAGCATTTCTTAATGGTTATTTGAAAGAAGAAGTATATGTTGAGCAGCCCCCTGGCTTTGCTGATAGAGCTTGGTATGAAAGGCTGTCCAACTTTCTGATGGAACATGACTATAGAAGGGGAACGGTTGATAAGACCCTCTTTATCAAAACCAGGAATTTTGATTTGATTGTAGTACAGATATATGTATATGATATAATATTTGGTGCTACTAATCAAATTTTGTGTAGTGAGTTTGCAGATCTGATGCAAAGTGAATTTGAGATGAGCATGATGGGAGAACTAGGATTCTTCCTAGGATTGCAGATCAAGCAAACAGTTGATGGGATCATGATACATCAACAGAAGTATCTAAAGGAACTAATCAAGAAGTATGGATTGCAAGACAGTAAATCATATGCAACTCCAATACCTACAAATGCAAAGCTAGACAGTGATGATAAAGGAGAGAGTGTGGAAGCTACACTGTTTAGAGGTATGATTGGTTCTCTTCTCTACTTGACAGCTAGTAGGCCAGATATAGTGTTTTCTGTGGGATTGTGTGCACGTTTTCAAAGCAATCCCAAAGAATCTCACCTAAAGGCTGTCAAGAGAATACTTAGATACTTAGTAGGAACAGATGATCTGTACTTGTGGTACCCCAAAGGTGGTTCAATTGAACTATTAGGATACACAGATGCAGATTATGCTGGATTCCTAGTAGACAGAAAGAGCACATCTGGTATGGCACATTTCTTAGGTCCCTGCTTGATTTCATGGGGATCAAAGAAACAAAATTATGTTGCTTTATCCACAGCAGAATCTGAATACATAGCTGCTGCAGCTTGCTGCTCCCAGCTGTTGTGGATAAGAAACCAGTTGAAAGATTTTGGTATTTTCTATGAAAATGTACCTATTTTATGTGATAATACAAGTGCTATTAACATTTCTAAGAATCCTCTGCAGCATTCCAGGACAAAGCATATTGAGATAAGACATCATTTCCTAAGAGATAATGTTGAGAAAGGTCTTGTAGAGCTGAGTTTTTGCAACAGTGAAGAACAAATTGCAGATATCTTCACTAAGCCATTGGGTAAAGAGTCTTTCTACAAGTTTAGAGTCATGTTAGGTCTGACTAGGTCAAACTAAGAGACCTCTCTCAGCTGTTTTCCCCAATGATTGGCTAATTAAGTATTCTTTAAATGTGTGTGTGCATCATACCTTTGCAATCTGTCTATTATCTCAATGTTAATTGCTTATCTCTATGTGAGCAATATTGCAGCTCATCACTTTCAGGATTGAAGGCCATATTGAACAGATAAGCAACTGTTTCAGTAACCCTACCAGCAGAGGAAACAGCAGCAAATACAAACGGATTAATTTTGAAATTAATTTCAAATTAAACCGTGAGAAAATATTTTTTATATTCTTATTTGATTTTAAAATCTTTTAAATATGGCAGTTATTTTCCTCCAACGGCAATTTGTTCTGACAGTTGCAATTATGGGCAGTTGTTCATTTATGGAAGTTATTTCCAAATTAAAACAACTTCCAAATATCTTCTGATCCTCTGATTTTATTTCTGATTGTCTCTATAATTCCTCTTGCTATATATTTGCTTCCCTTTCCTTGCTCCGTGATTATTCATCATTCATCAAAAATTCTCAACTTCTCTCTCTACAAGATCAATTCTTCGAAGCTTAGACAAGCAACAATGGTGAGAAAGGCTGGAACTGGAAGGAAAGGAGGAAGGAAAGGAGGTTCCAAAGCAAGTTTGGCTAGTTCCCCCTCGTCAAAATCTCAAGAAACAATCAAGGATGTTCTTATGAACGTCTCTGAGCAGACTCCTTCACAAGGAACACCAGAAATCAACCCCTCTGAAACTGAACCCATCAAGGTCGTTCCCTTGAGACAAACTCCTTCAAACGAGAATGTCTTGAAGGAAAAACCTGCTTCACCATCAAAGACTAAAACTTTAACCCCTTCTCCACAAAAATCCAAATCCAAAAAGGCCCCAAAAGAGAAATCCATCGAAACCCTCACTCAAATAACTGAAACCGTTTCTTCAAACCCCAAATCACCTTCTGAGGGGGAACCTGTTAAAAAGATAGCCAAGAAACTTGAAAAACAGTTAGAGGAACTGGCTGATGAAGGATTGGATGAGGAGAAGGAGGACAAGAAGATGGAGGAGGATCTAGATGTAGTGGTGACCAAGGTGGTTGCTGGTACCACTACTGATTCTGTAAGGAAAAGGCAGACTAGGGCTGCTTCAAAGGTCATTAAGGGCTCAGAAGAGAAGGAGACTACACCATCTGAGCCTAAGAGAGGAGAGAAAAGGAAAGCAACATCATCTGTTTCCCGTATCTCCAAGGCTGCTAAAGGTAAACAACCTGTTAACCCCAGTACTGGTGCAACTTCTTTAAGTTCTAGGACTGTGTTATCTGGTTGTGGTGTTGAGAATGAATATTTTGATATTCCTGCTTTGAGTCAAGTTAAGGAACTTCTTGAGTTCCAAGGATGGATGTCTCTGTTTAATGATTTAAATGATGCTTTTGTTGGTCCTGTTCGTCAGTTCTTTGTTAATCTGAAGCAAAACATTGATATGTCTGTGGCATCAACTGTTTCTGGTAGTATTGTCCATGTTTCTGAGTCTGTTTTATCTGAGTTGCTGGGTATACCTAGAGATGGTTTTGGTAGATATAGCAGTGATGGGTGGCCCCTAATGGGAGGAGTAACACCTGAGGAGGTTACTCAGTTTTTGTTTGGAAAGAAGGAAGAAGATGGTTCCCCTAGTGACTTTAGGGAGGCAATTATGTTGGTTCTGCACTCCATGTGTTTGAAGGTCTTTCTGCCCAAGGGTCAAGGCAGAGGTACTGTTAGGATCATGGACATGGTCCTGATCTATCTGATCCTGAAAAAGGTTAAGGTTAATCTGCCAGCTCTAATGATGGAGCACATGTTGTACTGCCATGCTTCATCCCACAACTCCCTGCCTTATGGTTCCTTTATCTGCAAAATCATCAAGGAGCAGAATCCCAAGTTTTCTTTTTCTGGTGAGGTGGTGAGTCTTCAGTTGTTCTCCAAGAAAATACTCACTCAAAAGAAGATTGACTACTCTGGAAAGAGGCTGACTTTTGTAGGTCAAGAAAGTAGCCCAAGGGATGCAGGGAACCAGGAGGAAATCACTCCTGAGGATGTGGCAATGCTTCTTGCCAAGTTGGAAAGGCAGGATGAGAGGATCATAAAGTTGGCTACCAGTCTAGTGCAGGCTGAAGAAGAAAGGAAGCTTGATAAGCTTATGAACAACAGGAAATTCCTCACTATTTGCAGGGTGATTGATCACCTGTTGCCCCCAGAGTCTGGGATGAAGTTTGACTCTACACACTGTAGGATCATTGAGACGGATGATGAGGAATCCTCCAGTGAGAGGGGTCTTGATGCTGAAAAAGGAGAGGGTTCTGAAGAAGAGGAAAATGAATCTGATGAGGAAGAAGAAGAAGAGACAGAGGAAAAGGAGAAGAAGGAAGAAGAAAAGACAGCTGAGGAAGGTTCTGACTTCGAGGAGGAGATCAACCCAGAGGATGAAGAAGAGGATGAAGATGATGATGAATGATCACTTCAGTCTCCCCCTCCCCTTCCATTAACTGCCATAATATTTGCTGTTCCCCCACACTGCTAGACTGTTTTTCATGCAGTGTGGTTTCTATTATGTTTCTGACCTTCTGGTGTGTAATCCTGAACAGTTTTAAGCTTTTTCTGTTTTATGTGATTGAATAACCTGTTTGTGCTAACCTGCAGCATTGAGATTGATCAGTGGTTGAAACTACTGATTTTTGGCTTCCTTGCGATATTTTGGTGTGCAATTCTATTTTTTGAATGCTTTTTAATGATGCCAAAAGGGGGAAAAGCAGGTTGAAGTTTCTGAAAAGGCCTTGTTAGACAATTAGATTGAGTCTTTTATTTCCTTGAGTCAGTTAATCACAAAAACAAGTTAAAATAGAGGGAACAGTTAGATTAACTAACTGTTTCAGTGTCTTTTTCCAAAAATCCAAAAACAAGTTGTTTCTTTTAAATAAAGATGGCTATCCTGGTCAGTCATCAGTGTCATAAGTCTTTTACACAAGATATCCCTTGTGTAGAAAGTCTAGTAGAAAGTCTTGTCTTCTTAAGTGTAGATTAGAACTTTCTTTACTTTGCTGTTTCTCACTAACGTGCAGGTGCAGGAAACTTCAAAGTGTTTGTCATCATCAAAAAGGGGGAATTTGTTGAGTCACTTAAGGTTTTGAGTGATGACAAACAGCTGACTAGCTGGTTCTTGTTGGTTTTATATCATATCAACTGACATTTTGAACAGGAACAGCTATCCCAAGTACTTGAGGCAATATGAAGTCCTTTTGAATCAAAGCATTCAAGAAATATGTATCAGAATGTTCTATCAAGGAAGGCCGTCAAGACTTGAAGATTATGAAGTCTCTCAGATTAGGATAGTTGATCTTTGTAGTCTTTATAATGTTAAGTGTGCATGGATGTTTGTACGTGAGCTATCTGTATCCCTTACTTAGAATATTTAGTGTTGTAGAGATCAGGAAAAGTTGACCTGATCTCTAGGACACTAACAGGTTAGGAAACAGCTGCTTCATAGCTTGTTTCATGAACCTGGACATTAGTTCAGTAAATATTTTCTGGAATATATATTTCCTATCCTTAGAGAATATTTACTAAACTAATTGATTCAGTTTATGCAGAGTTGGAGATGAATTATTTCGCATATAACTTAGAATATATTATTCTACCCATTTATGGAAAGTAGAATAATATCTTAGAATATCTCTTATTTACAAAATAAAAGATATTCTATTTACCTAAGTTATGATCTGAAAAGATCACGAAAGAATTCATCTCCCAACCTTATAAAAGCATAAACTCGATCAGAATTTCGAGTGAGCTTTTCTGAAAAACTTCTCTATCTTTGAAAGCTCGAAATACACTCTAAGGGAAATAGTTAGTTCATCTCTTACAAACTAATTATGCACACAGTAAGAATTGTTTTGTAATTATCTCTTGTAAGCTTTGAGTGGAAGCATTTAGAGGGAAACAAAGGGTTTGTATTGAATCACTAAGAGGTTAGTGATTGGGTAGCATTTACGAGTGTGAGTGCAAGTGCTTGTGAGTTCAAGTGCGAAGTGACACCTAGAGTTAGGTGTGGGGATCACGAGTGTGATCATTTGTAATTGCTTTTGTTTTTCAGAGTTGATTAATAAAAGTAATTAGGGTAGTGGAGGACGTAGGCTCAGAGTTGAGCTGAACCTCGTTAAATCTTTGTGTTGATTATTTATTGAATTTTCTGTTTCCGCTGCAGGACCAGTTCATCACCTGGTCCCCCTACATAAATAGAGAAGAAAATCCAATAATTCTTAACACTGCCCTGTACTCAATTAAACCCCCCCCCTTCTTGAGTACCAGCTGCACTTTCAACTGGCTTGCCACAACTGCAACCAGCAAAAGCACCTAAAACCAGCAAAACCAGTAAGAGACAAAAAAACAGCAACAGAAAACACACAGCAACAGAACAGTGCAGCAACACACAGCAGAACAGTGCAGCAACACAACAGCAATAGTGTAGGCCAGGAACTCCAGCAACCCCAGCAACTGCTGAAACAGCAGCCAACACCACCACCAGCAGCAGCAGCAGCAGAACAGAACAGCAGAGTAACAGAGCAGACAGCAAGCAGAGCAACCAGCAACAGCAACAGCAGCAGAGCAGCAGCAGTACAACAGCCCTCTGCAGAACTAGCTGCTGACCAGCAGTAGAGCAGACAGATAAGCAGAAACCATCAACAAATAAAGGGCCACAAGAGAAACAAAAACAAGCCAGCAACAGCAATAACCCCAAAAACCAGAAACCAGAACTCAGAATTTAGGAATCAAAATCATCAAGAACCAGCAACAGCATCAAAAGACCGGAAAAGCAGAAGCAGTTCCTAAGCAATCAAGTATTTGCTTCCCGCTAGGATTCTACATACTGAATGAAAGATAATATTCCTAACTAGAGCATCAACAGATTTGCAACAACCAGTAAACAAGACTGCATTCCTCTGAATCCAAATACAATAAACCGTTCCAGTGAAGGCTACATGGATCACTTTTTTTTTCAATCTGGAACTTCTACAGATTTTCTTCAGCCAATAAATCTCATTACTAAACTGCTGAACAGGCTTGGAAACATGTAAGATACTCAACACCTTGTTCCAAATCTGTCTAGAGTATTCACAATCAAAGAATAAGTGTTGGACACTTTCATTACTACTTAGGCACAAGAAACACCTTGGATCACAAGAAATGTGCCGTTGGAGCAACCTATCCTTAGTGACAAGCCTATTCCACAAAGTTAGCCACAAGATAAAAACACTTTTAGGAGTTGCTAAGTTATGACAAATAACTCTCTTCCAAGAGACCTTAGGGACTTGAGGTCTAATAGCAGCATAAAGCTTCTTGATTTTCACTTTGCTGCCCTGAATGAAATCATCCCATCCCCCTTGATCATTCACAACATCTCTACAACTCAAAATCTTCTTCAAAAACAAAGATCATTTAGCAGGGGTAGGGGTGGTCCAACAATATTTATGCTTGAAAAAATAGATATGGACCCACTTAACCCAAAGGTTATCAGCCTTGTGAGCAATATCCCAAAGTAACTTAGTGACAACTGCTTTATTCCATTCAGGAAGAGAAAGCAAGTTCCAGCCACCACAAACTTTAGGGAGACAGACATTATTCCAAGCAACTAATGATTTTTTAGCAGAGGCAGAGGATCCAGTCCAAAGAAAGCACCTGAATCTAGCCTCAATCTCTTTCAAAATTTTCTTTGGCAAGATAAAAATTTGAGCTTAATATGTCTGAATACCAAACAACACACTCTTCACCAATTGAAGCCTCCCAGTATAATACAAGTGTTTAGCCATCCACCCTTGGATTCTAGCAGTCACCTTCTCCACCAAAGGCCTACACTGAGCAATAGTAAGCTTCTTGGAAGAGAGAGGGACCCCATGATACCTAAAAGGGATAGTACCTTGGGAAACACCAAGAAGCTCCCTCAGCTCTGTTTGAACATCAAAAGAAACTCCTCCAAAATAGACTTCACTTTTGTTAAGATTAGTAGAAAGCCTAGAGGCACCCGAGAATTTCAAGAAGGCTTGGTAGAGGAGCTTAATAGGAACACTATCAGCTCTAGAAAACATTAATAAATCATCAGCAAACATCATGTGAGTTAGGTTTAAGTTTTCACATCTAGGATGGAAGTTAAAATCAGGAGTTAACCTAAGCTCATCAAGGCATCTGGAGAGGTATTCCATACCAATAGCAAAAAGAAAGGGAGACATAGGGTCACCTTGTCTTAAACCTTTCTTAGCTTCAAAGGGAGGGGCAGGAAAACCATTAACAAGAATAGAATAAGAGACAGAAGTAAGACAAGTCCAAATCCAGCTAACAAATCTCTAAGGAAAACCAAGCTCCTGCATAACAATGATCAAGAATCCCTACTCAACTGAATCATAGGCTTTCTTCAAATCCACCTTAACCATGCATCTAGGAGAGATAAATTTGTGATCATAGCCTTTGATCAATTCAGTTGCAAGAAGGATATTGTCACCAATGTGCTTGCCTGGAATGAAACCTGCTTGAGCATCATCTATCACCTCACCAATGATAGCAGCAAGTCTAGCATTTATGACCTTAGAGATGAGCTTATAAACCACAGTGAAACATGTTATAGGTCTAAAATCCTTAACATGGGAAGCATTAGGGATTTTAGGAACAAGAATGATAGTTGTGCAATTCCATTGCTTAGGCAAGGTCCCTTTAGTAAAGAAATCAATAACACTAGCATAAATATCATCTTTCACAATATGCCAAGCTCTCTTAAAGAAGAAGGAGTTAAAACCATCAATACCAGGAGCTTTAGTGTTATCAATTCCCTTAAGGGCAGCATCAATTTCAGCATGAGAAATAGGCCTAATGAGATAACTCTGAGCAACAGAGCTAAGTTGTTTACCCCTACTCATAGTAACAAGGTCAACAACAGGGAGCCAAGGAGCCTGAGTCCTTAAAAGAGACTTATAGAAGGAGATAATTTCATGAGAAATAGCATCCGGATCCTTGAGCAACACCTGATTAGAGTCAAAGATGGAGTCAATTCTATTCCTTGCTTGTCTATTCTTCATCACAGAGAAGAAATAATGAGAATTGCCATCTCCAAGCTTAATCCAATTGATCCTAGATTTTTGTTTGAATATGCTTTCCTGAATATCATTCCAGTGCTTGACAACCTCAATAGCATCAGATTCTTTAGCATATAAATCCAAATCATAAGGGTCTGAGCCATTAAGTTCTGAATCCCAGAAAGCTTAGCATTAGCTTGATCAATCTTTTCCTCAATGTTTCCAAACTGCATGCTATTAAGAGACTTGATACTAGACTTCACATAATTGAATTAAGTTTCTGCCAAACAGAACTACCATAACTCCAAGCCTGAGAAACAGTATCAAGGAAATCAGGGTGATCAACAATACAGTTTAGAAACCTGAAAGGTCTACCTTTCCCAGCAGGGGCAGAACAAACATCCAACAGAACTAGACTATGATCAGATAAAGAGGGGGGAAGATAGACAGTCTCAACATGCCCATGAGAGGCCAGCCAAGCTTTGTTACCAAAGACTCTATCAATCCTAGAGAGAGTTCTAGGACCAGTGTGAGCCTTATTTGACCAAGAGTAGAAGGCTCCTTTGCTTTTGATCTCAGTGAGGTCCAGATCATCAACCAGACTCTAAAAATCTCTAGTCTCATAATCAGTAAAATCATTACCATGAAGCCTATCTGAAGTATGAAGAACAGAGTTATAGTCACCAGCACAAAGCCAAGGAGAATGCTGAATAGAGATGCTTCTAATTCCTTCCCACAAAGGAAGCCTATCTTGAATGTAGTGAAGCCCATAGACAACAGTGAGATGAATTTGAGTAGAGAGGTCCTTAGAAGAGACACTACCATGAATGAACTGTTCATGAACCTTCAAGACATTAACGGTTACTCTATCTACATTCCAACCAACCTAGATCCTCCCTTTAGGAGAATGATCATAATTGCACAACCAAAGCCAAGAAGAGCCAAACTTCCTCTGATAAGTGAGAACATTTTTCAATTTGATTTTTGTTTCAAGCAAACCAACAACATCAACTGAATGGGAATGAAGCAACCTCTTTACCGAGGCAACTTTGCCAGGGTCATTCAGACCCCTGCCATTCCAAATAGAGTAAATCATGACACCAAAGGGGGATTAACCTCACCCCCGCTTGGAATTATAGTGAAGCCACCTGTACCATCCATTTCATTTGCAAATAAAGCAACAAAAGCATTAGAGGCAGATGCAGGCTGATGAACTCTTGTTTGTTGGCTTTTTGTCTTCCTTCCAACTATTCTCCACCCTTCATCTGAATTTTGAGAAGTATGAACCTGTGGAGTAATGACAGATTGTCCATGAACAGAAGCACCAACATCAACAGCAGGAGCAGGAGCTTGGCTAGGCTTAGGAACCCAGGCCTGCTTTTTCTTAGGAGCAACAGGAGCTGGCTGCTTAAGAACCTGCTTAGGCTTAGCAACAACAGGTTTAATAGAGCAATCATGACCAACCTTGTTTCCCACTCAAACACTACCTTGAGCTCCAATAATTCCTTTGAAGGACTTTCCACCAAGACAGATTTAGGCATAGGCTTTGTAACCTCAATTTAAATTAGGACCCTAGCTAGCAAAAGACACTATAAGTTGTCTAGTAGTACACTCATCAGCACAAATTGGCACTCCAAGCAAACTATCAATGCGGCTAAGAGTGTCAGATCCCCAACAATTAAGTGGGAGATTATGAAACTTAACCCAGAGAGGAACAGTTCTAAGAATTTCTACATTAAAGTCAAATTTAGGACACCAAGGCTTCACTATTGTTGGTTTTCCAAGGAACATATGAGGACCAGAACAGAGTATAGTATCTTTATCATCACTAGAACAAAGATTAATGATAAAGTACCCATCATCATGCCAATAAACATCTGATTTTGCATATCACTCCATTGTTGAGCAAAAAATCGAAGAACAGTAGCAATAGTAGGGTAAAAGCCAACCACATAGAAAACTAAAGCATTAGCCCATTTTTGATTACCTGCTTCATGCTCGGCTTTCTGTAGTTCAGCAATTTGCTTCCCTTCCTAGATTTTCGGAGCAACAAAAGACAAAGAAGCTCCTTTGGCAGCCAAATTCCCAGTGAAAGGAGCAGCCCGATCCTCACTGTGCTTGTGCGAATTCAGCTCCAGAGAAGGTGAAGGAGCAGCCCGATCCTCACTATGCTTGTGCGTATTCTGCTCCAGAGAAGGTGAGGGATGGAGAGGAGGAATTATTGGCTCAAATCGTTGCTCAGATCCACCAGCAACCAATGGAACAGTAAACCTAGAAACCCTAGGTACTGTTCCATTGGAATGTCTCGATTCTGGCCTAGCAGTAGCTTCAGCAAACAGAGCAATGGTCTCAGCATCGCTTCCGGGAATAGCTCAACAATCTGGGTGCACTAACGCCAGCGCCGGAGTAACCAATTCATCCACCTCTTGAATCGGACTAGGAAAAAACGATGTACCTGAGTTTCTCAAATTCTGCAAAATCGTGTCAAAAGCTTCATGAGCATTCTTCTGTTCCGCTACTTGAGGTGTAGAAGTATTTTGCTTCTTCTTCTTAGCCATTGAAATCCAAAATTGATGAAGAAAACCAATCAAAGATGAAGAACCATGGAGAAAAGAGAGAAGAGAGAAAGTCAACGAAAGTCAAACCTCAATATTTATTTATTTAAAAAGCTTTGCCTGAATCTGTTTGACTTTAATTTGATTCAAAAAGCTTTGTTTGAATGTGTTTAACTTTTTTTTGATTCTAAATGCTTTGTTTCAATGTGTTTGACTTTCATTTTATTTAATTAGCTCCGTTGAATGCATTTGACTTTCATCTAATTCAAAAGGTTTTGTTTAAATGTGATTGACTTTCATTAGATTCTAAAAGTTGTGTTTGAATGTGTTTGACTTTCAATTGCTTCAAAAACTTTGTTTGAATGTGTTTCACTTTAATTTGATTCAAAAAGCTTTGTTTGAATGTGTGTGACTTTTATTTGATTCAATTAGCTTCGTTGAATGCATTTGACTTTCATTCGAATTTAAAATCTTTGTTTGAATATGTTTTTACTTTAATTTGGTTCAAAAAGCTTTGTTTGAATGTATTTTACTTTCCATTGATTCAAAAATATTTGATCGAATGTGTTTAACTTTTATTTGATTCAAAAAGCTTTGTTTGAATGTGTTTGACTTTCATTTGATTCAATTATCTTTGTTTGAATGTGTTTAACTTTCATTTGATTTAATAAGATTTATATGAATGTGTTTGAGTTTCATTTGAATCAATTAGCTTTGTTTGAATGTGTTTGACTCTAATTTGATTCAATTAGCTTTGTTGAATACATTTGACTTTTATTCTTTTCAAAAGGCTTTGTTTGAATGTGCAAAGCTTTATTTTAATATCCATAAATTTCATTTGATTTAATAACCTTTGTTTAAATGTGTTTGACTTTCCTTTAATTTAATTAGCTTTGTTGAATGCATTTGACTTTCGTTTGATACAAAAATCTTTGTTCGAATGTGTTTAACTTTCATGTGATTCAAAAACCTTTGTTTGAATGTGTTTGACTTTCATATGATTCAATTAGCTTAGTTGAATAATTTTGACTTTCATCGACTCAAAAAGCTTTCTTGAATGTGTTTGAAATTCATCTGATTAAAAAATCTTTGTTTCAATATGTTTGACTTTCATTTGATTCAATTAGCTTTGTTGAATGTGTTTGACTTTAATTCGATTCAAAAAGCTTTGTTTTAATGTATTTAACTTTCATTTGATACAAAAAGCTTTGATTGAATGTGTTTGAGTTTCATTTGATTCAATTAGCTTTGTTTGAATGTGTTTGACTTTCATTTGATTCAAAAGGATTTATTTGAATGTTTTTAACTTTCATTTGATTCAATTAGCTTTGTATGAATGTGTTTTACTGTCATTTGATTCATTTAACTTTGTAATATGCATTTGACATTCATTGGATTCAAAAATCTTTGTTTGGATGTGCAAAGCTTTGTTTGAATGTGTTTAACTTTCATTAGATTCACAAAGCTTTGTTTGAATGTGTTTGACTTTCATTTGATTGAATTAGCTTCGTTGAATGCATTTGACTTTCATTCGATTCGAAAAGCTTTTTTTTTAATGTCTTTAACTTTAATTTGATTTCAAAAGCTTTGTTTAAATGTGTTTGACTTTTATTCGATTCAAAAGGCTTTGTTTGAATTTGTTTGATTTTCATTTGATTTAATTTTCTTTGTTAAATGCATTTGATTTTCATACGATTCAAAAAGCTTTGTTTGAATGTGTTTAACTTTCATTTGATTCAAAAAGCTATTATTGAATGTGTTTGAATTTCATTTGATTCAATTAGCTTTGTTTGAATTTGTTGGACTTTCATTTGAATCAAAAATATTTGTTTAAATGTGTTTATCTTTCATATGATTCAATTAGCTTCATTGAATGTTTTTGTCTTTCATTCGAATCAAAAAGCTTTATTTGAATGTGTTTCACTATAATTAGATTGAAAAATTTTGTTTGAATGATTTTTTAACATCATTTGATTAAAAAAAGCATTGATTGAATGTGTTTAACTTTTGTTTGATTAAATGCTTTGTTTTAATGTGTTTGACTTTCCTTTGATTCAAAAAAATTTGTTTGAACGTGTTTGACATTCATATGATTCAATTAGACTCATTGAATGCTTTTGACTTTCATTCTATTCTAAAAGCTTTGTTTGAATGTGTTTGAAATTTGTTTAATTCAAAAAGCATTGTTTAAATGTGTTTGAAATTCATTTGATTAAAAAAGATTTATTAGAACGTGTTTGACTTTCATTTGATTAAAAAATCTTTGTTTAAATGTGTTTGACTTTCATTTATTCAAAAAGCTTTGTTTGAATATGTTTGACTTTCATTTTATTCAAAAAGCTTTGTTTTAATATGTTTAACTTTCATTTGGTTCTAAAAGCTTTTTTTAAATGTGTTTGACTTTCATTTGATTTAATTAGCTCCGTTGAATGCATTTGACTTTCATTGGATTCAAAAAGTTTTGTTTAAATGTGTTTGACTTTCAATTAATTCAAAAAGCTTTGTTAATGTGTTTTAATTTTTTTTTTTTTTTTTTTTATGGTAAATAGAGATTCTATTACCAAAGAATAAGGTTACAACTTACAGAAAAAGCTATGGTGTAAAACCCTATACACCAAAGACCAAATAGTCCAACCAAACACCAAAAACAGATTCCAGTCCAAGCCTAGCCACCTTCTAGGAAGGGTTCTAGGAAGGACTAGAACCAACTACTGGACACGGGAACTTAGGCACCTTCTAGGAAGGATACTAAGAACAAGGACCAAGACAACAAACCTAAGCAGAATACAATAAATATCTATCAATGCTATTACATCTGCAAGCAACTAGAAAAGTTATCTCCCTAATTAATTCATAAGTTGATTTACAACATTACATTAAACCATTTCTCTGAAGCCACACATTATATACAGTTTCAGAAAAAACACATCACAACAAGTCTGCTCGTGGCATCAGTTTTCCTGTAATATTTTGCAATCCATTCCACCTCATCAGCAAAGCTAAGAACAAGCCTTGTGGACCCCAAAATTTTTATCATTGAAGACCAAATCACCTTTCAGTAGCTGCAATCAAAGAACAAATGGTTCAAATTTTCATTAGCATCAACATAAAAAAAAGCAACAAGGATCACAAGGGATCTGCGAGACTAATAGTCTGTCTTTAGTGACCAATTTGTCCAAAATAGCAAGCCAAGTGACAAAAATACTCTTTGGAGAAGCTTGATTATTGCAAGTAATTCACTTCCAGAGAACTTTAGGTCCCTGAGGCTAAATGATACTATGCAGTTTCTTAATCTCCATCTTGCCATTGACAGTAACATTATCCCATCCATGGATGCCATTCAGAATATCTCTAGAAGCAGGGATCTTTTTTAAATCCAGGAAGCCTTGGTAGGAACAAGAGCAGTCCAAAAAGTCTTGCCTACAAAATAGTAAATGTGAACCCATTTAACCTAAAGGTTATCAGATTTGCTAGCAAGGTCCTAGAGCACCTTAGTGATAGCTGCTTTATTCCAATCTTCCAAGGAAGTCAAGTTCCAACAACCATAAGACTTAGGAAGGCACAAAAATTGCCAGGCAACAAGAGCTTTCTTTGTAGGGTTCCCTTTCCCAGTACATAAAAAAATCTGAATCTAGATTCCATTTCCTTAATGATTTTCTTTGGAAAAATGAAAATCTTAGCCTAAAAAGCTTAAACACCAAAGATAACACTTTTAACTAACTGTGACCTGCCAGGATAGGGCAAATGCTTAGTAGCCCAAGTATCAATTTTCCTGTAACCCTTTCAATCAAGGGTCTGCACTCAGAAATAGTGAGCTTCTTAGAGGAAAGGGGAATACCTAAGTACCTAAAAGGAAGAGTACCATTAGCCATTCCAAGAACCTACTGAAGCTCATATATTTCATGATCCAAGATACCCCCCAAAGTAGGCATCACTTTTATCCAAGTTTGCAGACAAACCAGAAGCTTTAGAAAAGTTCTGAAAAGCCTTAAAGAGAAGCTTAACAGAACCCAAGTCAGCCATAGAGAAAAGCAGAAGATCATCTACAAACATTAAATGAGTAATTCCAAGTCTCTCACACTTAAGATGAAAGTTAAAGTCTAGATCCTTAGTCATATTCTGCAAACATCTTGACAAATACTCCATGCACAAAGCAAAGAGAAAAGGGGACATGGGATCACCTTATCTTAAACCTTTCTTTGCTTGAAAAGGAGCATAAGGATAACCATTGATCATAAGTGAGTAAGAAACAGAAGTTATACAACCCATAATCCAGGTTATGACATTGTTAGGAAACCCCAATTCACCAAGCATAGTCTCAAGGAAACCCCATTCAACTGAGTCATAGGCTTTCCAAAGATTAATTTTCAACATACATCTAGGGGTAACAAATTTGTGAGAATAGCCTTTGATCAACGCTGTAGCAAGCAAAATGTTATTCCCAATGTGCTTACAAGGAATAAACCAAGCCTGAGCATCATTAACAACTGAACCCACTACCCTTGCCAATCTAGCAGTTATGACCTTAGAGATCAACTTGTAAACTAGGGTGCAACAAGCAATAGGCCAATATTCCTTAACATAAGAAGTATTCTGAACCTTTGGAACCAAAGTAAGAGTAGTACAACCCCAAGATTTCTCTAGAACACCAGTGTCAAAGAAATTTAGAATAGATTTATAAACATCATATTTCACATAATTCCAGGATTGTTTAAAGAATACAGCATTGAACTCATCTGTGCCAGGAGCCTTGTCATCCCCAATATTAGCAAAAGCTTGATCAATTCCAGCATGAGAGATAGGAGCAGAGAAAATATCAATGTCATTAGAGGAAAGTTGCTTCCCAGCCCTAACAATAGCAACATGAACAACTGGCAAAGTACTAGCAGCAGAACCTAAGAGATTTTGATTAAAGCTAATAATTTCAGCTCGAACTAAATCTAGATCCTTCAGCAGAACATCATCACTATTATAAATGGAGTCAATTGTATTCCTATTCTGCCTTTGTTTAAGGACAAAAAAGAAATAATGAGTGTTAGAATCTGTAAGCTTGATCCAATCAACTCTTGACTTTTGCCTTAGGATACCCTCATAAGTATCCATCCAATATTTTACTTTCTCCATCCCAGCAGCCTCTTGATTATGAAGAGAAACATTAGTAAAGTCCTTAGCCAACTGAGTTTGAACCTTAGCAAGATGAGATCTAGCAGCTTCTAGTCTGTCTGTAATCTTAGTAAAATGGTTAGTGTTCAGATCTTTAAGACAAGTTTTGACATATTTCAATTTCTTCTAAACCTATAACTGTAGGCGTCGTTTGAAGTGCGCCTACGTTAAAAGCATGTGTGAATATGCTTGGCACTCATAGGAAGTGGGAATTGACATATACGATTAGGGACAAATAAAGTAGGGAGCCGCCAACAAGTTTTTAAGGAACTTATAAACCGTTCACGGATCATAAAAAGGCAACCACGATAAGGGACAACGATAGGCAACAACGATTGACCCGTGAAGGTTACACCCCATTCATAATCCATGAGATTACTAACTCCATATGGTTCGAAACCACAAAAGGAGGATCGGGGATGATGGTACGAAGTGAGTCATGGAGTCACATTCGCCCGTATTGGCCTCTACTCGATTCTTATAGTGAAAGGCATTCCTGTGATCTCAAAGGCATACAAACAATAATTCAATTCGCTCCAAACTATTATTTAACTAAATTGGTTCAAAATTAATGCACACATTATTCTAAAATATTGGTGATCACTTGAATTAATAACAAGATTAAAAGGGATCCTAAACCGATTGTCCAAATTATCTTATTAGGCGTGATTTTCAATTACATATTCCCTTTAAACATGCAATGTGGTGATCATAATAAAAATAATAATAGAATCAACATTAATACCAATTTAATCATAATCCCAACAACATAAAATTATTAGAAAAATAATAATAATAATAAAAGAGCATGATCCTTACTTTGAATCTGTTTGCTTGCAACTACAAAATAATAAATGAGTTAGTAATTTCAAGGAAATAATAGAACAATAATTAAATTAAATTAAATTAAATAAGGTTGATTTTTGGGCCAAACCCTCAAACGATTCTACCTTTCACGCCTTGGCTTAAGGACTGAACCTCGAGTAAAATATGGACTCCTTTGAGTGCTTGAAGAAGGAATTTTTGATGTGAAAAGGGTAGGCTAGTGTTTAGGTTAATAGCATAGAAGAGAGAAAAATAATAATAATCGAATTCTGGTTGCCCCGTACATAAGAAATGAGGGGGTATTTATAGGGAAATGTGCTGAGGGAGCATACAGAACCCTAAAATGATAAAAACCCTAAAAAAGTATCCCGTGACACGGTCAGACTGTACCGTGACACGGTTAGACAGTACCGTCAGACGGTACATATTCCCGTGACACGGTACAGTTTTGGAGTGACACGGGAAATTTTCAGAAAACGGAACGGAAAACGCGTTAAGGGTTTACGCGGAAAGGACACGGAACTTCCCGTGTCACGGCAGACCTCCCGTGTCACGGGAAGTCCCCCCGTCAGAAGGGAAGGGTTCCCGTGACACGGTCAGGCTGTACCGTGACACGGTCAGTTCCAGTCCATTTTTCCGTCTAAATTCATTTTTAACCCTAATTTCTTTCGGCTTTTTAAGTGCCGATTGATAATTTCGGGCTTTTTCCTGACTTTTATTATTCAGGCTAAAATAAGAAAATAATGAAATAAAAATAAATAAAATATTTGGGCCAAAAATAAATAATAAAATAATAAAATAAAAAGGTTTGGGCTTAAAATTAATTAACAAGCTTGGGCTAAAATTAAAACTATGCTTTTACCAAATACCAAGACTAATCCATGGACCTTTCAAAATTAAGAATTTAATAAAATACGATTTTTTAAGCACTCTCGGGATTAAATACTAAACCCGACCAACAGTGGCGGTGAAAGGTTATTTATCATCGGGTTTGGTTTTGGGGAGACATTTTTAGGTGTCTACAGAAGCCCCCACTTTGACTGAGTTTGTAGAAACGTCAGTTTCGAAAACGATAGTCAAAGTAGTCGATAGGGACGGAGAATGATTAAAGACGTTCTGCGATCCTAAATCATTCTGTATACGCCGATACCTGCAGAAAAGTGTTAGTTCCACAGATAAAAGAGTAATGGGATAGAATACGTATCTGGCACCAGTGTGTCGGTGACAAACGAATATGGCAGCTTCCTAAGCTTGAAGGAATCTACCGAGTGACATTGGTTGAAACGCTTTCCATGCTTGAGGAAAGCCGACTGAAGAGTTTGGTAGTTTTCTAAGCCTGAAGAAAGCTACCGGATAATACCTTCCATGCCTGAGGAAAGTCGACGAACGAATTTGGTGTCATTCTATGCTTGAAGAATTCCACCGATAATGCGTTCCATACTTGAGGAAAGCCGACAAAGGAATTTTGTGGTTTTCTATACTTGAAGAAAAATCCAATGATGATGCTTTCCATGCCTGAGGAAAGCCGACTGGGCGGTTTTCTATACTTGAAGAAAAATCCACCGATAACGCTTTCCAAGCCTGAGGAAAGCCGACTTGGCGGTTTTCTATACTTGAAGAAAAATCCACCGATAACGCTTTCCAAGCCTGAGGAAAGCCGACTTGGCTGAAAATTGATAAGTGTATGGTGGTTCGATTATCCCCGAACGTGGGCCGCAGATGATTCACAACTTTAAGCCGATTATCCGACCATATTAAATGCTTAAAATGCCGAAAAAATAGGCTTTGACGCTTGCCAGGGGTAAAATGGTAATTTTAGTCCCCCTTAAATATCAGTTGGGATTTTCCGCGTAACTGTAGCGAAAAATAATCGCCCAATAAACTCGGAAAATCAGTCAAACTAGTCAAAAAGCCAAAAATATTCCCTGACCAAGCACAGCTTTGTCGTGCCACGTCAGCAAGTTCCCGTGACACGGTTAGGGATTCCTGTCAGACGGGACTAGTATCCCGTGTCACGGGACTCCTATTTTTTTCTTTTTTTTTTGATTTTTTTTTTCTTTTCGCTGTTTGAATCAGTCAAAGCAACGGTTACTTCTCCTTTGTCCTTTTCTATCTTTAAATTCGCATACCCTACTTTCATACTTCACCATTTCACATCTCCTCTTCATTTCTCCATTTTTGCTCCTTACTTACCAAAAATTGCCGCGCCACGCTTGAGGTTAACCGCCGGCCATCGAAGCCCAGCGTGACACGGTAACGGCGACCGTGACACGGTTAGTCTACAGATCTGATTTTTTCTTTTTTTTTTTTTTCGTTTTGCTGCGGTTTGTTGCTGCTGTTCTGCGCTGCTGCTGTCTGCCGTTGCTGTTTCTTTTTCCTTCCCGGAGCTGCCGCCCAAATCGTCGGAGCTCTGTCGGCCTTGAAGGTCGCCGTGACACGGGACTGCTTCTCCGTGTCACGGTTAGTGCTGACCGTGTCGCGGCAGTCGCACTGGTGGCCGAAATTTTTTTTCAAGTTTTGGAGCCCGAATTTCACCAATTTTGCTATAATTTCTTGATCTTCTCCTCATTTTCGACCCTCTACAAACATTCATGTAAGTTTCCTTTGACTTTTGCTTTGAATTTGTTTCACATAAACAATTTCATGACAAACCCTAAAAATCAATTTGGGGTTTTTTATTTTGAAGCTTTATGTTGAAATTCTTGCCATGATTCTACTTGTATATGTATACTTGTGTGTTTGTGAGAAATTTGAGACAAAAATTGCATGATTTGATGGAGAATTGAGCAAATCACCATTTTTGGGTGCTACTTTGTGAAATAATGTTCATGTTTTGAAATGGTGAAAAATTGGTGGTGAATCTTGTGCTGATTCATATTTTGCACATGTACTATATTGTCAAGGAGAACATAGTATCATGCGGCTAGGAGAACTGTAGTATTAGTTTGTCATGGAGAAACTAAATACCATAATTTTGCCAATTTTTAGCCTTGAGGTAAAAATTTAGCATATAATTCAATAAACAACTAAATAACTTAGGAAATGATGCCATGTATTTAGATTTTATTTTGCAATTTAAAATGTTAAGGAAATGATGCTAAACACTTAGATTTTAATAAAATTTAGCATATAATTCAATAAACAACTAAATAACTTAGGAAATGATGCCAAGTATTTAGATTTTATTTTGCAATTTAAAATGTTTAGGAAATGATGCTAAACACTTAGATTTTAATAAAATTTAGCATATAATTCAATAAACAACTAAATAACTCAGGAACTGATGCTAAGTATTTAGACTTTTATTATAAATATGCAACTTAAAAATGTTTAGGAAATGATGCTAAACATTTAGATTTTTATAATAGCATGCCTAGACGACGAGATTGCGACCTTTCTACCCGCGGCCGGCGTCGGGCTTTTCGGGAGGACACTCCCATTGTCCCTGAGGGCGTGGACGACGACGTCTTGGAGTCCGAGCCTTGGACTTCTACGAGTAGGGGTAGGTGGGTTCCACCTCCGTGGACCCCAGACCAGCTGGTTTTCTGCCGTGAAAACCACGTCTCTCACCGCGCACTCTCCGGCATAGTCGATGGCACACTTCGCCAGCATGGTTCCGGGGCCGGTGATTTGATCCCTCAGCTTGACCAGGTTATTACGAGGGATCCTGCTACGAGCGCCCTATGGGAGTCGTCTGGCTTGGTCGATTTTACGCGGCGGTTGTAGGATTTCGCAGCCCCCGGGGTTGCGGCGCGACGGTCGTTCGCGCATTATTGGAGTATTTCTGGGATACTACCAACATGTTTCACTTTGCTTGGGGGGAGATGACGGTGACCCCCTAGACTTCAGCATGATCAGCGGGCTGCGCTTTACTGATCAGGCAGTAGGCCAGATGTCTGATCTATCTTGGACATCGGCTGAGGTAGCTGATTTGTTGGGTCCGGTTGTTCAGCACATCAGGACCCGACCGGTGACTCGAGGTGGTCCTAGGAGTGGACGATCGGAGTCGGCTTCAGTTCTTGCTCGCGGTTTCGATATGGAGGATACGACGGCCGAGCAGCAGGTGCGGATCTTCATTTTGATCCTGATTTCTATGACCCTCTCTCCCGACAGATCCCTCTGCTACCTCCCCTCTTTGGCCAGGATCCCCGAGATAGGATCCTACAGCTGGGCCAGTCTAGGGTACGCGGATCTTCTTCTATCTCTACGTCATGGCTGCCGTCAGCTGAATGACGAGTCCCCTATCTTCGTTTACGGCCTGTGGAGAGTCGTAGAGGTGATGACTTTTTCCCTTCTTGTTTCATTTCAGCTTGTTCGACTCGTGTGCTGAATATTGTTTTTGTTGCAGCTATGGTTCTACGAGTACTTCCCAGGCTTGGCTCCTCGCCGGCGTCGGGGAGTGGTCCATGACTTCCCCGTCGGGGCCAGCTGGCGTGACCGAGGAGAGTCACGGGTGGAGTCTGTTCCGGCGCTTCGTGGGCTACTACGCTGAGGCACCTCTTCCGTTGGCGTAAGGATTATCTTTGTTGCGTTTTTTCCTTCTGATGTTGTTTCTATTGTTTCACGCCTAACTTTTTATGGTTTCCAGGTTCCCATCGATGTCCAGTACCGTCCTTGGGCCGGGATGATTGTTCTACCCGAGGCCCTACGTCTTTCAGGAGCTCGTTCACATGGAGAACGACTATGCGCGGAAATTGCTTCCCTCTCTGGCTCTTCCACCCCGTCTTCCCGAGGTATGATTTCTTTCGAGAATCTTCTTTGCTAGTCTCTGTTTTAAATAGTCGAATAATTTGATTATTCGATCATATTTTCAGACGACCATCCACCCTGTGGGGAGGATTCAGATTCCTCCTCAGTCTGTCCGCTACCCTGGGCCGATCGGTATCACGGAGGACCATATTGCTGACGCGCCGGAGGGTTATAGACAGGCGCAGGAGTCAGTGCCCGAGGTTTTTGAGCCGGTGAGTTTTCTTCGACGTATTATCCACTCTTTTAATGCTGCTTATTACTGATTTTTCTTTGTTTTATCCTCAGCCTAACCGCCCGGAGGTGATAGGAATCATGAAGCTGGTGGACGCGCTGAAGTATTGCATCATCAAGCTTCGGCGTGGTGCGAGTTGTCGGAGCTCTAGCGACGTTCTTGAGGTATCACTTTTTTTTTTTTTATTTCTGCCATTTGTTTTATTTTGCATCATTGACACCTTTTGATTTTGTGTTTTTCAGGAGCGACGGAGGTCCCGCTCGCGTTCGAGGCCCAGAGGCTCGGACGAGGAGGAGCTTGGTTGTAGTAGACGATCTCCTGAGGCTCACCGGCGTTCTCAGCGAGAGCCTCAGACTACTCAGCCATTCCAGGAGGCTCGGTGGAAGCAGGGTCAGTTTTCTCAGCGTCCGTCATTTTCAACGCCTCCAGTTCCCGAGTTTGGGTCTCCTTTGGATCCTGGTTCATTCTCGGCCCCATTATCCGGGATTCCTCCACCGCTGTCGGGCTTGTTCTCGGTTCCGATGTATGGGACGATGCCTTCGCCGACGATTCCAGTATCTTTGGGCCAGTCTACTCCGTTCTCCGGCTGGACGGGTCCTGCTTTGAGCTTGGCTACTACTAGGCCTACGGGGACTAGTAGGGACGCTACTCCCCGTACTCGGATGGTCGAGGGACTCTTCGGTTCGCCGTTACCATACACACAGGGTGGACCACATGCACATGGTCAAGATGAGACTGATTCTGATTCTAGAGATTTTTGACCGAGGGTTTTTGTACATACTGTGATGACACTTGACACATTATTTACAGTTTATATATCTATTATTGTGTGTGTTAGTGTGTGTTTGAGACTCTTTGTGTGTGATTGTGTATTTATTAACGACACGACGAAAAAAAAAACATAAGTGGAGTAATGGAGGGTACCGACCTTCCCTAAAAGAAAAGAAATAATAAAAAAAAAGAACACTCAAAATAAAATTACTTTCCCCAAAAGAAAAGAAAAGAAAAGAAAAGAAATAAAATGATGAATAAATAAATATAAAAAAAATCTACCCCAAAACAAAAAACAAAAGAAATAAAATCTTAAAATAAAATAAAGATAAAAATAAAAAAAAAAGTGAGAATTTTATTAGAAATAAAAATTTAAGAAAAGACTGAAAAATAAACGTTAAAGATAAAAAATATAAAAAATCCGGATAGATACGGAAAAGATGAAAAAAAGAAAACGCGTAAAGTGCCATGACACGGCACTGTTCACCGTGTCATGGCAAAACCTGCCGTGTCACGGCAAAGGTTTCCGTGACACGGTGGAATTTCCCGTGTCACGGGACGCGTATTATTCAGCGGTTTGTTTTACGCGTGTGAAAAGATAAATTCTGGGCAGTTTCGAGCGCTTTTTCTATAAAATAAGACTAGATCATTCATGATATGTATAATTACGAAACACAGAATAATTTAGAATTTCATATTTCAATAATCATGTCTCAGAATTTTGATAATACATTACGCGACTGGTCTTATTCTTTGACCAATGCTGAAAAATGAGAGTTAGAATTATTTCATGTCAGGGGTTTGCTAGCCCTGCGACACGTGGCCATTGAACATGATTTTCTAAGGGCAGCATTAGATTATTGGAGTCAAGAAACGCACTGTTTCAAATTTGATTATGATGAAATCTGTCCTCTGCCGGAGGAATTTGGTGCAATCTTTGGATTTCCTGCTAGAAATCTTATTGCCATGCCTACCTTACGTGAATATTATTACCAAGACTTTGAACGCCATCTAAATCTAACAGATCCATATTTAAATAGAATTGTTTGTGGTAATGAAGTAGACTTAGAAAAACTTGCTAACTTATATTTTAATCGCCCTATCTCTGAGTCTTATCATGTATATCGTAGAAGGGCATATATTTTTTGCATGTTTAGCAAGCTACTATTTGCAAACGGTAGGGTAGGACATGCTTGTCTAGCGTCTGTACTTGAGCATGTAGAATCCGGAAGATCACCTATGCCAACGTGCCTTGGAGAAACTTTTCGTGGCCTTGACGAGGCAAAAACTTACCGGAAAGCCATCAGGAAGGGCTCTCTGGTACTATTACAGGTAAAAATACGCTTCGAATAGCCCCCGTAACACAAAACAGTCGCCGTGTCACGGTTGGGGTCTGCCGTGACACGGTTAAAACTGTCGTGTCACGGGAATCTGCAGTTTTTTTTTTTTTTTTTTAATTTAATTTTGACTAATTTGCTTTTTTTTTTTTTTTTTTTTTTTTTTTGCAGATTTGGTTGATGGAGCGTTTGGAATTATTTGAAGCCCCCGACGATATTGAAAAATATGGCCCCAACGACTTAGTCCGTAGGAAGAAGAATTACTCTGCGAATATGTCGTATGAAGATTGGAAAAATTTCTTTGCAAAGAGGGAATTTTCCATTCGTTGGGTGGTGCCTTGGTGGAGGCTTACTAGGATGGTTGGCACGAATGAAACTCCATATTGTCGCGTTCCTAGTACCTCCAAATTGACCTTTTACTGTCCCTCTCGACTGACGCGGCAGTATGGACTTGAACAAGTAATTCCACGCTATAACGATAGTCCTCGTGAAGTATCGTTGCATGAAAGTAACGTTCACAAGTACGAGGCTTATTGGATTGGAAGACCTTTGTGGACCGTTTCTGCAAGTGACCAAGCACCTCCTCCTTTATCTAGTGCATACAAGGCATGGTGGAACCCTAGAAGTAGGAGGGAACGATTTGGATCACGCAAGTTTGATGTGAAGAGTCGTCTTGGAGATAAGAAAGCTCCTCTTAAAGATCGTCTAGGTCCGAGAACACAAGGAATTGAGTTTAAGACTCCTAAGATGCCAAGAAAAAAGACCTATGTGAAAGGAAAGGGTAAAGAAAAGATGGTGTATAGGGAGAAACAACCGAAAAAGTTCAAGAAAGGTGAAAGGGGTGAAAGTTCGACTAGGGGTGTGACGGTTCGGGCTACAAAAGACACACTAATGGTGAAGGCCGACCTAATTGAGCAAGAAAAGGATGTTCCTAAAGAGAAGAGGGATTAGATCAATAGTGCTTTGCATTTTATAATTTATAATTTTTATTTAAAATAAGGCATTTGATGCCAATATTTGTAGTCGCATTTATTTTAATAATAGTATATTTATTTCAGCCTTAAAAATAAAAATTACAATGACATTTATCTATTATTTATTTATCCGAGTCAAGGAGTCGGACACAATGGGAGAACGGAAATAAAAACTCGAACAATGAATCCGCAACGAATGCGCCAATAAATAAAACGGGAAACTAAAAATCTGTCGTGTCACGGTGAAAGGGTCCCGTGACACGGTTCAAGTTCCCGCGTCACGGCAAATTTTTTTTTGTTTTTTTTTTTTTTTTTTTTGACAAACAGGGATGACGTGGCACGGAACAATTCTCCCGTCAGACGGGAACAAATCCCGTGTCACGGGAGGCACCCTGTCCTTTTTGCCGTTCAGAGGTTGCCGTGACACGGGAATTTCTCCCGTCAGACAGGAAGAAATCCCGTGTCGCGGCATTTTTCCCCTTTTTTTTTCTTTTTTTTTATTATTATTTTGCCGTGACGCAATGCTGAACCGACGCGCATATTAGATCAACAGAGGGAGGATTTTTTATTTTAAAGTGGTCGGGCCCCCTTGAGGGGTTGCCTACGTATCCTAAAAAGGAATCAGGCCAGACGTAGCTCTATTGGGTCATGAACCCATGCGACTAGGCGTAGAATTTTTTGAATTGATCCAAGTTGGTTAAATTTTGGAAGTCGTTACCGTCCATGTCTACCAATTGTACCGCTCCGCCAGACAGGATGGCTTTAACAATGTACGGGCCTGACCAGTTCGGTCTGAATTTTCCTCTTGGATCTAACACATTTTTACGAAGTGCCTTAAGCACTAGGTCACCCTCTTTGATATTCCTGGTCTTGACTTTTTTATTAAAATGTCGTGCCATACGCTGTTGGTAGGTTTGGACATGATGCAAAGCTGCCAAGCGTTTTTCATCAAGCAAGACTAGTTCGTCGTATCTTGCTCTAATCCAGTCGACTTCATCTAGTTGGCTTTCCAATGCGATTCGGAGAGAAGGTATCTCGAGCTCGATTGGTTGTACAGCTTCGAAGCCATAGACTAAAGAGAAAGGGGTAGCCCCTGTCGATGTACGAACAGAGGTTCGATAACCCCAAAGGGCGAAATATAGCTTACTTGGCCAATCCTTATAATTTTCCGTCATCTTTTCGATGATGGTCTTCACATTTTTGTTGGTTGATTCGACTGCTCCGTTCGTTTGTGGTCTATAAGGTGATGATCGGTGATGTTTGATATGATATTTCTGCAACAATTCCGCGCATTCGGCTTGGAAATGTGTTCCATTGTCACTGATCATCTCATGTGGTACCCCATAGCGGCATATAAAGTATACATGTAGAGAAGTGAAGGTGGAACATGCTGTAAGTTTGCATAGATTTGACACTTCATACATTTCTTGAAGTACTCGTGACAATGTCTCTCCATAGTAGTCCAATAGTAACCTTGTCGTTGGATCTTTTGGACTAGCATCTTTGCATTCATGTGAGTTCCGCATATACCAGCATGAAGATTTTCCATGGTTTTATGTGCTTCTTTCTTGGCTATACATAAGAGATTCCTTCCCGTTGCGGTTCTCTTGTGGAGTTCTCCCCTGATGAGCACATACTGTGAAGCGAGGAGCCTCAAAGCACGGCGTGCCCTTTTATCAGTATTAGGAGGATATTCTGTTCTTGTCACATAATTAAGGATGTCTGTGTACCATGGCTCTTCATCTTCTTCCTGTGGTTCTTGTTAATCATCAAGTGCATGAACATAAGCTGGTTCATATCTTCTCTCTATGGTCAGTGGCATTCTGATCGTGTTAGCTGGAATTCGCACCATTGATGCTAACTTAGCTAGTGCATCGGCGAACTGGTTTTCTTCTCTTGGCAAATACGTATATTCCACTTCATCTAGTTGCTCCGTGAGAGTTTCCAGATGAGCTTGATACGTAGCGAGACTTTCACTCCTCACTTTCCATCTCTTAGAGATTTGGTTAATGATTAGTG
The DNA here is from genome assembly GCF_948465745.1 of Chenopodium album. NCBI lineage: Eukaryota > Viridiplantae > Streptophyta > Magnoliopsida > Caryophyllales > Amaranthaceae > Chenopodium > Chenopodium album. Next base: position 46,552,743 of record NC_137838.1, read on the forward strand.
AAGAGTCACCGTAGATTCTGAGTTTCTTGATTCCCAAGGCGACAGCTTTTTCTAATCCCAAAATGCATGCTTCATATTCTACGGCATTGTTGGTGACATCAAAGTCGAGCTTCATGGAAATTGGGATGTGTTCTTCATTGGGCGATACGAGCAAGACTCCCACACCACATCCTTTTTGGTTTGAAGCTCCATCGAAATAGAGCGTCCAACTATCGTCTTCGGTCATGAGTAAATATTCGTCAGGGAAATCGTACTCATCTTCTTCTTTTTCAGCTTCTTTTAGCGGAAAGTCTGCTAAGAAGTCAGAAACTGCAGAACCTTTGATGGCCTTTTGTGGCACAAATTTCAATTCAAATTGAGCTAGATTGACTATCCACCTTGATAATCTGTCGTTGAGTGTTTCTTTCTCGAACAGGTATTTGAGAGGATCCATCTTAGACACGACATGCACTGTATGAGTGAGCATGTAATGTCTTAGTTTCTGTGCGGCCCATACAAGTGCGAGACACAAATTCTTGAGTGGCGTGTATCGCGTCTCATATCCTTGGAGTTTCTTGCTCAGGTAATAGATTGCATTCTCCTTGCTTTCGATCTCTTGTGCTAGCATTGCCCCCATCGTTTCTCTTGTGACCGTAAGGTAGAGTCGAAGAGGAAAGTCAGGTATTGCCGGCGCTAACACAGGTGGGTTTGCCAAATACTCTTTGATTTTGTCGAAAGCCTTTTGGCAATCATCATCCCATGTGACTGGGACATTCTTCTTAAGCTTCTTGAATATAGGTTCACATATTGTTGTGAGCTTTGATATGAACCTACTTATATACTGCAACCTTCTAATGAAGCCTCGAATCTCCTTCTCATTTTTGGGTGGTGGCATGGCCATGATCGCTTTTACTTTTGAAGGATCTATTTCAATCCCTCGGGAACTGATCACATATCCAAGTAATTTGCCTGACGTGACTCCGAATGCACATTTTGCTGGATTTAATCTCATGTTGTACTTACGGAGTCTTTCAAAAAACTTGCGAAGTGCAACAATATGACCTGGGCGATCTTTAGACTTGACAATCATATCATCGACATAGACCTCCACCTCTTTGTGCATCATGTCATGTAATAATGTTGTAGCTGCTCTTTGGTAGGTGGCACCCGCGTTTTTCAACCCGAATGGCATTACCGTATAGCAGTATGTACCCCACTATGTGATAAATGTGGTTTTCTCCATATCTTCTTCGGCCATCAATACCTGATTATATCCGGCATAACCATCCATGAATGATAGGAGTGCATGGTTTGCTGTATTATCGATCAGAATGTCAATGTGAGGTAGAGGGAACCCATCTTTTAGGCTTGCTTTATTGAGATCCCTGTAATCAACACACATTCTGACCCTTCCATCTTTCTTTGGAACTGGAACCACATTTGCTATCCATTCCGGATACTTGGATACTCTGATGAAACCTGCGGCTAATTGCTTCCTGATTTCTTCTTTGATTTTGAGAGCCACATCTGGTTTCATTCGGCGCAGCTTTTGTTTGACAGGCTTCGTACCTGGAATGAGTGGTATCGTATGTTGAGCTATATCCCTGTCAATTCCTGGCATATCTTGGTATGACCAAGCAAATGCATCAACAAATTCACTAAGCAAGTTAATTAGCTCTTTGCGTTCATCTTGACTTAATGTTAATCCAATTTTTACTTCTTTAACAGTCGTATCATTGGAAATGTTAATTGTTTCTGTATCTTCAATAACTGCTGTTTTATTTTCGTGTTCTTCCATTTCTTTTATTATTTCTTTGTCATTTTTATCATTAGCAAAGCAATATTGATCAGGGCTAGGGGAATGGCACGCATCGTAAGCAAAGGTACTCATTTTATTGAATTCACTGGCTAATACATCAAGAGAGGCAAGGTCAGCTGCGACCTCACCAGAATTATTAGGACTAAAAGGATAGGACTCAACAAGAGACTCAGGGTTTAACTCTATAGCAGAAAGAGGGTCAGCCTCAGACTCTAAGGACTCATCTACAAACTTAGACTCAGACTCGGACTCGGACCCAGACGATTCAGACTCATCAAACATAGGACCCTCGCCAGCGGTTATTTCAAACTTCTCTCCACTCGGCGTAGTGATCCTCAATGTCTTGCGCCATCCCCTTGAAATGTTGTCAGCTTGGACGATTAACTCGGAGGGGTCGAAATCCTTGTTTGCTATGACGGCTTGAACAAGCTCAGAGTTATCATTGCAGACCGTCTTGGATTCATTCTTCTCCATTCCAAAAAGAAGGTTGATTCCCAGATCATCAGAGTTCAGGCTAGCTGACTTCTCGACTGTAGAGAGCTCTTCATCAATGAATTCACAATCGAGGAACACCTCGAATCCTGGTTCACGGATCCCATTATGGACAAATGGTTCAGGGAATTCATAGCATGGGAAGTCTTCCCCTTCTTTGATGTACTGGCCGTTAAGAGTGAACGGATATGGATCCATAGCCATTTCTGTCTTCATGATTCGAGCGTTGTTGCGAGCCTTCATTTTCAAGGCAGCTTGTTTCAGATCTTCATTTGTCGGCTCGAATCCTAAGCCGAAAGTATCCTTCTTGAGCGCACCAGGATGGCCCTAAGATTTAGCCATTTTCTTCTTGAGCCCAAGGGTCATTCCAGGAAAGTGACCTTGCTTCTTCAAAATGGCGTTGATACTGGTGTTTGAATAGGGATCGAAGTCAAGATGACACTTTTCCTCTTCTTCGATCACAAGAACATCATCTAATGAAAACCCCCAAAGATCTTCATCTTCCTCGTCGTGTTCAACATGGACGATGGGAGTATCAATAACTTGAATGCGCATAGGAGAAGCATCTATGGTAATCGGAACCCCTCCAACTATGGCTTTCACTTTCTGATGAAGCGATGATGGAATCGCCTTTAGCTCATGAAGCCAAGGGCGTCCTAATAACAGATTGAAAGAGGCCTTAATGTCCACCACCTGAAATTTGGTGCGACGTTCAATAGCCCCAGTAGTTATATTCAGTACGATAGTACCCACGGCTTGACGGCGAGTATTATCGTAAGCTCGAATCCCTTGAGTGGAGGGAGTCAACTCTTCATTCTTTATACCCAACTTCCTTTCAGTACGGAGTGGGCACACATTGATTGCAGAGCCATTATCAACCAGGCTCATAGGAACATTCATCTGCCTACACACTACAGTGAGGTGTAAGGCCTTATTATGTTGGTCCCCTTCCGGGGGTAGATCCTTATCAGAAAAGGAGATTAGATTGCTAGTACTCGGCAGCTCAGTAGTGAGAAAGTTGACCAATTCTTGAGGAGTCATGTCATCATCAACTCCTATCTTCACCGGAGCATTCATTACAGCCTGTCGATGCTCGTGGGAAGTGGCCAAAAGCTTCCATACATTCATCTCCACCTTGGTCTTTTGCAGCTGTTTGACCACATCGCTATTCACAGGGTCGATGGGATCAACTATCGGATTTGATTGTGGTGGAGGTGGAGGTGGGTAAGGTTGTTGCAACCGTCCACTTTTGGTGAGAACCTTGACCTCAAGGTTCCCCCAAACATCTTCACTGGTGCCAAGAGATGAATAGGCTATGTCTTTGAGATAGACGTCTTCATCATCACTATCCCAGATCCCATTCACTTCTTCAGTGCTTGAGATAAATACAACTTCCGGCAGAGGTTCATTCACAGATTGAATGAGTATCGACGGATCAAAGGAGACTTCATCTCCCATGATAGCCAGAGCATCAGAAAGAGGACCTGTTTGAATGTTAGGCTTCTTGCCCCCTGGAGGGACAGGAAGTTGGTTAGCATCAATCAGGTCTTGGATTGCGTCTTTCAACCTCTAACACTTCTCAGTGTTATGACCCTTGCCTTGGTGATACTTGCAATAAGCGTTGGGGTCATAGTTAGCGGTCCTATGCTCAGGTCGAGGTTCTGGAAATGGTCCGATTGGCATAATCAGTCCCTTACCATGAAGACGGTCATAAGCAGCATCATAAGTCATTCCCAAAGGCGTATAAACCCTCCTTTGCCTTTGGAATCTTTGAGGAGGAGCATTAAGGGCCAGGACATCATTGATGTTGATATTGTTGGTAGCATTATTGGGCTTAGAAGACGAAGAAGAAGGAGTGTCGTTCTTCTTGTTTTTCCAAGTGCTGTTATTATTGTTGCTACCAACAGACTTCATCAGTTCGTCTTCGATATTGATTCCAATATTGTATACAGCATCAAAGGTACTTAGAGGCAGAAACTTCAGGTGTTGCTTGTACTTATAAATCAGGTTGGCAATGAACAAGCGAACCATTTCCTTCTCCTTGGGAGGATCCACCAAGAGCGCAACTGTTTCTCTCCACCTGCTTAGGTAAGTGGTGAAGCCTTCATTCTCTTTCTGTTTGAGAATGGGGAGTTCACGTTAAGAAGTCTTGGCCTGGATGTTACACTTGTACCGATTCATAAAGCTTTCAGTAACATCCTCCTAGGTCGCGACATGCTTGGATTCCAGAGAATAGAACCACTGTTGACAGGCATGTTCTAAGGAAAGAGGAAACACCGTAGGGAAGAGTGTCACATCTACTCCCTTAAGAGCCATAGTTGTAGAAAAAGCCTTCAAATGGAAAAGTGGATTATCAGTAGGCTTGAACTTGGGAATATCAGCAGTGGAAAACTTCTCAGGAAGCTTCTCTCTCATAGACGAGGAGGTGATAGGCTGTTCCACATAAGTGAACTCTTCGGAAATCTTGCTCATTTGTTCCTTGATCTTGTCCATCGCAACAGTAGTGACACTGTTTTGCTTTTCTTTCTCTACAGTGCTGACTCTAGTAGTGAGTATCTGCATCATGTCAGACAATCTTTCGATTGTCCTGTTGAGGTTCTCGATGTCTTCCTTAGTGGCCATTGGTTGAAAGTAGACTGGAGACGGATCTTGTGGAGATGACTGAGGTGGTTTCCTCGTACGCCTCTTTGGTATAAGAGGTTGTTGAGGTATGGACTCGAAACGTAACAATCTACCCTTGCTTCTTGCCCAAGTGCTGTGACACCGAAACAAACACACTTTTAATAACCAAACTTGACCTTAACCTATCCGGATTAAAAAAAGGAAAATTTTTGTTTTTTTTTTACTTATTTTATTGAAGCTCTACTTAAAAAAAAAAAAGAAAAACATGGGAGGATACCATCCGACTTACTCCGAAAAAAAAAACGACACAAAACGAGACTTCCCTAAAATACGGTCAAAAGTGGTGCACGACTTAAAGCAAAAAAGTGTGTGAACACGACATGTGAGTGATTAAGTGAGGTTATAGACGCGTGTTTTGACCGTATAGCTAGACACGGCTCAATACTGAACACAAAAATCGAGAAAAAAGACTGACAGGACACTTTCCTGGGCACCGTGTCACGGTGCAGACTGTCGTGACACGGTGCAGCCTAGCGTCAGACGGTAGACTTTCCCGTGTCACGGCACTGTTAACCGTGACACGACAGAACATGTCGTGACACGGTGCGCAGTTCCAGGTCAGTTTTTGTGATTTTTCAGATTTTAATCGATTTTAAGTCCGTACTAATTACTATGTGAGAATAAAAACCCTTGGTCATGGGTTAAACAAAAAGAGCAAACACATGAGGGTTAGCACCAAAACAACACATAGCATTTAGGCACGATGATGTAAAAAAGTTCGCAACCTAAAGTCAAGATCTATGTTCAACTATTGGTCAAGCTTTGGGTGTCAAAAGGGTACCATGGTTAAGAGTTTGGACGCGTTAGCAAGGCAGCCTCCCTTGAGGGTGTATGCCAACGGGCGGCTCCGCGAGTTCGTGATGAAATCGAACTCGACTCCATGGTTTGGGTGGATTTAATGTCACGGATGAACCCTTATTGCCATGAGCGTTTTTGGGTCGATAGAGCTTGAATCCCCCGGGGCTAAGACACATGTAGAACACATACGTTATTTCAAAAAAAATCGAAGGAAGTCGACTGTGAGAAAAGAAAATAAGCCACCGGTCAGATTTTAGGACTGCCGTGACACGGTAGACTCTGCCGTGACACGGCAGTCAGAAAATCTGACTGGTGCCCTGTTTGCTTTTGCGCGCAATCAAGTTATCCAATTTTTCCTACGGGACAGACCTGAATGCAACGTTAAAACGTCTATGCAGATGCAAAAATGCCAAATTAATCACAGGAATATGTTTTCAAGAATCTTTCAAGTCTCATCCACTCATCTTAATTAAATACCGATCACCCAAATCAATAAATAATTATGAATCCTCCCTAGTGGAGTCGCCAAATTGTAGGCGTCGTTTGAAGTGCGCCTACGTTAAAAGCATGTGTTAATATGCTTGGCACTCATAGGAAGTGGGAATTGACATATACGATTAGGGACAAATAAAGTAGGGAGCCGCCAACAAGTTTTTAAGGAACTTGTAAACCGTTCACGGATCATAAAAAGGCAACCACGATAAGGGACAACGATAGGCAACAACGATTGACCCGTGAAGGTTACACCCCATTCATAATCCATGAGATTACTAACTTTATTTGGTTCGGAACCACGAAAGGAGGATCGGGGATGATGGTACGAAGTGAGTCATGGAGTCACATTCGCCCGTATTGGCCTCTACTCGATTCTTATAGTGAAAAGCATTCTTGTGATCTCAAAGGCATACAAACAATAATTCATTCGCTCCAAACTAAATTGGTTCAAAATTAATGCACACATTATTCTAAAATATTGGTGATCACTTGAATTAATAACAAGATTAAAAGGGATCCTAAACCGATTGTCCAAATTATCTTATTAGGCGTGATTTTCAATTACATATTCCCTTTAAACATGCAATGTTGTGATCATAATAAAAATAAAAATAGAATCAACATTAATACCAATTTAATCATAATCCCAACAACATAAAATTGTTAGAAAAATAATAATAATAATAATAAAAGAGCATGATCCTTACTTTGAATCTGTTTGCTTGCAACTACAAAATAATAAACGAGTTAGTAACTTCAAGGAAATAATAGAACAATAATTAAATTAAATTAAATTAAATAAGGTTGATTTTGGGGCCAAACCCTCAAACGATTCTACCTTTCACGCCTTGGCTTATGGACAGAACCTCGAGTAAAATATGGACTCCTTTGAGTGCTTGAAGAAGGAATTTTTGAAGTGAACAGGGTAGGCTAGTGTTTAGGTTAATAGCATAGAAAAGAGAAAAAGAATAATAATCGAATTCTGGTTGCCCCGTACATCAGAAATGAGGGGGTATTTATAGGGAAATGTGCTGAGGGAGCATACGGAACCCTAAAATGATAAAAACCCTAAAAAGTATCCCGTGACATGGTCATACTGTATCGTGACATGGTTAGACAGTACCGTCAGACGGTACATATTCCCGTGACACGGTACAGTTTTGGAGTGACACGGGAAATTTTCAGAAAATGGAACGGAAAACGCGTTAAGGGTTTACGCGGAAAGGACACGGAACTTCCCGTGTCATGGCAGACCTCCCGTGTCACGGGAAGTCCCCCCGTCAGACGGGAAGGGTTCCCGTGACACGGTCAGGCTGTACCGTGACACGGTCAGTTCTAGTCCATTTTTCCGTCTAAATTCATTTTTAACCCTAATTTCTTTCGGCTTTTTAAGTGCCGATTGATAATTTCGGGCTTTTTCCTGACTGTTATTATTCGGGCTAAAATAAGAAAATAATGAAATAAAAAAAATAAAATATTTGGGCCAAAAATAAATAATAAAATAAAAAGGTTTGGGCTTAAAATTAATTAACAAGCTTGGGCTAAAATTAAAACTATGCTTTTACCAAATAACAAGACTAATCCATGGACCTTTCAAAAATAAGAATTTAATAAAATACGATTTTTTAAGCACTCTTGGGATTAAATACTAAACCTGACCAACAGTGGCGGTGAAAGGTTATTTATCATCGGGTTTGGTTTTGGGGAGACATTTTTAAGTGTCTACAGTAACATAGAGTTACCAGTAACATTAACATTCCAATGAGAAGACAAACTTTCTTAAAATTCTTATGAGTGGTTAGGCAATTCAAACATCTAAAAGGTTTGTCTGTCCCAGCAACAGAGTGAACTAAATCCACCAAAATAGGGCAGTGATTAGACAAAGAAGGAGTGAGATAGACAGCCTCAATTTGACCATTAACCATCATCCAAGCTTCATTTACCAGACCTCTATCAATTCTGGTAGCTATCCTATCCATGCCATGACCCTTATTATTCCAAGAGTAAATAGAACCTTTACTCTTAATTTCAACAAGCTCCATGTCATGAACAAAATCCTGGAAATTTTTAACCTCGTAGTGAGTAACTGGGTTCCAATTAAGCCTATCCCGAGAGGACAAGACAGAATTGAAATCACTAATACAGAGCCATGGTAATTTAATATTACCTAAACCATTGATATCAGTCCACCTAGGAGCCCTATGTTGAATAGAATGAAGCCTATAAACAAAGGTACAAGCAATCTGATGTTGTAAATCCTTAGTAGAGATCACAGTATGAATAAATTGCTCATTAACAGCTATAACCTCCAAAGAAACAGCATCTTGTTTCGATCCAACCAAGATTCTACCCTTGGGTGAGAAAGAATAATTGCAAATCCACTCCCAAGCTTTGCCAAACTTCTTTTTCACAGAATCAAACTTATGCAATTTAACTTTAGTTTCTAAAATAGCAATAACATCAGTAGAGTAATCTCTGAGTACCTGCTTAACAACAGTCACTTTGTTGGGATCATTTAGAACTTTAATATTCCAGGTTGTAATTATCATGGCACCAGAGGGGGATTACCATCACCCCCGATAGGATTAGCTGCCTCCTCATCAACCATTAAAGCATTGTAAGCATTCACCCTAGTAACAACATGCTGAGTGTAGACACCCATTTGTGTCTACCCAAAACAAAACCCGGTGATGAGTAACTTTTGCGAAGAATCATAATCGAATGAAGTGAAATAGTGGAAAGTCTAGTGTTGCGGGTAGTTTTAAATTCTTTTCTTTTCTCTCTGTTTTTGAAAACCTATTTCAAGAAAACACCCAATCCAGTTAGTTTTGGTCCATACTAAGGGTCCAATAATGGTGTAGTTGGATGGGGCTTGAAAAGAGCTTTCCAACGATATATCATAAGCCCAATTCCGATGAATAATGAGGAAGTTATGGCCAAATTACTAAACTAGGTCCGGTTAGATACTTATATGCGGCCCAATTATCTAGAGGAGAGCCTAATATGGATTTATCATTCCTAATGCAATTAGAATTGATTTTAGTCTTCTAGATTCTTCTAGTACGTTCATTTCATTCCTTATTCAATTAGCATTGATAAATTGACTTTGGTTCACTTTTCAAAGTTTTAATAAGAATAAAAGAGTGTTTTAAGGAAAATACGATTTTGCCCCTTTGTACAGATAAATTTTATCAAAATTAAGAAAACGCGTGAAAAAAATAATTAGCTCATGACGACAGACATTAGCGCTTGGCGCTAATGCTTGGCGCCTGGCACTAGCCTTAGCTCCTGGCGCTAATGTTCAGCGCCTGGCGCTAACCTGTTTTATCCTCGTCGAAACTCTTATTTGTTTTTTTTATCCGTTTGGCTGATTTTCTCTATAAATAGGCTCCTAATTCTCATATATTCTCCAGTTTTCTTATTCTCTCTAGTTTTTAAGAATTCTTTTCTCTCTAATTTTCTATACAAAATTCCTCATTCAGAAGACCAAGAAACACCTAGCCAAATTCGAAGTTGCCTTCGCCCTATACGTGAAAGGTTTTAATTTCTGAGGGTTTGGTCCCAAATCTCTACTTCAATTATTTAATTTAATTATTTGATTTATTATTTTCCTTGAAGTTACTAACTTGTGTATTTTGTTATTAGAAAGAGGTACGAGGCATCCAAGTAAGTTCTTTAATTGTTTTATTGATATTATGATATAGAAATCATGTTTAGGTTGTTATTATGATTCCTAGTGTCATGTTAGGGTGTTTTGATCTCCCTAGTATCATGTTTAGGGTAACAACTAAAAATTCCTAATATCAAGTATGATTAAAAGTATGCTTCCTATTTTCTTTCCTAATATTCATGTTAGTATCATGTTAGGGTTAAAGCTTTGATCTTTATTGATTAGTGACATGCTAGGGTTTGTTATTAATCTTGTTAGTATCATGCCTAGGATCTTGCTATTATTATGCTTCAACATGAACATGTTTATTTCTATGATTATAATTATTATTAATTAATTATATTGTTGTGATTATTATTATGTCGCTTGATTATATTTATTGTTATTGCTTGATCACACCTTTTATGTATGTTTAAAGGCCGGGAATTTGTATTTGTAATCACGATTAATAAGATAATTAATAATCTTGTTAGGGTTAATATGATTATAATTCAAGTGATTGCCAATAATAAATTTATTTGTGCATTAAATTCATCCAACATAGATAAATAGGTTTAGGGTTAATCATATTGATTGCATGTTAGTCAGAAAGCAGACATGAATACGATTAGAATAAAGTAGAGGCCTATTACTAGGGCAGGTTCAATCTCTTTTAGGTTGTATTTGTACCTTCATGGTTCCACACCTATTGGAGTTGACGATCTCCTGGATCGTTAAGGGGTGTAACCTTCACCTCGTGAACGGTTTACAAGTTCCTAAAACTAGTTGGCGACTCTTTTGCTCTATCTTCTTTCCCTTTGGACGCCACCGTACTTTAGTGTATGATCATAGTGGGGTTCAAGTTTGGGGTAATGCTTGACATATTTCCTACACTAAGTCTGTCTAATATTATGAGTTTTAGTCTTTTTCCCCACCAATCTCCAACCATCCTCAGAATTAACCAAATGTTCCTGAGCAAGAGTAATCATAGGAGGATCAGTAGGTTTCATAGCCTCTATATTCTTTGTCTGAGGCGCAGAAGTTTGAGTTTTAAGTACCCAAACTTGTTTTTGTTTCTAAGCAGCCTCATTCTGAGGTGGAGCAGGGGCAGTTTGTTTCTGAGGAGCCTTAGGAGCAGAACAATCATGGCCAGCCTTGTCACACTTCTTGCAAAATGGAGTCTTCTATTCAAACTGAACCTTAAGCTCATCAGTTTCACATGTTGGTCCATCATGTAAAACCCCGAAATTTTGAAAATAAATATTAAATAAATATTTTAATAATTTATTCAATTATTTGAATTAGGAGCCAAAATTAATTTTTGGTGCCAAAAATAAGTATTTAATAGTCGTACTATTTGTGTAGGAGGAGTCTCTCGATTGTGTTCAAGTTTAGTAGTCGTACCTTTTTGTTCTCGTGATCAAGGTACGTATAGGTGGCTAGGTCCTTGATACAATTTTCGAATGCGTGTTTTGTATAATGTTTGTTTTAATGATTGTTTGAATAAATGTTGTGTATGAATATTTAAGTTAACAATTTTCATGACAAGTTAAAGTATATAATTTTATGATTTGAAGGTTTGATCTCTAAAAGTGTTGATCGATTTAATAAAAGTTGTTTGATTTATAAATCACTTGGTTCAATTAATTTGCAACTCATTATGATCGTGAGTATTTGATATTTTAATTGTCCCTCTACCCGAGATTTGTTAAGTAAGACCATGAACTTTGTATGATCTGGTCTTTCCTCGAGTATAGTATAACTTGTTTGGGGGGGAGTGCACACTTAGGTGAGGAAAATTGGTTTGGAATTATACTTTTAAAATTGAAAAGTTTTTAATGATGATCATTACTACCCTTGGAAGGTTTAATTTTAGATAGTGTAATTTTGAATGTGACTTGTGACAAGTCAAATGGTTATTTCGAAAGCATGTTTGACTACTAAAAGTATTTACATGTCTTGCGCTTATACGTACTTAGCGTTTTTGCTAATCTGTTTTCCTTTTTGTTTTGGTTCGCCCTATTTACCATTTTTGGTAAGCAATCTTGATTTCAGGTGTGGAGTTGTTCGTGCGCATACTAGAGTCGGGACTGGGATCATATAGTTAGGAGTTAATTTTATTTATGTTTGGAGTTTTTATTAGATTATTTTGAAACAGTTATTATGGTTACTCATATTATTATTAATAAAAGTTAGTTATTTTTTTTCCGCTGCAATTTGAGTAATTAAGTAAGCCTTACGTTTTAATGTGGCGGTAATACCCCCAAGTCTACTTCTACAGTATTTGTATACGTATAAATATAGTAATTACGTAGAAGGAGATTTGGGTGTTACAAAGTGGTATCAGATTTCCGGGTCTAAGAAAGATTAAAATTGAGAAATAAAACTTATGGGTAGACTTAAGAAGTTTTTTTTTTTGTTTTTTTTTTTTGTAAAAAATAAGATAAATTTTATTACCAAAAGGAAAAGTTACAACTTACAAAAGCTAAGTTATAAAAAACACCAAAACCACAAGACCAAACAAACAAGCCAACCCAACACCAAACAGTTCAAGCTCTATCTCCTACTACCTTCTAGGAAGGGCACAGGAGAAAGATACAAGAACATCCTGAGCATAAGCTTCCAGCCACCTTCTAGGAAGGGTTCTGGAAACAAGGTCTAAGAACACAGAGACAAGCAAAGAGCAACAAGACCACCCCTGTAAACTTTACAAAACAAACCTCCTCCTAGACTTAGTTGCAAAAGCAACAGGACTAGACAAAAGAGGGTAAAACACCAAACTAGGGACAACAACAAAACAACAAAAAAAACAAGAACTCAATACAGACAACACTTTGCACCACAGACAGAATTAGCTAAAAGCAGCAACACAGGCTTGCAGCACAAACAGCACAGTACACAGCAGCAACTCCAACAACAGCAGCAACACCTGCTGCCAGAACATTAAAAAGAACAGCAACAGTTCAGCAACAGACAGCTAGCAACAGAGCAGCAACAGCAGACCAGCTACTGACCATCACAGCAACTTAACAGACAGCAGGGTAAGCAAACAACTACAGCAACAACATCTGATCAGCATCAGCACAACAGGGCAGCAACAGCAGCTGAGCAGCAACAGCAAAGCAGCAGAGCAGCAGGAGAACAACAGCAGAATAGCAGCAGCAGCCTGCAGCAAAGCAACAAAACAGCAGAGCAGCAGGGTAGCAGAAACAGCAGAGCAACAGCAGTCAGTAGTAGAGCATCAAAACAGCAGGGCAGTAGCAGTAGCAGAGTAGCAGCAGCCAACAGCTTTTTTTTTTTTTTTTAGACTGAAACAAATAGCATCAAAGAGAAAACCAGCAACAACAACAAAGCACTCAATAACCCATAAGAGCAACAAAAGCAACACCAGCAAAAACAAATCCCAAAACCAGAAACCAGCACTCAGAAATTAGGAATCAAAAACATCAAGAACCAGCAACAACACCAAAAAACCAGAGAAGCAGAAGCAGCTCCTAAACAATAAAAAATTTGCTTCCCGTAGGGATTCTGCAGACTGAATGAAAGACAATATCCCTAAATAGGGTATCAACAGATTTGCAACACCCAGTAAAAAAGACTGCATTCCTCTGAATCCATATACCATAAACTGTTTTAGTGAAGGCTACATGGATCACTTTGTTTTTCAATCTGGAACTTCTGCGGATTTTCTTTATCCAATCAATCTCATCACTAAACTACTGAACAGGCTTGGAAACATGTAAAATACCCAACACCTTGTTCCAAACCTGTCTAGAGTATTCACAATCAAATAATAGATGTTGAACACTTTCATTGATATTCAAACAAAAGAAGCACCTTGGATCACAAGAAATGTTCCATTGGAGCAACCTATTCTTAGTGACAAGCCTATTCCACAAAGCTAGCCACAAGATAAAAACACTTTTAGGAGTCGCCAAGTTATGACAAATGACTCTCTTCCAAGGAACCTTAGGGACTTGAGGTCTAATAGCAGCATAAAGCTTCTTGATTTTCACTTTGTTGCCCTGCATGAAACCATCCCATCCCCCTTGATCATTCACAACATCTCTACAGCTCAGAATCTTCTTCAAGAACCAAGAGCATTTAGTAGGGGTAGGGGTGGTCCAACTATCTTTATGCTTAAAGTAATAGATATGGACCCACTTAACCCAAAGATTATCAGCCTTGTGAGCAATATCCCAAAGTAACTTAGTGACAGCTGCTTTATTCCATTCAGGAAGAGAAAGCAAGTTTCAGCCACCACAAACTTTAGGGAGACAGACATTATTCCAAGCCACCAAAGATTTTTTAGCAGGGGCAGAGGAACAAGTCCAAAGAAAGCATCTAAATCTAGCCTCAACCTCTTTCAAAATTTTCTTTGGTAAGATGAAAATTTGAGCCCAATATGTCTGAATACCAAACAACACACTCTTCACCAACTGAAGCCTCCCAGCATAATACAAGTGTTTAGCCATCCACCCTTGGATTCTAGCAGTCACCTTCTCCACCAAAGGCCTACACTACGCAATAGTAAGCTTCTTGGAAGAAAGAGGGACCCCAAGATACCTAAAAGGGATAGTACCTTGAGAAACACCAAGAAGCTCCCTCAGCTCTGTCTGAACATCATTAGGAACTCCTCCAAAATAGACTTCACTTTTATCAAGATTAGCAGAAAGCCCAGAGGCACCTGAGAATTTCAAGAAGGCTTGGAAGAGGAGCTCAACAGAAACACTATCAGCTCTAGAAAACATCAGTAGATCATCAGCAAACATCATGTGAGTTAGGTTTAACTTTTCACATCTAGGATGGGAGTTGAAATCAGGAGTTAACCTAAGTTCAGTAAGGCATCTGGAGAGGTATTCCATACCAATAGCAAAAAGAAAGGGAGACATAGGGTCACCTTGTCTTAAACCTTTCTTAGCTTCTAAGGGAGGGGCAGGAAAACCATTAACAAGAATAGAATAAGAGACAGAAGTAAGACAAGTCCAAATCCAGCTAACAAATCTCTAAGGAAAACCAAGCTCCTGCATAACAATGATCTAGAATCCCCACTCAACTGAATCATAGGCTTTCTTCAAATCCACCTTAACCATGCACCTAGGAGAGATAAATTTGTGATCATAGCCTTTGATCAATTCAGTTGCAAGAAGGATATTGTCACAAATGTGCTTGCCTAGAATGAACCCTACAAAGAGCAGCATCAATTTCATAATGAGAAATAGGCCTAATGAGATAACTCTAAGCAGCAGAGCTAAGCTGCTTACCCCTCCTCATAGTGACAAGGTCAACAGCAGGGAGCCAATGAGCCTGAGTCCTTAAAAGAGACTTATAGAAGGAGATAATTTCATGAGAAATAGCATCCGGATCCTTGAGCAACACCTGATTAGAATCAAAGATAGAGTCAACTCTATTCCTTGCTTGTCTACTCTTCATCACAGAGAAGAAATAATGAGAATTGCCATCTCCAAGCTTAATCTAATTGATCCTAAATTTTTGTTTGAAGATGCTTTCCTGAATATCATTCCAGTGTTTGATAACCTTAATAGCATCAGATTCTTTAGCAAAAAGATCCAAATCATCAGGATTCTGAGCCATTATGTTCTGAATTCCAGAAAGCTCAATATTAGCTTGATCAATCTTTTTCTAAATGTTGCCAAACTGCTTGCTATTAAGAGACTTGATACTAGACTTCACATAATTGAGTTTCTGCCAAACAAAACTACCAAAACTCCAAGCCTAAGAAACAGTATCAAGAAAATCAGGGTGATCAGCAATACAGTTTAGAAACTTGAAAGGTCTACCTTTCCCCGCAGGAGCAGAACAAACATCCAACAGAACTGGACTATGATCCAAAAGAGAAGGGGGGATATAGACAGTCTCAACATGCCCATAAGAGGCTAGCCAATCTTGGTTACCAAAGACTCTATCAATCCTAGAGAGAGTTCTAGGACCAGTGTGAGCCTTATTTGACCAAGAGTAGAAGGCTCCTTTGCTTTTGATCTCAGTGAGGTCCAAATCATCAACCAGACTCTGGAAATCTCTAGTCTCATAATCAATAACATCATTACCATGAAGCCTATTTGAAGTATGAAGAACAGAGTTATAGTCACCAGCACAAAGCCAAGGAGAATGCTAAATAGAGATGCTTTTAATTCCTTCCTGTTTCGGGGGTTTTTGTCCCTCGGGAGAGTTACAACACTGAAACTGGATTCAACTGAGGATGCCTGTACCTGCAAAGCAAACGGACCGCCGGATGGTCAGTGGTCCGCCTCCGAAGATTAAGTCAGTAAATATTCGGAGATAAAACGTGCGGAAGTAAAGTTATCTGCTTGGATTCCAAGCTCAGGTAAAGTGCTGTGTGTTCCTTGAAAACGACAGCTTTGTGGTAAGTGACGTATTGTCTCGTATTGTGTGTCAAAAATTCTCTTTTTTTTTGTGTCCCGTCATAAATGACGTAATGTCCCTATTTATAGGGAAAAGTGTGCCCTCCTAGGATCTCGTGACGTAGGAGTTAGGTCACGCCGTTTTGCGGCGCCTCGGGATTTGGGCCTTAGAAGGCCGCCATCCCAGGGCCAATACCTGAGTGACACGTGTCACTGTGCCCAAAAGGATTCTGAAGCACCTTTTGGGTGACACGTGTCGCCGACTGAATGGTCCCTGCTGGACCTTCAGTCCACGTAGGACGGAGAAGAGTCCTCCCTCCACGTGTCATCATTCCGTAGGTCCAAATGGCACCTATATGGAGGACACGTGGCACTTTCTGATTGGGCCACTTGGCCGGGCATAAAATACCCAAATCATTTGCCCCTCACAGGGGACACGTGCATTGCACGCGACTCCTGTGACAGGTGTCAGTATCTGAGTGGTCAGATTCAAAAATTACTGGGGGGAAAAATTAGGGTTTTTACCCCCCTATAAATAGTAAGGTTTGACCCCCCTCTTGGATTCACACCTTGGCGAATCTCTGGAGAATCTTGGACTTTTTGACTTAAAGAATCTCAAAATTCCCTAAGCGTTTTTCAAGCATCCGACACTCGGCTACCAGTTCGACTGTTCGTTAGTCAACCAGGCGTCTTTCTCCCTTCTTCTAAAGGTAACGCCTGTATTTTCTTTTTACTCTTCATTTTTTCTTTGTTTTCGAAAAAATGGTTCCCCAATTACATGCGGCACGGCGTAGGATAGTGATCAGCCGGTCACCGGGGACGGCTGAATCTAGAACTAGCAGTGCCGAATGCTTGGCCAAAGATCCTGCTTTGCGAACTTCTCCGAATCCGACCGTTTCCGTGTCTGTGCAGGGCACCATGGCCAGGACCAAAAGAACAACAAGGTAGTGTAGCTCCGATGGAGTTTTCTACCATTCAGACGGGTCGACTGTTTATTCAGACGGCTCAATAAGAGTGCCTCAAAGTGAGCTGTCGGAACACCCTGACAGCCCTTCCTATCTTCCTCCAACCCTCACTTATTACCATTCGCCCACATCTAGTGGAACTCCCAGTGATGGAATCCTGAGGGAGGCGGATGAAGAATATCAACCCGGGCCTTCTAGACAGGTGCCGGAAGAGAGTCTAGGGGAGGACCCCGCTGGCACCAGTCGGCGGTCCCCTAGCTCTGATGAGAGCTCTGATGACGAGTCGGCCTCGTCATCTTCTTCAGAGAATGCCTCCGTAGCTTCAGAGGAGGCTAGATCAAACATAGATTCTGCCAGAGAGTCCCTGGCAGTGGATAGAGGGGAAAGCTGGGCCGAGCCGAGTGCTTCCAGGCGCTTGGAGAGAGCCCCCTACTATCAGCATGTTCCGCCAGGCAGGCGAAGCGCCATGGCATCCGGCCTTGCCAATTTTAGGCGCAAGGTCGTCCTAGGCTATGGCTACACTTTGTCGGTCCCTAACGAGGGCGACACCATAACCTGGCCGATCTTGGCCAGCTATCAAGACAAAGCATTCGGCTGCTATGAAGCGGCCTTCCAGGCTGGTCTCCGCTTCCCTCTCCATCCGGCCGTGGAGAGGATCTTGGACGGATACCAACTGGGTATCTGGCAACTTGTACCCAACTCCTGGATCAATATTCTGGGGTACGTTGCCGCCTATGAGATGCTGCAGGTGGAGGCGAGCTTTAAAGCGTTCGCCCATATGCACTATCTGAGCAGGGCGCCTGCTAGGGGCGGTGAAGGCTGGTACACCTTGACCACTTGCAAGGGGTACATGTTGGATGTTGGCAAAGAGAACAAGTGGAAAGACTGGAGGACTAAGTTTTATATAGTCAAGTCTGCCGACAGCCGCCTGAACCAAAAGTATAACAGGTGGAATAAGGATCCTCCTCTCCTAGCAGGCAGGAGCGCATTGCCGCCTATTCCCAGGCGGGCAAAGGAGGAGATCATGGACGCGGGGTTGTTTACCGTGTCCGTGTGGACGAATGATGAGGGGGACAAGGAGGTCACCCCTCAATGCTATCTCCCTTTGTACAAGTGGTTTGAAGAAGGGACATTCTTAGCCGCCTGTGGGCTAAGTTCTGAGATGCCGAGAGGTAGTCGGCCGTCTGTTTTATATGCAATTTACTTCTGCTTTTCAGTACTTGTTTAATGATGCTAATCACTTGTTCATTTTTGCAGATAAAGCAATGGAAAAGCTCTCGGCCACAAGGAAGCCGGCTGTATCTGCTGCTCGATATAGGTCGAACGTTTTAAACAGGGCAGAAGTAACCACTCACATCAAAGTGGATGAACAGAAAACTGGCGGCACCTCCAAGGTAGAAAATTGCTCTTTCATTTCTGACCAATATTAAATTTGCCCGAATGATTTCTAACTTGCGTTTATCTTGTGTTGATGTAGGGTGCGCCTTCCAAATCTCCTTCAAAACCATCCGACCCTAAAATCCAAAAGACTAGGGCGGGTGATGTGAGCGCATCCGGCAAGGGCGGCCGGAAGCACGTTGCTCATAAGCCCAAGAAGGGCCCAGACGCCTCTCCTCTCGAAGCTGAAAAGGAGATCAGCAAACCGGATGCCCAGAGGGCATCGAAGGGTGGCTTTAAGCAACCCACCACTGCTGTCGGCTCAGCAGGAGAGAAGAGAAGCCTGGGGAGAGAGGAGGAACAGAAGGACGACGGTAAAATTCATTCGCCCCCCTTGTTCTCCCATATAGATGTACTTTAGTTATTTTCTCTAACTTTCTCTCCTTTTCAGTTCCGGTGCAGAGGCCGACTGTAGTCCAGATGGCCAAGTCCATGCTGAGGGCGGTCGATCCTGACGACAAGGCGTCTGTCAGAGGAGTCGGCACCCTTGACTTGGATGGCATCTTGGGGAACCTCTTCGAGGTATGAGTTAGCTCAAGCAACTCTCTTTTTTTTTTTTTTTTTAAGCATTATTCCTTTTTCCGCCTGGTTTTAACCATTCGGCTCTTTTGCAGGCCATGCTGCGCGTCCAAGGGCTCAGGCAACCCCTCAAGGAGAAATCCAAAGAGGTAACAGTCGCTAAAGCTCAGGCCGAGTCCGCCTTGGATCGAGCTCAATTTGATATTGCTCAGAATGAGTATCTGACGCTTGATATGATGTATTCGCAGGCGGAAGCCAATATGCAGGTGAAGAAGGACCTGGACTCGGCCCGCCTGCGCATCACTTCCCTTAAGAAAGAGATTACAACTCATAAGGAGAAGCTCGAGCCTCTTCAAGATGCCAAAGAAGAGGCCGAGAGAGCCAAGCAGAAGGTGGGTCGCCTGGAGCAGCGCCTCAGCAACCAGGAGCATCAGCTGAAGTCCAAGTTTGAGTCCGTGGCTGATCAAGAAAGAGAGGCTCTTGTTAAGCAAATGATGAGCGATTATGAAGCCATCATGCGGGACACTTGGGCGGCTGTTCAGCCGGACTCGGACTATCAGATTTGGAAATCCAAATTTGACGAAGCCAGCAAAGCATTCGACGCTCGCCTTATTGAAGAGGCTGAGAATGCTGAGGCCGAGGAAAGTTCTGGGTCCGACTCTTCTGGGGAGTCGTCCTCTGGTGGCGAGGAGGAGGATCAGGCGGAGGAGCCAGAGAAAAAGGAGGAAGAGCAGCCGAAGGACGACAAGCCGGCTGCCACTGAAGAGGCTCTCCCCTGATCACTTAAGCTTTTTATTTTTTCTGTTTCTGTGGCCGAATGGCCAAGTACTTTGTTTTTCCGGCCTGCGTGCCGAGTATTTGTATTTTTACCGACCGAGGGGTCGGGTAATTTGACAATCTTTCTGGCTTTGCCAGGTAACAATCTTAACCAATCGTCTGGTGACGATTGGTCTTTTTTAATTTAAATCCTTCGGCTATTTGGCTGAAGTTATCAATATTGTTGTTGTCCTTTGCATTTTGAATTTTTCATTGCATGTTTTTGGCTAAGTATTATAACCTGTATACCATGCGAATGTTCTTGCCCCTGGACGGATGTCGGGTGGTTTCGGTTTATTGGATTGATTGACTTAAAAAATTTTGATACTTAGAAGAGTATGCATGGTTTCTAAGTCAATCAATCACTATGGTGATTGCCCCAAACCACGCGGCAGACGTCCATCCAGAATTGGCAAACATAAGTGTTCATTCGGCCATTGGCTTGAACTAACTCAAATTTTCAACTTAGCTAATTTGCTAAGGGTAAACCTCCGCTTGTTCTGCCCCATAAGCAAAAACAAGCGCCTCCGGCCATAGGCCTCTTTGAGATAAAATGCTAAGTTTGTAACTTAACCAATTTTCTTTAAAAATAATTGTCCGCCTGTCTTGCCCCATTGGCAAGGATCAGACGTCATCTGGCCAATAGCCTCAATAATTGCTAAGTAGTTAACTTAACTTGTATAAAATATTCCGCCTGTTTTGCCCCTGAGCAATAACAGGCGCATCCGGCTTTATGCCTCAATTAGCCTCTACTCATGAAATAGTGACGACTGCGTTAAATAGAAAATTCAGGTCTTTTAGATTTCACTTTCGATTAAAACAAACGACTGCGAATGCTGCTTTAGCATTCGGTAGGGCCGCTTGATATATTCGTAGAGCAATGTGCCCCCCAAATGGGAGATGCTTCTCCTCGACGAATTCGCCCAAATGGACGTCGCCGGTTATCTGACTCATGTTGGAGCAGACGGTCATGCTCATGTTGGAGCAGACTGTGACCATTCGGTCTCTTTTTGTTTATTAACATCCGGCCATAGGCCTCATCATGTTTTTATCTAGCCTTAGGCCTCTTAAATGATCAAGTAAATATTCATCAAGTGTTGGTGTAAACTTGATGAATTTCGTAGGGACGACTGTTCTAAAACAATCGGCTCCTTCAGAGGGATTGGGGCGTCTGCTGTTGGGACAGACGCTTTCCAGACATATTGGCCGTCTGTATTTGGTACAGGCGGCACTTAAAAAACTTAAATAAAAAGATAAATTGGGAAATGAAGGCATATTCTCATTAACTATACGTGAGATTTACAAAATTGAGGTCTTTACATTCGTACTTAGAAGTAGTACTTTTTCAAGTTGTCTACATTCCAAGTTCTGGGCAGCTGCCTGCCGTCTGGTTCTTCCAGGCGGTAGGTGCCGTCTCTTATCTCCTCATAAATTCGGTAGGGGCCTTCCCAATTTGGGGTTAGCTTTCCCTGTTCATTCGCCCTACCGACTGCCTCCATTTTCCGTAGCACAAAGTCCCCCACTTTGAGAGGACGCTTGTGTACTCTTTTGTTATAAGCCCGAGTCATTCTCAGACGGTATATCTCATGACGCAAGGCAGCATTGCCCCTGCGTTCTGGAAGTGAGTCCAATGCTAGGCGCATGGCCTCCCAATTTGCCTCTTCATCATACAACATGATTCGAAGGGTAGGCTCATAGTGCTCAATGGGCAGAACAGCTTCTGCACCATACACCATTAGGAATGGGGTTTCTCCCGTTGCCCCTTTAGCAGTCGTTCTGATGGACCAAAGGACGTGTGGTAATTCATCCGTCCAAAGGCCACCAGCCCGCTCAATCTTCTTTTTAATTTCGTCTGAAATTAACTTGTTGAAGGCTTCGACCTGGCCGTTTGCTTTTGGCCGGCCGACTGATGCGAAGAAGCTTGAGACCCCCTGGTCTCCCAGCCAAGTCTTGAGTTGAGGCGTTTCAAATTGAGGACCATTGTCAAAAACCATAGACATGGGCACCCCGAAACGAGTGATTATGTTCCTCCAGATAAAGGAAATGACGTCTTTAGTCTTGATGTTTTTGACTGCCTCAGCCTCTACCCACTTAGTAAAGTAATCCACAGCCACCAATATATAGCGCTTGCCGCCTGGTGCAGTTGTATATGGCCCCAGAATGTCCATGCCCCATTTGGCAAAGGGTATTGGGCTGTGGATGGCCGTCAGGTCTGTAGCCGGACGATGGATGAGCTTGCCAAACTTTTGGCACTTGTCACATTTTTTCACCATTTCCATGGCATCCGACTCTAGAGTCGGCCAAAAGTAAAGCCGCCTGGCCTTGGCCGCGAGGGATCTGCCGCCTATATGGGAGGCGCAGAATCCCGAATGCAACTCTTCGAGAACTTCCTTCCCCTTTTCAGGGGTAACACATTTCAACAGGGGTTTCAAAAAGCCAGCCCTGAAGAGCTCTCCTTGCCGTAACTCGAAGTTAGCTGCTCGTTTTTTCAGAACAGCCGCCTCCCGTGGTGAGTCAGGGAGCGTGCCGTCTGTAAGATAGGTCCGGATGCTGTCCATCCAGGTTGAGCTTCGGTCAAGAATTCCAATGGGGTCTTCCTCTGATATACTTCTTTTTTCCATGACCTCCCAGAAGACTGACCGAGGCGTTTCACAGGAGGCGGATGATGCCAACTTGGACAGAGCATCCGCCTGATTGTTTGAAGACCTGGGCACCTGAGTTAGATGAAATTCTTCAAGTGACCCAACTTCACTCTTGACCGCCTGCAAATACTTTATCATGGCCGGATGAGTGGCCTCGTACGTTCCATTAACCTGGAGTACGACCAGTTGAGAATCAGAGCAGGCGGATACCTTCTTAGCCCCTGCCGCCTTGCAATACCGGATGCCGGCCAGCAAGGCCTCATACTCGGCCTCATTATTAGAGACCTGAAACTTGAACCGTAGTGCGTATTCGTACTTATCTCCTTCAGGAGATTGAAAGATAATCCCCGCACCACAGCCGTTCACAGTGGAGCTCCCATCCACATACACTTTCCAGACCTGGTCCGTATTGTTCGGAACAACCGGCCTTGTCATTTCGACAATAAAGTCAGCGAATGCTTGTCCCTTTATTGCCTTCCTTGATTCATAAGTGATTTCTAATCCTTGTATTTCGATTGCCCATTTGAGCATTCGTCCAGAAGACTCCAAGGTTGTGAGTGGTCGTTTGATCGGTTGGTCGGTATAGACCTCTACCGCATGCGCCAAGAAGTAAGGTTTAAGCTTCTTGATGGCCATGTAAAGGGCAAGGTCGAATTTCTCAACCATGGGGTACCGAAGCTCCGCATTTCTCAAAACATGGCTTTTGAAATACACCGGGAGCTGGATGCCGTCTCTTTGAGCTAAGAGGACAGCACTGAGGGCATGATCAGAGACGGCTAAGTACATGAAGAGCTTCTCTTTAGGCAAAGGGCTGACAAGCCTCGGCAAAGAGTGCAGATGAGTTTTTAGCCTTTGAAAGGCCGCCTCTGCATCATCCCCCCATTCAAAGTTTGTCTTCTTTTTGATTGCCTGGAAAAAGTAGAGACACTTGTCGCCTGAACGGCTGAGAAATCTCCCCAGGGCCGCCAGACAACCTGTTAGTTTTTGCACTTCCTTCACAGTACGGGGCGACTGCATGTCGATTACCGCCTGTATTTTCTCAGGGTTTGCCTCTATTCCTCTTTGGTCAATCAAAAATCCGAGAAACTTCCCAGACTCAACACCAAAGACACACTTTTTTGGGTTAAGCATGACCTTGTGCCGCTTGAGTGTGGCGAATGTTTCTCGGAGATCAGCAAGGTGATCCGCCTGCTGTTTGGATTTGACTATCATATCGTCAATGTACGCCTCTATATTCCTTCCGATTTGATTAATGAAGACCGTATTAATCATTAGTTGGAAGGTAGCAGGCGCATTCTTCAAACCAAACGGCATCACAGTATAACAGAACAACCCCTGATCAGTGACGAATGCCGTCTTTTCTTGATCATTTTTCCACAGGGGGATCGATGGAAACCTGAATAGGCGTCCATGAAACTCATCAGGGCATGTCCGGCTGTTGAGTCGACCAGACTGTCGATCTTAGGCAGTGGATAGCTATCCTTTGGACATGCCTTGTTGAGGTCTGTGTAATCAACACACATCCGCCAAGTTCCATTCGGCTTTTTTACTAACACAACGTTAGCCACCCACTCAGGGAAGTTGCACGGCCGAATGAACTTGGCATCTAACAGCTTTTTTACTTCGGCAGCTGCCGCCTGACTTCTTTCTTCGCCGTGGTTTCTTTTCTTTTGCCGGATGGGCTTCTTTTTAGGATCCACGGCGAGTTTGTGGACGGCGAGGTCCGGGCTGATGTCTGGCATCTCTTCCACTTCAAAGGCAAAGATGTCTTTGAATTCCTTGAGCAGCTGGTGAAGGTTTTCACCCAACTTTGCAAAGACAATCGTCCCCACCTTAACAGTCCGCTCTGGACGGCTATCATCCAGAGGGATATCAATGTGCTCTCCAGCAGGCTGGGGACGAAGATCATCCGACCTTTCCCCGGTCATAGATTGCTATTGCTTTTCTTTTTTTACCACCACCAGCTGATCAGTCTTTCTTTTCTTTCCGGCTGGTGGGGCCGACTGTTCTTCCTCGACATCGTCGAGGTCAATCATTTGCTTGCCCCGGCCGGATGCTGCGGCCGCAGGCTTGACGTCCGAGAGATAACACTCTCGAGCCGTCTTTTGGTCCCCATTAAGGGAACCAACTGTTCCATCATCCTACTCATACTTGAGTAGCATGAGAGCAGGGATGATGACGGCCTTACACTCATTAAGAGTGGGTCGGCCAAAGATGAGGTTGTAAGCCGTGAGCTCTTCAACCACTAGGAGACGGATGGTCATGTGTCGACCGTCTCCCCTGCTTCCCAGGCAGACAGGTAGGTCGATTCGTCCGACTGGGTGCACAAGTCCTCCTCCAAACCCAACTAAGGTGTGGGTGACCTCTATCATGCTATCCGGTTTGTACTTGAGATTGGACAAGCATTTGAGGCTGATGAGGTCAGAGGAACTTCCTGTGTCAATCAGAATTCGGCTAACCAGCTGGTTGGCGACTTTACACTCAATGACCACAGGGTCATCATGCGGCCGACGGACTTTGCCTCTGTCCTGTTCGGTGATGACAACTTTAGGGAAGGTGGATGTGCTAGATGTATCCCCCTCCTCAACAGAATTGACCATCTTTCTTAGATGGTCCTTGGTACCCCGAATGGTCGGGCCACCACCGGCAAATCCGCCTGCTATGGTGTACACCGGTTCTTCATCAGTTTCGGCACTCACAGCAGGCTGGGGAGTCTTTTTCTTGGACTGCCCCAGATTTGCTTTTGAAGTCACTTTGGACTTCACATAGGACTTAAGCTGTCCTTTGTCGGCCAGACGATCGAGCTCCCGCTTGAGACTAAAGCAGTCGTTCGTGTCATGGCCAACATCCTCATGGAAATGGCAATGCTTGTTTTTGTTCCTATTTTCAGCGGAACCTTTCATAGCAGTCGGCTTTTCAAGAGTTAGCCGATCCTTAATTTCCAAAAGGATGGAGCAGCAGTCCTTGTGGAATTCGTACCTTGGGACGTACGGTTTCCACTCTTTTTTCTTCTTCTGGGCCGGTTGATCAGAGTTATCAATGGCCCAGACTTGCTTTTTCTTTTTGCTCTCTTTTGGCTTAGGAGCCGGCTGAGCAGACCGAGTCTCTTTCTGCCGGTTGGACTTCTTATGGTCCGACTGCTTATTGGACGAGCAGAGTTCGGTCGCCTGTATGTAGGCTTCCGCCTCTCGCAAGGCTCCTTGCAGAGTAAAGGTTTGTTTGCGGACGAGTTCGTACTTAAAGGTAGACCCGTCCTTCAGACCCTTAAAGAAGTCTGTGAAGGCGACCTCATCAGACAGCCCATGAATCTGGATTCGGACCAGATTGAACCGCCTGACGTAGGATCGCAAACCTTCTCTATCTCCCTGCTGTACATTGCCTAAGTCAAGACTTGTCATTTTGGCAGGGATGTTCATAGAGAAGTTTGATGCAAACAAGAACGCAAGCGTCTTGAAGCTATTTATGCAGCCAGCCGGCAGGTTGCCAAACCACTGCTGGGCTATGCCCTTCAGGGTGGCTGGAAAGCAACGACACCATGCGGCATCATCCAACCCCTGTAAATACATGAGGTGGGTGTATGCTAGAAGATGGTCTTCTGGGTTGGAGGTCCCGTCATAGGCTCCAACCAAAACGTTTTTAACTTTGGCCGGCTGTACGGCTTCAGTTATTTCCCTGGAGAAAGCAGAGGGTTGATCTCCAAGGTGTTGCAGCCTAAGCTGCCAGTCCATCGGCTGATAGCCGTATGCCGCCTGTCCTCCATAGAGGGTAGGCTGCATGTAAGGTACAACTGGCGCCTGGTACAATGGCTGTGCCATGTACTGGGCGGACTGAATCACATGTGGCCCAGAATGAACCCTTTGGCAGCTGGGGTCTCATGTACAGACTGGGAACACCTCACAGAGGTATTCCGAAAGCTACCATGATAAGTCGACGTTGAAGCCGACTCTGATTGCTGGGTTCTCCTCTCCTCAATGTATTGCCGAGCGTTAGAGAACGTTTTCTTGCTACCATCCGGCTGTATGTGCCGGATGGGTTTTCTTGCGCCCATTTCTGGGAAACGGAGCCGATTAAGGTCAAATTGGGGCCTGGCCTTCTCCTTAGGAGCAGGATGAGGAGTCGGCTGACGGTCCCTGACCGACTTCTGTTTGCCAGGTTGGGCTGGCTTCTTGGCCGACTGCTCCTTTCTAGGAGTAGGCGACTTCTTTGAGGCGAGCTGCTTGATTTCACCCCTGAGGCTGCTCAGGAGTGACATTAGCTCATCCCGAGTGACGGGAGTTGATCCTGCCGCCTGGGAAGGATCAACCGGCCGTCCCGAGGGCTTCTTTGGCTGGCCAGCAGTTTTGCTTGGCCCTGCCTGAACATGGGGACGCTCTCGTCGTTCCTTACTGCGGATGCGTTTAGAGATGAGGGATCCATTTGGATCAACATAGGTTTCGATATCAGCGTCGTCACCTGAGTCATGGTCCGTTTGGACCAGTACATCATTTGGAGGCCGAATGGTCTCCGAATTTGGTACAAGCTCTTGTGAAGCCATTTCAGAGGTACTATCCCCACAGACGGCGCCAAATGTTTCGGGGGTTTTTGTCCCTCGGGAGAGTTACAACACTGAAAGTGGATTCAACTGAGGATGCCTGTACCTGCAAAGCAAACGGACCGCCGGATGGTCGGTGGTCCGCCTCCGAAGATTAAGTCAGTAAATATTCGGAGATAAAACGTGCGGAAGTAAAGTTATCTGCTTGGATTCCAAGCTCAGGTAAAGTGCTGTGTGTTCCTTGAAAACGACAGCTCTGTGGTAAGTGACGTATTGTCTCGTATTGTGTGTCAAAAATTCTCTTTTTTTTTGTGTCCCGTCATAAATGACATAATGTCCCTATTTATAGGGAAAAGTGTGCCCTCCTAGGATCTCGTGACCTAGGAGTTAGGTCACGCCGTTTTGCGGCGCCTCGGGATTTGGGCCTTAGAAGGCTGCCATCCCTGGGCCAATACCTGAGTGACACGTGTCACTGTGCCCAAAAGGATTCTGAAGCACCTTTTGGGTGACACGTGTCGCCGACTGAATGGTCCCTGCTGGACCTTCAGTCCACGTCGGACGGAGAAGAGTCCTCCCTCCACGTGTCATCATTCCGTAGGTCCAAATGGCACCTATATGGAGGACACGTGGCACTTTCTGATTGGGCCACTTGGTCGGGCATAAAATACCCAAATCACTTCCCACAAAGGAAGCCTATCCTGAATGGAGTGAAGCCCGTAAACAACAGTGATATGAATTTGAGTAGAAAGGTCCTTAGAAGAGACACTACAATGAATGAACTGTTCATGAACCTTCAAGACATTAACAGTTACTCTATCTGCATTCCAACCAAGCCAAATCCTCCCTTTGGGAGAATGGTAATAATTACACAATCAAAGCCAAGAAGAGCCAAACTTCCTCTGATAAGTGAGAACATTTTTCAATTTGATTTTTGTTTCAAGCAAACTAACAACATCAACTGAATGAGAATGAAGCAACCTCTTTACAGAGGCAACTTTGCCAGGGTCATTCAGGCCCCTGACATTCCAAATAGAGTAAATCATGACACCAAAGGGGGATTAACCTCACCCCCGCTTGGATTTATAGTGAAGCCACCTGCACCATCCATTTCATTTGCAAATAAAGCAACAAAAGCATTAGAAGTAGAGGCAGGCTGATGAACTCTAGTTTGTTGGCTTTTTGTCTTCCTACCAACTATTCTCCACCCCTCATCTGAATTTTGAGAAGTATGAACCTGTGGAGTAATGACAAATTGTCCATGAACAGAAGTACCAACATCAACATCAGGAGCAGGAGCTTGGCTAGGCTTAAGAACCCAGGCCTGCTTTTGCTTAGGAGCAACATGAGCTGGCTGCTTAGGAACCTGCTTAGGCTTAGCAATAGCAGGCTTGATAGAGCAATCATGACCAACCTTGTTGCACTTAGAACAAAAAGGTGGGGCCCACTCATACACTACCTTGAGCTCCAATAGTTCCTTTGAGGGACTCTCAACCAAGAAAGAGTTAGGCATAGGCTTTGTAACATCAATTTCAATTAGGACCCTAGCAAAAGACACCCTAAGTTGTCTAGTAGTACACTCATCAGCACAAATTGGCACTCCAAGCAAACTACCAATGCGGCTAAGAGTGTCAGATCCCCAACAATTAAGAGGGAGATTAGGAAACTTATCCCAGAGAGGAACAGTTCTAAGAATTTCAGCATTAAAGTCAAATTTAGGACACCAAGGCTTCACTATTGCCAGTTTTCCAAGGAACATATGAGGACCAGAACAAAGTATGGTATATTTATGATCACTAAAATAAAGATTAACGATAAAGTACCCATCATCATGCCAATAAACATCTGGTTTTTGCATATTACTCCATTGTTGAGCAAAAAATCGAGGAATAGCAGCAATAGTAGGGTAAAAGCCAACAACATAGAAAACTAAAGCATTAGCCCATTTTTTATTACC
This sequence comes from Chenopodium album, assembly GCF_948465745.1. Lineage (NCBI taxonomy): Eukaryota > Viridiplantae > Streptophyta > Magnoliopsida > Caryophyllales > Amaranthaceae > Chenopodium > Chenopodium album. The sequence continues at coordinate 46,581,904 of NC_137838.1, forward strand.
TGCTTCAAGCTCGGCTTCCTGTAGTTCAGCAATTTGTTTCCCTTCCCGGACTTTCGGAGAAACAAAAGACAAAGAAGCTCCTTTGGCAGCCAAATTCCCAGTGAAAGGAGCAACTCGATCCTCACTTTGCTTGCGCGAATTCAGCTTCAGAGAAGGTGAGGGAGCAACCTGATCCTCACTGTGCTTGTGCGTGTTTTGCTCCATAGAGGGTGAGGAATGGCGAGGAGGAATGACTGGCTCAGATCGTTGCTCAGATCCACCATCAACCAATTGAACAGTAAACCTAGAAACCCTAGGTACTGTTCCATTGGAATGTCTCGAATCTGGCCTAGCAGTAGCTTCAGCAAACAGGGCAATTGTCTTAGCATCACTTTTGGGAATAGCTCCACATGCTGAGTGCACTAACGCCGGCGCCGGAGTAACCAATTCATCCACCTCTTGAATCGGACTAGGAACGAATGAAGTACCTGAATTTCTCAAGTTATGCAAAATCGTGTCAAAAGCTTCATGAGCATTCTTCTATTGTGTTATTTGAGGTGTAGAAGTAGCCTGTTTCTTCTTCTTAGCCATTGAAATCCAAAATTGAAGAATAAACCAATCAAAGATGAAGAGCCATGGAGAAGAGAGAGAAGAGAGAAAATCAACGCAAGTCAAACATCCAAAAAGATCCTTCTCCAAATAGAGTTTCGCATTCTTCGAAAGTAAAATTATATTCTATAAAAACTATTTTCTTATTTGGAAAGATTATTGGGAAAAGATTCTAGGGTTCTCTTCGGAGGCCTATAATGGGTACGACACTCTGTCTAGGAAAGGCTCGCGTCGACGCTGTAGGTAACTTTCCTGGGAGACGCGGGCTCGACCGTCCAATATCAAGAATCGAGTACATTATTATTTTCGAAAACAAACTGAATTGAAACTATTTGATTTTGTAAACACCTAATGTGGATTAGTCCAAGTATAATTAGGGTTGTCTAGTTATTTGTGTGGTTATGGAATTTTGGTTCCATTGGTATTCATTTTGGATTTATCCTTGAGGAAATTTGAATTGCTTACTTAATAGTTTGTGTTATAAAAGATGATTGAAACTTTTTAAAGACATTTCTTTGTTCAAAGGCTAGTAAAATCGGATGCTATATTTGTGCGTGACTTTATAACAGACATTGTTTGGCATGCTACTTGTTTTGGGTGTTTTTGTCCCTCGGGAGAGTTACAACACGAAGACTGATCCGGCTTGAGCTGCACCTGCAAAATAACGGAGACTCCGGGTGGTTGGAGCTCTGCCTCCGACGGTCAAGTTAGTAACTTGAAAAGGAATAAAGAGTACGGAAATTTAGGTGGGTATCTGCTCGGATTCCAAGCTCAGATGTCTCTATCACAGGGACAGTGTGTAATAATAAATGATAAAACGTGCCCTCCAAAAGAGAGAAATCTCCCTATTTATAGGGTTCTCAGGATTTGTGCCCCTGATTAGGTCATTGATCCCTAATCATTGGTGGGCTACACCGCATTGCGGCTTTCTCGAGATTTGGGCCTGAAGGCCGCCTTTTTTCCTTTAACTTCGGGGATGACACGTGTCAAGCAGGGATTGGTCCACTTTGGGCCATCCTGAGGCTGACACGTGTCACCCTCTGATTGGGCCACGTGGCAGGGTAAAATTACCCTAAACATTTGCCCCTCACAGATGTGACGTGGCACGCCACGTGGCATCTGTGACACATGTCACGCTCCGATTGGTGGTAATTTTACCATTAAGGAGTAACCGTTCACCTTCCGAGTGAATTACGAGAATGCCCCTGTATTTACCCTCTATATATAGCCGTTTACCCTCATAATTTTGTACGTTTACAAAAATTTTCCAGAGAAAGAACTTTGAGAGAGCAGAAGTCATCCGTTTGAGTCAGGCGCAAGTAAGAAGCTCGTTTTCCATCGACCCAGCCGGACCCGCCTAGTTTCCGATATCACTTCAAACGGTATCGTCTTTGCCTCTCTCAGCTCTTTTTCTTTTTCAACGCTTGTACATATTTCTTGCAATAAATGGATGCATCACCAACACACACGGCACAACCTAGATTAGAGTCCAGCCGGTCACCAGGGACGGCTGAGTCTAGGACTGGGAGTGTCATCTCGGGGTGTTTGGACCACCCTTTGCCTTGGATTTCGACCAGTTATGTGTCTGTGCAGGAAACAATGGCTCGGACAATGCAGACGACAACTGATCCAAATTACAGAAGCGAAGGCTCCGGCGGCCAAACGCCTGAGGGAGAAACGTCTGGTTAGGGAGACCAGACGGCTCTAGAGAGATCCCCTCCGCGCGCCCCTTCAACTCCCGCTGATTCCTTTTTGGAAGAGTGCGACCAAGGCGGCGACGAGGCCGTCTCTGCCCCCTTGACCCAAAATGAGGAAGAGACGGAGAGCGAGAGCTCTGCCTCTACCTCTGAAAGCAGTGACGATATACCCCCGCTTCAGGATAGCGAGGAAGAAGAAAGGAAAAAATGGAACGAGAACGACGATCCCTTCAACATCCACGTCTCCTCCAAGGACCGGATCCAAATGGAGGATAACTTAAAGAATTTTACTCAAATGCACCCGCTAGGAGACGGGTATAGGATCCGGGTGCCACCTGAGAATGGAACCATCGCCTGGGAGGACGATCAAGAGAACGCCAACAGCTATTTCGGCTGTTATGAGGCGGCGTTCAAGGCTGGTCTTCACTTCCCCCTTCACCAGGCGGTGAAGGAAATTTTGAGAGGCTACGGCCTCGGAGTCTGGCAGCTTACCCCCAACTCTTGGACAAACATTCTGGGGTATGTTGCCGCCTGCGAGTTCTAGGGGCTTAACCCCGGCTGGGAGGCTTTTCCTAGTATGCATTATCTTAGCAGAAGCCCAGGCGGCTGGAGGGCGTGGTATACTCTTACCACGCATCCTCAATACATGATGACCTTGGACAAGGTCTCAAAATTCGACGGCTCGAAACACAGGTTCTACCAGATGTCAGCTCCCCAAGAACTAGATCCCAAAGAGCGCCCGGTTCAGGGACGAGTGCTTCCTAGCCGCCTGCGGGCTAGGGCAGATGTTTACCAAACGTATGCGCCAGAGTTTATATCCGTCTATAGTATTTTTGTATCGGGATTGATTTATGATATTGACTAATTTCTTTCTTTTTTGCAGAAGAAGCTCTAAACATGTTGCCAAATAAGAAGACTCCCCAGCGATCTTCTGCACTCATCCACAAGCAGCTTGCGGAGAAGGCTGCGGCTGAGGTCAAGGCCAAGGTAATATACGCCTGACCCTCTCTTAAATTGTTTAGAAATTACTTTTCCTGGATGCTAACTTTAACTTTGTAATTTTCGCAGGGGGGTGAGATTGGAAAGACTTTTGAGAAACAACTCAAACGGGCTAGGGAGGAGACCCCCTCCGCTCTCAACAAAATAAAAAAAATCCACCTCCGCGTCAACTCCTGGCGCCTCAGCCGGGCTCAGGAGATGCGGATAGCGGGGCGAAACGAGAAGGTAGGTGGCAGCTTCTGCCTCGATCTCGTCAACCCTTATCAGCAACCGGGGGGTTCATTGCGCCTGCAAGCGGTTCCCGCTTGGCCGGCTCTGAAGGTAATAACTGGGGTGGCTTTTGCGAGTTAAATCCCACTCCCAACAGACGTCATCCTCAGACGGTCGGCAACAGATAGGTTCCGCCTTAGTTTGGCACTCATCACGTATTGATTGTGGTGCAGATCAATCTCCCCGCTGGCCAGACGTCAAGAAGCATGCCAAGGCCATGCTGGAAGCCATTCGGAAGAGGGATAAAGACAGCATCCCTGGGATAGAGACGTTCAATCTGGAACGCATTCTATCCCTTCTGGTTGAGGTAAGAAACTTGTCAAATTTATTTCATTCCAAGTGTTTAATCCCGCCGGCAATACTTATACCGCCTGCTTTTTTGCAGGCCATGCTGCGGGTGGACGGGCTTAAATGTCCTTATTCCCGCAAACGAGAAGAGGTAAAAAGGGCCAAGAAGTCCGCCTTAGACGCTGATAATATTGCTTTACACTCGACTATCATAAATGAACTTGAAACTAAAGCAATCATTATGACACAGGCGTCTAGAATCCAGCAGTTGGAGTCGGATCTGGAGACGGCCAAACAGCGGGCGTCTGATGCTGAGACGGCCCGAAAGAAGGCGGAGGAGGCCCAATAGAAGGCGGATGAGAGCGCCAAAAAGGCTGATGGGGCGCTCAAGAAGGCCCAGACGGACCTTGGCACACTTCAGGGTGTTTCTGAAGAGAACGCCAACCTGAAGGCCAAGGTTTAAAAACTAGAGAAGGAGGCTGCTCAGGCGCAGAAGAACTTTGCAGCAACCCTGGAGGCGGAGCAAAACCGCCTTGTTGCTTCGAGTGACGCTGACAATGACGCCCGTATGAAGATCGCCTGGGCTGCCTTGTACCCAAACGCGGATTACATCGTCTGGGCACTGGCTTATGCCGAGTACGTAGTGTACTTAAGGGATAGAGGCGAACAAGAGCCTGACTCTTTTGATGCCTGGGTCAACTCTAACAACGAGCCGTCCGCGCCTCAGCTACCTGGTCCGGGTGAAGCACAGGAGATACCCTCAGATGATGAGGAGGAGGACCAGGAGGCACCGTCTGCAGGCAAGAAGTGACCATTCAGCGGCAGTATGCCAGTCTCTGTTTCTATTTTTTTCTTTTATTCAGCGGCAGTATGCCAAAACTTGTTTTTCCGGCCTGTGTGCCGAGTATATTTGTATTTACCGGCTAGGGAGCCGAGTTAATTAACAATTCTCTTTCTCTCGGACGGGGTCCGGTTAATACTTAATCCACTACAACCATTTGGTTGGGTGGACTTTTATGAAATGCACCGATTGAGTCGGTTTAGATCCTTTTGCGTCTGAATAATTTTAATGTTTGCAAATTTTAATTTTTCATTTTTGCCTAACTTATCAAAAGCATACGGCGATTTTTTGCCTAACTAATCAATAGTCTGGCTATCCTTGCCCCTGGACGGCTGTGTGATTGTTTCAAGTGGAGTTGGTTGATTGACTTGAAAACGTCTGATGCTGCAAATATCATGATATGTTTGTAAGTCAATCAATCACAATAGTGATTTCCCCAAACAAAGTGCACAGCCGTACACCAACATGCGAGCCAATCACTACCCAAACGGTGTTTGTCCGTCTTGGCAGAGATTTCATAGCCATTGAACAACTCTTTTGCCCCAATTGGGGTAGGATGTGCAATTTTGGAATAAATAACCTAAGTGAGAACTTCAGCCGGTGACCGACTGATGCCTTAGGGCATCCGATATTTGGTAACTTGATCGTTCTTCACAGGTTATTTTGGTCAGACGGCTTTGAGTTTGACCAATTTTGTCGTTCAGTTTCTGTCGTCTGCATGGGTACGGAAAACCGACAGATGGTCTGTTCTCTGCGACGATTGCACCCGGAGGGGTGTCGCCGGACGCCTTTGTCCATGTTGGGACAGGCGATTTTATAAAATGAGCAACCATCCGGCCATTTTAGCCTCTGGTCTTGTTTGAGACCGGTTGTGTAGCCACTAAACGTTTTTGTGCCTAGTTTTTAGCCGAATGTCATTGAATTACACTAAGTATCGAACTTAGTTAGACACAAAAAATTCGTCTGGGTCGTTACCCAGGCGAACAGGCAATTATTAAGTCAAACTTAATAAAAATAAAGAATCCATCAGAGTATTACCCAGGCGAAAAAACAAAACTAGCTTGCAAACAAGGTCTTATTTCTCATTAATTGACTCATTGTTTACAAAAAATTTACATTCTCAGAAGTAGTACCTTTTTTTATTGTCTACATTCCAAGTTCTAGGCAGGCGCCTGCCGTCTGGAGTTTCCAAGCGGTAGGTGCCGTCCCTTACTTCTTCATAGATCCAGTAGGGGCCTTCCCAATTTGGAGTTAGCTTCCCCAGCTCATTAGCCATACCGGTTGCCTCCATTTTCCGTAACACTAAGTCGTCAACTTTCAGGGGACGCTTGTGTACTTTTTTGTTGTAATCTCTAGTTATTCTCAAACGGTAAATCTCATGACACAAGGCGGCATTGCCCCTGTGTTCTGGGAGTGAATCCAATGCCAGGCGCATTGCTTCCCAGTTTGCCTCTTCATCATATAGCATGACCCTGAGAGTCGGCTCATAACGTTCAATGGGCAAGACGGCTTCAGCACCGTAAACCATAAGAAATGGGGTTTCACCGGTTGCCCCTTTTTCTGTTGTCCGGATGGCCCATAGGACATGGATTAACTCTTCTGCCCACAAGCCACCGGCTCTTTCTATTTTCTTATTAATTCTATCGGAGATGAGTTTGTTGAAGGCTTCAACTTGGCCATTTGCTTGGGGTCGGCCGACGGATGCAAAACAGCTTGAGATCCCCTGATCTCCCAACCAAGTTTTTAGGTGAGGCGTCTCAAACTGAGGACCATTATCAAACACCATAGATATAGGTACCCCATACCGGGTGATAATGTTCTTCCAGATGAAGGAAATTACGTGTGAGGTCTTGATATTCTTAACCGCCTCAGCCTCCACCCACTTGGTGAAATAATCCACAACCACCAGGATGTAGCGCTTTCCGCCTGGAGCAGGCGTGTAAGGACCTTAGATGTCCATGCCCCATTTTGCAAACGGGATTGGGCTATGGATGGCCGTCAGATCAGTAGCCAGACGGTGAATGAGCTTGCCAAATTTCTGGCACTTGTCACATTTCTTACCAACTCCTTGGCGTCTGCCTCAAGAGTGGGCCAAAAATAATGTCGTCTGGCTCTGAAGGCTAGGGACCTGCCGCCTATGTGGGAGGCGCAAAATCCTAAGTGCAAGTCTTCGAGAACTTCCTTCCCCTTTTCTGGGGTGACACACTTCAACAGGGGCTTAAGAAATCCCGCATTGAAGAGTTCTCCGTTTCTCAACTCGAAGCTCGCAACTCGCTTCTTCAGGACGACTACTTCCTGTGGCGAATCAGGAAGTGTGCCGTCTGAAAGATAAGCCCGGATATCATCCATCCAGGTAGAGCTTCGGTCCAAAACTCCAATGGGATCTTCATAGATGCTTCTCTTTTCAAGAACTTCCCAAAAGACAGACCGAGGCGTATCATGGCAGGCGAAAGACGCCAGTTTTGACAATGCATCCGCCTGGTTGTTTTCCGACCTAGGCACTTGATTTAGCAGGAATTCCTCAAGTGCCCCGGCCTCTTCTTTGACTGCCTGAAGATATTTGATCATAGCCGGATGAGTAGCCTCATAGTTTCCCTCATACTAGCTAACAACCAATTGGGAATCAGAGTAGGCGTCAATTTTCATGGCCCCTGCCGCCTTACACATGCGAATGCCGGCTAGCAGGGCTTCATATTCCGCCTCATTGTTAGAGGCCTGAAACTTGAAGCGTAGTGCATACTCAAATCTGTCCCCTTCAGGAGACTTGTAGATTACGCCTGCACCACAGCCGTTCTTTGTAGAGCTCCTGTCTACGTACACTTTCCAAACCTAAAAAAAATTATCCGGAGCCACCGGACGGGTCATTTCCACAATAAAGTCGGCAAACGCCTGACCTTTCATTGCCTTTCTTGGTTCGTAAGTGATTTCAAGGCTTTGCATTTCAATAACCCATTTCAACATTCTCCCGGATGAATCCAAGGTAGACATTGGCCGTTGGAGTGGCTGGTCAGTGTAAATCACCACCGGATGTGCCAAAAGGTAAGGCTTCAATTTTTTGAATGCCATATACAAAGCAAGGCCAAATTTTGCAACCATGGGGTACCGGAGTTCAGCATTTTTAAGAACATGGCTAATGAAGTAAACCGGGAGCTGCACGCCGTCTCGCTCAGCAAGGAGAACGGCACTGAGGGCATGATCTGAGACGGCTAAATACATGTACAACGTCTCCCTAGGCAAAGGACTGACCAACCTAGGTAAAGAATGTAAATGCTCTTTCAACCTCTGGAACGCCACCTCAGCATCATCCCCCCATTCAAATCTGGTCTTCTTCCTTATTGCTTGGAAGAAGTAGAGGCATTTGTCGCCTGACCGGCAGAGGAACCTCCCCAAGGCGGCCAGACAACCGGTGAGTCTCTGAACTTCCTTGACAGAGCGGGGTGATTTCATGTCAATCACCGCCTGTATCTTTTCGGGGTTAGCCTCTATCCCCCTTTGGTCAATAAGGAATCTGACAAACTTCCCAGACTCAACACCAAAGACCCATTTCTTTGGATTTAACATGACCTTATGCCGCCCGAGGGTGGTGAATGTTTCTCGGAGATCAGCAAGGTGATCCGTCTGTAGCTTGGATTTGAATATCATGTCATCAATATACGCCTCCACATTCCTCCCAATTTGATTAATGAAGACCGTATTAATCATCCGTTGGAAAGTGGCAAGCGCATTTTTCAAGCCAAACGACATCACAGTGTAACAGAATAACCCTTGATCAGTGACGAAGGGCGTCTTCTTTTGATCCTTTTTCCACAGGGGTATCTGATGGAAGCCGAAGTAGGCATCCATAAAGCTCATCAAGGCGTGACCGGCTGTAGAGTCGACCAGGCTGTCGATCTTTGGAAGCGGGTAACTGTCCTTTAGACACGCCTTGTTGAGGTCTGTGTAATCAACACGCATGCGCCAGTTCCCATTCGGTTTCTTAACAAGGACCACATTGGCTACCCAGTCGAGGAAATTACAAGGCCGAATGAACCTAGCGTCTAGTAGCATTTTGACTTCAGCAGCTGCCGCCTGACTTCTTTCCTCGCCGTGGTTTCTTTTCTTCTGCCGGATGGGCTTCTTTTTGGGGTCCACGGCGAGTTTGTGGACAGCGAGATCCGGGCTGACGCCTGGCATCTCTTCCACTTCAAAGGCAAAAATGTCTTTGAATTCCTTCAGCAGAAGGTGCATGCTTGCACTTAAAGTAGCATGAGCAACCGTCCCAACCTTTACAGTACGTTCTGGACGGCTGTCATCCAGAACGAGATCAATGCTTTCACCAGCCGGTTAGGGACGGAGCTCATCTGACCGTTCACCGGTCAGTGATTGCTATTTTTTCTCTTTCTTCAACTCCACCAGCAGAGGTGCCTTTCTTTTCTTTCCGACTGCTGGTGACGCAGGTGCTGGGTCGGAATCCTTGACATTGTCAAGGTCTATTGGTTCCTGGCCGCCTGGGGCCACAATGTCTCGGACGGCTGAGAGATAGCACTCTCGGACCGTCTTCTAATCCTCATTCAGGGAACCAACAGAGCCGTCATACCTCTCATATATGATGAGCATGAGAGACGGGATGATTACTGCCTTGGCTACATTGAGGGTTTGCCGGCCAAGGATAATGTTGTAGGAGGTCAACTCCTCAACGACCAAGAATCTAACGACAATATGTCGTCCCTGGCCTTTTTCTCCCAGCCGGATGGGTAGGTCAATTCTACCGGCTGGGTAGACCATCCAACCCCCAAAACCAACCAAGGGGTGGGTGACCGGATGCATGCTGCTGACATTGTATTTCAGCTTTTGCACGCACCGGAGATTGATGATGTCTGAGGAACTGCCGGTGTCAATAAGGATTCGTCCAACCAATAGGTTGGCCACCTTACATTCAATGACAACCAGGTCATCATGCGGACGGCGGACGCTGCCCCTATCCTTCTCAGTGATCAAGACGCCTGGGAAGGAGGAGCTTGCAGACGCCTGCTCGTCATCATCTTTGTCCATCTTTTGAAGATGGCTCTTGGTACCCCGGATGGTAGGGCCACCACATGAGAACCCGCCTGCTATAGTGTAGACTGGCTCCTTGTCAGTATCCGAACTACTAGCAGGCTAGGGGGTAGTCTTGGAGGACTGACCCTTGTTTTTCTTTTTTGCCCCAGCTGGGGACTTAGAAATGTAGGACTTCAACATCCCTTTGTCGGCCAGACGGTCCAACTTCCGCTGAAGACTAAAGCAGTCGTTGGTGTCATGGCTAACCTCCTCATGGAATTGACAGAATTTATTTTTGTTCCATGACTGAACATAACTCTTCATTGGATTCGGCTTTTCAATGGACAACCGGCCCTTTACCTCCATGAGGATGGAGTTGCAGTCTTTATTAAACTCGTACTTGGGAACGTACGGTTTAAACACATTCTTTTTCTTCTGGGACGGCTTGTTAGAGTCAGTAACCGCCCAGACTTCTTTTCTTTTCTTGCTCTCTTCTTTTTTTTTGGTCGGCTGAATTGACCGGCTGTCTTTCTGTTTGTCGGACTTCTTGGAGTCCGACTGGCTACCAGGCGAGCAGAGGTCGGTAGCTTGAATGTAGATTTCCGCCTCCCCCAGGGCCGCCTGTAAGGTGAAAGCCCCTTTTCTGACTAGGTCAAACTTAAAAGTCGACCCGTCTCTTAGACCCTTGAAAAAGTCTGTAAAAGCTACCTCGTCAGACATTCCTTGAATCTGAATTCTTATCAGATTGAACCGCCTGACATATGAGCGCATCCCTTCTCTATCTCCCTGCCTAACAGTGCTCAGATCAAGGCTTGTTTTCTTAGCAGGGATGTTCATTGAGAAGTTGGAAGCAAATAAGAAGGCGAGCTTCTTGAAACTATCGATGGACCCGGCTGGCAAGTTGCCAAACCATTGTTGGGCAATGCCCTTCAATGTAGCCGGGAAGCACCGACACCAAGTGGCATAATCCAACCCCTGCAGATACTTGATGTTGGTGTAAGCCATGAGGTGGTCTTCTGGATTGGTGGTACCATCATAGGTACCAACCAACACATTCTTAACCTTGGCCGGCTAGGCCGCCTCGGTTATCTCTCGGGTGAACATAGAAGGTTGTTCACCCAGGCGCAGCAGACGGAGCTGCCAGTCCAATGGCTGGACATTTTGATATGTCGCCTGACCACCAAAGAGAGCTAGCTGCATGAAGTGAGGGGGATACTGTCCGTAAGCCTGAGTAGGCACATACGGCACAGCTCCAATCATATGAAGGCCAGAATGGACGGTGTTACCGCCTGTCTGGCTCCCATGCAGAGAGAGAGAATTCCCTGCAGTAGTGTTGTTGAAGCTGTCTGGAAAGTTCGACGTTGAAGCCGACTCAGACAGCTGCTGATTCCTCTTCTGGTTGATTATTTCCCGGGCATCAGGAATTGATTTTTTACTTCCCACCGGCTGCTGAGTCCGGCGGGTGTTGTTGTTCCTCTTGGGAAGGAGAATTTTTCACCAATCAATGGTCCCGGCTGCCTTCTCCTTTGGATAAGGAGTGGGCTGCTGGTCTCTGACTTACTTCCCCTTCTCCTGAGGAGCCTTCTTCGCCGACTGACCTTTACTTGGGCCAGCCCGGCTTTTGGTAATCAGCTCTTTAATTTCACCCTTGAAACTGGTCATGAATCTCATGAGTTCGTCTCGAGTGACAGGGACTGATCCAGCTGCCATTAGGGTTTCCCCTTCCGGCTGCTCGGAGGGTCGGCTTGTACCCGCCTGGGAGGCACCCCGCTCCAGAGTGTCTCTGGGCCAGATGCGCTTGGTTATGAGAGAGCCATCATTGGTTGTAAAGGTTTCGACCTGAAGATCCTCATCTTCATGGTATGTAAAGACTTCTGGTCATCGCCTAGACGGTTAGGATGTGGTACAGACTCTTGAACCATCTTCGAGATACTCTCCCCACAGACGGCGCCAAATGTTTTGGGTGTTTTTGTCCCTCGGAAGAGTCACAACACGAAGACTGATCCGGCTTGAGCTGCACTTGCAAAATAACGGAGACTCCGGGTGGTTGGAGCTCCGCCTCCGACGGTCAAGTTAGTAACTTGCAAAGGAATAAAGAGTACGGAAATTTAGGTGGGTATCTGCTCGGATTCCAAGCTCATATGTCTCTATCACAGGGACAGTGTGTAATAATAAATGATAAAACGTGCCCTCTAAAAGAGGGAAATCTCCCTATTTATAGGGTTCTCGGGATTTATGCCCCTGATTAGGTCATTGATCCCTAATCATTGGTGGGTTGCGCCGCATTGCGGCTTTCTCGGGATTTGGGCCTGAAGGCCGCCTTTTTTCCCTTAACTTCGTGGATGACACGTGTCAAGCAGGGATTGGTCCACTTTGGGCCATCCTGAGGCTGACACGTGTCACCCTCTGATTGGGCCACGTGGCAGGGTAAAATTAACCTAAACAATACTTACATAAAAAGACACAGGAATATGAAATTTATGATCGAGGAACCATGGATCATCCTACTGGCCTTAGTTCACTTACCCAACACACCTAAATATAATACGTTAATCAGAAAGTATAGAAATGTAAATAAACCTAATGGGTTGTGGAATATTGAAGCCTATATGCATGAAGGAGAATGGCTAGGAACCTTAACCAATTTAAAGCAGACCTACATTTCGCCGAAGTTGACTGGAGCCGAATCCCAAGACCAATAGTTGCTGAAATTCCTCTTCAGCTTACACCTCAAGAAGTCCAAAAGTTAAATAATCTTAACTATGATATGCCACCCTTACCACCTCCACGTTTGCATATTGACTATACATCATCCGATGACTTAGAAATCCATCACCCAAATGAATTTGAATCCTTAACTCATACTCCTGAACCCCTTGTCCCAAGAGGTTGAGTATCTAGTCCAAAACACAGTACAAACCGTAACCCTAGACCCTATGTTAATTAGCCCAAACCGCAACTCTAGCTTTGGCTCGTGTCGTAGCCCAACTTATAGTGAATTTTATCCTACCTTCTTGCTTGAATGTAACCAAATTCCAATCCACATGGCTAAACCTTTAGAACCTGATTCCCCTCAGCTTTCCACAGGAAACACAGGTGACGTGGCCAGAAAGATGATCCAGCAAGCTAAGACCAAGAGTAGAACTTCAGAATAATAATTGATTTATTTCTTCCATTAATAGCAACTTGTTTTGTTTTGTAAGCCAACTAGTGGCCCTTATGAATTTCTAGTGACAAGATGAATGAATTTTTTTAATAAGCCTATGTTGCTAAATATGGAGTGTCAATCTTTAATAAGAGTTTTATGAATTTTTCTTATATAATAAAAGTGTATTTGTTATTTTAAGTTATTCAAGATGTCTCTAAGAGCCAGAAATAGTAGACGCACTGGTTCCAAAATGAGCTCTACTCTTAGGAAGCTAACTACCATTGCTCAAAGCATGAGCCAGCTGGTGAGTCAGGGGAATCGTAGCACAACGTAGATCAATTTGGGGAAGTTTTTAAGAGGGTAGCAGCTGCAAAACCACCCACTTACCTTGGGAAGGAGGATCCTGCTAGTTTGGAGAATTGGATAAGGGAATTTGACAAGTTGTTTGATGCCATTAACTATCCTGAAGAATTGAAGGTTAATAATGCTGCTTATTACTTGAGGGAAGAAGCTGATCTATGGTGGAGTAAAAACTAGACTTGGCTTTTAGAAACCCCTAACTTTGGGTGGAAAGAATTGAAGAAGGCTATAAGAGACAAGTTTTATCCTGCCTACCTGAAGAAGAAGAAATGCATCGAGTTTACCAATCTGAGGATGGGGAATATAACCATTAATGAATATTATAATAAATTTATTGAGTTGATGAGGTTTGCACCTGAGGTAGTACCCACGGAGGAGTTGAAAGCCCAAAGGTTCGAGCAAGGTTTAACCCTAAGTCTTCAGGGGAAGTTGGGAGGGGTAACCTTTGAAATACTAGATGAAGTCTATGGGAGAGCTGCCCACCTATATGGGATCTGAGGGAGAGAGTTAGAGAACTCATATAGAGGTAAAAGGAAGAGTGATGGGGGTTCACATAGAGTGGATAAGAGGCCTAGGATTGGGGAGAGTTCTTGGGGAAATGGGCAATTCAACAGGAGGGACAATAGGGGAAACCTTGGGAAGAGAGCTAATGGACAAGGAAATAACAATCATGGGAATAGAAATAACACCAGGCCTAAGAGAAGTTATTTTTGTAAGAGATGTGAGAAAAATCACCCAGAGAAGGACTGTGAGGGAAACCCTGTGACTTGTCGTTACTGTTAGTAACTGGGGCATCGGGAGTATGAGTGTTACACCAAGGAGAAGGACGTTAAGATGGGGAGAGTCCACGAGACCAATAACCCACCTAAACAACCCTAGACCAATGGATCAGATCATAGCAATAGAACCAGTAGCGGTGCAGGAGGGGCCCCTAAGGGTCATGTGTTCGTGATGAATCGTCGTGAGGCTGAGGCTTCTAATGATGTGGTAATTGGCACTTTCCTTGTTTGTTCTTTGAATTCTAGAGTCATGTTTGATTCGGGTGCGTCATTCTTTTGTTTGAAAATCTCTAATCCAGAGATTAAAGTTAAAGAGTCCATTGTTAGTGTCTCTAGATGTTTCTATTCCAACTGGGGAAGTGAGGAATTGCTCTAAGTCACATAAAGGGGCACCTATCAACATAGCTGGAGTAGAATTTCCTTCAGATTTGATTGAGTTTTATTTACAAGACTTAGATGTGATTTAAGGAATGGACTGGCTTGGAAAGTATAAGGCTTACATAGATTGTGCTGCTCAGAAAGTGAAATTGTTGGGTCCGGGTAATGTGACAGTGAATTATAAGAAGGAAGGGAAGAGTTCAGGGATCAAAATCATTTCTGCCTTGCAGTTTCGGAATTTTGTCAGGAAGGGTTATCCTATATACATGTGTAGTGTTCAAGATGTGGGAAGGGAGGATGAGAAGAAAGAGAGTATTCCAGTAGTTTAGGAATTTCCAGATGTGTTTCCTGATGAGATACCAGGTATGCCACAAGTAAGGGATGTTACCATAGAATTGCTACCAGGGACTTGACCTATCTCAAAAGATCCATATAGGATGGCTCCGACTGAGATGAAGGAATTGAAAACACAGTTAGATGACTTGTTGGATAAGGGATATATTCGACCTAGTTCTTCTCCATGGGGTGCTCCAGTGTTGTTTGTGAAAAAGAAGGATGGAAGTTTGAGGTTGTGCATAGACTATCGGGAGTTGAATAATGTGACAGTCAAGAATAAATATCCTTTGCCTAGAATTGATGATTTGTTTGATCAGTTGAAAGGGGATGGAATATTTTCGAAGATAGATTTGAGGTCAGGGTACCATCAGTTGAGAATTGCAGTGCAAGACATTCCCAAGAGTGCTTTTAGGACGCGTTATGGCCATTATGAGTTCACAGTTATGCCATTATGAGTTGTTTGTATGTGTTTGACTTTCTTTTGATTCAAAAAGATTTGTTTGAATGTGTTTGTGTAGACACCCATTTGTGTCCCCCAAAAACCAAACCAAGTGATGAATATCTTTCATGTCGAATCATAATCGAATGAAGTGAAAGTGAGAAAAGTCTAGTGTTGCGGTTAGTTTTTAATTCTCTTCTTTCTCTCTGTTTTTGAAAACCTATTTTATGAAAATAGCCAATCTAGTTTAGTTTGTTCCATAGCAAGGGTCCAATAGTAGTGTAGTTGTATTGGCCTCGAAAAGAGCTTTCCAACAATATATTATAGGCCCAATTCCGATGAATAATGTGGAAATTATGGCCAAATTACTAAACTAGGTCCGGTTTAATATTTATATGCGACCCAATGATCTAGAGGAGGGCCTATTATGATTTATCATTCCTAATGGAATTAGGGTTGATTATAGTCTTCTAAAATCTTTGAGAAGGTTCTTTTGAATCCTAATATGATTAGCATTGATAATTCAGTTTAAAAAGTTTTATTTAGAATAAAAGAAGTGTTTTAAATGAAAATACAGTTTTACCCCTCGTACGCTCAAATTTTATCAAAATATGAAAACGCGTGGAAAAGCTGGCTGCAGAGCCGCACTACAAGCTGTCGCCTGGCGACAGGCCTGGCGCTGCGGCGACAGGGGCAGGTGTGGCGACAGCGTCGTGTTTTATTCTTTTTGAAACTCAGATTCATTTTTATCATGTTACGGCTGATTTTCGTTATAAATAGACTCCTTAAACCTCCGTTTTTAATTACCAACTCTCATCAAGAATTTGTTGATACTCTCTCTCCCTCTTTCTAAACCAACTTTTACAAACAAAATTCCGCATTCACAAGATCTAGACACACCTAACATAGTTTAAAGTTGCCTTCGCCCTACACATGAAAGGTTTGATATTTATGAGGGTTTGGTCCCTAATCCTATTTCAATTATTTAATTGAATTGTTTGTTTTATATTTTCCTTGAAGTTACTAACGTGTGTATTTTGTTATTAGAAAGAGATACGAGGCATCTAAGTGAGTGCTTTAATTTCTTTATTGATATTATGATATAGAAATCATGCTTAGATTGTTATTTTGATTCATAGTATCATGTTAGGATGATTTTTCTTAGTATGATGTTTAAAGTAAAAAGTAGTTTCTTAATTATATCAATTATGATTTATGTGATGCTTCCTATTTTCTTTCCTAATATCATGTTAGTATCATGTTAGGGCTAAAGCTTTGATCTTTGAAGTTTAGTGACATGCTAGGGTTTGTTATTAGTCTTGTTAGTATCATGCTTAGGATCTTGTTATTATTATGCTTTATCATGCTTAGGATCTTGTTATTATTATGCTTTATTGTTAACATGATTATGTTAATTATGATTATTATGATTGTTATATATGATAATTATTATTTATTATTTTGATTGTATGATACTTGATGCTTATTTATTGTTATTGCTTAGTCACACCTTTTATGCATGTTTAAAGGGAATTTGTACTTGTAATCACGCTAAATAAGATAATTAATAATCTTGTTTAGGGTTAATATGATTATAATTCAAGTGATCGCCAATAATAGATTTATTTATGCATTAATATTCAACCAACATAGAATAAACAGGTTTAGGGTAAATCTATTGGTTGCATGTTAGTCAGAAAGCGCACATGAATACAAGAAGAATAAAGTAGAGGCCTATTATTAGGGCAGGTTCAATCTCTTTTAGGTTGGATTTGTAACTTCATCCCTGAACTTCCAGTCCTGGTTCCACACCTATTGGAATTGATGATCTCCTGGATCATTAAGAGGTGTAACCTTTACCCTGTGAACGGTTTACAAGTTCCTAAAATTTGTTGGCGACTCTTTTGCTCTAGCTTCCTTCCCTTTGGACGCCCTCGTACTTTAGTGTATGATCACTGTGGGATTCAAGTTTAGGGTAATGCTTGAAATATTCCCTACAGTTTGACTTTCCTTTGATTTAAAAAGATTTGTTTGAGTGTGTTTGACTTTCATATGTTGGAATCAGCATCGTTGACTTCTTTTGACTTTCATTTGATTCAAAAACCTTTATTTGAATGTGTTTGACTTTCATTTGATTTAATTAGCTTCGTTTAATGCATTTGGCTTTCATTCGATTCAAAAAGCTTTGTTTAAATGTATTTGACTTTACTTTGTTTCCAAAAGCTTTGTTTAAATGTGTTTGACTTTCATTTGATTCAATTAGTTTCGTTGAATGCATTTCACTTTCATTCGATTAAAAAAGATTTTGTTAAATTTGTTTGACTTTCATTTGATTCAAAAATCTTTGTTTGAATGTGTTAGACTTTCATTTGATTCAAAAAGCTTATTTTTAATGTATTTGACCTTTTTTTTTATTCAAAAAGCTTTGTTTGAATCTTTTTTACTTTCATTTGATTCAAAAAGCTTTGTTTGAATTGTTGGGGTTTGGTGAGTCCGACTCAACGCGAAAAGAAACCCAAAAACAAGACCGCACTCGCAATAAATAAAACCACAAACATAATTAAATTAACAACAAGATTAAGATAATAAGATTACCTTTGGAGCGTGCTTCGCCCGACCGCTTAGACTTTTATTTGAAAGCTAGCTTCGAAATTAAGAAGCCTCCAACGATGATCCACCTGCAACAACGATCACCGAATAGGTCCAATCTCTTGGGGTTAGCAAGACCCGACCGATAAACTCGAGTAATTGAATTCAAAGGCTTTCAAAAAATGTGATACCTTTTCCAACTCTTGAGTTCACTGGTTTTCACTAAAGTAATCCTTTTTCCAACTCTTACTCAAGCAAGTAATCCCAAGCCATGCCTTGGCTATTTATAAGGAAAGCTTCCTTGTGAATTCCAATAATCTTTCAATGTGGTACTTTTTCACAAAAATATCCCACATGGAAAGATCGATGAATTCTACCCTTAGTTAAATAAACCAAGGAATAAGTAACAAGTGTCACATGGTTAGGTGAGGACCACTTTCTCACTTGGTCCCCAACACAACTCACATGCATTGTGAGCTAACCATGTGTCACCCAGCCTTGATCCCCAAGTTGGGTTCGGTTTGGCCACTTTCTTTTGGCTCGTGTCCAAGACCCGTCACCCGGCCCACGACCCCCTTGCCACATGCGGTGCCACCATGGCGCGCTGCCACATGGCGAGCTGCCAACGTGTCGCCCTGCCACTTAGTGGGTGCTAACGTGGCTGCTGCCACTTGCTGGCTGTCACGTGGCACGCTCCTTTTTTCGCGCTTCACTTTTTTGTGCTTGTTACTTGAAGCTTTTTCCCGTTTCGCCAATTCCTAAATTTTTGCTTGAAATTTGAGATTTATTGACGCTCAGTTTCGACGCTCCAAGCTCGAATTTCCAACGTATAAATATAAATTACTCGGTCGACTCATTAATTTCTTCCGAATTAATTCATCGCTTCGGCTCGTTATTTGCTTGGGTGTGACCCGGAGGGTTCGAATAAGATTAAGCTATAATATTGATTATGCATTAATATTACTGATCGGAAGCAGCCTCCACCCTAGCATTCCGATTAGTTAACCTTACTGAATATATTAGCTTTCTAATAATTCTGAACCCACTATAGAATAAATACACTTGTTCAAAGAACACTATTCCTTTATTAAATGTGTTTTAACTTTTAATTGATTCAAAAAGCTTTGTTATAATGTGTTTGACTTTCATTTGATTTAATTAGCTTCGTTGAATGCATTTAACTCTCATTCATTACAAAAAGCTTTGTTTGAATGTGTTTGACTTTCATTTGATTCTTAAAGCTTTGTTCGAATATGTTTGACTTCAATTTGATTCAAAAAGCTTTATTAATGTGTTTCACTTTCATTCGATTCAAAAAGCTTTATTTCAATGTGTTTGTATTTCAGTTGATTAAAAAATTTTACTTTGAATATGTTTGACATTCATTTGATTTGAAAAGCTTTGTTTGAATGTTTTTAACTTTCATTTGATTTAAAAAGCTTTGTTTGAATGTGTTTGACTTTCCTTTGATTCAAAAAGATTGGTATGAATGTGTTAGACTTTCATATGATTCAATTAGCTTCGTTGAATGCTTTTAACTTTCATTTAATTCTAAAAGCTTTGTTTGAATGTGTTTAATTTTCATTTGATTCTAAAAACCTTTGTTTGAATGTGTTTAAGTTTCCTTTGATTTAATTAGCTTCGTTGAATGCATTTAACTTTAATTCGATACATAAATCTTTGTTCGAATGTGTTTAACTTTCATGCGATTCAAAAGCTTTGTTTGAATGTGTTTGACTTTCATTTGATTCAATTAGCTTTGTTGAATGCATTTGACTTTCATTCGATTCAAAAATCTTTGTTTGAATGTCTTTAACTTTCATTTGATTGAAGATTCTTTGTTTAAATGTGTTTGACTTCAATCGATTTAAAAAGATTTGTTTGAATGTGTTTAACTTTCATTTGATTCAAAAACTTTATTTGAATGTGTTCGACTTTCATTTAATGCAACTAGCTTCGTTGATGCATTTGACTTTCATTCGATTAAGAAACCTTTGTTCGAATGTGTTTAACATTCATTTGATTCAAAAACCTTTGTTTGAATTTGTTAGACTTTCATTTGATTTAATAAGAATTATTTGAGTATTTTTTAATATCATTTGATGAAAAAAGATTTATTTGAATGTGTTTGACTTTCATTTAATTCAATTAGCTTTGTTTGAATGTATTTGACAGTCAGATGATTCAATTGGCTTCGTTTAATGCTTTTGCCTTTTATTCAATTCAAAAATCTTTGTTTAAATGTGCAAAGCTTTGTTTAATTGTGTTTAACTTTCATTTGATTCAAAAATCTTTGTTTGAATGCGTTTGACTTTTATTCAATTCAAAATGCTTTGTTCTAATGTGTTTATATTTCTTTTAAGTCAAATAGCTTTGTTTAAATGCATTTAACATTCATTTGATTCAATTAGATTTATTGATTACGTTTGAATTTCATTTGATTCAAAAAGATTTGTTTGAATGTATTTAACTTTCATATGATTGAAAAATCTTTTTTTGAATATGTTTTTACTTTACTTTGATTCAAAAAGATTTGTTTGAATGTGTTTGACTTTCATATGATTCAATTAGCTTCGTTGAATGCATTTGACTTTCATTCAGTTCAAAAAGCATTGTTTGAATGTGTTTCGCTTTCATTTGATTTAATTAGCTTCGTTGATTGCATTTGACTTTCATTTGATAAAAAAAGCTTTGATTAATTAATTTTGACTTTAATTTGCTTCAAAAAGCTTTGTTTAAATTTGTTTGACTTTCATTTGATTCAACTAGCTTCATTAAATGCATTTGACTTTCCTTTGATTCAAAAAGATTTGTTTGAATGTGTTTGACTTTCATATGATTCAAAATGATTTGTTTGAATGTGTTTGACTTTCATATGATTCAAAAAGCTTTGTTTGAATGTGTTTTCACTTTCATTTGATTAAAAAAGCTATGTTTGAATGTGTTTGTGTTTCCTTAGATTAAAAAAGATTTGTTTGAATGTGTTTGACTTTTATATGATTTAATTAGCTTCGTTGAATGCTTTTGACTTTCATTCCATTAAAAAAGTTTTGTTTGAATGTGTTTAACTTTCATTTTATTCAAAAAGTTTTGTTTGAATGTGTTTGAATTTCATTTGATTCAATTAGATTCATTGAATGACATTGACTTTCATTCGATTTAAAAAGCTTTTTTTTTATGTTATTAACTTTTATTTGATTCAAAAAGCTTTGTTTGAATGTGTTTTACTTTCATTTGATTCAAAAAGCTTTGTTTAAATGTGTTTGACTTTCCTTTGATTCAAAAAGATTTGTTTGAATTTTTTTTACGTTCATATGATTCAATTAGCGTTGTTAAATGCTTTATGACTTTCATTGCATTCAAAAAGATTTGTTTGAATGTGTTTAACATTCATTTGATTCAAAAACCTTTGTTTGAATTTGTTTGACTTTCATTTAATTTAATGAACTTCGCTTAATGCATTTTACTTTATTCAATACTGAAATTTTTATTCGAATGTGTTTAACTTTCAAATGATTTAAAAGTCTTTGTTTGAATATGTTTGTCTTTCATTTGATTTAATTAAATTCATTGAAAGCTTTTGACTTTCATTCGATTCGGAAATCTTTGTTTGAATGTGCTTAACTTTCACTTGATTCACAAAGCTTTGTTTGAATGTGTTTGACTTTCCTTTGATTCAAAAAGATTTGTTTTAATGTGTTTGACTTTCATATGATTCAATTAGCTTCGTTAATTGCTTTTTACTTTCATTAGATTCAAAAATATTTGTTCAAATGTGTTTAACTTTCATTTGATTCAAAAAGCTTTGTTTGAATGTGTTTGACTTTCATTTGATTCAAATAGCTTCGTTGAATGCATTTTACTTTCATTCGATTCAAAAATCTTTGTCTGAATGTGTTTAACTTTCATTTGATTAAAAAAGCTTTGTTTAAATGTGTTTGACTTTCCTTTAATTCATAAAGATTCTTTCAAATGTGTTTGACTTTCATTTTATTCAAAGAGCATTGTTTAAATGGGTTTAACTTTCATTTGATTCAAAGAGCATTGTTTTAATGTCTTTAAATTTCATTTTATTCAAAAAGCTTTGTTTTAATGTGTTTGACTTTCATTTGATTCAAAAAGATTTGTTTGAATATGTTTATCTTTACTTTGATTTAAAAAGATTTTTTTTTAATGTGTTTGTATTTCATATGATTCAATTACCTTCGTTGAATGCGTTTGACTTTCATTCGATTCTAAAAGCATTGTTTGAATGTGTTTAACTTTAATTTGATTGAAAAATCTTTGTTTGAATGTGTTTAACTTTCATTTTATTTAATTAGCTTCGTTGAATGCATTTGATTTTCATTTGATTTAAAAAGCTTTCTTTGAATGTGTTTTTTCTTTATTTGATTCAAAAAGCTTTGTTTGAATGTGTTTGACTTTCTTTTGATTCAATTTGTTTAGTTGAATGCATTTGACTTTCATTTGATTTCAAAAGCTTTGGCTCTATTTCTTTAACTTTCATTTGATTCAAAAAGCTTTGTTTGATGTGTTTGACTTTCATTTGATCCAAAAAGCATTATTTTAGTGTGTTCGACTTTTTTTTTTATTCGAAAAGCTTTGTTAGAATCTTTTTGATTTTCATTTTATTCAAAAAGCTCTGTTTGAATGTGTATTACTTTTATATGATTCAATTAGCTTCGTTTAATTTTTTTGACTTTCATTCGATTCAAAAAGCATTGTATGAATGTGTTTGATTTTCATTTGGTTAAAAAATTTTAGTTTGAATGTGTTTGACTTTCATTTGATGCAAAAAGCTTTGTTTGAATGTGTTTTACTTTCATTTGATGCAAAAAGCTTTGAATGAATTTGTTTGACTTTTGATCCAATTACCCGTATTTTGATTTTGACCATATCCTTGATTATCGTTAACACCACCTTGACTATGATTTCCATAACCTTAGTTTTTATTACCATAATTTTGGTTTTGATTTTGGCCACTATAACCTTGATTGTTATAGTTACCTCGAGAACCTTGGTTCCTATAACCACCAACTTGGTTATAGTTGTCAAAATTACCATGGTTTTGGTAATTCCTATTCCATTGACCCCTTTGGTTATCAAACCTTTTCACATTATTGTTGTTTGACACATAGTTCACATGTTCACTCTCATTATTATCAAAATCATCATTATCATTTGGAAAAGCATGAGGGCAATTACTAGAATCATGATCATATGAACCACACACATCACAAAAAAAACAACCACTAGGCATGTTACTAGAAGAAGGAGGGGGATGAGAGTTAGAAGGAGTACCTCTACCCTTAAATTGGGAGGGAAGACTTGGAGCTCGGGAAGAAGAACTCTCCATATTTTTCCTTGATTGCACTCACTTCCTTCCCCAAGTTTTCCATGTGTGAGGAGAGATTGTTGATTGCATTTAAATGATCAACCGAGTACACCGAAGAGCTACTCTTGCTAGTTGATTCTCTCTCACCATCTTGCCAATCTCTATAGTACCTCAAAAATATCCTCAATGATGTCCACCACTTCTTCTTCCGTCCTATTCATGATGGGACCTCCGGCTCCTCCATCAAGGCTTGACTTGCCTTGAGGACTTAGGAATCTATAGAAAATATGAATAATTTGATATGTTGGAATCCCGTGGTGAGGAAACTCCCTTTGATAATCTTTATATCTTTCCCATGCTTCATAGAGGCTCTCACTTGGCTTTTGCTTGAAGCCTTGAATCAAAGCTCTTCCCTCTGCTGTTTTCTTTTGTGGATAGAAACGGGATAGAAATTCTTTTGTAAACTTTCATTTGATGCAAAAAGCTTTCAAAGCACACCCAATGAGAGAAAAGGGAAAGAGCTTGAGGCGGATGAATTCTAGGGAAACTCCATTCACCTTGATAATATTGCAATATTTTTCAAATTCCTTGAGAAGATTTTGCGGGCTCTCACGCTTGGCTCCACTAACTTGTCGCCTCTCTATCAAAGTGATCATAGCCGGCCTAATTTCAAAATCATTTTCCGGTGTTGTAGGTGGAGCAATTCAACTCTCAAATCTAAATGCACCAGGAATCCCCAATTCTTTCAATGCCACTCTCAGATTCACTCCATTCTTGCTTGTTCCTCTTGTTGCGGTTATTCCTCACTTGAAATGCTATACCTCAAAGATCGCCTAGCAACCCTTAATATTGTTATAGTCCTCTCAATCTCCGTATCAAATGGCACTAGTGAATTACCTCATGCTCTATGCATACAACTCAAAGGAAATTATTAGTAGCATGGATACAAGTATAGCCTTAAAGAGGAAAATCTTTTTGTTTTTTTAGAATGAAATAGACTCAACAACTATAACAAAGCACCAATGTCATTCCCCGGCAACAGCGCCATTTTGACAAAGGGGTAGAACTAGGTCGTTATATATTTCTCCCTTGGTCAAACTAAATTTGTAAACACTTAACAAACCTTATACAAGTATGCGGTAAGTCAATGGTCGAACCCAAAGGAATGAATCGGAACTAATGCTATAGTCTAAGGTTAAGATAAATCAAAGAATATCAATGGTTGAGTTTTGTAACTAAGACAACAAGAATCAAGACAAATCAAGAGTTCAATCAATATTCTAAACACTAGGGATATAGGTTCCACATGCAAGCTCAACAATCATGGCAATTGATAGATCACTCAATTGATTCAATCATTGCAAGGGACAAACAATAGTTGCAATCAAATAAATTCAAAGGTTATCTCCTATAAACCAAACTAGGGTTTACTATGAATGGCTAACAAGGAGAATCAATTAAAGCAATTCTCAAATCAAGGGTTCATGTCATTGAAATTTGCAATGCAATCTAGATTAATCTAATAGGTTGATCACTCCTAGTCTAATTAATCACATGCACAACTACGTCAACCAATTTAATTGCAATAATTCAATCAATCAATGATCATCAACTATAAAAAATCATCAATCAAGCATGCTTCCCCTTCTCCCTAGCAACTAATCTACTCGCTAATCATGGTGAAATTTTACAGCCAAAACAAATTCAATCACAAACATATTCATCTAAAGCTAAATCAAAAGGAAATACAATCAATCAACAAATTCGTTAAACTAAATCAAAATCCAAACCAAACATTCAAGCATAAAAGAAAATTGCAATTGAAGTAAATTCAAATGAAAGAAATCTCACAAACTTTCATTGATATAAAGAAGAATTCCAAACTTGATTGAATAAGCAATGTTGAATTACAAATGAAATCCAAGGATTACAATCTCTACTTTCTCTCTAACTTCTCTCTCTAAAAACTAAGCGAATAAAATATTATCTAAAAAGTTAGCCTTCAAAAGGATTTACAAGAGTATTTATAGACAAAGAAGAAAAACTGATCGGCCGCGCCCTCTCCATGAAGATCCCGCGGGCGCGCAGAAATGGGTACGGAACCCAAAACTAACTCCGCGGGAAATCAGGACAAGACCCGCGCCCGCGGCAAAGCCACCCGCGCCTGCGGCTCAGGGCGCGGCAGATGCCCTGTTCTAGGAGAAGCAGGGGGGCCGCGATCTCTCTATCTGGAGCGGTCTCTCCAGATTCTCCACGCTCGCGGCTAGACCGCGGTTAGGGCGCAGAGAGTTCCTGCCCAAAATCACCAAATTGATGCACTTAACTCGCGCCCGCGGCTCTCAAGATTCGCGCTTGCGACAAAGAGAAGATGCGGAGCGCCCTCTTCGAGCCCTCTCCAAGATGCTTGAATCTCCTTTCCTTAGCCCTTTTTTATCCTCTTGAATCCTTTGCAAAGCTAAGTCCTTAAGCACCTACACGAGAAACCAAAGAGAGAAAAAAAAAGAGAAAAAGAGCAATATAAAAGGAAAACGCGAAGAAAAAGACATAAAGGAAAGTAAAACACGTAGAAAGAAGAAATATAGAAACTAAAGGAGAAATGACCAAAATGATAAAAGAAAAGCATTAAAAGGTGAAAACATCCTAAAACACTACCCTATGAGTGCCATAAATGACATTCATCAGTCAGTAGGGTGAATGAACAACGAAAATTAACCCCAAATTAGGAAGGCCCCTACCGAATCTATAAAGAAGTAAGAGGCGACCTAGAACCTGGAATGTAGATAACCTAAAGAAGTATTACTTCTGAAATTTTGTAAAGTTTTTTGACTTGTTAAAGAAATTTTGCCTTCATTTCATACTTGTCTTTAATTACTTTATTTTTAGTACCTACTACACGAAGTGCAGAAGGACCATTCTCACAGCAATGAAGGATGCCGCCTGCACTATGTGCCGACATATCCTACTTACCCTCTATAGTTCCGCCTGCCTAACGTGCAAACGGAATAATTTATATCTAATGACGATGTTCAAACACCGCCTGCACAATGTGCAGACGGATAACGTCGAGATTTTACGAGTCACCGCCTGCACGATATGCAGACGGCTAAGCACTCTCTAAAACTTAAAATGGTTAAGGGACCGTCTGCCCCAACAGCAGACACCTAAGAAAGGACCCGACTGCACCAAAACAATCGCCCTAAAACCTATCTTTAATCCAAGTCAATAACTTTGCAGCTAATTATTCTATATTTTAAGCTAAGTCAATGACTTAGTGGCTATTTAATCGTTAAACAAGGCCAATGGCTGGATGAACATTATGTAAAATACCGTCTGCTCCAACAAGAGTACGACTGTCTGCTCCAATATGAGTCAGACAACCGACGACGTCCATCTGGGCGAATTCGTCGAGGAGAAGCATCTCCCATTTGGGTGGTACATTGCTCTACAAATATAACAAGCGGCCCTACCGAATGCACTAAGGCAGTGCTCGTAGTCGTTTGATTTAATCTAACTTGAAATCTAAAAAGCATTGAGTTTTTAGACTGTTCTAGTACAGACGAAAGTCGCCTACTGTTTCATGATTATAGGCTACTTACCGCCTGTCCTTGCTATGGGATAAGGCAGGCGGATCATTTCGTTTTCAATGAATATGCTAAGTCAAAAGACTTAGCAGCTTTTCCATATTCCGTTAGGCCTTTGGCCGGATGCATTCAAGAAACTGTCTTCTCTACATGGCCGTCTGTCGCTCGGTTTGGGACAATCACCATAGGGATTGATTGACTCAGAAACCATTCATACTCTATAAAGTATAAAAATTTCTAAGTCAATCAATCCACGCAACTGAAACCAATCAACATCCGGCAAGGGGCAAGAACATTCGCATACTATACAGGTTAAAATTCTATGCATAAAAATTAAAAGCTTTGAAAATTTTTAAAGCATAAACACCAATATGAATAAAACCGGTCAAACGACCAGATGCTTCTTATATAAATAAAACAACCGTCAAAATAGACGATTGGGATTGTTAGCTGGCAAAGGCTGAAATTGTCAAATCACCCGACCCCTCAGTCGATAAAATACAAGATTACTTGGCACAAAGGCCGGAAAAGCAGAATACTTGGGCATTCGACTGCAGAAAAAGAACTTAAGCTTAAAGATCAAGGGAGCTTCTCAGCATCGACATCTGCCTTGTCCTCCGGCGCATGATTCTTTGTCTCTTCATTCTTCTCCTGATCATCCTCCTCGTCCCCAGAAGACGAGTCACCTGACGAGCTGGACCCCTCCAGGGCATCTTTGGCAGACGCCTTCCTCTCGGCCGCCTGCTGAGCTTCCCTAAGGAGTCGGGCATTGAACTCGTCATTTGCCTTATCAAATTGAATCTTCCAAGTTTGATAATCGACTGACGGCTGCAAAGCTGCCCAGGCCGTACGCACGATGGCTTCGTTGTCATCCATCATTTGTTTGACCAGGGCCTGCTTTTTCTCCTCTATCAAGGACCTATAGTTGGTCCAGAGTTGGGTCTCTTGGTTTTTCATCCGCTTTCTAAGTCTCTTGACTGTCTCCCCAAGGTTTGTTGCCTTGGTTTCTGCCTCCTTTAGGGGATCCATCTTCTCTTTAAGGGCTTTTACCTCGTCCTGGAGTTCCTTCACCCATGTCTTGCCGCGTCCAAGTTTACTAGACTTGCAGATTTGTCGACGCCTAGGCCAATATATCAAGTGTCAGAATCTTATTTGGAGCAATCTCAAACTGATCTTTGTCCAGGGAAGAGGCAGCCTGAGCATTCGCTGCCTTTACCTCTCTAATCTTATCATTGAGTGGCCTTTTAAGACCACTCACGCACAGCATAGCCTACAGTTGTCCCAAAGCAAAAAGAACTCATCAGAAACCATTCAGTAAAGACATCAATCAAGGCATAAGACAAAGTGTTACCTCTTAGAGAAGCGCCAGTATGGTGTCGAGGTCAACGGTGCCAACTTCTTTAACGGCCGCCTTGTCATCAAGATCAAGTGCCCTGAGCATCTGCTTTGCCATCGGAAGGACAGTAGGCCTCGCTGGAGAATTTTTCAATACAGGCACAATAAGTTAAGATCTTTGAAGACAATTACATTTTTTGAAAAGTATGGCCAGATGGTCGGACGAGTTACCTTCTCTCCCCTTGCGGCTTCGCTACCGCCTACTGCGCCGCCAGCAGTGGTGAGTGGCTGCTTGCCACTCTTCGACACTCGATGTTGAGCGTCCGGCTTTGATGGAGTGTGAGTAGGGGAAGAGGCGCCCGTCCCTTAATTGGCTTGGTGACAACGTGTTTCCTGCGGCTCCGGGAAACGTCGCCAGCCGAATGCCTACGCAATTTGGAATATGACTGAGAAGAGGGAGCAGGCTTTGATGAGCCACCCTACAAAGAGTTCAAATGAGAGATCTTGAGAGAAATTGCATACAGTAATTCATTGAAAAAATTTCAAGATTGAACAACTTGTTACTTGAGGAGTGCCGCCTGGCGGCTGCTCATCCGAGCGCTTGAGGTTTGCTAAGTACAAGGCTGCAGAGAAAGACGACTTCGTGTGTGAAGGAAGCTTTTCCATTGCTATGACTGCAAAAAAACAACAATAAGGGTTAGAGCTGAAATTAATAAAAATAATATGGTTAACAAAGCTGATAAATTCAAGCGGCCAACTAACTCTCAGCTTCTCTATACTAAGGCCACAGGCAGCCAAGTACGTCCCGTCCGAGAGCCACTTGAATCAAGGAATATAACTTTGGGGGTAACTTCCTTGACCTTGTCTCTTTGTTCTTTCAGACGGCCACAGTAAAAAGGCCCCGATCAAAAATCTCTTCCTACGCCTGCCTGGGAACAGGCGAAAGGGCTTTCTTCCCTGCCAGGAGGGGCGGATACAAGGTCCTACAGTTGTACCGCCCGTTCTTTTGGAAATATAGGGAGGAGATTATGTAAAACTTGGACCTCCAGTCCTTCCATTTATTCTCCTTCCCCAAGGTCATTATATAACGGGTATGGCTGGTCTAAGTAAACCAGCCGATCCCGCTTGAATTTGGAGTCCTGCTCAAGTAGTGCATATGAGAAAACGCCTCGAAGATGGGCTCCACCTCCAACATCTCACAGGCGGCAACGTATCCGAGAATATGAACCCAAGAATTTGGGGCTAGTTGGCAGATACCTAGCTGATATCCATCAAAGATCCTCTTCACGGCCGGATGGAGAGGGAAACGCAGCCCTGCCTGGATGGCTGCCTTGTAGCATCCGAAGCAGTGGTCACCATAGCTTGCCATCTCAGGCCAGATGATCGTGCCCACATCATCCGGCACGGACAGCAAGAACCCATGTCCCATGACATGGGCGGAAATAAATTTTCCAAGGTCCTCTTTCATTGTTTTCCGCCTGCTTTTGGCGACGTGTAAGTAATAAGGAGCACGCTCATGTCGCCTTGAAGCGGACGAATCCTCCCAACCCTCTCCCTTCTCAACAGAGAGGGATTCTCGGGTAGTTTTAAGGTTCGTCTGTGTCTCCTCCGAGTCAACGGAGGCGCAGTTTGAGGATGATAACGTAGAGTCATCATCAGAATTTTGTTCAGAGCCGGGGGCTTGTCGGTTGGTGCCAGCAGTGGCCTCCCTTAACTCAGCAGGGGTTTCCATATTCCTAATCACACATCTCTAGGAATGAGTCGCTGGGAGTGCTGACGTTGCTAGGGGTGTCTTTACTAATCACGGAAACAGGCGCCGTAATGGAGTCGTTTGATAAAACTGTCTCACTCTCCAAATGGTACCAAGAACCAATCTTCCTATATCTCTTGGTCGTCTGCTTTGTTCTAGTCATCTTATCCTGCAAGGGCACAGACACTGTCAAATTTGGAGATGTACTCAAAGGAAAATTCTCGAACAAGTATTCAAAACTTCTAGTTCTAGATTCAGCCATCCCCGGTGACCGGCTGATCGCTAATCTAGGTCGTGCCGGGTGCGTTTTGGAAACCATTTTTAAAAAAGAAAATGCGCAAAGAAATAATTAAAGAAAGGATCAGGCGGTTACCTTAGAAGTAGGTACTAAGAGGCGCCGGTCAGGGACATCTGTTGGAACAGGCGAACAATGCTGGCCGAGTGTCAGATGCTAAAGATGTCAAAAGTCTTCAAAAGTAAATATTCAAAGATTCTCCCAAAGATTCACGCAAGTGTGAATCCAAGGGAGGTCAACCCCTCTATTTATAGTGGGGGTAAATGCTCCAGGGTAAACCCTAGATTCAAGTGAATAGTAAAAGTAAAATCCTCAGCCAATCAGAAGCTGACACACCACGTGGCATGCCACGTGACACTTGTGAGGGGCAAATAATTTGCGGTATTTAATACCCCTAAGTGGGCCAATGAGAGAGCGACACATGTCGCCCTCGGAGGCGCCTAAATGGCCTTTCCAGATGCATGACACGTGTCACTCAGATATCCTTTTCTAAAAAGGCGCCCTTCAAGGCAAATTTTTTAAGAGCGCCACAAAACGACGTGCCCTAATCCCTAGGTCATCAAACCCTAGGGAGGGCACACTTCCCAAGGACCCTATAACTAAGACATATCCCTAATTTATGGGGACACGTTACGTTACTTTTTGCAATTAAAACTGAGATGTCGTTCTCAAGAAAAAGACAACACTTAAGCTTGGAATACGAGCAGATAACTTAATTTCCGCACGTTTTATTCCGAATACTGTACTAATTTAATATTTGGAGGCGGACTACCTACCATTTGGTGCTTCGTTTTGATTTGTAGGTACAGGCGTCCTTGCTGAATTAAATCTAGAGCTGTAACTCTCCTGAGGGACACAAAAAATCCCGAAACAACATCTCTTCTTCCCATATTTTTCTCCCTTCCTATTTCAAAGAGCCTATTGGGGAGCCGATTTCTATAGACGATCTTATTGTCCGTCATTCGTCTATTATTGAGGAAAAGGGTGATATTGCCATTTAAAAATATTTTAGTGAGGAGTGTAGACATCTACTTTTGGCCTCCTGTCCTGATAGGAAGTGCAATGACGATAAATAAAACTATCTTCGTGTTGGATCAAAGTGAAGAATACTTATGGAGAACTGGTTAAGCCACAAAACACAAAACACTAGCCCGAATTAAAGATAAAAGCAAAAACAAAGGTCCAATTAACTAAACTTGATCATAATTAGGCTTAAGCCCGTGCTTAAAACCCAATAATGAAGGATTTAGGAGCGCCTAGGTTAAATTTTAATGCTGCCGTAGAAAAATCTGGCGCATCTCAAACAGTCGCACTTGGCTGCCGCGCGTAACAAATTCAGTTGCGCGTGACACCCAGCGCAACCTCCAGAGTTGCGCTGCGGAAGATTCAGAATTATACGAAAAATATAAAATCGAATCTTATCATAAAGCCGCGCGCAAGACAATTAGTTGCGCTGCCCATAGCAGCGCAACATAATCACTTGCGTTGGGATGCCGCGCGCGACACTTGATGCGGCTGAATGCTCGTAACCCTAAACCTAATCATTCCCTGTAAATAAGAGCTTGAACCGAGGCTTAAACAGACGGAAAATAACCTTAAACTCTGGCGAAATACTTGTGAACTTTTGCAACCTAGCCCCTCTTGTCCTAAACACTCACCCCTTTTTATATTTTGTTAATACAATGGAGGATCCCCAACAAGAAGGAGTCCATAAGTGTTCTAAACGGAGATCTAGAAAAGAGAAGTGGTAAATTCCCGAGCACTTAGTTAAATCACATTTATTTTCTTGTTTAAAAGAATCCTAATTAATTAATTAGTGTTGTTTGATCACCTTTAAAATAATAAATTAATCAATTCCACATAGTATCTTGCGTTAAATAATGATTAGAACTGAATTAAATAATTGTTGGTCGATCACTTAAGCCAAGGCGAATATTGTTTATTTTCTTGTCCTTTTCACGAATTTGATTAAATAAGAATAACGACATTACGATGTAATTCCTACATGAATTAGCATGTCTAAATAAAATCAACTAACATAGTTTTAGGTATCGCGTTTGTTAGTTGAGAAGATTAATACGAGAGGGGGGGTGAATTGTATAGAGTTCCTAATGACTACTTTTTGTGGATAAATAAACAATGCGTATGGGAACTTAAGAAAACATACAGATTTTACGAGGAAACCTTCCAGGGCCCAACTGGAAGTAAAACCTCAACCCTACCTTAGGGATTTCAAACACAAAACACTTCACTATAATAGGGCAAACACCAAGTTACAACCTATTAGACACAAACCTTTATTTCACAAGTTCCTCACTGGACTTGCTACTTGATAGGACCCTATCCTACCCAATCTAAGCACCACACTTAGATTCACTCGTACCACCAAAGTACTACATGTACTGCCAAAGTACAAAACACTCGTACCACCCCAGTACAAAACTCACATCCTCACCAAGAAGCCAACACAAAACTATATGTAACACAAACTATAGATATCACCCAAATAACCTAATTAATAAAAATATGAGACGCCTATTATGATAGGTAAGTAATGCATGAAACACGAAACTAATATGATAAGTTAAACGCTTGGTAAGCTTACTCAATTAAAGCACTGTGATTTCTCCACGCATAAACTCATAAAAACCTAAATCATTTTGCTCTCTACTATTTATACAAGTAACACTTGTATAGAAAGTAAGTTTTCTAAAAAGATAAATATGTTAACTTGACTTATCTTTTAAACATGGTTTTAGCAAATCAAGTGGAATAAAATCTTTTCCGAAAATAAGTATAAAAAGATATTTATTAAGAAAACTTATCTTTTTAATAAACCGACTTTAGAGAAAAATAATCTTTTTAGAAAATCTTTTCCTAAAATCTATCCTTTATTATTTTCCATATTTATTTTATTTACCAAGCAAACTTATCACGTTTCTAATAAATTTCGTGCACTAACCTACTTACCATATTAGTAATAATTTCTAAGATAAAACCTTAACTATTATTGTTGCGCTGCACTTTGATCAGATGATTTACTTGGGCTCCAAGCATATCAAGTTCCCCCAAACCCCTAGCGTCATTTTGTATTGATTTTAATCATCATTTTCTTGCTTACTTGTAGTTTTAGTGTTCTACTCAACAAAACCAACAAAACAATCCCCTTTTCACTCTTGCATTAGTGATATTTTTTGATGTTGAATTAGCGTGCTTCCCTAGTGGATCGACCCTTTACTTGCCCCTAACTAGTTTAGTGTAGGTTTAGGCTTTATAAATTGTTAATTTGATTAGGGGAGTAGTTTAACGACCTATCCTATCCCGATCAAATTTTGGCGCCGTTGCCGGGGAAGCGGCTTGTTTAGCAAATTTTATTGCTTGTGTTAGAGTCATTTTGCTTTCTTTTCTTTTTGTTTCTTTTGTTTTATCATCCTTGTCATTGCTAATTGTTTGCTTAGCTTTGGTGAATCCTTAGGAGGTCTCAAGGAACACCCTCACATCAAATTGACCACGAAATCAACCAAACCTTGAGACAAGTCCGTAGGCTTTATCAAGACGAGGGAAGAGGTTTTGGTGATATAGTTGATAGTGAAAGTGATACTTACTCTTCAAGTTCACCACGCGAATCAATGGCGGAACAAGAGAATGATTTCTTATTCGTGAGTTCGGAAATCCGGAGGATTATGAGCTCACGGGAGGGATTTTGCTACCCATCACGGAAACCAAGTTCTCAATCCATCCACAATATACTCGAATGGTCCAATCGGAGCAATTCTCCGGAAGTGCAAGTGAGGACCCTATTGAACATTTGGACCGATTCCTTGAATTGTGCGCAATGATGCAAACCAGTGAAGTGAGTCAAGACTACATTCGTATGCACCTTTTCCGGCAATCTCTCACCGGACGAGCAAAGAAATTGCTAAAGCAAGTAAAGCCTAACTCTCTCACGACATGGAGGGAGGTTGTAAAGGCGTTCTTGAAGCGCTTTATCTCCGAAGAGAAGACCGCCGAAATGAGAAGGAAAATTGCATCATTTGAGCAAGAGGCCGATGAAAGTCTTGGTGAAGCATGGGAGAGATTCAAAGAGTTGGTGCAAGCATGTCCCCACCATGAGTACAATCAAGGGTTGCTCGTGCGGTTTTTCTACGACGGATTGGAGCCCATGTCAAGAGCCAATTTGGATGCGGGGGCGGGTGGCCAATTAATCAAGATCACTCAAAATCAAGTTGAAGCCACAATAGAAGAGGTAGCAAAGAATTACTCTTGGGGGGGCCGAAGAAGAAACGCTCCAAAGAGAGGTGGTATTTACGAATTGGAGAAAGTTGATCAATTACAACATCAAATTGATCAACTGACAAAAGGACTTTCCAAATTGAACACGAGTGTGAATGCAAGCTCAAGTGGTGGAGCAAGCTCTTCTTAAGTTAACTCTTTATCTTGTCAAAATTTTGGAGGAACGAACCATGATACATCCTATTGTGGAGGTTTAAGCCCCGAACATGTAGCGGCATACAACACTAGGAAAGAGGGATTTAGAGGAAGCGGCGGTGGAGTAGCTTGGAGACAACCACCACCCGGGTTTGTACCTCAACCCCAACAATGGAACCAACAAGCTCAACTTTCCTATAACTCCAATCCTCAATATCAAAATCCACCTTCATCTCAACCCCAAAACCCAAGAGGAAGTTATCCAAGCAACAACCAATACAACAATCAAACCCAAGCACCTCAAAGAAACCATCAAGAACAAGCACCTCAAGCGGAGCTAACTCAAACTCAACTCCTCCAAGCCATGCATGCGCAAATGCAATCTTTTGGGCAACAAATGCAAGAGATAAGAGCCCACAACAAGATGGTTGATTCACAACTTGCTCAATTGGCCGAGAGAACTCCTTTCAATTCACCATCCACTCTACCCGGACAACCACCTTCTAACTCATCTCTCAATCCAAAACCCGATACATGCAAGGCGATCACATTGAGATCGGGAACTTCCTATGAAGGACCAAATGAAGGGGATAGTTAGGGAAAGAAGGGAGGAGAGGAGAGTGTGAATGAAAACAAGGGAGGTGAGAAAGAAAAAGGTGATGAGATAGAAGGAGGTTTGGAGAAGAAGAAGATAGACAATGAGAAGACAACTTCTATTCCTAGTGAGGCTAGGAATCTTGATGGACCGGTTCCTTTTCACGGTCAGCTTGCGGAGAGGAAGTTGAATGACAAATTCACAAAATTTCTTAGTGTCATGAAGAATTTGCATATCAACCTCCCTTTTCTTGAAATTATGACACAAATTCCATCTTATTCCAAGTTCCTCAAAGATATTTTCACCAACAAGAGGAAGCTCAATGATGAGCTTATCACCCTTCCACATCAAGTGAGTGCTCTTGTCCAACATAAGATGCCCAAGAAGGAGAAAGACCCGGGAAGTTTCACTTTGCCGGTGAAAATTGGAAACATGGAAGCTAGGGGCGCCTTAGCCGATCTTGGAGCAAGTGTTAGTTTAATCCCTCTATCCATTGCTCAAAAACTCAATGTTGAGATGATCCCTACAAGGAAGACAATTCAATTGGCCGATCGATTGGTGAAATTACCTTGTGGAGAGCTTGAGGATGTTCCAATTCAAGTGGGACACATCTACGTGCCTTGTGACTTTGTAGTGATGGATATGGAGGAAGATGTTAACACTCCTTTGATTTTGGGATGTGAAGCTCTTAAAACTTTGGGGGCGGTCATGAATTGCAAGAACAAAACCATCACTTGTGAAGTGGCCGATGAAAAAATTGTCTTTGAATTTTCGAAGTTGCTCAAGACCCCCATGGTGGAAAAATGCTATAGAGTTGATGTTGTGAATGAGGAGCTAGATAGCTTGGGGAGGGTCGTGATGAGGCCTCAAGATCCAATGATTGAAGCCTTTACATGCAAAGAAGAGTTCCACTCTCAAGAGGCTAAAGAATTTGTCATAGCAATGGAGGAATCCTCAAAGGAGGAAGTTGAACAACAAGTTGAGGTCGAGCTTGAGTCCAAGGAAGAGAAATTGGAGGAGAGTTCTAAGCCTCCTCCCAAGGTAGAACTCAAACCCTTTCCCCCTTATTTGAAATGTGCTTTTCTTGATAAGGAGGGAAAATACCCTATTATTGTCAATGATACCCTAGATGGTCTTAATTTGGAAAAACTTCTTGATGTTTTAAAAAAATATAGGGATGTGATAGGGTATAGCATTGATGATATTAAAGGTATTAGCCCTTTTTTATGCATGCATCGTATTCATCTTGAGGATGATCATTCCACCTCCATTGAACCTCAAAGAAGGTTGAACCCCCACCTTCAAGAGGTTGTGAAGAAAGAAATCTTGAAACTACGTGAAGCGTGAATCATCTATGCTATCTCCGATAGCAAATGGGTTAGCCCGGTTCATGTGGTTCCATAGAAGGGTGGAATGACTATAATCAAGGATGAAAAGGGAGAGGAAATCTCAACCCGGACGGTGACCGAGTGGAGAATGTGCATTGATTATAGGAGATTGAACAAAAACACCAAGAAAGATCATTTTCCTCTCCCTTTCATGGACCAAATGCTTGAAAGGATTTCTAACCATGCTTTTTTTTGTTTCTTCACTACTACCAAATTGGCCAAAGAGACCATATTTAAATGGCCAAAGAAACTACCTTAGGAGTGGTCTCTAGCTCACATGTCTCTTTTGCTTAAGAGACCATTTCATCAAAAGTGGTCTCTTGTTTTAAAAAGAGAGACCACTTATTTAGAATAGATGGTCTCGGTTTAAGAAAAATTTGAGACCACCTATTTCAAATAAGTGGTCTCAGCTTATGAACAACTAAGATCACCTATTTCAAATAGGTGGTCTCTTTCTTCTTTTTTCTTTTTTTTAAAAAAAAAATGATTCGTATTTCAATATAGTGCATACTACGTATTATAATTTCATTTAACAAAAATACAATTTCATTTAAACAAACATACAATTTCATTTAAACAAAAATACAATTACTCTACTTGTAACGATTACAACAAATACAACTAGTATATACATGTAAAAAATTTACAAATCCCATACTAAAAAAAAAATACTCTCTAATGTAGATGGTAATATCGGACTTGGTATTAGATCACATCCTTAAAACTGATGTGTTACTCTTCTTTGAGAAAACTTCTTAATTTAAGGAGGCAATACTTATGGATTTTGATGGGACAACCTTAACTTGGAAACAAATCCGCCTATTAGAAAAAAAAAAAATGCACCAACATATATTAGATTATAAGGAAGTAGCAAATTAAAGATAAAAAGAATGACAATCACTGAAACGATGCAAATCTTAACATAAGCAATTGACGACTAAGATCGGAGCTTATCAACATAACCAAAATTAAAAAGAACGCTGAAATTACATTTGCATTTAAATGGTAGAGAAATAACCCACCTTCACCCCAGCCTCATTGCAAACCTGATACGAAGGAATCTCATTTAAGCTGAACCAACTTCGGAGATCAAGGAATTGTGATGCTGCCTTTTGAGGATCACAAACCGCTAGGCTGCTACCGTCCGATGCCGACAACAACTAAACAAGGACGGACAGGAAGTTAAGAACACCATCGGGATTTACAAATTGACTTTGGAGCCGTTGAATTAGATTGATTTAGAAGAGAAAGTAAATTGGGGCTTTGAGGTTGGGGTTGGCAATTTGAACGAGGAAAACATGGCGGGGAAAGGAAATCGGGGATCAAGCTTAGAAGATTAAATCAAAATTTGAGAGACAGGTTAAAGCAATTGTAGGGGGAAAAAATGAATGAGGAAGCAAATTTTTTGAGGAAAGATGAATGCGGCGACAAATAAAAACCCTAACAGATCTAAAATGAGGAAAGAGAAAGTGATGGGAGGAGAAAGGTAAGAGAGATGTTGAAATGAGGGGATGACGGGGAGGGTGGCGGGATAATGAATTTAGGGTATAAGTTTTTTTAAATATTTTAAAAAAAAAAAAGGAGACCATTTATTTAAGAGATGTGGTCTCTCCTTTCTTAAATTAATTAAATAAATAAAAAAGAGAGACCATTTATTTAAGAGAAATGGTCTTTTCTTTTTTAAAATGGAATAAATAATAAAAAAAGAGACCATTTTTCAAGAGAAATGGACTCTCTTTTTTAAAAATTGAATAAATAAGAAAAGAGAGACCATTTATTTCATAATAGTGGTTTCTCCTTCATTTTTATGTCCCTCAAATTACACCGAAGAGACCATTTATTTAAGATATTGGGTCTCTTAAAACAAAGAGACCACATATTAAATTAAATGGTCTCTTAATTGAGGTCTCTTTGAGCATTTTTGTAGTAGAGCTTGGATGGGTATTCCGGATTTTTCCAAATCCCTATCCATCCAAGTGATCAAGAGAAAACTACTTTCACATGTTCATATGGGACATTTGCATACCGAAGAATGCCATTCAGATTGCGCAATGCTCCCTCTACTTTTCAAAGATGCATGACTTCCATTTTCTCTGAGATGCTTGAAAAAGAAATTGAGGTTTTCATAGATGATTTTAGTGTTGGTAGCTCGTCTTTTGACACTTGTCTTTTTAACCTTGAAAAAGTTTTGAAAAGGTGTCAAGAGACGAGTTTGGTTTTAAATTGGGAAAAGTGTCATTTTATGGTTGAGGAAGGCATTATCCTCGGCCATAAGGTTTCAAAATTTGGCATTGAAGTAGATCCGGCCAAGGTTTCGGTGATTGAAAAGTTGCCCCCTCCTAATTCCATCACAGGGGTATGGGATTTTCTTGGGCATGCCGGTTATTACCGGAGGTTTATCAAAGATTTTTCTTCAATCGCCAAACCCTTGACCGAACTACTCAAAAAAGAGGTTGTTTTTTACTTTAATGAGGCTTGCCTTGAGGCGTTTCGTAAACTCAAGGAAGCTCTCATTTCTTCTCCCGTTGTGCAAGCTCCGGATTGGAGCTTGCCTTTTGAGCTAATGTGCAATGCTAGTGACTTTGCAGTAGGTGTCGTTCTTGGTCAAAAGAAACAAGGAAAATCATGTGTCATCTACTACGCAAGTCGGAATCTAGATGAGGCTCAAAGGAATTACACAACAACGGAGAAAGAGATGTTAGCGGTAGTGTTTGCATTCGATAAGTTTCAGTCCTATCTCATATGCTCATAAGTTATCGTGTACACGGATCACATCGCGGTGCGGTATCTCATGACCAAGAAAGAAGCAAAGCCTCGCTTGATCCGTTGGGTTCTCTCTCTCCAAGACTTTCACATGGAAATGAGGGACAAGAAGGGAGCGGAGAACTATGTAGCGGATCATTTGTCTAGGCTACCATTTGAGAACAAGGAGGATGTACCGATTAATGATGAGATAGGATTCGAGGCTCTCATGGCCTTGGTGTCAACTTCTACCCCTTGGTACTTGGATATAGCCAACTATCTTGCGTGCGGAGTCGTTCCCCCGGAGTACTCTTCTCAACAAAAGAAGAAGTTTTTCAAGGAGGTGAGAAGATACTTTTGGAATGACCCATACCTATTCAAGCAATGTGGAGATGGTCTTTATCGAAGTGCGTTCTAGATCATGAAATTCAAGGTGTTCTTGAGTATTGACACTCACTACCATTTGAAGGACATGGTGGTGTTGACAAAATAGTGGCAAAAATCTCTCAATCCTTATTGTGGTGGCCGACAACGCATAAAGACGCCCACCAATTCGTTGCACAATGTGATAGATGTCAAAGGAGCGGAGGCATTACCAAGAGGGACGAAATGCCCCAACAAAGTATTCTAGAAGTGGAACCCTTTGATGTTTGGGGGGTAGATTTCATGGGACCTTTCGTTTCTTCTTGTGGGAATCTATATATCTTGGTAGCGGTCAATTATGTGACAAATTGGATTGAAGCCATACCCTCACCTACCAATGATCACAAGGTTGTGCTTAAGCTCTTAAAGAAGATCATCTTTCCTAGGTTTGGAGTTCCGAGGGTGCTAATTAGTGATGGAGGCTCCCATTTCGCCAAAAAGCAATTTGAAGCTCTTCTCAAGAGATATGGCGTTCATCACAAGATTGGATTACCTTACCACCCTCAAACTCAAGGACAAGTGGAGGTCTCGAATCGTGAAATAAAAAATCTTCTTTAAAGGATGGTGAAAAAATCAAGGAATGATTGGTCTCTCAAACTTGATGACACGCTATGGGCTCTTAGGACGGCGTACAAGACTCCAATAGGCACAACCCCTTATAGGTTGGTCTATGGCAAGGCTTGTCACTTGCCGGTTGAATTGGAATACAAGGCTTGGTGGGCTATCAAGGAGCTGAATATGGATTTGTCTTTGGCTGGTGAGAAGAGATTGCTTAAGCTCAATGAAATTGAAGAGCTTAGAGATGATGCTTATGAGAGCTCAAGGTTATATAAGGAGAAGACCAAAAAGTGGCATGACCAACATATTCGAAACAAGAACTTTAAGGTTGGAGACAAGGTTTTGCTTTTCAAATCAAGGCTTCGTTTGTTTCCGGGTAAACTCTCAAGTCAAAGTGGTCGGGTCCTTTTGTGATTTCAAAGACTACTCCTTATGGCTCCTTTGAGTTAGATGTGGATGGTAACAAGTTCATGGTTAATGGTAATCGTCTAAAGCATTACTTTTGCAAGGAAGAAGTTGGTATCATCGAATGTATATTACTTGATCCTTTGGATCCCAAGCCTCCAACTTGAAGGATTTTTCTCATGGTCAAGCTAGTGACCTCATAAAGAAGCGCTTCTCGGGAGGCAACCCGAGTTTCTAACTCCTTTCTAAACCTTTTTTTTTAATATTCCGATTTCACTTTCTCCTTTTTGAATTTTAATTTGATTACTTTTTTTCACCTTTTTGGTTAATAGGTGTTTGGACGATGAAGGAACAAGGATTTTCTATTTCGAAGATGTGAGGATAAATCAAAACTACTCTGTGCGACCCTGTGCGCGTTATCTGTGCGGGCGCGCTATGTGACCTGTGCGGGCGCGCAGGCACTGTCAGAACCCGCACAGATTCTATCTCAAATTGAAGCTCGAGTCAGGAAGTTTGCGTGACTTGCTGTGCGCCATCTGTGCGGGCGCGCATGGTTTCTGTGCGGGCGCGCGTTCAATGTCAGAACCCGCATAGATTTTGTCAAAAATTGAAGCTCGAGGCAGAGAGTTTGCGCGATCTAGTGCGCGACCTCTGTGCGGGCGCGCAGAGTAGGAAAATCGGGTTTTTTACCCTCTTCTCCCCGATTTCTTTCTCATATTTTCGAAACCCCATTTTCATGCTCTCTTCTCTCTCCTCACAAACCCAAACCCTAACCTTCAAATTTCACCCATTTTTCACAAATTCCATTGATTTTCTTTCAAATCCATAAAAAACTTTCATTCTACTCACAAATTCACCCACTTTCTCTCTCCAAAATACCCAAAAATCCCCCATTTTCATGGTTTGCAAGCTTCATTGAAGGTGGTGTTCTTGGAGGCACTTGGTGGTGTTCAAGCTTCTACAAGGTGGTATAACTGTAAATTTTGCTATTTTATTACTTAATTTCAATTATTTATGCAAAATTTTTAGTTATTAAACATGAATTAGCTTGAGTGAATTGCATATGATTTTGGTTTTCTTTGTGAGGGATTTGTTGGTTATTAGTGTGAAATTTGGTGATTTTGGGGACAATGTTGTTCATACTATTGTTTTTGAAGCCATTTTCATGAAACTAAGTTGAGAATTTTGGTGCTTGAATTGTTGATAATGCAACTAATTTCATGAGATTTGCTTGCTATCATAATGTGTTTTGATTGACTTCTTTGTTGTTGATTCTTGTTGTCTTGGGCGTGATATTTGTATGGTTAGTTGTTAGCACTAACTCTTTTGCAGATTGTTGAGACTTGAGTGGTTGTTGTTGTTTTCCAATTGTTGGTTAAGTTCGAAGGTAGTTCTCCTTTTGGTTGGGTTTTTTTTGTGTTGGTTGAACATAATGTGCAAAAGAAGGAGCAGAAAGGAGCCCAGGTTAACGGTTGAAGAACCAAGTACCCAACAAACTCAAGCTCAAGGACCTAATGTTCCCCCTAGATTGAGATTTTCGAACAAGGTCCATGCTACGTTCTTCAACGACCTTCATGGCCGAAAGTTAAATCCCTCCCGACACTATGATCAACGCTCTATGAGAGCTTTAGGGATTGACGACGATATAAGGTCGCTCCTTGATAACTTGGGGATGATCGAGTTCATCAAACATCAATACCGAACTTATAAGGAGCCAACTTTCGAATTCTTGGCCTCTTTTGAAAAAGAGCCTCTTGGGAACGACTTCGAGTTTTCCTTTCAATTGTTCAACTACCGGCACTCTATGACTCTGAGTGATCTTAATGTTTTGTTGGACCTGAACCCTAAGGCGGACCTCCTTGCCCCTTCGTTGAGCTTGTTCCCTGAGTACGATGCATTTAGATGGTGGCAAATGATCACCGACTATGAAGAATTCAACACCCGGTATTCAGTGGCCAACCATATAATCCACCCTGTGCTCCGTATACTACACCGCATTCTGGGGTTTGTGG
Organism: Chenopodium album; assembly: GCF_948465745.1. Lineage (NCBI taxonomy): Eukaryota > Viridiplantae > Streptophyta > Magnoliopsida > Caryophyllales > Amaranthaceae > Chenopodium > Chenopodium album. The sequence continues at coordinate 46,624,479 of NC_137838.1, forward strand.
TGTTTAGCAAGCAGGATTTGAGCAAGCTCTCTCATGAGGAGCTATTTACTTTGTGGGTAGCCACTAGGGAGGAATTGAAAGGGCGGCTCAATATGGGGTATTGGTTCATCTTGTGCTGCGAGGCAATCAAGTCGGGCCACAAGACAGGAGAAATTGCCCTCGGTGGAATGATTAGCAGGATTGCGAAGAAGCTCAACTATGAACGCTTCTTCCCCTCGTGCTAACAAGTGGGGGCCGACAAAGTTCTATTCATCGACATTTAGTTGATGAGAAGGTCGGGGTTCCTCCAAGGAACTTCAGATGCCAACAATTTTCATGACTGGATAGTTGACAGAGAGCACCATTGTATCTTGCCATACCCCAGTCGTACATCCCTGGAGCGGAATGCAAGGAATGTATGGAAGATTCCGAGAGATAATGGTGTGGTACCCACCGCTCTGGGTGGCTTAAGGAATATGGAAGTCGGCCAACAGCAACAACAACAACAACAGCAACAGCAGCAGAAACAACAACAACAACAACAACATCATCAACAACATCATCAAGGCATGAGTATCCTTGAGCAACAAATGATGAGCATGAAACTTGGCATGCAAAGCTTAATGGAGAACTAACAGGGTATGTTTTTGCAAATCCAAGCTCTTTATGGTGCGGCCGTGGATAGGGGTGAGGTCACCCCCCGGTAAACTACCCCCATTGGCTACCCCAACAACGGTCGGTCCCTAGGTGGCAGGGATCACAACCTACTTGGCCATTTTGGCAAGGGCCCTCCTCCCACGGTGTTCCCCGGGTAGACTACCCGACGGAAACCGGGTACGATTATCATGCCCCCGGGGGGAGCGATTTTCAGGGTGACCCCAACTATCCATATGTCGACCCTACCCACCCTTCCCCTCTTCAGCTTCCCGCCCCTTTTGAACCGTTGCCTCGATGGCAACAAGACCTCTTCCGAGGTCACTATGGTTGGCCTCCGGGTTACTCCGGTGGTTGGGACCCACACGACATCCCTCCGGACGGTTTCTCTTATGACACCGAGGATGATGGAGATGGTGACGAAGTCGGCCCTAGTGGCCACTAGCCCCCCTTGTTATTTGTTTCTCCCCTTTGTCCCCTCCCAATGTTTTTAATTTGGCGCACCGTGGACGGTGCATTGTTTTAGTGTGGGGGGGGTGTGTAAGAGGCAAAGGGATGTATTTTTTTATAGTGTGGGGGAAGGATTGTCTTCATGCTAGTGTGGGGGGGATTTTATTGTAGGTGGTAGAGCTCTCATGGTTTGGTTGGCTTTATCATGTCTTGATGTTGATTTATCTGCTTTATTGTGATGATTAAATCCCTGGGTTATTTTGATAAGTGTTTGCTAATGAATTTTCAAGTGTTTGTGTAGGTGATGATGCTCCCATGAGGAAAAATCCAAACTCCCGATAGCCCAAATTTCCCTTAATCCAAATTTCTTTTAGTTTATTTTATTTTATTTCTATTTCTTCATTTTGTTTAAATTCTTAGTTTCTTTCTTTGATTTTTAACTTTTTATTTTATTTTTGTTTCATCTCAGTAGTTTCTTTCATTTTGGCTTACTTTTGAAGCTTGGAAATGGAGATAAAGGAAGTCAAAGGGCAATTCGAGCCCCCCTCGGTGAGATTGCATAATTTATCTTGTCTTCATTTCAAGCGGCATTTGGTGAGACCTTTCCTCTCTTTTATTTTCTTTTTCCTTGGGTGTTTAGCTTAGGTTTGGCTTAGGAAGAAGTTGAATGGTTCGAGGATGTTTGCTTTTGGTTCTATGGAGCCTGGGATCGTTGATGATGTTATCGAACGATCACTTGTATGACGATTGGGATTTAATTGAATTATATGCCTCGTATGTGAACCTTTTTTATTTCTTCCTCTTTCTTTTGTTTTGTTTTTCCCTTTTTGTGTTGCAAGCATAATTATGACAATTTGAAATGATTTTTGATGTGTAATTTGCTCACTCTTTTGGATTGGTTTGCCTCGATGTGTCTTTGAATGCTTATCTTCCTAATTGATGAGGGTTTGCATGGTTTGAGAATTCTTTGGGTTGAGTTAGACACATTGTAAGCTAAGGTAGCCTGGTTTAGAACTTTTGAGGACGTTTGAACCCTTAGCTCACGGGAAAGTGGTAAGATGGTGTTGCTCTCTATGGTGGATAGGTTTCCCTTGGTTAGTATTTGCTATATTTCTTATCCCATGTGAGCGTCATTTGTTCTAGCCTTCATCATTCTTGTGAGCGGCACTTAGGATCCTTAACTATGCATGTCTCTATCTTTGTGTTGGCGTCTAGCTCCCAAGATCGTGACCATATAACTGGAGGAAGAGGGCATTTCTTCTCATTTTTCTTTGTTTTCTTTGTGTTTTGTTACAAATTTGGTTTTCATTTTTATATTCACCCTCTTGCTAACCAATTTGAGCCTTATTTACCCTTTCTTTACTTAGCCATATAACAAACCTATCGGCCTATGTTCTACCAACCCTTGTAGTTAGTGAAGCATTGGCTTGTGAGGTTCTAGTTTGATAATGTTGAAATTGAGCAAGAAAGTTGTGTAATTTGATTCAAATGAGGTTTTGAAAGGCTATTCATGAAAAGAGTACACAAAAAGGCTTGGCAAGAAAGTTGAAAGGACTTGAAACTCATGAAAAAAAAAATTAAAAAAATGAAAAAAATGAAAAAGATTGAAGTAATGTGGTGGGTTTGTTTTGAAAGGTTGTGAGTTTGAAGAATAGGTTCAAATATTAGGATGTTCTTGAGAGATTGCCACTCTTACGCTTCACTTAGGAATTTCCACCAAAGTTTTCAAATTGTTTCCCAACCATAACCCCTAGCCATGACATTACAACCCTACTTCAGACCCTTGGATTCTAGAGGGGCGTGGTCAAAGAACAGTGGAGGGAGATATATTTCAACCCTATGGAGAGAGTATGCATAGTTGAGATGTCGGGATGACCTTATGACTCCACATAAAATTTTCTTTTTCTGTTCCCTCGAGAACCATGAGGAGCTAGCTAGGGGATGAATTGAAGCTAGTGGAGAGAACGCGAACCGTCTTGGTTGGGGCTAGGGCGGAGAATGAAATCATTAGTTCTCTACGCTTAGCTTAGGTTTGTCTTTTTCAACCTTGAGAATCTTGGAACGTGCCTTCCCTCCTTGAATTAAGAAAGATAAGTATTCTTTGGTGCATTTATTCGCAAATGAGTCCAAATTGAGCATTCCATTACCTTGAGGTTTGATTGGTTTTGCGAAAACCTTGTCATGTTTGTTGTGTTTGTCTTTTCGTTCTGGTTTTCCTTGCTTGGGGACAAGCAAGAGGCAAGTGTGGGGGATTTTTATGAGTGGCATTTATGCCACTCTTTTATCCTTTTTCTCTAAGGATTTTCCCCTCATTTGCACTTGTTTGGCCCTTTTTCTAAGTATTTTTACTTAGTTTTGCTTCCTCTTTCCTTTTCTCCCTTATCTTCCCTTCTCTTTGTCTTCTCGCTTTGTTTTTATTTTGAACTCCATGCTTTGGTTTTGTAGGTATTATGTTCCGAAAGAAAGAGGATATCAAGAAGCCAAGCTATCTGTTGTGCGCGGGGTACTGTGCGGCTTCTGTGCGGGCGCACATGTGAGGCTGTGCGGGCGCGAAGCCCTGTTAGAACCCGCACAGCCAGACTGAAGAAACAGAGCCAATCCAAAGAGTTTGGGCGACCCTATGCGCGACTTGTGTGCGGGCACACACACAGATGCGCGGGCGCGCTCATTTTCCCCGTACCCTCAAAGTTGCGGCCGCGCACTACGCTGCGAGGGCGCACAAACATTGTGTGCAGGCGCGCAGCTCATCTGTGCGGGCGCGCACGACTGGGTTTACGATTTATTTGCGCCTTGTTGTCCAAGTCTCTTTCTTTTGGGTGGAGCCATATATATATAGACGAGACTCTTTGTAATAGAAAGACACTTAGTACTAATTCCATAGAACATTAGCCTAATCTAGAGAGAGAAAACAGATTGTTATTCAAGCTTCCTTTATTGTATTCAACTTTGCTCAAGCTTTAATCTTCCATCAATCAAGCAAGTATCCAAGTTTTCATCTTTCTTCAATCCTTTCTTTAGTAATCTCTTCTCCTTTCCTTTAATATTATTTATTTGTTTTGTTGTTACTTATTTTTGTCTATCTTATTAGTTTATCTTGTTATTATTGATTTCATATATTTCAATCATATTTTGTTTTGAGTTTCCTGTGTTTATTTCTAGTTTTGATATTATGTTTAATCTCCCGTCTCTAGGCTAAACTCTTAGCTAGGGGAAGGGGGTGGAAGATATGTATTGAATGATGGATGAATGATGATAGTTGGATTGATTACATGCCTTAAATTGATGAAAGACATGATTTTTAATGGCTTGAGATTATTGTTGCACTTTATTTGATTGCCTCCTAGTTTAAATGCATGAAAATGATTTGAACTAGATTAAGATCACCTCTATTTTAATGATTGCATGAGAATGAGTTATCAAAATAGAGTTTCATGTATTGTGCTTCTTTATTCTCTTGATTTGCTTGTGTCTAAAAGGATGTACGAGAATGATCCTAATTAGCATTGAGTTCTTTTATTGATTTGCCTAGACTATTGCATGAGAATGAATCGTTTAGGTAGAATCTTGTGTTCTTAGGCATTTTCATCGTGATAACTATCATGGTTCCCCTCTTTCTAATGCATGTTTGAAACCCCCGAACCCCTAGCGTCATTTTCTATTAATTTTAATCATCATTTTCTTGCTTACTTGTAGTTTTAGTGTTCTACTCAACAAAACCAACAAAACAATCCCCTTTTCACTCTTGCATTAGTGATATTTGATGTTGAATTAGCGTGCTTCCCTAGTGGATTGACCCTTTACTTGCCACTAACTAGTTTAGTGTAGGTTTAGGCTTTTTAAATTGTTAATTTGATTAGGGGAGTAGTTTAACGAACTATCCTATCCCGATCAAATTTTATGCTTCACTAACTAAAAGGGTTGGTAAACATAGGCCATTGGGTTTGTAACGCGGTTTAAACAAGAGCGGGAAACATTAGGCTCAAATTGGTTAATAAGTAGGTTGATGCAAAATAGAAAATAAAATTTGTAACAAAATAAAAAGAAGATAAAGAAAAATGAGAAAAGGTGCCCTTTTCCTCCCTTAGAGTGGCTCGGTCACGATCTTGGGAGCTAGAGGTCAAAACAAGGATTAAGACATGCATAGTCAAGGATCCTAAATAGCCACTCAACAAGGTGATGAAGGGTAGAATAAATGAAGCTCACAAGGGATTATAACCAAACAAATACCAACCAAGGGTTTCAAATCCACTAGAGAGAGCAACTCCATCTTACCACATTCCCGTGAACTAAGGCTTCATGGACCCCTAAAAGTTCTTAACCGACTACCTTAGCATATAGTATCCTAGAGTCAACCAATGACACTCTCAAACCGTGCACACATTTACCACATAGGAAGAAAACATTCAAGAATGCAATTCCCAAAATAGAATGTCCAAAATAAGAACAAACAAAACACATTTTTCCAAAATTACCTTGAAAGTAAATAAAAATCTTTTTGGACTTTTCAAAATATAAGAAAAGACATGGAAATGCATATACTCAAGTGCATGGCATAAATGAATCAACATTCTACCCAACATGATAGAATACCCTCCCCCCAAGCTTGAATGAGACAATATACTCAAACATAAACCAAATAAACCATGGGAGGGGAAAAGAAAGAAATCAACCCAACAAACCAACACATGTCCAACGAGTCACCAACCATTAGAGAAAGAGCTAGGAAAGATATTACCGGATATTGGTGGGTGTAAATACCCACAAATGAACCAATTTAACCTTTCAAAGCCGATTTCCTTTTGAATTGAATCTCGATTTCCATATGCTAGCAAAAATAGGCATCAAACTTCCTTGATTCTTGATCCAAACCAATGCATAAGGCTTGTTTAACATCATGTACCTAGTAAAAGGAACACAAAAATTTCCATGAGAGAAAATATAATCTAAAAAGAAAGGAAAATGAGAGCAATAAAAACCTCGGGTTACTTCCCGAGAAAGGCTTGTTTAACGTCCAAGCGAGACCGCTCTAGTAAATAATATTGCAACGAACGCAAGAGCTTTTCAAATGCACTACTACACATTTCATATGATAACAAGTAGGCAAATGACGGGAGGAGGACGTGCAACAAGATTATTGCACGTAAATGAGGAGGAAGATGCCAAAAGAAAGAAGAAAAATCAAAAGAAAAATCAAGAAAATAAGAAGAGAAAGAAGAAGAAAAATAAGGAAAAGAATAAAAAGGCAAAACCTCCTCAAAATCTTTTTGGGTGGCACAATCACCCATTTCCTCAATAATAGGAGGATGAAAAGGAAAAGTCTCATCACACAAGAGAGGGTCCTCAATAGGCTATTTGACAAAAGAAGGGAGGAACATGGGATAGTAGGAGATGTGGTCAAATTTCCTTGAGAAAGGGACAAGAGGAAGGGGAGGAGAAAGAATGGTCTCACAAAGCCTCACATCACCAATGAGGGCATGAAAATCAATCATAGAATCCTCAAAAGAACACTCATGACTCACATCTCCCTCAAACAAAAACTCTCCAATAGAAACAACCTCATCTTCCGCTCTATCACAACGATGCACAACAACTCCCTCAAGATCCTCAAAGCCTAGAGTCTCTAAACCATGCATGAAAGGATAAAGGTTTCTCTCAAACTCATCCCTTTCCCATGAAGCATTGGCAATGAACTCTCTCAAAAGGCTATAATGATTTGTTACACCTTCAATGAACATACTAGCCATAACATTAAATGAGTCCAAAGACTCATGGATAGAATGGTCACAAACATGCAAGGTAGACTCATCAAGATGGGGAAGGGGGTTGGAAACCTCACAATCGACATTTTCTTCATTCACAACTCTTCCACCATCACTCAAGGGACTCTCAATCTCTCTTGATTGCTCAAACTCATCATCATCATCCTCATGAACTCCCTCATTCAAACATGAAGATGGCTCACTCACATCCTCACCATGGGAAGCTCTCAAAGGGGGTGAATAAGGGGAAGGATGGCATTTAAGCTCAAATGGGGAATGAAAAGGATCAAAATCCTCAAAAATCCTCTCATCACAAGAAAATCCCCCCTCACCTTCACACCCATGGCCCACATCATCCACAAAAACACTCTCACACTCCAAATGAGGTGCCTCACGTCCATCTAAATCAATCATAGCACTCATCACTTGGGCAAGCCTCACTTCTCGCAATTTTTGTTCCTCTTGAAGCTCATGGAGTTGTTGGGTGAGATATTTCATTTGAGAGAGAATTTGGGCATCAATGTTATTGGGTTGAGGTTCATGATCAAAGTCAAATTGCACATCATCAAAATTAGCACAAACCTCATCAAAATGAGCATAAGGGGGAAAGGTGTCAATTTGCATACTTGGATCATCACAAGACACATAAGAAGTATCAAGAGAATTCATGCAAAAATTAAAAGAATCTTGGCATTGAGAATCAAAGCAAGAAACATGCGATTCTCTATCTAAAGAGTCCCTAGCAAGCCATGTGAAGAAATCCCAAGCCTCATGCATAGACAAATGACAAAATCTACCATTATTCATGTCCTCAACCATTCCCGTAGTATACTCATTCATGCCCCAATAAGCTATACCACAAGCATCACTAAGAGAACACCCATGGTAACTAAAGAAACCATCTAATCTTTCAAAGTAAGCATAGAAGGGTTCACCATCAAATTGAGGAAAAGATAAGCATGCCATTTTTATACAAAGAACAAAGAAAAGCAAACAAAATCAAATAATATACAAGAACCTAGCTAATCTAATCAACACAAACTAATGAACGCCTTAGTCCCCGGCAACGGCGCCAAAATTTGATCGGGATAGGATAGGTCGTTATGCTACCGCCCTAACCAAATTAATCATTTATAATACCTAAACTTACACTAAACTAGTTAGTGGCAAGTAAAGGGTCGAACCCAAAAGGACTAAGTGTATCAGTTTGTGCTAACTAGACTACTAGGAAAGCTTGTGAGATAAAGAGAGGTTCAACTAAACACAAATAAGAACAAATAACTAAAACTAGGGAAAGTGGAATCCAATTACATCAATACATTCAATAACATCATACAATTAGATGAAAATGACCTTGATTAGGAACAATCAACACATTTAACTCATTCTCGCACAATTAAGCATGTTAATTATCCTACTACACTAATTCACTCTCGTGCAACTAGCCTAGCAAAGGTATGGAAGAAATTAGGGCTCTCAACCAACTCACTCTCGCACAATCGATTGAAAGCACAATAAAGAACATAGAATCAATTAGCTAGAAAGATTCTAATCCATAAAAGCATCATCCATACACAATAATCAAGAAACAATTCCATACTAATCACAATCCATCATTCAATTTATTAACATAACCTTCATCCATTTCCCTAGAACAAAATCTAAGCTACCACAATGAAGAAAGACATGGAAAACAAGGTAAAATAAGAATAAAAACAAGATTAAACAAATAAACTAATTAATCTACTCAAATCAATAAACAAAAAGCAAAAACTAAGAATTAAGCAAGAAATAAAGATGAGAGAAATTTAGAAAATGCTCATTGAATAGATGAGAAGAAGTTCCACAAAATTGCTTCTTCAACCTCTCAAAAACTCCATGGAAATCCAAGCTTTTTCTCTCTACACTACTCCTAACCCTAAGAGAGAGAATAATAAATGCTAAACTAATCTAATCTATCTAAAATTAAAATGTTGATTGAAAGTTTTTTTTGAAAATAACCCCAAAGGGGGTATTTATAAACAAGCTAAGAAAATAAAAGAAAAGAGAAATAAAATAGAAAATAAAATAAAATAAACAAAAAACTAAAAGAAAATAAATAAAATGAGAGAAGCGGGAAATTATTAACTAAAACTACAAAAATAAACTAAAAACTAATAAAAATGCAAAAATACTCAAAATAAAGGTAAAAGGCGAGAATAAGCGAATAATAGAAATAAAGGATAAATAGGATTAAATTATTAGAAAATAAGCAAGAAAACGACTAAAAAAAAACCATAAAGTGACATAAAAGTCACTTATCACCCACCCTTGGAACTTAATTAAGTCAAGAAATTCTAGGAACTTAGCTTATTTGACCCAATTCAAGTCAATTCCGTGACCAGTTACATACCTCCCTGCTTGCGACTCAAGTTCAGCTTGATCCACGATCTCCTCTTCATCCTCCTTCTCTGATTCTTCTTTATCAGAATTCCCTATCTCCTAAACGAAATCCTCCACTTCCTTGATGTGCTCTTCAACCGTCTTCCTTTGTTCTTTCTTTTCTTTCCATTCTATCAATTTTTCAATGAGTTGCTCATAGGATAGGTTTTCGATTTCAGCGGGTTTTGGATTTTGCATGTTTTAAGAAGAAGGGGGAAGTGATTGTGATTCAGTGAAAGAGACAAGTGGAAGTGATGAAACTTCTTCTTGTTCAGAGGAAGGATTCTTTTGTGAATTTTCGGAGGAGTTGAGAGACGTAATTATGACCATTGTTATCTTTTAGAGGGTTTTAGAAGGGTTTAGAAGCTTTTCACAATGGAGTAAATTCGAATTATACAGTGATGATGTAAGGCGGTTGAGGGAGGCCTTTTATATTAAATGAAACGGTGTGAAGAATTTAAAGGGTTTTATTTGTGCAGTCATTAATTAAACAAGTTCAACTAATTTTTCCAAAATTATGCAGGATGTATTTACCAAAATTATTTTCTTTCCAAATTCATTTTATTTGAAAACTTTCTGAAAATAAAACGCGCAATTGGAACACGCTATTTACACGTATGCAATGTACATTACTACTTAGAAAATTTATTTGAGCCTTTAATGAACTGACCTCCAGTGATCAACAACGGTGACACTTCAGCTATGTTTAGCACACCAAGATTGTACTAAATGCTCTTTTTGCTCTATTTCCATTGTTTTTTACTTTGCCATATCTAGGAACTTCAGAAGCAATCAATTCAGCTTGATCATTCCAAGTTCCAGTCTCAATTTCTCAAATCTTTCTCTGTTCAAGGGTTTGGTCAAAATATCTGCAAGTTGATATACCGTATTACAAAATTCCAATTTAATATTCCCTTGTTCCACATTATCTTTTAGAAAGTGATGCCTAATGTGGATGTGTTTTACCTTAGAGTGCTGAACAGGATCTTTAGAAATACATATAGCACTTGTGTTGTCACAGTAGATAGGTACACATTCAAAAATAAGACAAAAATCTCTAACCTGTTGTTTTATCCAAAGTACTTGTGAACAACATGTTGTTGCTGCCATGTATTCAGCTTCAGCTGTAGATAAAGCAATTGTGTTTTGCTTCTTGGAACCCCAAGAAACTGAACAAGGTCCTAAGAACTGTACCATACCTGAAGTGCTTTTTCTATTTACCAAATAACCTGCATAGTCAGCATCACTAAAGCCATGTAAATCAAATTAGTCACTTCTAGGATAGAAGAGACACAAGTCATCAGTTCCTTTCAAGTATCTAAGGATTCTCTTTACTGCTTTAAGGTGAGACTCCTTTGGGTTTGCCTGGAACCTAGCACACAAACCTACATTGAAAGATATGTCAGGTCCACTAGCTGTTAAGTGAAGTAAAGATCCTATCATACCTCTGTACATAGGTTGATCAACACAAGTTCCAGATGGATCATCATCCAATCTGGTTGCAATACCCATTGGAGTATCATTTGACTTAGTATTTTAAAGTTTGTATTTCTTGATCAGTTCCTTGATATACTTTTGTTGATGGATCATGATTCCTTTCTTAGATTGCTTTATTTGCAGCCCGAGGAAGAAATTTAATTCTCCCATCATGCTCATTTCAAATTCTCCACTCATAAGGTCAGCAAAATACTTGCACAAAGATTCATTAGTTGTACCAAACAAAATATCATCAACATAAATTTGTACAACTAATATGTCAGTTCCATTTGATTTTAAAAACAAAGTTTTATCTATTTTGCCTCGTTTAAAACCATTTTGTAATAGGAACTTTGACAATCTTTCATACCATGATCTAGGAGCTTGCTTTAGCCCATAGAGAGCTTTGTCAATCTTGTAGACATGGTTTGGGAACTCTGGATTTTCAAATCCAGGAGGTTGTTCCACATAGACTTCTTCATTTAGAAAACCATTTAGAAAAGCACATTTTACATCCATCTGGAACAACGTGAATCCCATATAAGCAGCAAAAGCAATAAGTAAACGAATAGCCTCTAACCTGGCTACTGGAGCAAATGTTTCTTCATAATCTATTCCTTCTTATTGATTGAAACCTTGTACAACCAGTCTTGCTTTATTTCTGACAATAATACCATGCTCATCTAGCTTGTTCCAAACACCCACTTTAGACCTATTGTCTTCTTATCTTTGGGTCTAGGTTCTAGATGCCATACTTTATTTCTTTCAAACTCATTTAGTTCAGCTTGCATAGCATTAATCCAGTCTGCGTCAGTTAAAGCTTCAACATAAATCTTAGGTTCCATAGAAGAAAGGAATGCATAGAATGCACAGAAGTTCCTAAGCTGAGGTTTAGTCTGAGTTCCTTTTGTAATATCACTCATGATTGCATCAACAGGATGTGATTTCTGATGTTTCCATCGTTTAGGTGAAAAGTCCTTCACTGGATACAATCTTTTCTAATCATTGTTGACTGGTTCTTCTGTAGGAACTTGTTCTTGAGCCTCAGTTGGAACATCAACGGGATTCTCGTCATTCTGATTTTGATCTTGTTCTTGAGCAGGAGTTCCTGGAGCATTCTCCGTTTCTAGATCTTCATTTGCTTCCAGATTCGTTTGCTCACCAATTTCCACTTGCTGCTTCTGCAATGATGTTCATTTTTTATCTGGATCTATCTTGCGGACAAGTCCAATTTTTAAATCATTATCACACTCCTGTACATCATTTAAAGACTGTTCAGTTTCATTAAATATAATATGTACAGATTCCTCAACACACATTGTCCTTTTATTATAAACTCTATATGCTTTACTATTAGAGGCATATCCTAAGAATGCAGCCTCATCACTACGTTCATCAAACTTTCCCAAGTTCCTTTTACCATTGTTATGAACAAAACATTTACAGCCAAAAGATCTAAAGTAAGAAATATTAGGTTTTCTCCCTTTGATCAACTCATAAGAAGTTTTGTTGGTGATGGCTCTAACTGATACTCTGTTAAGAATGTAGCATGTTGTATTCACTACTTTTGCCCAGAAGTTCCTAGGCAAGCCACTTGAGATCAGCATTGTTCTAGCCATGTCTTCAAGGCTTCTGTTCTTGCGTTCCACCACTCCATTTTGTTGAGCGGTCCTAGGGGTAGAGAAGTTGTGATCCACTCCATGTTCAGTATAAAATTCATCAAATTTTGAATTTTCAAATTCAGTGCCATGATTTGATCTGAGGTGTATCAATGGATTCCCTGTTCTTCTCTGTTCTTTCTTTACAAAAGCTACAAATTCATCAAACGTTTCATCTTTACTCACAAGAAAGAAAACCCATGTAAACCTTGAAAAGTCATCAACAATAACCATAACATATCTCTTACCACTTCTACTTTGGATTCTCATAGGACCACATAGATCCATATGAATAAGTTCTAAAGGTCTTTTGGTACTTACCATTTTCTTGGACATAAAAGAAACTCGAGTCTGTTTTCCTCTAATACAAGCATCACACACTTTGTCATACATGAACTTAATACATGGAAGTCCTTCCACTAGTTCCTTAGATCTCAATTTATCAAGTAGAGTAAAGCTTGCATGTCCAAATCTTTTGTGCCATAATAGAGGATCATTCTCAATGACACTAAGACATGTTAAACTGCTATTAGGAACTTCGTTAAGATCAACAACATATGTGTTTCCTTTAGGAGTTCCTTCTAAGATGATATTCCCAGTGTCATTGTGAATGATTCTGCACTTATTAGAAGTAAAGCTTACGGAGTTACCCTTGTCACAAAATTGTGAAATACTCAACAAGTTGTGTTTGAGACCCTCGACCAAAAATACATTATCAATTGCATGGGAACTTGACCTTCCTACCTTGCCAATAACAACTATATCTCTTGTCATATTATCACCAAAGGTCACAGTTACCCCATAGTAGGCATCTAGTGAGAGAAATTTAGATTTTTCTCCAATCATGTGCTTAGAACAACCACTGTCGAGGTACCAAGTGTTGTTCCCCCTCACTGGAACCTGCATGAGAAATTAAACATTAGGTTCAGGAACCCAGGTTTCCTTGGGTTCCTGTGTAACAATAGTAGGTTTATTCTTTTCGATCCAAATCTGTTCTACATGCTCTTTATTTTTCTGTGTACTCTTTTCTTTCTTAGGACACTTAACTTGTTTGTGTCCAGTATTTCCACATAAATAACAAACTATACTACTAGGAAGGTCAACGCACTTCTTTTCCTTTTGGAACTTCTTTTTGAAACACAAACCTTCTGTTCTTTTGGTTTGAGCTTTGGTGATCCATTCAGGAACTTTGTAATCTACAGGTTGTTTGCCTTTCCTGGCTTTCTCAAGTTCCCCCTCAAGTCTTGCTTTGTCCGCTTTTATATTTTCTAAATCAGATTTTAGTTTTTCAAAATTCGGATATTGAGCAAGTGGAGGAACTTCAGAATCAAGAGCATTAAGACAGAGTTTCATCAAGGATAGTTCCACATTCAACATTATGTTATCATGTTTTAACCTGTCTATAGTTTCTTTTAAATAATTATTATCATCGAACAGACTAAAGAATGTATATTGAATATCCAATTTCAGATTATTAACCCACTGACTGTTTTCTTTAAAAGTAACCAAAGCTTCATCACTTTTATGTTTAGCTTTATGCAAATCTTTAAGTTCTTCTTGAATTTCCAAAACTGCTAATATTAAATTTTCTTTAGAGAAATGTCTATGTTCTTTTCGAGAAAACCATACCTCAGACTCTAGTTCCTTCAGCTTTGCCTTTTCATCAATTTTGGCCATCAAACATAGATGGGCAGTTTCCTCTGGTGGTTGTTCTTCCTCTTCCTCTTCCTCTGAATCTCCCCAAGCAGCTAACATGGCTTTCTTCACGTTGTCCTTGGTGAAGTAAGGTTTGTAGACTCTTGACTCTTTGGATTGCTCCTTGACCTTAGTCTTTCCTTCTCACCGTCTGGTAATGGACAATCTTTAATGAAGTGATCTTTCGAGCCGCACTTGAAACAAGTTGTGTTTCTGGAACTTGCATATTTATTGTTCCTATCGAACTTCTTGTAGTTCATCATCCTTTTGAACTTTCTGACTAGCATTGCCATTTCTTCCTCATCAGCTTCTGATTCCTGTGAGTCTTGAGCCTTAAGAGCTAGACTCTTGTTTTTGGAACTTTCAAGGTTGAAACTCAAATGTAGTTCATGAGTCATCAATGATCCAGCTAGCTGTTCCATGTTGAACTTTGTGAAGTCCTTGGCTTCCTGCATAGCAGTAACCTTTGATCTCCATTGTTCATCTTGTGGTAGACTCCACAAGATCTTCCTAGCCTGTTCATCAATCGGAATGTGTCTGCCAAGGGAATTCAGTTCATTAATAATATCATTGAACCTAGTAAACATTTCCTCTATAGTTTCCTTTGATTTCATTTCAAACCTTTCATATCTAGACATCAACAAATCAATCTTAGAACGTTTTACATCATTTGTACCTTCATGAGTTACTTCTAGTAGATCCCAAATTTGTTTAGCAGACTTGCATCCCATGATACGATTATGTTCATGAGGTCCAAGTCCACAATGCAGATACTTAATGGCTAAAGCATTTAGTTCAAGTTTCTTATAATCTTCTTTATCATAATAAGAAATAGGTTTAGGAACTACCTCTTTCTTTTCATTGGTTATGGTTATTTCAAAATCACCAGCTTCAATAACACGACAAACCTGGTAATTTTCTGCCTTAATAAAGATCTCCATCCTGTTCTTCCAGTACGTGCAGAACTTACCATTAAACATGGGTGGACATTGGGTAGAATACCCTTCTTCAAGTTTCTCTTTGTAATTCATCTCTCTAAGAACTTACTCAGCAAAGTTATTCGCTTATACGAGAGTGCCTTTCTCTGATACCAATTGTTAGTTAAGACGATTAATACAAGAGGGGGGGTGAATTGTATAGAGTTTGTAATGACTACTTTTTGCGGATAAATAAACGATGCGTATAGGAACTTAAGAAAACACACGGATTTCACGAGGAAATCTTCCATAGCCCAACTGGAAGTAAAACTTGGACCCTACCTTAAGGATTTCAAACACAAAACACTTCACTATAATAGGGAAAACACCAAGTTACAGCCTATTAGACACAGACCTTTATTTCACAAGTTCCTCACTAGACTTGCTACTTGATAGGACCCTATCCTACCCAATCTAAGCACCACACTTAGATTCACTCGTACCACCAAAGTACTACACGTACTTCCAAAGCACAAAACACTCGTTCCACCCCAGTACAAAACTCACAGCCTCACCAAGAAGCTAACACAAAACTGTATGTAACACAAAATATAGATATCACCCAAATAACCTAACCAATACAAATATAAGACGCCTATTATGATAGGTAAGCAATGCACAAAACCTGAAACTAATATGATAAGTTAAAAGCTTGGTAAACTTACTCAATTAAAGCACTGTGATTTCTCCATGCATAAACTCACAAAAACCTAAATCATTTTGCTTTCTACTATTTATACAAGTAACACTTGTATAGAAAGTAGGTTTTCTAAGAAGATAAATATGTTAACTTGACTAATCTTTTAAACACGGTTTTAGCAAATCAAGTGGAAAAAAATCTTTTCCGAAAATAAGTATGAAAAAGATATTTATTAAGAAGACTTATCTTTTTAATAAACCGACTTTAGAGAAAAATAATATTTTTAGAAAATCTTTTCCTAAAATCTATCCTTTATTATTTTCCATATTTATTTTTTTTACCAAGCAAACTTATCACGTTTCTAATAAATTTCGTGCACTAACGTACTTACCATATTAACTATAATTTCTAAGATAAAACCTTAACTATTATTGCTGCGCCGCACTTTGATCAGATGATTTAATTGGGCTCCAAGCATATCAAGTTCCACCAAAGAATTTAACTGCTAGTCTTCAAGTTCCTGTTAGGGAACTTAGTTCTTGTTAGAGAACTCTTCCTCTGATTTGTTTAACTTCTTCAATAAAGATCTTCTTCATGTCTTCTTAGATTTAGATGGTTCTTCAATCACAGAGATTATTCTGCACCTTGACTAATCACACACTAGAGAATCTTTATTAGTTGAGTTTGCTTTTAGTTCAAGTTCCTCATCATCAAAACCATTATGCTTCAACAGCGTTGCATAAATTGTTTGGTGATGAAATTGTAAAAAAGGAAGAGCTAGTAGAGGTCGCACTAGGGAAAGGATAACAATTCCCCTCTAAAGGGAACGTTATTTTAGTGCCCTCGCTCCTGAACTCAATTCTGGTTTATAGACCAATTTGGAATTGGTAAACTTATGATTCGTGCTAATTATTCCATGAACTCCACATGGAAGAAAGGCATGAACGAGTTTTATGAGTTTTCCTAAAACTCATTGGCGACTCCCTACTTGTTTCTTACAAAAAAGCGTAATGATGGAATCAATTCTTATTCAAGGTCCCCCAAAAAGTCAGGAATTCAAATCCTACTACACCCTAACAAGTGTAAAGTCCTAGGCTTTTAAAGAGCCATGGGAATTTAAGGAGAGGACCCCTTACGATGGGAACCCCCTCCTTACAAGGAGGATTTACCTTTTTCTTTTTCTTTCCATTCTTTTATTCCCCCTTCTTCTTCTTATTTTCTTCTTTTTTGTTTTAATCCCTCTTCTTCTTTCTATTCGCATCTCCCTTCTCACTTGCATGCAACAATCTTGTTGCACGTTCTTATCCCATCATTTACCTACCGTTTATCTTATGAAATGATTAGTAGTGCATTTGACAAGCTCTTGCGTGCGTTGAATTATTATTTTCTAGAGCGGTCAAGCTTGGACCTTAAGCAAGCCTTTCTCGGGAAGTAACCCGTGTTTTATTGCTTTTATTTTCTTTTCTTTTTAGAATAGATTTTCTCTCATGGAAATTTTTGTGTGCCTTTTTCTAGGTACATGACTTGATATAATTTGGTGCTTCGATTTGGATCAATAATCAAGGAAGTTAGACTCCTATTTTTGCTAGCATATGGAAGGCTAGGTTTAATTCTTCAGGAAATTAGTTTTGAAAGATTTAATTGGGTCATTTGCGGGTATTTACACCCACCTAATATCCGGTAATATCATTCCTTGCTCTTTCTCAAGTGGATGATGACTTGTTGGACATATGTTGGTTTGTTAGATTGATCTCCATGTTTTCCCCTCCCATGGTTTCTATGATTTATGTTTGAGTGTATTATCTCATTCAAGCTTGGGAGAAGGTATTCTATCATGTTTGATGGGATATTGATTCATATATGCTATTCACCTTTGTAGATGCATTTCCATGTTCTATATTTTGAAAAACTCTAAAAATATTTTTGTTTTTATCAAGGCAAATTTGCAATGTATCATTGTTTTGTTCTTGCTTTGGACATAATACTTTTGGACTTGTATAGTTGAATGCTTATCTTCTTAAATGGTAACGGTGTGCACGGTTTGAGAGTATGTTAGGTTTATTCTAGTATATAGTATGGTAAGGTAGTCGTTTAGAACTATTAGGACCTTGAAGCCGGATTCTATTTGTTTTTGAAAATTTGCAATTGCTGTCTTTTGGTGAATTTGAAGCTAATACTGAATTTTTGCTACAACCATGTGAGGTTTCATTGTTTTCAAGCCTTTTACATATTTTGCATGAGTGGCTTGGATCCTTGACTATTGCGGACCTAATCTTGAATCTTGACTCATATCTCTCAAACATGAGACCAAACCATCTAGCGAGGACAAAATCATCTTTTCGAGGTGGTATTTTTCTTTTTCTAGGATAATCTACTTTATTGTTAGTTCATTGGGTTTACACTTGTATTCTTGCTAACCATTTGTGCCTTTTCCCTTCTGTTCAGGTCACACTTTTAGAACTTTGAGCCTTTTGTTTCTTTTTGTTCCATTTTTGGTTTTTGTGAAGAAAATGATCATGTTTTTGGAGATTATGGTAAATGAGTTTGGATATTGTTTTTTTTTTTAAAGAAGCGTGTGTTGTGTATATCTTGGTTTTTTTTTTAATTTTAAAAGCAATCTTGTGTTGTGTATATCTTGTGAATAATGGCAAGTGAATTAATAAAAAAGCCGTCCAAAGTTAAAAAAAAAAAAAAAGCAAGGACAATGAATAAAGTGAAAAATGAAAACAAAAATTGAAAAAAAAATGAGATAAAGCAAAGAAAATTAAAAAATCTTTAGCAAAAATTGAAAAAAAAATGAAAAATGAAAAAATTCAAAAAAATTTTGATGTAAATGTTTCTCTCTATTTTAAGCATTGAGGACAATACTTTGTTTAAGTTTGGGGGGAAGCGTCTTACGCTTTTTGTATGTATGATTCTGGTTATAGCTTTGAATAAGCTTGGGGTATTAGTTTGTTTTTGTTTGGTGATTACTTGATTGTGATTCTAAGAAAGGCGCCTTCTTTGCTTCACTATTAGGGATACCACCAAATTTTTAAATTTTAGCCTACCCTCACCCTTTTTGCCCTTACGTTACAACCATTGGGAAAGACTTTTCAACCTAGAGGTTGAGTCACATATTGAGGGAGGGCATTATGAGTTAAAGCCTAAAGAGAGGGGATGCAAAGTCAAGATGTCGAGAAACCAAAAATCTATTTGTTTTTCTGTTTCCTTCGAGGAACTATAGAGACGCTCACTAAAAAGTAGATTTGAAGCTAATTGGGAGAATGTGCTAAAATGTTTTGAAATGAAAGTTAATCGCGTTTCATTAGTTCTCTATACATAGCATGTCCTATGTTTCAATCAACCTTAGATATTTTTGAACGTGCACTCCCTTACTTGTTGAGAAAGATTCGCATTCATTTACGCTTGTACATTTGTAAAAAGTCCTTTCAAGTTGGTTTCTTTTTCATGCTTTGCCTTGTTTGTATTATTACGAGAGTTATAGGCTAATCTCTTAGGAAACCTTTACGAGAGCATCACTCGTCCTCTAGAGTGATCTAGGGGTTTAAATGGCTTTTCATTAGTTGCTAAAATTGACCGTGATTCCAACGAAAGGTTAGTTTATATTCTTGTCTCGTCTCTTCTTCTTTTTGTTTGTTTGAATAAGCTTATCATTTCTCCCTTGGTTTTGTTTTACTCGAGAACGAGCAAAAGGTAAGGTTAGGGATATTTGATGGGTGTCATAAATGGCACCCATTTGAGGAAAATTTAGGTTGTTTTCTTCCTCTTTTCATAGCATTTATGATTAATAAAGGCCTAGTTTTATGCATTTGGTCTTGGTTTTACCTTTCCTCTTTTATTTCGTAGCTTTTGTGCATTTTATTGGTTTTTCTAGTCTTTTTTCTCCTTTATTTGCTCTATTTCCATGGTTATAGGTATTGTACAAGGTCCGAGTCTTGATATTGGTGATTTACTAAGGTGGAAGATGCTTTTGAAGCAAGCTCATGGCAATTGGAAAGCTCAAGATGCAAGGAATTGGATTCTCAAAGTTCTAGCTTTTGCGCTCTCAAACCGTGCTCTCATGAAGATGAGGTGTTGAACTCACTGTCAAGTGCTTTTTGGGACTGCCACTCTTAGTGTTCATCAACATCATATTGCGCGTTTATTCGAAGACCTTAGCAAACGCACTAAACCGCGAGAAGAGCCAAAGAAACCCAGATAAGTGCGGGCGTGCCACCATCCAGCGCGGGCACACCACCTGCCAGCGCAGGTACTCCTCCTTGCCCGCGCGGGCACGCCTCCTTGCCTGCGCGGGCGCTCTCCTCTGGATTTTTTCCTGCTCGGTTTTGCTTCGCGCCTCCTATTTATACCTCTTTGTAACCCGATTTTGGAAGTAGAGAATTCACAATTTTAGATATAATTTTAGCTTAATTGAGAGCTTCTCTCTCTAGTTTTAGGGTTAGTTGAGGAGTAGATTTTAGAGAGAGAAATTGAGGAATTTCAATGGTGATTTGAGTGATTGAAGATTTATGGTGACAATTGTATTGAAGATCATCAAATCAATCAATAAGCATTTCTAAACTCTATTTCATTTTATTTCTTTGTTTAATATTCTTGTTAGTTTGGATTGATATGATGTTTGATTCTTGATTAGTGCAGTTGTTCTTCATATATTGTTGATTCTTGATTTCTTTAGTTGTTGGTTGATTGGATGATGATGTTAGAGTAGTTGTTTGTTAGGGATTGAGTAAAACTTGGATGATCGATTGATTTTACTTAATTTGGAGATTATGTTGATTAATTTTTGAGATTAAATCGATTAATGGAAGTTTACATGTGTGTAATTCAATAGGCCTTGGGAATTATGCTAGATTGCATTATAGTTTGTAATGAAATAGGCCATTGATTTAGGTGTTGCAATTGTCGATTGAGCTTGATTAGTGATGCTCCTAGTTAGAGTCTCTCGTAGTTGGCGCTAGTTTGACCTCTACGAGATAGATTTTTGACTCTTTTGATTGAGCTTGTCATAAGTCTTCACAACCATTGATTTGGATATTGTTCCCGAGTTGCTACAATTGTCATGATTACTTGTTTATCCTCGTTCCTGGTGTTTTATTTGTTTGGTTCTTCATTTTGATCGTTGGTTAGTGTTTACCTTTTATCCTTAGACTTCGACCTAGATTGGGCGCATAATTGAGAGGGCTTGAACATTACCGGTCCTTTGGGTTCAACCCTTGACTTGCCTCTATACTAGTATTTAGGTTGATTAAGTGTTTATAAATTTAGTTTGACCGAGGGAGGATTAGTTTCAACGACCTAGTCTTACCCTCGTCAAAATGGCGCTTTTGCCGGGGAGTGTGTAGACACCTAAAAATGTCTCCCCAAAACCAAACCCGATGATGAACAACCTTTCACCGTTACTATTGGTCGGGTTCAATATTTAATCCCGAGAGTGCTTAAAAAATCGTATTTGATTAAATTCGTATTTTTGAACAGTCCGTGGATTAGTCTTGATGTTTGGTAAAAGCATAGTTTTAATTTCAGCCCAAACTTATTATTTAATTTTAGCCCAAACCTTTATTATTTTATTGTTTTATTATTTATTTTGGCTCAAACCTTTTATATTTTTTATTTGCTTATTTTCTTAATTTAGCCCAAATAACAATAAATCAGAAAAAGGCCCGAAATTATCAATCGACACTTAAAATGTTGAACGAAATTAGGGTTAAAATGTATTTAGACGGAAAAGCGGACTAAAAATTACCGCGCCACGGTAGGAGTCCACCGTGTCACGGGAATCCTTCCCGTCTTACGGTGCGATTTCCCGTGACACGGGAAACCTGCTGTGACACGGGAATTTCCGTGTCCTTTCCGCGTAAACCCTTAACGCATTTTCTTCCCCATTTACTAAATATTTCCCGCGTCACTCAAAAATTGCACCGTGTCACGGGAATGTTTCCCGTCTGACGGTGGGACTTCCCGTGTCACGGTATAGTTTGCCGTGTTGCGGGATACTTTTTTAGGGTTTTTTTTATCATTTTAGGGTTCTTTGTGCTCCCTCAGCACATTTTCTCTATAAATACCCCCTCATTTCTGATGTACGGGGCATCAATTAATTCTCTAGTTTTTTCTCTCTTCTATGCTTTAGCCTAAACACTAGCCTACCCTTCTTATTTGAAAATTCCTTCTTCAAGTACTCTAAGGAGTCCATACTTTACTCGTGGTTCTGTCCTTAAGCCAAGGAGTGAAAGGTAGAACTGTTTGAGGGTTTGGCCCTAAATCAACCCTATTTTATTTAATTTAAATTAATTATTATTTTATTATTATTTCCTTGAAGTTATTAACTCGTTTATTATTTTGTAGTTGCAAACAAACAGAATCAAAGTAAGAATTATGTTCCTCTTATTTCTATTATTTTCTAACGATTTTATATTGTTGGAATTATTGCTAAATTGCTTCTAATATTAATGCTTATTTATTGATCACCATATTGCATGTTTAAAGGGAATATGTAATTGAAAATCACGCCTAATAAGATAATTTGGACAACCGGTTTAGGATCATTTTTAATCTTGTTGTTAATTGAAGTGATCACAATATTTAAGAATTATGTGTTGCATTAATATTCAACCAATTTATCCTAATAATAGTTTGGAGAAAATTGAATATTTTGTTTGTATGCCTTTGATATCGCAGGAATGTTTTTCACTATAAGAATCGAGTAGAGGCCAATACGGGAGAATGTGATTCCATGACTCACTTTGTACCATCATCCCCGATCCTCCTTTTGTGGTTCCGAACCATATGGAGTTAGTAATCTCATGGATTATGAATGGGGTGTAACCTTCACGGGTCAATCGTATTGTTGTCCCTTATTGTGGTTGCCTTTTTATGATCCGTGAACGGTTTACAAGTTCCTTAACAAACTTGTTGGCGGCTCCTTACTTTATTTGTCCCTAGTCGTATATGTCAATTCCCACTTCCTATGAGTGCCAAACATATTCACAACATGCTTTTAACTAGGCGCACTTCGAGCGACGCCTACAATTTGGTGACTCCACTAAGGAGGATTCTTGGTTATTTATCGATTTGAGTGATCGATATTTAATTAAGATGAGTGGATGAGACTTGAAAGATTCTTGAAAAATATTCATGTGATTAATTTGGCATTTTTTCATATGCATAGACGTTTTAACGTTGCATTTAGGTCTGTCCCGTAGGAGAAATTGAATAAATTGATTGCGTACGAAGGAAAATTGGGCACCAGTCAGATTTTAACGTTTTAACGTTTTTCATATGCATAGACGTACAGTGCACCGTCTGACGGTGTGCAATATTGTGGCACGAGAATTTTTGCCATGTCACGACAGTCCTAAAATCAGTCCGGTGGCTTATTTTCTCTTCTCACATTCAACTTCCTTCGATTTTCTGAAAAAACGTGTGTGTTCTACATGCGTCTTAGCCCCGGGGGATTTAAGCTGTATCAACCCAAAAACGCTCATGGCAATAAGGGTTCATCCGAGTTATTAAATCCACCTAAACCATGGAGTCGAGTTCGATTTCATCACGAACTCGCGGAGCCGCCTGTTGGCATACACCCTCAAGGGAGGCTGCCTTGCTAACGCGTCCAAACTCTTAACCATGGTACCCTTTTGACACCCAAAGCTTGACCAATAGTTGAACATAGATCTTGACTCTAGGTTGCGAACTTTTTATACATCATCGTGACTAAGTGCTACATGGCTGTTTGGTGCTAACCTTCATGTGTTTATTGTTTCTTGTTTAACCCATGACCGAGGGTTTTTATTTCCACATAGTATTTAGTACGGACCTAAAATCGAATAAAATCGGGAAAAATCACAAAACAGACCAGGAACTACGCACCGTGTCACGGCAAGTTCTGCCGCGCCACGGTGAACAGTGCCATGACACGGCGCTTTTTACCGTATGACGGTAGACTGCACCGTGTCACGACAGTCAGCACCGTGACACAGTGCCCAGGAAAAGTGTCCCGTTAGTCTTTTTTCGGTTTTTGTGCGTACGTATGTAGATTATATGTCCAGTTTGGTGTCATGTCTAGCTGTACGGTCAAAACACGCGTCCATAACCTCACTTAATCACTCACATGTCGTATTAACACACTTTTTTTTTTAGTCGTGCACCACTTTTTGACCGTATTTTAGGGTAGTCTTTTTTTTGTGTCGTTTTTTTTTTGAAGTCGAATAGTATCCTCCCATATTTTTTTTAAAAAAATTAATAAATTATAATAAATAAATATAATTTCGATCAAAATTATAGATTTTTTAAAATTCAATTTTTTTCTTATTTTTTTTTCTTTTCCGGATGGGTTAAGGTTAAGTTTGGTTATTAAAGGTGTGTATGTTTCGGTGTCACAACACTTGGTCAAGAAGCAGGGGTAGATTGTTACGGTTTGAGTCAATACCTCAACAACCTCTTATACCAAAGAGGCGTACAAGGAAACCACCACAATCATCTCCACAAGATCCATCTCCAGTCTACTTTCAACCAATGACTACTAAGGAAGACATCGAGAACATTAACAAGACAATTGAAATGTTGTCTAACATGATGCAAACACTCACCACTAGAGTCAACACGGTAGAGCAAGACAATCAAAATAATGTCACTACCGCTGCAAAGGACAAGATTAAGGAACATATGAGTAAGATTTCTAATGAATTCACTTATGTGGAACAACCTGTCACCTCTTCATCCATAAGGAACAAGCTTCCTGAGAAGTTTTCAACTACTGACATTCCCAAATTCAAGCCTACTAATAATCCGCTTTTCCATTTGAAGGCATTTTCTGCAACCATGGCTCTTAAGGGAGTAGATGTGACAATCTTCCCTACAGTGTTCCTTCTTTCCTTGGAGCATGCCTGTCAACAGTGGTTCTACTCTTTGGAATCCAAACATGTCGCGACCTGGGAGGATGTTGCTGAAAGCTTTATGAATCGCTATAAGTGTAACATTCAGGCCAAGACTTCTGAACGTGAACTCTCCATTCTAAAACAGAAAGAGAATGAAGGCTTCACCACTTACTTAAGCAGGTGGAGGGAAACAGCCGCACTCTTGGTGGATCCCCCCAAGGAAAAAGAGATGGTTCGCTTATTCATTGCCAATCTTACTCATAAGTACAAGCAACACTTGAAGTTTCTGCTCCTGAGTACCTTTAAAGTTGTATACGATATTGGGATAAATATCGAGGACGAACTAATAAAGACTGCTGGTAGCAACAATAATAACAGGACTTGCAAAAACAAGAAGAACGACACTCCTTCTTCTTCGTCTTCCAAGCCTAATAATGCTACCAACAATATTAATATCAATGATGTGCTGGCCCTTAATGCTTCTCCTAAAAGATTCCAAAGGCAAAGGAGGGTTTACACGCCTTTGGGAATGACTTATGATGCTGCTTTTGACCGTTTGAATGGTCAAGGACTGATTATGCCAATTGGACCATTTCCAGAACCTCGACCAGAGAATAGGACTGCTAGTTATGATCCTAATGCTTATTGCAAGTTTCATCAAGGCAAGGGTCATAATACTAAGAAGTGTTGGAGGTTGAAGGATGCAATCCAAGACCTAATTGATGTTAATCAACTTCCTGTCCCTCTAGTGTGCAAGAAGCCTAACATTCAAACGGGTCCTCTATCCAATGCTTTGGCTATCATGGGAGATGAAGTCTCCTTTGATCCGTCAATACCCATTCAACCTGTGAATGAACCTCTGCCGGAAGTTGTATTTGTCTCAAGTTCTGAATAAGTGAATGAAATTTGGGATGGTGACGATGAAGACGAATATCTCAAGGATATAGCCTGTTCATCTCTTGGCACAAGTGAAGATGTTTGGGGAGACCTTGAGGTTAAGGTTCTCACCATAAGTGGACGGTTGCAACAACCTAGTCCACCTCTACCTCCACCGCAATCACGTCCGATAGTTGATACCATCGACCCTGTGAACAACGATGTGGTCAAACAATTACAAAAGACCAAGGTGGAGATGAATGTATGGAAGCTTTTGGCCACCTCTCACGAGCATTGAAAGGCTGTGATGAATGCTCTAGTGAAAATAGGAGTTGATGACCATATGACTCCTCAAGGACTTGTCCACTTTCTCACTACTGAATTGCCAAGTACTAGCAATCTGATTTCGTTTTCTGACAAGGATCTGCCCCCAGAAGGGGACCAACATAATAAGGCCTTACACCTCACTGTGGTGTGTAGGCAGATGAATGTTCCTATTAGCCTGGTTGATAATGCCTCTGCAATCAATGTATGCCCACTCTGCACTGCAAAGAAGTTGGGCATAAAGAATGAAGAACTGACTCTATTTAGGGTAATTTTACCCTGCCATGTGTCCCAATCAGAGGTTGACACGTGTCAGCCTTAGGATGGCCTAAAGTGGACCAATCCCTGCTTGACACGTGTCATCCCCGAAGTTAAGGGAAAAAAGGCGGCCTTCAGGCCCAAATCCTGAGAAAGTCGCAATGCGGCGCAGCCCACTGATGATTAGGGATCAATGACCTAATTAGGGGCACAAATCCTGAGAACCCTATAAATAGGGAGATTTCCCTCTTTGTTCCATTTCAAGTTACTAACTTGACCGTCGGAGGCGGAGATCCAACCACCCGGAGTCTCCGTTATTTTGCAGGTCCAGCTCAAGCCGGATCAGTCTTCGTGTTGTAACTCTCCCGAGGGACAAAAACCCCCAAAACATTTGGCGCCGTCTGTGGGGAGAGTTCCTCAAAGATGGTTTAAGAGTCTGTACCACCCCCTAACCGTCCGGGCGATGACCCAGAAGTCTTTACAGACCATGAAGATGAGGATCTTCAGGTCGAAACCTTTACAGTCAATGATGGCTCTCTCATAACCAAGCGCATCCGGCCCAGAGACACTCTGGAGCGGGGTGCCTCCTAGGCGGGTACAAGCCGACCCTTCGGGGCAGCCGGAAGGGGAAACCGAAACGGCAGCTGGATCAGCCCCTGTCATACGAGACGAACTCATGAGATTCATGACCAGTTTCGAGGGTGAAATGAAAGAGATGATCACCCAAAGCCGGGCTGGCCACAGTAAAGGTCAGTCGGCGAAGAAGACTCCTTCGGAGAAAGGGAAGTTAGTCAGAGACCGGCAGCCCACTCTTCATCCAAAGGAGAAGGCAGCCGGGACCATTGATTGGTAAAAAATTCTCCTTCCCAAGAGAAACAACACCCGCTGGATTCAGCAGCCGGTGGGAAGTAAAAAATCAATTCCCGATGCCCGGGAAATAATCAACCGGAAGAGGAATCAGCATATGTCTGAGTCGTCTTCAACGTCGAACTTTCCAGACAGCTTCAACAACTCTACTGCAGGGAATTCTCTCTCTCTGCATGGGAGCCAGACAAGCAGTAACACCGTCCATTCTGGCCCTCAGATGATTGGAGTTGTGCCGTATGTGCCTACTCAGGCTTACGGACAGTATCCCCCTTACTTCATGCAGCCAGCTCTCTTTGGAGGTAAGGCGGCATATCAAAATGTCCAGCCATTGGACTAGCAGCTCCGTCTACTGCGCCTGGGTGAAAAGCCTTCTGCGTTCACCCGGGAGATAACCGAGGCGACCTAGCCGGCCAAGGTTAAGAATGCGTTGGTTGGTACCTATGATGGTACTACCAATCCGGAAGACCACCTCATGGCTTACACCAACCTCATGTATCTGCAGGGGTTGGATGATGTCACTTGGTGTCGGTGCTTCCCGGCTACATTGAAGGGCATTGCCCAATAATGGTTTGGCAACTTGTCGGCCGGGTCCATCGTTAGTTTCAGGAAGCTCGCCTCCCTGTTTGCTTCCAACTTCTCAATGAACATCCCTGCTAAGAAAACAAGCCTTGATCTGAGCACTGTTAGGCAGGGAGAGAGAGAAGGGTTGCGCTCATATGTCAGGCGGTTTAATCTGATAAAAATTCAGATTCAAGGACTATCTGACGAGGTAGCTTTTACAGACTTTTTCAAGGGTCTGAGAGACGGGTCGACTTTTAAGTTCGACCTAGTCAGAAAATGGGCTTTCACCTTACAGGCGGCCCTGAGGGAGGCGGAAAGCTACATTCAAGCTACCGACCTCTGCTCGCCTGGTAGCCAGTCGGACTCTAAGAAGTCCGACAAACCAAAAGACAGCCGGTCAGCTCAGCCGGCCAAAAACAAAGAAGAGAGCAAGAAAAGAAAAGAAAAGAAGTCTGGGCGGTTACTGACTCTGACCAGCCGTCCCAGAAGAAAAAGAAAGAGTTTAAACCGTACGTTCCCAAGTACGAGTTTAATAAAGACTGCAACTCCATCCTCATGGAGGTAAAGGACCGGCTGTCCATTGAAAAGCCGAATCCAATGAAGAGTTTTGCTCAGTCACGGAACAAAAATAAATTCTGTCAATTCCATGAGGAAGTTGGCCATGACACCAACGACTACTTTAGTCTTCAGCGGACGTTGGACCGTCTGGCCGACAAAGGGCTGTTGAAGTCCTACATTTCTAAGTCCCCAGCTGGGGCAAGAAAGATAAACAAGGGTCAGTCCTCCAAGACTACCCCCCAGCCTGCTAGTAGTTCGGATACTAACAAGGAGCTGGTCTACACTATAGCAGGCGGGTTCTCATGTGGTGGCCCTACCATCCGGGGCACCAAGAGCCATCTTCGAAAGATGGACAAAGATGATGACGAACAGGCGTCTGCAAGCTCCTCCTTCCCAGACGTCTTAATCACTGAGAAGGATAGGGGCAGCGTCCGTCGTCCACATGATGACCTGGTTGTAATTGAATGTAAGGTAGCCAACCAACTGGTCGGACGGATCCTTATTGACACCGGCAGTTCCTCAGACATCATCAGTCTCCGGTGCCTGCAAAAGCTGAAATACAATGTCAGCAGCATGCATCCGGTCACCCACCCCTTGGTTGGTTTTGGGGGTGGAATGGTCTACCCAGCCGGTAGAATTGACCTACCCATCCGGCTGGGAGAAAAAAGCCAGGGACGACATATTGTCGTCATATTCTTGGTCGTTGAGGAGTTGACCGCCTACAACATTATCCATTGCCGGCCAACCCTCAATGTAGCTAAGGCAGTAATCATCCCGTCTCTCATGCTCATCAAGTATGAGAGGGATGACGGCTCTGTTGGTTCCCTTAATGGGGATCAGAAGACGGCCCGAGAGTGCTATCTCTCAGCTGTAAGAGACACTATGGCCCCAAGCGGCCAGGAACCAATAGACCTTCACAATGTCAAGGATGTCGAACCAGCACCTTCCCCACCAGCAGCCGAAAAGAAAAGAAAGGCACCTCTGCTGGTGGAGGTGAAGAAAGAGAAAAAATAGCAATCACTAACCGGTGAACGGTTAGATGAGCTCCGTCCCAAACCGGCTGGTGAAAACATTGACCTCGTTCTAGATGACAGCCGTCCAAAACGTAATGTAAAGGTTGGGACGGTTGCTCATGCTACCTTGGGTGCAAGTTTGCACCTCATGCTGAAGGAATTCAAAGATATCTTTGCCTTTGAAGTGGAAGAGATGCCAGGCGTCAGCCCAGATCTCGCTGTCCACAAACTCGCCGTGGACCCCAAAAAGAAGCCCATCCGGCAAAAGAAAAGAAACCACGGCGAGGAAAGAAGTCAGGCGGCAGCTGCCGAAGTCAAAAAGCTGCTAGACGCCAGGTTCATTCGGCCTTGTAATTTTCCCGACTGGGTGGCCAATGTGGTCCTTGTTAAGAAATCGAATGGGACCTGGTGCATGTGTGTTGATTACACAGACCTCAACAAGGCGTGTCCCAAGGACAGTTACCCGCTTCCAAAGATCAACAGTCTGGTCGACTCTACAGCCGGTCACGCCTTGATGAGCTTTATGGATGCCTACTCCAGCTTCCATCAGATACCCATGTGGAAAAAGGATCAAGAGAAGACGGCCTTTGTCACTGATCAGGGGTTATTATGTTATACTGTGACGCCGTTTGGCTTGAAAAATGTGTCTGCCACTTTCCAACGGATGATTAATACGGTCTTCATTAATCAAATTGGGAGGTATGTGGAGGCGTACATTTATGACATGATAGTCAAATCCAAGCTACACACGGATCACCTTGCTGATCTCCGAGAAACATTTACCACCCTCAGGCGGCATAAAGTCATGTTGAATCCAAAGAAATGCGTCTTTGGTGTTGAGTCTGGGAATTTTCTCGGATTCCTTATTGATTAAAGGGGGATAGAGGCTAACCCAGAAAAGATACAGGTGGTAATTGACATGAAGTCACCCCGTTTTGTCAAGGAAGTGAAGAGACTCACCGGTTGTCTTGCCACCTTGTGGAGGTTCCTCAGCCGGTCAGGCGACAAGTGCCTCTACTTCTTCCAAGCAATCAGGAAGAAGACCAGATTTGAATGGGGGGATGATGCTGAGGCGGAGTTCCAGAGGTTGAAAGAGCATTTACATTCTCTACCTAGGTTGGTCATTCCTTTTCCTAGGGAGACGTTGTACATGTATTTAGCCGTCTTAGATCATGCCCTCAGTGTCGTTCTCCTTGCTGAGTGAGACGGCATGCAGCTCCCGGTTTACTTCATTAGCCATGTTCTTAAGAATGCTGAACTCCGGTACCCCATGGTTGAAAATTTTGGCCTTGCTTTGTATATGGCATTCAAAAAACTGAAGCCTTACTTTTTGGCACATCCGGTGGTGATTTACACTGACCAGCCTCTCAAGCGGCCAATGTCTACCTTGGATTCATCCGGCAGAATGTTGAAATGGGGTATTGAAATTCAAAGCCTTGAAATCACTTACGAACTAAGAAAGGCAGTGAAAGGTCAGGCATTTGCCGACTTCATTGTTGAAATGACCCGTCCGGTGGCTCCGGATAATCTTGATCAGGTTTGGAAAGTGTACGTAGATGGGAGCTCTACAAAGAACGGTTGTGGTGCAGGCGTAATCTACGAGTCTCCTGAAGGGGACAGATTTGAGTATGCACTACACTTCAAGTTTCAGGCCTCTAACAATGAGGCGGAATATGAAGCCTTGCTAGCCGGCATTCGCATATGTAAGGCGGCAGGGGCCCTGAAAATTGACGCCTACTCTGATTCCTATTTGGTTGTTAGCCAGTATGAAGGAAGCTATGAGGCTACTCATCCGGCTATGATCAAATATCTCCAGGTAGTCAAGGAAGAGGCCGGGGAACTTGAGGAATTCCGGCTGAGTCAAGTTCCTAGGTCGGAAAACAACCAGGCGGATGCATTGTCAAAACTGGCATCTTCCGCCTTCCATGATACGCCTCGGTCTGTCTTTTGGGAAGTTCTTGAAAAGAGAAGCATCTGTGAAGATCCCATTGGAGTTCTAGACCAAAGCTCTACCTGGATGGATGGCATCTGGCCTTATCTTTCAGACGACACACTTCCTAATTCGCCCTTGTTGAAGTGTGTCACCCCAGAAAAGGGGAAGAAAGTTCTCGAAAACTTGCACTCGGGATTCTGCGCCTCCCACATAGGCGGCAGGTCCCTAGCCGTCAGAGCCAGACGACATTATTTTTGGCCCACTCTTGAGGCAGACGCCAAGGAGTTGGTGAAGAAATGTGACAAATGCCAAAAATTTGGCAAACTCATTCACCGTTCGGCTACTGATCTGACGGCCATCCACAGCCCAATCCCATTTGCAAAATGGGGCATGGACAATCTAGGTCCTTACACGCCTGCTCTAGGCGGAAAGCAATACATCTTGGTGGCTGTGGATTATTTGAACAAGTGGGTGGAGGCTAAGGCGGTTAGGAATATCAAGACCTCTACCGTAATTTCCTTCATCTGGAAGAACATTATCACCCGGTATGGGGTAACTATGTCTATGGTTTTTGATAATGGTCCTCAGTTTGAGACGCCTCAGCTAAAAACTTGGTTGAGAGATTAGGGGATCTCAAGCTATTTTGCATCCGTCGGCCGACCCCAAGCAAACGGCCAAGTTGAAGCCTTCAACAAACTCATCTCAGACGGAATTAAGAAGAAAATGGAAAGAGCCGGTGGCTTATGGGCAGAAGAGTTAATCCATGTCCTATGGGCCATCCGGACAACAGAAAAAGGGGCAACCGGTGAATCCCCATTTCTCATGGTTTACGGTGCTGAAGCCGTCTTGCCCATCGAACGTTACGAGCCAACTCTCAGAGTCATGCTATATGATGAAGAGGCAAACTGGGAAGCAATGCGTCTGGCATTGGATTCACTCCCAGAACGCAAGGGCAATGCTGCCTTGCGTCATAAGATTTACCGTTTGAGAATGACTAGAGCCTACAACAAGAAAGTGCACAAGCGTCCCTTGAAAGTTGACGACTTAGTGTTACGAAAAATGGAGGCAACCGGTAGGGCCAATGAGCTGGGGAAGCTAAGTCCAAATTGGGAAGGCCCCTACCGGATCTATGAAGAAGTAAGGGACGACACCTACCGCTTGGAAACTCCAGACGGCAGGCGCCTGCCTAGAACTTGGAATGTAGACAATCTGAAAAAGTACTACTTCTTAGAATGTAAATTTTTTGTAAACAATGAGTCAATTAATGAGAAATCGGACTTTGTTTGCAAGTTAGTTTTGTTTTTCCGCCTGGGTAATACTCAGATGGACTCTTTATATATGTCTTTTTACTAAGTTTGACTTAATAATTTTCTGTTCGCCTGGGTAATGGCCCAGACGAATTTTTCTGTTTAACTAAGTTCGATACTTAGTGTAATTCAATGACATTCGGCTAACACTCCGACTAAAAACTAAGCACAAAAACTTTTAGTGGCTATACAACCGGTCTCAAACAAGACCAGAGACTAAAATGGCCGGATGGTTGCTCATTTTATAAAATCGCCTGTTCTAACATGGATAAAGGCGTCCGGAGACACCCCTCCGGGTGCAATCGTCGCAGAGAACAGACTTTGTCGGTTTTACGTACCCATGCAGACGGCAAAAATTGAACGACCAAATTGGTCAACTCATAGTCGTCTGATCAAAATGACCTAAGAACGATCAAGTTTCCAAATACCGGATGCCCTGAGGCATCAGTCGGTCACCGACTGAAGGTCTCACTTATGTTATTTATTCCAAAATTGCACTTCCTACCCCAATTGGGGCAAAGGAGTTGAATGGCTATGAAATCTTTGCCAAGACGGACAAGCGCTGTCTGGGTAGTCACTGGATCACCTGTTTGTGTACGGCTGTGCACTTGGTTTGGGGCAATCACTACTGTGATTGATTGACTTACAAACATATCATGCTCTTTGCATCATCAGACGTTTTCAAGTCAATCAACCAAATCCACTTGAAACGAATCACATAGCCGTCCAGGGGCAAGGACAGCCAGACTATTGATTAGTTAGGCGAAAAAAAAAATCGTTGCATGCTTTTGATAAGTTAGGCAAACATGAAAATTAAAATTTGCAAAAATTAAAATTCAGACGCAAAATGATCAAAACCGACTTAGTCGGTGCATTTCATAAAAGTCCACCCAACCAAACGGTTGTAGTGGATTAAATGTTATCCGGACCCCGTCCGGGATAAAGAGAAATTGTTAATTAACCCGGCTCCTTAGCCAGTAAATACAAATATACTCGGCACACAGGCCGGAAAAACAAGTTTTGGCATACTGCCGCTGAATAAATAAAAGAAAAGATAAAAACAGAGATTGGCATACTGCCGCTGAATGGTCACTTTTTGCCTACAGACGGTTCCTCCTGGTCCTCCTCCTCATCATCTAAGGATATCTCCTGTGCTTCACCCGGACCAGGTAGCTGAGGCGCGGTTGGCTCGTTGTTGGAGTTGACCAAGGCTTCGAAAGAGTCAGGCTCTGGCTCGCCTCTATCCCTTAAGTACACCACGTACTCGGCATAGCTGTGAGCTAGTGCCAAGACGTTGTAATCCGCGTTTGGGTATAAGGCAGCCCAGGCGATCTTCATACGGGCGTCATTGTCAGCGTCACTCTCAGCAACAAGGCGGTTTTGCTCCGCCTCCAGGGTTGCTGCAAAGTTCTTCTGAGCCTGAGCAGCCTCTTTCTCTAGTTTTTGAACCTTGGCCTTCAGGTTGGTGTTCTCTTCGGAAACACCCTTAAGTGTGCCAAGGTCTGTCTGGGCCTTCTTGAGCGCCTCTTCAGCCTTTTCGGCGCTCTCATCCGCCTTCATCTAGGCCTCCTCCGCCTTCTTCCGGGTCATCTCAGCATCAGTCGCCCACTGTTTGGCCGTCTCTAGATCCGACTCCAGCTGCTGGATTCTAGACGCCTGTGTCATAATGATTGCTTTAGTTTCAAGTTCATTTACGATAGTCGAGTGTAAAGCAATATTATCAGCGTCTATGGCGGACTTCTTGGCCCTTTTTACCTCTTCCCGTTTGCGGGAATAAGGACGTTTGAGCCCGTCCACCCGCAGCATGGCCTGCAAAAAAACAGGCGGTATAAGTATTGCAGGCGGGATAAAACACTTGGAAGGAAATAAATTTGACAAGTTTCTTACCTCAGCCAGAAGGGATAGAATGCATTCCAGATTGAACGTCTCTATCCCAGGGATGCTATCTTTATCCCTCTTCCGGACGGCTTCCAACATGGCCTTGGCATGCTTCTGGACGTCTGGCCAGCGGGGAGATTGATCTACACCACAATCAATACGTGATGAGTGCGAAACTAAGGCGGCACCCATATTTTGCCGACCGTCTGAGGATGACGTCTGTTGGGAGTGGGATTTCACTCGCAAAGGCAATCCCAGCTCAGGCGGGGATTCAAAAGGGTTCTTACCTTCAGAGCCACCCAAGCGGGAACCGCTTGCAGGTGCAGTGAACCCCCTGGTTGCTGATAAGGGGTTGGCGAGATCAAGCAGAAGCTGTCGCCTACCTTCTCGTTTCGCCCCGCTATCCGCATCTGCTGATGCCCGGCTGAGGCGCCAGGAGTTGATGCGGAGGTGGATTTTTTAATTTTGTTGAGAACGGAGGGGGTGTCCTCCCTAGCCCGTTTGAGTTGTTTCTCAAACGTCTTTCCAACCTCTACTCCCTGCGAAAATAACCAAAGTTAAAGTTAGCATCCGAGAAAAATAATTTTTAAGATCAATTTACGAAAGGGTCCGGCGTTTATTACCTTGGCTTTGATCTTAGCCGCAGCTTTCTCCGCAAGCTCCTTGCGGATGACTGTAGAGGACAGCTTGGGAGTCTTCTCCGTCTGCAACATTTTTAATGCTTCTTCTGCAAAAAGAGAAATTGGTCAATATCATAAGTCAATTCCGATAGAAAGATACTACATACGAATATAAACTCAGGCGCATACGTTTGGTAAACATGTGTCCTAGCCCGCAAGCGGCTAGGAAACACTCGTCCCTGAACCAGGCGCTCTTGGGAATCCAGTTCTTGGGAACTTTTATTGTTTCCCCGGTTGAAAAAGTCGCGTCTATGAGGCCGAAAAAGTCTGCCTCAATGATCTTGTCAAAATCTTCCTCTGGGATCCGGGGAAGAACGCACTTCCGGCCCATCAAGTCGGGCTTCTTATTGTACAGACGGAATTCATAATTCTCCCGTCTGGTTGGAGCTGACATCAGGTAGAACCTGTGTTTCCAGCCGTCGAATTTTGAGACCTTGTCCAAGGTAATCATGTATTGGGGATGCGTGGTTAGAGTATACCACGCCCTCCAGCCAATTGGGCTTCTGCTAAGATAATGCATACTAGCAAAAGCCTCCCAGCCGGGGTTAAGCCCCTGGAACTCGCAGGCGGCAACATACCCCAGAATGTTTGTCCAAGAGATGGGGGTAAGTTGCCAGACTCCGAGGCCGTAGCCTCTTAAAATTGACTTCACCGCCTGGTGAAGGGGGAAGCGAAGACCAGCCTTGAACGCCGCCTCATAACAGCCGAAATAGCTGTTGGCGTTCTCTTGATCGTCCTCCCAGGCGATAGTGCCATTCTTAGGCGGCACCCGAATCCTATACCCGTCTCCTAGCGGGTGCATTTGAGTAAAATTCTTTAAGTTTTCCTCCATTTGGATCCGGTCCTTGGAGGAGACGTGGATATTGAAGGGATCGTCCTTCTCGTTCCATTTTTTTCCTTTCTTCCTCCTCGCTATCCTGAAGCGGGGGTAAATCATCACTGCTCTCAGAGGTAGAGGCGGAGTTGTCGCTCTCCGTCTCTTCCTCATTTTGGGTCAAGGGGGAAGAGACGGCCTCATCGTCGTCGTGGTCGCACTCTTCCAAAAAGGAATCAGCGGGAGTTGAAGGGGCGCGCGGAGGGGATCTCTCCAGAGCCGTCTGTTCTCCCTGACCAAACGTTTCTCCCTTAGGCGTTTGGCCGCCTGAGCATTCGCTTTTGTAATTTAGATCAGTTGCCGTCTGCATTGTCCGAGCCATTGTGTCCTGCACAGACACATAACTGGTCGGAATCCAAGGCAAAGGGTGGTCCCAACACCCCGAGACGGCACTCCCAGTCCTAGACTCAGCCGTCCCTGGTGACCGGCTGGACTCTAACCTAGGCTGTGCCGTGTGTGTTGGTGATGCATCCATTTATTGCAAGACATATGTACAAGCGGTGAAAAAAGAAAAAGAGCTGAGAGAGGCAGAGACGGTACCTTTTGAAGTGATATCTGAAACTAGGCGGGTCCGGCTGGGTCGATGGATAACGAGCTTCTTGCTTGCGCCTGACTCAAACGGATGACTTCTGCTCTCTCAAAGTTCTTTCTCTGGAAAATTTTTGTAAACGTACATAATTATGAGGGTAAACGACTATATATAGAGGGTAAATACGGGGGCATTCTCGTAATTTACTCGAAAGGTGAACGATTACTCCTTAATGGTAAAATTACCACCAATCGGAGCGTGACATGTGTCACAGATGCCACGTGGCGTGCCACGTCACATTTGTGAGGGGCAAATGTTTAGGGTAATTTTACCCTGCTATGTGGCCCAATCAGAGGGTGACACGTGTCAGCCTCAGGATGGCCCAAAGTGGACAAATCCCTGCTTGACACGTGTCATCCCCGAAGTTAAGGGAAAAAGGCGACCTTCAGGCCCAAATCCCGAGAAAGTCGCAATGCGGCGCAGCCCACCGATGATTAGGGATCAATGACCTAATCAGGGGCACAAATCCCGAGAACCCTATAAATAGGGAGATTTCCCTCTTTTGGAGGGCACGTTTAGATCATTTATTATTACACACTGTCCCTGTGATAGAGACATCTGAGCTTGGAATCCGAGCAGATACCCACCTAAATTTCCGTACTCTTTATTCCATTTCAAGTTACTAACTTGACCGTCGGAGAGGAGGCGGAGCTCCAACCACCCGGAGTCTCCGTTATTTTGCAGGTGCAGCTCAAGCCGGATTAGTCTTCCTGTTGTAACTCTCCCGAGGGACAAAAACACCCAAAACAGACTCCCTCTACTCAAGAGATTCGCGCTTATGATAATACTCGCTGTCAAGTCGTGGGTACTATCACACTGAACATAACTACTAGGGCCATTGAACGTCACACCAAGTTTCAAGTGGTAGACATTAAGGTCTCTTTCAATTTGTTGTTAGGACGCCCTTGGCTTCATAAGCTAAAGGCGATCCCATCATCGTTGCACCAGAAAGTGAAAGCCATAGTTGCAGGGGTTCCAATTACCATTGATTCCTCTCCCATGCGCATTCAAGTTATCGACACTCCTATCGTCCATGTCGAGCATGACGAAGAAGATGAAGATCTTTGGGGGTTTTCACTCGATGATGTTCTCATGATCGAAGAAGAGGAGAATTGCCATCTCGACTTTGATCCCTATTCAAACACCAATATTAATGCCATTTTGAAGAAGCAAGGGTATTTCCCTGGAATGACCCTCGGACTCAAAAAGAAAATGGCTGAACATTGGGGCCATCCTGGTGCACTCAAGAAGGATACTTTTGGCTTAGGATTCAAGCCGAGAAAAGAAGATGTGAGACAAGCCCTCTTGAAGATGAAGGTTCGCAATAACGCTCGAATCATGAAGACATAAATGGCCATGGATTCATATCCATTCACTCTCAATGGCCAGTACATCAAAGAAGGGGAAGACTTCCCATGTTATGAATTCCCTTAGCCATTCGTCCACGATGGGAAGGGTGAACCAGGATTCGAGATGTTCCTCGATTGCAACTTTGTTGATGAAGACGAAGAGTTCTACACAACTGAGAAACCAGCTAGCCCAAGCTCTGATGATCTAGGAATTAACCTTCTTTTTGGAATGGAGAAGAATGAATCTAAGCCCGTCTGCAATGATAATTCCAAGCTCGTTCAAGCTGTTATGGCAAACAAGGATTTTGACCCCTCCGAGTTAATCGTCCAAGCTGATAATATTTCAAAGGGATGGCGCAAGACATTGAGGATCACTACGCCAAGTGGAGAGAAGTTGGAGATAACCGCTGGCGAAGGTCCTATGTTTGATGAGTCTGAGTCGTTTGGGTCCTAGTCCGAGTTTGAGTCTAAATCTGTAGACGAGTCCTTAGATTCTGAGGCCGACCCTCTTTCTACTATAGAGTCTAATCCTGAATCTCTTGTTGAGTCTTCTCTTTCTAGTGAGGTCGCAGCTGGCCTTGCCCCTCTTGATGTATTAACCGATGAATTCCATAAAATGAGTACCTTTGCTTACGATGCGTGTCATTCCCCTAGCCCTAATCAATATTGCTTTTCTAATGATAAAAATTACAAAGAAATAATAAAAGCAATGGAAGAACACGAAAATAAAACGGCAGTTATCGAAGATACAATGACAGTTAATATTTCCAATGATACGATTGTTAAAGAAGTAAAAATTGGATTAACATTAAGTCAAGATGAACGCAAAGATCTAATTAACTTGCTTAGTGAATTTGTTGATGTATTTTCTTGGTCATACCAAGATATGCCAGGAATTGACAGGATATAGCTCAGCATATGATACCACTCATTCCAGGTATGAAGCCTGTCAAACAAAAGCTGCGCCGTATAAAACCTGATGTAGCTCTCAAAATCAAAGAAGAAATCATAAAGTAGTTGGCCGCAGGTTTCATCAAAGTTTCCAAGTATCCAGAACGGATAGCAAATGCGGTTCCAGTTCCAAAGAAGGATAGAAGGGTCAGAAAGTGTGTTGATTACAGGGACCTCAATAAAGCAAGCCCGAAAGATGGGTTCGCGCTACCTCACATTGACATTCTGGTCAATAACACAACAAACCATGCACTCCTATCATTCATGGACGGCTACGCCGAATATAATCAAGTATTGATGGCTGAAGAAGATATGGGTAAAACTGTAGTGAAATATAGGTATTACGAAGCAGAAATAATCATGAATCATATTCATATATCACCTAACCAAGGATCTCATGCATAACTACCGCAAAAGAAGCATTCGCTTCCTCTCCTTTTTAGGAACTCCTCAGCATGGTTGAGCAAAAGATTGATCAATGTCACCGACGATCCCTCATCATTATGAGTGAGCTTGACAATGTCAAAGCCATCGTGGAGTGAAAACAAGATAATATCATGAGCAGATTCATCATCGATCGGTTTCCCAAGGACATCCATTTGATTGAACATTTCAATCAGTTCCCTTACATGGGCCCTTACTGACTGACCAGGCATGAGTCTTTTAGCCATTATCTTACAATGAACATTTTAAGCCTCATACCTGACACTGTCAGTCCAGGAATAGGAAATCTGAGGGATCGAGTTAACGACCTCTATTACATTATGATCATTTATGCCTCCACTTCCTAATGCTCCAATGCCACCTCGACAGATAGCACAAAGACATTTGTACAAGATGGTTAGCTTATAGTGCCTGAATCTTCTTTTCCAACAAGTTTGAATAGATTCTAAAATGAGCCCTCTGATTTTCTATGCAGCTGAAACAATTTCAGCATACCTTTCAGCTCCATACTTTTCTGTATACTTGCTCTCAACAGGAATATATAAACGAGATTCAAGCCCATGGCTTGTGAGAACTTTTCTCAACTCATTTTCCCCTTCCCTGAAGTTTCTGAGATTCAGCCTTAAGTTAAGTTTCATTGGTAAAATTGTGTTGTCTTATAAGTTATTCATCTACAAACAAAAAAAAAAAACGAGGCAAAGTTCAATAATTATGTTTAATAAACTTTTAAAGTACTATAAGCGATTATAAAACTGGTAACTTTAAAACGTTCATTCAATTTAATTGATCCCTATTGAATAGAATGATTCCAAGATCTTTTATTTGTGCAATAATTGGCCGGACTTTGGCCCTACCATCAACTATTACATTTTCAAGGTGAGTAAACTCTTTACCGATTACCACTCTTTGTAATTCTTGGTTGAATAATTAACCATCACATGTTTAATTATTACCCTTAGCTTCAAGGTTCTAAACTCTTTAGGTAACCTTGTTGAGTATAACTAATCAAAAGTGTAAAATTTGTTTTACCCCCACTCCCCTAAGATATAATATGACACCCTGCTTTGGCAGACCCATCACAAATATCAAAGGTTTCATCGGGTTTTTGATTGGAAAAGCTACCTCAATATTACTGGGACCTAGATTCATTATGTTGTGATTATTTAGTGAACTCCTGCGCATCATCGAACAACATAAATAAAATCTAACATGCATAGTCTACTAATGCATAAATAAAACATGACA
The DNA here is from genome assembly GCF_948465745.1 of Chenopodium album. Lineage (NCBI taxonomy): Eukaryota > Viridiplantae > Streptophyta > Magnoliopsida > Caryophyllales > Amaranthaceae > Chenopodium > Chenopodium album. Next base: position 46,664,768 of record NC_137838.1, read on the forward strand.
TAGTATGGCCCCCTAATCCTAAGAAAACTAATAAAGCAAAAGCTCCCACTTGAACATTCATGGATCTCATCCATCTTGCTCCTTTGGGCCTCCACTCCATGGATTCTTGGATTAACTGCAACTTGCAATACTATTCTATTCTATCTACTACTTAAATAAAATAAAATAAATTACAAAAATACTTAACGGTACGCAGACCGTATTTAGATTACAAAAATATGAAACGATGCAAAGATCGTATTTAGAATCTATGGGCCATACTAGTCTATATAGCAATATATAACATCATATATTATAAAATGCCATATAACAAATAACCCATCATGCTTTCCTAAACTACAACATCGAATGTTCACAATAAAGGAAACATGGCTCCTAATTATCTCATATTTAATTAATTACTGTAATTAGATAATATCATATATTATTCATAACCAATTATAAAATATCATATATTTTAATTTAGGTATGAGATAGAATCAAAACTGATTTTAATTATGGAAGATAAATCATATTTATTTTCCATGATTATCCTAACATTTAGGAGATTTTATCTTAATTACTTGCCAATCACATATTTTAAATCAATTAATATCCTAAAATAATTATGGGATAATCACATTATTTAATCAATTATTATCCAAATAGAATCTTTTGCTCCATAATTATCCTATCTTAACAAAATTAACAACTTTAATTTTGATAATTATATTTTAAAAATCAAAACTTATCATTTAATTTTTATTTTTGAAAACTGATTTTTATCCAAAATAAAAAAATAATTTTTTTTAAGAAGCCGCGTCAGCCACCGTGGTGTGGCTAGCCGTAGCCGGCCACGGTGGCCGTACACCTTGCGGTGTACGCTGCCCCTGTAGCGACGCAAGGACAGCAGCAGCAGCACACGCAAGGGGGTGGTGCACTGCTACGCTGCCCCTGTCCAACCCGTGCCCAGCCCACCCTCCCTCCCGGACCACCACCGGTGCGGCAGTCGCCGTGGCTGCGCCACCCGGCCGCGGCTGCCGCACCTCAATCCCCTTTTTTTTGATTGATTTTTGATTTAAAACAAAACATTTTTATTAAAATTAAAATTAATGTGGTCCATCTAATTTTAAAATTAAATCATATTCAATTTTAAAATTAGGGTTCTTCATGAATTTAATCCCAATTCAATTTAACTTTTAAATTAAATAGGTTGATCATGAAAAATTCACAATTTAACATGAAATCAAATAGATTAAATTCTTTAAACATAAAACTTTCGAATTAAATCAAAACCAAAAACACAAATTTCATAAATTTGGGGTTAATGATTTCGAAATTTTCGAAATATTAAGGGGGGGGGGGGTTCGAATTTTTCGAATATTATAGGGCAATTTTCAGATCAATTTAGGGCTAATATGGAGCAAATTAAACAACTTTAATGATTCTATATTGTTAAATCACATTTAATATAATAATTGACCCATAATTAAATTATATTCCCTCCTTATTGAATTAAAATTGTGGATTATCAAAGGTTTAATACTCAATATATGTAATTGGAAGAGGCTAACTGATACCACCGTAGGGAAATATAGGTACTACGCAGTGGAAATAATCATGAATCATATTCATATAGCACCTAACCAAGGATCTCATGCATAACACATAAAGAGTAAGAATAATACCTTTGAAGCGTGATTCCACTATCAATCGAGCAAGAACAAGGGAGACAAAGAACCTCAAACGTGATTCCTTTACTTGGTCCACAGGCACGGATTAAGACCTCCACTAATGCTAGTTAGTCGCGATCGAACTCTTCAATCGACTTTCTACGGAGAAGTATGAGCAACGAACTAGTCATGAACCACCACGAACCACCGCGAGCATCACCATGGGTGGACGGCCGCAAGTCTAGGGGGGGAGAGGGGTGCCGTGAGAGAGAGAGAGAGGGAGATGAGGGTTTTGGGATTTGGTTGCCTTGATTCACAATTTAATGTAAGTTAATTGTGACTTATGTATCACTGCAACCCTAGGAATGGATCTTATTTATAGATCATATCCATAAATAAGAGTCCATGACCAAGCCCAATTCCTAATCCCAATCAAACTACACTAGGCTAATCCTATTCATGATAAGTTAAATACTCATAAGGCCCATTAATGGGCCTCTTACTTGCTTAACCCAATACCTTTGTGTGTGACCTCATAGGATCCATTCTAGCGGGATTTGGACTATTTTACTAGCCCAAAGATCATCTCTCATAGTCTAGCAACAGATGATGACGCCCCAAGAGAATGAACTTATTATCTCCATAATAGTGATCCTTGATATATCTAGTAATTGCACTTATCGAAGACATAACTCCTTCAAAAACCACATTCATCACACAATGGGGTACATATTGCTATACAGTAATGCCATTCGGGTTGAAAAACGCGGGTGCCACCTACCAAAGAGCAGCTACAGCATTGTTACATGATATGACGCACAAAGAGGTGGAGGTGTATGTCGATGATATGATTGTTAAGTCTAAAGATCGCCCAGGCCACATCATTGCACTTCTCAAGTTCTTTGAAAGACTCCGCAAGTACAACATGAGATTAAATCCAGCAAAGTGTGCATTCGGAGTCACGTCAGGCAAATTACTTGGATATGTGATCAATTCTCGAGGGATTGAAATAGATCCCACAAAAGTAAAAGTGATCATGGCCATGCCACCGCCCAAGAATGAGAAGGAGATTCGAGGTTTCATTGGAAGGTTGCAATATATAAGTAGGTTTATATCAAAACTCACAGCGATATGTGAACCTATATTCAAGAAGCTTAAGAAAAATGTCCCAGTCACATGGGATAATGATTGCCAAAAAGCTTTCGACAAAATCCAAGAGTACCTGGCAAACCCACCCGTGCTAGCGCCAACAATACCTGACTTTCCTTTTTGACTCTACCTTACGGTCAAAAGAGAAACGATGGGGGCAATGCTAGCACAAGAGATTGAAAGCAAGGAGAATGCAGTCTACTACTTGAGTAATAAGCTTCAAGGATACGAGACACGATACACACCACTTGAAAAGTTGTGTCTCGCACTTGTGTGGGCCGCAAAGAAACTAAGACATTACATGCTCACTCATACAGTGCATGTCGTGTCCAAGATGGATCCTCTCAAATACTTGTTCGAAAAAGCAACACTCAATGGCAGATTATCAAGGTGGATAATCAATCTTGCTCAGTTTGACATGAATTTTGTACCACAAAAAGCCATCAAAGGTTCTGCAGTTTCCGACTTCTTAGCAGACTTTCCACTAGAAGAAGTTGAGAAAGAAGAAGATGAGTACGATTTCCCTGACGAAGATTTACTCATGACCGAAGATGATAGCTGGACGCTCTATTTCGATGGAGCTTCAAACCAAAAAGGTTGTGGTGTAGGAGTCTTGCTCGTATCACCCAATGAAGAACATATCCCAATTTCCATGAATTTCGATTTTGATGTCACTAATAATGAAGCATGTATTATGGGGTTAGAAACAGTTGTCGCCTTGGGATTTAAAAAGCTCAGAATCTACGGTGATTCTTCACTAATCATTAACCAAATCTCCAAGAGATAGAAGGTGAGAAGTGAAAGTCTCGCTACGTATCAAGCTCATTTAGAAACTCTCACGGAGCAACTAGATGAAGTGGAATATACGTATTTGCCGAGAGAAGAAAACCAATTCGCCGACGCACTAGCTAAATTAGCATCAATGGTGTGAATTCCAACGGATACAATCAGAATTTCGTTGACCATAAAAAGAAGATATGAACCGGCTTATGTTCACGCACTCGACGATGAACAAGAATCACAAGAAGAAGATGAAAATCCATGGTATACAGATATCCTTAATTATATGACAAGAGGAGAATATCCTCCTAATACTGATAAAAGGGCACGCCGTGCTTCTAGGCTCCTGGCCTCACAGTATATGCTCATCAGGGGAGAACTCCACGAGAGAACTGCAATGGGGAGAAATCTCTTATGCATAGCTAAGAAAGAAGCACACGGAAGCATGGAAAATCTTCATGCCAGTATATGTGGAACGCACATGAATGCGAAGATGTTAGTCAAAAAGATTCAACGACAAGGTTATTATTGGATCACTATGGAGAGAGATTGTCACGAATACGTCAAGAAATGTATGAAGTGTCAAGTCTACGCAAATTTACAGCATATTCCACCTTCGCTTATCTACACATATACTTCTCCATGGCCTTTCTCCACTTGGGGCATCGACATCATTGGAAAAATAATGCCACCAGGACAAGGGGGGCATGAATTCATCCTCGTAGCAATCGACTATTTCACCTAATGGGTCAAAGCTGCCTCATATGCTAAGCTAACGGCGAAACACGTAGCTCAATTCATTGAGAAAAATATCATATGCCGCTATGGGGTACCTCATGAGATGATCAGTGATAATGGAACGCATTTCCAAGCCGAATGCGCGGAATTATTACTGTAGGCGCCGCTCGAAGTGCGCCTACGTTAAAGAATGTGATAAATATGCTTGGCACTCATAGGAAGTGGGAATTAACATTACGATTAGGGACAACGATTAGGGACAAATAAAGTAGGGAGCTGCCAACAAGTTTTTAAGGAACTTGTAAACCGTTCACGGATCATAAAAGGCAACCACGATAAAGGGACGACGATAGGCAACAACGATTGACCCGTGAAGGTTACACCTCATTCATAATCCATGAGATTACTAACTCCATATGGTTCGGAACCACGAAAGGAGGATCGGGGATGATGGAGTCACATTCGCCCGTATTGGCCTCTACTCGATTCTTATAGTGAAAAGTAATTCCTGCGATCTCAAAGGCATACAAACAATAATTCAATTCGCTCCAAACTATTATTTAACTAAATTGTTTTAATATTAATGCACACATAATTCTAAAATATTGGTGATCACTTCAATTAATAATAAGATTAAAAGGACCCTAAACCGATTGTCCAAATTATCTTATTAGGCGTGATTTTCAATTACATATTCCCTTTAAACATGCAATATGGTGATCATAATAAAAATAGAACAACATTAATATTAGAACCAAATTAATCACAATTCCAACAACATAAAATCATTAGAAAAATAATAAAAATAAAAGGAGCATGACTCTTACTTTGATTATGTTTGTTTGCAACTACAAAATAATAAACGAGTTAGTAACTTCAAGGAAATAAATAAACAATAATTAAATTAAATTAAATAAAGTATAGTTGATTTTGGGGCCAAACCCTCAAACAATTCTACCTTTCACGCCTTGGCTTAAGGATAGAACCACGAGTAAAGTATGGACTCCTTTGAGTACTTGAAGAAGGAATTTTTAAGTGAAAAGGGTAGGCCAGTGTTTAGGCTAAAGCATAGAAGAGAGAAAATAAAATAAGAGAATTACTCGGTGCCCCGTTCATCATAAATGAGGGGGTATTTAGAGGAAAATGTGCTGAGGGAGCACACGGAACCCTAAAATGATAAAAACCCTAAAAAAGTATCCCGTGACACGGTCAAACTGTACCGTGACACGGTACACTTTTGGCGTGACGCGGGAAATTTTCAGAAAACGGGATAGAAAACGCGTCAAGGGTTTACGCGGAAAAGACACGGAATGTCCCGTGTCACGGGAAATCCCACCGTCAGACGGGAAGGATTCCCGTGACACGGTAGGTACCTGCCGTGGCGCGGGAAATTCCTGCCTGTTTTTTCGTCTAAATACATTTTTAACCCTAATTTCCTTCGGCATTTTAAGTGCCGATTGACAATTTCGGGCCTTTTCTGGCTTTTTATTATTCGGGCTAAAATAAGAAAATAATTAAATAAAAATAAATAAAGGGTTTGGGCCAAAAATAAATAATAAAACAATAAAATAAAAAAGGTTTGGGCTAGAATTAATTAATAAGTTTGGGCTAAAATTAAAACTATGTTTTTACCAAACATCAAGACTAATCCATGGACTGTTCAAAAATATGAATTTAATAAAATACGATTTTTTAAGCACTCTCGGGATTAAATACTAAACCCGACCAATAGTGGCGGTGAAAGGTTGTTCATCATTGGGTTTGGTTTTGGAGAGACATTTTTAGGTGTCTACAGAAGCCCCCACTTTGACTGAGTTTGTAGAAACGTCAGTTTCGAAAACGATAGTCAAAGTAGCCGATAGGGACGGAGAATGATTTAAGACGTTCTGCGATCCTAAATCACTCTGTATACGCCGATACCTGCAGAATAATGTTAGTTCCACAGATAAAAGAGTAAAAGGATAGGATACGTATCTGGCACCAGTGTATTGGTGACGAACGAATTTGGCAGCTTCCTAAGCTTGAAGGAATCCACCGAGTGACATTTGTTGAAAAACCGACTGAAGATTTTGGTAGTTTTCTAAGCCTAAAAAAAGCTACCGGATAATACTTTCCATGCCTGAGGAAAGTCAACATATGAACTTGGTGTCATTCTATGCTTGAAGAATTTCACCGATAATGCCTTCCATGCTTGAGGAAAGCCGACAAAGGAATTTGGTGGTTTTCTATACTTGAAGAAAAATCCACCGATAACGCTCTCCAAACTCGAGGAAAGCCGACTTGGCGGTTTTCTATACTTGAAGAAAAATCCACCGATAACGCTCTCCAAACCTGAGGAAAGCCGACTTGGCGGTTTTCTATACTTGATGAAAAATCCACTGATAACGCTCTCCAAACCTGAGGAAAGCCGAAGATTGCTGAAATTTGTAAGTGTATGATGGTTCGATTATCCCCGAACGTGGGCCGCAGATGATTCACACCTTTAATTCGATTATCCGACCATCTTAGGTGCTTAAAATGCCGAAAAATAGACTTTGATACTTGCTAGGGGTAAAATGGTAATTTTAGTCCCCTTTAAGTATCAATTACAATTTTCCGCGTAATTCCAGCGAAAAATAACTGTCCAATTTATGCAAAAAATCGTGCAACTTCAGTCAAAATAACAGAATATTCGCAAATAACTGTATAAAAATTGCCGTGTGACAAAACAAATTCCCGTGACACGGGAAGGACCCCCCGTCACGCGGAGCTGCTTCCCGTGACACGGCAAGAGGGTCCTGTGTCACGGGAACCGAATGGCTGAAAAACGGTCAAAAAAGAATCTTTGACTGGTCAAGGCTTGTGCACCACACAAAAATCTGACCGTTACGTGGGAACGGGGTCCGTTGCACGGGATTTTAATTTTTTTAAATATCAACATTTTTTTCTTATTTTGGCCATTCTCTTCCTCGTCTGATTCTCACTCAAAAAGCTCAAAAATTTTCTTGGTTGGCCGTGCTTCGTCGACTGCTCACCGGCGCTCGGTTTTGCTTCCCGTCGGCCGGAGTTCACCACCGTGTCACGGCAATTTGCCTCTTCTCTTTTTTTTTATTTAGTTTTTATTTTTTTGCGTTTCGTTGCTGCCTACTGCTGTTGCTGTTGTTCGAGGTTGCTGTTTACTACCGGAGCTGCCATCGGAGTCACCGGAGCTCCGTCGCCTGTGAAGCTCACCGTGACACGGGACAGCCTAGCCGTGTCACGGATTCAGTTGACCGTGTCGTGGCGGTCTGCTGGTGGCCAGAGTTTTTTTTGATTTTTTTTTTGAGTCTTTTTGCTGCTCGATTTTCTACTGAATTTGCTCCAATTTTTCGCCATATTCCACATTTTCGAACCTCTACAAAGATCTATGTAAGTTCTTCTTAATTTGCTTCAAGTAATTTCATGAAAAAACTTGTATATGTATGTATGTGTGTTTGTGAGAAATTTGAGACAAAAATTGCATGATTTGATGGAGAATTGAGCAAATCTCCATTTTTGGGTACTACTTTTGTGAAATGATGTTCATGTTACTTCTTTGTACTTGAAATGGTGAAAAAAAATGGTGGTAAACTCTTTGATGTGTTGATTCATTGTTTTTGTGCAACTTCGAAACATATTTTGCGTATGTACTTTATTGTCATGGAGAACATAGTATCATGCGGCTAGGAGAACTGTAGTATTAGTTTGTCATGGAGAAACTAAATACCATAATTTTGCCAATTTTTAGCCTGGAGGTAAAAATTTAGCGTATAATTAGATAAATAACTAAATAACTTAGGAAATGATGCTAAGTATTTAGATCTTTATTTTCATACAAATGCAACCTGAATTAAATGTCTTAGGAAATGATGCTAAACATTTAGATTTTTATAATAGCATGCCTAGGCGACGAGATTGCGATCTTTCTACCCTCGGCCGGCGTCGGGCCTTTCGGGAGGACACTCCCACCATTCTTGAGGGTATGGACGATGATGGTTTAGAGTCCGAGCCTCGGGCATCCGCGAGTAGAGGTAGGTGGGTTCCACCTCCGTGGACTCCAGACCAGTTGGTTTTCTACCGTGAAAACCATGTCTCTCATCGCTCACTCTCCGGCATAGTCGATGGCACGCTTCGCCACCACGGTTCTGGAGCCGGCGATTTGATCCCTCGACTTCACCAGATCATTACGAGGGATCCTGCTACGATTTCTATACGGCGGTTGTAGGGTTTCGCAGCCCCCGGGGTTGCGGTGCGACGGTCGTTCGCGCATTGTTGGAGTATTTCTGGGATACTACCAACACTTTTCATTTTGCTTGGGGGGAGATGACGGTGACCCCTCTAGACTTCAGTATGATCAGCGGGTTACGCTTCACCGACCGGGCTGTAGCTTAGATGTCTGATCTGTCTTGGGGATCGGCTGAGACAGCTGATTTGTTGGGTCCGATCGTTCAGCACATCAGGTCCCGACCAGTGTCTCGAGGTGGTCCTAGGAGCGGACGATCGGAGCTGGCTTCAGTTTTAGCTCGTGGCTTCGACATGGAGGATACGACGGCTGAGCAGCGAGTGCGGATCTTCATCCTGATCTCTATGACCCTTTCTCCCGATAGGAGTTCACGTGTACTCCTTTGCTACCTCCCCGCTCTGGTCAGGATCCATCAAATAGTCTCCTATAGCTGGGCCAGCCTTGGATACGCCGATCTCCTCTTATCGCTACGTCATGGCTGTCGGTAGCTGAATGATGAGTCTCCCATCACCGTCTATGGTCTGTGGAGAGTCGTAGAGGTGATGATCTTTACCCTTTTTGTTTCACTTCAACTTGTTCGACTCATGTGCTAAAGATTACTTTTCATCGCAGCTATGGTTCTACGAGTATTTCCTAGGCTTGGCTCCTCGCCGGCGTCGTGGAGCGGTGCATGATTTCCTTGTCGGGGCCAGCTGGCGTGATCGAGGAGAGTCGCGGGTGGAGTCTGTCCCTGCACTGCGTGGGCTGCTACGCCGAGGCACCTCTTTTGTCGGTGTAAGAACCAGTTTTGTGCTGTTGTTTTCCCTCTGACGTTGTTTCTGTAGTTTCACGCCGACTTTTTATGGTTTTCAGGTTGCCATTGATGTCCAGTATCGTCCTTCGGCCGGGATGACAGATCTACCTGAGGCCTTGCGTCTTTCTGCGCACCGCACCATTTTGGTTGGTACTGGACGCTTTGTCTGGTATTTGGGGGAGCGAGTCGTTCCTCAGCATAGCGGCGATTGTTTTGTGGTGCCCTCATCTCCACCAGAGTCGATGCTGGATTCACGCTTGATCAGAGGGTTGATCAAAAGGGGAGAGCGCTATACTTTTCCGTGGCAGGAGCTTGTACACATGGAGAGTGACTATGCGCGGGATTTACTTCCCTCTCTGGCTCCTCCACCCCGTCTTCCTGAGGTATGATTTCTTTTGAGGATCTTCTTTATTTGTCTCTGTTTTAAAAAGTCGAATAACTTTATTATTCGATCATATTTTCAGACGACTATTCGCCCTGTGGGGAGGATCGAGATTCCTCCTCAGTCTGTCCGCTATCCAGGGCCGATTGGTATCACCGAGGACCATATTGCTGATGCGCCAGAGGGTTACAGACAGGCGCATGAGTCTCTGCCCGAGGTCTTTGAGCCGGTGAGTTTTCTTTGATGCATTATTCATCCTTTTAACACTATTTGTTACTGACTTTTCTTTGTTTTATCCTCATCCTAACCGCCCGGAGATGATGGGACTCATGAAGCTGGTTGACGCCCTGAAGTATTGCATCATCAAGCTTCGGCGTGGTGCGAGTTGTCGGAGCTCTAGCGACGTTCTTGAGGTATCATTCATTTTTTACTTCTACCATTTGTTTTATTTTGCATTGTTGACACCTTTTGATTTTGTATCTTTCAGGAGCGACGGAGGTCCCGCTCGTGCTCGAGGCCTAGAGGTTCGGACGAGGAGAAGCTTGGTCGTGGTAGACGATCTCCTGAGATTCACCGGCGTTCTCATTCTCAGCGAGAGCCTCAGACTACTCAGCCATTTCAGGAGGCTCAGTGGCAGCAGCCTCAGTCTTCCCAGCGCTTTTCGGGCCAGAGTCAGGGGCAGCGTCAGTCGTTTTCACAGCCTCCACAGCCTGAGCTTGGGTCTGTTGTGACTCCCTTGGATCCTGGTTCATTTTCAACTCCATTGTCTGGGATACCTACACCGATGTCGGGCTTGTTCTCAGTTCCGATGTATGGGACGATGCCTTCACCGACGATTCTTATGTCTTTGAGCCAGTCTACACCGTTTTCCGGCTGGACGGGTCCTGCCTTGAGTTTGACTACTGCTGGGGTCACAGGGACTAGTAGGGACACTACTCCTCGTACTCGGATGATGGAGGGACTCTTTGGCTCACCGTTCCCATATTCGCAGGGTGGAGATGATACTGATTCTGGCTCTAGAGACTTTTGACCGAGGGTTTTTATGTGTACATACTATGATGACACTTGACATGTTTATTTATTACGACTCTTTTGTACATTATTCACAGTTTATGTATTATTATTGTGTGTTAGTGTGTGCTTGAAACTCATTGTGTGTGATCGTGTATTTATTAATGACGCGACAAAAAGTATAAGTGGAGTAATGGAGGGTACCAACCTTCCCCAGAAGTAAAGGAAATAAAAAGACAAGCAAAAATAAATAAAAGGAAATAAAATATTACAGTGAGGAATAAATACCTCCCTCAAAATTAAGATGATAAAAATATTAAAATAAATAAAATTACCTTCCCCAAAAGAAAAATAAATAAAAGACAAGATGATAAAGAAATACAATATTAAAGTGATGAATAAATAAATAAAATAAAGATAATAATAAAAGAAGTAATAATAATAAAGATAAAAAAGTTGAGAATTTTATTAGAAATAAAACTCTCAGAAAACTGAAAAATAAACGGAGAAGATAAAATATTATAAAAAATCCGGATAGATACGGGAAAAGATGAAAAAGAAAAACGCGTGGGGTGCCGTGACACGGCACTGTTCACCGTGTCACGGCAGAACTTGTCGTGTCGCGGCAAAAGTTCCCGTGACACGGTAGGACTTGCCGTGTCACGGTACGCATATTACTCAGCGGTTTGTTTTACGCGTATAAAAAGATAAATTCTGGGCAGTGTCGAGTGCTTTTGCTATAAAATAAGACCAGTTTATTCATGATATGCCTAATTACGAAACACAAAATAATTTAGAATTTCATATTTCAATAATCATGTCTCAGAATTTTTATAATACATTGCGTGACTGGTCTTATTCTTTGACCAATGCTGAAAAAAGATAGTTAGAATTATTTCATGTCAGGGGTTTGCTAGACTTGCGACATGTAGCTATTGAACATGATTTTCTTAGGGCAGAATTAGATTATTGGAGTCCAGAAACGCACTATTTCAAGTTTGATTATGATGAAATCTGTCCCCTGCCGGAGGAATTCGGTGCAATCTTTGGATTTCCTGCTAGAAACCTTATTGCATGCCTACCCTACGTGAATATTATTACCAAGATTTCGAACGCCATCTGAATCTAACAGATCTAGATTTAAATAGAATTGTTTGTGGTAATGAAGTAGACTTAGAAAAACTTGCTAATTTATATTTTAATCGCCCTATCTCTGAGTCTTATCATGTATATCGTAGAAGGGCTTATATTTTTTGCATGTTTAGCAAGCTCTTATTTGCAAACGGTAGGGTAGGACATGCTTGTCTAGCGTCTGTGCTTGAACATGTCGAATCTGGAAGATCTCCTATGCCGACGTGCCTTGGAGAGACATTTCGTGGCCTTGACGAGGCAAAAGCTGACCGGAAAGCCATCAGGAAGGGCTCTCTAGTACTACTACAGGTAAAAATACGCTCCAAGTTGCCCCCGTGACACAAAACAGGCACCCCTGTCACGGTGGGTGTCTGACGTGACACGGTGAAACCTGCCGTGTCACGGGAATCTGCTATTTTTTTTTTCGACTGATATTTTATTTCATTTTTTTTTTTTTTTTTTTTTTTTTTTTTTGCAGATTTAGTTGATGGAGCGTTTGGAGCTATTCGAAGCCCCCGACGATGTTGAAAAATATGGCCCTAACGACCTAATCTGTAGGAAAAAGAATTACTCTGCAAACATGTCGTACGAAGATTGGAAAAATTTCTTTGCAAAGAGGGAATTTTCCATTCGTTGGGTGGTGCCTTGGTTGATGCTTATTAGGATGGTTGGCACGAATGATACTCCATATTGCCGTGTTCCTAGTATCTCAAAACTGACCTTTTATTGCCCTTCTCGACTGATGCAGCGGTATGGATTTGAACAAGTAATTCCACGCTATAACAATAGTCCTCGTGAAGTATCGTTGCATGAAAGTAACGTTCACAAGTATGAGACTTATTGGATTGGAAGACCTTTGTGGACTGTTTCTGCAAGCGACCAAGCTCCTCCTCCTTTATCTAGTGCATACAAGGCATGGTTGAACCCTAGAAGTAGGAGGGAACGATTTTGATCACGCAAGTCTGATGTGAAGAGTCGTCTTGGAAATAAGAAGACCCCTCCTAAAGATCGTCTAGGTCCGAGAACACAAGGGATTGAGTTTAAGACTCCTATAATGCCAAGAAAGAAGAATTATGTGAAAGGAAAGGGTAAAGAAAAAATGGTCTACAGGGAGAAACAACCGAAAAGATTCAAGAGAGGTGAAAGGGGTGAAAGTTCGACTAGGGGTGTGACGGTTCGGCCTACGAAAGACACATTAATGGTGAAGGCCGACCTAATTGACCAAGAGAAGGATATTCCTAAAGAGAAGAGAGATTAGATCAATAGTTCTTTTCTTTTTATGATTTATAATTTTTATTTAAAATAAGGCATATGATGCCAATATTTGTAGTCGCATTTATTTTAATAATAATAGCACATTTATTTCAGCCTTAAAAGAAATAAAAATTACAATGACTTTTATTTATTATTTATTTATCCGAGTTAAGGAGTCGGACGCAATGGAAGAACGAAAATAAAAAAAAACTCGTACAAACAATGAATTCGCAACAAACGAGTCACAAAAAAAAAACGGAAAATCTGAAATTCCACCGTGTCACGGTGAAAAATCTCGTGACACGGTACAAATTCCCGCGCCCCGGCAATTCCTTTTTTTTTTTTTTTTTTTTTTTTTTCTTTTTTTTCGCTCAGGGTCACCGTGCCACGGTGAACAGTACCGTGACACGGTGGATTGTCCCGTGTCGCGGCAATTTCCCCTTTTTTTTTTTTTTTTTTTTTTGAACTTGCTTTCTGACTGTTACACAAATTGTACACCTTCCCATCCCAGGGTTAAGTGAATGTGGGTTGAATAAGTAAGGTCAATCGTTAGACGAGGCTCAAAGTGGTTGACGAAGAAATGGATATGTGATTGAATGGTTAATAGGGAATGACAGGGTTCCAAAGGTGCCTCAAGTCATTGGTGTATCTTGTGTTTAGTTCGGCAATTTTTTTTTGATAATTACGGGATTGAATGTAAGAAAGAGATGCTCATTTACGAAGAAGGTAAGAAATGTGAAACATAGACACATGGATAATGAGAACCTATGCTAGACTTTTAGGGAGAAGGGTTTGAAACAAAAGAAGAAGAAAACATGAAATCTTGGTGAGAAGCTTGCATTGTGCTTTATCTTCATGGCTGTTTATGAGTAACTTCTTGCCGCCTGGTGAGGAAAAAAGTTTCTTGTTGTTGATGTTTTGATTGAAAGGAAAGAAGGAAGGAGTGATGTTCCCCTTATTCTTCCAACTATTGCCTAGTGATTTTACACTCAAGTACTGTGTAAGGATGAACTCACTTAATGCATTCACTCAATACTCGAATTGGAATGGAAGAGTGTATGAAACAATTTTGAAAACTGATGGGAAATACTCCACTCATTCCTATTACGACGGAAAGCGATGCATGCATGGTCCTAGTATACGATCATAAACAATATAGTGCATTACTCGAAGACAAAGTGTGTGCAATGACTCAACATGTGTGATTAAGTGAGTTTATTAAGACTCGTGGTATGATCGCATGGCTAGACATGAGGACGTTGTGAAAAACAAAGGACCCAATGACCAAATAGCACGGAAGACTAAATGACAAACTAACTTGATTAATTTTGTCCAATTTTAATGTTTATGCTATTTACTGGGTGAAAACGGTCTATTGGAAATCATTAGTCATAAATAAGATCAACCACAATCAAAGACAAAGAACACATGTTAAGGTTAGCACAAAAATCGATCACAAGAAACTAGGAAGAGGACTAGAATTCTAGAAGAGTTAAGACTTATGGGTATAAAAAAAATCTATAATCCTATGTTATACGAGTTGAAACAGATTAAAGGACTTGGCTAAGACTAGCTTGACACAAAAAAAAAATTTTAAAAAAAGGTTGACGCTAAAAAGACACCTAAACTGGACAGGTTGTAGTAAATAGGTTATTACTTTTGATCTCTGACTCTGATTAGGACGAAACCAGCTCCAAATCAAAGATAAAACTCGGGGCTACAGATCCATAGTGGCACGACACGTAACTCTTTCTAGAACTCCGGATATGACCAAAACAAGTTGACTCTTGTGCAGTATACGGGAATAAAAATCCGGGTGACTCAAAAAAAAATTTTAAAAATAATCTATGGCTCGACTCTAATAAAAAAAAAGGGTTTGATAAGAGAAAAAAATAAATAATTAAAAAAATATCAATAAAAAAAATGCACACCAAGCATATAGTCACGCATGATGCAATGAAGTTCGCAACCTAAAGTCAAGTTCTATGTTCGACTATGGTCAAGCTTTTGGGTGTCAAAGGGTACCATGGTTAAGAGTTTGGATGCGTTAGCAAGACAAACTCCCTTGAGGGTGTATGCCAACGGGCGGCTCCGCGAGTTCGGGATGAAATCGAACTCGACTCCATGGTTTGGGTGGATTTAAAAACTCGGATGAACCCTTATTGTCATGAACGTTTTCGGGTTGATAGAGCTTAAATCCCCCGGGCTAGCCACATACGTAGAACACGTACTATTGTGGCAAAATAGGTGACCTAAAATTCATATGCATATGTGACAATGCCAATTAAATCGCAGAAATACAATTCAAGAATCTTTCAAGTCTCATCCACTCATCTCAATTAAATACCGATCACTCAAATCGATAAATACCCAAGAATCCTCCCCAGTGGAGTCGCCAAATTTTAGGCGTCGCTCAAAGTGCGCCTACGTTAAAGCATGTGGTGAATATGCTTGGCACTCATAGGAAGTGGGAATTGACATTACGATTAGGGACAACGATTAGAGACAAATAAAGTAGTGAGCCGCCAACAAGTTTTTAAGGAACTTGTAAACCGTTCACGGATCATAAAAGGCAACCACGATAAAGGGACAACGATAGGCAACAACGATTGACCCGTGTAGGTTACACCTCATTCATAATCTATGAGATTACTAACTCCATATGGTTCGGAACCACGAAAGGAGGATCGGGGATGATGGAGTCACATTCGCCCGTATTGGCCTCTACTCGATTCTTATAGTGAAAAGTAATTCCCGCGATCTCTAAGGCATACAAACAATAATTCAATTCGCTCCAAACTATTATTTAACTAAATTGGTTTAATATTAATGCACACATAATTCTAAAATATTGGTGATCACTTCAATTAATAATAAGATTAAAAGGACCCTAAACCGGTTGTCCAAATTATCTTATTAGGCGTGATTTTCAATTACATATTCCCTTTAAACACGCAATATGGTGATCATAATAAAAATAGGACAATATTAATATTAGAACCAAATTAATCACAATTCCAACAACATAAAATCGTTAGAAAAATAATAAAAATAAAAGGAGCATGACTCTTACTTTTATTCTGTTTGTTTGCAACTACAAAATAATAAACGAGTTAGTAACTTCAAGGAAATAAATAAACAATAATTAAATGAAATTAAATAAAGTATAGTTGATTTTGAAAGGAATGGTGTCCTTCGAACAAGTGTACTATTCCGTTAGTGGGTTCAGAATTATTAGAAAGCTAATATATTCAATGAGGTAAAGTGATCGGAATGCCTGGGTGGAGGCCGCTTCCGATCAGTAATATTAATGAATAATTAATATTACAGCTTAATCTTGACTAAACCCTTCGGGTCACACCCAAGCATTTAACAAACCGAACCGACGAATTAATTCGGAAGGAATTAATGAGTCGACCGAGTAATATTTATTTAGACGTCGGAAATTCGAGCTTAGAGCGTCGAAACCGAGCGTCGAATTTCGAGTTTAAAATAGTGAAAGACGAGACGAGAAATAGTAATAAATCAACACAAGACCAAAATACCCCTAGCATCGGAATTCCCAAGCAAACCGAGTGTTAAGGGCGTATGGCCTAGCATGGTGGCTAACATGCGCACCAAGCCGAGCCTAGGCTGGCTGGTGCGTGCTAGCGCACCCATGCTAGCATCGTAAGGCTAGGCGCTGCCTAGTGTGTGCTAGCATGCTAGGCGCAACCTTGTGCGCGCAATGGCTAGCAAGCCATGCCGCAACAAGCTGCTGCAGCTAGCACGCTAGGCGCGCCAGCTCGCCACAGCTAGCAGCAGCATGGCTAGGCCATTGCTTGCTGCCTAGCAGCGCTGGCCAAGACACTAGGCCTGCAGCAGCCCGCACAAGCATGCTGGGCTTGCTGGCCAGCAGCGCCTAGCAGCCTGCATGCGAGTACTGGGCCTGCTGGGCTTGCTGGGCGTGGCTGCCACGGACAACAGCACATGACAGCCCACCTTGGCTGCCTTGGTGCCCAAGGGTGGGTGCCATGTGGCTAGTGGTCCTTGAGTGTGTGTGGAGTGAGGTGGCCGGTTATAGGAGAGGGAGTGGGGAGCAAGTTTGGTCCCCCCCCTTCTCCAAGTGGTCCTCACCTAACCACTCACATGAGCTTGCCACTTGTTGATTTATTACTAGCTTGATTATTAATTTTATTTTAGCTTTAAAATAAAATGGAAAAATCATACTATCCCACATTGATGGGAGAGTAGATGATACTCCCATCATTTCCTATAAATACCCAAGTATGGGCATTGGGAATGATGCTTGAGTAATAGTTGAAAAAGGCATCACAATTAGTGAAAACCTTTGAACTCAATATAATTACTCGGGTTTTATTGGTCGGGTCTTGCTAACCCAAGACATTGGACCTAGTCGGTTTTGTTGGTGCGGGTGGACTTCGTTGGAGGTCTCCGTGTGAGCGGGACTTGAAGCTTTCAAGTAAGAGCTCATTTTTGAGCGAAGCACGCGTCAAAGGTAATTAGCTTATCTTAATCTTGTGATTAATTTAATTATGTTTATGGTTTTATTTATTGCGAGTACGGTCTTGTTTTTGGGTTTGTTTCCGCGGTGAGTCGGACTCACCAAACCCCAACAGCGGTATCGGAGCCTCGCTCGTTTATTTTTAAAATCATAATATTTTCAAGGTGTTTTTATGGCTTAATTTTTCTGGTTTTAAGTTGCTAATTAGATTAGTAACTCGTTTTTCCAATTTTTACTTCGTATTAGAGCTGTCTTCAGCTCCCGAACCCAGATTTCGACCCAAAAATAGTGAATTTTGGGTGGAAAAGGCGTTCTGGAAATGGTTTTACCCTTTAAGGGCTCGGTTTTTAGCCAAAAAACGACCAGAAATTCATTTTTCGAGGGATTTTTCGTTTTGACGAAAAATTTTAAGTCTTTCTAACCTTGAAAATTGATTGCATATTTATGGTGGTTATGAATTTGGTTGTTTCCTTTATTTATATGCAATTTTAGACCACTTTAAGCATGATTACTTTGTAGTAATTGGTGCTTGAAAGTTTGGTTTTATTTTTTCACATAATTGCAAATTAATTGCATTAAGTGTGAAATTGTTGTTCTTTGTTGCTTCCAAGTACTAAAGATTCAATCTTTATTTATGATAAGTGATTGAAACTTTGAGTTACTAAATTCCATGAATTTTGGTTAAACTTTGTTGATTTAATCATTTTTTAGTTGATTGGAATCATAAAGTTTAAAACTTGTGATTGAAATTGGTTTATCTTCATATTGGAAGATATAATTTTTTCATGGAGTCACAAGTATTAAAGTTGGAGTCTTTATTGAACTTATGTTCATTTTTCCAACTCCCTTTTATTTTGTCAAAATCTAAAGATTAATTTAAAGTGATTAAATTAATAGTGAGAATTGCCCTAATTTATTTTATTACACCAAGTTAAACCAATTTTATTAAAGAATGGTTCTTGGAAATAAATTTGGTTAATTGCATTTGGATGAATTATTTAAGTTGGACTTGTTATTTTTCATTTTTCCTCAAAATTGATTCTAAAATTAATTTAGAATTGATTTATAATGTCACACACAAAAATCGATAATTTTCGAAGCATTAGCACGCAACACGAGGCCTAATAGCCCCGAGCTAGCTCTCGGCCAGCTGGGCTGCTCACGCAACCCATATGTGGTTGCCGAGGCTGCTGGGCACTTCGTTCTTCGGTGCTTGGTGTTGTGCGTGTGTGTGTGCGAGGAAGGGCGTGGGCTGCTGCTCGTTGCCAGCAGCATAGCGCGCCAGCCAGCAGCAAGCAGCAGCAGCAGCATAAGGCTGTGCGCGCTGTGCGTGCTGCTACGCTTGGCTGGGCTGGGCGTGGCGCATGCGAGCACAAGCAGCCCACATGCATGCTTGGTGTTGTGGGGGTGCGCATGGGCATACTACGTGCTTGTTGTACGGTACGTACAATCCCATAATTGGCACAATAACCCCGGGTTATTAAGGCGATGCTATTTTAAAGTTAATTTTAGCGTTGCTTAATATGTAAATAAAGGTATTTTTTGGACTCCAAGTCTTAGTGCTAGGCACTTAGACATTGTGGAATACGTAATTTTGCTTAAATTGTCATTTTAATTATTTTAATTATTTTGTTTATTTAATTAAAAATTTTGGAGGCTAGGCCTCGGGTTTTGAGCGACATTTGAAAAATTAATTTTGGCAAATATTTTGGTTCACCGACTTAATTAATTGGATTAGTTAAGTTGGATGCAGAATTTAGTGGGAGCGTCTCTTAGTTATTTCCATAACCGGTTAAAACAACTTTGACTAGTTTAATTAGGCGTGTTAATTGGATTAACCACCTAGATTAGTTACTAGTTCTCGCGCGTTTTATGCATTGTTACTTGTTTATCGTTATAAAATGCATGGGCCATTCACAGATAGTGAATGGATGAATGGAATGTAAATTCTCTCACAGGTCTTATGAAATGGCAACTAGTGGGGCCCGATTAGGATAGAAAATACGGACTGTGATCCGTGATGTATTTTTGTAAATCTAAATACGGTATGCGAACCGTTGAGTATTTTTGTACCTTAATATTTAGATTAGTCCTAATCGTAGATACTAGCAATTGTAATTTTTTGGTCAAGTCTTGAAGACGGGGTTCTTAGAAGACAAAGCCATGAAGTTGCAAATGAAGACCTTTTGAAGACTTGAAGATCTCAAGGGGTCATGCTAGTTGCCAAATGCATCTCTATTTATGTTTTCGATATATATTTATGTTTATATATATATGAATTATATGTTAGATGCATGTTTAGGATTTCGAATGTTGAGATGATTAATTAAGTTCACTTAAATCAACCAACATAGAAACCCTAGGTCCCTAAAATATTGAGTAAAACTTGCCATTCCAAAACACACTTACCAACCGAACGAGGGTAGTGGTGGGCTACGCCAAAGCGAGGCATCACTACTTCTCCAAGGAACGTAAGGCATACCGGGTATGCAAGGTGGTTTTGGTTATACTCAACGATATGAGTGATGGAGTCCTAACATGTCGTGGCAAAGTGAATAAATTGTTTAGAGAGCATTGGATGCGACGATTTATTCAACCAAGAGTGGCTTGGAGCCATTAGCAAAGCGTTGCTTACCTTAGGAGATTGAGTGTTAAGACAAGCCAAAGCATGCTTAACCACTCTTTGTTTCTTTGGATCTTGGAATCGACTTATTCTCACCTAAAATGGGGACAATCTTTAATGTGTGAATAAGACGTTTTAAAAAAGTTTGATTAAAATGCATGAATTCAATCTTATTTAAGTATAATGAATGGTTTTTTTTATTTCAAATTCTTTCAATTGTAGAATCATGTCTTCAACTAATGTCAACGACCTTATGCTCCCGGAATTGCCCGAAAAGTTGCCAATTTCTCTAAACTTGGTAAACTTTAAGGAATGGAAAGAGGAACTCCGAAAGACCCTCCGAAATTGCTACCTAGAGCACATTCTGGACACTCAAATCCCGAGTTTCTACTCAAAGGGGATTATGAGTGATGAGGCACATGAGGTATGGAGTGTGGATTGTAAAAGAGTTTCCAGACTCATTGCAAACTCCATCCCGGTACAATGGAAGGGGAAGTTCTCCAACTATTTTCCGGACATGATGCTCAAAGCTCTAGAAGATGTAGTCAATTTGAGAGTCACCAAAAGTACCAGAGGAAACTATGATGGACTTGTGGAAGATGTGACTAGGCCACTCTCGAACATGAGGATCAAGCCACCGCAAGATGGGTGTCTCACGAAAGAGAGACAAGAAGTATGGGCTAAGGTCTATAATGCAAGACTTAGACCCGGGATGCCACTTCAAGCTCATGTGCTCAACAAGACAAGGCTATTCACCCATCTGGAGCTAATTGGCAAACCAGTGGACGATGAGCAAGCGGCTCTCATGCTACTAAGCTCACTCCATTCGGGGTATGTTGCATTAAAGATGCGACTTACGGCCAAGCGGAACAAACTGTCCTTGATGGAAGTTGTTCAAGAGCTCCAGAAAACCTATTCTTGCAAGAAGGCTAAGGTTGCTCTGAGACCAAAGAAGAAGGAGTTCAAGAACAAAGCTAAGATGCGCTGCTTCTATTGTAGTAGACCCGGACACTACAAAAGAGAATGGAGCATGTATCTAGAAGATGAGGCGAAAAGAAAAGTAACCTCAATCTCAGGTATCATCTTTACACTTGAACATAAGCCATTTATACGGTATTAGATACCGAAAAATTGGCTCACTATATGCTCCTATTTCAGGAACAAAGTGAGCGGTGCATTTCAAGTGGATATGAGTACACAAGTGGAAGAAGAAGATAATCTTTCAAAGAAAGCTTGTAATCTCATATTTTGTCTAGATTTAAAACTTGTTTAGTTTTATCTACCATATTTTGATCTTGTGGCGTTGGACGTCATTTTGAACTTGATCACAAGACATATCATCTTGTTTATATTTATGGAATGACACGTTTGTGTCTTTGGACAAATTGTTTATAATGATACCAAAAGAGCTAAGACCATAGAGTCAAATCAGACTTACCTGTGGCATTGTCGTCTTGGCCACATCAACATCAAACGCATCAAGAAACTTCTACAAGAAGGTGTTCTTGACTCTTTCGATTTAGAATCGTTTGAGAATTGCGAGGGATGTCTATTAGGCAAGATGATTAAACAGCCATTCTCCAAGTTGGGAGAAAGGGCAAGTGACTTATTGGGTCTTATACATACCGATGTATGTGGACCAATGAGCTCAACCATAAGAAATGGACATCGATATTTCATCACTTTCACAGACGACTATAGTAGATATGGCTATGTCTACCTCATGTCGCATAAATCTGAATCATTTGAAAAGTTCAAAGAATTTCAGAGTGAAGTTGAAAATCAGCTTGGCAAGAAAATCAAAGCCCTTTGATCGGATCGAGGTGGTGAATACTTGAGCCACGAATTCGATGACCATCTGAAAGAAAAGGGTATACTTTAGGAATTGACACCTCTAGGAACTCCACAATGGAACGGAGTATCCGAAAGGAGAAATCGAACCTTGTTAGACATGGTAAGATCAACAATGGGTCTTAGTGATCTTCCTATCTCTTTCTGGGGACACGCACTTATAACTGCGGCACTTACACTGAACCGTGCTCCATCAAAAGCTGTAGAAAAGACTCCATATGAATTATGGACGAAGAAACCTCCTAGGTTATCTTTTCTAAAGATATGGGGATGCGAAGCATATGTCAAGAAATTGATTTTTGACAAACTTCATCCCAAATCTAACAAGGTTTACTTGGTGGGCTACCAAAAAGAAACCAAAGGGTATTACTTCTACAACAAATCGGAGAACAAAGTGTTTGTTGCTCGCGATGGTGTCTTTTTGGAGAAGGAGCACCTTTCCAAAATGACAAGTGGGAGGAAAATCGAACTCGACGAAGTTCGTGAGGATGAGCAACAAAATCATAATGACAGTTAAAGTGCTCAAACAACATCTGTTGACGCAGGTCAAAATGATCAAAATGTGCAAAGTCGAACCGACAATGCAAATGCTAAATCCATTACCCTACGTAAGTCTCAGAGGCCGAGATCTCAACCTGATAGATATCTTGGTTTAGTATTAACCGAGAATCAGGACATCCTGATTATGGATGGAGATGAACCAGCAACCTACAAGCAAGCGATGGCAAGCACCGACTCTGCTAAATGGCAAGAGGCCATGAGATCTGAAATGGATTCCATGTTTGAAAATCAAGTCTGGGACTTGGTTGACTTACCCGAAGGTTATACACCTATCGGATGTAAGTGGATTTTCAAGATGAAAACCGACAAAGATGGAAATGTATTCATTTACAAAGCTAGATTGGTGGCAAAAGGTTACAGACAAGTTCATGGTATTGATTACGATGAAACCTTTTCACCAGTCGCAATGCTTAAATCCGTTCGGATCCTCCTAGCGATTGCTGCATATTACAATTATGAAATATGGCAGATGGACGTCAAAACCGCCTTCCTTAATGGTTATTTGGAAGAAATTGTGTATATGACACAGCCTGAAGGTTTTGTCGACCAAAACAATGCTAGGAAAGTTTGTAAGCTTAAGAATTCCATTTATGGACTAAAGCAAGCAAGCAGAAGTTGGAATCTGCGATTCGATGAAGCCATCAGTAAGTTTGGTTTTATCAAGAATCCAGATGAATCTTGTGTTTACAAGAAGGTTAGTGGGAGTGACATCGCCTTCCTAGTCTTATATGTCGATGACATATTGCTCATTGGAAACATCATTCCGTTGTTAGAGTCTGTAAAGGCCTGGCTTGGAAAGTGCTTCTCAATGAAAGACTTGGGAGAGGCTCAGTACATACTAGGCATCAAGATCTATACGGATAGATCGAAAACGATGATTGGATTGAGTCAGAGTACTTATATTGAAAAGGTACTTGCTCGATTTGGAATGGAGGAGGCCAAGAGAGGCCACCTGCCAATGTCACATGGCATCACCCTAAGCAAGAAGCAGTGTCCACAGACACTTGATGAGCGGGAAAGAATGAATCAGATTCCATATGCTTCGCTTATTGGATCGATCATGTATGCCATGATATGTACTAGGCCAGATGTATCGTATGCCTTGAGTGCTACGAGCCATTACCAATCAGACCCAGGAGAGGCGCATTGGACTGCGGCCAAAAATATCCTAAAGTACCTGAAAAGGAACAAGGATAAATTCCTGGTGTATGGTGGTGCAGAGGATCTAGTTGTGAAAGGTTATACCGACGCAAGCTTCCAGACAGACAAAGACGATTTCCAATCGCAATATGGATATGTGTTCTGTCTAAATGGAGGGGTGTTTAGTTGGAAGAGCGCAAAATAGAGTACAACTGCAGATTCTACAACTGAAGCCGAATACTTAGCAGCTGCTGAAGTAGCTAAGGAGGCTGTTTGGATTCGTAAGTTTGTTGGTGAACTTGATGTTGTACCCTCTATAAAGGGTCCAATAGCCCTCTATTGTGACAACAATGGAGCTATTGCTCAGGCCAGAGAGCCTAGGGAACATCAGAAGGTCAAACATGTCAAGCGGCGATTTCACATGATTCAAGAATGGAAATCAGAGGGTGATATCAGAATTTGCAAAGTTGGAACGGATGACAATGTAGCCGATCCACTTACTAAACCTTTGCCTCAAGTGAAGCACAACAAGCACGTTGAGGCAATGGGAATCAAGCATGTAGGAGACTGGCTTTGATTTCCTTGTTTAGTGTTTTAGTTAATTTTGAGAAAAATTAATGTAAGACGTTAAGGAAAACCATTCAAGTTTTGGATTAATATAAAATTTCATGCAATATTTTATTACTCCGTTATGCTATTTAATTGTGGTTTAGGATTAAATAATGAGTCCATTCGATTTTGAGAATATTCAAAATAGGGTATCAAGACCAGTCTTGGTAAGGAACCACCTATTAAGTGAACATTGAATATTATAATCGAAAATTATCCTTAATCAAGGTCATTTAAACGATGGACGATTAATGATCGATTGAGATTAGTGTGTAGTTTGATTTATAGCACCGTTTCATGTGCTACATGGACATGATTGTCATAAATCATTTGCACAGGTATTGGTTTAGAACCATACTTGATCGACCTATGAGAATACTTTAAGAAATAAAATTGTTTTTTTCATAAGTATACTTCTCATTATGGCTATCGGAACCTACTTCCTTGACCATGAGTATTTGTGAGTTCTCTTGTTTGAGTACTAGTTCGCTTTGATGTTGTCAAACGTCTGTCGTAATAGGGGATTATAACGGCAACACTCGGGCGACTAGGTCCTCTCAGTAAGAGGAGATACATTACAACATTGGGAATGTCCCCCTACTAAAATAGGGAAGATGTCTTTGTTGTATACAAGGCCTCTCGTAGAGCGAGACTGTAAAATGCATGGACGTGCTCGGATGGATTTTAGAAATCATCTGTTTATTGACAGTCGGACTCGGAATCGGGAAACACTTCTGGACGTAATAAGGATGACAAAACAAATCTTACCCTATAGTTCATGAAGAGACATTAAGCGACATAGGAAAAAGGTTGTACACAAAATGCGCACTTGTCCGGAAGGACAAGTGGGAGATTGAAAGGAATGGTGTCCTTCAAACAAGTGCACTATTCCGTTAGTGGGTTCATAATTTTTAGAAAGCTAATATATTCAGTGAGGTCAAGTGAACGGAATGCCTGGGTGGAGGCCGCTTCCGATCAGTAATATTAATGAATAATTAATATTACAGCTTAATCTTGACTGAACCCTTCGGGTCACACCCAAGCATTCAACAAACCGAACCGACGAATTAATTCGGAAGGAATTAATGAGTCGACCGAGTAATATTTATTTAGACGTCGGAAATTCGAGCTTAGAGCGTCGAAATCGAGCGTCGGAAGTCGAGTCAAAAATAGTGAAAGACGAGACGAGAAGTAGTAATAAATCAACAAAAGACCAAAATACCCCTAGCATCGGAATTCCTAAGCAAACCGAGTGCTAAGGGTGTATGGCCTACCATGGTGGCTAGCATGCGCACCAAGCCGAGCCTAGGCTGGCTGGTGCGTGCTAGCGCACCCATGCTAGCATCGCAAGGCTAGGCGCTGCCTAGTGCGTGCTAGCATGCTAGGCGCATCCTTGTGTGCGCAATGGCTAGCAAGCCATGCCGCAACAAGCTGCAGCAGCTAGCACGCTAGGCGCGCCAGCTCGCCACAGCTAGCAGAAGCATGGCTAGGCCATTGCTTGCTGCCTAGCAGCGCTGGCCAAGGCACAAGGCCAGCAGCAGCCCGCACAAGCATGCTGGGCTTGCTGGCCAGCAGCGCCTGGCATCCCGCATGCGAGTGCTGGGCCTGTTGGGCTTGCTGGGCGTGGCTGCCAGGGACAGCAGCACATGGTAACCCACCTTGGCTGCCTTGGTGCCCAAGGGTGGGTGCCATGGTCCTTGAGTGTGTGTGGAGTGAGGTGGCCGGTTATGGGAGAGGGAGTGGGGAGCAAGTTTGGTCTCCCCCTTCTCCAAGTGGTCCTCACCTAACCACTCACATGAGCTTGCCACTTGTTGATTTATTACTAGCTTGATTATTAATTTTATTTTAGCTTTAAAATAAAATGGAAAAATGATACTATCCCACATTGATGGGAGAGTAACTGATACTCCCATCATTTCCTATAAATACCCAAGTATGGGCATTGGGAATGATGCTTGAGTAAGAGTTGAAAAAGGCATCACAATTAGTGAAAACCTTTAAACTCAATATAATTACTCGGGTTTTATTGGTCGGGTCTTGCTTACCCCAAGACATTGGACCTAGTCGGTTTTGTTGGTGCGGGTGGACTTCTTGGAGGTCTCCGTGTGAGCGGGACTTGAAGCTTTCAAGTAAGAGCTCATTTTGGAGCGAAGCACGCGTCAAAGGTAATTAACTTATCTTAATCTTGTGATTAATTTAATTATGTTTATGGTTTTATTTATTGCGAGTGCGGTGTTGTTTTTGGGTTTGTTTCCGTGGTGAGTCGGACTCACCAAACCCCAACAGATTTTGGGGCCAAACCCTCAAACAATTCTACCTTTCACGCCTTGGCTTAAGGATAGAACCACGAGTAAAGTATGGACTCCTTTGAGTACTTGAAGAAGGAATTTTAAAGTGAAAAGGGTAGGCTAGTGTTTAGGCTAAAGCATAGAAGAGAGAAAATAAAATAAGAGAATTACTTGGTGCCCCGTTCATCAGAAATGAGGGGGTATTTATAGGGAAAATGTGCTGAGGGAGCACACGGAACCCTAAAATGATAAAAACCCTAAAAAAGTATCCCGTGACACGGTTAAACTGTACCGTGACACGGTACACATTTGGCGTGACGCGGGAAATTTTCAGAAAACGGGATAGAAAACGCGTCAAGGGTTTACGCGGAAAAGACACGGAATGTCCCGTGTCACGGCAGAAATTCCGTGTCACGGGAAATCCCACCGTCTGACGGGAAGGATTCCCGTGACATGATAGGTACCTGCCGGTACCTGCCGTGGCGCGGGAAATTCATGCTTGTTTTTCCGTCTAAATACATTTTTAACCCTAATTTCCTTCGACATTTTTAAGTGTCGATTGACAATTTCGGGCCTTTTCTGGCTTTTTATTATTCGGGCTAAAATAAGAAAATAATTAAATAAAAAAAAATAAAGGGTTTGGGCCAAAAATAAATAATAAAACAATAAAATAAAAAAGGTTTGGGCTAGAATTAATTAATAAGTTTGGGCTGAAATTAAAACTATGCTATTACCAAACATCAAGACTAATCCATGGACTGTTCAAAAATATGAATTTAATAAAATACGATTTTTTAAGCACTCTCGGGATTAAATACTAAACCCGACCAATAGTGGCGGTGAAAGGTTGTTCATCATCGGGTTTTGTTTTGGGGAGACTTTTTTAGATGTCTACAATTACAAAAATATCATATCAAGCATCACAGATCATCACCTTACAGACCACAAACAAATGGTGCTGTCGAATCGGCCAACAAAAATGTGAAAACTATCATCGAAAAGATGACAGAAAATTACAAAGATTGGCCAAGTAAGCTACATTTCGCCCTTAGGGGTTATCAAACCTCTGTTCGTGCATCAACGGGGGCTACCCCTTTCTCTTAGGTCTATGGAGTTGAAGCTGTAAAACCAATAGAACTCGAAATCCCTTCTCTCCGAATCGCGTTGGAAAGCCAACTAGATGAAGTCGACTGGATTAGAGCAAGATATGATGAACTAGTCTTACTTGATGAAAAACGCTAGGCAGCTTTGCATCATATCCAAACCTACCAACAGGAACATCAAAGGAGGTGACCTGGTGCTTAAGGCACTCCGCAAAAATGTTTTGGATCCAAGAGGAAAATTCAAACCAAATTGGTTAGGTCCGTACATTGTTAAAGCCATCTTGTCTAGCGGAGCGGCACAATTGGTTGACATGGACGGTAACGGTTTCCCCAATTTAACCAACTTGGATCAACTCAAGAAATTCTATGCCAAGTTGCATAGGTTCATGACCTAATAGAGCTACGTTTGGCCTGATTTCTTTTTAAGGATACGTAGGCAACACCTCAAGGGGGCCTGGCCGCTTTAAAAAATAAAATCCTCCCTGCGTCGATCAAGTATACGCGCCAGTTCAGCATTGCGTCACAACAAAACAGAGCTAAAAAAAAAGAAAAAAAAGGGGAGGGTTGCCGCGTCACGGGACAATCCACCGTGTCACGGCACAGTCCACCGTGACACGGTGAAATTTCAAAAAAAAAAGAGAGTTTGCCGCGCCACGAGAATCTGTACCGTGTCACGGCAGAATTTCACCGTGGCGCGGTGGAACTAAAAAAAATAAAAAAATTGCCGTGACGCGGGAATTTCCTACGTGTCACGGGATTTTTCACCGTGGCACGGTGGAATTTCAGATTTTATCGATTTTTTTTAGTGACGCAGTCTTTGCGAATTCAGTTATTTGTTCGATGATTTTTTTTTTTCATTCTTCCATTGCGTCCGACTGCTTGACTCGGATATTAAAAAAAATAAAAAAATAAAAAAATTGTAATTTTTGATTTAAGGCGAAAATAAATATGGTATTATTGTTGAAATAAATATGAATACAATTATTGGCATCATATGCCTTATTTTAAAAAATTATAAATCATAAAAGCAAAGCAATACTGATCTAATCCCTCTTCACCTTAGGAACTTCCTTCTCTTTTTCAACTAGGTCGGCCTTCACCATTAATGTGTCTTTTGTAGCCCGAACCTTCACACCCCTACTCGAACTTTCACCCCTTTCACCTTTCTTATAATTCTTTGGTTGTTTCTCTCTATAAACCATCTTCTCCTTACCCTTCCCTTTCACATAATTCTTCCTTTCGGCATTATAGAAGTCTTAAACTCAATCCCTTGCGTTCTTGGACCTAGACAATCTTTAGGATGTGCTTTCTTATTGCCAAGACGACTCTTCACATCAGATTTGCGTGATCCGACTCGTTCCCTCCTACTTCTAGGATTTAACCATGCCTTGTATGCACTAGATAAAGGAGAGGAGCTTGATTACTTGCAGAAACGGTCCACAATGGTCTTCCAATGCAATAAGTCTCGTATTTGTGAACGTTACTCTCATGCAACGATACTTCACGAGGACTATCGTTATAGCGTGGAACTACTTGTTCAAGTCCATACTGTCGCATCAGTCGAGAGGGACAATAAAAAGTCAGTCTTGAGATACTAGGAACACGGCAATACGGAGCATCATTCGTACCAACCATCCTAGTAAGCCTCCAGCAAGGCACCACCCAACGAATGGAAAATTCTCTCGTTGCAAAGAAATTTTTCCAGTCTTCGTACGTCATGTTCACAGAGTAATTCTCCTTCCTGATGGCTTTCCGGTCAGCTTTTGCTTCGTCAAGGCCACGAAATGTTTCTCCAAGGCACGTAGGCATAGGAGATCTCCCAGATTCAACATGCTCAAGCACAGACGCTAGACAAGCATGTTCTACCCTAACGTTTGCAAATAAAAGCCTGCTAAACATGCAAAAAATATATGCCCTTCTACGGTATACATGATAAGACTCAGAGATAGGGCGATTGAAATATAAATTTGCAAGTTTTTCTAAGTCTACGTCATTACCACACACAATTTTATTTAAATCTGGATCTGTTAGATTCAGATGGCGTTCAAAATCTTGGTAATAATACTCCCGTAGGGTAGGCATGGCAATAAGATTTCGTTTAGGAAATCCATAGATGGCACCGAATTCCTCCGGCAGGGGACATATTTCATCGTAATCAAATTTAAAACAATGTGTTTCTGGACTCCAATAGTCAAATGTTGCCCTAAGAAAATCATGTTCAATCGCTACATGCCTCAAGGCTAGTAAACCCCTGACATGAAACAATTCTAACTATCTTTTGTCAACATTGGTCAAAGAATAAGACAAGTCGCGCAATGTATTATCAAAATTCTGAGACATTATTATTGAAATATGAAATTTTAACAATTTTGTGTTTCGTAATTATGCATATCACGAATATACTGGTCCTATTTTATAGCAAAAGCGCACGGAACTACTCAGAAATTATCTTTCCATACGCGTAAACCACACCGTTGTAGAATACGCGCACCGCGACATGGGGAGTCCCACCGTGTCACGGGAATTTGTGCCGCGACACGGCAGATTTTGCCGTGACACGGTGTACAGTGCCGTGTCGCGGCGCCCATGCATTTTCTTTTTTTATCTTTTCCAGTATCTATCCGGATTTTTTTTAGTATTTTATCTTCACCGTTTATTTTTCTGTTTTTCGAGAGTTTCATTCCTAATAAAATTCTCAACTTTTTTTAATTCTTTTTATTTCTTTTTCTTTTAAGGAAGGTCGATACCCTCCACTTACTCCACTTACTCCACTTACCTTTTTTGTCGCGTCATTAATAAATATACAATCACACACAATGAGTCTCAAACACACACTATCACACACTAATAAATACATAAACTGTGAATAATGTACAAAATGAGTCATAATAAAAAAGCAGCGTCAAGTATCATCACAGTATGTACAAATAAAGACCCTTGGTCAAAAATCTGCAGAGTTACAAGAATTAGGATTAGTATCATCTCCAGCCTGTTAACATGGGAACGGTGAGCCAAAGAGTCTGGCCATCATCCGAGTACGAGTAGTAGTATTCCTACTAGTCCCTGTAACTCCAGCAGCAGTCAAACTAAAAGCAGGACCCGTCCAACTAGAAAATGGTGTAGACTGACTCAAAGAAATGAGAATCGATGGTGGAGGCATCGTCCCATACACTGGAACTGAAAAAAAGCCCGACACCGGTGGAGGAATCCTAGACGATGGAGCTGAAAATAAGACAGGATCCACGGGAGTCAAAGCTGGCTTAAACTCAAGCTGTGAAGGCTGTGAAAACGATTGTCGCTGCCACTGAGCCTCCTGAAATGGCTGAGTAATCTGAGGCTCCCAATGAGACTGAGAATGTCGATGCACCTCAAGAGATCGTCTACCACGACTAGGCTCCCCCTCGTCTAAGCCTCTATGTCTCGAGCGCGAGCGGGACCTCCGTTGCTCCTGAAAGATACAAAATCGAAAGACGTGAATAATGCAAAATAAAACAAATGGTAGAAATGGGTAAAAGTGAACATACCTCAAGAACATCGCAAAAACTGCTCCGACAACTCGCACCACGCCGAAGCTTGATGATGCAGTACTATAGGGCGTCAACCAGCTTCATGAATCCCATCATCTCAGGGCGGTTAAGCCGAGAAAAAAACAAAGAAAATCAGTAACAAGCGGTGTTAAAAGGGATGAATAATGCATCAAAAGCTTACCGGCTAGAAAACCTCAGGCAGAGACTCTTGCGCCTATGTGAAACCCTCTGGCGCGTCAGCAATATGGTCCTCAGTAATACCAATCGGCCCTGGGTAGCTGACAGATTGAGGCGGAATCTCAATCCTCCACACGGGGCGAACAGTCGTCTGAAAATACGATCGAATAATCAAGTTATTCGACTATTTAAACAGAGACTAGCGACAAAACCCCTCAAAAGAAATCATACCTCAAGAAGGCGGGGTGGAGGAGCCAGAGAGGGAAGCAAGTCCTGCGCATAATCACCCTCCATGCGCACCATCTCCTGCCAAGGAAAAGTGTAGCGCTCTCCCCTGTTTATCAATTCCCTAAGACAGCGCGAGTCCAGCATCGACTCCGGTGGAGATAAGGGCACCACAAAGCGATCACCACTATGCTGACGAACGACACGCTCCCCTAGATACCAGACAAAGCGTCCGGTACCAACCAAAATAGTGCGGTACACTAAAAGGTGCAAGGCCTCGGGAAGATTAGTCATCCCAACCCAAGGACGATACTTGACATCAATAGCAACCTGAAAACCATAATAAGTTGCAATGAAGCACCGAAAATAACGCCAAGAGAGAAAATAACAGGCTACAAAAGTAATTCTTACGCCGACAGAAGAAGTGCGTCGGCATAGCAGCCTGCGCAGCGTAGAGAAAAACTCCACCCCTGACTGTCCTCGGTCACGCCAGCTGGCCCCGACAGGGAAGTCATGAACCGCTCCACGACGCCGTCGAGGAGAAAATCTAGGGAAGTACTCGTTGAACCACAGCTGCAATGAAAAGTAATCTTTGAGCACATGAGTCTAACAAATTAAAGTAAAATAAGAAGAGGAGAGGATCGTCACCTCTATGACTCTCCATAAACCGTAAACATTGACAGGGGACTCGTCGTTCAGCTGCCTATTGCCATGACGTAACGACAAGAGAAGGTCGGCATATCCGAGGCTGGCCCAGCTAAAGGATACTATCTCACTGATCCTGACTAAAGAAGGAAGGTAGCAAAGGAGTGAACGTGAACTCCTATTAGGAGAAAGAGTCATGGAAATGAGAATCAAAATGAAGATCCGCACTCGCTGATCAGCTGATGTCTCCTCCATGTCAAAACCACGGGCTAGAACCGAAGCCAGCTCTGATCGCCCGCTCCTAAGACCACCTCGAGACACTAGCGGGGTCTTGATATGCTTAACGATCGGACCTAACAAATCGGCTGCCTCAGCCACTCCCCAAGAAAGATCAGACATCTGTGCTACGGCCCGGTCAGTGAAGCGTAGACCGCTAATCATGCTAAAGTCCAGAGGGGTCACTGTCATCTCCCCCCAAGCAAAGTGAAAGGTGTTGGTAGTATCCCAAAAATACTACGACAGCGCGCGAACGACTGTCACACCACAACCCCGGGGGCTGCGAAACCCTATGATCGCCGAATAAAAGTCCACTTAATCAGTTGATTCCCATAAGGCGTTCATAGCAGGATCCCTCGTGATAATCCGGTGAAGTTGAGGAATCAAATCTCCGGCTCCAGAACCGTGGTGGCGAAGCGTGCCGTCAACTATGCCGACAAGTGGGCGATGAGAAACGTGGTTCTCATGACAAAAAACAAACTGGTCTGAGGTCCACGGGGGTGGAACCCACCTACCTCTACCCGTAGAAGCCCGAGGCTCGGACTCTAAGACGTCGTCATTCATACCCTCGGGAATCGTGGGAGTGTCCTCTCGAAAAGCCTGACGCTGGCCATGGGTATAAAGATCGCGATCCCTTCGTCTAGGCATGCTATTTTAAAAAAAAAAATCTAAATGCTTAGCATCATTTCCTAAGACATTTAGTTATTTATATCGAGTTGCATTTTAATAAAAAAATCTAAATGATTAGCATCACTTCCTAAGTTATTTAGTTATTTATTGCATTATACGCTAAATTTTTACCTCAAGGCTAAAAATTGGCAAAACAATGGAATTATTTATAGTATTTAGTTTCTCCATGACGAACTAATACTATGTTCTCCTGATTGCATGATACTATGTTCTCCATGATAATGAAGTACATATACAATACAAAACATGTCTCAAAATTGCACAAAAATAAATGATCGGCGCATCATGACATATTTTACAAAGATCTACAACCAATAGGTCATCATTTCAAGTGCAAAAGAGCAACATGAATAACAAGGAACACCATTTACCACAAGTAGTACCAAAAATGGTGATTTGCTTAATTCTTCACCAAATCATGCAATTTTTGTCTCAAATCGCTCACAAACACATATACACACATATGCAAGTAAATTCATGGCAAGAATTTCAACATAAACCTCAAAATTACAAATTCCCCAAATTGATTTTTAAGGGTTTTTACAAGAAATTATTTGAAGCAAATTTGAGACAAAAATCAAAGGAAACTTACATAGATCCTTGTGAAGAACCAAAAATGAAGAAAGTAGCAAAAATTTAGAGCCAAATAGATGAAAGTTCAAGCTCTAAAATTCACAAAAACCCGAAAACACCTGAGCAGCCGCCGCGACACGGTCAGCTTACACCACGACACGGTGGCCAAGTACCTTGTCACGGATCACAAATACCGTGTCACGGTGATTCCAGGAGTCGCTAGAGCTCCGATCAACAGCAACAGCAACACAATAGTGAACAACAGCGAAAGCAAAAGAAAAAAAAAAAGGAAACCGCAAAACCGCTTTGTCACTGGAAGGCACTCCGTTTGACGGGAAAACTCTCCGAGCGCCGGTGAACCCTTGTCGTGGCTCGGTAATTTGAGCAGAAGAAAAAAGAAAATGGAGAAGGGGAAGTGCGGAAATAGCAAGAAAATGGCAGAGAGCAGCTTGAATTTAAAGCGCAAAAAGCATCCCGTTACATCCCGTTTCCCGTGCGACGGTTTCCGTTACCATGTAACGGTAACATATTGACATGGTGCACTTGGTTTGGACTGGTCAAAGATGTCAGTTGATTATTAGGAAAAACATAGGAAGCATCGCATGAATCATATTTAATATTAAAAATACCCTAGACATAATACTCGGAATATCATAATAACAATATAAACATGAATTCTACATCATAATATCAATTAATCAATTAAAGTACTTACTTTGATGCTTCGTACCTCTTTCTAATAACAAAATACACACTATAGTAACTTCAAGGAAAATAATAAACAAACAATTAAATTAAATAATTGAAATAGAGATTTGGGACCGAACCCCTCAGAAATTAAACCTTTCACGTCTAGGGCGAAGGAAACTTTGAATATGGCTAGGTGTTTATAGATCTTGCGAATGCGGAATTTTGTATAAAAAGCAAAGTTTTGAAAGAATAAAAGAAAGAGAGAGATAAATGATTAAGAGAATGTTAAAGAATTAATGATTGTTGATGAATGAAAACGGGGTTTTTGATACGATATTTATAGAGAAAATCATCCAAAAAAGATAAATTAACAAAACAGAGTCTGACGCTCAGGAAACAGAGCTGGCGCCAACCCTGGCTAGCTGGCGGCAGGCACCAGCACTAGCGCCAGGCGCTAATGGCTAGTGCCAGGCGCCAAGGCCTGGGGTCAGACGCCAAGCTTAAATTTAACGCGTTTTCGAAAATCCGATAAGTTTACCGTACTGGAGGATAAAATAATATTATTTCTTGGAAAATGCTATTTGATTTTGATTAAAACTCTGAAAAGTCAACAAAAATCAATTTATCAATGCTAATTGAATTAGGAATGAAAAGAACCTTCTAGAAGAATCAAGAAGACTAAAACCATTCCTAATTGAATTAGGAATGATAAATCATATTAGGCCCTCCCCTAGATCATTGGGCCGCATATAAAGCTCAAACTGGGCCTAGTTTAGTAAATTGGCCATAACTTCCTCAATATTCATCGGAATTGGGCTTATAATATATCATTAGAAAGGTCCTTGGAAGCCCCATCCAACTACACTACTATTGGACCCATATCATGGACCAACCAAACTGGATTGGCTGTTTTCTTAAAATAAAGTTTTCAAAAACAGGGAGAAGAGAAAAGAAAATAAAACTTTCCGCAACATTAGACTTTCCAAACTTTCACCTCATTTGATTATGATTCGACATGAAAGGTACTCATCACTGGGTTTGGTTTTGGGGAGACACAAATGGGTGTCTACAGTAGCCCCCACTTTGACTGAGTTTGGAGAAACGCGAGTTTCGAAAATAAAAGTCAAAGTAGCGATAGGGACGGAGAATGATTCAGAACGTTCTGCGATCCTAAATCAATCTTGTAACGCCGATACCTGCAAACTAGCATTAGTTAAACAGATAAAAGAGTTAATAAATGCGTATCTTGCACCGTCGAGCACACGTCTCTGAAAGTAACCGATTGCTTTGATGACCTCCTGCAAGCTAGAGAATTCCATCCCGCTTGAAAACCGCTATGCCCGTAACAACTTCCAAATTAGAAGATTGCTTCGCTTGAAATGATCCTACTCCGCAATGATAATATTCCACATCCTAGGGAACACTATCAAAGATTATTTCTCTTGAAACAATTCTCATCCGCCACTAGTAGAAAAATGTACATTTGCGTCGCCATATTTGCGTCACTCATTCTAAGGAGCGAAGCAAATGTATTATTTTACCTTCCTTTTAAATTATTTGCGTCGCATATTATTTAATAAGCGACGCAAAACTCAAGTGCATTTCAGCTTTCTATCATTTGCGTCGCTCCTATTTATTAAAGCGACGCAATTAATAAACTTATTTGCGTCACTCATTAGTTAGCAAGCGATGCAAATAAGTGATTAAGTAAATTGCGTCACTCTTTTACTAATGAGCGACGCATATGTACATTGTACAACATTATAAACAAGGTTATTTGCGTCGCTTTTTTATAATAAAGTGACGCAATTAACTCTTTTGGCTTTAGGTTTTTCTGCGTTTTTTACCTTAGTTTTTCATCAGGTACCTACATTCACTATACAAAAAGAAAAAAAAAACAAGAGTTCTTAAATTCCAGCGAATTTCTACAGTAAAACACCCACAAATTTGTCTCTGAAATCCAACAAATTCGGCCAAAAACTTGCGTTTCCCCAGCAAATTTAACATCTGAAATCGCAGTGAAGTCGAAGACCCATAATCGGCTGCAAATTTGAGCAATTTCGAGCAAAAATTTAGACCAAAAACCCTAAGAAATTCGAAGCCTTAAACCCAGAAAAATTGATTGTTTCCGACCAAAAATCCCCCATTTCGAGCAAAAAATCAACTCAAAAGCATACAAATTCGAACCCTAAAAGCCCCAAAAAATTCAATTTCGGTCTTCAAGTTCGATTAGGGGATTTCGTGGGGGGATTTCTAGGGTTTTTGGCAGCGACGCAATATACCCTAAGAAATTCGTCCCATTTCAGTCATAAATAATTTTTGTTCGAATTTCAGTCAAAAATTTAGATCCGAATTTTTGTTGTATGAATTTTTGATTTTTGAATTTTCAAAATCAGGTATTAGAAAATATTTGAAAATTAATTGCGTTGAATTTTTTTTTGGTTGTAGAAATATGTTAGGGATTGCGCGGCGAAAAGCTGTTCGTGGTGGTGTTTCGGTAAAATTTTAGAACAATTTCTTGAATTGATTGTAATTTTTTAAAATGTTTGTGTGATTTTTGAATTGATGGAAATTGATGTTGTTGTGATGTTATTCAGGTGCTAGGGCGTCAAATTCACAGGAATTCTGGACCATCTGCTCCAGCTTTCGGATCTCACGGCTATGCTACTGCCGCGAAAGAGGTAGTTGTTAGATAAAGCTCAATTAGATAAAAATTTGTGTTTTTATTGGTTAAGTTGATGATTTCAGCTGGAATTTGTGTTTTCTTTGCTGAGTTGAGGATTTTAGCTGGAATTTGTGTTGTTTGAGTGTGTTTTTCCCTAGACTGATCACCTTATGGGGGCGGTTTAGGTTGCGAATGTGAATGTTTTCATGTAGTTGTCATACTGTTATTGTTTGTGCCAATCTTTTTTGCTATGTAGAATGTAGATTGTGAAAGTATGAAAGCAGCTTGTCTTCGTAGTCGATACAATACCTCTTGTTGTGCGACCTTGTGTATGTCATGTTGTATGGACGAGGTTGAGGGTTTTGTTTTTGTTTTGTGTTTGGAGTAGGGAGTGCTTTTTATGTAATTATTATAGTTCTCCTCCTGATTTTGTAATTCCGGAACTTAATCTATAAATGTCATTGTTTTGGATGGAAAAAAGATTTTTGATGTTTTTTCTGCATGCTACAATTTGGGATTGGGATTATGTATCAGTACAAGAAATGATGAATTTGATTAAGTTAGTTGTTATGCATAATTTTTCTTTCGAAATTCATGCCTAATACCTTTTCTTTTTATCCTTATACCGAAACAAGTACTTTGCATTATACAAGAACCGTCTATGTAGTACACACACCTTACATTCTAGGGAAGCATGATGCTTTGATTTGATGGCCAATAGTTTGTGCGAATATTGGCCAGTAAAACTTCAATTTTGCTAAGATTTTCCTCTGCATTAGGTTTTGGTCTAGTTGACAACCATCAAATAGAATTGTGTATAGGTTAATTTTTATCAACTTCAAACCTATCCTTGCTCTAAACATGAGTTTCATAGCCCAAATATCATTCATGACCATTGTTTATAATATCATTCATGATTTTGATCTTGTGAAGCATTGCTAGAGTAACTATTTTTCATTCTTTCTTTTAGCTCAACAACTCTCTTTCCCCCGAGAGAGAGAGAGAGAGCAACCTCACATACTCATTTCCAAGTCCGATTTGCATGACTGTTAGGGTTGTAATCACCCTGGCTTAAATATGAACCCTCTTTCACAGGTCAGTCTATAATCAAGAGGTGCTTTGGTTGTATTAGAAGGGTTAGATCGAAGTGGAAAGAGCTCTCAGTGTATTCAGCTTCTCTCTCACTTGCAAAGTATTGGGTGTTCTGCTGAGTTATGGCGGTTTCCGGATCGAAATACTGCTGTTGGGCAGATGATCTCTGCTTATCTTTCCAATCAATCTAATTTGGATGATCATACTATTCATCTTTTGTTCAGTGCTAATCGTTGGGAGAAAAGGTTGTTTCTTTTTTCTTTTTATGATTGTTTTTTTATACATAATTTGTGAGTTGCATACCATGTGTTTGATGTTATGTTTAGCTGAATCTAATTCCTTTCTATGTTGTTATTTATTGGTTAATTTGGGTAATTCGTTCTCGGTTATATTACATTCTGGAGATTGTAGTTGGAATTATGATAGATTACTTTTAAAAAACTGTCTTTATTCCCCTAAGATTTTGAAATATATACAAGTATATTGGGACAGGAGTTCAGAATGTGATTTAAAGTTGTAAACTTTACTTCTTCATGAATCTGTTTTTTTGGTGATATGCTTGTTTAGTTGTTGACTTTGTCATCTACAATTATAGATCCATGATGGAAGAAAAGTTGAAATCTGGGACTACCCTCATTATAGATCGTTATTCATACTCCGGTGTGGCTTTCTCTTCTGCCAAAGGCCTTGATTTTGATTGGTGTAAGGTAAAATGTTATCACCACAATCTCTGTTTAAGTGACTGTTGAATGTTCTATAAAATTGGTTACTGACTTTTCATAATCCCATGACTTGTGAAAGTGTAAGGATTAAAAGTATTGTTTAACTCTTTTGGTTTGGTAACAATGGCATTCTATGAAGCATTATGTAAAGAGAGAATGGCTGATATGAGGAAATAATATATAGTAATTACAGTTGTTGAAAACCCATCTTCGAGTGAGTGTGATGTATGTTGACAACTTGCTTTGAAGATTCCAACTCTTAGTAATCAACCAGTTCACTCAGGCATATCTCTATTTAGTCGCAATATGATCACAATTCTCTTTGTGCAGGCACCAGAGATAGGATTGCTGGCTCCAGACATGGTCTTATACCTTGATATATCACCAGAGGTATACTTTCATTCAAATAGGCATGATAGGAATTTTGCCTTTAGTTTCACTGATAAGAATTTATGGGGCGTACCATTTATTTGGTAAGATCTGAGACATGGCTGTTAAACCAAATCTTAGTTTTTTCATAGCTTGCATCATACAATTTTGGTAAGGCTGTAAGGTTAATAGGTTTGACAGTGGTGACTTTATCTTGCATAGTGTCATTATAGTG
This sequence comes from Chenopodium album, assembly GCF_948465745.1. Classification (NCBI taxonomy): domain Eukaryota; kingdom Viridiplantae; phylum Streptophyta; class Magnoliopsida; order Caryophyllales; family Amaranthaceae; genus Chenopodium; species Chenopodium album. The sequence continues at coordinate 46,704,463 of NC_137838.1, forward strand.
ATGCCTGCAATATTATGTTGTGCAGGTTATACTAATTTTCTTTTACTTAAACATGTTCCAGTTTCTTGCAATGTTCTTTTTATTTTTGTAAATTATGTTTTTTAACTAGATTCTGTGAGATAGTTGTTGTTTAATCAAATTCCGTAATAATGCCATCTAGATTTTCATACGATGCTGAATGATAACAGATGGTTGATGCCTGCTTGCCAATGGAAGAAGTCCAGAAGAAGCTCAGAGAATATGTGCTTGAGTGTGTTGCGGCCTGCGAAAATGGAAGGGCTCTGTCTCACTTCTGGTCACAATAGGCAAGCTGCCATATGCCTCTTGCTCGCTTGGGCGAAATTGTATACTATAGTCAGTAATCAGTAGTTACCACGTTTTGAACTCTAGGTTGAGCTGTTGAGGTACTTCTACCTTTAAGTTTAAGTCTAGAAGTTGGAGTTGTATTATACGTTGATTTGGTTAAGAAACATGGTTTGGAAATTTTATGGGTAGGCCAAATTACAAAGGAGACTCTGCCGAAATTTACATTTTCATTATTCAATAATATTGCATTTTAATTTCAATTATATTAGCGTTAGCATATTACTTTATACCTAGGAAAACAGGTACTACAAACATATACAAGGCAATTATTATATTATAATTAAAAAAAAAAATTCACCTCATTTGCGTCACTCATTAAACAAACAAGTGACGCAAATACAGCAGTTTTGTATTGTCTACTCAGTCATTTGCGTCACTCCTATATAAACAAGTGACGCAAATAACAAAAAATAAGTTTATTGGAAGAGTCATTTGCGTCGCTTGTTTATAAAGGAGCGACGCAAATAACAAAAAAAGTTTATCTGAAGAGTCATTTGCGTCGCTTGTTTATAAAGGGGCGACGCAAATGACTAAAAATAAGTTTATCAGAAAAGTCATTTGCGTCGCTCTTTTATAAAGGAGTGACGCAAATAACCAAAAATAAGTTTATCTGAAGAGTTATTTGCGTCGCTCCTTTATAAAAGAGTGACGCAAATAACAAAAAATAAGTTTGTCAGAAGAGTCATTTGCGTCGCTTATTTATAAAGGAGCGACGCAAATGACAAAAAATAAGTTTATCAAAAAAGTCATTTGCGTCGCTCGTTTATAAAGGAGCGACGCAAATGACTCTTATTTGCGTCGCGCCTAGGAGCGACGCAAATGACTTAAAAGTCATTTGCGTCGCGAGCAGTTGCGTCGCTCATAGAAGCGACGCAATTACACTATAAATGAGCGACGCAAATGAGCCTTTTTCTACTAGTGCGCATTGATAATATTCCACATCCTAGGGAACATCATCGAAGATTATTTCACTTGAAATAATCCTCATCCGCATTAATAATATTCCACATCCTAGGGAATACTATCGAAGATAACTTCGCCTGAAATTACCTCCAGTTATTCGTGACAACTCTCCGCAAGCTAGGGAACGCTGTCGAAGATATCTTCTCTTAAAGTCATCCTCATTTGATGCGATAATTTTCCAAAGGAAATTACCGAAGATCCACGCCTGTCGATCTTTTAAAGTTCGCCTGAACTTTGCTTCCGCTATGCCTGTACGTCGGCGCTCTTTTGCTTTAATCCTGTATGTTGGTGCCTTTTTTCTAATGAGCCAATGCTTAGGCGCTTTAAGCTAAGTGAGACGATCTCTTATCAGGTCGATCACTTTATGTAATCAAGCCGATTACTAAATCATCAGGTGGCTGGGTGCTTTGGCGTCGCTGAAAAACCATCAGCGCCAGCTTTTTAGCGTTAGCGCCAGGCGCTGATGTTGGCGCCAGGCGCCAAGCCTAATTTGTGACGCCAGGGCATAAGGACTGGCGCCAGCACGGGGTCTTCCTTAAATACCCCTTTTCTCTTCATTTCTCTGCTCTGTTCGTCGCGAAACTGCTCGAGGAAACCCGAAAGCTTCAATTGCTCATTGCTTGCTCGTTTCTCAACCGAATTCGCTCAAATTTGTTGCAAATCAAATCTCTTTTCATCTATTTTACTGATCTATGTAAGTTTTCTTCAAACTCACATCAGTTTTTATGAATTCTTGGCATGTTTATTCACGAATTTCATGAAAATTCGAAATTTATAATGCTCAATTTGCTTTGTTTGTCATGTTTTATGCCATGAAATTGCTTGATTATGTTTTTATATTGCCTTAGGTGTAATTTGAGACTTGTTTGACTCAATTTGGTGATGAAATGAGCAATTTGCCATTGTTGGACCTCTTAAGGTCGTGAAGAAAAATGTGGCTCGTTCTTGACATTTTTGCTAGCAATTCTTATTCAATTTGTCATAATAATCACTATAGTGTTGCAAGAAACTTTTTTATTGCTTGAAAAATGATGTTAAGCTCAATTTGAATTTGTGCTCTGTTTTAGTACTACGTACTCTGTTTTTGCGAACATAGTATCATGCGGCTAAGCGAACCTTAGATACTATAGAACCTTAATTCTCGATAATTTTGCACAATGTAGCATGTCTAGACAACGAGGCTCGAGTTCACGGTCCCGAAACACTAGACGGGAGCATGAGCCCGTGGAGGACGACGCCACGCCTTCCACTTCACTTGGTCGACTTCCAAAGTGGGATGAGCGGACCCTGTTCTTCGCTCCTGTCCACCACATTTCTGAGAGGGTGAGACAGGGCACCGTACCCGGGAGGACACGACATCACAGCTCTGGATGTGATGGTTTAGGCGATTTGTACATGATGCACATCGCTAATAATCTTGAGACGAGGCTCCTATGGGAGTCTTGCGGGCTATCTACTTTGTTCGAGACCTCTGAGGCTATGGTCGCCTCCAGCGGGGGTCATCACGTAGTGCGAGCTTTGGTGGAGTTCTTCTAGGACACCACCAACACCTTTCATTTCCCTTGGGGCGAGATGATGGTCACCCCTACAGACTTCAGTCTCATCACAGGACTGGAGTTCACCTCTGTGCCACTGTCGTTCGACAACGGAATCGACGTCTTCTCTTCGGAGGTCGAGGAGTTGTTAGGGCCGATCGCTATTCGTGCCCGAGCTGAGGTCGAGACGACTCATTTCAGTGTTAGAGGAATTCGCGGCTCGACGCTGGCAACGACTCTTGATGACGATGCGACCACCCGAGAGCAGCGGGTGCGCATCTTCGTGCTGATGTTGTTGTCAGGGACATTCTCCCCTGACAAGGGTAGTAGGGCATTACTTTACTAACTCCTTGCTGTCCGTGATCTCCAGCGGATCGGGACTTATGACTGGGCCAGCTTCGCCTATGCTGACTTCGTTCGTGCACTGAGGGACTCTTGTCGTCACCGGTCCTTTGGGGCGAACGTTGCTTTGTCTGCTTTTTGGAAGGTCGTAGAGGTAAACATTATTCCCTATAAAGTTTAGCCCTACATATTAGTTAGCATTTACTCACACTTTAGCTCTTTGTAGATCTGGTTCTACGAGTACTTTCCTTCCGTTGCGCCGGCGAGACCATCGCCGAGGGGATTTCCAGTGAGCACCTCTTGGGGTGGCCACCACGGGGACATGTCTACTGCACGTGTCCGGAGCTGGATTATCTCGGTACGACTTTGATTGTTTATCTTGCTCTTCCGCGGTGCTTTAGATATATTCTTGCCTGATTGATGATTTTTATAGGGACCTGAGGTGGTATACCGACCGTGGGGCGGTTGGACAGTCCCTGGATTAGCCGCACAGTACTCTGCTGAGCGTCGCTATTTTCTGGGGACTTATGGAGCGGTCACGTACTTAGGAGAGAGGGTCGCTAGACAGCACTCTTCTGATGTCTTCGTCGTTCCTGCCGCTCCACCATGTCATATGTTCGACGAGGCGCGGTTGTCGAGCATGTCTGAGGGAGCTGGTACCCCTTGGCGGTCCCATGTGATCCTCGGGCGGTGTTATGCTGAGGAGCTACTACCTTTATTAGCTCTAGCCCCTGTTCCGGCTGAGGATGTGAGGGTAAGATTCATAACTTTTATTTTCACTAAGTAGCCCCCAAGTAATACTTTACTGATTTTTTCTGTTTTATCAGGATGGTGCTGCTGAGTTCGTGCCGCCCCGTATGTCCATCCACTACCAGGGGATATACGGTCCGATCGAGGAGATGATTCCTCCGGCTCCCGAGGGCGAGCGCTTCGTAGAGCGGTCGATTCCTCGCCACCAGACTAGAGTAAGCCTAGTTTTAATTCAGAATTTTTGTGTTCATGTATCATGTATTTTCACTGACTTATTTTTCTGACAGTTTTCACGCGAGGTCGTTTCGGTTATGGCACGATGCATAGATGCCTTCTGGAGCCAGCTCGTCCGGATGAGGAACGCGGCCACTTGCCGTCGGGATGACGTCGTCCGAGAGGTAGCCTTTCTCATATTTTTTTGCATTGCTGCTTTAGTTTTACTTTGTTTCTGATTTAACTCTTTTTGCAGGGCCAGCCTATCGCTTCTCACACCCGCACGAGACCTGAGGGGCGGAGGGATCTGGCGAGGTCTAGCTCGAGACGTCGTCGTACTTCGTCAGGGGGTAGAGGTGGTCGCTTTGAGGCTGCTCGAGCCGACGTTGCTGAGGGCTCGGGATCTTCTTCTGAGGGTGGTCACACTGCACCGGTAGGAGAGGCTACTTCGGCTTTCAGAGGTGGTGGGATGTACGAGGTAGGCTCGTCATCGCAGCAGCCTCCGCAGTCTTAGCTTCAGGTTGATCCTGGCTGGAGTGGTCCTATATTGAGTCTTCTTCCTCCTATAGAGACTGGAGCTGGTGCTTAAGTTGGAGCCGGTGGAGAGGTGACTCCTCGTACGGCGCAATTTTATAACATGATGGGCCTACGTCCTCCGGCGCCGTAGTTTGTTCCTGTGTATATTTTATTTTGACTTTTTTATAGAACTTTACCTTTGACTCATTATTTAGACACATTTGTATATTTATGCTATTATGAATTTATTTACTGTTGTGTTTGTGTGTGCAAGAGAAGTGTGACAACAATTTTGCGCAAAAATTCCGTCATTTTTATTATTGATGGAGGGTATCCGACTCTCTCCCCCAAAAAGAAAAAATAAAAAAAGAAAAAATTGAATAAAAATGTTAGGTTTTTGGAATTTAAAGTAAAGTCCAAAAAGAATAATATAAATTAAAAATAATAGCTATATTTAATTAATTAGGAAAAAGGATAAAAAGATGTTTAGGAAAATTAAACGGAGCCATAAAGTCATTAACCGACTCGAGTTTAATAATAAAAACGCAAACTGAGCACGCGCGGCTGTTTGGCAACTTGGCGCCAGCTGGCGCCACACTATGGCGCGTGGCGCCAGACGCTACACATAGCGTGTGGCGCCAAGCTCTGGCAGTTGGCGCAAATCACGGGGGTTTGACGCCAATTGACGCAGACTCCGTATTTCATTCTGCTTTAAATTCCTCGCAATTTGTGCATAAATAGCCCCCTTCCCAGCCGATTCTTCTCATAATTCCAGCGAATAAAATAATTCTCTTCTTTAGAAAAACAATAATCATGTCTTTAGTCACCAAGACCTTCACCCAATACACTCATGAATGGTGTCGATCCCTTAATGCTAGAGACAAGAAAGAATTAGATTTATTTCACTTGGGGGGAATTTATGGCATCAAAGGGGTAGATCTAGACCTAGACTTCATACATACCGCTTTAGAATTTTGGAAAGTTGATACTCATTGTTTCAAAATAGGGTATGATGAGATTAGCCCTTTGCCAGAGGAATTTGGTGCTATTTTAGGCTTCCCTGCAATAGACCTCGTAGTAATCCCTAGAGTAGATGCATACTATTATAAGGATTTTGAGCGCTTCTTTAATTTGAAGGAAAAGGATTTATCAAAAATAGTTGATGGCAACATAGTTAATTTGAAAGAATTTGTACGCCATTATTTTGATAAACCTCTTTCTGAATCTTTTCATATATATAGAAGAAGGGCGTTCCTATTTTGCATGCTTAATCAATTTCTTCTTAGTAGTGGTAAAAGTAACGAGGGTCAATCAATTATAACCACTGTACTAGAACAAATTGAATCAGGGAGAAATCCAATGCCATTAATAGTTGGAGAGACTATGATTAGTCTAGATGAATTGTAAAGGGACCCAAAAGAGCCTCTTCGCGGCTCTCCAATTTTATTACAGGTAGAAAAATAATATTTTTAATTACAGAAATCAAAAAATATATTTTTGTATTGTAATAATAACTTATTTGCATTGCAATTTTTTTTACAGATGTGGCTAATGGAGAGGCTAGGATTAATTAGCCCTCCGGACGACATTGAAAAATATACTCACAATTGCTTCGTGAGAAAGAAGAAGCGCATCCCTAAAATTGGGCGCCATGGGTGGAGAAAAGTCTTTGAATCACGTGATTTTGCTATCAAGTGGGTCATCCCATGGTGGAAAATAGAAAGGATGGTCGGTGTTAACAAGCAACCTTTCTGCCGTCTTCCTAGCTTGTCTCGTGTAACTTATTATTATCCCTACAGGGTAAAAAGACAATACGGCTTGCTTCAGAATATTCCTTCCGGGGATCTTCGTCCTCCCTATGAGTACCCTGTATTTCAAGAAGTAGATAGATTCGATGCTTAATGGAGCGCTAGACCTTTATGGGAAGTGATTACCCAAAAGGTTCCTCCTTCTTTGCCTAACGACGTAAAGAAGTGGTTGCTGAAGAAATCTTCGATTGATCAGGGTAGAACTGACGTGAAGAATCGTCTAGGTGACAGGGTGACTCCTGCCAAAGAACGTTTAGGTGCAAGAATTGAATTCAAAACACCTACAATGCCTAGGAAGAAAAATACTACCAAAGACAAAGGAAAAAGGAAAGCTAACACCACAGACAAAAAAGCTTGGGTGGAAAAGAAGCATGGAGTGCTAGCTGAAGGGGAGACCATCTTCTCCAAAATTAAATGTAGGTCCTCTAAAGGATGCCTACTAGCTAAAGTAATGGATGAAGAGGAGGAAGCAGAAAAGAATTGGAAAAGATCTAGAAAGGAAAAGAAAGATTAAGAGCATTGCTTAGCTTTAGATTTATTAGACTTATATTGTTTTTTTTTTATTTAAAATTAATTTATTTCAGCCTTATTTAAATTCCATCAATAATGTAATTTTATTTTATTAATGAAATTTTAGCTTTCAATTAAATTATTTACATTAAATTTATTTTATTAAAGCAATGAAAATCCAAAAAAAAAATTAATTTTCCAGAAATTCTTCGAGTACGAAAGTCGAAAATTTTCCGAAAAAACACCGAAATTCGCCCAGATTTTATTCCTGAATTGGCGCCAGTTATTGGCATTTGGCGCCAGCTATTGAAGTCTGGCGCCAGGCGCCAATTCCATCGGCTAGCGCTGATGACTTCTGGCTGGCGCTAAGCTCTGTTCTGCGACGCCAATAATTCGCCGATTTTCCGCTGAAATTTTAATTGATTCTGGAACGCGAAGATGTCGAAAAATGAAGTGGCCGCACCTGTAAAGGGTCGCCTACGTATCCTTTCTTAAGGAATCAGGCCGAACGTAGCTCTCTTGAGTATCCTACTCAAGTAATTATGGGTAGTATTTTTTAAGTTGGTCAAGATTGGTCATGTTTGAGAATTCATTGCCATCCATATCAGTTAGTTTTGCTGCACCTCCTGACAGGATTGTTTTGACAATATAGGGGCCAGACCAATTAGGTCTAAATTTTCCCCTTGGGTCTAAAACATTTTTCCTTAGTGCTTTTAATACCAAATCTCCTACTTTGATATTTCTTGTCTTGACCTTCTTATTAAAATGCCTAGCCATACGAGTTTGGTAACACTGAGTGTGATGTAGAGCTTCTAGTCGTTTTTCGTCGAGTAGAATCAATTCTTCATATCTTACCTTAGTCCATTCAACTTTATTGAGTTTACTCTCTAGCGCAATGCGTAGAGATGGTATTTCTAGTTCGACAGGTTGTACGACATCCATTCCATATACCAAGGAAAATGGCGTATTTCCTGTTGATGTACGGATTGACGTGCGATAACCCCACAATGCGAAGTGAAGCTTGTCAGGCCAATCCTTATAGTTTTCTGTCATTTTCTCGATGATAGTTTTTAGATTTTTATTAGCTGCCTCGACTGCTCCGTTTGCTTGAGGTCTATAAGGGGAAGAATGATGATGTTGAATGCCATATTTTTGTAGCAATTCTTCACATTCGGCTTGAAAGTGAGTTCCATTGTCACTTATCATTTCATGTGGGACTCCGCATCGACAGATAATATTTCTTTCGATAAAGAGTGCTACATGTTTTGCAGTGAGTTTAGCATATGATTGCGCTTCGACCCACTTTGTAAAGTAATCGATTGCTACTAGAATAAATTCGTGGCCTCCTGTTCCTGGGGGAGTGATTTTGCCAATTATGTCGATTCCCCATGTAGAGAATGACCATGGCGATGTGTAGGTGTAGAGCAAAGATGGAGGGACATGTTGTAAATTGGCATAAATTTGGCACTTAGGGCATCTTTTTATGTATTGATGGCAATCCTTATTCATTGTAGTCCAATAATATCCTTCTCGCATTATTTTCTGGACTAACATTTTGCCATTTACATGTGTGCCACAGATTCCTTCGTGAACTATTCTCATTACTCTTTGTGCATCCTTCTTTCCTACACATAGGAGAGCTCGACCTTTAGGTACCCTTTTATGTACCTCGTTGTCTATGAGTACATATTGAGAAGCCAAAAGTCTTAATGCTCGCTTTGCTCTTTTGTCAGCATGAGGAGGGTATTCTCCATTGGTGACATAATTGAGTATATCTGTGCACCACGGTTCTTCTTCTTCCTCTTCTTTTTCTTGGACTAAGTCGTCATCTTCTATAGTCTAGATGTATGCTGGTTTGTGCCTTTTTTCGATAGTTAGAGGCATTTGCTCGATCTCTGTGGGAATCCTAACCATTGAGGCTAATCTTGCCAAGGCATCAGCAAATTGGTTTTCTTCTCTAGGTAGATATGTGTATTCTACCTTCTCTAACTGATCGGTAAGAGTTTCCAGATAGGTTTGGTAAGGGGCTAGGCTTTCGCTCCTTACTTTCCACGTTTTAGATATCTGATTGATTATCAAAGAAGAGTCTCCGAATATCCTTAACTTCTTTACTCCCAATGCCAAGGCTGTTTCAAGGCCTACAACGCATGCTTCATATTCAGCAGCGTTGTTGGTAACGTCGAAATCAAGCTTTATTGAGATTGGAACGTGCTCTTCTTTAGGTGATACTAGTAGCACTCCGACGCCACATCCCTTTTGGTTTGAGGCTCCGTCGAAATACAAGGTCCAAGTATCATCTTCAGTGACCATTAGGTCTTCATCTGGAAATTCATTGTCCTGTATTGGCGTTGAGTCCTCTATTGGAAAATCTGCTAGAAAGTCTGACACCACGGATCCTTTAATAGCTTTTAGTGGCATAAAACTTACATCAAACTGGGCTAGATTGACTATCCATCTTGATATGCGTCCATTGAGTGTAGATTTCTCGAATAGATACTTGAGTGGATCTAATCGGGAGACTACGAAAACGGTGTGTACCAACATGTAATGTCTTAACTTAGTTGTGGCCCACACTAAGGCAAGGCACAATTTCTCGAGCGGTGTATAGCGTGTTTCGTATTCGAGCATCTTTTTACTTAGGTAATAGATTGCGTTCTCTTTGCCTTCTACTTCTTGTGCTAGCATGGCTCCTATTGTCTCTTTGGTAACCGTCAAATATAACCTAAGAGGTATTCTGGGAAGTGCAGGCGCTAATATGGGAGGATTTGCGAGATAGGCTTTGATCTTTTCAAAGGCTTTTTGACACTTGTCATCCCATATTACTGGTACATTCTTCTTGAGCTTCTTTAAGATTGGTTCACATATTGTCGTCAGTTTTGATATGAACCTACTTATGTATTGCAACCGGCCAATAAATCCTCGAATCTGCTTCTCAGTCTTGGGCGGTGGCATTGACATGATTGCTTTAATTTTGGTTGGATCTACCTCAATTCCTCTAGAGCTTATGACGTATCCCAAGAGCTTGCCTGAGGTGACTCTAAAAGGACATTTTGATGGATTCAACCTCATGTTTTAAGGCTACTTGATGGACTGGACGGTCCTTTGATTTTACAATCATGTCGTCGACATATACCTTAACTTCTTTGTGCATCATGTCATGGAGTAAGGCAGTTGCTGCATGTTGGTATGTAGCACCCGCGTTTTTCAACCCGAATGGCATTACCGTGTAGCAGTAAGTGCCCCATGGTGTTATAAAGGTTGTTTTCTCCATGTCTTCTTCTGCCATGAGAATCTGATTGTGCCCTGCGTATCCATCCATAAATGAGAGAAGCACGTGATTTGCCGTGTTGCCTACTAGAATATCGATGTGTGGCAAAGGGAAGTCGTCCTTTGGACTTGCTTTATTTAGAACTCGATAGTCGACACACATCCTTACCCTCCCGTCTTTCTTTGGAACTGGGACGACGTTGGCGACCCATTCGGGGTATTTGGATACCTTGATGAAACCTGCAGTTATTTGTTTTTGAACTTCTTCTTTTATTTTAAGTGCTACGTCGGGTTTCATTCGACACAACTTTTGTTTTACAGGTTTCATTCCTGGAATTAGTGGTATAGTGTGTTGAGCTATCTCTCTATTAATGCCTGACATATCTTCATATGACCAAGCAAATACATCGATAAATTCTTTAAGTAAGTTAATTAAATCTGTTCTTTCTTGTTTATTCAATGTTAGTCCGATTTTAACTTCTCTTTTATGAGTTGAATCATTCGAGATGTCAACTGTTTCAGTTTCTTCAATTACCGGTGTTTTCTTTTCGAGTGTTTCCATTGCTTTAATAATTTCTTTGTCTTTTTCATCGTTAGGTAAGCAATGCTCGTCATCTTGGGTTAGGGAGGAACACGAGAAGTAAGGAGAATGAGAAATATTATTATACTCTGAGATCATTACATCAAAGAGTGATATGTCCTCAGGGACTGGTTCAATAACTATCTTAGGAGAAGAAATAGGAGGGGGAGGTGCTACTACTAAAGACTTAGAAGACTCTAAAGGGAAAGACTCTGACTCGGACTCTGACTCAGACGACTCTTCGAACATCGGTCCTTGCCTTGTCGTGATTGATATCATCCTTCCGCTAGGAGTAGTCTTTTTGATAGTGTTGCGCCACCCTTGTAGTGATCCTTTGGCTGGAGTAATTAGCTTCGAGGGGTCGAAGCTTTCACTTTGTAGGACTGTTTGAATGATCGAGGAGTTATCCTCATTATAAGTTGGCTTATTCTTTTCTCGCCCAAACAATAATCCCATGACGTTAAAGTCAAAGCATGGAGGTGATTTCTCCTTATGGACGGGAGTTGGGATTTCATCAATGAAGTAGCAATCCAAGAAAATCTCGAATTCTGGTTGTCGTATGCCGTTTACAACAAATGGCTCAGGAAATTCATGGCATGGATAGTCCTCTCCTTCCTTTATGAACTGACCATTAAGCGTAAGAGGGTACTGATCCATTGGGATTGCTTTCTTTTGAATGCGAGCATCCCTACGTGCTTTCGACTTTTCCTGGGCTCGCTTGAGATCTTTCCGAGTCAGTTCGAAACCAAGTCCGAAAGTATCTAACTTAGGGAGGCCAGGTGACTCCAGCGATTTTGCTATCCCTTTCTTCTTTCCTAGGGTCATCCCAGGGAAGTGACCTTGTTTCTTTAGCATGGTGTTGACAATCATGTTGGAATGGGGGTCATGGAAAAGAGATGTCCTTTCATCCTCCTGGATTAAGGAGACTTCTTCGTTAAAGCCCCATAGGTCTTCGTCATCTTCGTCGTGCTCCACATTAATAATTGGATTCTTTATGGATTTGATTCTCATAGGCAAAGCATCGATAGTGATTGGAATTCCTCCAACTATGGCTTTCACTTGTTGGTGGAGAGATGAAGGGACGGCCTTTAGGTCATGAAGCCAAGGGCGTCCCAACAACAAGTTGAAAGAAGCTTTAATATCTACTACTTGAAAGTAGTAGCATGTTCTATTGCTCCTGCCGTTACATTTAGGGTAATCTTGCCAAGAGCTTGACAACGAGTGTTATCATAGGCCCTTATTCCTTGTGTAGACGGAGTTAAATCTTCGTCCCTTATGCCGAGCATCCTCGCAGTTCTAAGTGGACAGACATTGATGGCCGATCCATTGTCTACAAGAGTCATATGAACATTCATCCTCTTGCAAACTACTGTGAGGTTTAATGCCTTGTAATGCTTGTCACCTTCTGGGGGTAAATCTTTGTCAGAAAAGGTGATCAAATTAATCGGGCTAGGAAGGTCACTTGTGAGGAAGTTGGCTAGTCCCTCAGGAGTAGTGTCAGAGTCTATCCCAATTTTGTCCAAGGCATTCATTACAGCCAACCTATGTTCTCGAGATGTCGCCAGAAGTTTCCATACATTCATCTCAACTTTTGTCTTCTTAAACTGTTTAACAATATAATTGTCTTCAATGATAGGCATGGGAACTTGTTGTGTGGTTGGCATAGGTTGTGTTGAAACGGGAGGTTGCATTCTTCTGGATCTTGTGAGGACGTCTATCAATGAGTCTTCTTCAGCCCAAATGTCATATGTGGTGTATGACACAGAAGGTGTAGGTCCTACTACATCCTTTAGATAGACATCTTCTTCATCACTGTCCCAAACTCCATTAATGGTTGCATCCTTTTCTTGTTGAACATAGACTAGTTTCTTTTCATCAATCATTTTCTGAACCAAATCCTTGAATTTGAAAAGTTTTCTATAGTGTGACCCCCTGATTGATGATACTGACAGTAATATCTATCTGTCCTTCAACGATTCGAATGGTCTCGATTCGAGAGGTTTGATCTCGCCACTCTCGGAGAGCATTTCGAACATTTGTGTATACGGGATCCCAATTGGAGTGTAGATTATATTGCTCTTCTTGGGTTTTTCAGTGACTTGTAAGGGAAAATGCTTTGCCTCATCAGTCATCCTCACTGTTGTTAATTCTCTTTTAGGTTCTTCTTTTTGAAGTGGAAGCTCATCATATTTCTTATGGAGTTCGTTAATAACTTTGAGAGCTTCACGTAGTAGTTGCGATGCCTCCTTCATAGCAGTGTGAGCAAGTGTATATCTTCCTTATTTGCCGGTTCTGGAAGGCTATCTTTGACATCGAAAAAGATCTCCTTTTCTATTTCTTCGACGGGTTTAATGAGAGAGGAGGGGTCAACCTCGTTTCCCTTATCGGAGATAGCCAGAGTATCAGCTAGAGGTGCATTGTCGATGCTTGGCTTCTTACTGGCAGGGGGCAACGGCAGTTTATTATTGTCGATTAGGTCTTGGATAGCTTCCTTAAGCTTCCAACAGCTTTCAGTAGAATGGCCCCTACCTTGGTGATACTTACAGTGTGCATTAGGATTCCGGTTAATCGACCTCTTCTCAACTGGTGGGTCCCCTAATGGTCCAATGGGAGTTATAAGACCTTTTGCATTTAATCGATCAAATGCGGTGTCATAACTCATGCCAATAGGAGTGAAGTTCCTCCTAAATGGTTTCTTCTGTCCTTGGTTGTTCATGGCAAGAACTTCTCCTAAATTAAAGGTGCTAACATTATTTGAGTGGGCGGTTTTGGAAGAAGAAGGATTGTCGTTCTTCTTTCCTTTCCAGCCACTATTGGAGTTATTGTTGGCAGCTTTTGACTTAGCCAAGTCATCTTCAATATTGATCCCAATGTCATAAACAGCCTTAAAGTTATGGAGATTATTTTGATATTTCAGATGCTTGGAATATTTTTCTTAAAGATTCTTGATAAATAGTCTCACAGACTCTTTTTCACTTGGCACCTCAATCATTTTAGCTGAGGTTTCTCTCCACTTGTTAAAGAAAGAGGTGAAGCCTTCATTCTCTTTCTGTTTGAGGATTTCAAGTTCTCTATGGTCAGTCTCGACTTGAATGTTGCACTTGTACCTATCAACGAAAGCGTTTGCTATAGACTCCCAGGTTGAGGTATTTTCTTTCTCGAGAGAAAAGAACCATTGTTGGCAAACGGTCTCGAGAGATAGCGAGAAAAGAGAAGGGAAGACTTTCTTATCGATACCCTTGATACTCATTATTGTTTCAAATTCTCTTAAATGAAAGTATGGGTTGTCAATTGCTCTGAATTTTGGGATGTCGTTGGTGTTGAACTTCTGCGGAAGAAGATCTTTGTCCACCGAGACCCCTTGTGATGTAAGCTCTTGAAACTTGCAGTCGCTAGACAACTTGCTTAAACTCTGTTGCATGAGGTCCATTTGTTGTTGCTTCACGGGATCATCGATCCTAAGTGCGAGAAGCTTCAGTGTCTCAGTCACAGTAGCCAGTTGGTTCTTAAGATTATTGACTTCTTCTTGAGTTGCCATTATAACCCTTGCTTTCCTCTTGCGAGCTATAGGTTTGTCGAAAAGTTGGACTTGTACGAAGAGGTTATCTTTGATTAATCGTCCTTCCTTTCTTGACCACGCGCTGTAAATTAAACCATTTTGCATTTTAATTACTTGACTCGAATCAACTTGACTTTATGGTTTATTTTAAGGAAAAAAGAAAAAAGGGTGCATATTTTTGGCAAAAATAATGTACATATTTTAAGGGAACTAAGTATTATTATTTTTATATTGGAGGATTAATATCCGACTTACCCCCCTTAAAAAAATGACGGAAAAACGCGCACACAAGACTCTCTTAATCATGGTCAAAGTATGTGTATTGGTGTGTGCGTTGAGTGTTAGTGACATGCTTGGACTCTTGTGTAAGACCATGGGACTTATTGCCTAAACTCTATCATTGATTCACTTAAATAATATTGACAGCAAAATTAACCGAATTAAACAGAAAACTAATTAATTAGACCCTAGGTGATGACTCGACAAATAATCCGAACTGTCGGCCAAGCGACAGAACTGGCGTCACACTGTGGAGCTTGGCGCCAGACAACATAGCTGTCGTCAGGCGCTACACACCATAGTGTGGCGCTAAAGCTCAGACCTTAGCGCCAATAGTAGAGCTTCGGTCTGGGACTGTTTTCGGTGTTATTAGTCAACTGGGGTATGCCTAAAGTCGTACTAGGTCAATTCCGATTAAAATATTAGACTTTATTGACTCAAATTAATTAATTAATTAATTAATTAGACAAAGTTCTTTAAGTGATTAATTTATTTAATCTCAACACAAGTCAACAAACGGTTAAGAGAAACATAGAATATATATGCACAACAAATAATGCACAATTAGTCAAGTAAGCACAATATGATGCAATGCCTTCGCAACCTAACCATGGCTCTAGTTCTCTAAAGTTCGGGATATTGTTTAGTCAAAGAGGGTCCATGGTTAATTGTCCAGATGCACCGCGCGGAAGCCTAACCGTGAAGGGTTGGCGCGAGTGGATGGGACACCGCGAGTTTTGGAAAAACTCGCTTCCATGGTTTGGTGAATTCAACATCTCGGATGTACCCTTTGTTGCACGGAGCGTTCAATCGGGTAGATGGAGCATGAATTCCCAGAGGGTTATGTCCATATGTAGAACACATATGGGTTTCAGAAAAGTGAGAATAAATTCAATTAGGAAGTAGGATCGAGCAAACAATACAAAAAACTGGTCGAAATTAGAACGCATATTTCTGGCTTGGTATTGGGGGAAATTGGTGCCAGCAAACAGAGACTGGCGCCAGATTTTAACTGTAGCGCCTGACGCCAATGCTGGCGTCTGGCGCTACGACTAAAATGCTGGCGCCAATGCTCTGGCCCCTGATGCTACTTCCCACATGCCTCAGCAGCTTTCTGTGCTCGATAAAATTTTCCAGTTTCGCGCGGTGTTATTTCAGTCCTAGTTGTGAAAGACACTCCTCAAATTTCCTACGTGTAAATCCTATGTTTTTAACTCATTACGGATGGTCTTTCCAATGAGATCTTTTTTATGCATATGACAATAATGTTAATCAAAATTACGCACATGAAATACTTAGAACTTTTCGAGTCTCATCCACTCATTCTAAATCATTGCCGAAACAAATTCAGGAATTAAAATAGAAATCCTCCCTAGTGGAGTCGCCAAAAACTGTAGGGAATAATTTCAAGCTTTTAAATCCCACTAGCTCGAACCCCACTGTGATCATACACTAAAGTACGGTGGCGTCCAAAATGGAAGAAGATAGAGCAAAAGAGTTGCCAACAAGTTTTTAAGGAACTTGTAAACCGTTCATAGGATGAAGGTTACACTCCTTAACGATCCAAGAGATCGTCAACTCCATAAGGTCATGAGCTAAATAAGGGTTCGGGGATGATGGTACAAATCCAACCTAAAAGAGATTGAACCTGCCCTAATAATAGGCTCTACTTTATTCTGATCGTATTCATGTGCGCTTTCTGACTAACATGCAATCAATAGGATTAACCCTAAACCTGTTTATCTATGTTGGTTGAATATAATGCACAAATAAATCTATTATTGGCGATCACTTGAATTATAATCAAATTAAAGCTAACAAGATTATTAATATGTTATTAAGCGTGATTGCAAGTACAAAATTTCCTTTAACATGCATAAAGGTGATCAAGCAATAAATAATAAGCATTAAGCAACATGATCACTAGTAGAAAAATTGAAAATGCCACCGCTTAAAGGCCACCGGTTTTTTAAAACCGGTGGTTAAAAAATTGGCCGCGAATTAGGCATTTATTATTGCCACCGGTTCAAACCGAACCCGTGGCAATAATGCTTAAGGCCACCGGTTTTGAACCGGTGGCAATATTTCAATATATAATAAAACGCGCGGCCCAATTCAAGCTTCTTCTCTCCACTGTTTTATTCACCAAAACTCCATAGTACGAGCCACGACCAGACGCCGCACCACCATCCAAACCCTACCACCACACAATCCACCAGCGACGCCGCACCACCTTCCACCACCTTCTCACTCCCTCCGAACCTCCTCCACCAGTGCGCAAAGCAGCAAGCAGCGTTCGACATTGCAGCAACCAGCGTTCGAAGCAAGCAGCAAGCAAGCAGCGCGCAACCACAGACCTCACCACTGACGCCACAGCCACCGCACCACCATCCCACAGCCACCGCACCACCATCCCACAGCCACCGTTCTAAATTTCTGATTAATAGACGGTAATTGTTTCTGAATTTCTGTGTTTTATTTTTGTTGTTTTTAGGGTAATTTTTTGTGAATTGTTCATGAATTAGGTTAATTGAAAAAAGAAACTGCAATTACTTGATATTAGTGAATCATAAACTTGAAATTTGGAAGTAGAGGTACGGTGGATTTCTAAAGTGTAATTTTTTGTGAATTGTTCATGAATTTCTAAAGTGCATGAGCCCGTACTACATATGAATTAGAGGTGAAACCACAGTGTAAATGAGAGGAAAAAGAGATTTTTTGGTTAATTTTTCTGAATTTTTTGGGTTTTTTTTTGTTGTTGGTAGGGTTAAAATTTTAGAGAATGCACTTTAGAAATCAAGAAATTGTTTAATTGTGTGTATGATTAGAATGCAAGAAATTGATTAATTGTTCATGAATTAACAGTATAATGGAAAATATATTTTGAATAATTTTTTTTTATTTCTTTCATTGTATTATTATTATTATTATCAATTTGTTGTTGTTGCTTAATTTTTGGTTAAGTATAGTATGAATTATTGAATTATTTTGGAGTTAGATTGAGGAGTAATCCGTTTTAGATTACGTTACATAATGATTTTCCTAATGCTTTTAGGAAATATATGGATTATGGAGTATAATTTGATATGTTGGAGTGGTGTGAAATTGATTGTTAGGTTTTATTAGGAAATTTTGAATAAAATAGAGATTATTAGTAAACTTGTTAATTAATTAGTTGAATTTGGTAGTATGTTTTAATGTGTAATTTTAGGTTGTTTTGTATATAGTTCTTGACAAAATTACTAACTTGTATTTTGGTGTTGTATTTTTTTATTTTTGTAGATTCATATGTAGTGAAGCACAAGTTTATTAGCTATTCAAGTGGGAAGTTCAAGACATTACATCCATTATACTTGCTATATTGGTATGAACTATAAACTTTATGGAGCTATATATATTTCTTTCTATTTATCTATTTGATAAAAGTTTGTTCATGATATTACAAGTTGTGTCTTGTTTAATAATAAATAATTACAATAATATGTTGAATGTTTGCATCATCATATGCCTAGATACCCGTTCAAGGCTTTGTCATTAGGAGAAAGTCTTGAATAGTCCCCGGTTGGGACTGTTCTTGAATGTTTACTCTCACTTAGGTGGTGAATGTATGTCTTTTTTTTCAATTTTGAGGAACATCTTGGCTGTCCATTTCTTCTCCATGTTCTCTGGGTACATATGTGGGTAAGTAATTATCTACATCTTGTACTTGGAGAACTGGGGGGAAGTGCTGCCGGATTTTCCTTAAAATTGGAAAGTTGACATACATTCACTAGTGAGAGTAGACATTCAAGGATGGGTTAGGTTGGAGTGATAAGGACACTTTGGAAACATGCATTTGTTCACTATATGAATGGTATATTCACGATGTGTACTTGAAGTTGATTTACATTATTGATAATATGTTGTTATATATGTTTAGAGACACTTTACTAAATGGGAAAGGATCGTGGTTGGATGTATGGTAGACGTGATACAATGGATTTTTGGAATGGGGTTCAAGAGTTTTGCGAGACGGCTTTATCTTATCAGCGCAAAATTGGTGAGGAAGGCATATACTGTCCTTGTGTTGATTGTAATAATGTGAAGGTGGTTAATAGTGTTGAAATCATTAGAGATCATGTACTTTGTCGTGGGTTTAGACTTAAATACCATGTGTGGATTTGGCATGGTGAAAGTGGAGAGTATAGTGAAGATCTTGATGGGAATGATGTGCATGATAAAAGCAATGAGATTCATGTGAACGAGGAATGGGAGAATGATGAATATGTTATTGATAGTGGTGAGGATGGAGCTGAGGATCATCCAGTGGATGAGGTCGAGGATAATGACGTGGATGAGATGTTGCATAATGTCGAAGGTGATGTGTTTGAATTACTATCGGAGGCTTCCAAAAAGCCTTTGTACCCTGGGTGCAAAAAATACTCCAAACTTTCTGCCGTGCTAACACTTTTTAACATTAAGTCGAAGCATGGGTGGACGGACGTTAGTTTTACTTCTTTGTTGACCGCATTAAGTGAGATGTTCCCTGATGGGGATGAAATTCCTACGTCTTACTATTATGCAAAGAAGCTTATGTGTCCATTTGCTTTAGAGTATAAGAAGATACATGCCTGTCCTAATGATTTTATTTTGTATTGTAATGAGAATGAACAATTGGAGAAGTGTCCACGATGCAAGCAATCGCGCTACAAGCGCATGAGTTGCAATCCTGGTATGAAGGGACCTCCTGCTAAGGTGTTGTGGTATCTTCCTATTATTCCAAGGTTTAAGCGTCTATTCTCAACACCAAAAGACGCTAAAAACCTGAGGTGGCATGCCGAGGGAAGGAAGAAAAACAGAATGCTGAAGCATCCGGCTGACTCCCCGCAATGGAAGAACATTGATTTGAAGTTTCCGGAGTTTGGTAATGAAGTCAGAAATTTAAGACTTGGGTTGTGCACAGACGGGATGAATCCATTTGGCACTCTTAGTACCCAACACAGCACTTGGCCGGTTCTTTTAGTGATCTACAATTTGCCTCCTTGGTTATGTATGAAACGGAAGTATATAATGCTTTCATTTCTAATAACGGGGCCTAGGCAACCTGGAAATGACATAGATGTTTACCTTGCGCCACTAATTAACGATTTGAGAAAGATGTGGGACGAAGGGGTTTCTTGTTTTGATGCTCATAAGAACGAGGTGTTCACATTGCGTGCAGCCCTTATGTGGACCATGAATGACTTCCCTGCATATGGCAACCTGTGTGGGTACAAGGTTAAAGGGAAAAAAGCATGCCCCATATGTATTGGTGAAACATCAAGCATATACCTTATGAATTCTCACTAAGATGTGTATATAAGGACTCGAAGGTTCCTTAGGCGTGATCACCCATACCGTAGGCAAAAAAAGGCTTTCGATGGGACAGTGGAAGAGGAGATTGCGCCTAGGCCATTGACTGGTGTTGAGGTTTATGCTCGAGTTAAGGGTATACGAACAGTGTTTGGAAAATCTGAAAAAAGCTCCGGTCTCAACAGCTCTTTTAAAAAAAGAATCAATTTTTTGGAAGCTTCCGTACTGGAAAGAACATGATGTTAGGCACTATATAGATGTGAAGCATATAGAGAAGAATGTGTGTGATGCTCTTGTGGGAACACTTTTTAATATTTCAGGCAAAACAAAGGATGGAAAGGGTGTACGGTTAGATTTGGAAGAGATTGGGATTCGTCCGGAATTGTGGCCTCAAGAAAAGGTTACAAAGGGGAAGGATAGAAAGGGAAAGGAACCGGAACAAGAAACTGTAAATGTTTCGAAAAAAGGAAATGGGAAGAGCAAGGGAAAGGGAAAGGCCGCGGATACTTCAAAGAGTAGAGATGAGGGTAAAGGCAAGGTTGAGAAGAAGTATTTACCACTGGCTTGCTACACATTGTCAAGGGTTGAAAAGCGGATGTTTTGTGCATGTCTTTACGGAATTAAGGTTCCATCTGGGTACGCATCTAACATGAAAATATTTGTATCCTTAAGTGGAGAACTGAAGCTGACAAGTATGAAATCGCATGATTGTCACATGTTGATGCAAGTATTTCTACCGATTGCAATACGTGGTATTTTACCGAAGCACGTGAGAGAAGCTATTACAAGCCTATGTTCGTTTTTAAATTCAATATGCAGCAAAGTGCTTGATCCTTGTACACTTGATGCTTTGCAAACGGATGTGGTTGTGACTTTGTACAAATTTGAGATGTATTTCCCACCCTCCTTTTTTGACATAATGGTGCATCTCATTCTCCATTTGGTGCGTGAGATTAAGTTGTGCGGTCCAGTTTTCTTGAGGTGGTGCTATCCTTTTGAAAGACACATGGGCACATTGCAAGATAAAGTAAGGAATCCGGCTCATCCGGAAGAAAGCATGATTCAAGGGACCGTGAGTGAGGAGATTGGTAATTTTGTGGCCGACTATTTAGCCGTCGCTGAACCTATTGGTCTTCCTGCTTCTCAACATGAAGGGAGACTGGATGGTCATGGCACAATTGGGTCGAAACGAATGTCACCGGATCGAGACCAGTTCTTACAAGCACACCTTTATGTGTTGCACCATGTTGCTGATGTTCACCCATATTTAGATGAGCACATGGCTAGTTTGCGTGATGAATTTCCATCGAAAGGTGAAAGGGCACTAATGCAGTTGCATAATAAGAGGTTTGTGAGTTGGTTTAGTCAACGATTGATGAGTCGCTTGGATGATAGTGTCACCGATACAGTAAGGTGGCTTGCTTATGGTCCTAGGGATGATGTTCGCTCATTTGAGGGATATGACATCAATGGGTACACTTTTTGGACAGAGGGTCGGGATTTTAAATCTACGTCGACCCAAAACAGTGGAGTAACGCTTGTTGCATCGTCAAGGGAGTTTGCAAGTGCTAAGGATAAATCACCTGTCGATGCAAAATTGTCATACTACGGTCGAATTCAAGAAATATGGGAGCTTGATTATTGTAACTTCACGGTTTCTCTTTTCAAGTGTAAGTGGGTTGATAACATCAGGCGTAATGTCAAGTATGATGACTTTACTCTTGTAGATCTTGGGCACTTGAATGATAGTGCGGAACCGTTCATCCTAGCTTCTCAAGCTAAGCAAGTGTTCTATGTAACTGACCCAGTCGATTCAAGATGGTCCATTGTGCTAGCTGGGAAAAGAAGAATCCTAGGCATTGGAGATGTTGAAGATGAGGAAGAATACGATACATTTGATGATTCAGCACCTTTCACTGTTCCTAGACCTATTGCATCAAATGACATAGACGACGAGACATGTTATATGCGGTCAGACCACAATGAAGGAATATTAGAATGAGGTACTATACCATTTAATTTGAAATTGTAAGCAATTAAAAGTATTATTAAATTTAATCAAAAGTTAGGTAATTTTATGAATAGTTGGAGGGAAAATGTATGATATTGTTATCGTAGTTGCTAAATTTTCACAAATTCTTGTTAATGAATGAAGTATATCTCAAAATTGATATATTATGATAGAATTTAATTTTTTTAGTGTTAACGGTACTAGATAATAACAAGTTATGTCAAAATGCATAAAAAATGATAGAATTTAATATTTTATATACTAACATTTATTATGACCTATATGTCAACATTTTTATCTCTTATGGACCTAATATCGTGTTATGTTTGTAATGACAGGTGTTTATAACTCATGGAGGACGATTATGACCCACTAGTAGAGGATTTGGAGGATGATGATGATGGCTATGAGGATGAGGATGAGGATGATGACGAGCCATATGATGTCAACAAGGAGACTGATTTGGGTGAGCCAGAAGATCAGGAACAAGATGCTTATGAGCAAAGGCTTGATGAATTTGAAATTTCAGCTGAACGTGCGCCTGCTATTGATTCTTCAATTGTTGAGATTATTGGTGAGAACAATACTCCTCAAACTCAAAGCCAAGGAAAGGAGCAATTGAACACAGGTGGTGGAGTGGGGGTAAAGGAACTGGCTAAGAGAAAGATTAGGGGTCCGACAACAAGTTTTAAGAAGCCAACCGGTCCCATGGTGTTGGAGTATGACAAAAGAGGCCGACCTACTGGCCAATGGATTCGAAAATATGCAAACCAAGTTGGCATATGTTCGCGCAAAATCCCCATTACACTTTCTTGGAAGCAAGTACCTCCAGGCTTGATTCAAACATTTTGGGATGATACCAGGGCAAGTGTTTTATTCAAATGCACATTTACATGTATTACAAATAATTTCACCGTATGTTAGTTTGTAAATGGAAAATAATAATGGCTTGTATTTGTGATTGCAGAAGCTGTTTAGTATTCCTAATGATCCCCAAAAGAGAAGGGTGTTTGATTCTTTACTAGCGGAGAGATTCAGAGGCTTCAAGACCCACTTGACCAGTGGATGGATCTATAAGAAAAAGAAACACAAGAAGAAAGCTTCCAAGGGAAATGAAGGTGAAGGTGGAAATGAGGAAGATGTTGAGGAACAAGACCCACCGTGGAAAAAATGGCCAAGCGTGACGGAGGAAGAGTGGAAAGACTTTTTTATTCAAAGAACTCAACCCAAAGCAATTGTAAGAACTACTAAATCTAATGAGAATTGTATAACATATTGACTCTTTTTGCAGTAATGATGCTAACATTACTATTTATGTAGGAAATTCGAGAGGAAAACAAGGAAAATTCATTGAAGAAGGAGTACCGCCATCGTACGGGGGCCAAGACATTTGGTGAATGGAGGCAAACATGGAAGAAGGAGGGTATATACCCCGCTTTGACTCAAGGGTCATCCTCAGAACCCTCCAACTCCACGATCACTACGTTGGTTAGTCGTGCTGGCGATTTCATTTGTTCCCTACATTCCTTTGATAAGAACACCGGAAAATGGGTCATCAAGGAACGGAAAAAAAAAGTGGCGGATAAACTTGTAAGCTATTTGAAACTTTAGCATAACTTTACCATACAAAAACATTTTATGTATTCATGTTAACATTTTTTCTTATGCTACAGCTTGAGTACACTACAGAAGTTGTTGAAGGCAAGCTAGTCCCGACTATAGAGGAAGACCCCTTCACCTTGGCTTTGGGAAAGCCCTACCATCCAGGCCGGGTAGTAGGTATGGGAGGGACGTTGCTAGGATGGGAGAAGGTGATGGGTTCAGAATACACAAAAAAGGGAAGATCTCGAGGAAGTGTTAACTCACCGGAAGAATTGGATGCTAAGGTGGCATCCATCAAGGAACAAGTTCGCAACGAGTTAATAGGTGAATTCAATGCTTGGGCGAAGCAAATGAACTTACCCTTGTCGTTCCCCTCGACTACACCGGTCGACTCCAGTAGTCACCCAAAAGGACAAGGAGAAGAGGAGATACATGAGGTAGTTTTCTATCTATTAGTTTTGGCCTAGCTTGTGAGTTACGTGAGATCTAATGTGGCATTATTGATTAATTATTGCAGGTTGTTACTCCCACACATGCGGACTCGAGGGAGGTTGATAATCCAACACCCCATGAATTTCCAGATTTAGAGGTGAATTTGGGATTCGAGGGAGCGTATTTGGTTTTAACATAGTGAATTTCGTTACATGATCAATTGTGTAGGAAAAGACCCTTTTTGATAATTTCAGTTTTTACAAGTGAATTTCGTTACTGGTGTAGGTAGAGACCGAGTGTACACTTCTAGCCCCGGGGCTATCAAATGGAGGAGAGTTGCAGTTGGTGGCGTATGGAAGTGCACAAGCAACGACTGGTGATACGGTCCATTTCTAATCGCTTAGGCCACAACATTACTCGGTCGGGATCAATTCTTACATTGCTGGGTTTGAAAACATCCCACTACCGGTGCCTATAGTGGATGATGGGATTACTCTTCTTTGGGAAGCAAAGGGTAGCTATGTGCAATGGCCACGTGCTTGGGTGAGGTTGATCAACGAGGTAATATTTATTTTGATGTTGTGCAAAATAACAAATCTTGATGCGTACTTATTAGCTTAAAGCCCGGCCAAAAAATTTTGAACTCTAATTATCTTTGTTTTGATCAGATTTCGAAAAAAAGTCAACCATCAAAGAGAAGGAAGGTGGTGAAGCCTAAAAGCGTTGATCAACCTATAAAGAAGATGAGTGAACAAGGGTCGAAGAGTGAACAAGTGTCGAAGAAGAATTCTTCGAAAGGTTCAGCCATGCAACCTACTCCACTTGTTGGAGACAATGTCCTTCAATCGCTCACTAAGGATTTAACTTTTCTACACAATCGTTTTAGTCATTTGCCTAGTGACGATCCCATTGAAATTGCACTTCCTAAGGCAATGTTCCATTATGATGAGGATGCAAGTGCATGGTTAAACAAACAAGATGTGAAGGAATTTTTAAGCGGTTCAATGCTTAACATTTCTCTCATTCAAATATTCATGAGGTACGGGCTCATGCCACTTAAATTAATTTGTTGTATATATTAGTGTTGTTTATCCTTCATATATATGTCAATTAATTTTTCATTGCACATGCACGTACAGCACTACGGGAGCACTTAAGTGACACTGATTCCCCTAGTAAAGTTGGGTGGTTATGCCCCAAACAGACATCCGAGACTATAATCTTACACAACTCCCCCGAGGTGATGTATTATGTTAACCATAATATTCGGGAATCAATGCGTGCGGGAGACAAGTTCATATTCGCCCCATGTTATGAGGAGTACGTTTAACCATGTGTAATTCAATTCTTTCTACATTTGAATTATTTGTTGTACCCTAATTATTGATGTGTTTGTGTATTGTGAATTTATGTAGGTATCATTGGTTCCTCATGGTGATTTGTCCTGCTAATAACACAATCTTTCACCTTGATTCAGCTCGATCAACAAAGAAGTACCTCGTGATGTCTGTACTACAAAAGTAAATATAGCTACCTAGTGTTGAGTATCTTAACCTAACTCATTTAGTAGTCAAACTAATCAAATTTGATTTTACTTTCCTATAGTATTATGAAGAAGATACATGGTCATGCTCCACGGGGTCCTACATGGAAATCACCTATGGTAATGCCACATCATATTGTGATTATCTTAATAAACAGTGCTAAAACAAGTGTGAGTTTTATGTGACGTTTGATTCATTTGATTTGTTCCTATGCTAGTGCCCACAACAAGATAATGGAGTTGATTGTGGATTATACGTGATGAGATTCATGCTTGAGATAGCGACTCATTGTTCAAACACCATACATCTTGATGAGGTACGACCTTAAACTTAGTAAAATGCCCTTTTTCTTTGATTTCAAGGCTTAGAAACTTATAACTAAGTATAATTGACATGTTATGAGAAAGAACTTGGTCATTTGTTTAAAAATGTAGAAAATGGGCAAGTAGAAGTCAAATAGGCCTTATTTTGGCTATTTTGAATGAAAATGCGGCCTTAAACTTAGTAAAATGCCATTTTATTTTGATTTCAAGGCTTAGCCACCTATAACTAAGTATAGTTGACATGTTATGAGAACGAACTTGGTCATTTGTTTAAAAATGTAGAAAATGGGCAAGTAGAAGTCAAATAGGCCTTATTTTGGCTATTTTGGATGAAAATGAGACCTTAAACTTAGTCAAATGCCCTTTTTCTGTGATTTCAAGGCCTAGACACCTATAACTATGTATAATTGACATGTTATGAGAAAGAACTTGATAATTTGTTTAAAAATGTAGAAAATGGGCAAGTAGAAGTCAAATAGGCCTTATTTTGGCTATTTTGAATGAAAATGCGACCTTAAACTTAGTAAAATGCCCTTTTCCTTTGATTTCAAGGCGTAGCCACCTATAACCATGTATAATTGAAATGTTATGAGAAAGAACTTGGTCATTTGTTTAAAAATGTAGAAAATGGGCAAGTAGAAGTCAAATATGCCTTATTTTGGCTATTTTGGATGAAATTGAGACCTTAAACTTAGTAAAATGCCCTTTTCCTTTGATTTCAATGCTTAGCCACCTATAACTATGTATAATTGTCATGTTATGAGAAATAACTTGGTCATTTGTTTAAAAATGTAGAAAATGGGCAAGTAGAAGTCAAATAGGCCTTATTTTGGCTATTTTGGATGAAAATGAGACCTTAAACTTAGTCAAATGCCCTTTTTCTGTGATTTCAAGGCTTATCCACCTATAACTATGTATAATTGACATGTTATGAGAAATAACTTGATCATTTGTTTAAAAATGTAGAAAATGGGCAAGTAGAAGTCAAATAGGCCTTATTTCGGCTATTTTGAATGAAAATGCGACCTTAAACTTAGTAAAATACCCTTTTCCTTTGATTTCAAGGCTTAGCCACCTATAACCATGTATAATTGACATGTTATGAGAAAGAACTTGGTCATTTGTTGAAAAATGTAGAAAATGGGCAACTAGAAGTCAAATAGGCCTTACTTTGGCTATTTTGGATGAAATTGAGACCTTAAACTTAGTAAAATGCCCTTTTCCTTTGATTTCAAGGCTTAGCCACCTATAACTAAGTATAATTGACATGTTATGAGAAACAACTTGGTCATTTGTTTAAAAATGTAGAAAATGGGCAAGTAGAAGTCAAATAGGCCTTATTTTGGCTATTTTGGATGAAAATGCGAATGTTTTTAATTTATTCTAACATAATTTAATATATATTCCAAGTTTTGCAAGGTGAAAAAGGGGGATCCGTTAACTAGCAAGGAGCTTAATGAATTTCGAGACATGTTGGCATCTTTCATCACCTTCAATTTGTAAATGTGGCATCATTTTGAATTTATACTTTGTTTATTATTAACTTTTAAACTACAATATTGACTAGTTATTAGTACTGTTTGTATTTATTTATATATCACACTTTATTTAATTTGTTGTATTGCATTTGGATTTTAATTATAAAAGTAGTCTACATATATATTTTTAATTCTTGTTATGATTATTATTAATAATTATATTATGGCAGAATTTTAAGGAATAATATGCCAGAATATTATAGCAGGATCAGTTGCAGGAATAATTGCAGGCCAAAAAAAAAAAAAAAAAAAAAAGATCCTTTTATTGCCACCGGTTTACCGGTTCGAACCGGTGGCAATAGTCTACCTTCAGCAGCTAAAAAAAGGCACCATTTTTTTATTGCCACCGGTTAACCGGTGGCCATAATTAGTATTACCACCGGTTAACCGGTGGCCATGACCACTATTGCCACCGGTTTTGAACCGGTGGCCATTTGCTGATTTATTGCCACCCCCCAAATGACCACCGGTTCAAAACCGGTGGCAATGGGGGGTTTTCAACTGGTGGCCAATTGCATTTTTCGCCTAGTGGATAAATAATAACGATGATAACAATCATAAATATTAGGAAGAACATAGGAAGCATCGCAAGAATCATATTCAATATTAAAAATACCCTAGACATAATACTAGGAATATCATAATAACAATATAAACATGAATTCTACATCATAATATCAATTAATCAATTAAAGTACTTACTTTGATTCTTCATACCTATTTCTAATAACAAAATACACACGTTAGTAACTTCAAGGAAAATAATAAACAAACAATTAAATTAAATAATTGAAATAGAGATTTGGGACCAAACCCTCAGAAATTAAACCTTTCATGTCTAGGGCGAAGGCAACTTCGAATATGGCTAGGTGTTTCTAGATCTTGCGAATGCGGAATTTTGTATAAAAAGCAAAGTTTTGAAAGAATAAAAGAAAGAGAGAGATAAATAATTAAGAGAATGCTAAAGAATTAATGATTGTTGATGAATGAAAACGGGGTTTTTGATACGATATTTATAGAGAAAATCAACCAAAAAAGATAAATTAACAAAACAGAGTCTGACGCTCAGGAAACAGAGCTGGCGCCAATCCTGGCTAGCTGGCGCCAGGCACCAGCACTAGCGTCAGGCGCCAGGCCTGGTTCCAAGCGCCAAGGCCTGGGGTTAGACACCAAGATTAAATTTAACGCGTTTTCGAAAATACGATAAGTTAACCGTACTGGAGGATAAAATAATATAATTTCTTCGAAAATGCTATTTGATTGTGATTAAAACTCTGAAAAGTCAACAAAAGTCAATTTATCAATGCTAATTGAACTAGGAATGAAAAGAACCTTCTAGAAGAATCTGGTAGACTAAAACTATTCCTAATTGCATTAGGAATGATAAATCATATTAGGCCCTCCCCTAGATCATTGTGCCGCATATAAAGTTCAAACTGGGCCCAATTTAGTAAATTGGCCATAACTTCCTCAATATTCATCGGAATTGGGCTTATAATATATCATTGGAAAGGTCTTTGCAAGCCTCATCCAACTACACTACTATTGGACCCATATCATGGACCAACCAAAATGGATTGGCTGTTTTCTTAAAATAAAGTTTTCAAAAACAGGGAGAAGAGAAAAGAAAATAAAACTTTCCGCAACATTAGACTTTCCACACTTTCACTTCTTTCGATTATGATTCGACATGAAAGGTACTCATCACTGGGTTTGGTTTTGGGGAGACACAAATAGGTGTCTACAATATGGAATCTGATTCATTCTTACCCTCTCATCAGGTGTCTGTGGACACTTCTTCTTGCGTAGGGTTATGCCATGTGACATTGGCAGGTGGCCTCTCTTGGCCTCCTCCATTCCAAATCGAGCAAGTACCTTTTCAATATAAGTACTCTGACTCAATCCAATCATCGTTTTCGATCTATCCGTATAGATCTTGATGCCTAGTATGTACTGAGCCTCTCCCAAGTCTTTCATTGAGAAGCACTTTCCAAGCCAGGCCTTTACAGACTCTAACAACGGAATGATGTTTCCAATGAGCAATATGTCATCGACATATAAGACTAGGAAGGTGATGTCACTCCCACTAACCTTCTTGTAAACACAAGATTCATCTGGATTCTTGATAAAACCAAACTTACTGATGGCTTCATCGAATAGCAGATTCCAACTTCTGCTTGCTTGCTTTAGTCCATAAATGGACTTCTTAAGCTTACAAACTTTCCCAGCATTGTTTTGGTTGACAAAACCTTCAGGTTGAGTCATATACATAGTTTATTCCAAAATACCATTAAGGAAGGCGGTTTTGACGTCCATCTGCCATATTTCATAATTGTAATATGCAGCAATCGCTAGGATGATCCGAACGGATTTAAGCATTACAACTTGTGAAAATCTTTCATCGTAATAAATACCGTGAACTTGTCTGTAACCTTTTTGCCACCAATCTAGCTTTGTAAATGAATACATTTCCATCTTTGTCGGTTTTCATCTTGAAAATCCACTTACAACCAATAGGTGTATAACCTTCGGGTAAGTCAACCAAGTCCCAGACATGATTTTCAAACATGGAATCCATTGTAGATCTCATGGCCTCTTACCATTTAGCAAAGTCGGTGCTTGCCATCGCTTGCTTGTAGGTTGCCAGCTCATCTCCATCCATGATCTGGATGTCTTTATTCTCGGTTAATACTAAACCAAGATATCTATCAGGTTGAAATCTCGTCCTTTGAGACCTACGTAGGGTAATGGATTGAGCATTTGCTTTGTCAGTTTGACTTTGCACATTTTGATCATTTTGAGCTGCGTCAACTGATGATGTTTGAGCACTTTAACTATCATTCTGATTTTGTTGCTCATCCTCACGAACTTCATCGAGTTCGATTTTCCTCCCACTTGTCATTTTGGAAAGGTGTTCCTTCTCCAAAAAGACACCTTCACGAGCAACAAACACTTTGTTCTCCGATTTTGTTGTAGAAGTAATAACATTTGGTTTCCTTTGGGTAGCCCACAAAATAAATCTTGTCTGATTATAGATGAAGTTTGTAAGAAATCAATTTCTTTACATATGCTTCGCATCCCCATATCTTTAGAAAAGATAACCTAGGAGGTTTCTTCGTCCATATTTCATTTGGAGTCTTTTATACAGCTTTTGATGGTGCATGGTTCAGTCTTAGTGCCGCAGTTAGAAGTGCGTATCCCCATAAAGAGATAGGAAGATCACTAAGACCCATTGTTGATCGTACCATGTCTAACAAGGTCTGATTTCTTCTTTCGGATACTCCGTTCCATTGTGGAGTTCATGGAGGTGTTAATTATGAAAGTATACCCTTTTCTTTCAGATGGTCATCGAATTCTTGGCTCAAGTATTCAACACCTCGATCTGATCGAAGGGCTTTGATTTTTTTGCTAAGCTGATTTTCAACTTCACTCAGGAATTCTTTTAACTTTTCAAACGATTCAGATTTATGTGACATTAGGTAGACATAACCATATCTACTATAGTCATATGTGAAGGTGATAAAATATTGGTGTCCATTTCTTGTGGTGGAGCTCATTGGTCCACATACATCAGTGTGTATTAGACCTAATAAGTCTCCTGCCCTTTCTCCCAACTTGGAGAATGGATGTTTAATTATCTTGCCTAATAAACATCCCTCGCAATTCTCAAATGATTCTAAATCGAAAGAGTCAAGAACACCTTACTGTAGAAGTCTCTTGATGCGTTTGATGTTAATGTGGCCAAGACGACAATGCCACAAGTAAGTTTGGTTTGACTCCATGGTCTTAGCTCTTTTGTTAGTATTTTTCACATTATAAACTTGTTTGTCTAAATCAAGCACATAAAGACCATTTTCAGAATGTGCAATACAATATAAAACATTATCGAGATAAAACGAACATTCATCGTCTTTTACTCGAAATTTAATCCACTTGGGGTCCAACGCCGAAATTGAAATGATGTTTTTGGTAATTTTATGAACATAATAAACATTATCTAGTTCCATAACTAGCCCGGTGGGCAAAGACAAACTGAGAGTTCCTACGGATATGGCACTAATTATGGCTCCATTGTCGACCTGGAGTTCAATCTCTCCCTTCTCTAGCCTTCTAGCGTTCCTTAGTCCCTGAGAAGTGGAACAAAGGTGTGAGCCACATCCAGTATCTAATACACCTGATGCTAAGCTAGTGAAGTGAAAGTCTATAACGAATATACCTGGTTCAGAAGTAACGGTTCCGTTCTTCTTATATTCCTTTAACTTGAGGCAATCTCTCTTCCAATGTCCCTTATTCTTACAATAGAAACATTTGGAATCAAATTTAGAAGACGCTACCTTCTTGTCTTTGATATCCTTGGTAGCTTTAGACTAAGGCAGAAAGGTTTTCTTTTTTCCCTCCCCCTTAAAGCCTTTCTTCTTCTTGCCTGAGAATTTGAACGGCTTGCCCTTTTTAATCATGAGCATATCATGCTTCCCCTCATCCTTGAGCGTTTGTTATGCTTGATTCAACATACCATGAAGCTCGGTGAGGGTTTTCTCCATGTTGTGCTATTATAGTTCATCTTGAACTGATCATAGCCTTTGTGCAGCGACTGGAGAATGATGTCAATTGCCATCTCGGTTGAATACCTCGCATCAAGCCTTCCCATGTTCTCAAACAATCCTATCATTTTGAGTACATGTAGGCTGACTGGCTCTCATTTCTTGAGCTTGCTCTCAAGGATCTGCCTATGGGTTTCAAACCTTTCAGTTCGGGCCTGTTCTTGAAACATATTATGCAGTTCCGAAATGATCTCAAAAGTTGTCTCCTTCTCGAAGAAAGTCTTTTGAAGCTCAAGAGACATTGTGGCCAACAT
Organism: Chenopodium album; assembly: GCF_948465745.1. NCBI lineage: Eukaryota > Viridiplantae > Streptophyta > Magnoliopsida > Caryophyllales > Amaranthaceae > Chenopodium > Chenopodium album. The sequence continues at coordinate 46,736,787 of NC_137838.1, forward strand.
GATGCATTTGACATCTCGATTGGCACTTTGCCATCGATTTAGGGCAGCCTGAGTCACCTCCTCATTATGAGCCTCGGGCATTTCCTCATTAAGGACATATTCCATTTCCTCTTGCATGAGAACAATTCGCAAATTCCTTTGCCAATCACGAAAATTTGGCCCACTCAACTTCTCCTTGTCGAGAATTGAGCGTAACGAGAATTGGTTGTTTGAGTTATTTGAAGACATGATTCTACAATTGAAAGAATTTTAAATGAAAAACCATTCATGATATTCAAATAAGATTGAATTCATGCATTATTAATCAGACTTAATTAAAACGTCTTATTCACACATTTAAAGTTGTCCCCATTTTGGGAGAGAATAAGTCGATTCTAAGATCCGAAGAAACAAAGAGTGGTCAAGCATGATGTGGCTTGTCTTAACACTCAATCTCCTAAGGTAAGAAATGCTTTGATAATGGCTCCAAGCCACTCTTGGTTAAATAAATCATCACATCTATTGCTCTCTCAACAATTTATTCACTCTGCCACGACATGTTAGGACTCCATCACTCATATCGTTGAGTACAACCAAAACCAACTTGCATACCCGGTATGCCTTACGCTCCTAGGAGAGGTAGTGATGCCTCACTTGGGCGTAGCCCACCACTACCCTCGTTCGGTTGGTAAGTGTTGTTTTGGAATGGCAAGTTTTACTCAATATTTAGAGACCTAGGGTTTCTATGTTGGTTGATTTAAGTGAACTTAATTAATTATCACAACATTCGAAATCCTAAACATGCATCTAACATATAATTCATATACATAAACATATATATATTTATCAAAAAACATAAATAAAGATGCATTTGGCAACTAGCATGACCCCTTCATATCTTCAAATATTCAAAAAGTCTTTGTTTGCAATTTCATGGCTACGTCTTCCAAGAACCTCCATCTTTAAGACTTGACCATTATCAAATGCAACTACTAGTATTTACGATTAGGACTAATCTAAATATTAAGGTACAAAAATACTCAACGGTACGCATACCGTATTTAGATTTACAAAAATACATAACGGATCGTAGTCCATATTTTCTATGCTAATCGAGCCACACTAGTTGCTGATGAGTGGCATTTATGCCACTCTTTTATCCTTTTTCTCTGAGGATTCTCCCCTCATTTGCACTTGTTTGGCCCTTTTTCTAAGCATTTTTACTTAGTTTTGCTTCCTCTTTTCTTTTCTCCCTTATATTCCCTTTTCTTAGTCTTCTCACTTTGTTTTTATTTTGATTTCCATGCTTTGTGCGCGGGGTGCTGTGCGGCTTCTGTGCGGGCGCACAAGTTAGGCTGTGCGGGCGCGCAACCCTGTCAGAACCCGCACAGCCAGACTGAAGAAACAGAGCCTAACCAGAGAGTTTGTGCGACTTTGTGCGCGACATATATGCGGGCGCGCAGGACTAATGTGCAGGCGCGCTTATTTTCCCCGTACCCTCTAAGTTGCGGCCGCGCACTATGGCAAGGAAATAAACACGTCGTCAATTGTCTATCCCTAGATCAAATACAATTTATACAACCTAAACAAACCTAATACGAGTACAAGGCACGCATAGGGGTCGAACCACAGAGAACGGTAAACACCACCAAATGTCATCGACAATTAAGCTAGTCCGGAATAGGGGATAAATAAACTAAAGTCTAAAAATGCTAAAACAAGATATAAAACATTAAGGCACCAAGGGAAATGGGTAGGTGAAGTTAACGCTTGACCATACAATAACAAAGTAGCATATCAATGGTAAACTAAACATACATGAATATCGAAGTAAAGGGTCCAATCTAGCCGCCTTCCGGGGTCAATTGGCTTCTCCTAACATAACCTCTATGTTTCCACATTAGAACCATATACTAGGAGGTACTATTAAATAACAATCGATAGTAATGAATCTCAACTAAGTCAACTTCCGTTACTTGTTAGTAAAGACTCATCTTTGATCAACTAACAATGTGCACTTGCAAGAAAGACCAAAGAATATCAAGCATGCAAAGACTTTAATAAACATTAACATAACCCCAACATTAAAAGCATGAACAATTAGCAACTACACCATCCCCACACCCTTGGCTAGATGACTACTCACAAATCATGTTGAAAACAATATCAATCATAAAATCAATAAGCATCAACATGATTAATAAGCAAAGAAGAAAAATAAAAGCAAATAAACAAAATCAAGAACAAAGGTAAAGAGAAAGAGTAAGAAATTGCTCATTAATTGAAGATGAAGGTCTACAAAGGATTGAACAAGCTCCTTCTTCAAAATCCAAGTTCATTAATGAAGAAAACCTCACTTTCTCTCTCTACCAATGAAGACTAACCCTAACCTAACCTAAAAACTAAAAACTAATTAGAGAGAAGAATAGATAGTTATTGAAGTTCTAATTACCCCAAAAATTGGGTATTTATACTGAGCTAGCCAAAGTAAGAAAAATAAAAGAAGGAAAATAAAATAAAGAAAGAAAAGGAAAATAAAAAGAAAAATAAAATAGAAAATAAATAAAAGAGAAAAGAAATAAGAAAAGGAAAAGGAAAAGAAATAAAAGAAAAAGAAAAATAAAAAAAATAAAACAAAATCCCAAAAACAATCAGACGATTTTCTTTCTTCTTCTCCTTCACATTGGCTGCTTCAAGTTGAACTCTATTGAAGCTCATCTTATCACCACCGTTCATCAACCATCATCATCAAATCGAGGTCGTTCGATCCTCATTAAAAGCCATGTGCATAGCTCGTGAAATGGTTCGATCGAACCGGGGTTGGTGCGGCCGAACTACGGGGTTGGTTCGGTTGAACCATGGGTATGTTCGACCACTCCTCTTCGAATAACAAAACCCACAAAGTCTCTGACTCGAAATTCGATCGAACCACAAACGGTATGCTCGAACTTGATTAATTTCCTATTTGCTCTGATTTATGATACAATGGTGGGCAATTTGGTTTCTTAATTGCAGAAGTTGAAGAAATGCGGCAGGGGCTGTGTGCGTGAGGGAGTAGGGGAGTTAATTGGTGGCTGTTGCGAGGTGAGGGTGGCTGTAAATTGGTGGTTGAAGGTTGGACTGGTGGCGTTGCGGGGTGATTGCTGGAGGTATGGTTGTTGTTGTGGCTGTTGGTGGTGTTGCGGGCTGCTCTGGTTTTGGGGTTAGGGCTGCACGTGAAGGTGGTGCTTGCGGGGTTGATTGTTGCGCTGCTGGTGGTGTCAAGGGAAGGTGGTCAGGTGGTGTATTGGTTGCGGCAGCTGTGCGCGAAGGTGGTGTGTGGTTTGTGGCTGTTGTTGCTGTGCGCGAAGGTAGTGTGTGGTGTTTGGTTGTTGCTGTGTGGTGTTGTTGCGGGGTGAAGCAGGGGATGTGCGGTGCTAGGTGGCTGGTGCAGTGGGCGCGTGAATTGGTGGGTGATTGTGGTTGCTGTGGCGGTCAGGTGGTTGTTGGCTGGTGGTTGGAAGTTGGACTGGTGGTGAGTGGTGTGAGGGGTTGCAGCGGGTGAGTGAATTGGTGCTGCTGTGGTGTGTGGTGGAGGATAAGGGAGGTGGGGTGAAGGTTAAGGGGCAGCAGCAGGGGTTGGCTCAAGTTTGCGCCTCGAACCTTGAACTTCGAACTTAATTTGAACATGGAAATCGAGTGTCAACCCGAACACACCTACAAACACGAGCAAGATTGAGGAGAGAATTGGGACAAAGAATAAAATAAAATAAAATGAAAATAAACAAAGGACGAAATAAAACAAAACCACGACAAATAAAATAAAATAAATAAAATAGAAATAAATAAAATAAAATAGAAAATAAGAGACATAAAACTAAACTAATAAAAATAAAACAAAAAACTATACAAGCAAATAAAGTAAAATAAAATACGAAAATAGACTAAAACTAATAAAATAAAGACACTAAACCAAAACACTCCAAAATTACCAAAATAAACTAGAAACTTTATTAAAGAGAAAACAAGAGAATAAAAGGAAAATAAGGGAAAATAAACACGGAAAGGACTCTAAAACTACTCCTTAGGAGTGACATAAATGTCACTCATCACACTACGCTAAGAGGGCGCATACACCTACTGTGTGGGCGTGCATATGTTGTGTGCGGGCGCGCACGGCTGGATTTCTAATTTATTTGCGCCTTGTTGTCCAAGTCTCTTTCTTTTGCGGGGAGCCACATATATATAGACGGGAGTCTTTGTAATAGAAAACACTTAGTACTAATTCCATAGAACATTAGCCTAATCTAGAGAGAGAAAATAGATTGTTATTGTAATACCCCGTATTTTTATACGTATTTTATTTAAAGTATGTCTTTTATAAAGTATTTAAATAGTTGTAATTATTTTAATTAAAGTATTTTAATTAATATTATTAAAGGAAAGTTTATTTAATTATTTTATTTAAAAGTTGGGGTTTTATTTTAGGAAAGTTTGATTTTTCAACAAGTTTATTAGGGAAGGGATTAGGAAAACCTGGAAGAGAGTTAGTAGAGAAGGGGTATAAATATCCCACTGATGAGGCAAATCAAACTTTGCTCAGAGTGGAGAAAACCCAAGGTAAACTTCTCTCTCTCTCTCTCTTCCTTATTTTTTTTCCTTTTTCTTTTTCCCCTTCCCCTTAAATCTTTCGGCTGCCCCCTCCCTCACCACCGCTGCCAGCCACCGGCAGGCTGGTGGCCGCCGCTGCCAGCAGCGCAAGCCGCCGGCAGTAGGCAGCTGCCGCCGCCAGCAGCCGGCAGCCGGTGGTGGCTGCCGTCCTCCTTCCCCTTTTTCCCCTTTTCTTTTTCGAACTTCATATAAATAAAAAAATTGAAGCTTTCTTGTTTTAATTTAATGTATTCATTGGATCTAAATATAAATTATGAGTTTGGGGGTTTAATTTTGATGTTTGATAATAGTAATTGTATGAATTAATTTTCAGATTTGGTTTTTAATTAAAAAGCCCCAATTTTTGAAACCCTAGGTCCTTGATTTATGAAAATTATGAAAGCATATGAGGTATTAATGTTTAGATCTTCAATTTAAGTGTTTTAAGACTAAATTACAGCAAGTTTTAATTAGAAATAAAGTGCTGGAATTTTATGTAGAGCACTTAATATTATGTTTTTGAAGGAAATTTAAATTACCAATTAAGTGGGACTTAATTAGAGTGTTTTAAATATAATTTCAGCTTATTCTAATTATTTTAAGAAGGGTTTTAGGATAGTATATATTGCTGGAAATTTGTTTAGAGTGGGTTTTAATGCTCTATTATAATTTTAATGTGTAAGAGACTTCAAAGTGAGCAATTTTTACTAGTCGTGACGATTTTAAGATCGTATTCAAGGTACGTTCGCGTACTTAGCATATTTTGATGATGTAGAGTCATGCTAGGTTTAATTTCAATCAATTACAAGTAGTATCATGCTAAGGTTTATGGATTGAATTGTGAATTATTGGTGTTGGTGATTGAATTGTGAAGCATGAATTATTTGTGATGGTTTATGGATTGGAAATTATATTTTTGGCATGATTATATGGACTACATATTTATTTATGGCATGATAGAGAGCATGTTTAATTAAACTAATTGTTTAATTATGTTTGGAATATTAACAGGAAATTTTATTATGGTCCATATAATTTTTATTGATGCTTTGAGAATGAGAAAGGAGCTATATCAGTGTCTATGTACACAAGGAATAAATTTTATGTTGGTGCCCTTGTGCACTTAATGTGTTTTAACACCGAGGGATAGGATTAAATTGGTATGTTTGACACCGAGGTAGAATTAAAAAGGGTTCAACAATAAAAAATATGTGGTCACTAATTATTCAAGAATTAAATTGGTATGTTTGCTTGATTGAATAATTATTGTTGGTTGATTTATGATGCTTTGAGAGTCATCACCAAGTCTAACAATATGTAAATAACGTAAAGTGAAAGAGATTATGCACCAAAACTCTTGGAACGTATATACCTTGAGTATGAACAATGGGGGGGGGGTGGTTATGGGGTTTTATATTTAACCATAACTTCCAATGGAGTACAGGACGCTGTATATTCCTTTTTTTTTATTTATTATGCGCATGAATTCCGCCACCTTTGTGTGGTTTTGTCGCTGGCACGGTTAGCTCCCGTGCCAGTTAACCTCAAATTTATTTGGGGGAGGTTAATAGGTGGAAACCCGTTCGATGCGTAATCAATGCAAAATGAATTAATTAGTTTCTAGTCATTGTGTGTTGTTGATTGTTGTGTGTGCTTGTAAACAGGTGCAATGAGGTAAGTGTGTGTGATGATAGGAGAATGCATGTTAGTGTGTTTAGTTACGCTTATGTACTCAGCTTTGCTGATTGTGTGTGTTGTTTGTGTTTGGCCATGTCTTTATCTTGGCCCTACGATGATCCATTTTAATGGGGAGTAGTGGGGGCAAGTAGAGATACACTTTTCAGGTATTGAAGCATGTTCATGACAGGGCATGAGTGAAGAGGGAATCATGCTAGCTTCCATTAAAATATGATTTGTTTTATGCATTGAATATTTTATTATATTACTTGATGGACTAACACAAAAGTTTGGTTGTTTCGGTTTTGAATAAGGGCCTTAAATGGTTCCAAGTTGTGGTGGGTTCTATTTGACTTTGGTTTTGTTGATTTTCAACTTTATTTTCGTTGGTTTGGTTTTTAAATTGTGTTATTTAAATAGTTTTGGTTTTCAAGTCTTCCGCTGTGTATTTTTGATAGTTGCCTTAGACGTTCTCACTTTGGCGGTAATGTCTTAGATGTTCCTAAAACGTATTTTAAAAAGGAGTAAAGTGTGTATTTAAAGGAAAGGAATTTCTAGGGTGTTACAAAGTGGTATCTGGGAGCTTAGGTTGAGATTTTAAATTACCACTAACACGAAAACGTTTTTATTATGATTTAAACTTGGCCAAGTGCTAATTTAATTTTGCAATGTCAATTTCATTCCGATTTTATTTTATTAAGAGGGTCGAAATTTTTTTTTTTTATTTATTTCATTTTTTTTTTTAGTTTGGTCCGAAATTTTTTTTAAGGGACACTCGAAAAAAAAAAAAAAAATTTTTAGTGTCCGATTTTTTTTTTTTTTTTTTTTTTTTTTTTTTTTTTTTTGAAGGCCGAAAATTTGGCCCCTTCCATATAATTTCAAAAAAAAAATTTAGCAGGGTAAAATGTTTTTAGTTTGTTAATTTTGCAGGGTGCAAGGATTGAGGTAAGAATTATGTGTTAAATGCTTTTATTAATATGTTGGTGAGCTTGGGTAGGAAAGAAAAGGGCATATAGGCTAGAATTTAATTTCTTCCCTGTGTGCATAAATTTTATTTTAGGGTGTTCAAGCATGTTGTATGACTAAATGTTTGTGATGAAAGCATGCAATATATGTATTATTTTATGTGATTCTTCAGATTGTATGATTGAACACCGAACTTTGTATTATTTATTTAATTTTATTTATTCCTTTAGGGGAGGGAAATCTTTTCTAAACTTTTTCTCTACAGGATGCCAATTTTTCCTAGCAAGTTTACCCAAATGGGATCTCTTGTAAAGAAAAATAATGAACACCCCTATGACTTTGTAGAAAAGATCAGATACTTTTGTTCCTACATGAGCAATGTCCTACGGGAGAAAGTTTATGACACCCCTGATCGTATTTTGGCAATGATTGTCCATTGTCTTCCAGAGGAGCCCCCTTACCTTGCTGTCAAACAAAGATTTTCTGATTTTTATCTTCCAGGAGACATCCCAAATTACCATAAATACGGAGACTATTATGGCCAGTGGTATCCAGACTATATTTTCTTAACCAAATATCTCGTAAGGGTGGAGAAAGTTTATTGTCAGCGCTTAAACCTTCCCTACCCTGACTACTACTTTGATAACCCAGCAGAGAACAATCCTCCTCCAAATCAACAACCAGAAAATTCCGCTTCTTCTTCTTCGTCGGGGGATAATCCAGCAGAGAATGGAGAACAACAAGAGGGTAATAGTTCACTTATGGACATTTCTGATCCAAACCCACCTCCAACTCCAATAATTATAGATATTTCATCGGATGAGGAAGAAGAAGGGGAGTTTGTTCCAGTAGAACCTGAACCTGAATCACCTGAACCAATGGAGGAGTCAAATGATTCTAACTTCGATCCTTCAAGCTACAAGCAATCCACCGACAAAAGGGACAACGTTCGAAAGGATTAAATCTTATGACTTTCCTCGCAACGAGTTCATATTCTTTATTTTAAAAAAATTTATTTGTTATTTCAGTTTTAGCAAATAAGTGGCATGACCACATCAGTTTTTGGAACACACTTTTTATTTTAATATCTTCAGTCTATTTTAATTAATAAACCTTATTTATTTCTTTGATAAATTTTTATTTATAAATTCTTTTGTTTTACATATATTCCATTTCACACCATTATTTGAACACGCAAATTCATGTTTTAATAATTAGATTACCGTTCGTTAATATTAATCTCGTTTTGATCCCGATCAAGTTCTAAACTCCTCCGGTTTTGATAAAAAAGTAGTGTTTTTCGAGTAAAAACAACGTTTTAAAAGAGACTCACTACCTTCAGTAGTGAGCACTATCCTCTCGTGGCCAAATTCAGCCTCTAAATACGATTTTCGAGCAGTTTTTGATTCCAAGCATTTATTGTGATGCTAATCACCATTCCAAGCAACTTATCTCCAACAAAAATTTATAAACCGCAAATGTCCATGGGAATTATTTTTATATTTCTTGTGATGCTTTATTAAATGCATGGTTGGTTAGCAATCAATATTAATTGATAAAGCTCAAGGGGTGCTCTTTAAAAAGGTGGCACAAAGCAAGCCACCAACCTATCAGGGCGAGCCTTATCCTGTGGTGTTGGAAAACTGGTTAAGGGAATTTGAGAAACTATTTGGAGCTGTGGGATGCCCTGAAAACTCCAAAGTAGGTTGTGCTACCTACTATCTGAGGGGTGAAGCTGACCTTTGGTGGCAACAAAACGAGGCTACCATTAGAGCATTACCTTGGTTCAACTGGACCAAATTCCAAGAAAAAGTGAGAGACAAGTTCTATCCTAGCTTTTTTGCAGAAGCAGAAGGCTGAGGAATTTTCAAACCTTAGGATGGATAAGATGACAGTTACGGAATATTACACCAAGTTTATTGAGTTGTCACGTTTTGCTGAAGGATCCGTCTCTACGGAGAAAGCAAAAGCTAGGAAGTTTGAGAGTGGGTTAACTACTGATCTGCAGTTGAAGCTGTGCGGGCAGGTATTTGAGACCCTAGATGAAGTATATGGAAGGGCCGCACAACTTTATGCTCCGGAAGAAAAGAAGAAGAAAGAGTTAGCTGAAATAGAAGGAAAAGAGAAAAGGAAGGAAGTGGGACAAGTTTCTGGAAACCAACAGGGAAACCAGAATGGTTTTAAGAAGTAGAAGTACCACCATAACAATAATTTCCCCAATAATAATAATTTCCAGAATAAAACCGCCAAGGGGGACGTAGCAACAATGGAGGTACTAGAAACAATAACCAGGGGAATAATAAGAATGGAAGGTCTTACTACTGCAAGAGGTGTAGGAACAATCACCCTGGGAAGGATTGTGAAGGCAATTTGGTTGCTTGTCGCGCTTGCAACAAGCTGGGGCATAGGGAGTACGAGTGTTACTCCAAGAATGCTAATGGGAATAAACAGAACAACTATAACTCAGGAGGAAACCAGAAGAATTTCCTGGGGAACAACAACCATTTTTCTGGGAATAAGGGAGTGCACCAGAATGGGGTGAGAAACAGTAACACCAACAATAGTAACAGCCAACAAAAGGGAGGAACTGCAGGAAAACTGAATGTTTTGAGTAGGCACGAGGCAGAGGCCACGAAAGGTGTTATCACTGGTACTTTTTCTATTAACTCTACTCCTGTTAAAGTATTGTTTGATTCTAGTGCAACTTTTTCTTTTGTTTCTAAGGGTATTGTTTCAAAACTTAAGGACTGCTTAAAAATAGTAGAGGCAGTAGATTTACCTATAACCATCCCGACAGGTGGGGTAGTGAATTGTACCAAAACTTTTAGAAAAGTGCCTTTAGAAATAGAGGGAAAGATATTTCCGTATGATCTTATTGAGTTTGGGCTGAGCGACTTTGACCTTATCTTGGGGATGGACTGGCTAAGTAAGTATAATGCTGAGATTAGTTGTAGATCACATAAAGTGAAGATGATCACAAGTGGAAATGAATCAGTGACTTACTGGATAAATGGTAAAACAAAGTGTCCAAGGGTAATATCAGTGTTAAAATTAGCAAAGTACATGAAGAAGGGACATCCAGTATATTTCTGCAGCGTTAGGGATATGAACCATAAACAGGTGGCAAATCCAGAAAATATAGAAGTGGTCAACGAATTTCTGGATGTGTTTCTGGAAGAGATCCCTAGGATGCCACCTAAAAGGGAAATCGATTTTACCATAGATTTAGTACCCGAAACAGCCCCAATATCCAAGGCACCATATAGAATGGCACCTGCAGAAATGAGTGAACTAAAAGATCAGTTACAAGATTTGTTGGACAAAGGGTACATTAGACCAAGTGCTTCCCCTTGGGGAGCACCAGTTCTATTTGTGAAGAAAAAGGATGGAAGCATGAGACTGTGCATTGATTACAGGGAATTAAATAAGGTGACCATAAAGAATAAGTATCCCTTACCAAGGATAGATGATCTGTTTGACCAACTAAAGGGTGCCACAGTGTTTTCGAAAGTTGACTTGAGGTCTGGATATCACCAATTAAGAATTGCCGATGAGGACATTCCTAAAACAGCATTTAGGACAAGGTATGGACACTACGAATTTACAGTTATGCCTTTCGGATTGACGAATGCTCCAGCAATCTTTATGGATTTGCTGAATAGGGTGTTTCATCCATTTATGGATAAGTTTGTAGTGGTGTTCATAGATGACATTTTGGTATACTCAAAGAACAAAGAAGAGCATGCAGAACACGTGAGGACAATTCTGCAAACATTGAGAGAAAACCATCTTTATGCAAAGTTCTCTAAGTGTGAGTTTTGGTTGGAGAAGGTAGCATTCTTAGGACACTTTGTGTCCAAGGACGGGGTAGAGGTAGACCCAGCCAAAATAGAAGCTATTAAGAGCTGGCCGACACCCAAAACAATATCTGATGTGAGAAGTTTCTTAGGTTTAGCAGGGTATTATAGGCGTTTTGTTAAGGATTTTTCCAAAATTGCTAAACCTATGACTACTCTAATGAAGAAGGACAAGAAGTTTGAATGGGATGAGAAGTGTGAAGAGGCATTCCAACTCTTAAAACACAAATTAGTTACAGCACCAGTGCTTACACTTCCAGATGATAGTGGACTATATGATGTATATAGTGATGCATCAAAGAATGGTTTGGGGTGTGTGCTTATGCAAAATGGAAAGGTGATTGCATACGCATCAAGGTAGCTAAAAACACACAAGGTAAACTATCCAACTCATGATTTGGAATTAGCCGCCATCATTTTTGCACTGAAAATTTGGCGCCATTACTTGTATGGAGTGAAATGTAGAATTTACACAGACCACAAGAGCTTAAAATACATTTTCACCCAAAAGGATTTGAACTCTCGTCAAAGGAGATGGCTAGAGTATACAACGGATTACGATGTAGACATACAATACCACGAAGGGAAGGAAAATGTGGTTGCGGATGCTCTAAGTCGTAAAGCTAGTCATGGATTAAAATCGTTAGTAGTAGCTAATGAGTAATGTAGAGAAATGGCGAAATTCAATTTAGAAGTCGTGGAATGGGAAGTACCAGCAGGTATTTTTGCGACTCTGAGTATCAAACCAACAATATTCGACGTGATTCGAGAGAACCAAGAGGGGGATGTAAAGTTGGATAGGATTCGTGAGAAAATTAAGCAAGGAAAAGCTATAGACTTCAAAATTCACGAAGATGGGAGCTTGAGGTATAAAGGTCGATGGTGTGTACCACAGAAATGTGAGGAAGTGAAGAAAAAGTTGATGGAAGAAGGCCACAACACACCTTACTCAGTACACCCGGGAGGAGACAAGTTATATAAGGATTTGAAGAAGATGTTTTGGTGGCCTAGAATGAAAAAGGAGGTTACTGAATTTGTGGCAAAGTGTTTAACATGTCAGAAGGTGAAAATAGAGAACAAGAGGCCTCAAGGGACTGTACAGTCATTAGAAATCCCAGGATGGAAGTGGGATTGCATTTCAATGGATTTCGTGACTAGCTTACCTAAGTCAAGGAGTGGAAATGACACCATTTGGGTAGTGGTTGACAGACTTACGAAATCGGCAGTGTTTATACCAATGAAAGAAACTTGGAAGATGGAGCAACTTGCGAAGGCTTACATCAAGCATGTAGTAAGGTTACATGGAGTTGCAAAAGATATTGTTTCTGACAGGGATTCCAGGTTTCTCTCAAAATTCTGGAAAAGTGTTCAGGAAAATTTTGGTACCATACTTAAGATGAGTACATCATTTCACCCTGCCACAGATGGGAAAACCGAAAGAACCATTCAAACCTTGGAGGACATGTTGAGAGCTTGTGTAATAGACTTCCAGGGAAGTTGGGAAGACAGTTTGGATTTAATTGAGTTTTCCTATAATAATAGTTACCACGCAAGCATAGGATTGGCACCATTCGAGGCTTTATATGGGAGAAAATGCAGAAGTCCAATTTGTTGGAACGACATTAGTGAAACTATGATTCTTGGGCCTCAAATGATTGAGAACACAGTCAAGCAAGTAAGGGAAATTCATTCTAAAATCCAAGCAGCTCAAGATCGCCAAAAGAGTTATGTAGACTTAAAGCGAAGAGAAAAAGAATTTGAAATTGGCGATAAGGTGTTACTAAAAGTGTCACCGATGAAAGGAGTGATGAGATTTGGGAAGAAAGGAAAGCTCAGTCCAAAATACATCGGTCCATATGAAATACTACAAAGAATAGGCAAACTAGCTTATAGGTTAGCCTTACCTATGGAGCTTAGTAAAGTACATGACGTATTTCATGTGTCCCAATTGAGAAGGTACATCCCCGATAAATCCCATGTGCTACAACCAGAACCCATTGAGTTAGATCAAAGTTTAACCTATGAAGAGAGACCTGTCAAGATTCTTGACAGTAAAGTGCGTAGTACACGCAACAAGAACGTTAAGATTGTAAAGGTACTTTAATCTAACCAAGAATATGAGGAAGCCACTTGGGAAGCAGAGGATGAAATGAAAAAGAAATACCCATAGTTGTTTCAGGTATGTAGAGTTACGGGGGCGTAACTCGTTTTCTTTAAGGGGGGTAGAATGAGGTAGAATTTCGCGCGTTTTCCCTATATTTCAGTTACTTTTGTGATTTTGCACGAATTTAAACAAGTATTCGAGTATTTATTCTCTCAAAGAGACATAAAACAGTAAAGAAGTGACAAAAAGTACAGCAATACTATACATATTAAGGAAAAAGGTTTGAATTCCGTTCCCCAAGTTTCGGGACGAAACTTTTTTTTAAGGGGGGTAGACTGTAATACCCTGTATTTTTATACGTATTTTATTTAAAGTATGTCTTTTATAAAGTATTTAAATAGTTGTAATTATTTTAATTAAAGTATTTTAATTAATATTATTAAAGGAAAGTTTATTTAATTATTTTATTTAAACGTTGGGGTTTTATTTTAGGAAAGTTTGATTTTTCAACAAGTTTATTAGGGAAGGGATTAGGAAAACCTGGAAGAGGGTTAGTAGAGAAGGGGTATAAATATCCCACTTATGAGGCAAATCAAACTTTGCCCAGATTGGAGAAAACCCAAGGTAAACTTCTCTCTCTCTCTCTTCCTTATTTTTTTTCCTTTTTCTTTTTCCCCTTCCCCTTAAATCTTTCGGCTGCCCCCTCCCTCACCACCGCTGCCAGCCACCAGTAGGCTGGTGGCCGCCGCTGCCAGCAGCGCAAGCCGCCGGCAGCAGGCAGCCGCCGCCGCCAGCAGCCGGCAGCCGGTGGTGGCTGCCGTCCTCCTTCCCCTTTTTCCCCTTTTCTTTTTCGAAATTCATATAAAAAAAAATTTGAAGCTTTCTTGTTTTAATTTAATCTATTCATTGGATCTAAATATAAATTATGAGTTTGGGGGTTTATTTTTGATGTTTTATAATTGTAATTGCATGAATTAATTTTTAGATTTGGTTTTTAATTAAAAAGCCCCAATTTTTGAAACCCTAGGTCCTTGATTTATGAAAATTATGAAAGCATATGAGGTATTAATGTTTAGATCTTCAATTTAAGTGTTTTAAGACTAAATTACAGCAAGTTTTAATTAGAAATAAAGTGCTGGAATTTTATGTAGAGCACTTAATATTATGTTTTTGAAGGAAATTTAAATTACCCATTAAGCGGGACTTAATTAGAGTGTTTTAAATATAATTTCAGCTTATTCTAATTATTTTAAGAAGGGTTTTAGGATAGTGTATATTGCTGGAAATTTGTTTAGAGTGGGTTTTAATGCTCTATTATAATTTTAATGTGTAGGAGACTTCGAAGTGAGCAATTTTTACTAGTCGTGACGATTTTAAGATCGTATTCAAGGTACGTAGGCGTACTTAGCATATTTTGATGATGTAGAGTCATGCTAGGTTTAATTTCAATCCATTACAAGTAGTATCATGCTAAGGTTTATGGATTGAATTGTGAATTATTGGTGTTGGTGATTGAATTATGAAGCATGAATTATTTGTGATGGTTTATGGATTGGAAATTATATTTTTGGCATGATTATATGGACTACATATTTATTTATGGCATAATAGAGAGCATGTTTAATTAAACTAATTGTTTAATTATGTTTAAAATATTGAAAGGAAATTTTATTATGGTCCATATAATTTTTATTGATGCTTTGAGCATGAGAAAGGAGCTATATAAGTGTCTACGTACACAAGGAATAAATTGTATGTTGGTGCCCTTGTGCACTTAAGATGTTTTATTACCGAGGGATAGGATTTTTGGCGCATTATGCGTCTAAGGTGTCTTTGACACTAAGGTAGAATTAAAAAGGGTTCAACAATAAATAATATGTGGTCACTAATTATTCAAGAATTAAATTGGTATGTTTCCTTGATTTAATAATTATTGTTGGTTGATTTATTATGCTTTGAGAGTCATCACCAAGTCTAATAATATGTAAATAACGTAAAGTGAAAGAGATTACGCACCAAAACTCTTGGAACGTATATACCTTGAGTATGAACAATGGGGGGGGGGGGTTATGGGGTTTTATATTTAACCATAACTTCCAATGGAGTATAGGACGCTGTATATTCCTTTTTATTATTTATTATGCGCAGGAATTCCGCCACCTTTGTGTGGTTTTGTCGCTGGCACGGTTAGCTCCCGTGCCAGTTAACCTCAAATTTATTTGGGGGAGGTTAATAGGTGGAAACCCGTTCGATGCGTAATCAATGCAAAATGAATTAATTAGTGTCTAGTCATTGTGTCTTGTTGATTGTTGTGTGTGCTTGTAAACAGGTGCAATGAGGTAAGTGTGTGTGATGATAGGAGAATGCATGTTAGTGTGTTTAGTTACGCTTATGTACTCAGCTTTGCTGATTGTGTGTGTTGTTTGTGTCTGGCCATGTCTTTATCTTGGCCCTACGATGATCCATTTTGATGGGGAGTAGTGGGGGCAAGTAGAGATACACTTTTCAGGTATTGAAGCATGTTCATGACGGGGCATGAGTGAAGAGGGAATCATGCTAGCTTCCATTAGAATATGATTTGTTTTATGCATTGAATATTTTATTATATTACTTTATGGACTAACACAAAAGTTTGGTTGTTTCGGTTTTGAATAAGGTCCTTAAATGGTTCCAAGTTGTGGTGGGTTCTATTTGACTTTGGTTTTGTTGATTTTCAACTTTATTTTCGTTGGTTTGGTTTTAAAATTGTGTTATTTAAATAGTTTTGGTTTTCAAGTCTTCCGTTGTGTATCTTTGATAGTTGCCTTAGCCGTTCTCATGGTGGCGGTAATGTCTTAGATATTCCTAAAACGTATTTTAAAAAGGAGTAAAGTGTGAATTTAAAGGAAAGGAATTTCTAGGGTGTTACAGTTATTCAAGCTTCCTTTATTGTATTTAACTTTCCTCAAGCTTTAATCTTCCATCAATCAAGCAAGTATCCAAGTTTTCATCTTTCTTTAATCCTTTCTTTAGTAATCTCTTCTCCTTTCCTTTAATATTATTTATTTGTTTTATTGTTACTTATTTTTGTCAATCTTATTAGTTTATCTAGTTATTATTTATTTCATATATCTCAATCATGTTTTGTTTTGAGTTTCTTGTGTTTGTTTCTAGTTTTGATATTATGTTTAATCTCCCTTCTCTAGGATAAACTCTTAGCTAGGGGAAGGGGGTGGAAGATATGATTTGATATTGGATGAATGATGATGGTTGGATTGAACTTATGCCATATATTGATGAAAGACATGATTTTTATTAGCTTTGGATTATTGTTGCACTCTATTTGATGTTTTCTAGTTTAAATGCATGAAAGTGATTTGAACTAGATTAGGATCACCTCTTTTTTAATGATTGCATGAGAATGAGTTATTAAAGTGGAGTTTTTATGGATTGTGCTTATTTAATCTCTTGATTTGATTGTAACTAATAGGATGCATGAGAATGATCCTTATTAGTGTAGACCTCTTTCATTGATTTGCCTAGACTATTGCATGAGAATGAATTGTTTAGGTAGAACCTTGTGTTTTTTGGCATATGTTTCATGATAATCACCATTATTCACCTCTTTCTAATCATATTGAACACCCCCGTATCCCTAGCGTCATTTTCTATTGATTTTAATCATCATTTTCTTGCTTACTTGTAGTTTTAGTGTTCTACTCAACAAAACCAACAAAACAATCCCCTTTTCACTCTTGCATTAGTGATGTTTGATGTTGAATTAGCGTGCTTCCCTAGTGGTTCGACCCTTTACTTGCCACTAACTAGTTTAGTGTAGGTTTAGGTATTATAAATGATTAATTTGGTTAGGGTGGTAGCATAACGACCTATCTATCCCGCGATCAGTTGCCATTTCATAAAACCTGTGAGAGAATATACATTCCATTCATCCATTCACTATCTGTGAATGGCCCATGCATTTTACAACGATAAACAAGTAACAATGCATAAACATGCGTGAACTAGTAACTAATCTAGGTGGTTAATCCAATTAACACGCCTAATTAAAACTAGTCAAAGTTGTTTTAACCAGTTATGTAAATAAGCGCAATTAACATTTGAAGCTCCCACTAAATTCCGCACCCAACTTAATTAATCCAATTAATTAAGCCGGTAACACACAAAGTTTGTCAAAATAAATTTTGCCAATGCCGACTCAAAACCGAGGCCTAGCCTCCAAAAATTTATTAAAATAATTAAAACAAATTAGATTAATAAAATAATTAAAACTGCAATTTAAGCAAAAATTACGTAGTCCAAAATGTGTAAGTGCCTAGAACTAAGACATGGAGTGCTCACATTCCGCACAACTGTTGGATGCTCAATGAACGTGGGAGTGGGCACAATGTCGCTAAGTGTTACACTGCCCACATCAGCGAACTTTCACACATCAATAACGTGGCCCTTGATGGCCATGTTGTACGAACTCATTGCACTACATTGTTTCTCAAGCAACGTCTACGCATATTCCCTATTACACGACGCATGCACCAAGTCCAAGTACACCACGCTCATGCCATCACACCCGCGCCACAACAGCCCTGCGCACCACGCGACACAGCACGCACAAGGCAGCGTGCTGCCGCTGTGATGCTGCTGCTTGCGGCCGTGCGCACCAGTCACGGCTTGGCTGCACGCACACACATGGCAGCCCCTTGGCAGCAACATGCGGGCTGCTATGCAGTCCGGCTAGCCAAGGGTGCTTATGCCTTGATTTGCGTTCCATAGCCTCGGGATTTTGATCCCAAATTTTCCGTGACCATTTTAATTAATTCTAAATTAATTTTAGAACTAGTTTATTGAGCAAAATGAAAAATTTCAACAAGTCTAACTTAAAATAAAATTTCAAAGTGCATGTAACCAAAATAATTCCCAAGAACCATTCTTTAATTTAATTGGTTTAACTTGGTGCAACAAAATTAAGAGGGCAATTACTCACTATTAATTTAATTAATTTAAATTAATCTCGAGTTTTTGACAATATAAGACGGAGTTGGAAAAAATGAACATAAGTTCAATAAAGATTCCAACTTTAATACTTGTGAATCTTTGAAAAATTATATCTTCTAATGTGAAGATAAACAATTTTCTATCACAAAGATTCAAACTTTGTGATTCCAATCAACTAAAAAATGATTAAATCAACAAAGTTTAACAAAAATTCATGGAATTTAGTAACATAAAGTTTCAGTCACTCAACATAACTAAAGATTGAATCTTTAATACTTGGAAGTCTCAAAGAACAACAATTTCACACTTAATGCAATTAGTTTGCAATTATGTGAAAAATAAAACCAAGCTTTCAAGCACAAATTACTACCAAGTAATCATGCCTAAAGAGTATTAAAATTGCATATAAAATATGTATTGAACTAATTACATAACCACCATAAATATACTATTAATTTTCAATAATAGAAAAACTTAAAATTTTTCGTAAAAACGAAAAAAACCCTCGAAAATTGCATTTCTGGTCGTTTTTTTGGCTAAAAACCGTCTCCTAGAAGGTTAAACGATTTCCTGAACACCTTTTCCAACCAAAATTTACTATTTTTGGGTCAAAATCTGGGTTCGGGGTTGATGATAGCTTTAATACCAGGTTAAAATAAATAAAACGAGCTACTAATCTAATTAGCACTTCAAGACCAAAAAAATTAAGCCATAAAACACCTTGAAAAAAAGATCGAAATTTACCTTTGACGCGTGCTTCGCCCTCAAAGTCGGGCTCTTACTTGAAAGCTTTAAGCTCCGAAAATACGCGAGCCTCAAACGGAAGTCCACCCGCAAATACTACTAGCGACTTTTAGGTCCGTTACCTCAAGGTTAGTGAGGTCCGACAAAAACCAGAGTATTATGTGAGTTTAAGAGTTTTTGCTAATGCAATGCTCTTTTGAACTCCTACTCAAGCACTCTTCCCAAAAACCCAAGATGGGTATTTATAGGCAAGAGGGAGAGTGGGAATTTCTATCCCATCAATGTGGGAGTCATGAAATTCCACAATTTATTTTAAAGCAAAATTAAAATAAATACGCAAACTAATAATAAATCTACAAGTGGCACTATCATATGTAAAGGGTGGTGAGGACCACATGGAGAGTAGGGGACCATACTTGCTCCCCACTGAATACTATCCTTATGCCAAATGTCCCTCACCCCACTTTCTTCCATATGCTCCCACTAGCTCCTCTAGTACACGACCCTATGGCCCAGCCACATCCCGGCCGAGAGCTCAGCCCCGTGCGTGCGCTGCTAGCTGCTGCTAGCATGCATTGCTTGCGGCTTCTAGCACGCCCTAGCCGGCCATGAATGGCTCGGCTTGGTGCGTTAGCTAGCCACCTATCCTAGGACATTTTTTCCCCTAGCACTCGGATGCTCGGGGCACTCCGATGCTAGAAGTATTTTGGGAAATATTAACAATTTATTATTATTTGCGCGTCTCGTCATTTATTATTTTTGACTCGACTTCCGACGCTCGGTTTCGACGCTCTAAGCTCGAATTTGCGACGTCTAAATACTTAATACTCCGGCGATGAATTAATTTCTTCCGAATTAATTCGTCGAGTCGGTTCGTTTACTGCTAAGGGTGTGACCCGAAGGGTTCAGTCAAGATTAAGCTGTAATATTAATTATGCATGAATAGTACTAATCGAAAGCGGCCTCTACCTAGGCATTTCGATCACTTGACCTTACTGAATATATTAGCTTTCTAATAATGCTGAATCCACTAATGGAATAGTACACTTGTTCAAATGACACCATTCCTTTCACATACCCATATTGGCAAAGACCCCCGGGGTCAAACAACGAGACTCGTTCGTTCCCCGATGAGCATGGTAACTATGATTACCGTGTGTCAGGTGGGAGAGACCATCGGGGTGATCCTAACTACCCCTATGTGCACCCCGAGCACCCACTATCGCTCGCTTTACCCAAGCAATTTACTCCCCTTGCCCCTTGGCAGCAAGATAACTTCAAGTGGCACTATGGTTAGCCATCCGGTTACACTGGGGGATGGGATCCTTATGGTCCCCCATCTAGGTTTTCCTATGATAAAGATGACCAAGATGGCGCCGGGACGAGTGGTAGTGGTAGCTAGCTCCCTCATTTTTGTGTCGTTTGCCTCCATCCCTTATCTTTTATGTGCTTACTTTGTATTGATGGGATGTTGAGATGTATTTATGATTAACTTGGGGGAACTTTATTTTTCTTAGGGGTTTGTCTTGGTGGCCAATTTGTTGTTGCCTTGTTTTCTTTTGTCTCTTTGTATGATTGTCTCTATCTTATTCTCTCTTAGATGGTGTTTGCTTTTCATGCCTATTTCTCTCATTCCTGATCTTGTTGTTGTGATGATTCTTCTTTAATGATGATGTGTGTGTTGCTTCCACAAATCCAAACCCCTAATATCTAAATCCCATGAATCGAAAACCTAGAATCCAAAATTTGTAGTTTAGTGCTTTGTAGTTAGTTAGGTGTTTAGTTGGTTAATTAGTTCTTATTTTCTTACCTTTACTTTTTGATAGTTTAGTTTAGTTTAGTTTTGTAGTTTTATTTTATTTTATTTTGTTTTGAAGTTACTTACCGTTTTCTTTGTATATAGGTCCTTTTTCTACTCTTCTTCTCACGTCGCTTTTATAATGATGCTATTGTCTTTGGAGCTCAACGAAGGTGGTCGCTTCTACCACCTATTTTTATTGGCATTGCTCGGAAGTCGGTGAGATCTTTCTTATTTTTCTTTATCTTTTTTCTTTTCTTGGATGCATAGTTTAGGATTATGTTTAGGAGAAGTTGAATGGTTCGAGGATGGATGCTTGTAACACCTAGAGTGTTTGGGATCATTGGCAATGTTTTCAATTGATCACTTGTTTGTTGATTGGGAATTATGTGTTATACTTGCATCTTTGTTCCTATCTTTCTTTTCCTACTCTTCCTTTTTCTATGGTTTTTCATTTCTCTTTTCTTTTCTTTTCCTTTATTTTTCTTTCTTCTTGATTTTGGTTTGTGGTATGTTTTGAGGCTTTATTTTTCACCTTTTATCTTTCATTTGAATTGGACTATTTACAACCGATTTTTGCTTTTGAATGAACATTTTCCTAAGTGGTGATGGTATGCACGGTTTAAAGCGCCGTACGCTTTTTGTATATATGATTGTGGTTATAGCTTTGAATAATCTTGGGGGTGTAAGTTGGTTTTTGTTTGGTGACTACTTGATTGTGATTCTAAGAAGGGGCCCGTTCTTTACGTCACTGTTAGGGATACCACCAAATTTTTAAATTTTAACCTACCCTCACCCTTTTCGCCCTTACGTTACAACCATTGGGAAAGACCTTTTAACCTAGAGGTTGAGTCACATATCGAGGGAGGGCATTATGAGTTAAAGCCTAAAGAGACGGGATGCAAAGTCAAGACGTCGAGTAGCCCAAAATATGTTCTTTTCCGGCTCCTTCGAGGAGCTATTGAGATGCTCATTAGAGGGAGATTTGAGACCATAGGGAGAACGCGGTAAGATCGAATGGGATGAAGGTGGATTGTGATAACTAGTTCTCTACGCTTAGCATATTCAATGTTTTAATCAACCTCAGATATCTTGGAACGTGCATACTCCTATTTTCTTAAGAAAGTTGTTTATTCATGTGAAGTGTAGTCATTTTGTAAAGTCCAATTTGTAAAGGTTTTTATTTTGCTTTAAATTATTTTTCTTTTACATTTTGTGGTTTGCCTCATGTATGTTGGTGGAGAGTTATAGGTTAAGCTCTTAGGAAAACTTTACGGGACCTTGCTCGTCCTCATAGTCAACTTTGGGGTTTAAAGGGCTTGTTGTAGCTAAAAACAACCGTGATTCTTACGTTAGTGAGTCTTAGTGTATATTCCTATCTTATATCTTTCTTTTTCTTTTGAATAAATCTTTCATCCTTATTCTTTCTTGCTTCGTTTTGCTCGAGGACGAGCAAAAGTTTAGCTAGGGGGAATTTGATGAGTGTCATTTATGACACTCATTTGGTTCTCTTTAGGGTGGAATTCATGCTATTTTATAGCTCTATTATGTAGTTTTTCATTATTTTTACTCTTTATTTCCTTAGTTTGCATTTTTTTTAGTTGATTTCCTATTTTTATGAATTTCTTGGTTTAATTTTTTTCTCTTTAATTTGCTTGTTTCCGTTCATTTTTAAGGTAACGATCGTAATATGAGGATTCCCGAGTCTCCTTCCAAAGTTTAAAATCGTTTAAGATGCCTCTTGCCTACCATTTGAAGTTCAAGTTTGAAGGAGTGTAAAGACCAAGTCTTTTAGCTCGTGAATACAAGTGGTGGGTACACCATTATTTGTGTTGAACCCACTGTGGAGGCTATTTCAACACTGCCTCCTTCCATGTTTATCATCATCATTAAGTGGAGCGCACGAGGAAGAGCAGAGTCGAAGGTGAAGGAGGCTTCCCTGCTCCCAGTCACGGGTAGGCGCGACCTTGGCGCAGCCGCGCCTCACTTGTGCGCGGGTTCACTTCTCAGGGTCTCTGTTCTTTACCAAGTTTTGCGCGGCCGTGCTCCCCCTTGGTGATGGCCACGCCTATAGGGGTCTCTTTGGACGATCTAACTACCTTCTCATATTTAGTTTTACTATATATAGATTTTCCTACTATTTTTAGGGGAGTAGAGTTAGTTTTAGAATTATGTTAGATTTTGTAGAGAGAGAAGTTCTTGATTGATGATTGAAGATTAATGATTGTAAATATTTTCTTTATTGATTTGAAGCAAGTTTTTAAGGATTTCTAATACTTTAATGCTATCTTTAGCTTTTGATTTCAATTGTTTTGTTGATTGTTCATGTTTGATTGATTTGTGATTGAATTAGTTTGATTAATATGTTGATCATGAATTTGTTTTGTAGCTTAGTTTCGATCTTGATTTCCATGGATTGTGAGTAGTTTTCTTGCTAGTGGAATGGTAAAGTATATATGAGTAATGGATTAATGCTAATTGGGGGAAATTGATGGAGTGGATGTAATAATTAAATTTGTTGATTGATTATGTGCATGTGTGTGATTGATTGAAGTGTAGCTAACTTTGATCATTGCACTAGATTGCATTGTAAGTTCATATTGATACGGATTATTGATTTGTGGCTTGCATTTGTTTATTGAGTTGGTTTGTGAAGTTCCTAGCTAGAGTGTCTCGTAGTTTGCGCTAGTTTGACGTCTAGGAGAATAGCCTTTCATACTTTCTTAATTGCTTAATTGATTTTCCCTCGCAACACTCGAATTAGTCAATTCTAATCCCGATTAGTTGTATCCAACGCATGTATATGTGGATCCTAAACAGTAGTGTTTGATATGTTTGGTTTTAATCTCGTTTTCTTACTTGTTTTAGAGTACACACACCTTACTTCACCTCTTCAAAATAGCTTAACTTTAGCAATAGTGACCACCTCCCATTCCTAGTTATTAGTGTGTGTTGAGTGATTATAAATTTTTTTTGGCCTAGGGAATATTAGTCCAACGACCTAGTCTCCACCCCTTCGTCATGTCCTCCCCCATCTTAGCATCCGACGCCGATTCGCTCGGTCCGGGAATTTGTTGTTCATCATCCGACTCCCCTAGAATTGAGTCGCTTGGAGTACTAATGTTGCCTGGGGGGTCTCTGCTAATCTCAGAGACATGCGCCCTAATGGAGCCATCTGAGTAGACTATCTTGCTCTCCCAATGGTACCAAGAACCATCCGTCCTATATCTTCGAGTCGTTTGCTTTATTCTGGCCATCATGTCCTAAAGGGGCACCGACACTGTCCGATTTAGAGATGCACTCAAAGGTTAGTTCTTGAACGAGCATTCGACACTCCTGATTCTAAATTCAGCCGTCCCCAATCACCGGTCGATCGCTAATCTAGGTCGTGCCTGGTGCGTTTTGTAAACCATTTTTGAAAAAGAAAATTGCAAAAAATTAAGTAAAGAAAGGATCAGGCGGTTACCTTAGAAGAAGGTACTAGAGGCGCTAGGTTTTAAAATCTACCGGGATAGGCGGACGAGTTGGCCGAGTATAGGATGCTGCAAAAGTGAAATTCTTTGAAAGTTAGAGATTCAAGATTCTCCCAAATATTAACGCAAGTGTGAATCCAAGGGAGGTAAAACCTCCTTTTATAGAAGAGGTAAAAGACCTGGGGTAAAACCCTAGATTCCGTTGAACAGTAAAAAGTAACATCTCGGCCAATCAAAAGCCCACACCTTTCACAAGAGTCACGTAGCATGCCACGTCACTCCTGTGAGGGGCAAATGATTTGGGGTATTTAATACCCCCAAGTGGACTAATGAGAGAACTACACGTGTCCCTTTAGGAGGCGTCCAAATTGACTTTCCAGATGTGTGACACGTGTCACTTAGATATGTCCCCATGGAAATGGAGGCCTTTAAGGCCCAAAATCCAACGGCGCCGCAATATGGCGCTACCCTAATCCCTAGGTCATTAAACCCTAGGGTAGGGCATGTTTTCCTAGGACCCTATAAATAGAGAGATTCCCCCAATTATTGGGACAGTCTTTTGACACCTTGAACTTTACGTCTTAATCATTAAGGCATTTGTTTCTCTCTAAAACAAAAAACACCTGAGCTTGGAATCCGAGCAAATACCTTTCTTTCCGCACGTTTTTACTCCGGTTCCGTACTAACTTAATCTTCGGAGGCGGACCTCCGACCATTCAAAACTTCGTTTGTTTTGCAATTACAAGCAATCTTGACGAATCCAGTCTTTAAGTTGTAACTCTCCTAAGGGAAACAAAAAACCACGAAACATGTTTGACTTTAATTTGATCCATAAAGCTTTGTTTGAATGTGTTTGACTTTCATTGGATTCAAAAAGCTTTGTTTGAATGTGTTTGACTTTCATTTGATTTAAAAAGCTTTGTTTTAGTGTGTTTAACTTTCCTTTGATTTTAAAAGATTTGTTTCTATGTGTTTGACTTTTGTATGATTAAATAAGCTTCATTAAATGCTTTTAACTATCATTCAATTCAAAAAGCTTTGTTTGAATTTCTTTGACTTTCATTTGTTCAAAAATTTTTGTTTGAATATATTTTACTTTATATTATTCAAAAAGATTTGTTTGAATGTGTTTGACTTTCATTTGATTCATAAAGCTTTGTTTGAATGTGTTTGACTTTCCTTTGATTCAAAAAGATTTGTTTGAATGAGTTTAATTTTCATATGATTCAGTTAGCTTTGTTGAATGCTTTTGACTTTGTGTTTAACTTTCATATGATTCAGTTCGCTTCGTTGAATGCTTTTAACTTTCATTCGATTAAAAAATCTTTGTTTAAATACTTTTGACTTTCATTCGATTTAAAAATCTTTGTTTGAATGTGTTTGACTTTTATTTGATTCAAAATGCTTTGTTTGAATATGTTTAACTCTCATTTGATTAAAAAAGCTTTTTTAAAAATGTGTTTGACTTTCATTTAATTTAATTAGCTACGTTAAATGCATTTGACTTTCATTCAATGCAAAAAGCTTTGTTTGAATGTGTTTGACTTTCATCTGATTTAAAAATTTTGTTTGAATGTGTTTGATTTTCCTTTGTTTCAAATAGATTTGTTTGAATGTGTTTGACTATCATATGATTCAATTAGCTTCGTTGAATGCTTTAGACTTCCATTCGATTCAAAAAGCTTGGTTATAAGGTGTTTAGCTTTCATTTTTTCTAATAGCTTTGTTTGAATGTGTTTGACTTTCATTTTATTCAATTACCTTTGTTATATGCATTAAATTTTCATTCGATTCAATAAACTTTGTTTGAATTTTTTTATTCAAAAACCTTTGTTTGAATGTGTTTGACTTTTATTTGATACTTAAAGCTTTGTTTGAATGTGTTTAACATTCATTTAATTTAATTAGCTTTGTTAAATGCATTTGACTTTCATTCGATTCATAAAACTTTGTTTGATTGTGTTTGACTTTCATTTGATTCAAAAAGCTTTGTTTGGATGTGTTAGACTTTCCTTTGATTCAAAAAGATTTGACTTTCATTCGATTCAGAAATTTTTTTTTTCAATTTGTTTGACTTTTTTTTATTCAAAAATATTTGCTTGAATCTGTTAGACTTTCATTTGATTCAATACGCTTTGTTTGAATGTGTTTGACTTTCATTTGAATTAAAAAGCTTTATTTTAATATGTTTAACTTTCATTTTATTTAATTAGCTTCGTTAAATGCATTTAATCTTCATTCGATTCAAAAAGCTTTGTTTGAATGTGTTTGACTTTCATTTGATTTAAAAAGCTTTGTTTGAATGTTTTTTACTTTCCTTTGATTCCAAATGATTTATTAAAATGTGTTTATCTTTCATATGCCTCAAAAAGCTTTGTTGAATGCTTTTGACTTTCATTCGTTCAAAAAGTGTGTTTGAATGTGCTTAATTTTGTTTGAATGTGTTTAACTTTCATATGAATCAAAAAACTTTGTTTAAATGTGTATAACTTTCATTTGATTCAAAAAGCTTTGTTTGACTGTGTTTGACTTTAATTTGATTCAATTAGCTTTGATTAATGCATTTGACTTTCAATCGATTCAAAAAGCTTTGTTTAAATATGTTTGACTTTCATTTGATTCAAAAAGCTTGGTTTGAATGTGTTTCACTTATTTTTATTCAAAAAGCTTTGTTTGAATCTTTTTTACTTTCATTTGATTTAAAACGCTTTGTTTGAATGTTTTTTACTTTCATTTAATTTAATTAGCTTCGTTGAGTGCATTTGACTTTCATTCGTTTCAAAAAGCATTGTTTGAATGTGTTTGACTTTCCATTTGATTCAATATTCTTTATTCGAATATGCATGACTTTCATTTGATTCAAAAATCTTTGTTAACGTGTTTGGCATTCATTCGATTCAAAACGCATTGTTTCAATGTGTTTGTTTTTCATTTAATTAAAATTTTTTTGTTAGAATGTTTTTTACTTTCATTTGATTCAGAAAGCTTTGTTTGAATATGTTTAACTTTCAACTGATTCAAAAAGCTTTGTTTGAATGTGTTTGACTTTCCTTTGATGCAAAAAGATTTGTTGAATGTGTTAGACTTTCATATGATTAAACTAGCTTCGTTGAATGGTTTTGACTTTCATTCTATTCAAAAAGCTTAGTTTTAATGTGTTTTGTTTTCATTTGATTATAAAAGCTTTGTTTGATTGTGTTTGTCTTTCATTTGATTTAATTATCTTCGTTGAATGCATTTGACTTTCATTCGATTCAGAAATCTTTGTTTTAATGTGCTTTAAATTTTTTTTATTCAAAAAACTTTGTTTAAATCTTTTTTACTTTCATTTTATTCAAAAAAACTTTGTTTGAATGTGTTTGACTTTCATTTGTTTCAAAAAGCTTTGTTTGAATTTGTTTAAATTTCATTTCACTCAAAAAACTTTGTTTGAATGTGTTAGACTTTCATTTTATTAAAAAAGATTTGTTTAAATGTAATTGACTTTCTTATGATTCAATTAGCTTTGTTGAATGCTTTTAACTTTCATTCGATTCAAAAAGTGTTGTTTGAATATGTTTGACTTTCATTTGATTCCAAAAGCTTTGTTTGAGTGAGTTTGACTTTCATTTATTTCTACAAGCTTTGTTTGAATTAGTTTAACTTTCCTTTGATTCAAAAAGATTTGTTTGATTGTGTTTGACTTTCATATGATTCAAATACCATAGTTGAATGCTTTTAACTTTCATTTGACTCAAAAAGCTTTGTTTGAATGTGTTTTACTTTCATTTGATTTAATTAGATTCGTTAAATGTATATCACTTTCATTCGATTCAAAATGCTTAGGTTGAATTTGTTTATCTTTCATTTGATTCAAAAAGCTTTGTTTGATTGTATTTAACTTTGATTTGATTCAAAAATCTTTGTTTAAAGGTGTTTGATTTTTATTTGATTGAAAAATCTTTGTTTAAATGTGTTTGATTTTCCTTTAATTCAAAAAGCTTTGTTTGAATGTGTTTGACTTTCATTTGATACTTAAAGCTTTGTTTGAATGTGTTTCACATTCATTTAATTTAATTAGCTTTGTTAAATGCATTTGACTTTCATTCTATTCAAAAATCTTTATTTGATTGTGTTTGACTTTCATTTGATTCAAAAAGCTTTGTTTAGATGTGTTTAACTTTCCTTTGATTCTAAAAGATTTGACTTTCATTCGATTCAGAAATCTTTTTTTTCAATTTGTTTGACTTTTTTTTATTCAAAAAGCTTTGCTTGAATTTGTTAGACTTTCATTTGATTCAATACGCTTTGTTTGAATGTGTTTGACTTTCATTTGAATTAAAAAGCTTTATTTTAATATGTTTAACTTTCATTTTATTTAATTAGCTTCGATAAATGCATTTAATCTTCATTCGATTCAAAAGGCTTTGTTTGAATGTGTTTGACTTTCATTTGATTCAAAAAGCTTTGTTTGAATGTGTTTGACTTTCCTTTGTTTCCAAATGATTTATTAAAATGTGTTTATCTTTCATATGCCTCAAAAAGCTTTGTGGAATGCTTTTGATTTTGAATGTGCTTAATTTTGTTTGAATGTGTTTAACTTTCATATGAATCAAAAAACTTTGTTTAAATGTGTATAACTTTCATTTGATTCAAAAAGCTTTGTTTGACTGTGTTTGACTTTAATTTGATTCAATTAGCTTTGATTAATGCATTTGACTTTCATTCGATTCAAAAGGCTTTGTTTGAATATGTTTGACTTTCATTTGATTCAAAAAGCTTGGTTTGAATGTGTTTCACTTATTTTTATTCAAAAAGCTTTGTTTGAATCTTTTTTACTTTCAATTGATTTAAAACGCTTTGTTTTAATGTTTTTTACTTTCATTTAATTTAATTAGCTTCGTTGAATCCATTTGACTTTCATTCGTTTCAAAAAGCATTGTTTGAATGTGTTTAACTTTCATTTGATTCAATATTCTTTATTCGAATATGCATGACTTTCATTTGATTCAAAAATCTTTGTTAATGTGTTTGGCATTCATTCGATTCAAAACGCATTGTTTCAATGTGTTTGTTTTTCATTTAATTAAAATTTTTTTGTTTGAATGTTTTTTACTTTCATTTGATTCAGAAAGCTTTGTTTGAATGTGTTTAACTTTCAACTGATTCAAAAAGCTTTGTTTGAATGTGTTTGACTTTCCTTTGATGCAAAAAGATTTGGTTGAATGTGTTAGACTTTCATATGATTCAACTAGCTTCGTTGAATGGTTTTGACTTTCATTCTATTCAAAAAGCTTAGTTTTAATGTGTTTTGTTTTCATTTGATTATAAAAGCTTTGTTTGATTGTATTTGTCTTTCATTTGATTTAATTATCTTCGTTGAATGCATTTGACTTTCATTTGATTCAGAAATCTTTGTTTTAATGTGCTTTAATTTTTTTTATTCAAAAAGCTTTGTTTAAATCTTTTTTACTTTCATTTTATTCAAAAAACTTTGTTTGAATGTGTTTGACTTTCATTTGTTTCAAAAAGCATTGTTTGAATTTGTTTAAATTTCATTTCACTCAAAAAATTTGTTTGAATGTGTTAGACTTTCATTTGATTAAGAAAGATTTGTTTAAATATAATTGACTTTCTTATGATTCAATTAGCTTTGTTGAATGCTTTTAACTTTCATTCGATTCAAAAAGTGTTGTTTGAATATGTTTGACTTTCATTTGATTCCAAAAGCTTTGTTTGAGTGAGTTTGACTTTCATTTATTTCTACAAGCTTTGTTTCAATTTGTTTAACTTTCCTTTGATTCAAAAAGATTTGTTTGATTGTGTTTGACTTTCATATGATTCAAATACCATCGTTGAATGCTTTTGACTTTCATTTGACTCAAAAAGCTTTGTTTGAATGTGTTTTACTTTCATTTGATTTAATTAGATTCGTTAAATGTATTTCACTTTCATTCGATTCAAAAAGCTTAAGTTGAATTTGTTTATCTTTCATTTGATTCAAAAAGCTTTGTTTGAATGTGTTTGACTTTCATTTGATTAAAAAAGATTTGTTTGATTGTGTTTAACTTTCATATGATTCAATTAGTTTCGTTAAATTTTTTTGACTTTTGTTCGATTAAAAAAGCTTTGTTTAAATGGGTTTGACTTTCATTTGATTAAATTAGTTTCGTTAATTGCATTTGACTATAATTCGAATCAAAAAGCTTGGTTTGAATGTGTTTGACTTTCATTTGATTCTAAAAGCCTTGTTTGAATGTGTTTGACTTTCCTTTGATTAAAAAATATTTGACTTTCAGTTGATTCAAAAATCTTTTTTTAAAGTGTTTGACTTTTTTTTTTTTAATTTAAAAAGCTTTATTTAAATCTGTTAGGCTTTCATTTGATTCAAAAGGCTTTGTGTTAAAGTGTTTGGCTTTCATTTGATTCAAAAGGCTTTGTATTAAAGCGTTTGACTTTCCTTTGATTCAAAAACATTTGTTTGAAAGTGTTTGACTTTAATTTGATACAAAAGGATTTGTTTGAATGTGTTTGACTTTCCTTTAATTTAAAAAGATTTGTTTGAATGTGTTTGACTTTCATATCATTCAATTAGCTTCGTTGAATGCTTTTGACTTTCATTCGATTCAAAAAGCTTTGTTTGAATGTGTTTGACTTTCATTTGATTCAGAAATCTTTGTTTGAATATGTTTGACTTTCATTTGATTAAAAAGGATTTGTTTGAATGTGTTTAACTTTCATATGATTCAATTAGTTTCGTTAAATTCTTTTGACTTTTGTTCGATTAAAAAAGCTTTGTTTAAATGGGTTTGACTTTCATTTGATTAAATTAGTTTCGTTAATTGCTTTTGACTATAATTCGAATCAAAAAGCTTGGTTTGAATGTGTTTGACTTTCATTTGATTCTAAAAGCCTTGTTTGAATGTGTTTGACTTTCCTTTGATTAAAAAATATTTGACTTTCAGTTGATTCAAAAATCTTTTTTTTAAAGTGTTTGACTTTTTTTTTTAATTTAAAAAGCTTTATTTAAATCTGTTAGGCTTTCATTTGATTCAAAAGGCTTTGTGTTAAAGTGTTTGGCTTTCATTTGATTCAAAAGGCTTTGTATTAAAGCGTTTGACTTTCCTTAGATTCAAAAACATTTGTTTGAAAGTGTTTGACTTTAATTTAATTCAAAAGGATTTGTTTGAATGTGTTTGACTTTCCTTTAATTTAAAAAGATTTGTTTGAATGTGTTTGACTTTCATATCATTCAATTAGCTTCGTTGAATGCTTTTGACTTTCATTCGATTCAAAAAGCTTTGTTTGAATGTGTTTGACTTTCATTTGATTCAAAAATCTTTGTTTGAATATGTTTGACTTTCATTTGATTAAAAAAGATTTTTTTGAATGTGTTTGACTTTCATATGATTCAATTAGCTTCGTTGAATGCTTTTGACTTTCATTGGATTCAAAAATCTTTGTTTCAATGTGTATAACTTATATTTGATACAAAAAGATTTCTTTGAATGTGATTGCTTTTCATTTGATTCAATTAGCTTTGTTTAATGCATTTGACTTTCATTCGAATTAGAAATCTTTTTTTTTAATTTGTTAGAATTTTTTTTAAAAAAAAGCTTTGTTTGAATCTGTTTGACTTTCATTTGATTCAAAAAACTTTGTTTGAATGTGTTGAACATTCGTTTGAATCAAAAAGCTTTGTTTGAATGAGTTTGTCTTTCAATTCATTTAATTAGCTCCGTTGAATGCGTTTGACTTTCATTTGATTCAAACACTTTGTTTGAATGTGTTTGTAGACACCCAAATGTGTCTCCCCAAAAACCAAACCCGATGATGAGTACCTTTCACGTCGAATCATAATCAGATGAAGTGAAAGTGTGGAAAGTCTAGTGTTGCGGATAGTTTTAATTTCTTTTTTCTTTTCTCTCTATTTTTGAAAATATATTTTAAGAAAACAGCCAATCTAGTTTGGTTAGTCCATGATATGGTTCCAATAGTAGTGTAGTTGGATGGGGCTTGAAAAGAGTTTTCCAATGATATATTATAAGCCCAATTCCGATGAATAATGAGGAAATTATGGCCAAATTACTAAACTGGGCCCGGTTTGAGCCTTATATACGGCACAATGATCTATGGGAGGGCCTAATATGGATTTATCATTCCTAATGCAATCATGAATGGTTTTAGTCTCCCGTAAAAAAAAAGGTAATGGTTTTAGTCTTCTCGATTCTTCTAGAAGGTTCTTTTCATTCGTAATTCAATTAGCATTGATTAATTGACTTTTGTTGACTTTTTAGAGTTTTAATCATAATAAAAGAGTGTTTTTGAGGAAAATACGATTTTATCCTCTTGTACGGTTAAATTTTATCTGATTTTAGAAAACGCGTCAAAAATTTAATTAGCGCCAAACGCCAGCCATTAACGTCGACGCTAATCAAGTTTTATGCGCATTCACAAGACCTAGATACACCTAGCATTATTCGAAGTTGCCTTCGCCCTAGACGTGAAAGGTTTTAATCTCTGAGGGTTTGGTCCCTAATCTCTCTTTCAATTATTTAATTTAATTGTTTATTTATTATTTTCCTTGAAGTTACTAACGTGTGTATTTTGTTATTAGAAAGAGGTACGAGGCATCCAAGTAAGTACTTTAATGGTTTTTATTAATATTATGATCTTAAAATAATGCTTAGGTTGTTATTATGATTCCTAGTATCCTGTTAGGATGTTTTCCTTAATTTGATGTTTAGGGTGACAACAATAAATTCCTAGTATCATGTATAGGGTAACTTTAATATGAAGTATGATTAAAAGTATGATGCCTTTTATGTTCTTCCTAATATTTATGATTTTTAGTATCATATTAGGGTAAAGTTTTGAATTTTAATGTTAAGTGACATGCTAGGGTTTGTTATTAATCTTGTTAGTATCATGCCTAGGATATTGCTATTAATATTATGCTTTAATATGATTATTATTGTTATAATTGTTATGATTTATTTATTTATATCATGTTGCTTGATATATATTTATTGTTATTGCTTGATCACACCTTTTATGCATGTTTAAAAGAAATTGGTACTTGTAATCACGCTTAATCAGATAATTATTAATAATCTTGTTTAGGGTTTATTATGATTATAATTTAAGTGATCGCAAATAAAAGTTTTATTTGTGCATTATATTCAACCAACATAGATAGACAGGTTTAGGGTTAATCCTATTTATTGCATGTTTGTTAGAAAGCGCACATGAATATGATCAGAATAAAGTAGAGGCCTATTATTTTATTAGGGCAGGTTCAATCTCTTTTAGGTTTGATTTGTACCTTCATCCCCGAACTACAAGTCATGGTTCCAGACCTATTGGAATCGACGATGTCCTGGATCGTTAAGGGGTGTAACCTTCATCTCGTGAACGGTTTACAAGTTCCTAAAACTTGTTGGCGACTCTATTGCTCTATCTTCTTTCCCTTTGGACGCCACCGTACTTTCGTGTATGATCACAGTGGGGTTCAAGCTAGGGATAATGCTTGAAATATTCCCTACAGTTTTTGGCGACTCTACTGGGGAGGATTTCTATTTTAATTCCTGAAATTTGTTTCGACAATGATTTAGAATGAGTTGATGAGGCTCGAAAAGTTCTAAGTATTTCATGTGCGTAATTTTGATTAACATTATTGTCATATGCATAAAAAAGATCTCATTGGAAAGACCATCCGTAATGAGTTAAAACATAGGATTATTCACACGTAGGAAATTTGAGGAATATCTTTCACAACTAGGATCGAAATAATGCTGCGCGAAAATGGAAAATTTTATCGAGCACAGAAAGCTGCTGAGGCATGTAGGAACTAGCGTCAGCGAACAAAGATTAGCGCCAATATTTTGACTTTAGCACAATACGACA
The DNA here is from genome assembly GCF_948465745.1 of Chenopodium album. Lineage (NCBI taxonomy): Eukaryota > Viridiplantae > Streptophyta > Magnoliopsida > Caryophyllales > Amaranthaceae > Chenopodium > Chenopodium album. The sequence continues at coordinate 46,770,888 of NC_137838.1, forward strand.
GCCTCTCTCGCCAGGCGCTAAAGCCAAAGCTGGGGCTGGCCTCTGTTTGTTGGCGCCAAGTTCTTCCAATACCGAGCAAGAAATATGCGTTCTAATTTTGACCAGTTTTTAGCACTGTTTGCTCGATCCTACTTCTTGATTTAGTTTTTTCTCACATTTCTGAAACCCATATGTGTTCTATATATGGGCATAACCCTTTGGGAATTCATGCTCCATCTATCTGATTGAACGCCTTGAGCAACAAAGGGTACATCTGATAATGTTAAATTCACTAAACCATGGAAGCGAGTTTTTCTTAACTCACGGTGTCCCATCCACTCACGCTAACCCTTCACGGTTAGGCTTCCGCGCGGTTCATCTGGACAATTAACCATGGACCCTCTATGGACTAACCCATATCCCGAACTTTAGAGAACTGGAGCCATGGTTAGGTTGCAAACTCATTGCATCACGTTATGCCTACTTGACTAATTGGTTGTGCATTCTCTATGTGTTTTTTCCTAACTGTTTGTTTGACTTGTGTTAAGACAAAAATGGCTAAAAAGACTTTCCTTTTCCACGTTACTTGGTCGAGGAGAGAAGGGCGATTAATCAAGGACTAACTCTTTATTCAAGTCTTACTTTTTGATAAACCGATTAGTCAAAATAGGAAAGCTAAAAAGATAATGGCAACTCAAGAGGAAGTTAATGAACTTATGAGTCAATTGACTGACGTGACTGAGGCATTAAGGGCTTTAACCCTAAAAATTCATGACCCTTTGAAGCAACAACAAATTAACCTTATGCAAGAAAGCTTGAGCAAGCTATCTAGTGGCATTAGTTCATAAGGGGTCTCGCTGGAAAAAGAACTTCTTCCGCATAAGTTCAATGCCAACAACATCCAAAAATTCAAGGCAACAGATAACCCTTACTTTCATCTAAGAGCTTTTGAAACCATAATGAACATTAAGGGGATTGATAAGAAAGTCTTTTATTCTTTGTTTTCTTTATCTCTTGAGACCGTTTGTCAACAATGGTTCTTTTCCCTTGACAAAGAGAAAACCTCTTCATGGGAGTCGATAACAAACGCTTTCATAGATAGATATAAGTGCAACATTCAAGACGAAATAAACCACAGACAACTTGAGATGTTAAAACAAAAAGAAAACGAAGGGTTCACTTTTTTCTTTAACAAATGGAGGGAAACTTCTGCTAATATGGTCAAGGTTCCTACCGAAAAAGAATCCGTGAGGATGTTTATCAAGAATCTCCAAGGGAAGTATTCACATCACTTAAAATACCAACACATCTTGAATACTTTCGAGGCTGTGTATAATATAGGCATCAACATTGAAGATGACCTTCTAAAAGATAATAGTACGAGAGGAAAGAAGAACGACCATCCTTCTTCTTCCTCTCCCATTAATGAATTGCATGCTACGAACGCCTCAAAATCACGAATCCAAAGGTCGAAAAGAGTGTTCACTCCACTTGGTATGAGTTATGAAACAACTTTCGAGAAGCTACACCACAAAGGACTAGTCATGCCCATAGGGCCTATCAAAGATCCAGTTCCAGAAGCCAAGCCACCCAAATGGGATCCTAATAAGCACTGCAAATATCACCAAGGAAAGGGTCATGATACTAAGGAGTGTTGGAAACTCAAAGAAGGTATTCAAGATCTGATCGACAACAATGAAAATTCCGAGATTCTAGCAATCGAAGAAGATCAAACATCCTTCGATCCATCACTTCTTATCACACCTGTAGGTGAGCCCATGATCGAGACAGCTTATATAACCTCTCTTGATGAAGTGGCCATGATCAAAGAGGATGAAAGTCTTGTCTTAGATTATATCAGGGAAGACTCGTCAAGCCTAAAAGAGGACGTTCAGAAACTACAAGATGTCGTTGCCATGCTCTTGAATGTTGTACAAGGACTAGCAAATCGAGTGATGGTTATCGAACAAAATTCTCGCCAAGGATTTAATGAAGAACTAAATGCTCCTAATCCACGGGAAAAATGGACCATTGAAGTACACACACCAATAGAATGACTTACAATGAAGCTTTTGACTGTCTTCACGATCAAGGTCTTAATCACCCCATTGGTTCCAGTCAAGACCCTCCGCCTGAAAAACGGTATCCCAATTGGGATCCAAAATCTTATTGTCGATACCATAGAGGTCTTGGTCATACTACCGAAATGTGTCTCGCCCTAAAGGATCGTGTTCAAGACCTCATTGATTCAAATCTCCTTCATGTTCCTCCGCGCGACAAGTAGGCCAAGATTAGTAACGATAGTAACAGTGGCTCTAAAGTAAATAAGAATGACTATCCTTCTTCTTCCGAAAACACCTACTCTAGTAACAGTGTTTGTACTTTCGACCTTAATGTAATCTTAGCCATGGATAATCGAGGATTTAGAAAGCAACTAAGAAAGGATTTCACCCCTATTGGAATTAGCTACGATGATGCTTTCGATCTACTCCATGCAAAGGAACTCATTACTCCCATTGGACCTATTCAAGATCCGCCACTTGAGAAGAGATTGCCTAGTTGAAACCCAAATGTACGCTGCAAGTACTATCAAGGTAGGGGTCATACTACCAAGAGCTGTTGGAAGCTAAAGGAAGCAATATAATATTTGATCGACAATAACGGGCTTCCAATACCTCTTGTCGGCAAGAACACTAGTGATGATGAGCCAAGGGACAAGAGGCAAGCTTCAACGACAAGATTTCATGATCTTTTTTCTATTTTTTATTCAGCTTTTCCCCAATAATTCTAGCATAGGCACCTTTCTATTCTCTTTAGATTTATTTTGTAGGATCATTATTTCTTTTCCTTAAATAAAATGAGCATTTTATTTTTTTACATATGATCATCATTGCATTGCAAAAAATAAAAAAAAAAAAAAAAAAAAAAATCTATGTCAAACTAAGCACAAGGTATACCAATGATTTGAGGCACCCCTTGTAGCCACATCATATTACCTTTCACCCTTCAAATATACAATCCTTTTTCTGATAAGCCACTTTGAGCCTCGTCTAACGATAGACCTTTCTTCTTCAACCCATATCTACCTAACCTTGGGATAGGATGGTGTGCAACTTATGTAGTTTTCATAAAAAGATTGAGTGACTTCAAAAGATTAAAATAGCAAATATTAGCAAAAAAATAAAATAAAAGTGTACAAAAGGGCAAGCGTTCCAATGTCTTTGATAAGAACACGTCTCGGATTGCGTCTCTTATCGAGTGCTCGGTACCGTGCCTGAGAAATATGAATGCCAAGTGAGTGATAGACCGCATGATCGAGATTTCCCACACTTATAAAAATAAAATAAATGCTAAAGCAAAAGAAAGAGCTAAAAAAGAGTAGAAAACCTCAAGCATGAAAATACAAATATTCAATAGCAAAGTTGCACACCTTGGGGGCTTATATAAGGCCTTGAGCCTTTTATCCCTTTTTTTTATAACCTTTAGTCTAACCACGTTACAACCCTTCAAAAGACCTTTTTGAGGTATACACACTTGTGCGAGGTTCGGCTAGAGCTGCGTTAGGCCTGATTCCTAACGGATACGTAGGCAACCTAAGATTGAGGTGCGGTCGTAAAAAACATGCATTCATATTCACATTCACACACCATGATCATATCAAGTGATCTCCAATTCTCATCCCTATTCATGTAGATCTAGACTTGAACGCTTGATCCCTACATCATTAGCTTACCTAACCTAAGAGTCACCATTATTTGGCTCTTCTAAAAATAATATGTTTCCACACACTTAGCCTTTGCGGCCTACTTTAGAATCACTATCACACACGTCATAGATACATGACCAAATATACTTCCCTTAAAAAACCCTTTGTCATGGAATCTTCACTCTTTATTGAAGCATGCGTAGTCATATCAACATCACTCAGTAATCATAATTGTCATTGCATCACGAAGTATGAAGTGCTTAGCCTCCGTGCCTAAGTTACCCAAATACTTTCATCATTGAGTTAACCATTGAGATAGCCTAAGATGGTTTAATCCTTGCACCTTGAGAGATAGTATCAAACAACATTTGATTAAGCTCATTCAACATGCACCTTCAAAAACTTCGCTTCTTTCTTTTTTCGCGTCTTTCTTTTTCGGGAGAAAGTCAGTACCCTCCACAAAAATGACGGAAATTTTTTTCTTATTTGCATTTTCGAGTCACACGATCATAATACAATGCACACACGAGTCATGAGTCACATGTGTCATTTCACTTCGAGTCGAGTCAACCTCAAGTTAATCACAGCGAGTCAAGTTAATACCTTGAGTTGTGTCAAGTCAATGAGTCAAGAGACATTAAACCTTAGGTCAACCCTAAAATAATTAAAGGAAAAGGCAAAGTCCTATAGTCAAAGATAAATACAGGTGCAGCAGAATAGGGAAGACCCTACTTCAGCGCCAGACGAAAACATCTAGCGTCTGACATTAGATTTTAGCGTCTGGCGCTAAATTTCAGCGTTTGGTGACAGAGATAAATCATGGCGCCAGCAACTTTTCAGCGGCAACAGAACGCTCAACCACTCAGAGCAGTATATTTCCACCTCTTTCAGCAATTTGGGGTTCCTTGGTACGCCAGTTAGCCCCTATAAGCAATTTGACATGATTAAGTAGTCGTCTTGATTACACTCGTAATAAGTGATCGACCTGACGAAAGATTGTCTCACTTAGCTTAAAGAGCCTAAACATTGGCTCATTGCAGAGACACCGACATACTGGTTCATAAACAGCAGAGACACTGACATAATGGTTCGCAAGCAGCAAAAGCACCGACGTACTGGCATAGCGGAAGCAAAGTTAAAGTGAGCTTTAAAGATCGAAAACCGTTGGTCTTCGAAAATTTTTCTTCGGAATATCATCGCAACAAACATTCAAGCTCTTTTGTTCAGAGACGCGTGGACATTTCTTTCAAGCTCTTTTGCTTAGAGACACGTGGGCATCCTATTTTCAAGCTCTTTTGTTCAGAGACGCGTGAACATATCATCAAAAGCTCTTTGTTCAGAGACGCGTGGACATTTCTTTCAAGCTCTTTTGTTCAGAGACGCGTGAACATTTTTTTCAAGCTCTTTTGTTCAGAGACGCGTGGACATTTCTTTCAAGCTCTTTTGTTCAGAGAAGCGTGGACATTTCATTTTCAAGCTCTTTTGCTCAAAGACGCATGGGCATCCTATTTTCAAGCTCTTTTGTTCAGAGACACGTGGACATGTATATCAAGCTCTTTTGTTTAGAGACGCGTGGACATGTGTTTCAAGCTCTTTTGGTCAGAGACGCGTGGACATATCATCAAAGCTCTTTGCTCAGAGACGCGTGGGCGTATTATTCAAAAGCTCTTTTGTTCGGAGACGAGTGGACATATTATCCAAGAAGCTCTTTGTTCAGAGACGCGTGGACACATCATTCAGAAGTTCATATTAAAAAGAAGCTCTATTGTTAAGAGACGCGTGAAAATATTTAAGAAGCTACATTGTTCAGAGACGAGTGAACATTAAGACAGCAACATGGCGTTCCATATATTGTGGAAGGTTGTCACAAAAGCAAAATGCAACAAATCGGTTACTTGTAGAGACGTGTGCTCGACGGTGCAAGATACACGTTTCTTAACTCTTTTATCTGTTTAACTACCGCTAGTTTGCAAGTATCGGCGTTACAAGAATGATTTAGGATCGCAGAACGTTCTGAATCATTCTCCGTCCATATCGATACTCTAACATTCGTTTTCAAAACTTGCGGTTTTCCAAACTCAGTCAAAGTGGGGGCTTATGTAGAGACCCAAATGTGTCTCCCCAAAAACCAAACCCGGTGATGAGTACCTTTCACGTCGAATCATAATCGGATGAAGTGAAAGTGTGGAAATTCTAGTGTTGCGGATAGTTTTAATTTCTTTTCTCTTCTCTCTGTTTTTGAAAATCTATTTTAAGAAAACAGCCAGTCCAGTTTTGTTTGTCCATGATATGGGTCCAATAGTAGTGTAGTTGGATGGGGCTCGAAAAGAGATTTCCAACGATATATTATAAGCCCAATTTCGATAAGTAATGAGGAAATTATGGCCAAATTACTAAACTGGGCTCGGTTTGAGCCTTATATGCGGCCAAATGAACCAGAGGAGGGCCTAATATGGATTTATCATTCCTAATGCAATTAGGAATGTTTTTAGTCTCCCGTAAAAAAAAGGTAATGGTTTTAGTCTTCTAGATTCTTCTAGAAGGTTCTTTTCATTCCTAATTCAATTAGCATTGATAAATGGGCTTTTGTTGACTTTTAGAGTTTTAATCTGAATAAAAGAGTGTTTTTGAGGAAAATACGATTTTATCCTCCTGTACGGTTAAATTTTATCTGATTTTAGAAAACACGTCAAAAATTTAATAAGCGCCAAACCCCAGCCATTAGCGCTTGGAGCTAAGCTTTGCGTCTGGCGCTAATTGCCAGTGTCGGCGCTAATCAAGTTTTATGCGCGTCAGAACTCTGATTTGTTTTTTTCATCTTTTTGGCTTATTTTCTCTATAAATAGCCTTCTAAAAACTCCGTTTTCATTCACCTACAATCATCAATTCTCTTATTCTCTCTAAAGCTTTTCTCCCTCTTTTCTGAACCTACCCTCTTTTCACAAAATTCCGCATTCACAAGACCTAGATACACCTAGAATTATTCGAAGTTGCCTTTGCCCTAGACGTGAAAGGTTTTATTTTCTGAGGGTTTGGTCCCTAATCTCTCTTTCAATTATTTAATTTAATTGTTTATTTATTATTTTCTTTGAAGTTACTAACGTGTGTATTTTGTTATTAGAAAGAGGTACGAGGCATCCAAGTAAGTACATTAATAGTTTTTATTGATATTATGATGTAGAAATCATGCTTGAGTTGTTATTATGATTCCTAGTATCATGTAGGATGTTTTCCATAATTTGATGTTTAAGGTGACAACAATAAATTCCTAGTATCATGTTTAGGGTAACTTTAATATCAAGTATGATTAAAAGTATGATGCCTTTTATGTTCTTCCTAATATTTATGATTGTTAGTATCATATTAGGATAAAGTTTTGATTTTTAAAGTTTAGTGACATGCTAGGGTTTGTTATAAATCTTGTTAGTATCATGCCTAGGATCTTGCTATTAATTTTATGCTTTAATATGTTTATTATTGTTGTAATGGTTATGATTTATTTATTTATATGATGTTGCTTGATATATATTTATTGTTATTGCTTGATCACACCTTTTATGCATGTTTAAAGGGAATTGGTACTTGTAATCACGCTTAATAAGATAATTATTAATAATCTTGTTTAGGGTTAATTATGATTATAATTAAAGTGATCGCCAATAATAGTTTTATTTGTGCATTATATTCAACAAACATAGATAGACAGGTTTAGGGTTAATCCTATTGATTGAATGTTTGTAAGAAAGCGCACATGAATATGATCAGAATAAAGTAGAGGCCTATTATTAGGGAAGGTTCAATCTCTTTTAGGTTAGATTTGTACCTTCATCCCCGAACTACCAGTCATGGTTCCAGACCTATTGGAGTTGACGATCTCCTGGATCGTTAAGGGGTGTAACCTTCACCTCGTGAACGGTTTACAAGTGTTTTTTTTTGGAAAGTAAGAAAGTATTATAAATCAGTAACTGTACAAATGTACAAAAAGATACACCCTGTCAAAACATGGCAACTCCAACCTACACAAGCCTAAAAAGAAAGGCAAACAACCCCCATCTGAATCAAGGGATCCTGATCACCTTCTAGGAAGGGTACCAGGACACACAAGAAACAGAAAAACCAAATTAAGATACCCCTAGTACCTTCTAGGAAGGGCACAGGGAGACTAGAACCTGCACAAAACAACACACTAACCCATAACAACCAGACCAACATACAACATAAGACAACTAGACCATAATTTTAAGCTGATGGAGCCATCTACAGCCAGCAGTTGTCCAAGTATGATTGATAAGCTGCTGCCCTGTAGTCACCATCTCCCTTCTAATGACTTTAGCAACAAACTCAGGCTGGAGAACAGCATTATGCCACAAAGCATGATTTCTAGGTATCCAAATACTGTAAACAACAGCAGCCAGGCTAGCAAGAATCAAGTTCTTCTGAATATGGTTCTTTCCCTCAGCTTTCCAAAGCTTCCAGGTGTGATGAATATCAACTTGATCTTTGTCAAACCCAATCCATTGGGATATAGCCTTCAACACCTTCCTGCTGAAACTACAGGAGAAAAAGAGATGATTGCAGTTCTCCACAGCATCACCACAGAGCAAGCAATCACTGCCATTACTCACCCCATATTGAAAAAGTTTATCTCTAGTTTTAAGCTTTCCCAATACAGCAAGCCTAACAATAAAGGTATGCTTTGGGATATTGAAATGATTCCACACCCATTTATACCATTGAACCTTGTCCAGATCACCTTGCAACCAGTGATAACCATCAATAATTTTGTACTTCTTATTCAGCCAGCCTTTAGAATCAAAACAATGTCTCAACTCATTTTTAACTTTGCATAATAATTTCCAAGCCCACCCAACATCTTTCTTTAGAACATAATCCCACCCATTATCACCTTTAATGTACACTGAATGAACCCATTTAACCCATAAAGAATCAGTTTTCTTGGCTATCTTCCAAACATAAGAGCCCTGAGCAGCTTTATTCCACATTCTGCAGTCTTTGATACCAAGACCACCTGCCTTCTTAGGTCTGCAGCACCAATCCCAAGCAATTGGAGGGGTAGTAGACAATACAGCATTACCACTCCATAGAAAAGCTCTGCATAATTGGTTAATCCTATCAATGACTGATTTAGGAAGCAAAACACATTGAGCCTAGTAAGTATGCGGACTCATCAGCACTGCATTGATTAGAGTGACCCTAGCTGCATAAGAAAGATTCCTGCTACTCCAACAATGAAGTCTGACCAGCATCTTATCAATCAAGCTATCATAATCTACCATTTTCAAATACTTGGTATTTAAGGGAATCCCTAAATACCTAAAAGGCATATCACCCTTCACAAACCCAGAATGGCCCAGAATACTGTCTTGGTCAGATTGATGAACATTACCAAAGTAAATTGCAGTTTTCTCCAGATTGTCTTGCAAACCAGATCTAGCTTTAAAAGTTTTAAGAGCTTTAATTAGGAGCTTGACAGACTCATTATTCCCATAAGAGAACAACATCAAATCATCAGCAAAAATCAAATGGTTTAAGGCAAGCTCCTTACATCTTTGGTGATATTTGAATCTCCTCATCTTCCCAATTTTCTTCAGTAATCTGGATAAGTATTCCATCACAATAACAAATAAAAGGGGAGACATAGGGTCACCTTGCCTAATTAACTCCTTTTTTCCCTTTAAAAAAACCATAAGAACCACCATTAAGCATAAGAGAGAAAGTAGGAGTAGTAACACATTGCATTACCCAAGATATGAATTGAGTGGGGAACTTCAAAGCAATCATCATTCCCTAGATAAACTCCCAACTAATAGAATCATAAGCCTTCCTAAGATCCACTTTGACAGTACATCTAGGGGGCTTCCTTTTATTATTATAAGCCTCTAGCATATCTTGACAGATAAGGATGTTATCTAGAATAGATCTTCCAGAAACAAAGGCACCTTGACAATCATCAATTAGGTCAGGGAAAACCTCCTTCAATCTAGAACAGATCATTTTAGAAATGATCTTATATACCACATTACAACATGCAATAGGCCTGAATTGAGTGACCTTATTAGCATGTGCAAACTTAGGGATCAAGGTCAGGGTAGTGGCATTTATCTGTTTAAGAAGCTTACCAGCATTGAAAAAATCCAGGACAGCATTAGTAACATCATTACCAATAATATGCCAGGCAGCTTTGAAGAATTTGCTGGAAAACCCATCAGGACCAGGAGCCTTATCATCATCAATACTCCACAGAGCAGACTTAACATCATTCTCAGAAAAGGCTCTACAAATAGCCAACCCTTGTTCATCAGATAACCTATTACCCTCATCTATAACTGCAGAATGAATGTTGCCCTGCATCCCAGCTCCAGTTCCATGTAACCCTTGGTAATACTCCAAGAAAGCCTCACACACCTCTTTAGGGTCAGAAGTCACCTCCCCCATATTGTTCACAATGGAATAAACATTATTCTGAAGTCTTCTCTTCCTAATAATAGCATGGAAGAAAGCATAATTCATATCACCTTCTTTGACCCAATGAACCTTGGCTTTTTGTTTCAAATAGTTGTATCTATCCAGGCGAGTTTTAGCATACCTCACTCTAGCTTCCCTCTCCATATCAATCAGGTTCTCATTATCAGGCTCAGCTTGAAGTTTCACTTGGATTTCCAGCAAAGCCTTCTCAGCTACAGCATCCTCAGTTTCAATACAAGAGTAGTTCACCATCTTCAAATTTTTTAAAACTTTTTTCATTTCTTTCAGATTCCTAACACATTGGAACATTAAAGTTCCATTAACATTGATCTCCCAGGCTTCCTTAACAGCATCAAAAAAATTTGGAGAATCCACCCAAAAATTAACAAATCTAAAGGGCTTCTTAACTTGAACACCAGAATCAAACAAGTTCAAAACACAAGGGCAATGATCCATTAATCCTTCAGGGAAAAAAGTAGCCTGCATATCTGGGAGTCTATCCATCCACTGACAGTTAACAATGATCCTATCAATTTTAGTACAAACACTATCACATCCAGCTTGCTTATTTCACCAAGTATAGAACATTCCCCCAGCAGCCCAATCAGTAAGATTGTTCTGTCTAAGGCAATCTCTAAAAGGCTCCACTTCAGTCAGAGAAACATGACTACCAATCCTATCAGTCAAATTCAAGATATTGTTAAAATCCCCACAAAGAACCCAAGGAATGTTCACACTTTAACCTATCTCAGTAATTTACTCCCAAAGCTTAAGCCTAGCCATAGCCTCATTCAAGCCATAGATCATAGTGCAGAGAAAACTAACACTAGTGCCCTTATGACTGACCTGTAGGTGAATTAACTGTTCTTCACACCTAATCACAGACACATCAAAAATCTGAGGCATCCCAATAACCCAAATTCTGCCCCTTGTGGTGAGAGTAATTAGCACAAACTGACCAATCACTCCCCAGTCTATTAAACACCACTCCAAACTTCTCAGCCTTCACCTTTGTTTCAAGAAGCCCAAACAGACCAACCCCATGATGTCTAATGAACCATAAGATATCATAGAGTTTACTAGCCTTGTTTAGACCTCTCACATTCCAGAATCCAATTTTATCCATGGAATGAATAAGAGAATTCCCCCTCCTCCAGTATACTGAATCTATTACCACTGCTACTGATCAGGATAACACCAGGTTTCAAACTTTGAGGTTGCTGATCTCCATCATCATCCTGTTGAGAAACAGTCGAATTATCATTTCCATTATTAACCTTCTGAGTATCAGCCTTTTGCACAGGTTTACAAGTTCCTAAAACTTATTGGCGACTCTTTTTCTCTATCTTCTTTCCGTATGGACGCCACCGTACTTTAGTGTATGATCACAGTGGGGTTCAAGCTAGGGATAATACTTGAAATATTCCCTACAGTGTTTCACTTTTATTTGATTCAAAATGCATTGTTTGAATGTGTTTGAATTTTCATTTGATTTAATTAGCTTCGTTGAAAGCTAGGTCTTTCATTCGATTCAAACAATTATGTTTGAATGTGTTTCGAATTAGGGTAATTAATACCCTTAGGGTAATTAAATTCATTCGTCTAATTGGACTCTCCAGACATTTAACACGTGTCACTTAGATATGCCCCCATGGAAATGGCGGCCTTCAAGGACAAAACTCCTAGGCCGCCGCAAAACGGCGCTGCCGTAATCCCTAGGTCATTAAAAATCTAGGATAGGCACTTCCTAAGACCCTATAAATAAGGAGATTCCCGCACTTATTGGGACAGTCTTTTGACACCTTGAAATTTACGTCTTAATCATTAAGGCATTTATTGCTCTCTAAAACAGAGAACACCTGAGCTTGGAATCCGAGCAAATACCTTTCTTTCCACACGTTTTTACTCTGATTACATACTAACTTAATCTTCGGAGGCGGACCTCCGACCATACAAAGCTCTGTTTGTTTTGCAAGTACAAGCGATCTTGACGAATCCAATCTTTGGGTTGTAACTCTCCCAAGGGACACAAAAATCCTAAAACCTGTTTGACTTATGTTTGATCCATAAAGCTTTGTTTGAATGTGTTTAACTTTTATTTGATTCAAAAAGCTTTGTTTGAATGTGTTTGACTTTCATTTGATTCAAAAAGCTTTGTTTGAATGTGTTTGACTTTTCTTTAATTCAAAAAGATTTGACTTTCATTCGATTCAAATTTTTTTTTATTTGTTTAACTTTTTATTTATTTAATAAGCTTTGTTGAATCTGTTTAGCTATCATTTGATTCAAAAAGCTTTGTATTAATGTGTTTGACTTTCCTTTGATTCAAAAAAATTTGTTTGAAAGTGTTTGACATTTATTTGATTCAAAAGGATTTGTTTGAATGTGTTTGACTATCCTTTTAATTAAAAAGATTTGTTTGAATGTGTTTGGCTTCCATTTGATTCAATTTTCTTTGTTGAATGCTTTTGACTTTCATTCGATTCAAAAAGCTTTGTTTGAATGTATTTGACTTTGATTTGATTCACAAATCTTTGTTTAAATGTGTTTTGAAAGGAATGGTATCCTTTGAACAAATGTATTATTTTGATAGTGGGTTCAGAATTATTAAAAAGCTTATATATTCAGTAAGGTCAAGTGTTCGGAATGCCTAGGTGGAGGCCGCTACCGACCATTAATATTAATATATAATTTATATTACATCTTAATCTTGACTAAACCCTTCGGGTGACACCCAAGCAATTAACAAACCAACTCGACGAATTATTCAGAGGAAATCAATGAGTCGCCTGAGTATTAAATATTTAGACGTCAAAAATTCGAGCTTAGAGCGTCGAAACAGATTTTTGGAAGTCGAGTAAAAATAGTAAATGACGAGACGTGCAAAATAATAATAAATCGATAATATTCCAAAAATACCCCTAGCATCGGAATGCCCCGAGCATCCGAATGCTAGGGGCATAATTTGCTAGCACAGGTGGCTAGCATGCGCACCATGCCAAGCAAAGGGTGTCTGGCTGGTGCATGCTAGCGCACCGTGCTAGTAGCAGCTAGCAGCCGCAAGCACACCAAGGCAGCAGCTGCTAGCAGCCCGCACATGGTGTGTGCGGCGTGCTAGCAGTAGCCCGCACTTGGAGTGTGTGGCTAGCTATCCATAGCTGCAGAACACAACTTCAAGTGCGGGGCTGGGCTTCGGTTGGGCTACTGCTGGGCCTATGGCTCGGGTAGTGTTTGGGTGTTTTTGTCCCTCGGGAGAGTTACGTCACAAAGATTGTTCCGGCTGAGTTGTACCTGCAAAACAACGAAGACTCCAGGTGGTTGGAGCTCCGCCTCCGAAGATCAAGTTAGTAACTTGAAAGAGAATAAAGAGTGCAGAATTTTAGGTGGGAATCTGCTTGGATTCCAAGCTCAGGTGATTCTCTGATGAGAGAGAATGTAGGTGTAATAAATGATTCAATGTGTCCCCAAAATGGGGAAATATCTCCCTATTTATAGGGTCGTTGGAGAATGTACCCCAATCTAGGTCACTTGACCTAGATTTTGGTGGGCTGCACCGTATTACGGAGCTCCTAGGGATTTGGGCCCTTGAAGGCCGCCATTTCAGAAGCCTATATGAGGGGGCCATGTGTCAAGAGGATATTGGGCCACTTGAGCCATCCTGAGCTCACCACGTAGCCTCCTCTCATTGGTATACCTGTATAGGGTATTTTTACCCTAAACATTTGCCCATCAAGGGTGAACAGTAACAACGGATAGTAATTTGAAATTCAAACGAGAATGCCCCAATTTCACCCTTCTATAAATAGAAGTTTACCCCCCCTCCTTTCTCTCACTATTTCATTTTCTTTGACTTTCTAGAGAGAGAAAAAGGAGAATTTTATAGAGAGATTCTCTGCTTCCGTCTGCGTCAGAATTTTCAGGATTCCCGCGTGCTAACGTTGCAACACCCGGTTCATCGTCTGTAGTTGTTTTCAGATTTTTCAGAGCTAAAGTAAGGTAACCGCGTGTATACATAGTTTAGAAGTAAAAATGAGTTCTGAATCCACACACTCGGCACTGCCTAGGACACTCAGCCGGTCCCCCAGAACGGCTGAGTCTAGAACAGGGGGTGCCTTTTCTGGATTGTCAGAATTGCTAGGCTCATCTCCAAATTCCTCCCTCTCTGTGTCTGTGCAAGACAAAATGGCCAGAGTCAAACAGACGGCCAGAAAGTCTAGGAGCCGCACACTATGGCAATCCTAGCCGATGAGATTGTTCCGGATGGGGAACATGAGGATTTGTAGGAGAGTGGTTCTAATGAAGAGGCTCCCTCTTCTTCCGGGAGCTCGGACGTACGGGAGGAAGGCGGTGAAGAAGCCGCCTCCTCTATTGGATCCGGCGATGATGAGGCCGGTGAAAGGTCGAGGGCCAAAACTTCTGGCTCTGACCAGGATAACTTTGCGGCTGACTATCAACAGCCGTAGAAAGTCACTGACAACCCCAACCCTAAAAGAAATAGAATGCTTCCGGGTGACATTGCCTTGTTAAAGAGCGGTTTTAGGGCTTTCAAAGAGAAGTACCCCTTTGGAAAGGGGTGGGATATTATCATCCCGCCTGCTGATGCAGTAATGGCATGGGACGATGACATTGACAATGCAGACCACTACTTTCTCTACTACGAGGCGGTTATAGAAGCCGGACTATGGTTCCCCCTCCATACAGGGATTAGAAAAATCCTAAAGTGGTATGATCTGGGAGTTTGGCAGCTCACCCCCAACTCATGGGTGAACATTTTAAGTAACATTGCCGCTTGCGAGCTCCAGAACTTAGCTCCCAACTTCTCCGCCTTCACTCATATGTAGTACTTGAGCAAGGCACCAGGCGGTCATGGGGCGTGGTACACTCTTTCCACCTTGCCCAAATACTTGATGAGTTTGGACAAGGTGTCCAAGTGGCCAGGATGGAAATATATGTTTTATTTGATTTCTTCTCCAACTCTGAGACACAACTGGACACTACGCCAGTACAACAAGGAACCGGTTCTTCTGGGCAGGAAATGCCCTCTCCCAGAGCTGTGTACTAGGGCCCAGGAGCAAATAATGGAGCCGGGTTTCTTTGAAACCACTATTGAGCCCATGGGGGATGGGACTCATATTATTGTTCCAAAAAACTAGATCCCCCACCCGGACTACTTCAAGGACGAATACTTCTTGTCCGCCTGTGGGTTAAGTCCCATGTTTCTCAAGGGTAGATCCACTTGCATCCGAAATGTTTGTAACTTTATTTTTACATTACTAACTTTCCATAATTTCTTTTAACTCTTATTTTCTTTGTGCTGCCGAGGCATTGAAGATGGTTGACCCAGCCAAAACCCTGGCTAAGTCAGCGGCGCTACTGCGCAAGGAGGCTGCTATTGAGCAGAAAGCAGCCGTTGATGCCAAAGAGTCCAAGAAAGGCGGGGTAACACCGCCTGCCTTAGCATATATATTTCATTTTTTTTTTTTGCAAAGGTAGTTTGCCGATTGGGTATATTTAACGTCTTAATTTGCAGGACTCTGCAAAACGTGTGCCACAATCCTTCTCCAAACTTTTCAAAAGGCAAGGACAAGATCTATAAAAGGCTCCGGCTGCCAAGGCCGCCTGGAAGGACCCTCCTCGGTCAAGCTCTACTGCCAAAACAGATCGTCTCAGAGCGTTCGCAGTAAAATGCCCCAGATGCCTCCACGTCATCGAAGGGTGTCCCGCCACCTAATATTGGAGCAGGTGCGGCAACAACCTTGGAGGAGGAGGCTACTAGGCCCCATCCGGAAACCCAAGGTAAGGGAAAGATTGAAATACCTTGGCCACTTGACTTCATGAGACTCAAGACTAAGGTAGACCCCTCCGGGGGTTCAGTTAGCAGCCGACAACGGATGAATGCCAACTATGCTGCTTCCTTCTTACAGAGTACTTCTACTTTTGGTGCAGATCTTACATCCGACGAGCTGGATCTTGTTAGTTTCGCAAAACAGATGGTGAGGAACCTCACCCGGTCAGAGAAGAATTCAATACCTGATCTGCAAGTAGTGGACTTCGACCGGATAATGGGCCAGCTGGCTGAGATAAGGAATCTCCACCTTAACTCTAATATCTTTTCTTTATTTTCGGCTGCTCTTTTCTCAGGTAATGCTGAGAGTAGACGGGCTCCGAGGCCCCTTCAGGTGGAAATAAGAAGAGGTAAATGACGCCAAACGGAGGGCCCTTGATAACCTTAAATCTGCTGAATATGGTAATTATATGTGTGATTTAGAGATTAAAGCAGTAGAGTTGAAACACGAGGAGTTGGTCCGGAGCTTGACGGCTTCAAATGATGAAGCCACCCAGTCGGGCTAATGACCTTGAGCAAAAACTGAAGGATGCCAAATCTGAGCTCAAGGAATTAGAAGATGCTGACATGGAAAACGCCCAACTCCGGGCAGATGTCTCCCGTCTAGGGGTCGAGATCGTCAAGCTGCGGAACAAGAAGTCAGATGAGATCACCCAGGAGCAAAAACGACTGATGGAAGAGAACGAGCAGGATAACGAAGCCTGCTTGAAGATAGCCTGGGGGCTGCTCTACCCAGATGTAGACTTCGAGGTCCACAAGCTTAGGTATGATTACGCCTTAGCGGTGTATGATGCCCAAGTGCTGGGTGAGGCTCCTCCGCCTCACTTCCAAGACTTGGCTGCCAAGCAAGGGTATGAAGTCTCAGACAATGAGGAGCCGGCCGAGGAAGAGCGAAATGAAGGTAATCAGCCTCAAGTAGCTGATGACCAATCTGAAGCCCTCCCAACCAGCCAAGTTTTATTTTCTTTTGCTTCTTTTCCGGATGTTAACAATCATTTTCTTTTGTAGAGTTGGTTAACAATCATTTTCTTTTGCTTCTTTTCCTGATATTCCGGCTAACAATTAATCTGGCCTTTGTGCCATTTTTAATAAGAAGTACTCCGACTCAGTCGGTTATTTATATATATTTGTGTTTGAATTTTTTAATTTGAATTTTGCGTATATACTGCAATTCTTTAATATTTTGCCTAACTTAAAAAAGCATGCGGCAATTTGCAATCCGGGTGCTCTTGTCCCTGGATGGCTGTGTGGTTGGTTCATTTCAAATTGATTGATTGGCTTGAAAACACTTGATACTTGGAGAAGTATGAGGTGTTTTAAGGCCAATCTATCACAATGGTGATTGCCCCAAACCAAGTGCACAGCCGGCCATTAGAACGGGTGCTTCGAGTCTCTTACCCATACGGTAATATTCCGTCTGAATTATTACATAGAAATTACACAAAATCTTTTGCCCCAATTGGGAGAGAGAGTGCAACTTTTGAATAAATAATCTAAGTGGAAACTTCAGCCCGCAACCGACTGACGCCTCAAGGCATCCGGTATTCGGTAACTTAATTGTTTCTCGTAGATTATTCTGGTAAGACGGCTATGAGTTGACCAATTTGGTCGTTCAATCTTTGCCGTCTGCATAGGTACGTAGAACTGACGAAGGGTATGTTCTCTGCAACGATTGCACCCGGAGGGGTGTCGCCGGACGCCATTGTCCATGTCGGGACAGACGGTTTTATAAAATAAGTAACCATCCGGCCATTTGGCCTTTGATCTTGTTTAAGACAGGTTGTATAGCCACTAAGCGTTTTCGTAATTTGTTTTTTCAAGCTGGCATTGGCCACGCGATATCATAATATCAAATTTACACTAAATGTCGATTTTAGTTGGTTAAGCAATTTCTCCGTCTGGGTATTACCCAGGCGGAATTATAATTATAACATTAAATTACACCAAGTATCAAACTTAGTTGGTTAAATAAAAGTTCCTTCTTAGCATAACCCAGGGAAATAAGTAATTATAAAGATACCGAAACAATTTTGCAAACAAAGCCTGATTTCTCATTGATAGACTCACTGTTTACAAAAAACTTACATTTTTCAGAAGTACGTAGTACTTTTTTAAGTTATCTACATTCCAAGTTTGAGTTAGACACCGGCCGTCTGGAGTTTCCAGACGGTCAGTGCCATCCCTGACTTCTTCATAAATCCGCTAGGGGCCTTCCCAATTAGGAGTTAGCTTTCCAGCCTCATTGGCCCTACCGGTTGCCTCCATTTTACGTAACACAAAGTCGTCATCTTTTAAAGGACGCTTGCGTACTTTCTTGTTGTAGGCTTTGGTCATTCTCAGACGGTATATCTCATGGCGCAGGGCAGCATTGCCCCTGCGTTATGGGAGGGAGTCCAATGCTAGCCGCATGGCCTCCCAATTTGCCTCTTCATCATAAAGAATGACTTTGAGAGTCAGCTCGTAATGTTCAATGGGCAAGACGACTTCAGCACCGTATACCATAAGAAATGGGCTTCAGAAGCGTCCAACAACATTTTTACTTTGGCATCTGCCGCCAGACTTCTCTCCTCGCCGTGATTTCTTTTTATTTGCCGGATGGGCTTCATTTTAGGATCCATAGCGAGTTTGGGGACAGCAAGATCCGGGCTAACGCCTGTCATCTCCTCCTTTTCAAAGGAAAAAAATGTCTTTGAATTCTTTCAGCAGGAGGTGCAGATCTGCACACAATTTAGCATGAGTAGGCGTCCAAACCTTAATCGTACGCTCTAGACGGCTGTCGTCCAGAGGTATATCAATATGGTCTCTAGCCAGCTGAGGACGGAGCTCAGCTGACCGCTCCCCGGTCAGTGATTGTTATTTTTTTAATCTCTTCGCCTCCACCAACAGCGGGGCTTTTCTTTTCTTTCCGACTGCTGGTGGGGCTGCGGCTGGGTCGGCATCCTTGACAGTGTTAAGCTCTATTTGTTCTGGGCCTTGATCTCCTGGGCTCACAGTATCTTTGACGGTTGAGAGGTAGCACTCCCGGGCCGTCTTTTGATCCCCATTCAAGGAACCAATAGAGCCGTCATCCCTCTCATACTTGATGAGCATGAGAGAAGGGATGATTACAACCTTGGCTTCGTTGAGGGTTGGCCGACCTAGGATAATGTTATAGGCGGTCAATTCCTCAACGACCAAGAACATGACGACTAGTGTCGTTCTTTTCCTTTTTCACCCAACCAGATTTATAAATCAACCCTTCCAACAGGTTAAACCATTCCACCCCCAAAACCAATCAGGGGGTGTGTAACCGAATGCATGCTGCTGACGTTGTATTTCTGCTTTTGCAGGCACCAGAGACTGATGATGTCCGATGAGCTGTCGGTGTCAAAAAGGATTCGTCCAACCAGCTAGTTGGCAACCCTACATTCAATGACGACCGGATCATCATGCGGGCGGCGAACGCTGTCCCAGTCCTTCTCAGTGATCAAAAAGTCTGGGAAGGAGGAGCTAGCAGACGCTTGCTCATCATCATCATTGTCCATCTTTCAAAGATGGCTCTTGGTGCCCCGGATGGTAGGGCCACCGCATGAGAACCCGCTTGCTATGGTGTAGACCAGTTCCATATCAGTGTTCTAACTACTAGCAGGATGGGGTGTCTTAGACGACTGCCTCGGGTTCTTCTTATTAGTCCCTTTGGACTTAGAGATATAGGACTTTAACATCCCCTTGTTAGCCAGACGGTCCAACGCCCGTTAAAGGCTGAAGCAGTCGTTGGTGTCATGGAAAACTTCCTCATGGTATTAGCATAATTTTTTTTTGTTCCTTGATTGAATGGAACTTTTCATTGGATTCGGCTTCTCTAGAGACAGCCGGTCCTTGATCTCCATGAGGATGGAGTTGCAGTCCTTGTTAAACTCGTACTTAGGAACGTACGGCTAAAATTCTTTCTTCTTCTTTTGAGACGGCTGGTCATAATCACTAACCGCCAAGACTTCTTTTCTTTTCTTCCTCTCTTCTTTCTTCTTGGCCGGCTGAGAAGGTTAGCTGTCTTTCTGCTTGTCAGACTTCTTAGAGTATGACTGGTTACCATGCGAGCAGAGGTCGGTTGCTTGAATATAGCTTTCCGCCTCACTCAAGGCCGTCTGTAAGGGGAAAGCCCCTTTTTCTTACCAGGTCGAACTTAAAAGTCAACCCGTCTTTCAGACCCTTGAAAAAACCTGTAAAAGCTACCTCATTAGACAGTCCTTGAATTTGAATTTTGATCAGATTGAACCACCAGACATAGGAGCGCAATCCTTCTCTCTCCCCCTGCTTAAGGGTGCTCAAGTTAAGACTTGTTTTCTTCGCAGGAATGTTCATCTAGAAGTTGGAAGCAAACAGGAAGGCAAACTTCCTGAAACTATCAATGGACCCGGCTGGCAAGTTGCCAAACTATTGTTGGGCAATGCCCTTCAATGTAGCCGGGAAGCATCGACACCAAGTGGCATCATCCAACCCTTGTAAGTACATGAGGTTGGTGTAAGCCATGAGGTGATCTTCCGGGTTGGAGGTACCGTCATAGGTGCCTACCAACACATTTTTAACCTTGGTCGGCTGTGCCGCCTCGGTTATCTCTCGGGTAAACGCAGAAGGTTGTTCACCCAAGCGGAGTAGATGAAGCTGCCAGTCCAGTGGCTGAACGTTGTTGTATGTCGCCTGACCTCCAAAGAGGGCTGGCTGCATGAAATAGGGAGAATACTGACCGTAGACGTGTGAAGGTACATACGGTTCAGTCCCAATCATCTGACGACTAGAATGGACGGTATTACTGCATGTTTGGCTCTCATGCAAGGAAGGTACATTCCCTGTAGAGATGTTGTTGAAGCTGCCTGGAAAGTTCGACGTAGAAGCCGACTTAGACAACAATTTATTTCTCTTGCGGGTGATGATCTCCCGGGCGTCAAGAGTTGACTTTTTGCTTCCCTCCGGCTGTTGAGTCCGGCGGGAATGGTTGGCATTCCTCTTAGGCAGAAGAGTTTTGGACCAATTAATGGTCCCGGCTTCCTTCTCCTTTGGATGAGGAGTTTGCTGCCGATCTCTGACTGACATCCCCTTCTCTAGAGGTGTCTTTTTTGCCGACTGACCCCTACTTGGGCCAACTTGGCTCTTCGTGATCAGATCTTGAATTTCACCCTTGAAACTTGTCATGAACTTCATGAGTTCATCTCGAGTGACGGGAGCTGAGTTTCCCCTTCCGGCTGCCCAGGGGGTCGATTTGTACCCGCCTAGTTGGCACCCCGCTCCATTGTATCTCTGGCCCGAATGCGCTTGGTTATCAAGGAGCCATCCTCGGCTATATAAGTTTCAAGGATTTTCATCCTCTTGATCCGTGAAAACTTTCGGGTCGTTGACCGGACGCTTAGGAGGTGGTACATGTAGGAGTTTATAGGTACTACGCATCGGAAAAACATGAATCATATTCAATCAAGTACCAATCCCAAAATCACATGCATAACACACAAGACACATAATCATACCTTTGACGCGTGAATTCCACGAAGCTATTCGACAGGCAAATCAGGGAGAGAATAGAGCCCCAAGCGTTGCTCCTCTACTTAGTCCACGAGATTCGAATGAGCCGTCCACCAATACTAGATTAGTCGAGTGATTGAGGAAAACCGCGATCACCACCTTTATGGACAACCGACCACCGCACGAACCACCACCACCGCGACACACCACGGGCGCCTAGGAGGAGGAGAGAGCTTTGAGAGAAAGAGGACTATGAGAGGGGTTGGGTTTTGTGTTTGCTAATTAGGGTTTGACCAAACTGATCAATTAATTGCATCTTTTCTGCAAACCTAGGCACCTAGTCTATTTATAATCTCATTATAATTAGACTAGGGCACAAAGCCCAAAACTCCTTCTAATCCACTACATGGCTGGCCACCTAGAGTGATGAGGCCAATGATGGGCCTTGTCCTCTAATACTCGATCTATCCCCTTTGTGTGACCTTATAGGATCCGTCCAATTGGGCTTTGGGCTATTTTTCTAGTCCATAGATCGTTAGTTCCTTTAGCTATGGAAAAACGATGACCCAAATGTACGAACTTAATTATCTCCATAATTTGATCCATTTATATATCTAGTAATTGCACACGACGAAGACATAACTCCTTCAATTTCCAACTTGTCTGAGACAAGGGTGAAATATTCAAATTCCTTAAGTCAATATATGTGTCGATTTGATAATATGATTGCATCACATGTCGAGATCATATTAATCTACAAATCGTTTCTTAAAATCTGAGTTAGAATTACAAAGCCAAATGATTACTATGTAATGCATTTAAACGCGGCCACGTATTTTCTGAATTCTCCCTCTTCAAGTGGCCATGACACATTTCCTAATTTAATAAGTAGACTCTATCCAATATTGTGGTAACATGACTCCCACTCAACTTCTGAAATAACTGAGAAACACCCTTTATAATCTCAAGTTACGGCTAGACGTTTGAGTGTACCACAATCACAACATCCATTGAATGAAATCAATGTTCCACTCATGTCAAAGGAATCCACTAATATATACGCAAGCTCTATACTTGAACTTCAAAGTAGGTCAATAGTTCGATCATGCATCATTCATGCATATCCAAGTGATTGACCGAGCATCACTATGCCCCTATAGTCCATGAAACTGTGCTATCCAATCAATCTTACATGCTAGTTCATTTATTAAAATCATTTATGTCCACTTTAATGATCTCGAACTAGGAACTTTAAATAATATATGAATTTTGTTCACTTGTGGGGTTTCAATTCGCCAAGTCATCAACCTGATGAGCTCATCAATTCATAGTTATTTTGGACATTTTATTTAATTTCTAAAACCATAATTAAATAAGAGAAATAATAATTTATATTTTAAACATAATTCTGCAAATTGATGCATTTCTCATGTAATATGTTCTCTCAAAACATATACAACTTAAATTACATAACTTGATTCAATCCTAAGACTTTAATATGACTCTCATACCTTAGTCCATGTAAGGGGTTTAGTGATTTCTCACTCATAATGAAACTTTGCAGAACACGACCTTTTGCTGGTCAATGATCTCATAATTGAGGTGATATCTCATATCCTTTTGTTTGGATTTGTGATGTGACTCTTGCTCCTTTGTTTTTGGGCAAAGGTGACCTGTTAGTCACATGACATTTTGATCCAAACTTCCTCACTAACTATCTTACTATAGTTTAATACACATATTCTGACATTGAGTATGTAACAGTGCTCTACTTTGAACTCTTCAAGCTCACTGTCCTTTTCCATCCAGACACAAATATGCATTTAGATCACCATCTAGAATCATCTTGCCTATTTGGAAAACTTGCATTTGTGTAACCTCTTGAAAACTTGCTTCAATTACCTTTTAACACAATAGATAGAAGAATTCCTTTTAGTGCTTCTCAAGTACTCAAGGATTTGTTATTGGTAATTCTCCGTATGCTTATTCTGAGTTTTCTTGAAATTCTGCTACACATGCACAAGTCATATGAGACTATTGCATTGTACATTTCATGGCACATGTAATGGATCCTTTTGCAGAAGCATAAGGTACATTATCCATACAACTCAACTCTATTAGCTTTTGAAGGCACTGATTCTTACTGAGTGTATTACCATGAAACATGGGAAGATATCCTATCTTAGACTCTTGCTTCATGAACTTGTCAAGATCCTTATCAACATAAGTCTCTCGATTCATTCCAATCATTCTTCAAGATTCACTTCATCGATCTTAATTCCCAATATGTACTCAACATCTCCTAAGTCTATCATATTGAAACAATCTTTCTAACCACTTCTTGACTTATTCAAGCATTGATATATCATTTCATATGAACTGTATGTCAACTACATACTAGACTAAGAAGACCAATTTCTCCAACTAAACTTCTTGTCTCTTCAAGAATTCTTTCGTTCTACTAAGGAAATCAAATTTTTTTATTGCCTAATCAAAACGAATGTTCCAACTCCTTGATGCTTACTTCAATCCATTAAATGAATTTCTGAAATTTGCAAAACTTTCTAGGAATTTATGGATTTCAAAACTCTTAGGATGTATCATATACATACTCACCATCAAGAACATTTCATGAAGGTGATTTTGATCTCCATAACTAGAATAATCTGAATAGGCTTACCCAACTAATAGGTTTTACCCTATTTGTAAGACTATTATGGACTAACAAATTGTTACAAATATGGAGTCCATACTGGATTTCATGGCTTTAAGCCATTTCCTGAGTTGGCATTTATCCAAAGCTTGCTTGTAGGCCATGGATTCTAACGGTTCTAATAAGAAAATTTTAGAATCCATCTTTTCTCAGAATTTCAACAAACTGTTTGTTTTGATCCCAAGTCACCTACGATAGGTATGAGGGACAATAGAATTATTCTCTTCAACTCTTTGAAGCCTTTCATTCTAGTGGGACGATAAAAGCCTCGCTAGTGGAATTAGCTTGCTTTGACACATGGTTTATGAAATTAGTTGATTTCATATGCCTTCGTCTTTGATGTAGTGTTATCCACATCCATTTGTTGCTCATCTCGAATCTCATCGAGATCTAACTTTACTCCCACTTGGCTTTGTAGGAAGACATTCTTTCTATAAAGACACTATCGCGAGCAATAAACATTTTATTTCTACGCGATTGTAGGAATAATACCTCTTAGTGTCCATGAGAAAACCCATGAAGAATTACTTTTCTAATTTAGGGTGAATTATCTTATCTTTTTAAACATTTTACATTGATTTCATAACCCTTAATCCTGTTTAGAAAAGATAACTTTTGGAACATTTCTAAATCATAACTCTTATGACATATTTTCTACTGCTTTGGTTAAGTTTCCTGTTTAGTATTTTCGCAATTGTTGTTGTAATGTATATCCTCAAAGTGATATTTGTAAATCATTAAATCTTAAAACGAACAATGGCAAGCAAAGTTTGATTTCTTCTTCATAAACATACATTTTAATTGTAATGTTTCTGGATTGTGAATTATTTCAACAATTCCCTTTAGATGATCATTCCTTTTTTGAGTTAAATATTTATCACAACAATCATATTGTGGTGTTAAATTGTTTTATCTCAAACAGATTTTACATTTCATTTTTGGAATTTTGAACATTTCAATGTTTTCAAGCTTTACTTCATTAAGTAATTATCGATATATTTACTTATATCGTTAGTAAAAGCAATGAAGTAGTTAAATCTCTTTGCTAATTTTGTACTTATTGGTTCACATACATCATATTATGAGTTCCAAAAGGTCATTTTAGCTTCTTTTACCGTTTCTACTAAAAGGAAACTTGGTCATCGTACCTTATCAAGCATGACTTCTAATTCTCAAGTGATTCATAATCATATAAGAATAAAAGTCCATCCATAACTTTGGCTGTGCAAATGGTTTATGTGACTTAACCTTACTTTGTTATAAGTAAGTGTATTTTGAATCATCTAAATTTTACTTTTGTGATCTACTTATATCAATGTCATAAAACAAAATTAACTCGTACCTAGCAAAATGAAAACAATTTATTACCTTGGTCATGGATCAACACTTGTCCAAGCCAAGTAAACCAAATTCAGTATTCAAAAGTAGAAAACCAAAATATTGTCTCATCAAAACTGGAAATTGTTCTAAAATCATGATAAACTAATCAAAATTTAAAACTATGAAGCTATCTCTCGCCACTCAAATACTTCTAGTGCACCTTCAAGCTCCATTTCCTTGCTAGCTTCACTTGTTTGCAGTTCCTACATAACATCACTATGTTAAGCACTGCAACTTGGTATCTCATACCTAAGTGAAAAAGTTTATAACATAATACTTGAGGTTGATGTTCCATTCTTCTTGAGGAAGTCATGGTATTTCTGCCAATTTCGCTTCCAATGCCCCTTCTTCTTGTAGTAAAAGCGTTCACTTTCACTTGCAGCCTTGGGCTTTGGAGTCGTCTTAGGCTTTTCAGGAGCCTTGGCAACTTGCATGCCCTTGCTCTTAGCACTAGCCTTTTGCCCCTTCTTCTTGAACCCCTTTCCCTTTTGAACCATAAGAACTTCCTTCTTAGGTTCCTTAGGGATTTGTTTCTCAGCACTAACAAGCATTGCACGCAATTGATTCATAGTTTTTGCAATGGCAGTCATGTTAAAATTCATGATAAACTGGTTGAAAATTTTTGGTAGTGAGTGGAGAATGATGTATGTTTCCAAATCATCACTATATGGGTGCCTTAGTTTCTCTATACTTTGAATTAGGCCGATCATTTTGAAAACATGATCATGAACTGTGGCTCCCTTCTCCATTCTACAATCCAGAATCTCCCGATGGAGCTCATACCTTTCAACTCTAGCTTGTTTCTTAAACAAAGCTTTGAGTTCTTGCATGATTGAGTAGGCATCCTGGTCCTCAAAATGCTTTTGAAGACTAGGATTCATGGGAGCAATCATTAAGCAAGTGATAGGTATAGCTTTGTCATTAGCTTCCTTGTGCTTCTTGATCTCTGCCGCTGTTGGATTTTCTGGCAGAGGTCCTGGCAATGGGGTGTTAATGATATCCTCTTTACCGTCAGATTTCAGAACAAGTCTTAGCATTCTTTCCCAAGTGGAAAAGTTATCCCCTGTCAACCTATCCTTCTCAAGGAATGGTTGAAGGTTGTAAACGTTGTTGTCATTGTGATTACGGCTACCCATCTATGTCAAAATAAGGCAAAGTTTAATAATTATGTTTAATTTAAAATTAAAGTACCATAAACGCATTCATTTGGTAACTTTAAAGCACTTTATTCAATAATTAATTGATCCCAATTGAATTTTAAGTGATTCCAAGATCCGTTATTTGTGTAATAATTGACCGGACCGAGGCCCTACCATCAACCATTACATTTTCAAGGTGAGTAAACTCTTTACTGATTACAACTCTTGTAACTCTTGGTTGAATAATTAATCATCACATGCTTAATTATTACCCTTAGTTTCTAGGTTCTAAACTCTTTAGGTAACCTTGTTGAGTATAACCAATTAAAAGTGTAAAACGTGATTTACCCCCACTCCCCTAAGATATAATATGACACCCAGCTGAGGCATGACCCATCATAAAATATCAAAGGTTTCATCGGGTTTTTAATTAGAAAAGCTACCTCAATATTACCGGGACCTAGATTTATTATGTTGTGATTATTTAGTGAACTCTAGTGCATCATCAATCAACATAAATAAAATCTAACATGCATGATCTACTAATGCAATAAAACGTGACATAGTATGGCCCCTTAGTCCGAAGAAAACTAGAAATGAAAAAGCTCCCACTTGAATCCTCATGGATCTCCATCCACCTTGCTCCTTTGGGCCTTCACTTCATGGCCTTCTTTGGACTAAAACTATTTAAATAACTATTCTATTTACTTTAAAAAAAAAAGTTACAAAAATACTTAACGGTACGCAGACCATATTTAGATTACAAAAATACTTCACGATGCGCAGATCGTATTTAAGAATCTATGGGCCATACTAGTCTATATATAGCAACATAATATCATATATTATAAAAGTGCCATATAATAAATCACTCAACATGCTTGTCTAAACTACAACATCGAATGTTCATAATAAAGTCAACGCATTTCCTAAAATATCTCATATTTTAATCATAATTAGATAATATCATATATTATTCATGAGCGTTTATAAAATATCATATATTAAATTTATTCATGAGATAGAATCAAATCATATTTTAATCTAGAAAGATAAATCATATTTAATCTTTCATGATTATCCTAACAAATTTAGGAGATTCTATCCTAATTACTAGCCAATCAAATAATTTTAAAATCAATTATATTCTAATCTAATTATGGGATAATCACATTATTTAAATCAATTATTATCTGTTTGGAATATGCTCAGAATATCCTAATCAATCTTATCCAAAATTAACCACTTTCATTAGGATAATTACCAATTTAACAACTTTAAATATGGATAATATCAAATATAACAACTTTTGAATATTTGATTTTATCCTATAATAAAATATTTTATCCAAATAAAACCAACTTTATCTTTTAAAATAAAAGATCATATTTTCAAAATATTTTAACTTATCCAAAATAAAACTAATTTTATCCCAAAATAATTCACAATTATCTTGAAATAATTTTTAAAATAAGATAATTAATTGTTTTTTTTAAATACCGCAAGCCACCACCGCCGGCCACCGTGGTTGGCTAGCCGAAACTAGCCACGGTGGCTGGCTGCCATAACAGCAGCCACTGCCGCAGGGCAGAAGCGGGCAGCTGCTCTGGCAGCCGTGGCAGCAGCCGTGCAACACTTGCATGCTACTGCCCACAACCACCTCAACCTCCGCCCTCCCCTTCCCTCCCTCTTGGACCATCACCTAGTCGGCAGCCGCCGTGGCTGCGCCACCCAGCCGCGGTTGCCGACCACCTAAAACAATATTTTTTTTTTGTGTTTTAATTTATTTAAAATAAAACTTATCATAATTAAATTAAATCGGTCCATAAGATTAAAATTAAATCACATTTAACTTTAAAATTAGCGTTCTTCATAAAATTAATCCCAATTTAATTCTAACTTTTAAAACTAAATCGATGATCATACACAAAACACTTTTATGCTTAAATCAATCCGATTAAAGTTATGAATCATAAAATAAATCGAATTAAATCAAAATCAAGCAAAAAAATCATATTTTAAGGCTAGGATTTTCGAAAAATTCGAAAAATAGAGTTAGGGGTTCGAAATTTTCGAGCATATTATGGCTAAAATTCGGTCTCTTCATGGCTATTTTGAGCATAATTAAATCACATTTAATCGATTCCAAAACTTTAATCACATTAAATATAATAATTGAACCATAATTAAATTAATTTCTCCCTCTTAATTGATTATAAAATTAACGTGAACATCAAATAATCGTATAATTATGATATAGCACGTTCATGCAAGAGGCTAACTGATACCACTGTAGCAGTTTATAGGTACTACGCAGCGGAAAAACATGAATCATATTCAATCAAGTATCAATCTCAAGATCACATGCATAATACTCAAGACACATAATCGTACCTTTGACTCGTGAATTCCACGAAGCTATTCAACAGGCAAATCAGGGAGAGAATAGAGCCCCAAGCGTTTCTCCTCTACTTAGTCCGCGAGATTCGAACAAGCCGTCCACCAATACTAGATTAGTCGACTGATTGAGGAAAATTGCGATCACCACCTTTATGGACAACCGAACACCGCACGAACCACCACCACCGCGACACACCACCGGCGCTTAGGAGGAGGAGAGAGCCGTAAGAGAGAGAGGACTATGAGAGGGGTTGGGTTTCGTGTTTGCTAATTAGGGTTTAATCACACTGATCAATTAATTGCATCTTTTCTGGAAACCTAGGCACCTAGTCTATTTATAATCTCATTATAATTAGACTAGGGCACAAAGCCCAAAACTCCTTCCAATCCGCTACATGTCCGGCCACCTAGAGTGATGAGGCCCATGATGGGCCTCGTCCTCTAATGCTCGATCTAGCCCCTTTGTGTGACCTTATAGGATCCGTCCAATTGGGCTTTGGGCTATTTTACTGGTCAAAGATCGTTAGTACCTCTAGATATGGCAAAACGACGACCCAAATGTACAAACTTAATTATCTCCATAATTTGATCCATTTATATATCTAGTAATTGCACACGAAAAAGACATAACTCCTTTAGTACAGAATCTTGAACCATCCTTGAGGTACTCTCCCCACAGACGACGCTAAATGTTTTGGGTGTTTTTGTCCCTCAGGAGAGTTACGTCACAAAGATTGGTCCGAATGAGTTGTACTTGCAAAACAACTGAGACTTCGGGTGGTTGGAACTCCGCCTCCGAAGATCAAGTTAGTAACTTGAAAGAGAATAAAGAGTGCGAAAATTTAGGTGGGCATCTGATTGGATTCCAAGCTGAGGTGATTCTCTAATGAGAGAGAAAGTAGGTGTAATAAATGATTCAATGTGTCCCCAAAATGGAGAAATATCTCCCTATTTATAGGGTCGTTGGAGAATGTGCCCCTATCAAAGTCACTTGACCTAGATTTTGGTGGGCTGCGCCGTTTTACGGCGCTCCTAGGGATTTGGGCCCTTGAAGGCCGCCATTTCAGAAGCCTATCTAAGGGGGCCACGTGTCAAGAGGATATTGGGCCACTTGAGGCATCGTGAGCTCACCACGTGGCCTCCTCTCATTGGTCCACCTGTCTAGGGTATTTTTACACTAAACAGGTAGTAGGGACGAAAATCAGGGGAAGCAAATGGAAGTACGTGGGTGAGGAACAAGTGGCACAAGGAGAGTATGGAGTGGGGAGCAAGTATGGTCCCCTACTCTCCAAGTGGTCCTCACTTCTCTTCTCATGTAATAGTGACACTTGTAGATTTATTATTAGTTTACTTATTTATTTTAATTTAGCTTTAAAATAAATTGTAGAATTTCATCCTCCAACGCACATTGATGGGATAGAAATTCCCACTCTCCCTCTTGCCTATAAATACCCATCCTAGGTTTTTGGGAAGGGTACTTGAGTAGGAGTTCAATAGAGCATTGCATAAGCAAAAACTCATAAACTCAAAAAATACTCTGGTTTTGGTCGAACCTCGCTAACCTCGAGGTAACGGACCTAAAAGTTTGTCCTTGTTTTTGCAGGTGGATCTCTGTCAGAGGCTCTCGTATTTTCAGGGCTAAGCTTCTCAAGTAAGAGCCCATTTTGTTGGGCGAAGCATGCGCCGAAGGTAAATTTCCTATTTTTCCCTTTTATGTTTATTTATGCATTTGTAATATTATTTATTGCGAGCAAGATCCTTGGCTCGGGTTTTTTCCGCGGTGAGTTGGACTTACCAAACCCTACACATGTTTGACTTTCATTTTATTAAAAAAGATTTGTTTAAATGTGTTTGCCTTTCATATGATTTAATTAGCTTTGTTGAATTCTTTTGCCTTTCATTTGATTCAAAAATCTTTGTTTGAATGTATATAACCTATATATTATTCAAAAAAATTTCTTTAAATGTTTTTTACTTTCATTTGATTCAATAAGCTCCATTTAATGCATTTGACTTTCATTCAACTCAGAAATCTTTTTTTTTTAATTTGTTTGAATTTTTGTTTTCAAAAATCTTTGATTGAATCTATTTGACTTTCATTTAATTAAAAAAACTTTATTTGAATATGTTTAACATTCATTTGATTCAAAAAGCTTTGTTTGAATGAGTTTGACTTTCATTTCATTTAATTAGCTCCATTTACAGCATTTGACTTTCATTCAATTCAAAAAGCTTTGTTTGAATGTGTTTCACTTTCATTTGATTCAAAAGGCTTTGTTTGAATGTGTTTGACTTTTATTTGATTTAATTAGCTTCATTGAAAGCATAAAACTTTCATTCGATTCAAAAAGCTTTGTTTGAATGTGTTTAGATTTAGGGTATTTAATACCCCCAAGTGGACCAATGAGAGAGCGACATGTGTCCATATGAGAGGCGTCTAAATGGACTCTCCAGATGTGTGCACGTTTCACTCAGATATGCCCCCATGGAAAGGGTGGCCTTCAAGGAAAAAACTCCAAGGGCGCCGGAAAACGGCGCTGCCCTAATCTCTAGGACATTAAAATCTAGGGTAGGTACGTTTTCCTAGGACCCCATAATTAAGGACATTCCCCCAACTATTGGGACTGTCTTTTGACACCTTGAACTTTACGTCTTAATCTTTAAGGCATTTATTTCTTTGTAAAACAGAGAACACCTTAGCTTGGAATCCGAGCAAATACCTTTCTTTCCGCACGTTTTTACTCCGATTCCTTTCTAACTTAATCTTTGGAAGCGAACCTCCGACCATTCAAAGCTCCGTTTCCTTTGCAAGTACAAGCCATCATGACGAATCCAATCTTTGAGTTGTAACTTTCCCGAGGGACACAAAGATTCCCGAAACATGTTTGACTTTCATTTGATCCATAAAGCTTTGTTTGAATGTGTTTGACTTTCATTTGATTCAAAAAGTTTTGTGTGAATACGTTTGACTTGGACTTGATTCAAAAAGCTTTGTTTGAATGTGTTTGACTTTCCTTTGATTCAAAAAGATTTGTTTCAAAGTGTTTGATTTTTTTAAGATTCAAGCAGCTTCATTGAATGCTTTTGACTATCATTCAATTGAAAAAGCTTTGTTTGAATTTGTTTGACTTTCATTTGTTTAAATTTTTTTTTTGAATTTGTTTGACTTTGATTTGATTCAAAAATATTTTTTTGAATGTGTTTGACTTTCCTTTGTTTCAAAAAGCTTTATTTGAGTGTGTTTAACTTTCATTTGATTTAATTAGCCACGCTAAATGCATTTGACTTTCATTCGATTGAAAATGCTTTGTTTGAATGTGTTTGACTTTCAATTGATTTAAAAAGCTTTGTTCCAATATGTTTGTCTTTGATTTGAATCAAAAAGCTTTGTTAATGTGTATGCCTTTCATTTAATTTAAAAAGCTTTGTTTCAATGTGTTTAACTTTCATTTGATTAAAAAAGCTTTGTTTAAATTTGTTTGACTTTCATTTGATTTAAAAAGCTTTGTTTGAATGTGTTTGACTTTCCTTTGATTCAAAAGGATTTTTTTTAATGTGTTTGACTTTCATATGATTCCATTAGCTTCGTTGAATGCTTTAGACTTTCTCGATTCAAAAAGCTTAGTTTTAATGTGTTTAGCTTTCATTTTATTCTAAAAGCTTTATTTGAATGTGTTTGACTTTCATTTGGTTCAATTAGCTTCGTTGAATGCATTTAACTTTCATTTGATTAAGAATTTTTTTTTAATGTGCTTGGATTTTTTTTTATTCAAAACGCTTTGTTTGATTGTGTTTGACTTTCATTTGATTCTAAAAGATTTGTTTGAATGTGTTTGACATTCATTCAATTTAATCACCTTCGTTAAATGCATTTTACTTTCATTCGATTCAAAAAGATTTGTTTGATTGTGTTTGACTTTTATTTGTTTCAAAAAGCGTTGTTTGAATGTGTTTGACTTTCCTTTGATTAAAAAAAATTTGACTTTCATTCGATTCAGAAATCTGTTTTTCAATTTGTTTGACTTTTTTATTTAAAAAGCTTTGTTTGAATCTGTTTAACTTTCATTTGATTCAATATGCTTTGTTTGAATGTGTTTGACTTTCATTTGATTCAAAAATCATTGTTCGAATATGTTTGACTTTCATTTGATTCAAAAAGCTTTATTAATGTGTATGACATTCATTCGATTCAAAACGTTTTGTTTCAATGTGTTTGTTTTTCATTTGATTAAAATTTTTTTGTTTGAATGTGTTTGACTTTCATTTGATTCAGAAAGCTTTGTTTGAAAGTGTTTGACTTTCACTTGATTCAGAAAGCTTTGTTTGAATGTGTTTGGCTTTCCTTTGATGTAAAAATAAAGGTTGAATGTGTTAGAAATTTATATGATTGAATTAGATTTGTTGAATGGTTTTGACTTTCATTCTATTCAAAAAGCTTAGTTTGAATGTATTTAGTTTTCAATAGATTCTAAAAGCTTTGTTTGATTGTGTTTGTCTTTTATTTGATTCAATTATCTTCGTTGAATGCATTTAACTTTCATTCGATTCAGATATCTGTGTTTGAATGTGCTTTAATTTTTTTAATTCAAAACGCTTTGTTTAAATCTATTTGACTTTCATTTTATTCAAAAAGATTTGTTTGAATTTGTTTAAATTTAATTTTATTCAAAAAGCTTTGTTTGAATGTGTTAGAAATTCATTTGATTAAAAAAGGGTTGTTTAAATGTAATTAACTTTCTTATGATTCAATTAGCTTCGTTGAATGTTTTTTACTTTCATTCAATTCAAAAAGCTTTGTTTTAATTTGTTTGACTTTCATTTTATTAGAAAAAGTTTATTTGAATGTGTTTGACTTTCATTTGATTCAAAAAGCTTTATTTGAATGTGTTTGGCTTCATTTGATTAAAAAAGATTTGTTTGAATGTGTTTTACTTTAATTCGATTAAAAAATCTTTATTTGAATGTGTTTCACATTCATTTAAATAAAAAAAATTTATTTGAATGTGTTTGACTTTCATTTGATTTAAATAGCTTTGTTTGAATGAGTTTGACTTTTATTTGATTCAACAAGCTTTGTTTGAATTTGTTTAACTTTCCTTTGATTTAAAAAGATTTATTTGATTTGTTTGACTTTCAAATGATTCAAATACCATTACTGAATGCCTCTGACTTTTATTTGACTAAAAAAGCATTGTTTGAAAGTGTTTTACTTTCATTTGATTTAATTAGCTTCGTTGAATGTATTTAACTTTCATTCGACTTAAAAAGCTTTCTTTGAATGTGTTTGTCCTTTATTTGATTCAAAAGCTTTGTTTGAATGTGTTTGACTTTCATTTGATTTAATTAGTTTTGTTGAATGCATTTCACTTTCATTCGATTCATAAAGCTTTGGTTGAATTTGTTTGTCTTTCATTTGATTCAGAAAGCTTTGTTTGAATAGGTTTGACTTTCCTTTGATTCAAAAAGATTTGTTTGAATGTGTTTGACTTTCATATGATTCAATTAGCTTCGTTGAATGCTTTAGACTTTCATTCGATTCAAAAAGCTTAGTTTGAATATGTTTAGCTTTCATTTTATTCTAAAATATTTGTTTGAATGTGTTTGACTTTCATCAGATTCAATTATCTTTGTTGAATGCATTTAACTTTCATTCGATTCAAAAATCTTTGTTTTAATGTGCTTGAATTTTTTTTATTCAAAAAACTTTGATTAAATTTGTTTAACTTTCATTTGATTCTAAAAGTTTTGGTTGTGTTTATTTATGCATTTGTGATATGATTTATTGCGAGCGAGATCCTTGGCACGTGTTTTTTCCGCGGTGAGTGTGACTCACCAAAGCTTAACATGTTTGACTTTTATTTGATTTAAAAATATTTGTTTGATAATAATTGCAATATTCAAGGTAAATTTCCTATTTTTCCCTTTTATGTTATTTATGCATTTGTGATATTATTTATTGCGAGCGAGATCCTTGGCTCAGGTTTTTTCCGCTGTGAGTGGGACTCACCAAACCCTAACATGTTTGACTTTCATTAAATTAAAAAAGATTTGTTTGAATGTGTTTGACTTTCATATGATTCAATTAGCTTCGTTGAATTCTTTTGACTTTCATTCGATTAAAAAAGCTTTGTTTAAATTGGTTTAACATTCATTTGATTAAATGAGCTTCGTTAATTGCATTTGACTATTATTCGATTTAAAAATCTTCGTTTGAATGTGTTTGAAATTCCTTTCATACAAAAAGCTTTATTTGAATGTGTTTTAATTTCCTTTGATTCAAAAAGATTTGACTTTCATTCGATTTAGAAATCTTTTTTTTAATGCGTTTGACTTTTTTTAATTAAATGCTTTGTTTGAATCTGTTTGGCTTTGATTTGATTAAAAAAGCTTTGTTTGAATGTGTTTGACCTTTCTTTGATTCAAAAAGATTTGTCTGAATGTGTTTGAATTTTAATTAATAGAAAAGACTTTGTTTGATTGTGTTTGACTTTCCTTTGATTTAAAAAGATTTGTTTGAATGTGTTTTGGCTTTCATATGATTCAATGAGCTTTGTATAATGCTTTTAATTTCATTCAATTCAAAAAGATTTGTTTGAATGTGTTTGACTTTTTGATTCAAAAATCTTTGTTTAAATGTGTTTGACTTCATTTGATTAAAAAAAAGATTTGTTTGAATGTGTTTGACTGTCATATGAATCAATTAGCTTCGTTGAATGCTTTTGACTTTCATTTGATTCAAATAGCTTTGTTTGAATGTGTATAACTTATATTTGATTCAAAAAGTTTTTCTGAATGTGTTTAACTTTCATTTGATTTAATTAGCTTCGTTTAATGCATTTGACTTTTATTGGATTCAGAAATCTTGTTTTTAATTTGTTTGAATTTTTTTTTTATTCTAAAATCTTTGTTTTAATGTGTTTGACTTTCATTTGATTAAAAAAGATTTGTTTGAATGTGTTTGACTTTCATATGATTCAATTAGCTTAGTTGAATGCTTTTGACTTTCATTAGATTCAAAAAGCTTTGTTTGAATGTGTATAACCTATATTTGATGCAAAAAGTTTTGTTTTATTTGATTCAATTAAATTCGTTTAACGCATTAAACATTCATTCGATTCCGAAATATTAAAAATAATTTGTTTGAATTTTTTTATTCAAAAAGCTTTGTTTGAATTTATTTGACTTTCTTATGATTCAAAAAACTTCGTTTGAATGTGTTTAACATTCGTTTGATTTAAAAAGCTTTGTTTGATTGACTTTGACTTTCATTTCATTTAATTAGCTCCGTTGAATGCAATTGACTTTCATTCGATTCAAAAGGCTTCGTTTGAATGTGTTTGACTTTCATTCGATTTTATTAGCTTCATTGAAAGCATAAAACTTTCATTCGACAAAACGCTTTGTTTGAATGTGTTTTGATTTAGGGTATTTAATACCCTTAAGTGGTCTAATGAGAGAGCAACATGTGTCCCTCTTGGAGGCGTCTAAATGGACTCTCCAAATGTGTGACACGTGTCACTCAGATATGCCCCTATGTTAATTGCGGCCTTCAAAGCTAAAACTCCAAGGGTGCCGCAAAACGGCGCTGCTCTAATCCCTAGGTCATTTAAACCTAGGGTAGGCACGTTTTCCTAGGACCCTATAAATATGGAGATTCCCCTTATTATTGGGACAGTCTTTTTACACCTTGAACATTGCGTCTTAATCCTTAAGGAATTTATTTCTCTCTAAAAAAGAGGCCACCTGAGCTTGGAATCCGAGCAAATACCTTTTTTTCGCACGTTTTTACTCTGATTCCGTACTAACTTAATCTTCGGAGGCGGACCTCCGATCATTCAAAGCTAACTTTGATCGTTGCACTAGATTTCATTGTAAGTTCATATTGATACGGACAATTGATTTGTGGCTTGCATTTTTCGATTGAGTTGGTTTGTGAAGTTCCTAGCTAGAGTGTCTCAAAGTTGGCGCTATTTTCACCTCTAGGAGAATAGCCTATCATACTTTCTTGATTGCTTAATTGATTTTCCCTCGCAACACTCGACTAATTCAATTCCAATCGCGATTAGTTGTATCCAATGCATGTATATATAGATTTTAAACCCTTGTGTTTGTTATATTTGGTTTTAATCTCGTATTCTTAGTTATTTTAGAATACACACACCTTACTTCACCTCTTCGAAATAGCTTAACTCTAGCAATACTGACAACCTCCCATTCCTAGTGGTTCGACCCTCGACTTACTCCCATGCTAGTTATTAATGTGTGTTGAGTGATTATAAATTTTTTTTTGGCCTAGGGAAAATTAGTCCAACGACCTAGTCTCCACCCCTTCGTCATGTCCTCCGACATCTCAGCATCCGGCGCCGATTCGCTCGGCCCGGGAATTTGTTGTTCATCATCCAACTCTCCTAGAATTGAGTCTCTTGGAGTATTAATGTTGCCTGGGGGGTCTCTGTTAATCTCGGAGACATGCGCCCTAATGGAGCCATCCGAGTAGATCGTCTCGCTCTCCAAATGGTACCAAGAACCATCCGTCCTGTATATCCGAGTTGTTTGCTTTGTTTTGGCCATCGTGTCCTGCAGGGGCAACGACACTATCGGATTTAGAGATGCACTCAAAGGTTAGTTCTCGAACAAGCATTCGACACTCCAAGTTCTAAATTTAGCCGTCCCCGGTGACCGGCAGATCGCTAATCTAGGCCGTTCTGGTTTCCTTTGTTAAACAATTTTTGAAAAAGAAATATGCAAAAAATTAAGTAAAGAATGTTACCTTAGAAGAAGGTACTAGAGGCGCTAGGTCTGAAAATCTACTGGAATAGGTGGATGAGTTGGCCGAGTGTCGGATGCTACAAAAGTGAAACTCTTTGAAAGTTAGAGATTCAAGATTCTCCCAAAGTTTCACGCAAGTGTGAATCCAAGGGAGGTCAAAACTCCTATTTATAAAAGGGGTAAAAGACCTAGGGTAAAACCCTAGATCCCGTTGAACAGTAAAAAGTGACTTCTCTGACAATCAAAACCGACACCTGTCACAAGCGTCACGTGGCATGCCACGTCACTCCTATGAAGGGCAAATGATTTAGGCTATTTAATACCCCCAAGTGGACTAATGAGAGAGCAACACGTGTCCATCTGGGAGGCGTCCAAATGGACTCTCAAAATAAGTGACACGTGTCACTCAGATTTGCCCCCATTGAAATAAAGGCCTTCAAGGCCCAAACTCCAAGGGCGCCGCAAAACGGCGCTACCCTAATCCTTAGGTAATTAAACCCTAGGGTAGGGCAGGTTTTCCTAGGACTTTATACATAGGGAGATTCCCCCAATAATTGGGACAGTTTTTTAATACCTTGAACTATACGTCTTAATCATTAAGGTAGTTGTTGCTCTCTAAAACAGAGAACACCTGAGCTTCGAATCCGAGCAAATACCTTTATTTCTGCACGTTTTTACTCAGATTCTGTACTAACTTAATCTTTGGAGGCGTACCTCGGAGCATTCAAAGCTCCATTTCTTTTACAAGTACAAGCGATCTTAACGAATCCAGTCTTTGAGTTGAAACTCTTCCAATGGTCACAAAAAACTCCGAAATATGTTTGACTTTCATTTGATCCATAAAGCTTTGTTTGAATGTGTTTGATTTTAATTTGATTCGAAAAGCTTTGTTTGAATGTGTTTGACTTTCCTTTGAATAAAAAAGATTTGTTTCAATGTGTTTTATTTTCATATGATTCAATTAGCTTCATTGAATGCTTTTGACTATCATTCGATTCAAAATGATTTATTTGAATTTGTTTGACATTCATTTGTTTCAAAAAATTTTGTTTGAATGTGTTTGACTTTGATTTGATTCAAAAAGATTTTTTTGAATGTGTTTGACTTTCATTTGATTCAAAAAGTTTTGTTGGAATGTGTTTGACTTTCCTTTGATTCAAAAAGATTTGTTTGAATGTGTTTGACTTTCGTATGATTCAATCAGCTTTGTTGAATGCTTTTGACTTTCATTCGACTCTAAAATCTTTGTTTGAATGTGTAGACACCCAAATGTGTCTCCCCAAAACCAAACTCAGTGATGAATACCTTTCACGTCATTTGATTATCGAAAAAAGCGAAAGTTTGAAAAGTCTAGTGATGAGGATGTTTTTATTAAAATATCTCTTCTTTCTATTTTTGAAAAAATTTCTTTTCTTTCCTTATTTATGAAAAACGTGCATTCCAGTTTACTTTGGTCCATAATAAGGGTCCAATAATGGTGTAGTTAGATGGGCTTGAAAAAACCTTTCCAAAGATATATTATAAGCCCAATTCCGATGAATAATGAGGAAGTTATGGCCAAACTGGGCCCGGTTTTGTTTTTCTATGCGGCCCAATGATCTAGAGGATGGCCTATTATTAATTATCATTCCTAAAGCTATTAGGATTGATTATAGTCTTCTAGAATATTTTGGAAGGCTCTCTTAAATCCTAATGGAGTTATGATTGATAATTATGTTTCAAAGAGTTTGAAATTGAATAAAACTACTCCTTTTCAGAATCCTTGTTTTGTACGAAGTGGAATATATTCAAATTTTATTTTTGTGCCTCATAATCTTTATCCAAATCCTATATGGTTGGATAGATATTGAAATTATATTTACAATTTATATTATAATATTAAATCCGAGCTATAACGAAAGAGATATGAATGATATTTGAAACTCTATCCAAAACTGACACCCTTCCACTATTTTGGCCATATCTTTTTATCTACAAACTAATTTAATGTGGTTCTAATTAAGTTAGAAATTAGATTTCAAGAGCTTTCTAACGACATATAATATGACTTATTTGGACTTCTGGAACAAAAGATATGATAAAAACAAAATCCGCAAAAACTATTTTGCAGCACCAGACGCAAACCTAGCGTCTGGCGCCAGACTTAGCGTTTGGTGCTGCACTCAGCGTTAGGCTCCACGCGCTTATTTGTCGCTGAGATCCTGTTTTATTCTTTTCGATACTCTGATTCATTTTTTATCATATCCGGCTGATTTTCTCTAAAAATAGCCTCCTAAAACCTCCGTTTTCAATCATCAACTCTCTAGTTTTCTAATTCTCTCTTTCACCAGCTCTCATCAAGAAATTCTTGATTACTCTCTCTCTCTCTCTTTTCTAAACCAACCTTTGCATATAAAATTCCACACTCACAAGATCTAGAAACACCT
Organism: Chenopodium album; assembly: GCF_948465745.1. Taxonomy (NCBI): domain Eukaryota; kingdom Viridiplantae; phylum Streptophyta; class Magnoliopsida; order Caryophyllales; family Amaranthaceae; genus Chenopodium; species Chenopodium album. Next base: position 46,811,224 of record NC_137838.1, read on the forward strand.
AGCCAAGTTCGAAGTTGCCTTCGCCCTAGACATGAAAGGTTTTAATTTATGAGTGTTTGGTCCCAAATCTCTATTTCAATAATTTATTTTAATTGTTTGATTTATATTTTCCTTGAAGTTACTAACGCGTGTATTTTGTTATTAGAAAGAGGTACGAGGCATCCAAGTAAGTGCTTTAGTTATTTTTATTGATATTATGATATAGAAATCATGCTTAGATTATTATTTTGATTCCTAGTATCATGTTAGGATGTTTTATTGCTTCCTAGTATCATGTTTAGGGTAAAGAATAGGTTCCTTAAATTAAGTATGATTTTTGTGATGTTTCCTATTTTCTTTCCTAATATTCATGTTAGTATCATGTTAAGGCTAAAGCTTTCATTTTTAATGTTTTAGTGACATGCTAGGGTTTGTTATTAATCTTGTTAGTATCATCCCTAGGATCTTGCTATTATTATGCTTTAACATGATTATGATGATTATGGTTATTATTGTTATGATTATGATTATTATTGTTATTATTATTGTTGCTTGATTATTATTTATTATTATTGCTTGATCACACCTTTTATGCATGTTTAAAGGGAATTTGTACTTGTAATCACGCTTGATAAGATATTTGATAATCTTGTTTAGGGTTAATATGATTATAATTCAAGTGATCGCCAATAATAGTTTTATTTGTGCACTAATATTCAACCAACATAGATTAAACAGGTTTAGGGTTAATCCTATTGATTGCATGTTAGTCAAAAAGCGCACATGAATACGATCAGAATAAAGTAGAGGCCTATTATTAGGGCAGTTTCAATCTCTTTTAGATTGGATTTGTACCTTCATCCCCGAACTACCAGTTATGGTTCCAAACCTAATGGAGTTGACGATCTCCTAGATCGTTAAGGGGTATAACCTTTACCTCGTGAACGGTTTACAAGTTCCTAAGACTTGTTGGCGACTCTTTTGCTCTATATTCTTTCCCTTTGGACGCCACCGTATTTTAGTGTATGATCACAGTGGGGTTCAAGTATGGGGTAATGCTTAAAATATTCCATACATAATGTGTTTGACTTTCATTTGATTAAAAAATCTTTGTTTAAATCTGTTTGAATTTCATTTGATTGAAATGGTTGAACTGCTTTTTTCACATTAAGAAGCTTCAAAATCTGTTCCCAAATAGCCTTAGAGTAAGGACAGCAAAAGAACAAGTGAGAGACAGTTTCACAAGAGTTCTGGTAGAAAAAACAAATAGGATCACAACTTGCATTCCACTTAACAATTCTGTCCTTAGTGGCAAGTTTATCAAGCAGAGCTAACTAAGTAATGAAAATACTCTTAGGAGTGGCTTGGTTATTGCAAACAATTCTTTACCACCCTACTTTAGGAGCCTGTGGTCGAATCCGGGCATAAAGTTTAGCAATACTCATTTTCCCATTTTTCATAATAGAGGACCAGCCACCAATATCATCAATAATATCTCTGCAAGTCAAGATTTTCTTCAAAACCCAGGAGCATTTCTTGGGAATAGTAGCAGTCCAAATATTCCTATTGCTGAAATAATAGGTATGCACCCATTTCACCCACTTATTGTCAGATTTGTGAGCAAGATCCCAAAGAACCTTGCATATAGAAGCTTTATTCCAATCACCAAGAGAGGTAATATTCCAGCCACCACAAAACTTAGGAAGAGTCATATGATGCCAGGAGACAGGAGCCTTTTTTGCATAAGTGTTCTTCCCAGTCCAAAGAAAAATCCTAAACTTAGTTTCAATTTCCCTAAGAATCTTCTTAGGAAGAATGAAAATCTTAGCCCAATAAGCCTGAATACCAAAGAGAACACTTTTGATAAGCTGTAACCTCCCAGCATAAGATAAGTGTCTAGAAGTCCAGCATCCAATCCTAGCAGTAACCCTTTCAACCAAAGGCCTACACTGAGCAACAGTAAGCTTTTTAGAAGACAAGGGCACCCTAAGATATCTATAAGGAAAACTACCTCTACTCATACCAAGAATAGTTTGCAGCTGATCTTTATCAAAATCAGAGATGCCTCCAAAATAAACCTCACTCTTACTTAAATTGGCCATCAGACCAGAAGCACAAGAGAATTTCTGGAAAGCCTGCAAGAGAAGCTGAATAGAGATGGAATCAGCCCTAGAGAAGAGGAGAAGATCATCAGTAAACATCATGTGGTTAATACCTAATTTCTCACATCTAGGATGAAAATTGAAATTAGGATTCCCAGTCATTTCCTTAAGGCACCTAGATAGGTACTCCATACATAGAGCAAAGAGAAAAGGAGACATAGGATCTCCTTGCCTAAGACCTTTTTTTGCAAAAAAAGGCTTAGCAAGAAAGCCATTAACCATCACAAAGTAAGAAACAGAACAGACACAAGTCATAATCGACTTCACAACAGAATGAGGGAAACCAAGCTCTTCAAAAACAGTCTACAAAAAGGGCCATTTAACAGAGTCATAGGCTCTCCTCAAGTCAATCTTGATCATGCACCTAGGAGAAACAAACTTATGAGAGTAGCCTTTGATCAATTCAGTAGCCAGGAGAATATTGTCACCAATGTGCTTACCCGGGATAAACCCAGCTTGAGCATCATTAAAAACAGTCTCCACCACTTTAGAAATCCTATTAGTGAGAACTTTAGAGATCAGCTTGTACAACATGGTACAACAAGGAATAGGCCTAAACTCTTTGACATAAGAAGTATGCTGAACCTTAGGCACTAAGGTGATTGTTGTACAATTCCACTACTTAGCAATGACACCAGTCTCAAAGAAAGAGAAGATAGCAGCATAGATATCAGTTTTGATCACAGGCCAAGCATTTTTGAAGAAAACAGCATTAAAACCATCAATTCTAGGCGCCTTATCATCTCCAATCTGAGCTAGAGCACTATCAATCTCAGAAGTAGTAACCACAGAAGTCAAAATATCAATGGAGCTAGAGCTGAGTTGAGAACCTCTCCTAATAGTGGCCAAGTCAACAGATGGGAGAGAACTAGCACTAGAACCAAGGAGCCCTTTATAAATCCCTACAATCTTATTTTCAATAAGCACAAGATCTTTAAAAAGGACATCATCTTTAGTGAAGATAGAATCAATTCTATTTCTACCTTGCCTGTGCTTCATAACAAAAAAGAAGTAGTGAGAACTGGAGTCCCCCAGCTTAATCCAATCAACCCTAGATTTCTGCTCATAAATGGACTCCTGGATATACATCTAATGCTTCACCATATTTAACATGAAGGTCAGAATTAGAATAATCCACAGCAAGTTGGTCCTGAATGGCTTTAAAAGAGGCAAGAGCCATATCAACTTTCTCATCAACATTAGCAAAGTACTTAGTGTTCAGATCTTTCAGGGTCTTTTTGACATATTTCAAATTCTTCCAAATAGTAACCATAGCAGAAGAATCTGTAACACTATGCCAGTTGTTTTCCACAATAGAACAAAAGTCAACATGATCTGCTAGGCAATTAAGAAACCAAAAAGGTCTCCCCTTAGCAGTAACAAATCTACACACTTCAACCAAAAGAAGGTTGTGATCAGAGAGGAGAGGGGGAAGATAGATAGATTCAACATGAGAATACTTGTTCAACCAAGCCTAATTCACAAGCCCCCTGTCAATCCTTGTAGCAATTCTAGTATCACCATGACCCTTATTAGACCATGAGTAAAAATAACCTTTACTCTTTAGCTCACAAAGATCAAGATTTTCAACAAAACTTCTAAAATGGTTAACCTCATAATCAGTGACAACATTACCATTAATTCTGTCATAAGAATTGAAAACAGAATTAAAGTCACCAATAACAAGCCAAGGCCCAGAAACAGCTCCAAGACTAGAAATACCATCCCAAAGAGGTAACCTGTCATGAATAGAATGCAAGCCATACACAAAGGTACAGAAAATCTGATGCTGAAGATCCTTGGAGCTAATTTGGACATGAATGAACTGCTCATGAGAGGAGAGGACTAAAAGATTAACCTTGTCATGTAACCAGCCAACCCAGAGTCTACCCCTACATGAAGATTAGTAGTTACAAAACCAAGACCAAGCAGACCCAAATTTCTTCTGCAGCTTAACACTCTTATCACATTTTACCTTAGTTTCCAAGATACCAATAACATCCACACACTGTTTAGCTAGCAGTTTCTTAACAGAAACTACTTTTGCAAGGATCATTAAGACCCATGATATTCCATGATAGAATAATCATGACCCTAGAGGGGGATTACCATCACCCCCGATAGGAACAAGATCTCCAGCACCATCCCCATCCTTAATCAAAGAAGCATAGGTTTTAGAATTAGGAACACTAGTAAAGACAGGAGGATTACTATGACTTCTATGCTTCCTTCCCACCACTCTCCAATCATCATCAAAATTAGCTTGCAAAGTAGTTGGAGCAGGAGTGAAAACACCAGCACTATGAACAGAGTCATTACCCCCAGATTCAGGCACACTAGGCTCAGGTGCAGGAACAGTAGCAGGTTGGGGTTTAGCAACCCACACCTTTTGCTTAGGCTTCTCCTTAGAAGCCACCTACTTCTTTTGAGGTTGAACCTTCCTAGGAATAGTACAGTCATGGCCCACTTTGTTACATTTGGTACAAAAGGGGGGTGTCCATTCAAAAACAACTTTTTGTTCAATCAAAACACCATCTGGACTTTTAAACAAGATAGTCTTGGATAAAGCCTTTGTTACATCAACTTCCATGAGCAATCTAGCAAAAGAGACCCTTAACTGCTTTGAAGTACATTCATCAGCACATAAAGGAACTCCTAAGACACTTCCCAGTCTGCTGAAAGTATCCACACCCTAGCAATTCAAAGGTAAGTTAGGTAACTTAACCCATATAGGAACAGTTCTCAAAACCTCAGCATGAAAGTCAAATTTCTCAGATCAAGGCTTAACAATAGCTTCCTTACCAAAGAACATTTGTGGACTAGCACTAAGAATAGCATTCATATCATCAGAGTTTTGCATTTTAATCAGAAAGTAGCCATCATCATACCAAAAAACATCAGGTTTAGCTATAACACTCCAATTTTAAGCAATATATCTATGAACAACAGCTATAGTAGGATAATAGCCTATTACATAGAGAATTACAAAATTCTTCCACTTAAGATTACCTTCAGTAATTTCAGCTTGTTGTAACATGGCAACACACTTGCTATCTTTGAGCACAGGAGCCACGAAAGATAGTGCAGAACCCTTAGTTGTGAGCTTAGCAATGCCTGGCTTAGTATTAGGAATAGAATTAGGCTAAGGAGGTACCACATCATTCTCCAAAGGAATTGGGTCAGTAGCTGGAGCAGAATCGATCTCAGAAATCAATGGAACAGTAATTTCAGGAACCCTAGGTACTGCTGTCTCTGGGATTCGAGGAACTGATCCAAAATTGAGGATAGGATTACCGTCAGCCATCTTAGAATCATCTGTCGAAGCACAACCTGCATTAAGATCAGACGAGGAAGCTCTGAGATCCAATGGAACAGTAGAACGGGGTACTATTTTATTGGCTTTAATCAATTGGACATGGAAATCCTCAAGGGCTTTCAGCTCAGCTTTAGTAATCTTCTCAGTTGAGAATCGACTCAAATGAGAAGGACGAGTGACAAGTTCATCAAGGTCCTCATCAACTTCTGGAATCGAAGCAGAACTAGGAAATTTAGACACATTCAACCGATTAACACCATCATTCCATAGAGATAAAGAAGATTTGGAAGGTTGATTCAAGTTATTTGAGGGTTTAGGAGTAGATTGCTTCTTCTTCTTCGCCATTAAGACTCAACTAAGCTGAAGAAAACCAGCAAACTCAAATCTCGATGGGAGGAAAGAGAAGAGAGAAAAGTCAACGCAAAGTCAAACCCTCAATGTAAGATGTTTAACTTTCAATGAATGTTAATTTGATTCAAAAAGCTTTGTTTAAATGTGTTTGATTTTCATTTGATTCAAAAAGCTTTGTTTAAATGTGTTTGCATTTCCTTTGATTTTAAAAGATTTCCTTAAATGTGTTTGACTTTCATATGATTAAATTAGGTTCGTTGAATGTTTTTTCCTTTCATTCAATTCAAAAAGCTTTGTTTGAATGTGTTTCACTTTCATTCGATTCAAAAAACTTTGTTTGAATGTGTTTGACTTTCATTTGACTCAAAAAGGTTTGTTTTAATGTGTTTATCTTTTATTTGACTTAAAACGCTTTGTTTGAATATGTTTGACTTTCCTATGATTCAAAAAGCTTTGTATTAATGTGTTTGACTTTCATATGATTCAATTAGCTTCGTTGAATTCTTTTGACTTTCATTCGATTCTAAAAGCTTTGTTTAAGTGTGTTTAACTTTCATTTGATTCAAAAACCTTTGTTGAATGTGTTTGACTTTTATGTGATTATATTAGCTTCAATGAATGCATTTGACTTTCATTCGTTACAAAAATTTTTATTCGAATGTGTTTAACTTTTATATGATTCAAATGGCTTTGTTTGAATGTGTTTTAACTTTCATTACATTCAATTAACTTTGTTTAACTCTCTTGACTATGATTCGATTAAGAATTCTTTTTTTTTAATATGTTAAAATTTCATTTGATAAAAAAAGTTTTGTTTGAATGTGTTTTAACTTTCATTTGATTTAAAAATCTTAGTTTGAATGTGTTTAACTTTCATTCGATTCAAAAAGCTTTGTTTGAATGTGTTTGACTTTCCTTTGATTCTAAAAGATTTGTTTTAATGTGTTTGACTTTCATATGATTCAATTTAGCTTTGTTGAATGCTTTGAACTTTCAAACAATTAAAAAAGCTTTGTTCAAATGTGTTTAACTTTCATTTGACTCAAAATGCTTTGTTTGATTGTGTTTGACTTTCATTTGATTCAATTAGCTTCGTTGAATGCAGTTGACTTTTATTCGATTCAAAAATCTTTTTCTGTATATGTTTAACTTTCAATTGATTCAAAAAGTTATGTTTGAAGGTGTTTTAGTTTCCTTTGATTTAAACAGATTTGATTGAATATGTTTGACTTTCATGCGATTTAATTAGATTCGTTGAATGCTTTGGACTTTCATTTGATTCAAAATATTTTTTAAAATGTGTTTAACTTTCATTTGATTCAAAAAGCATTATTTTAATGTGTTTGACTTTCATTTGACTCAAAAAGCTTTATTTGAATGTGTTTGACTTTCATTTGATTCAAAAAGCTTTGTTTGAACGTATTTGACTTTTATTTTATTCAAAAAGCTTTGTTTTAATGTGTTTGACTTTCTTTAGATTCAATTAACTTAGTTGAATGCATTTGACTTTCTTTCGAAACAGAAATCTTAATTCGAATGTGTTGAACTTTCATATGATTCAAAAAGCTTTGTTTGAAAGTGTTTGACTTTCATTTTATTCAAATAGCTTTGTTTGAATGTGTTTGACTTTCATTTGATTCAATTAGCTTCGTTGAATGCATTTGACTTTCATTCGATTCCGAAATCTTTGTTCGAATGTGTTTAACTTTCATTCGATTTAAAAAGCTTTGTTTTAATGAGTTTGACTTTCATTTGATTCAATTAGCTTCGTTGAATGCATTGGACTTTCATTCGATTCTTAAATCTCTGTTTGAATGTGTTTAACTTTCATTTGATTCTAAATGCTTTGTTTGAATGTGTTTGACTTCCATTTAATTACACAATTATGGTTTGAATGTGTTTGACTTTTATTTGATTCAAAAATCTTTGTTTAAATGTGTTTGACTTTCATTTGATTCAAAAAGCTTTGTTTGATTATGTTTGACTTTCCTTTGATTCAAAAAGATTTTTTTGAATGTTTTTTACTTTTATATGATTCAAATAGCTTCGTTGAATACTTTTGACTTTCATTCGATTCAAAAAGCTGTGTTTGAATGTGTTTTTCTTTCATTTGATTTAAAAAGTTATGTTTGAATGTGTTGGACTTTCCTTTGATTAAAAAAGATTTGTTTAAATGTGTTTGACTTTCCTTTGATTCAATATGTTTTGTTTGAATGTTTTTAACTTTCATATGATTCAATTAGTTTTATTGAACGCTTTTGACTTTTATTCAATTTAAAAAGCTTTGTTTGAATGTGTTTGAATTTCATTTGATTCAAAAAGCTTTGTTTGAATATGTTTGACTTTCATTTGATTCAAAAATCTTTGTTTGTATGTGTTTGACTTTCCTTTGATTTAAATAGATTTGTTTGAATGTGTTTGACTTTCCTTTGATTCAAATAGATTTGTTTGAATGTGTTGGACTTTCATATGATTCAATTAACTTCGTTGAATGCATTTGACTTTCATTCGATGCGAAAAGGTTTGTTTGAATGTGTTTAACTTTCATTTGGTTCAAAAAGCTTTGTTTGAATGTGTTTGATTTTCATTCGATTAAATTAGTTTCGTTTAATGCATTTGACTTTTATTCGATTTTAAAATGTTTGTTTTAATGTGTTTGACTTTTTTTATTTAAAAGCTTTGTTTGAATCTGTTTAATTTTATTTTTGTAAATAAAGAATTTTATTACCAAAGAAGAAAAGTTACAACTTACAAGAGATAAGTTATAACAAACTACACACACCACAAGACCTCAAAAAAAGACAAACAACCAACAAAAACAGTTCCAGTAACTACCCTAGCTACCTTCTTGAGAGGGTTATAGGACGAGACAGGAACTAACTGGACTCAAGCTTCCAGCCACCTCCTAGGAAGGGTATGGAAGCTAGGACAAGACAACCCCAAAGACAAAAGCAGAGAAGTAGGGTTAAACAACCTACAACCTGCAAACAAAAACAGTATAGCAGACAAGCATGTAGAGTGCAGAACAACTACCACAAACCTTTACCTAGATAGACTCAGCTGTAAAACTACAGCAGGACTAGATAACATATTCTAAACAAAATAGAAGACAGTTTACAGCAAAAAAAAAAAAAACTTTCTTTCTTCTTCACTACATCTACTGGAAACATTGAAAATTATATCCCTAAAGCAATTAGTAACATTTTTACAGCTTCCTGTAAACATCACAGAGCTCCTATGCATCCAAATTCATTGGATAGCTTCAGCAAACCACATAAGGTAAAACTTCCTTCTTTTAGTAGCTTTCCTACAAAACTGAAGAACCCACTGTTGCTCCTACTCAAACTGCTGGACAGATTTCTGGCACTGCAGAAGCCTCATATTCTGCTGCCAAATACTGCTAGAAAAAGAACAGTCAAAGAATAGATGAGAGACACTTTCATTCTTAGCTTGACAAAAAAAACAAACTAGATCACATTGAATTTTCCAACTAAGCAATCTATCTTTAGTAACTAGTCTGTTCATCAAAGCTAACCAAGTAATAAAAAGACTCTTGGGTGAAGCAAGGTTATTGTAGATTATTCTTCTCCAGGGCACTTTAGGAGCTTAGGGTCTGATCTTAGCATACAACTTGGCAATGCTCATCTTCCCTTTATGCAAAATATAACCTTGGAAATCAACTTATAAACCATAGTAAAACATGCAACTGGCCTATACTTTTTAACATAAGAAGGGTGCTACACTTTTGGAACAAGAGTAATAGTAGCTAGTAGAATTCCATTGATTAGCAATCTGGCAATGATTGAAGAATTCAAAGATAAGAACATAAACATCCTGTTTAATAACAGGCCAAGCGTTCTTAAAGAAGACATCATTAAACCCAACAATCCCAGGAGTTTATCATTACCAATCATTGCAAGGGCATGGTCAATTTTAGCAGTGCTAACAGTTGCAGAAAGAATACCAATGGCCTCAATATTAATCTTCTTACCAGTTCTCATAGTTCTTAGGTCAACAGCATTCAAGAAAGCAACCTTTGATCCCAACAAGTTCTTATAAAACAGTCGAATCTCATTTTGAACAAGATTAGGATCCTTCAACAAGACATCATTCTCAATATAGAAAGAATTAATTATGTTCCCGTTTTGTCTTTGTTTCATTATAGAGAAGAAAAAGTGAGTGTTGGAATCACCAAGTTTGATCCAATCCACTATTGATTTTTGCTTGTAAATGCTTTCTTGGATATTAATCCAATGCTTGACATTTTGAATAGCATCAGCTTCTTGAGAGTGCAAATCAACATTACAAAAATTTACAGCAAGTTTGTCATGGATTTGAGACAATAAAGAATGAGCTTCATCCACCTTCTCAGCAATATTAGCAAAGTATTTATTGTTTAAACCATTGAGCCCTTACTTTACATCCTTCAAATTCTTCCAAACATTCATTATAAAATAAGAACCATCATTCTAGTTCCAGCAAGCTCTAACAGTTGGCTCAAAATAAGCATGAGAAGCAAGATAATTCAAGAACTTAAAAGGCCAACCTCTTTCTAACTGCTGCTTATAAAGCTCAATAAGAATAGGACAATGATCAAACAAACAAGGACGTGGATAAATAGCCTCAACATGATTGTAACAATGTAACCATTCATGATTGACAAGACCCCTATCAATCCTGGTAGCAATTCTAGTATCACCATGCCCTTTATTGTTCCAAGAATAAAACGAAAATGTCTTTTGATCTCATCCAAATTCAGATTCATCAAAAAATTCTTTAAAATGCTTTACCTTATAGTTATTAAAAATGTTGCCATTAAACATATCAACATCATTAAGAACAAAATTGAAGTCTCCAACTCCCAACCAGGTAGTTCCAGTAACCACAGGATTAGAGAGCTCATTCCAAAGAGGAAGCCTATCATGAATAGATTGCAAACCATAGACAAAGGTGCAAAAAACCTGATGTTGAGAGCCAATAGAATCAATGAGAGTGTGAATACACTGCTCAGAAGAAGAAAGAATAGTCAGATTCACCTTGTCATGCATCCAACCAATCAAAATTCTGCCTTTAGGAGAAGAAGAATAATTATAAAACTAAGATCAAGCTAAATCAAATTTATTCTGAAGCTTGATACAATTCTTAATTTTAACTTTAGTTTCAAGACTACTAATGACATCAACATAGTGTTTAGTAAGCAACCTTTTAACAAAAGCTACTTTGCTAGGGTCATTAAGACCCCTGATGTTCCAAGATAGGACAATCATGATCCTAGAGGCGGATTACCATCACCCACGTTAGGAAATAGACTAATATTGTTGTCTAAACCAAAGAAAGAATTAGTATTACCCATACGAGCAGTAGGAGCACCACCACGACTCTTGCTCTTCCTACCTACAACCCTCCAATCATTAGAATCATGCTGTTGAGCAGTAGGGGTAGGAGTAATAACAACAGCACCATGAATAGAGAAATCAGCAGCTGTAGGAGTAGTAGTATCAGGGACCAGAGCAGCTTGTTTAGGAACCCATACCTTAGCTGGTGCCTTGAGAGACTGTTTCCCTGTTGTAGCCTTTTCTAAGCCATAGGCTTTACATGCTGCTCACAGTTGTGGCCAGCCCCGTTACACTTCTTACAAAAAGGGGAAGCCTATTCAAATATAACCTTTTGTTAACCAAATCACCTATCGGACTCTCCACCCAAACACTACCAAGTAAAGGCTTAGTAACATTTGTTGGAGTTTATAGGTACTAATGAGGAAAACATGAATCATATTAATATAGCACCTAATCCCAAGATCATGCATAACACATAAAGAATTAGAATTAATAACTTTGAAGCGTGATTCCACGTGCGATCAAACAAGAACAAGGAAGATAAGGAACCTCAAGCGTGATTCCTCTACTTATTCAACAAGCACAAATTAAGACCTCCACTAATGCTAGTTAGTCATAATCTAACACTTCAATTGACCTTCTATGGAGAAAAACGAGCAAAGAACAAATTACGAACCACCACACGTGCCAATAGGGTAGTCGGCCGATAATCCAAGGGGGGAGGAGAGAGGCGTGGGACAGAGAGAGAGTGTGGGGGTTTTTGGGAAATACTGGTTTCTTGATGCACAAATAACTGTTAATTTTGTTATGTCATAGATCCCTAGGCATGGACCTTATTTATATATCTCATCTCTAAATAAGAGTCCATGATAAAGCTCAAAACCTAAGTTTAATTTAACTATGCTAGCCCAATCCAATTCATGATTAGTTACTTGTTCATGAGGCCCATAAATGGGCCTTTAACTTGATTAACTCAATACCTTTATTGTGTGACCACATAGGATCCTTTCTAGTTGACTTTGGACTATATGACTAGCTCAAAGATCAATGATCATAGTCTAGCAAAAGATAATGACGACCCAATAGAACAAATTTATCATCACCATAATAGTGATCCTAGATATATCTAGTAATTGCACTTATCGAAGACACAAATCCTTCAATCTCCCACTTGTCTGAGACAAGTGCACAATATTCAAATTACTTAAGTCAATGTGTGTCGATTTGATAATATGATTGCATCTCATGTCGTGATTATATTAATCTACAAATCTTTTCTTGAAAACTGAGTTAGATTCACAAAACAAATGATTACTATGTAATCCATTTGAGCACGACCATGCATTTTCTAAATTCTCCCTCCTCAAGAGGCCAAGACACATTTCTAATTAAATAGGTAGACTCAATCAAATCTTCTGGCAACAAAGGCTCCCACTCAAATCATGAGGTAACGAGGAAACACCCTATATAATCACCAGTTAGGGGAAGACATTTTAATGTACACAGTTACATCAATCATTGAAAGAAATTATTGTTCCACTCATGTCAAAGGTATCCACTAATATATCCAGAAGCTCTATACTTGAGCTTCAAAGTACGTCTATAGTTCGATCATGCATTATTCATGATACCCATGTGATTGACCAAGATTCACTACGCTCCTATAGCCCATGAAACTGCGCTATCCAATCAATCTTACATGCTAGTCCATAATTAAAATCATCTATGTCAAGTTTAATGATTCCGAACTAGGAACTTAAATAATATATGAATTTAGTTCACCTGTATTTTGGACATTTTATTTAATAAAAAAAACCATAATTAAATAAGATTGAAACTTTGTTTCAATCGATAAACATAATTCTGCAGGTTAATGTATTACTTATGTGACATGTTTTCTCAAAACATACACAACTTAAATTACATAACTTGCTTCAATCCAAGAATCTTAGTATGACTCATGTACCTTGGTCACGGAAGGGGTTTAGTAAGTAGTGTTCATGAGACCTTCTCATAAACATGAATTTTGCAATTTCTAAATTTTATAATAATATTTACCTCCATACACGAATAATTTTCCTTCGCCTTTTCGCAAGGAATTTAGGAATTTCTAATTTGTATTCCAACGTTACAATTGATTTCGATTGAAATCTATCATCACTTGCTCTAAAACATGTGTATCAAATAGACGAGTATAGTCCATGACATGCATGATGCATCCTTTGAATATTGCATAAGGATCATCACTCAAAACCTTAATTTCATAAACTTTTCTCAAAGTATTGAATCATTAATAAATGTGCCATTATAAATGGGATTGAAACTCATTTCAATATAATGTTGAACCTTATAAGAATCTTATCAATATAAGCTTCTTAACTAAGCTCAAACATACTTCAAAACCTATCTCTATAGATCTTGAATCCCAACTGTACTCATCTTCCTCTTCTAGGTTTTTCATACAAAATGCATTAATAATCACTTGAATGTTCAAGAAATGAATTATCACTCTTTATACTAGACCAAGATGACTGTATAGCTCCAACTAAACATCTTGCACAAACACGACCATTACTTCATTTTACGATAACATCAAACGATTTGATTAACTCACAAAATTAAGAACACTCCATGATGCTATGAATCCCTAGGATTATTGGATCTTCAAACTTTTGATTGTATCATATACAAATCTTTTTTCATGAACAATTTCAAGAAAGTGTTTTGAAATCCATCTACCAAACCTTATAAGGTAGAAATCACTAAAATATCTTTAATAGATCTTTGTAAACTGACTAATGTAAAGGTTTCATCGTAGTCATAGTCATACTATAAATTAGTTGATTCCTTTAACAAGTCTTTGCTTTAGTTAGAAAACATTTTTCTATTTTGTATGTTTTTCTTATAATAGGTCTCACCCAATTAATCAAATTATTCAAGTGTCATACACTTGATTACAGACTTAGAATCTATTTCAGATTTCCTGGTTTTTAAACCTCTTGGAGTTATGACTTGTCAAATCATTACTTAATCATCATGTTACAAAATAAATATTTTAGAACTCTTAATCAATATGAAATCATATTTCTTTGACTAAGTTTTACATATGCTAGTCATCATTGTGGGTTTTTATGCAACAATTGAAACTCATACAACAATTTGTTTATCTTTCAATGAGAAACGACAATTTGAGGATGTGCACTTGGAATGTACTACCTTTGACACATGGTTATTATTCCCATTAAACTTAATGAGACCACGCGTTGTCATTTGTAACATCAGGCGAATGATTCTCATATTGTTGCTTTTATTCAAATACTTCTCGAATATCTTCAAGATTTTCGAATTAGCTTTTCTTAAAATCTTTCAAGGATCTCGAACTTTTTGAGATTCTTATACTCCCACTTGCCTTTTGAAGAGGCATATTCAACATTGGGTGAACCAACCATGGTTTAAACCATGTTTATTTGTTGGTTTCCTCGAACACTTTTGAGATTTATACTACTCCCACTTGACCTTTTGGAACAATTCCATAAGGGCACCTACTTGACCAACAAACATTTTGTGCTAAGTGTGGTTTTTTGTAGTAGTACACTGTGCTCCATAGTGAAATTGATCGTGCATTAAATGATTTAATACAAATTTTATTCCTTGCTTTGTAGAAAGACTTTATAAGAACTTTTCTTATCCATATAATATATGAAACCTTTACAACATTTTGATTTGACCTATGTATCTTTGTTTAGTTTTATAGCTTATCTTAAAAGTTTATCCCTTTAACAATGGTTGGAAGATAGGTAATTTTCATCCATTATCAAAATATATCTCATAGAGATTGATAGCTCCCTTCATAAACACTTCACAAGGTTTTCTTTCGGAGTTTGTTGTAAAACGATGTCACAACTCTTGGATGTTTATCAAGGTCCTGGTTTAAACTCTCATTATTACGATCATATCGCAACATTTTGAATGTGTTTCCAAGTACATGTCTTGACTTAAATTTTCACAATTGCCATCATATTGTAATGTAATCATTATCTTGTCCAGTTGATACTGAACATTCATACTAAACATTTTGAACTTTTCAAAATTTTCACTCTTATGCTAAGCACAAGTAGTGGTCATATCAGAAATGAAGTTTATTTGTGCGTCTCTAGCCTTATAACCTTGGGTTTTCTTACATTGATATGTATTCATCATTTCTCTAAATGGTGACTTTGTAAAAATTTCAAATTAGAATGATATTTACATATATCAATTGATTCACAATCTAATGATATTGAAATTCCATCCCTTTGGATCTTCCGCATGCAATGTTCATTTTTCATTCGAATTAATTGACATATTAGAGACAATTTATACAAAGAAATGGTTTAATAATTTCTATAATATAGAATTTTAAACCTATTTAGCAATTGAAAACATATTATGACTCAATGAAGCATAGAATAACATTTAGTCCATGTTTTTGAATTTTCAATGCGTAGTCATTAATAACATTGAATGGGTATGTTTTGATAATGACAAGAATGAATAAAATTTATTTAACTCTAGTCAATAACTAGGTAAGGTGAAATACAAGTTCTAGTTGTAAAGTTGCAACTTTTGCTTCTAAATTTGTAGATTCTACTTGTGAAGTAGCAACATTTGCTTCAAAACACGTAGATTTATTTCTCTCTTAGCCATAACTTCTTCCTTTAGTTCACCACATTGTTTAATGAGTGAACAAGACATCGTATGTCCAAGAAGTAGCAATATGCTAAATAAATTTCTATAATATACTTCTTAGATTGGAACATTTCCATTCTTTTACCTTCCAACTATATGAGGTAGTTTCTAATCAATTGGAATTGGTCCATTTAATTTAAAACATTTGTTTTTTTAGTATGTAAGTAGTTCTAGGTTTTAGAAGTAGCAACTTGTTTGCATTTCTTGGCCTATAACTTCTTAATGCAATCCTCATTCCTAAACCTTTTCCATTTGAGTCACATAGAACACTTCTCTTTGGTACAAAATGATGCTTTGCTTAACTACTTTTAGTACTTTTCATGATTTTGCTAAGGCTTATTCAATCATTATTTGTATTTGAGTTTAGTCAACCATTTAATTCTATATGAAATGGATGAAGAATAATGTCACTTGATCAACTTTTAATCATAAATATTTCCAATCACTTTCTTATATTCAATCATATAAAAGATAAGAGATTTTATTGAACTTCTATACTTGTCTTTTAGAGGGTTTGTACCTCCCATCTGATTATCCCTTGAAACACTTTTCAAAATAAAGATGTGTTGAAATTTTACTCAAACGTTTTGAATAAAACCAACCTTAGACATTTGACATGGGTTTTTAAAACTTGCCTTTTAGAACCATCTTAGAAAAATTAGAATATAGGTTTATGGATTACCTTTTAACTTTTGAGAACTTTTCTCAACTTTATTTTCAATCGAGAAGATTATATATAATAATAAAGTTAGAACGACATGTTACTTATAATTAAACGCAAAATTCAATTATGTTTAATAAAATTTAAAGTGCCAAAAGCAAATTAAATTTGGCAACTTTAAAACACTCTATTCAATTTAAGTGATCCCAACTCAAATTAAGTGATTCCATGACCCTTTATTCGTGTAATAATTAATCGGACTTTGGCCCTACGATCAAACATTACATTTTCAAGGTGAGTAAACACGATAAGAGCAACGAAAGGCAACAAAGATTGACCCGTGAAGGTTACACCCCATTCATAATTTAAGAGATTACTAATTCCATATGGTTCAGATCCACGAAAGGAGGATCGGGGATGATGGTACGAAGGTAGTCATGTAGTCACATTCGCCCGTATTAGCCTCTACTCGATTCTTATAGTTAAAAGTGATTCGTACGATCTCGAAGGCATGCAAACAAAGATTTAAGTTGCTCGAAAATAATATTATTATGCATGATTTTTAATTACATATTCCCTTTAAACATGCAATATGGTGATTATTAATTATAATAGAATAACCATTAATATTGGAAGCAATTCAACAATAATATCGTTAGTCAAATCAAATAATAGTAATAAATCTAATCATGATACTAGCAATGTTAAAATAAAATAAGTAATTAATTAATTAATTAATTACTCGCATTCGGCGCGTTCCTTTAAATTACAACATCATGAATAAATTGTTAGAAACTTCAATAAAAAATATAAATAATATGGAAATTAAATAAAATAAATGTAGAGTTGATTTGTTCCAAACCCTCATTTATTCTTACCTTTCACACCTTGGTTTAAGAACGGAACCTTGGGTCGAGTATGAACTCCTTGGAGTGCTTAAGGAAAGAATGTTGTAATTAGGAATATAGGTTTAAGGCTTTAAATATGAGAGAGAGAGAGAGAGAGAGAGAGAGAGAAAGAGAGAGAGATAGAGAGGATAATTATTATTGGTGTAAAAGAGAGGAAGACAGATTAATTTGAAGCCCCGAACTACAGAAAGTAGGAGGATATTTATAGAGAAAATGAGTTGGGGCCCATACGGAACCCTAGAAAAGATAAAAACCCTAAGTTTGGGGCACCATGACACAACAAAGGTTGTCGCAACAAAGCAAAATATGCCGTGACATGGGGAAAATTAGTGTGACGTAGGACAGAAAAAAGACTACAGAAGATAAAACGTGTTTAGGAATTGCACAGAGTATACACGGAGTAATCCCGTGTCAAGATATGGTCACCGTGATACGATACTAGACACCGTGACATGGTAATGTCCACCGTGGCACGGTACACAATACTGTGTCTTGGTGTACAGTATGTCAAATCACGTCTTGATTCATAGGCGCACGAGAAAACGCGGAGAATACACGGAAAAAGCACTGTGACATGGTGAGAAATACCATGTCACAACAACAATTACCGTGTAACACCCTAGAAATTCCTTTCTTTTAAAATACCTATTTTGCCCTGTTTAAAAATTTAAATAGGAATATCTAAGATATTACCACCACCATGAAAACGGCTAAGGCAACCATCAAAGACACACAGCGGAAGACTAATTTCAAAACCATTTAAACAAGTCAACTTGAAAAGTCAACCAACAAAAGTAAAGTCAAAACCAAAGTCAAACGAAGTAAAATAAAACCATCCTACAACTTGGAACCATTGTAGGCCCTTATTAAAACCAAACCAACTTTAAAACTTTTACGTTAGTCATGCATGATAATAATATCATAAATAATTAAAGCATTAAACACATCATATACTTATAGAAACTAGCATGATTCGCTCTTCACTCATGCACATTCATGAATATGCTTCATCACCTGAAAACCTCCTCTCTACTTGTCCTCACTACTCGCCATCAGAAAATGGGTCGTCGTAGGGCCAAAGTAAAGACATGGCAAAACACACAAACACACACAATCAGCAAAGCTGAGTACATAAGCGTAATTAAACACACTAACATGCTTTCACCTATCAACACACACTTACCTCATTGCACCTGTTTACAAGCACACACAACAATCAACAAGGCACATTAACTGGACACTAAATAATTCATTTAGCGTTGATTACGCATTGAACGGGTTTCTGACTATACCTCCCCCAAATAAATTGAGGTTAACTAACATGGGAGCTAACCGTGCCAGCGACAAAACCACTCAAAGGTGGCGGAATAATGATAAATAATAAGGAATGTACAGCATCCTGTACTCCATTAGAAGTTATAGTAAAATATAAAACCCCATAACTCCCCCCATTGTTCATACTCAAGGTATATACGTTCCAAGAGTTTAGGTGCGTAATCTCTTTCACTTTACGTTATTTGCATGTTATTGGACTTGGTGATGACTATCAAAGCATAATAAATCAATAAACCATAATTATTCAATCAACCGAACATACCAATTTAATTCTTGAATAATTAGTGACCACATACTATTTAATGCTGAACCTTTTTTAATTCTACCTCAGTGTCAAAGACACCTTAAATGCATAAAGCGCCAAAAAACCTATCCCTTAAGTGCACAAAGGCACCAACATACAATTTATCCCTTGTGTACATAGACACTTATATAGCTCTTTCATCATGCTTAAAGCATTAATAAAAATTATTTGAACCATAATAAAAGTCCTTTTCAATATTCCAAACATAATTAAACATGTAGTTTAATTAATCATGCATTCTAACATGCCATAAATAAAAGTGTGGTTCAAACACAACATTCCCAAAATATGAATTTCCAATCCATAAACCATCACAAATAATTCATGCTTCACAATTCAATCACCAACACCATTAATTCACAATTCCATAATTAAACCTTAGTATGATACTACTTGTAATTGATTGAAATCAAGCCTAGCATGATTCTACATCATCAAAATATGCTAAGTACGCGAAAGTACCTCAAATTAGCCCTTAAAGTAGTCGATTACACTACAACAATTCCCGAATGAAGTCTCCTACATAAAGGGACAATAATACTATATTAATTCTCCTTGTATATGTAATTTTCAGCAACTTAAATTTACTTTAGACTACTTAAAATAATCTGAAACTTATTTAAAAACCCCTAATTAAACTCATTTTTAATGGGTAATCACACCCTTTTATTAAAATCACAATTATACTACTTTAAATAAAATTCTAGCATTTTAAACTAATCAAAAACCCTTTCAAACTTCATCAAAATACATCTTTATACTCAAATTATCCATAGAAAATTAAATTATCTCTTACCCCTTTTAAACTCAAGGATAAAATTTAAAGCATAAAAAAACTTCGTTAAAAATCAAAAACTACCCGAAAATCATATTTAAAGGCTGAATTTTGCCACGAGAGGATGGTGCTCACTACAAAATGTAGTGATTCTTTCTTAAAACGTTGTTTCCACATGGAAAACAATACTATTTTTTTTTTATCAAAATCGAACGAGTTCATAACTGATCGGGATTAAAACGGGATTAATATTAACGAACGGAAATCTAATTATTAAAACATGAATTTACGTGTTCAAAATAATCTGGAATTAAGTTAAAATAATCAGTAGTTATAATCACCAAAATTTCTAAACATCGTTACTATAAAAGTTCTAAATCAATTGTTCGAAAAAACCCTAAAATCGTGATTTTCAATAATTAAAAACCATAGGTTATAAAATTTACAAAATCTGAAAATTATGACATTTATAAAATATGTAATTATAAAGTTTAATCATCAAAATACAATTTGATACTAATTAAATTAATTTCAAACAATAAAATCAAAACCCATAAATCAATAATTATAATTACACAATTTAATAAAACAAAGGTGAGAAAATAAGACTAACCTTTTTGTGTGGGAAATTATTAGGGATTCATGGGGTATTTATAGAGTAGAGAGTGTAGGGTTAAATTTGGGCATATAAAAATGTGGGCTTGAGTTATGGGATAGGGCTTAAGTTATGGAAATAGTAGAAAATTTGCAATAGACAGCCCCCATATGGCACCGGTTCAGGCCAAACCGGTGCCCAAAACCGAGCTAGAAATGGGCGGGATTTTATAACAAGAGAAAAGGCACCGGTTTGGCCTGAACCGGTGCCAAAATTGTAAAAGGCACCGGTTTGAACCGGTGCCAAATGAACCAGTGCCTAATTAAAAAAAAAAACCGCGTCTTTCCTTCTTCCTTCTCTTTCTCTTTCTTTCATTTTCGCTGCTCCATTCGCGTTCTCTTCAATGTTCCATTCTCTAAACCCCTCATCTCACCTACGAAACCCCTCACCTCACCTGCACTCTTGCCGCAACAGTCGTCGGCCACCATCACCGCCGCCACCCCTGGCCTTCTCT
This sequence comes from Chenopodium album, assembly GCF_948465745.1. Lineage (NCBI taxonomy): Eukaryota > Viridiplantae > Streptophyta > Magnoliopsida > Caryophyllales > Amaranthaceae > Chenopodium > Chenopodium album. The sequence continues at coordinate 46,832,188 of NC_137838.1, forward strand.
TTCTCCCCGGGCATTCTCTTCTCCCCTGCCATGGTGTTTCTCCCCTCAGCTCAACCCCCTCCACGCCGACCTCATCTCTTCGACGCCGCACCACCGCCCTGCTGAAGGTTGCCACCGCACCACCGCCCTGCTGAAGGTTGCCGCCGCACCACTGACCACTAAAATCTTAATTTGAGTGTTTTAGGTATAATTTTTTTTATTTATTCTCAATAATTTCCCATTTATGAACTTATATTAATTTGTTTTGCATGTTGAAGAATTGTTAGGCAAATTAAAATTTAGGTTTGAATATAATTTTACTTCAACTTGTTTCAATAATTGGTTTTTTTTTTATTGGGAAATTGTGAAAATATTAGAAATTAGTAACTTTGTTACTCATTTAGTTGGATATTAGTATTTTTTTAATGGTTAATTTAATTTGTTTTGATGTGTAATTTTGAATAAAGTAGAGAATATTAGCCGTGTTACTTAATTAGTTGAATTTTGGTTTGGTATAATGTTTAGAGATTAGTAACCATTTTAGTTTAGCAATTTTGAATAATTAAAATGAAAAAAATTAGAGATTAGTAACCTTTTTAGTTTAGCAATTTTGAATAAAAAAATGAATTTTGAACAAATTAAAGTAGTGAATACATAGTTTAGCAATTGTTAGTTCGATGAATGATGTGTTTTAGCTTAGAAATAAATTAGTGAATTGACATGTTATGAGAAGTACATACATAATATTTAACCTAATTTTTTTTTTTTTGTTTTTTGTTTTTTTAATATATAGATTCATATGTGAATTGAAGCACGAGTTTAATTAGCTTGAGGACTACATATTGAGCTCAAGTGGGTAGTTGCTATATTGGTATGACTTATAAACTTTACTTAGCTATATTTCTTTCTATTTTATCCATTTAATAAAAGTTTATTCATGAAATTGCAACTTGTGTATTGTTTAATTACAAATAAATACAACAATATATAGAATACTTGCAGCATCATATGCCTAGATACCCGTTCAAGGCTTTCTCATTAGGAGAAAGTCTTGAATAGTCCCCGGTTGGGACTGTTCTTGAATGTGTACTCTCACTTAGGTGGTGAATGTATGTTTTCTTTTCGATTTTAAGGAACATCTTGGCTTACCATTTCCTCACTATGTTCTCTGGGTACATATGTGGGTAATTAATTATCTACAGCGTGTACTTGGAGAACTAGGGGGAAATGCTGCCGGATTTTCCTTAAAATTAGAAAGTTGACATACATTCACTAGTGAGAGTAGACATTCAAGGATGGGTTAGGTTGGAGTGATAAGGACCCTTTGGAAACATGCATTTTTTCACTATATGAATGGTATATTCACGTTTTGTACTTGAATTTGATTTACATAAAATATGTAGCACTTACACATTATGATTATATGGTGCTATATATGTTTAGAGACAATTTACTAAATGGAGAAGGATCGTGGTTGGATGTATGGTAGACGCGATACATTGGAATTTTGGAATGGGGTTCAAGAGTTTTGCGAGAGGGCTTTAGCTTATCAACGCAAACTGGGAGGCAAAGGCCTTTATTGTCCTTGTGTTGATTGTAATAATGTGAATGTGGTCGATAGTGTTGAAATCATTAGAGATCATGTATTATGTCGTGGGTTTAGGCAATTATACCATGTGTGGATTTGGCACGGAGAAAGTGGAGAGTACAGTGGGGATCTTGATCGGAATGATGTGCGTGTTAGAAGAAATGAGATTCATGTGGACGAGGAATACGAGAATAATGAGTATATTGTTGAAATGGTGAGGATGGAGCCGATGAAAATCAGGCGGATGAGGTCGAGGATGAACAAGTGGATGAGATGTTGCATGGTGTTGAAGAAGAAGTGTTTGTATCCCGGGTGCAAAAAATACTTTGTATCCCGGGTGCAAAAAATACTCCAAACTATCGGCCGTGCTAACACTTTTCAACATTAAGTCGAAGCATGGGTGGACGGACATCAGTTTTACTTCTTGTTGACCGCATTAAGTGATATGTTGCCTAATGGGAATGAAATTCCTAAGTCTTATTATTACGCAAAGAAGCTCATGTGTCCCTTTGGTTTGGAGTATAAGAAGATACATGCATGTCCTAATGACTGTATTTTGTATCAAAATGAGTATGAAAAACTGCAGGAGTGTCCACGATGCAAGTGGTCGCGGTACAAGCGCATGAGTTGCAATCTTGGCACGGAGGGACCTCCTGCTAAGGTGTTGTGGTATCTTCCCATTATTCCAAGTTTTAAGCGTATGTTCTCAATACCAAAAGACGCTAAAAACATGAGGTGGCATGCAGAGGGAAGAAAGGAAAACAGAATGCTGAACCATCCAGCTGACTCTCCACAGTGGAAGAACATTGATGTGAAGTTTGAGGAATTTGGTAATGAAGTCAGAAATTTAAGGCTTGGGTTGTGCACGGACGGGATGAATCCATTTTGCACTCTTAGTACCCAACATAGCACATGGCCGGTACTTTTAGTGATTTATAATTTGCTTCCTTGGCTGTGCATGAAACGTAAGTATGTAATGCTTTCATTGCTAATAACTGGTCCTAAGCAACCTGGAAACGACATAGATGTATACCTTGCGCCGCTTATTGACGACTTGAGAAAGATGTGGGACGAAGGGGTTTCCGTTTTCGATGCTCATCAGAACGAGATGTTCACATTGCGTGCAGCCCTTATGTGGACCATGAATGACTTCCGTGCATATGGAAACTTGTGTGGGTACAACGTCAAAGGGAAAAAAGCATGCCCCATATGTATTGATGACACATCAAGCGTATACCTGACTCATTCTCACAAAGATGTCTACCTACGGACTCGAAGGTTCCTTAGGCGTGATCACCCGTACCGTAGGCAGAAAAAGGCTTTCGATGGAACCATGGAAGAGGATACTGCGCCTAGACCATTGACTGGTGCTGAGATTAGTGCTCGGGTGAAAGGGATACGAACGGTGTTTGGAAAATCAGAAAAAATTGTGGTCTCAGCTGCTCTGTTTAAGAAAGAATCAATCTTTTGGATGCTGCCGTACTGGAGAGAACATGACGTTAGGCCTTGTCTTGATGTGATGCATAAAGAGAAGAATGTGTGTGATGCTCTTTTGGGGACGCTTATGAATATCCCAGGCAAAACAAAGGATGGAAAGGGTGCACGGTTAGATTTGAAAGAGATGGGGATTCGTCCAGAATTGTGGCCTCAAGAAAAGGTTAGAAAGGGGAAGGAGCCGAGAATAGAAGATGAAAATGTTTCAAAAAAAGGGAAGGAGAAGAGCAAGGGAAAGGGAAAGGCCAAAGATGCGTCAAAGAAGAAAGTTAAGGGTAAAGGGAAGGATGAAAAGAATTATTTACCCCCGACTTGCTATACATTGTCAAGGGTAGAGAAACGTATGTTTTTTGCATGTTTGTACGGCATTAAGGTTCCATCAGGATACTCATCTAACATGAAAAGATTTGTAACCTTAAATGGAGAATTGAAGCTGACAAGTATGAAATCCCATGATTGTCACATTATGATGCAAGTATTCCTACCGATTGCAATCCGTGGTATTCTACCGAAACACGTGAGGGAAGCGATTACAAACCTTTGTTCGTTTTTCAATATAATTTGTAGCAAACTTCTTGATCCTTGTACACTAGATGCTTTGCAAGCAGATGTGGTTTTGACTTTGTGCAAATTTGAGATGTATTTCCCACCCTCATTTTTTGACATAATGGTTCATCTGGTTCTTCATTTGGTGCGTGAGATTAAGTTGTGCGGTCCAGTGTTCATGAGGTGGTGCTACCCTTTTGAAAGACACATGGGTACATTACAAGATAAAGTACGGAACCGAGCTCACCCTGAAGGAAGTATAATGCAAGGGACAGTGGGTGAGGAGATAGGTAACTTTGTGGCGGACTACATAGCCCTTGCTCAACCTATTGGTCTTCCTACTTCTCGACATGAAGGTAGACTTGATGGTCATGGCACAATTGGGTCGAAACGAATGTCACCAGACCGAGATCAGTTCTTACAAGCACACCTTTATGTGTTGCACCATGTTACAGATGTGCACCCATATTTAGACGAGCACATGGCTAGTTTGCGTGCCGAATTTCCATCCAAAGGTGAAAGGGCACTTATTCAGTAGCATAATAAGAAATTTGTTGATTGGTTTTGTGATCGAGTAATGAGTGGATTGAATGATACTAATGTGACCGATACAGTATGGTGGCTTGCGTACGGTCCTAGGGATGATGTCCATTCATTTGAGGGATATGACATCAATGGGTACACTTTTTGGACCGAGGCTCGTGATTTGAAATCTTCCTCCACCCAAAACAGTGGTGTAACTCTTGTGGCATCGTCAAGGGAGTTTGCAAGTTCTAAGGATAAATCACCTGTCCATGCAGAGTTGTCATACTATGGTCGAATTCAAGAAATATGGGAGCTTCATTATTGTGACTTCACGGTTGCTCTTTTCAAGTGTAAGTGGGTTGTTAATATCAGGCGAAACGTCAAACATGAGGACTTTACTCTTGTAGATCTTGGCCACTTGAATGATAGTGTAGAACCATTTATCCTTGCATCTCAAGCTAAGCAAGTGTTCTACGTAACTGACCCAATGGATTCAAAATGGTCTATAGTGCTAGCTGGCAAAAGAAGAATCCTAGGCATTGGAGATGTTGAGGATGAGGAAGAATATGATGCGTTTGATGATTCAGCACCTTTCACTGTTCCTAGACCTGTTGTACTAAATGACATAGACAACGAAGCAGGTTATATGCGATCAGACCACAACGAAGGAATTTCAGAATGAGGTAGTTTTATTAAAAGTTAGTAATGGTTTCATTGCAAATATAGTTTAGTTATCATGTATATAGGATCATAAGTAGGCGAAAATGATATATTTGTAGTTTGAAATTGCCTAAGTGTACTCATTATCATGCATATACAAGGTTATAGGACCATAAGTAGGTGAAATTGGCTTAAATAGCTTCTACTTAACCCAATTCTTTTGTTTTGTGTATGAACTAACATTTATTCATTCTAACAACCTACATTCAATATATTTAACATGTTTGTAGTTTAAAATTTCCTAAGTGTACTCATTATCATGCATATACAAGGTTATAGGACCATAAGTAGGTGAAACTGGCTTAAATAGCTTCTACTTAACCCAACTCCTTTGTTTTGTGTATGAACTAACATTTACTCATTCTAACAACCTATTTTCCATATGTAGATTGAAATTGGCATTTTGTACTCATTATCATGCATATACAAGGTTATAAGACCATAATAAGTAGGTGAAAATGGCTTAAATAGCTTCTACATAACCATAATAACTATCATGCATATACTTTACTATACACTAATATTGTTTTATGATTGCTTTGACAGGTGCTTATATCTCATGGCGGACGATCATGATCCTCATTTGGTAGAGGACATTGACGATGATGAGTATGAGGACGAGTACGAGGATGACGACTCCGATGATAGTGATGTGCCTTATGATGTGAATAAGGAGGATGACTTGGGTGAGCTAGAGGATCAGACTTAAGATGAGTTCGAGCGTAGGCTTGATGATTTTGAAATTTCAGCTGAACGTGCACCGGCCATTGTAAATACAACACGTGAGATTGTTGGTGAGAATCCGACTCCTGAAAGTCAAGGCCAAGGACAAGATGAAAACAACACAGGTGGTGGAGGGGGGGAAAAGGCACCGGCTGAAAGAAAAAGAAGGGGTCCGACGAGAAGCTTTAAGAAACCGGACGGTCCCATGGTCTTGGAGTATGACAACAAAGGCCAACCTGGGCCCAAATGGCGTCGACAATATGCTAATCAAGATGGCATATGTTCGCGGAAAATCCCCATTACACTTGTAATGCGGCAAGTACCTCCGGGTTTGATTCAAGCATTTTGGGATGATACAAGGGTAAGTGTGTTTTTGCACATTTTGACAATTTAAGGTACCTTAACCTTATGGTTGTTACTAAATAGAAACTAATAATCGGTTTTAATTTGTGCTTGTAGAGGCTGTTTTCTATTCCTAATGATCCCGAGAAGAGAAGCGTGTTTGAATCTTTATTAGCAGAAAGATTCAGAGGCTTTAAGACCAAGTTGACTAATCGGTGGATCTACAAGAAGAAGAAGGTGCAAACAAAGAAGAAGAATGTCAAAGAGGATGACCGTCTCCCGTGGAAAATATGGTCGACCGTGTCAAAAGATGATTGGGAAGAGTTCGTTAGAATGAAGAGTCAAAAGAAAGCCATTGTAAGTTTGTGTAAATCTGATCCCAATTGAATAATAGCTTGACACTTTTTGTAGTAATGAGACTAACATTTTTTGTTTTGTAGGAACTTCGAGAGCAAAATCAAGCGAATGCAGAAAAGAAGGAATACGTCCATCGTATTGGTCCTAAGACTTTTGGTGAAAAGAGACCTGAGTGGGTCGATTCGGGTTTATACCCTAAAGTGCTTCTAGTGGCATCGAAGGAACCTTCTAGTTCCACGATCACTACATTGGTGAGTCGTGCTGGTGATTTCTTTTGTTCTCTCCATTTGTTTGATAAGAAAACCGAAAAATGGGTCATCAAGGGTCCGGAAGCCAAAAAACTGGCGGATAAGCTTGTAAGTTACCTATGAATTGTTGAAATTAAGTCACTTTTGCATCTAAATCACAGTACAAACCATTAACTGTTTTACTGACCTCATTTTTCCTTATGCTATAGCTTGAGCACACTCAAGAGATGGTGGAGGGAAAATTTGAACCAAGTGTGGAGAATGACCCTTTCACCATGACTTTGGGAAGGCCATACCATCCAGGACGAGTAGTAGGTTCGGGAGGGTCATTGCTTGGATGGAATAAGGTGATGGGTCGCGAATACACAAAATCGGGTAGATCTCGAGCCAGTGTTAACTCACCGGGGGAGTTGGATGCCAAGGTGGCATCACGAATGGAAGAAAAACTTCAAAGAGAAAGAGGGTGGAGAAGCCTAAAAGAATTGATCAACCTAAGAAGAAGCTAAGTGAACAACGGTCCAAGAGTGAACAAGCGTCGAAGTTGCACTCTTCGAAAGGTTCACCCATGCCACCTACTCCACTTGTTGAAGACATTGTTCTTCAATCGCTCTCTGCTGACATGACCTTTCTTCACAAGCGTGCTTGTCATTTGGTCGATCCCATAGAAGTTGCACTTCCTAAGGCAATGTTCCACTATGATGAGGATGCAATTGCATGGATCAGCAAAGAAGATGTGAAGGAATTTCTACGTGGTGCAAAGCTTAATATTTCCCTCATTCAAACATTCATGAGGTACTTCAATGCCCACATAATCTATACTTTTTTCAAGTTATTCAAATTGATGGTGATTATCCTACATCTGATAAATTATTCAATGTTCATGCACGCAGAGCACTACAGGAGCACTTAACTGACACTGATTCTCCTTGTAAAGTTGGGTGGTTATGCCCCGAGCAGTTATCCACTACTAGAATCATCGGCAACCCCCATGACGTGTTGTACTATGTTGAACAGAGTATAAGGGAATTAGCGCGTGCGGAAGACAAGTTCATATTCGCCCCATGTTATAAAGAGTAAGTCTAACCATGTAAAATTCAATAGATTTGGCCTCAATATATGTTGACTCCTAAATATTAATTACCTTGTCTATTTTGAACTTATGTAGGGAGCATTGGAGCCTCATGGTGATTTGTAGTTCCAATAACACAATTTATCAACTTGATTCAGCTTGATCATCGGAGAAGTGGCTCGTGAAGTCTATATTGCAAAAGTAAATATATATATAGCAACCTAGTGATGATTATTGCTAATAATAACTAATTTAGTAATCATACGACTAATCAAATTTGAATGTACTACAGTGTTATGAAGAAGCTACATTGTCGTGCTCCAAAGGGTCCAACATGGAAGACACCGTTGGTAATTTACATGATATTGTGATTATCTTGAAAATCTATGTTAGTAAATATTTGCTCATTTCCTTTGCATGTTTCACTGATGTGATTTGTTTGTCATATGCTAGTGCGCACAACAATAGAATGGACTTGATTATGCTTTGTATGTGATGAGATTCATGCTTGACATTGTGACTCATTGTACAGACACTCAACAGCTTGATGAGGTAAGTCCTAAAACTTATTGAAATGCTATATTGATGTGATTTCTAGCCTTAAACACCTAATATTACCCTACAATGACATTTTATGAGAAACAAAAAGGTTATTTCACAAGAAAGGTAGAAAATGGGCTGAATAGAAGTCATATGGGCCATATTAGGGCCATTTTGTGTTAATATGCTCTTTTGATGTGATTTCTTTCCTTATACACCTATAACTAGATAATATTGACATGTTATGAGATAAATAAAGTTCATTTAATAAGAAATGTAGGAAATGGGCAAAGTAAAGTCATATAGGCCATATTCGGGCCATTTTGAGTAAAAAGCGTCATAAACCTTAATAAAATGCTCTCCTATACAATTTTAGGGCTTACACACATACAAATACCCAACATTGCCATGTTATGAGAAAGAAATAGTACATTTGATAAGTAATGTAGAAAATGGGCTACATAGAAGTCATATAAGCCCTATTTGGGCCATGTTGAGTAAAATGCGTTGTTAAAATTATTGAAATGCTATATTGATGTGATTTCTAGCCTTAGACACCTAATATTATCCAACAATGACATGTTATGAGAAACAAAAAGGCTATTTCACAAGAAAGGTAGAAAATGGGTTGAATAGAAGTCATATGGGCCATATTAGGGCCATTTTGTGTTAATATGCTCTTTTGATTTGATTTCTTTCCTTATACACCTATAACTAGATAATATTGACATGTTATGAGATAAATAAAGTTCATTTAATAAGAAATGTAGGAAATGGGCAAAGTAAAGTCATATAGGCCATATTCGGGCCATTTTGAGTAAAAAGCGTCATAAACCTTAATAAAATGCTCTCCTATACAATTTTAGAGCTTACACACATACAAATACCCAACATTGACATTTTATGAGAAAGAAATAGTTCATTTGATAAGTTATGTAGAAAATGGGCTACATAGAAGTCATATAAGCCCTATTTGGGCCATGTTGAGTAAAATGCGTTGTTAAACTTATTGAAATGCTATATTGATGTGATTTCTAGCCTTAGACACCTAATATTATCCAACAATGACATGTTATGAGAAACAAAAAGGCTATTTCACAAGAAAGGTAGAAAATGGGCTGAATAGAAGTCATATGGGCCATATTAGGGCCATTTTATTTTAATATGCTCTTTTGATGTGATTTCTTTCCTTATACACCTATAACTAGATAATATTGACATGTTATGAGATAAATAAAGTTCATTTAATAAGAAATGTAGGAAATGGGCAAAGTAAAGTCATATAGGCCGTATTCGGACTATTTTGAGTAAAAAGCGTCATAAACCTTAATAAAGTGCTCTCCTATACAATTTTAGGGCTTACACACATACAACTACCCAATATTGACATGTTATGAGAAAGAAATAGTTCATTTGATAAGTAATGTTGGAAATGGGCTATATAGAACTCATATAGGTAATATTTGATAAAATACATATTGTTTTGCCTAATTAATTATTTTTAAAATAATGTTTTTGTATTTCAAGTTTTGCAAGGTCCAAAAGGATGGTCCGTTGACACTCAAAGAGCTTAATGAAGTTCGTGACATGTTGGCGTCTTTTATTACCTTCAACATGTAAATGGCATCGTAATTGTAAATTATTTATGTTAACTTTTGAACTATATAACTTATTATTCATTATATATGTACTTACTACTATTTTTATATGTAAGCAACTTTTTTTTTGTATTGCGTTTGGGAATATTTATATCTATATATATAATTGAATTCTTATTTTTAATATTATTTTTGTATCTTATTGTAATAATTAATAATATTATTATTATTAGTTATTGTAATAATAATATTATTAATTATTATATTTAATATAATTGCTGGAGTTACAGGTTATTATTATTGCTGGAAACAGGTTTTTTTTTTAAATATTATTGCACGAAAATTGAAAAAAAAAAAAACAAAAAAAAAATTTGGTGAATAGGCACCGGTTAGGCAGCAACCAGTGCCTAAAATATCTACCACTAAAAAAAAAATTGGCGGGAGAGCAGTTTTAACCGGTGCCTAAATGGGCATATAGAACCGGTTAACTGGTGCCTATTTTACCCTATGGCACCGGTTTTGAACCGGTGCCAAAAAGTTGGTTTTTGGCACCCCTCACATAGGCAGCGGTTCAAACCGGTGCCTTAGACCGGGTTTGAACCGCTGTCAAAGGCCTTTTTTCACCTAGTGTGGGTTTTGGAATGGGTTATTCCAATAAGAGTATGTAGGAATAATTTACATTGCCAAATAATTAATAAAAGTTTGGCTCAAAACATATTTTACTTTTATAAAACTTGATATTTAAAATACTTTAACCCTTTAAAATATTTAATTAAAATACTTGAGCCCTTGACAATACATTTTATTAATACTTAAATACTTTATAAAAATACATAAAAATACGGGGTATTACAGTCTACCCCCCTTAAAAGAAGTTTCTTCCTCGAAACTTAGGTACGAAAACTTTAAAAACTCGTTTAATGGCAAATAAATACTTAAAATCTCAAAAACTTTTCTTAATACTTTTAGTTGCTGTACTTTTGTGATACTTCCTTTCTACCTCATCTATTCATTCACACACAAACTAGTGTGTAAAGTAACCAACTTGCTGACCTACTTACACAAAATAATGTGTAAGATAACAACTTTACTAACAAACTTACACAAAATAATGTGTAAACTATTAGACCATCTAACAAACTCACACTAGCATTAGTGTAAGAATCAACTTTAGTAATAAACTTTCAAATCATAGTGTGTAACATAATAAAACTTATCAACTAAATCAATGTAAAACTGACTAAAAAGCACTTTAAAATGCCAAAATTAAGGAAAAAGCGCGTAATTCTATCGCACTCTACCCCCCCCCCCCCTTAAAGAAAACGAGTTACGCCCCTGTAACTCCACTTAACTCAACTTTAGAATCATGTTGATCTTTTCTCATTACATCCTTGGTAAGGTCATAACAATTCTCTGTATGCATTCTTTGTTGCGAACCAAAATTCTTATTAATTCCTTACTCATTATACAAAAAATAATCAATTTCCATCTATACTATCTTTTACCCATCCTCTAGTAAAAGTATGAAGCACTTTGATATTCGAAACTTTGATTTGTCTAGCTTTTTCATGACCAAATTGGCTGAACTAAATAGATCTCTTTGCAACTCATACCTTTAGTTAATGTTCTTTCACAATGACTTATGAAAATTGTCTTATACTTTACCAAGGTCCGATAATATGCCAAGTTATTTTCCACTTTACCAATTCCATGCAAATTCATATATATTTCTATATACTTTTGGCTCAAATTTTCTTTCTTACCAAAATTCATCTTTTGTCTTATGGGTACCACTTTCAACAAAACTTGTGCCTTGTCCGTTGTTTAAATTGCACTACTCAGATCAAATCCATTCATGTATACTTTTCTTGCTTTGGTCACTAATGTTCCCCAACATAGTGAACTTTCATGGTTCTTTTATTCCAACCTCAAAATGTTTCCAATACCAATGCTGGCTTGTATGGTGACTTTGTTACATCCTTTTCTGAAATTGAATACGCTTGTTTTCTGCATAAATTCCCCTGTCAAATATTATTTCGCTATTATACCAATGGGTGGAGGTTGTAATCGTCTCCAATGTATTACCAAAGTTCTCCTGTATACCTCCTTCTAGGATTTTGAAAGAAACTAGGAATTTTTATCTGACATGATATTTTCAGGAACTCCATGTAGTCTCACAACAAATTTGATGTAAGCCTTCTCAAGTTTCTCCATCTTCGAAGTCTCCTTCATCGAGTTTTAAACATTGTGGACTTAGACAATCTGTCCACCACAATCCGAATAAATTAATCACTCTAAACCCTCAATACACCTTTGCCAAATAATTTTTGCAGCTTGTCCTTTCCTGGTTGTATTTTACTTTCCTTCCGTTATATTTCCTTTAATCTTCTTACTCTTACAAATTATACTCAAGCTTTTATCTCCATGAATATTTAAATGACATATCCTCTTACAAATTCAATCAAATTCACACTCTCTACTTGATTTTTTTTTCTTCATTTCCTCGAATATTGTTGATCTCTAGTTGTAGTTACCCCAACATTTTTTTAACTTTCCTTTTCCAACACTTTTGAGGAGATTAATTTCCTTATTCCCCCTTAAATTTAACATTATTAGCAACATAGTTTCCCAATATATTGCTTCCCTTTCAATGACATTGAATGTCTCTTCCACGGTCCTTTATCAACTCCAATAATTTCTTGTTACATATTTAAATTTTTATGTGTGAGAGTCTATCTCAAACTTTAAACTTTAAAATTCATTCACAAATAATCATTAATTTATACAAAGTTATTTCACACTTATTACTTTTCATGAAATTCCAATTATTCTTCGCCAGGGCATTCACTTGTTAATAATCCTTTCGAATCTATCAAAATCTTTCACACCGTTGTCCAACTTAAACCTTAACAACAATTGTTTTATCACGGAGTCCATAATTCACCGCTTTTATCCCTGTTACATCAACATTTCCTCTTATCGCAAGGTTTCCCAAAATGGTCCTTTCTCAATCACAACTCACACTCGGGAAAAACTTGTGTGCATTTGCTTCTCTCTGAGCATCAACACGTTTTATTACAGATGTTCACATCGTCCTTTCCTTCCCATTCTTAGAATTCACCAAAATACCTTCAATGAAAATACTGAATTACATAAGTCCATGGAAATTATAGGTGATTCATTATCCCAAAAGGCAAAAATGAAAACTCGAATCGTCCAAACCTTGTCATAAGCGCCAAATTCTAAATATCCTCTTTCGAATATTTTTACTCAGTAGTTCTATCCTCAAGTCTAATCTCGCAATTATATTTTCTCCTTTCATTTGATCAAACCAATCATCGTTTTAAAGCAAAGGATAATTATACGCAAATATGTCCATATAATACCTGCAACTTCACTTAACCTTTATATCCTTGCTTATATTTCCCATGCTTACATCTTTCCTCCAATTAAATCCATAATCTTTCTTCTACCATCCCTTGAATAAATCTCGTGACCCCTCAATAATCTCAACTTCAATAACCTCATATAGAATCCTTACTCAAGTTATTTCAACACATCTCAATCAAATTCATAAATCTTGTCATAAATTGTTTCTCCTTTATGACATTTTTACATCCATAGTTCAATATTCTCGACACTTTCAAGTATACAACGTCTTCATAATTCAAATTTCCTTAAGTTTCAAGAGTTACTCAAGCCGCCTTCATTCAAACTTTTTATCATTTCCAAAATATTCCTTTAAAGCTCTTTAGCCATTTTGTTGAACTTTTGCCAACCTTCTTTCTTGATTTGATTCCTTATCTTTATTTTTTATCTCACCTTTCTTTTAGCTAATATATGAATTGATTATTTATAATTCAATTCAATCAAACTCCCAAAGACTTTATGTCTTGAAAACCACCCTTAAATTCATAGTTCGCCATCCTTCAACTCATTCTTTTAAGTTTAAAGCAATATCATTTCCTTGAATACCGAGAGATCGTAACAACTTGGAGTACTTCTCGAAACCAAGTAATCTTTTCATTTTCACTTAATTAAACCTCACTATCTTTTCTTTCTATCTGCATGAAAAACTGGTAAAACTTATTTCGGGTTTGTTATCTCAAACATCTCCAAATATGATCGGATGTATTCATAACTTGTTCATTCCCACTGACATGGTAAAAATCAACTCTCTCCAGTACTTACCATACAAACTTTTATTCAGTCTCAAATTCTCAAGACACAAATTGTTTTTAAACAACTTGTATAACTCTTTAACTCAACCGTAAAAACTTCAGGAATTGATCTCCCTTTGGCATATACAAAGTTTTCACTTCTTAACACCATCTTGTTTCACCTTTTTCCCAATATGGGATTGTTGGTGGTTATATCATCCTTGCCTCCTTGGTAATCTGTCAAGCTTGCCTTACTACCTTGTTCAAATAATTCCATTACTAAAATTGCTTCTTGTTACCATACTTTCTTTATGATAAAACTGGTTGCTATATAGGTTGGGTTGAACAACTTAGCTTCCTCTTATTCTAATCAACTAACACCAACGACTAAACTCAATCAAGAAACAATTATCATTTAATTCGAATTAAGGTTTGAGGTAAAAATTTTTATGTCCTCATTCCCAATAATTGGATTACATAAAATCTTGATTGATACACAACAAAAATTCATATACTTAAACAAGCAATCAAAAAAAAAAAATATATCCCCATTAACTGCTACTCACAAAGGGAAGAAAGAAATGAGTAGCACTTGGAAAACAATAGAAATCATAAGGTTGTTGAACAACTCTAAAAGATTAGGTGAATAAATTCAAGAATTTTCTCCAAAATGATAGCATTGCTACCCAAAATGACTCCTTGAAGTAAAATAATTATCCTCATATCCCAAGTGAAAGAATAAATACTCATAACTCCTAAATAACATATGTCAATATTCTCAAGGTTGAACATGTGACAATGTATTTAAGGTCTAACATAACAAGAGTCCTCAATATTCCAACAAGATCATAACTTCTCAAAACTCGAACCATATATTGAAATATATATGCTCAATTCTCCATCCCAAATTAAATAACTTTAACCATAAGAAATGATAAGTCACTAAGCTTAAAATGTCTAACTTTAATTGATCCGCATTGAGTATCCCTCAACTCATATAATAACTTTCGTCATTACTCATCTCTAATAAATTCCTATGCTCACCTCTCTTGGGCTCTTGTTCAATTTCGATTCCAATTTAAGCTCATACTCAAAGACAAAACATATTCCTCAGAATAGATAATATCCCAAATGATTTCATCCTTAAGCTCCTTAACCATATGCATTAAAATCAATCTCTTTATCCTTATAACTTGGTGTCTCCATACACAAGTGTACAAAACTCAAATTACTCATTTTTAATATCTAGACAACGTATCTTAACAACAAATTATCCCAAAAACAATACTCACATTCATGTGATGATGTGCATCCAAAATTTCTTCGAAAATACATCTCAAATAAGACCATTGAAGCGAACAATCCTAACATAAGCAATTGAACTCTCAAAATCCTTCACATTCCTCAAAATTCTCATCATAGAAACTCACAAGGTATAGGTTTAGGGATCCTACAAGAAAACGAGATTAACTACCAATAGAAAACCCTTCCCATAACCATATAATACAGTTCTTGCAGAAAATTAAGTTCGATGTTCAATCAAACAATCTTGATAGCTCACATATAATGATTCACATATTACATGTTGTCATCAATAAACATTTAGTCATACAACATGCTTGAACACCTATTTAAAAAAACATATATATATGCACATAGGAAAGAAATTAAATTCTAGCCTATATGCCCTTTCATCTCTTACCCAAGCTCACCAACATGCTTATAAAAGCTTTTAACACATATTTCTTACCTCAATCCTTGCTTTCCTACAACATGAATAAACTAAAAATATTTTTGACTACTTTTTTTATTTTTTATTTTAAGAAATTCAAAAATAAGCTTTGAAAAAGACCGAAATTTTTTTTGGCTTTTTTATAAAATATTCGGACATCCTTAATAAAAAAAACTACGATGTTCTTCATAAAAAAAATGGTTATTCCTAAAATAAAATTCAAAACAATTTAGTTTAACACCATTTAATTAAATAAGCACTTGGCCAAGGTTTAAAACAAAACACTTTAAAATACATTTTTTTTGCTTTGGTGGTAATAAAATCTCAACCAAAGCTCTGATACCACTTTGTAACACCCTAGAAATTCTTTTCTTTTAAAATACCTATTTTGCCCTGTTTAAAAATTTAAATAGGAATATCTAAGATATTACCGCCACCGTGAAAACGGCTAAGGCAACCATCAAAGACACACAGCGGAAGACTAATTTCAAAACCATTCAAAACAAGTCAAATTGAAAAGTCAACCAACAAAAGTAAAGTCAAAACCAAAGTCAAACGAAGTAAAATAAAACTATCCTACAACTTGGAACCATTGTAGGTCCTTATTAAAACCAAATTAACTTTAAATTTGCGTTAGTCATGCATGATAATAATATAATAAATAATTAAAGCATTAAACACATCATATAATAATAGAAACTAGCATGATTCGCTCTTCACTCATGCCCATTCATGAATATGCTTCATCACCTGAAAACCTCCTCTCTACTATTCCCCACTACTCGCCATTAGAAAATGGGTCATCGTAGAGCCAAAGTAAAAACATGGCCAAACACACAAACACACACAATCAGCAAAGCTGAGTAGATAAGCGTAATTAGACACAGTAACATGCTTTCACCTATCAACACACACTTACCTCATTGCACCTGTTTACAAGCACACACAACAATCAACAAGACACATTAAATAGACACTAAAAAATTCATTTAGCGTTAATTACGCATCGAACAGGTTTCCAACTATACCTCCCCCAAATAAATTGAGGTTAACCGACAAAGGAACTAACCGTGCCAGCGACAAAATCACTCAAAGGTGGCGGAATTCCTTGGCATAATAATAAATAAAAAGGAATGTACATCGTCCTGTACTCCATTAGAAGTTATGGTTAAATATAAAAGCCCATAACTCCCCCCATTGTCCATACTCAAGGTACAAACGTTCCAAGAGTTTTGGTGCGTAATCTCTTTCACTTTACGTTATTTACATGTTATTGGACTTGGTGATGACTCTCAAAGCATAATAAATCAATCAACCATAATTATTCAATCAACCAAACATACCAATTTAATTCTTGAATAATTAGTGACCACATATTATTTAATGTTGAACCTTTTTTAATTCTACCTCAGTGTCAAAGACACCTTAAACGCATAAAGTGCCAAAAATCCTATCCCTCGGTGTTAAAAACACCTTAAGTGCACAAAGGCACCAACATACAATTTATCCCTTGTGTACATAGACACTTATATAGCTCCTTCATCCTGCTTAAAGCATCAATAAAAATTATTTGAACCATAATAATAAAATTCCATTTCAATATTCCAAACATAATTAAACATGTAGCTTAATTAATCATGCATTCTAACATGCCATAAATCAAAGTGTGGTTCAAAAAAAACATGCCCAAAATATAAATTTTTAATCCATAAACCATCACAAATAATTCATGCTTCACAATTCAATCACCATCACCATTAATTCACAATTCCATACATAAACCTTAGCATGATACTACTTGTAATTGATTGAAATCAAGCCTAGCATGATTCTACATCATCAAAATATGCTAAGTACGCAAATGTACCTTAAATAAGCCCTTAAAGTAGTCTATTACACTACAACAATTCCCGAATTAAGTATCCTACATAAAGGGACAATAATACTATATTAATTCTCCTTGTATACGCAATTTTCAGCAACTTAAATTTATTTTAGACTACTTAAAATAATCTTAAACTTATATAAAAACCACTAATTAAACTCATTTTTTAATGGGTAATCACAGCCTTTTATTAAAATCACAATTATACTACTTTAAATAAAATTCCAGCATTTTAAACTAATCAAAAACCCTTTAAAACTTCATCAAAATACATCTTTATACTTAAATTATCCATAGAAACATTAAATTATCTCTTACCCCTTTTAAACTCAAGGATAAAATTTAAAGCATAAAAAAAAAAACTTCGTTAAAAATCAAAAACTGCCCGAAAATCATATTTAGATGCTGAATTTGGCCACGAGAGGATGGTACTCACTACCAAAGGTAGTAAGTCTTTCTTAAATCATTGTTTCCACATGGAAAACACTACTAATTTTATCAAAATCGAACGAGTTCAAAACCTGATCGAGATTAAAACGGGATTAATATTAACGAACGGAAATCTAATTATTAAAACATGAATTTATGTGTTCAAAATAATCTGGAATTAAGTTAAACTAATCAGTAGTTATAATCACCAAAATTTCAAAACATCCTTACTATAAAAGCTCTAAATCAATTGTTCATAAAAACCCTAAAATCATGATTTTCAATAATTAAAAGGAAAATTTGTTAGGAACTACACGCATAATAGGGGTATTTGGAAACAACTACCCACTAAAAAATTTTATTAAAAAAACTACCCCCTAAATTTAAAAAGTTAGAGTAGCACTACCCATTTGCATTTTCCGGCGAAAATGTACGTGCGTGGGCCGACTTTTTCAATTTTTCCCCAAAAAGACACGATGCAATGACAAATTGGACCTTAATTTGTAACCCTAGGATAACCAATTTGAATTAAAAGCAAGAAATTCAACCAATTTCAAATTATCCACAATTTCTATGAACCCTAATTTTTCTAATCATTACACCCTAACATCAAAATTCATAATTAATGGATTAAAAGAGAAGAATTACCTATGAATTACATACCCTAATTTTTTTGACTTCTTCAATTAGGGATTTTCAGAAGAAAAATTTAAAAAGTGGGCCCCACACGCCGTACTTTTTCGCCGGAAAATGCAAATGGGTAGTGCTACTCTAACTTTTTAAATTTAGAGGGTAGCTTTTTTGATAAAAATTGTTTGTGGGTAGTTGTTTCCAAATACCCTTATTAAACGTGTAGTTCCTCACAATTTTTCCTAATTAAAAACCCTAGATTATAAAATTTACAAAATCTGAAAATTATGACATTTATAAAATCTGAAATTATAAAGTTTAATCACCAAAATACAATATTATACTAATTAAATAAAATTTAAACAATAAAATTAAAACCTATAAATTAATAATTATAATTAAACAAATTAATAAAACAAAGGAGAGAGAAAATAAGACTAACCTTTTTGTGTGGGAAATTATTGGGGATTCATGGAGTATTTATAGAGTAGAGAGTGTAGGGTTAAATTTGGGCTTATCAAAATGTGGGCTTGAGTTATGGGATAGGGCTTAAGTTATGGGTTTTGGAATGGGTTATTCCAATAAGAGTATGTAGGAATAATTTACATTGCCCAATAATTAATAAACGTTTGTCCCAAAACATATTTTACTTTTATAAAACTTTATATTTAAAATACTTGAACCCTTAAAAATATTTAATTAAAATACTTGAGCCCTTGACAATACATTTTATTAATACTTAAATACTTTATAAAAATACGGGGTATTACATACTGTGTCACAGCAACAGGCACCGTGACACGTCAAGTTTTGCCGTGACGCGGCGTTCTTACACCGTGCGCGGTAATTTAAGTTTTTTACACGTTTTAAAATCTTGATAAATTTTGATCAGTAACTTGGAATAAGGCATATAATACATCATTGGAAAGATTATTAAGTATGCTTTCTTATCCAATTCGAATCAGGTTAAAATAATTTGTATATTTAATTTATGGCCGTTTTAGTAGAAGGGTGTCGGTTTTAGGCCGAGTGTTGTATTTTCCTCATATCTTTTTCGTTTTAAATTTGAATTGGATTTATGATATATGGTTGGAAATATTATTTCAAGTCCTATGCAACCAAATATAATCAGATCAAAATTATTGGGAAAAAAAAATCAGTTTCTCTCAGTTTTGTGATGTGGACACGAAAAGAGGAAAACAAGTTATGGTGTAGGGAAATGAGTTAGGAAATGGATTTGTTTATGAAATGTATTAAATGGAAGTATGGATTTAAGCACTCCAAATATTAAATACTAAACCCGACCAATAATGGCTATGAAAGGTTGTTCATCATCGGGTTTGATTTTGGGGAGACATTTTTAGGTGCCTACAGAATCCCCCACTTTGACTGATTTTGTAGAAACGTTAGTTTTGAAAACAATAGTCAAAGTAGTCAATAAGGACGAAGAACGATTTATGATGTTTTGCGATCCTAAATCACTCTGCATACGACGATATATACCTGCAGAAAAATGTTAGTTCCATGGATAAAAGAGTAAAGGGATAGAATGCGTATCTGACACCAGTGTATCGGTGACAAATTAGTTTGGTAGCTTCCTATTCTTGAAGGAATCCACCGGATGACGTTTCGTTGAGATACTTTCCATGCTTGAGGAAAGTATACTGATGAGTTTGGTAGCTTTCTATGCTTGAAGAAATCTACCAGATGATACTTTCCATGTTTGAGGAAAATCGATATATGAATTGATGGTTTTTTATGCTTGAAGAAACCCACCGAATAATACTTTTCATGCTTGAGGAAATTCAACAGATGATTTTGGCAGTTTTTTATGCTTGAAGAAACCCACCGATTAGGATACTTTCCATGCTTGAGGAAAGTCGACATATGTGCAATCGCTGACTTCTTCGCTTTGAGATATGACAACGACCTACAATTTTTCATGCTTGAGGAAAAACTTATCTGATAAGATTGCAAGTCTTTGTGTATCAAGAACCTTGCGCCATTAAATGATGGTGGTTCGATTTTCCCCGAACGTAGGCTATAGTTGGTTCAATTGTCGTCGAACATGGGCTGTTAATGGTTCGCTTGTCCTCAAACGTTGGTTATAGATGGTCTGCTTGTTCCTGGATGTGGGATGTAGTTGGCTGTAATTGGTTTGCTTTTCCTCGAACGTGGGTTGTAGATGGTTCTCTTATCCATGAACGTGGGCTGTAGAAAAGACTTGCTGCAAGGGTTCTAGTGATGGAAAGAAATGTGAGAAGAGTCAAAGATGATGACTCTTTAGGCTGGGTAAGCTAATGTGATGTGGGTTTAAGCCCCTAAGTCTAGATCAAAATGGGAAGGGGGCAAGCATTGGATATTCTTTGACTTGATCATGCATGGATATGAATATGAATGTGGCCGCACCTCGATGTGAGGTTGCCTACGTATCCGTTAGGAATCAGGTCGAACGTAGCTCTAACCGAATTTTGCACAACTGCATGTACACCTCAAAGTGGGCTTTCAAGGGTTATAATATGGTTTAACTGAAGGTTTAAGGAACAAAAGGGTAAAAGGCTAAAGACCCGAGCGAAGCCCCCAAGATATTCAATTGTGTATTTGAAAATTTGGACTTTGCAAGTTTTATTTTTCATAAATTTTTTTATTTTGATTTCTTTTCTTTTCATTTTTTTTATTCTTTTGAATCAATATAGACAATCTCGGATCATGCGATCCATCACTCACTTAGCATTCATGTTTCTCAGGTACGATACCAAGCACTCGATGAGAGACGCAATATGATACGTGTTCATATCGAAGACATTAAACCAATTGCCTTTCGACATTGTTTTTTTTATTTACATTTTTTTTAACTTGGTTTTTGAATGTTACACAAAATGCATAACTTCCCGTGCCAGGGTTAAGTGAATGTTTGAATAAACAAGTTCAATCGGTAGACAAGGCTCAAAGCGGTTGATGAAGAAATGGATATGTGATTGAGTGGTTAATAGGGAATGAATTGGTTGCAATGGTACCTCAAATCATTGGTATACCTTGTGTTCGGTTCGACAATTGACTTTTTTTTTCTTTTTTTGAATGAATGAAAAATGCTATGATCGATATGTAAAGGAAATATGCTCATTTTATTAATGAAAAAGGTGAACGAAACACATGAAACATATAGAAATTCGACATGGAAAACCTATGCTAGACAAGAATGGGGGAATGGAGATGAATGTTAAAAAAAAGAAAAAAGAAATCATGAAATATTGCCAAAGGATCTGCTATGTGCCTTGTGTTCATTACTTCTTTCCGCTTGGAGGGACAGGATGTTCATTTGCATCCACCAAGTCTTGAATGACGTCCTTCAAATTTCATCATTGCTCGGTAGTGTGGCCCCTTCCTGGATGGTACTTACAATGGGCATTGGGATTCCATTTGGAGCTCCTTTCTTCAGGTTTTGGCTCTAGAAATGGCCCAATAGGTGTGATTAAGCCTTGACCGTAAAGGCGATCAAAGGCCGCATCATAAGTCATTCCTACAGGAGTGTAAGTTATCCTTTTCTTGAGATTAAATTGGTTTATATTGTTGGTAGTATTTTTGTGCTTAGAAGACGAAGAAGAAGGATTGTCGTTCTTCTTGTTTTTCCATGTTTTATTAGTTTTACTACCAGATGTCTTTATTAGCTCATCCTCGATATTGATGCCAATGTCGTATACAGCTTCGAAAGTGTTCAGTGGAAGAAATTAGAGATTTTCCCTATACTTGTGAGTCAAATTTTGAATAAAAAGGCGAACCATCTCTCTTTCTTCTAGAGGATCTACCAAGAGTGAAGCTCTTTCTCTCCACCTATTCAGATAAGTAGTGAAGCCTTCATTTTCTTTCTGTTTAAGAATGGAGAGTTCACGTTCAGAAGTTTTAGTTTGAATGTTACACTTGTAATGATTCATGAAAATGTTAGTGACATCTTGCCAATTTGCAGTACACTTGGCATCTAGGGAATAAAACCATTGTCGGCAAGCATGTTCTAAGGAGAGAGGGAACATCGTAGGGAAGAGTGTTACGTCCAATCCTTTAAGAGTCATGGTTGCAGAGAACGCCTTCAAATGGAATATTGGATTGTCAGTAGGCTTGAACTTTGGAATATCAGTAGTGGAGAACTTTTCAGGGAGTTTGTCTTTCATATCCAAAGGAGTGGGAGGCTAATCCACATAAGTGAAATCCTCATAAATCTTACTCATCTTTTCTTTCAAATTGCCAAGGGTAGAAACAGTAACCTTGTTTTGTTCCATGGTAGTGGCCCTAGTGGAAAGGGTTTGGTTTTCATCATGGAAGACAATGCCTCGATGGATTTGTTGATATTCTCAAAATCTTCCTTAGTGTCAATTGAAAGGTGATAAGTACTGTGGAGATGGAAAAGTTCTCTTTGAACGCCTCTTGGATTTAAGAGATTGTTGCGGTATTGACTCAAACAGTATTAATCTACCCCCGCTCCTTCACCAAGTACAGTGAAATAAAACAATTAACTTAATTGTTGGACTCATTGCTTAGATAGGAAAGAAAAGGAAAAAATAGACATTTGAAAACAGGAGAGAGAAACTCCACTCATTTTTTTTATTATGATGAAAAAACAGGGTGCATGAACCTAGTATACGCTCATAAACGACATGGTGCACTACTCGAGTCGGAACATATAGACAGTGTGTGGACTATACTTGACTCGTGAGTGATTAAGTGATGCTATAGGACTTGTGGTATGATCGTATGGCTAGACATGTGAACAGTAACAAAAATGACTGACCCGCAGACCAAATTAGCACGGAAGACCAAAATAGGGGCTGACTGGACCTAAACTTGGGCACCGTGTCGCGACGCAACTTTTGTGACACGACAAACCTACATTGTGGCGCGGTACAGGTTGCCGTGACACGGTACTGATTGTCGTGACGCTGCATTTTTTGCCGTGGCACGGTAATCAGTTCCGGGTTTTTATGTGATTTTACCAGGGTTTTTTTGTCAATTTTAGAGTTTGTGCTAATTAGTAATTGAGTACGGTCCATTGGAAATTCTTAATCATAAAATAATCCACCATAGACAAAGAAAGATCATTAAGGTTAGGATCAAAACGATAAAATATACACACATAGGACACGTAGGCACAATAATGCAAAGAATAGCTCACAACCTAAGGTCCAATTCTATGTTCCACTATGGTCAAGTTTTATTTGGTGTCAAAAGGGTACCATGGTTAAAAGTTTGGACGCGTTAGCAAGGCAACCTCCTATGAGGGTGTATGCCAACAGGCAACTTCGCGAGTTCATGATGAAATCAAACTGAACTCCATGGTTTGGGTGGATTTAAAAACTCGGACGAACCCTTATTGCCATGAGCATTTTTGGGTTGATAGAGATTAAATCCCCCGGGGCTATGACGTATGTAGAACACACGTTTTTTTAGAAAAATCGAAGGAAACTGACTGTGAAAAGAGAAATAAAGCCACTTGAAGGATTTCAGGACTGCTACGACACGACAGAATCTACCGTGTCACGCTGCCAAACACCGCGTGACGGTGCCCAGCGCCGTGACACGAAAAACTCTGCCATGGCGCTAAAGTTAGGAAATATAACTGCTGCCTCTATTTTCTTCGTCCATAACTTGGTTATCCAATTTTTCCTACTAGATAAACCTGAAATACAACGTTAAAATGTGTATGCATATGCAAAAATGCCAAATTAATCACAAGAATACTTTTCAAAATATTTTCAAGTCTCATCCACTCATATTAATTAAATACCGATCACTCAAACCGATAATTAACCAAGAATCCTCCCCAGTGGAGTTGCCAAACTATAGGCATCATTTGAAATGCGCCTACGTTAATGCATGTGGTGAATATGTTTGGTACTCATAGGAAATGGGAATTGAAATACAATTAGGGACACGATTTAAGGACAAGGAAAGTAGGGAGCCGCCAACAAGTTTTTTTAAGGAACTTGTAAACCGTTAACGGATCATAAAAAGGCAACTACGATAAGGGACAACTAAAGGCAACAACGATTATTTCGTAAAGGTTACACTCCATTCATAATTCATGAGATACTAACTCCATATGGTTTGGAACCACAAAAGGAGGATCGGGGGTAATGGTACGAAGTGAGTCATGGAGTCAATTTCGCCAGTATTGGCCTCTACTCGATTCTTTTAGTGAAAAGTTATTCCTGCGATCTCAAAGGCACGCAAACAAAGAATCAATTTGCTCCAAAATAATAGTATGCTAAATTATTTGAATATTAATGCAACACATAATTTTAAAATATCGTTATCACTTGAATTAATAGCAAGATAAAAAAAGAAACTTAAATCGTTCGTCCAAATTATCTTATTAGGCGTGATTTTCAATTACATATTCCCTTTAAACATGGAATATGGTGATCAACAATAATAATAGAATAAATATTAATAATAGAAGCAATTCAACAATAATATCGTTAGTCAAATCAAATAATAATAATAAACCTAATCATGATACTAGCAATATTAAAATAAATTAAGTAATTAATTACTCACATTCTGCGAGTTACTTTAAATTGCTACATCATGAATAAATTATTAGTAACTTTAATAAAAAAATATATAATCAAATGGAAATTAAATTAAATAAATGTAGAGCTGATTTGGTCCAAACCCTCAGTTATTTGTACCTTTCACACCTTTGTTTAAGGACTGAACCACAGGTCGAGTATGGACTCCTTGGAGTGCTTAAGGGAAGAATGGTGTAATTAAGAATATAGGTTTAAGGCTTAGAATATGAGAGAGAGAGAGAAGATAATGATTTTTTGGTTAAAGGAGATGAAAATAGAATGATTTGATGCCCCAAACTATAGGAAGGAGGAAGGTATTTATAAAGGAAATGAGTAGGGGCTCACACGGAACCCTACAAAAGATAAAAATCCTAGTTTTTGGGCACCGTGACAGAGCAGAAGTTGCTGCGACACGGAAGAGGACGCCGCGACACGACAAAATATGCCGTGACACGGGGAAAATTAGTGTGACGTAGGACAACTTGGTGTGACGCGGGACAGAAAACAGACTACATAAGATAAAACGCATTTAAAGATTACATGAAGTAATACCGTGTCATGGGATGGGCACCATGACACGGTACTTTCCACTGTGGCATGGTACACAATGCCGTGTCGCGGTGTACAGTATTTTCAAATCGCGTCCAGATTCATAAGCGCGCGAGAAAACGTGGAGAATACACAAAAAAAGCACTTTGGAACGGTGAGAAATACCGTGTCACGACAATAGGCACCGTGAAAATGTCAGTTTTTGCTGTGACACGGCGTTCTTACACTGTGCGCGGTAATTCTAGTTTTTTTTATGCGTTTTTAAAACCATGATAACTTTTGATTCGTAACTTAGAATAAGGAATATAAAATATCATTGGAAAGAATATCAAGTCTAATTTCCAACCCAATTTGAACCAAGTCAAATCATTTGTATATTTTAAGATATGGCCATTTTAGTAGAAGGGTGTTGGTTTTGGGTCGAGTGTAGTATTTTGCTCATATCTTCTTCGTTTTAAATCGAAATTAGGCTTATGATATATGGTTTAAAAGCATATTCCAGGGCCTATCCGACCAAATAATAATCATGTAAAAATTACAGGGAAAACAAATCAGTTTCTCTCAGTTTTTTGTTGTGGACACAGAAAGAGGAAAACAAAATATGGTGTGGGGAAATGAGTTAGGAAATGGATTGGTTTATGAAATGTATTGAATGGAAGTATGATCCGTGCCATTTACGGCACCTTTAGGCTATGTTTTCTTTATATTTCTATGCTCCTTTGTAGTCGTTTATGTCGTGTTTTTAGAGAATAATGCTCGATTCGCGTGTTTTTGTGTTAGTTTAGAGAAATGCATGCTGTTAATGGCTTTCTTATCATTTTATTCATTTCTCGGCTATTTCTCTTGATTCTCCGTTTCTTTGTCTTGTATTGTAGGTACGTCGCGGGGTATATGCATGGGAATTGAAAATAGCACCGACTAGGATCAATATGCACTTTTCGGAATTGAATTTGAGTTTGAAACAAAGGAAAACGAAGGATTGCATAGTATCAAATAGAACATTTGTGCATTGTTTTAGTCATATCTCAAGTTCTACAGATCGGATTAGGGTGATTCAAGTTGGGTTGGAAACTAGACTTGAAGAGCTTTCCAATAATAGGTTGCATGCCTTCATACAATTCTTAGATCAGAAGTTACAGCCTTCTGAAGTTGGCCCTGGAAAACTGTCGCGGGCGCGGGCTACATTACCCGCGGGCGCGGGGTTGCTACAGCTCCAAAACTGCCGTATTTGGGCAGTAAAGCACCCGCGGTTGTCCCGAGGGCTCCCCGAGGGCGCGGGCCTTGGCCGCGCGGGCGCGGGCTTGGGCCGAGGGCGCGGGCGCGGGCCGCGGGCGCGGCCGATTTCTTCGCGGGCGCGGGTTTCTGGGTCTTTTACAATTTTAAGCTTCTTTTCTCCTTTTGTTTATATAGTTTTTGGTTTCCTTTATTCTTCATTCATGTAATTCTTTAGTTTTAGAATAGTTTTCTCTCTCTTAGGTTGAGAGCTTCTCTCTCTAGATTAGGCTAGATTAGGAGTAGTTTTAGAGAGAGAAAGTGAGGAATTTCAATGGTGATTGAGAGATTGAAGATGCAAGTGTCACAATTGTGTTGGAGATCTTCTTAATTATCAATGAGCATTTCTAAACTCTATCTCATTCAATTGCTTTGTTTAATTTGAAATAATAGGTATGCACCCATTTCACCCACATATTGTCAGATTTGTGAGCAAGATCCCACAAAATTTTGCAAATAGCAGCTTTATTCCAATCACCAAGAGAGGTAATATTCCAGCCACCACAAACCTTAGGAAGAGTCATATGATGCATGGAGACAGGGGCCTTTTTTGCATAAGTGTTCTTCTTAGTCCACAGGAAAACCCTGAACTTGGCTTTAATTTCCCAATAAGCCTGAATACCAAAAAGAACACTTTTGATAAGCTGTAACCTGCCAGCATAAGACAAGTGTCTAGAAGTCCAGCAATCAATCCTAGCAGTAACCCTTTTAACTAAAGGCCTACATTGAGCAATAGTAAGCTTTTTAGAAGACAAGGGCACCCCAAGATATCTAAAAGGCAAACTACCTCTACTCATACCAAGAATAGTTTGCAGCTGATCTTTATCAGAATTAGAGATACCTCCAAAATAAACCTCGCTCTTACTTAAATTAGCCACTAGACCAGAAGCACAAGAGAATTTCTGGAAAGCCTGTAAGGGAAGCTGAATAGAGGTGGAATCAGCCCTAGAAAAGAGGAGAAGATCATTAGCAAACATCATATGGGTAATACCTAACTTCTCACATCTAGGATGAAAATTGAAATTAGGATTCCCAGTCATTTCCTTAAGGCGCCTAGAGAGGTACTCCATACAAAGAGCAAAAAGAAAAGGAGACATAGGATCTCCTTGCCTAAGGCCTTTTTTTGCAGAAAAAGGTTTAGCAGGAAAGCCATTAACCATCACAGAGTAAGAGACAGAACAGACACAAGTCATAATCCATTTCACAACAGAATGAGGGAAACCAAGCTCTTCTAGAACAGTCTGCAGAAAAGGCCATTCAACAGAGTCGTAGGCCTTTCTCAAGTCAATCTTGATCATACATCTAGGAGAAACAAACTTATGAGAGTAGCCTTTGATCAATTCAGTAGCCAGGAGAATATTGTCACCAATGTGCTTACCCGGGATAAACCCAGCTTGAGCATCATCAATAGCAGTCCCCACCACTTTAGAAATCCTGTTTGTGAGAACTTTGGAGATCAGCTTGTACAACATGGTACAACAAGCAATAGGCCTAAACTCTCTCACATAAGAAGGATGCTGAACCTTAGGAACTAAGGTGATTGTTGTACAATTCCACTACTTAGCAATGACACCAGTCTAAAAGAAAGAGAAGATAGCAGTATAAATATCAGTTTTGATCATAGGCCAAGCCTTTTTGAAGAAAACAACATTAAAGCCATCAATTCCAGGCGCCTTATCATCACCAATCTAAGCTAGAGCACTATCAATCTCAAAGTAGTAACCACAGAAGTCAAAATATCAATAGAACTAGAGCTGAGCTGAGAACCTCTCCTAATAGTGGCTAAATCAACAGCAGGGAGAGAGCTAGCACTAGAACCAAGGAGCCCTTTATAGAATCCCACAATCTCATTTTCAATAAGATCAGGATCTTTCAAAAGGACATCATCTTCAGTAAAGATAGAATTAATTCTATTTCTACCTTGTCTATGCTTCACAACAGAAAAGAAGTAGTGAGAATTGGAATCCCCAAGCTTAATCAAATCAACCCTGGATTTCTGCTTATAAAAGGACTCTTGGATATTCATCCAATGCTTCACCATAGAAACAACTTCAGCCTCTTTAACATGAAGGTCAGAAGTAGAATACTCTACAGCAAGCTGGTCCTGAATGGCTTTCAAAGAGGCAAGAGCCACATCCACTTTCTCATCAACTTTAGCAAAATACTTAGTGTTCAGATCTTTCAAATTCTTTTTGACTGATTTCAGATTATGCTAAATAGTAACCATAGCTGAACAACCTGTAACACTATGCCAACTTTTTTACACAATGGAACAGAAATCAGCATGATCAGCCAGGCAATTAAGAAACCTAAAAGGTCTCCCCTTAGTAGAAACAAACCTACTCACTTCCACCAAGAGAGGGTTGTGGTCAGAAAGGAGAGGAGGAAGATAGATAGATTCAACATGGGGAAACTTGCTCAACCAAGCCTGATTCACAAGCCTCCTATCAATCCTTGTAGCAATTCTACCATCACCAAGACCCTTATTAGACTAATAGTAAAAAGAACCTTTACTCTTAAGCTCACAAAGATCAAGGTTATCAACAAAACTTCTAAAATGATTGACCTCATAATTAGTGACAACATTACCATTAACTCTATCATAAGAATTGAGAACAGAAATAAAGTCACCAATAACAAGCCAAGGCCTAGAAACAACTCCAATACTAGAAATACCATCCCAAAGAGGTAACCTATCATGAATAGAGTGTAAGCCATACACAAAGGTACAAAATATTTGATGATGAAGATCCTTGGAGCTAATCTGGACATGAATGAACTGCTCATGAGAGGAAATGACTGAAAGATTAACCTTGTCATGAGACCAGCCAACCCAGAGTCTACCCCTATGAGAAGATGAGTAGTTACAAAACCAAGACCAAGAAGATCCAAATTTCTTCTAAAGCTTAACACTCTTATCACACTTCACTTTAGTTTCCATAATACCAACAACATCCACACATTGTTCAGCTAGCAGTTTCTTAAGAAAAACTACTTTGCAGGGGTCATTTAGACCCCTAATGTTCCATGATAGGACAATCATGATCCCAGAGTGGGATTACCATCACCCCCGATAGGAACAAGTTCTCTAGCACCATCTCCATCCTTAAGCAAGGCAGCATAAGTGTTAGAATGAGGAACATTAGTAAAGAAAGGAGGATTACTATGACTTCTTTGCTTCCTTCCCACCACTCTCCAATCATCATCAGAAGTAGCTTGCACAGTAGTTGGAGCAGGAGTGAACACACCAGCATTATGCATAGAACCATTACCCCCAGACTCAGGCACACTAGGCCCAGGTGCAAGAACAGTAGAAGGTTGGGGCTTAACAACCCACACCTTTTGCTTAGGCTGCTCCTTAGAAGACACCTGCTTCTTTTGAGGCTGCACCTTCTTAGCACAATAATGGCCTACTTTGTTACATTTACTACAAAAGGGGGGTGCCCACTCAAAAATAACTTTTTGTTTAATCAAAGCACCATTTGGGCTTTCAAACCAGATATTCTTGGGTAAAGTCTTAGTGACATCAACTTCAATGAGCAACCTAGCAAATGAGACCCTCAACTGCTCTGAAGTACACTCATCAGCACATAAAGGAACTCCTAAGACACTTCCCAGCCTGCTCAAGGTGTCCACACCCCAACAATTCAAAGGTAAGTTAGGTAATTTCACCCATATAGGAACAGTTCTCAAAACCTCAACATGAAAGTCAAATTTCTCAGACCAAGGCTTAACAATAGCCGCCTTACCAAAGAACATGTGTGGACTAGCATTAAGAACAACATTCATATCATCAGAGTTTTGGAATTTAATCAGAAAGTATCCATCATCATGCCAAAAAACATCAGGTTTAGCTACAACATTC
The DNA here is from genome assembly GCF_948465745.1 of Chenopodium album. Classification (NCBI taxonomy): domain Eukaryota; kingdom Viridiplantae; phylum Streptophyta; class Magnoliopsida; order Caryophyllales; family Amaranthaceae; genus Chenopodium; species Chenopodium album. The sequence continues at coordinate 46,863,002 of NC_137838.1, forward strand.
CAATTTTCAGCAATGTATCTATGGACAGCAGCTATAGTAGGATAATAGCCTATGACATAGAAAATTACAGAATTCTTCCACTTAAGATTACCTTCGGTAATTTCGGTTTGTTGTAACATTGCAAAAGATTTGCCATCTTTCACCATAGGAGCTACAAAAGAAAGGGTCGAACCCTTAGCAGTGAGCTTAGCAACGCTTGCCTTAGGAGCAGGAATATTTGGCTGAGGAGGGACCACATCATCCCCCAAAGAAACCGGGTAAGCACTTAGAGCAGAACCGATCCCAGAAATCAATGGAACAGTAGCAAGAGCTGCTGTCTCTGGAATTCGCGGCACTAAACCGAAATTAAGGCCAGGATTACCTTCAGCCACCATAGTATCACCTATTGAAGAACAACCTGCATTCAGTTCAGATGAAGAAGCTCGGAGATCCAATAAAATAGTGGATCTAGGCACTGTTTTTTTAGCCTTAATCAGACGCGTATGAAAGTCCTCAAGAGCTTTCAGCTCAGCTCTAGTAATCTTCTCAATTGAGCGACTCAAATGAGAAGGAGGAGTAACCAGCTCATCAGGATCCTCATCAATCTCTGGAATCGAAGAAGAACCCGCAAGCTTGGACACATTCAACCTATTAACACCATCATTCAATAGAGATTTAGAAGCGTGATTCAAGTTGTTTGAGGGCTGAGGAGTAGATTGCTTCTTCTTTCAAGCCATTGGAACCGGTTAAGCTGAAGAAAACCAGAAAAATCAGATCACCATGGAAGGAGAGAGAAGGGAGAAAAGTCAACGCAAGTCAACACCCTAAGCATTTGACTTTCATGAATGCATTTGACTTTTATTCGATTAAAAAAGCTTTGTTTGAATGTGTTTGACTTTCATTTGATTAAAAATGATCTGTTTGAATATGTTTGACTTTGATTTGATTTAATTAGCTTCGTTGAATGTGTTTGACTTTCATTCGATTAAAAAAGCTTTGTTTAAATGTGTTTGTCTTTCATTTGATTCAAAAAGCTTTGTTTGAATGTGTTTGACTTTCATTTGATTCAAAAAGATTTATTTGAAGGTGTTTGACTTTTTTTTATTGTTTGGTTAATAAATGATTTTATTACCATAGAGAAAAGTTACAACTTACAAAAGCTAGGATATAACTAGCACCAAACACCACAAGAACTGAAGAAAACGGGCCAAACAAACACAAAAAACAATTCCAGTAACTACCCTAGCCACCTTCTAGGAAGGGTTCAAGGGAGAAACAGGAACAAACTGCACTCAGGCTTCTCGCCACCTTCTAGGAAGGTTTATGGAAACCAAGACCAGACAACAATAGAAGAAGGCAAGGAAATAGGAACAGCAACCTGCAACCTGCATACAAACAGCAGACAGCTTGCAACAGCAACAGTAACAAAAGCCTCCACCTAGACTCGGCTGTAGAAAAACAGCAGGACTAGACAAAGAGGTATAACAACAAAAACTAGTTTACAGCAAGGGAAATTTTCTCTCTTCATCACTACATCTACGAGCAACATTGAAAATTATATTCCTAAAACAATTAGCAACAATTTTACAACTACCTGTAAATATCATTGAATTTCTCTACAACCAAATGTAATGAACAGCTTTAGTAAAGCACATAAGATACACCTTCCTTTTTTAGTAGCTTTACTGCAAAACTGAAGAACCCACTGTTGCTCATTCTCAAACTGCTAGCAAGATTTCAGGCACTGCAGAAGCCTGAAAATTTGCTGCCAAATACCGCTAGATAAAGAGCAGTCAAGAAAAGGTGAGAGAAACTTTCATTCTAAGCTTGGCAATGAAAGAAAACTAGATCACATTGAATATGCCAACAAAGAAATCTGTCTTTAGTAACTATCCTATTCATTAAAGCTAACCATGTAAAGAAAAGACTCTTGGGAGAGGTAGGGTTATTACAAATAATTCTTCTCCAGGGCACTTTAGGAGGTTGAGGTCTGATCTTAGCATACAACTTGGCAATGCTCATCTTCCCTTTATGAAGAACAACATCCCATCCACCAATGCTATCAATAAGCTCTCTACACTCCAAAATCTTCATAAGAACCCAGGAACAATTGTTAGGAATACGAGAAGTCCAGAGGTTTTTGTTCTTGAAATAGTAAATATGAACCCATTTGACCCACATATTATCAGATTTGTGAGCCAAATCCCAAAGAACTTTGTAAATGGATGCCTTATTCCAATCACCGAGCATAGCGATGTTCCAGACACCACAAACCTTAGGAAGAGCCATTTGCTGTCAAGATACAAGGGCTTTCTTTGAATAGACACTCTTACCAGTCCAAAGAAAGACCCTAAATTTAGACTCAATCTCCTTAAGGATCTTTTTAGGCAAAATAAAAATATGAGACCAATAAGATTGAATGCCAAACAAAACACTTTTAATAATATGAAGCCATCCATGATAAGAGAGATTCCTAGCAGTCCAAGACTCAATTCTGGAAGTAATTCTTTCAACCAAAGGCCTGCATTAAATAGTACTTCTTAGAAGACAGAGGGACACCAAGATATCTAAAAGGAAGAGAACCCCTAGCCACTCCAAGGATATTCTTAAAGAGAATTCTGTTAGCCTCAAGAATACCCCAAAAGTAGACCTCACTTTTATTAAGATTAGCAACCAAACCAGAAGCAATATAAATTTCTTAAAGGCTTGAAAAAGAAGCTGAATAGAGATGGGATCAGCTCCAGCAAAGAGAAGTAAATCATCAGCAAACATCATGTGAGTAATCTTGATTTTTTCACATCTTGGATGAAAGTTAAAATCAGGATTCACAATCATTCCCACCAAGCATCTAGATAGATATTCCATACAAATATAAAAAAGGAAGGGAGACATAGGGTCACCTTGTCTAAGCCCTTTCTTACCATGGAAAGGCTTAGTGGAAAATCCATTCACCATAACTGAGTAGGAGACAGAAGTAACACCTTTCATAATCCACCCTATCACCTTGTTAGGGAAACCAAGCTCTAGAAGAATAGTTTGCAAAAAACTCCACTCAATAGAATCATAGGCCTTCCTTAAGTGAATCTTCAACATGCATCTAGGAGTGATGTGAACATGAGGATACCCCTTAATAAGCTCATTTGCAAGGAGCATGTTATCACCAATATGCTTGCCAAGAATGAAACCAGCCTGGGCATCATCAATCACAGAACCAACAACCTGAGAAAGTCTATTCGTGATAACCTAGGAAATCAATTTATAAACCATAGTACAACAAGAAACTGGCCTATAGTCTTTAACATAAGAAGGGTGTTGCACTTTTGGAACAAGAGTAATAGTGATACAATTCCACTGATTAGCAATCTGGCAATGATTAAAGAATTAAAAGATAGCAACATAAACATCCTGTTTAATAATAGACCAAGCTTCCTTGAAAAAGACAGCATTAAACCCATCAATCCCAGGAGCTTTATCATTTCCAATCATAGAAAGGGCATGATTGTATTCAGTAGTGCTAATAGGAGTAGAAAGAATGTTAATAGCCTCAATAGTAAGCTGCTACAAGATCTCATAGTACTAAGGTCAACAGCAGGCAGGGAAGCAGCCTTTGACCTCAACAAATCCGTATAAAACCCAAGAATATCATTCTGAACAAGATCAGGATCCTTCAACAAGACACCATTTTCATTATAAATAGAATTAATCATGTTCCTATTTTTCCTTTGTTTCATTATAGAGAAGAAATATTGAGTGTTAGAATCACCAAGCTTGATCCAATCCACCCTTTATTTCTGCTTGTAAATGCTATCTTGAATATTACTCCAATGCTTAACATTCTAAATAGCATTAGCTTCTTGAGAGTGCAAATTTTCATTACCAAAATCAACTTCAAGTTTATCTTGAATATGAGATAATAAATAGTGAGCTTCATCCACCTTCTCAACAATATTAGCAAAGTGCATAATTTTTAAACCCTTAAGCCCCTCCTTAACAGACTTCAAATTCAGCAAAACACTCATCATAGCAGAAGAGCCATCATCTTGATTCCAACAAGCCCTAATAGTTGACCAAAAATCAGCTTGAGAAACAAGGCAATTCAAGAATCTGAAAGGCCTACCTTTCTTTGATTGCTGCTTATATAACTCAATAAGAATAGGGCAATGATAAAATAAATTAGGAGGCAAATAAATAGCCTCTACATGATTGTAACACTGCAACCAGTTATGATTGACAAGCCCTCTATCAATCCTAGCAGCAATTCTAGTATCACCATGCCCTTTGTTGTTCCACGAGTACAAAGAACCTTTACTCTTAATCTGATCTCATCCAAATTCAGATTCATAACAAGATCCTTAAAATGCTTTACCTCATAATCAGTGACAGGGTGGGTTGCCATTGAACCTGTCACCATCATTAAGAATAGATTAAAGTCTTCAATAATCAACAAGGAGAACTAGTAATCACAAGATTAGAGAGTTCATTCCAAAGAGGCAGCCTATCATAAATAGAATGAAACCCATAAAAAAAAGTGCAGAAAACTTGATGCTGAGTGTGAATAGAATCAATAGCAGTGTGAATACACTGCTCATGAGAAGAAAGAACAGTCAGATTCACCTTAACCTACATCAAACCAATCCAAATTTTGCCCTTAGGAGAAGTAGAATAATTGCAAAACCAAGACCAAGCTATACCAAATTTCTTCTGAAGCATGACACAATTCTTAATTTTAACCTTGGTTTCAAGAATACTAATGACATCAACAGAGTGCTCAACACGCAGCTTCTTAACAAAAGCTACTTTGCTAGGGTCGTTAAGACCCCTTATGTTCCAAGATAGGATAATAATGATCCTAGAGGGGGATTACCATCACCCCTAATAGGAAATAGACGGTTATCCAAAGCAAAGAAAGAGTTAGTATTACCCATACTAACAGTAGGAGCACCACCATGACTCTTGTTCTTCCTACCAACAACCCTCCAATCATTAGAATCATGCTATTAAGCAGCAGGGGCATGAGTAATAACCACAGCGCCATAAACAGAGATATCAGCAGCTGCAGGAATAGTAGTGTCAGGAACAGGAGAAGCTTGTTTAGGAACCCAAACCATAGCAGGATCTTTGTGAGACTACTATCATGTTGTAGCCTTTTTCTGAACCTCAAGCTTTACAAGCTGCTAACATTTGTGGCCAACCCTGTTGCAATTCTTACAAAAAGGAGGAGCCCATTCAAATATAACCTTTTGCTAACCAGATCACCTGCAGGTTTCTCCACCAAACACTTCTAGGTAAAGGTTTAGTAACATCCACTTCAATTAATAGCCTATCAAAAGAGACTCTCAATTGCTTGGATGTACAATCATCAGCACATATAGGTATGCCAATAACACTATTTAGTCTACTCATAGTCTCAATACCCCATCAATGAGGAGGCATATTAGGCACTTTATTATGAAAATTAAGGTTGTCAGACCAAGGCTTAACAATAGTAGGCCTGCCTAAAAACATATGAAGTCCAACAGTCAAGACATTATTTAAATCATCAGAGTTCTGAAACTTAATCATAAAATGCCCATCATCATGCCAATATATATCTGGTTTTAGAATAAATTTCTAGTTTTCAGCAATATACCTATGAACAGTAGAAACGGTTGGGTAATGTCCAACTACATAGAACACCATAGCATTCATACGTTTACTGTTGCCATGTTCCAACTCAGAATTCTGCAACTAAGCTATAGTCTTACCATCCTTAATTGCAGGAGCCACATAAGACACGTTGAACCCTTTTGTAGTAAGCTTACTTTGAGCCTCTTTACTCCATGGATTATTAGCCTTAGTTTGATTCTCATTAGATTTTCCATTAAATTGATCGGAAATACCATTACAGGTACCAGCCAAAGAATCGGGTCCCAAATCCAAAGAAACAGTACTCGATTGCAATGGAACATTAACCTTAGGTATTGTAACTTTGAGATCCTGAGCAATAAGTCCAAAATTGAGTTCAGAATCCTTACTAGGTTGTTTAGTATGCTCTTCTGAATGATTAATATTCCCCACTGAAACCAATGGAACAGAAGATTGAGCTGAAACCCATGGAAAAGTAGATCGAGCTAAGATCTCATCGATTTTCTTCAAAGATGAATGATGCCTCTCAACTGCCATTAAAGAAGAAAGATGCTTCTCAATAGCCATCAAAGTTGCTTTACTAATAATCCTAGTAGTAGGATGAACTAGGTGAGCTGGAGGAGTGACCAGGTCTTGAAGATAATCTTCTAGAATTACTGATGCAGCTCCAGCAAACCCCTGATTTTCCAACTAATTCTGATCATTATTCGAAGTAATCAAAGAAGCTAAAGTATTCTGATTAAGCTGAGGAACATTATTTTGTGGAATGGGGGTGGATTGTTTCTTCTTCCTGTCCATTTTAGACAGATCTAGCTAAAGAAACCAGCAAAGCTCACCACCATGAGAAGAGAGAGAAGAGAGAAAAGTCAACGCAAAGTCAACGCCCCAAATGTGAATGTGTTTAATGTGTTTGACTTTCATTTGATTAAATTAGCTTTGTTTGAATGTGTTTGACTTTTATTTGATTCAATTAGATTCGTTGAATGCATTTAACTTTCATTCGATTCAAAAAGCTTTGTTTGAATATGTTTAACTTTTTTTAAATTTGTTTAGCTTTCATTTGATTCAAAATCTTTGTTTGAATGTTTTTTACTTTCATTTATTCAACTGGGTTCGTTAAATGCATTTAATTTTATTCGATTTAAAAAGCTTTGTTTTAATGTGTTTGACTTTTTTTTTTATTAAAAAGGATTTTTTGAATTGGTTTGACTTTCATTTGATTCAAAAAGCTTTGTTTGAATGTGTTTGATTTTCATTTGATTCAAAAATCTTTGTTTGAATGTGTTTGACTTTTGTTTGATTCAAAAAGCTTTGTTTGAATGTGTTTGACTTTCGTTTTATTCAAAAAGTTTTGTTTGAATATGTTTGACTTTTATTTAATTCAAAAGGCTTTGTTTGAATGTGCTTGATTTTCATTTGATTCAAAATACTTTTTTTGAATGTGTTTGACTTTCTTTTGTTTCAAAAAGATTTTTTTATAATTGTAGACACCTAAAAATGTCTCTCCAAAACCAAACCCGATGATAAACAACCTTTCACCGCCACTATTGGCCGGGTTCAGTATTTAATCCCGAGAGTGCTTAAAAAATCGTATTTGATTAAATTCATATTTTTGAACGGTCCATGGATTAGTCTTGATGTTTGGTAAAAGCATAGTTTTTATTTTAGCCCAAACTTATTATTTAATTTTAGCCCAAACCCTTTTTTCTTTTATTTTTGGCCCAAACCTTTTGTTTATTTTTATTTAATTATTTTCTTATTTTAGCCCAAATAATAATAAGTCAGAAAAGGCCCGAAATTATCAATCGGCACATAAAATGCCGAATGAAATTAGGGTTAAAAATGTATTTAGACGGAAAAGTGGGCTGGGAATTCTCGCGCCACGGTAGACAGCCACCGTGTCACGGGAATCCTTCCCGTCTGACGGTGGGATTTCCCGTGACACGGGAAGTCTGCCGTGACACGGGACGTTCCGTGTCTTTTCCGTGTAAACCCTTGACGCGTTTTCTTTCCCGTTTTCTTAAAATTTCCCGCGTCACACTAAAAATGTACCGTGTCACGGGAAAGTTTGTCGTCTGACGGTTGGACTTCTCGTGTCACGGTAAAGACTGCCGTGTCGCGGGATACTTTTTTAGGGTTTTTATCATTTCAGAGTTCCGTGTGCTCCCTCAGCACATTTTCCCTATAAATACCCCCCTCATTTCTGATGTACATGGCATCAATTAATTCTCTAGTTTTTACTTTTCTCTCTTCTATGCTTTAGCCTAAACACTAGCCTACCCTTCTCATTTCAAAATTCCTTTTTCAAGTGCTCAAAGGAGTCCATACTTTACTCGTGGTTCTGTCCTTAAGACAAGGCGTGAAAGGTAGAACTGTTTGAGGGTTTGGCCTCAAATCAACTCTACTTTATTTAATTTAATTTAATTATTGTTTTATTATTTCCTTGAAGTTACTAACTCGTTTATTATTTTGTAGTTGCAAACAAACAGAATCAAAGTAAGAATTATGTTCCTTTTATTTCTGTTATTTTTCAAACGATTTTATATTGTTGGAATTGTGATTAAATTGTTTCCAATATTAATGTTTGTTCTATTATATTTATTGATCACCATATTGCATGTTAAACGGAATATGTAATTGAAAATCACGCCTAATAAGATAATTTGGACAACCGGTTTAGGATCCTTTTTAATCTTGTTAATTAATTCAAGTGATCACAAATATTTTAGAATTATATGTGTCCATTAATATTCAACCAATTTAGTTAAATAATAGTTTGGAGCGAATTGAATATTTTGTTTGTATGCCTTTGAGATCACAAGAATACTTTTCAATATAAGAATCGAGTAGAGGTCAATACGGGCGAATGTGACTCTAAGACTCACTTCGTACCATCATCCCCGATCCTCCATTCGTGGTTCCGAACCATATGGAGTTAGTAATCTCATGGATTATGAATGGGGTGTAACCTTCACGGGTCAATCGTTGTTGCCTTCGTTGTCCCTTATTCGTTGTTGCCTTTTTATGATCCGTGAACGATTTACAAGTTCCTTAAAAACTTGTTGGCGGCTCCCTACTTTCCTTGTCCCTAATCGTATATGTCAATTCCTACTTCCTATGAGTGCCAAGCATATTCACCACATGCTTTTACGTAGGCGCACTTCAAACGACGCCTACAGCTATGCATAAGAGATTTCTCCCTAGTGCATTCCTTTTGTGGAGTTCTCCCCTGATGAGCACATACTGTGACGCCAGGACCCTCAAAGCACGGCGTACCTTTTTATTGATATTAGGAGGGTATTCTCCCTTCGTCACATAATTAAGGATATTTGTATACCACAGTTTTTCATCTTCTTCTTGTGCTTCTTGTTCATCATCAAGTGCGTGAACATAAGCCGACTCATATCTTCTTTCTATGGTCAACGACATTCTGATTGTGTCCGTTGGAATTCGCACCATTGATGCTAATTTAGCCAGTGCGTCGGCAAATTGGTTTTCTTCTCTAGGAAAGTACGTATATCTACTTCATCTAGTTGGTCCGTGAGAGTTTCCAGATGATCTTGATACGTAGCAAGACTTTCACTTCTTACCTTCCATCTCTTGGAAATCTAGTTAATGATTAGTGAAGAATCACCGTAGATTCTGAGCTTCTTAATTCCCAAGGCCACAACTGTTTCTAATCCCAAGATGCATGCCTCATACTCAGCGGCATTGTTGGTGACATCAAAGTCGAGCTTCATGGCAATTGGGATGTGCTCTTTATTGGGTGATACGAGCAAGACCCCTAAACCACAACCCTTTTGGTTCGCAGCTATGTCAAAATAGAGTGTCCAACTATCATCTTCGGTCATGAGTAGATCTTCATCAGGGAAATCATACTCATCTTCTTCTTTCTCAAATTCTTCTAATAGAAAATCTGCTAAGAAGTCAGAAACCGCAGAACCTTTTATGGCTTTTATGGTACAAATTTCAGGTCAAACTGAGCAAATTTGACTATCCACCTTAATAATCTGCCGCTGAGTGTTGATTTTTCGAACAAGTATTTTAGGGGATCTGTAGGCGTCGTTCAAAGTGCGCCTACGTTAAAGCATGTTATGAATATTCTTAGCACTCATAGGAAGTGGGAATTGACATTACGATTAGGGACAACGATTAGGGAAAAATAAAGCAGGGAGCCGCCAACAAGTTTTTAAAGAACTTGTAAACCGTTCATGGATCATAAAAGGCAACCACGATTAAGGGACAACGATAGGCAACAACGATTGACCCGTGAAGGTTGCACCCCATTCATAATCTATGAGATTACTAACTCCATATGGTTCGGAACCACGAAAGGAGGATCGGGGATGATGGTACGAAGTAAGTCATGGAGCCACATTCGCCCGTATTGGCCTCTACTCGATTCTTATATTGAAAAGCATTCCTGTGATCTCAAAGGCATAAAAACAAAATATTCAATTCACTCCAAACTATTATTTAACTAAATTGGTTTAACATTAATGCACACATAATTCTAAAATATTAGTGATCACTTGAATTAATAATAAGATTAAAAAGGATCCTAAACCGGTTGTCCAAATTATCTTATTAGGCGTGATTTTCAATTACATATTCCCTTTAAACATGCAATATGGTGATCATAATAAAAATAGTAGAACAACATTAATATTAAAACCAAATTAATCACAATTCCAACAACATAAAATCGTTAGAAAAATAATAAAAATAAAAGGAGCATGATCCTTACTCTGATTATGTTTGTTTGCAACTACAAAATAATAAACGAGTTAGTAACTTCAAGGAAATAATAAAACGATGATTAAATTAAATTAAATAAAGTAAAGTTGATTTTGGGGCCAAACCCTCAAACAATTCAACCTTTCACTCCTTGGCTTAAGGATAGAACCACGAGTAAAGTATGGACTCCTTTGAGTGCTTGAAGAAGGAATTTTGAAGTGAAAAGGGGTAGGCTACTGTTTAGGCTAAAGCATAGAAGAGAGGAGAATAAAATTAGAGAATTACTCGGTGCCCCGTTCATCAGAAATGAGGGGGTATTTATAGGGAAAATGTGCTGAGGGAGCACACGGAACCCTAAAATGATAAAAACCCTAAAAAAGTATCCCGTGACACGGTCAGACTGTACCGTGACACGGGAAGCTCCACCGTCAGACGGTACACTTTCCCGTGACACGGTACATTTTTGGTGTGACGCGGGAAATTTTCAGGGAACAGGATAAAAAACGCGTTAAGGGTTTACGCGGAAAAGACACGGAGTGTCCCGTGTCACGGCAGACCTCCCGTGTCACGGGAAATCCCACCGTCAGACGGGAAGGATTCCCGTGACACGATAGGTCCCTGTCGTAGCGCGGGAAATTCCAGCCTGTTTTTCCGTCTAAATACATTTTTAACCCTAATTTCCTTCGGCATTTTAGAGTTTCGATTGATAATTTCGTGCCTTTTCTGACTTTTTATTATTCGGGCTAAAATAAGAAAATAATTAAATTAAAATAAATAAAGGGTGTGGGCCAAAAATAAATAATAAAACATTAAAATAAAAAAGGCTTGGGCTAAAAAATAATTAATAAGTTTGGGCTGAAATTAAAACTATGCTTTTACCAAACATCAAGACTAATCCATGGACTGTTCAAAAATATGAATTTAATAAAATACGATTTTTTAAGCACTCTCGAGATTTAATACTAAACCCGACCAATAGTGGCGGTGAAAGGTTGTTCATCATCGGGTTTGGTTTTGGGGAGACATTTTTAGGTGTCTACAGAAGCCCCCACTTTGACTGAGTTTGTAGAAACGTCAGTTTCGAAAACGATAGTCAAAGTAGCCGATAGGGACGGAGAATGATTTAAGACGTTCTGCGATCCTAAATCATTTTGTATACGCCGATACATGCAGAATAATGTTAGTTTTACAGATAAAAGAGTAAAGGGATAGAATGCTTATCTAACACCAGTGTATTGTTGGCAAATGAGCTTGGTAGCTTCCTATGCTTGAAGGAATCCACCGGATGACGTCTGTTGAAACGCTTTCCATGCCTGAGGAAAGCCGACTGAGGAGTTTGGTAGTTTTCTAAGCCTGAAGAAACCTATCGGATAATACTTTTAATTCTTGAGGAAAGTCGACGTATGAATTTGGTGTCATTCTATGCTTGAAGAAATCCACCGATGATGCTTTCCATGCTTGAGGAAAGCCGACTTGGCGGTTTTCTATACTTGAAGAAAAATCCACCGATAACACTTTCCAAGCTTGAGGAAAGCCGACTTGGCGGTTTTCTATACTTGAAGAAAAATCCACCGATAACGCTTTCCAAGCCTGAGGAAAGCCGACTGATGAATATGGTGTCATTCTATGCTTGAAGAATTCCACCGATAGTGCCTTCCATGCTTGAGGAAAGCCGATTTGGCGGTTTTCTATACTTGAAGAAAAATCCACCAGATAATACTTTCCATGCTTGAGGAAAGCCGATTTGGCAGTTTTCTATACTTGAAGAAAAATCCACCGGATAATACTTTCCATGCTTGAGGAAAATCGAGAACCTTGCGCCGTGAAATGATGGTGGTCCGCTTGTCCCCGGACGTGGGCTGTAGATGGTCCGCTTGTCCCCGGACGTGGGCTGTAGATGGTCTGTTTGTCCCCGGACGTGGGCTGTAGATAAGACCTGCAAAAATAAATTTGCCAATGGACTCGTATATATTGTGATTGACTTGACCACTAACTTGACCAAGTTTGACTTGATGTGACATGACATGTGTATGACTTGTGAGTGTGTGTGTGTGTGTGTATATGTGTTTGTGCAGACACAAGCAAACGAAGATGCAAAAGCAAAAATTTTCCGTCAATTTTTGTCATGAGTGGAGGGTATCGACTTTTTCCCGAAAAAGAAAGATGTGAAAACTGAACTTTTATTTTCGAACTTCCTTCAATGAAAACTTGGAAAAAGTTTTTGAACTTCCCTAAAATAAAATAATTGAAAAGGAAAGAAGTTTTGAACTTCCTCCTTGAGCAAGACGAAATGAATCGTATGGATTGAATTGCTTGTCCTGAAAATAATGTATGCATGATGCATGTTCTTAGGCCAGGAGGCTAAGGACAATTACATCATGTGACACAATAGATGAATGAACTTAAGTCATGGAGCTAAGCATCATATATGGTGTAAAGAAGCGATTTTGAACGTCACTTAGGTCTGGAAGCTAAGCACGTATAGTGATTATTGCATAATGAACGTTGCTTAGGTCAAGGAGCTAAGCACGATATGCTTTGTATGATTAAAAATCATTGATATATAAATGTTTCTTAGCACATTATGCGAAACAATGAACATTTCTCAGGAAGCTAAGCAAGTATACAATGTTTCTTCTACTGAATGTTGTCTTTAAATATGATGAAACATGCACAGTGTTGAAACAAGATTTCATGATAAAGGGCTCTTAAAGGGAAGGATGATTGATATTGATATGGATGTGTGAGTGAAGTGTGTGAATGTGATGCTAAGGCTGGCTGCAAGGGTTATGGCGATGGAAAGAGATGTGAGAAGAGTTAAAGATGGTGACTCTTCAGGCTGGGTAAGCTAATGTGATTTGGGTTCAAGCCCCCAAGTCTAGCTCTAAATGGGTAGGGATAAGCATTGGATATTCTTTTACTCGATCATGCATGGATATGAATATGAATGTGGCCGCACCTCGATGTGAGGTTGCCTACGTATCCTTTAGGAATCAGGCCGAACGTAGCTCTAACCGAACTTTGCGCAAGTGTATGTACACCTCAAAAAGGTCTTTCAAGGGTTGTAATGTGGTTAAGTTGATGGTTTAAGGAAGAAAGAGGTAAAAGGCTCAAGACCCGAGAGAATCCTCAAGATGTGTAATTTTGAATTTGAAAATTTTGAATTTTGCAAGTTTATTTTCAACCTTTTTTTTTTTTTTTTTGAATTTCTTTTTTTCTCTCTTGTTTTTTTATTCTTTTGAATCAATGTAGACAATCTCAGATCATGCGGTCAATCACTCACTTAGAATTCATGTTTCTCAGGCACGGTACCAAGCACTCGATGAGAGATGCAATTTGAGACGTGTTCATATCAAAGACATTGGAACACTTGCCTTTAGACATTGTTTTATTGTTGCTTTGCTCCTTTATTTTTTTTTTACTTGCTTTTTGAATGTTATACAATTACACATCTTCCAATCCCAGGGTTAAGTGAATGTGGGTTGAAGAAATGAAGGCCAAACGTTAGACGAGGCTCAAAATGGTTGATGAAGAAATGGAATGTGATTGAACGGTTAACAGGGAATGACATGGTTGCAAAGGTGCCTCAAGTCATTGGTGTACCTTGGGTTTAGTTCGGTAATTGATTTTTTTTTTTTTTTTTTTTTTGAGAATTAATGAATGAATGAAAAATTCTATGATCGAGATGTAAAGGAAAATTGCTCATTTTATTAATGGAAAAGGAGAACGAAACACATGAAACATATAAAAAAATTCAAAGTGGAAAACCTATGCTAGACATGAATGGGGGAATGGAGAAGAATGATCAAGAAAGAAATCATGAAATCTTTCACGAAGGATCTGTGTGCCTTGTATTCATTACTTCTTGCCGCCTGGAGGGACAGGAAGTTTGTTTGCATCCATCAAGTCTTGAATGACGTCCTTCAAATTCCAATATTACTCCGTAGTGTGGCCCCTTCCTTTATGGTACTTGCAATTGGCATTGGGATTCCATTTGGCGCTCCTTTCTTCAGGTTTTGGCTCTGGAAATGGCCCAATAGGTGTGATCAAGCCTTGACTGTAAAGGCGATCAAAGGCCGCATCATAAGTCATTCCTAAAGGAGTGTAAGTTCTTTTCTTCTTGGGCAATGGAGTATCAAGAGCTAACACTTCATTGAGATCAACTTGGCTTATATTGTTGGTAGCATTTTCGTGCTTAGAAGATGAAGAAGAAGGATGGTCGTTCTTCTTGTTTTTCCAAGTGTTATTATTGTTACTACCAGCAGTCTTTATTAGCTCATCCTCGATATTGATGCCGATGTCGTATACAGCTTCGAAAGTATTCAGTGGAAGAAATTTGAGATGTTTCCTAGATTTATGAGTCAGATTTTGAATAAAGAGGCGAACCATCTCTCTTTCTTTGGGGGGATCTACCAAGAGTGAAGTTGTTTCCCTCCACCTGTTCAGGTAAGCGGTGAAGCCTTCATTCTCTTTCTGTTTGAGAATGGAGAGTTCACGTTCAGAAGTTTTAGTTTGAATGTTACTCTTGTAACGATTCATGAAACTGTCGGTGACATCTTGCCAAGTCGCAATATGCTTGACATCTAAGGAATAAAACCATTGTTGGCAAGCATGTTCTAAGGAGAGAGGGAACACCGTAGGGAAGAGTGTTACGTCCAATCCCTTAAGAGCCATGGTGGCAGAGAATGCCTTCAAATGGAATATTGGATTGTCAGTAGGCTTGAACTTTGGAATATCAGCAGTGGAGAACTTTTCAGGGAGTCTGTCCTTCACATCCAAAGGAGTGGGAGGTCGTTCCACATAAGTTAAATCCTCGGAAATCTTACTCATTTGTTCCTTCAGTTTGTCAAGGGTGGAAACAGTGACCTTGTTTTGTTCCATGGTAGTGACCCTAGTGGTAAGGGTTTGCATCATGGCAGACAGTGCCTCGATGGATTTGTTGATGTTCTCAATATCTTCTTTAGTGGCCATTGAAAGGTGATGAGTAATGGAGATGGCAAAGTTCTCTTTGAACGCCTATTAGATCTGAGAGATTGTTGCGGTAATGACTCGAACCGTATTAATCTATCCCCGTTCCTTGACCAAGTACTGTGAAATAAAATAATTCACTTAATTGTTTGACTCATTGCTCAAGAGGAAAGGAAGAAAAAAAATAGACATTTGAAAACAGGTGAGAAAACTCCACTCATTTTTTATTATGACGAAAAAAGGGTGCATGAACCTAATATACGATCATAAATGACCTGGTGCACGACTCGAGTCGGAACATAAAGAAGATGTGTGGATTATACTTGACTCGTGAGTGACTAAGTGATGTTATAAGACTCGTGGTATGATCGTATGGCTAGACATGTGAACAATAACCAAATTAACACGGAAGACTTAAGAAAAGCTGACTGGACTTATTTCAAGGGCACCGTGACACGGAAAACTGTACCGTGTCACGTGACAAGCTGCCGTGACGCGGTGGTTTTTTTTTTTGGACATCCACCGTGTCGCGGTTGAAATTTGCCGTGACACGGTAGAGTTTCCCGTGGCGCAGCAGACTTTTTTTTTTTTTTTTTTTTTTTTTTTGCAGGTCCACCGTGCCACGGTGGACAGTCCCATGTCACGGCAACCATTCCCGTGCCACGGTGGATGCTGACGTGGCACGAGAATTTTTTTTTAATTTTTTTTTTGCAGGTCCACCGTGCCACGGTGGACTGTGCCGTGACACGGTGGACAATCCCGTGTCGCGGCAACCATTCCCGTGCCACGGTGGATGCTGACGTGGCTCGGGAATTTTTTTTTTTTTATTTTTTTATTTTTTTTGCTGAAACTCCACCGCGCCACGGTGGACTGTGCCGTGACACGGTGGACAGTCCCGTGTCGCGGCACCCATTCCCGTGCCACGGTGGATGCTGACGTGGCACAAGAATTTTTTTTTTTTTTTTTTTTTAAAAAAAGATTCTATAATTTTGAAATTCTACTAGTTTATTTTTAAAGGGAGGATACCATCCGACATACTCCGAAAAAAAAAACGACACAAAAAACAAGACTACCCTAAAATACGGTCAAAAAGTAGTGCACGACTAAAGAAAAAAGTGTGTGAACACGATATGTGAGTGATTAGGTGAGGTTATGGACGCGTGTTTTGACCGTACAACTAGACATGACACCAAACCAGACACAGCATCCACATACGTACGCACAAGAATAAAAAAAAGACTGACAGGACACTTTTCCTGGGCACCGTGTCACGGTGCAGACTGTCGTGACACGGTGCAGTCTACCGTCAGACAGTAGTGAGCCCCGTGTCACGGCACTGTTCACCGTGGCGCGGCAGAACATGCCGTGACACGGTGCACAGTTCCAAGTCAGTTTTGTGGTTTTTCCAGATTTTAACCGATTTTAGGTCTGTACTAATTACTATGTGAGAATAAAAACCCTCGGTCATGGGTTAAACAAAAGAGTAAACACATGACGGTTAGCACCAAACAACCACATAGCATTTAGGCACGATGATGTAAAAAATTTTTGCAACCTAGAGTCAAGATCTATGTTCAACTATTGGTCAAGCTTTGGGTGTCAAAAGGGTAACATGGTTAAGAGTTTGGACGCGTTAGCAAGGCAGCCTCCTTTGAGGGTGTATGCCAACGGGCGGCTCCGCGAGTTCGTGATGAAATCGAACTTGACTCCATGGTTTGGGTAGATTTAATAACTCAGATGAACCCTTATTGCCATGAGCGTTTTTGGGTCGATAGAGCTTAAATCCCCCGGGGCTAAGACGCATGTAGAACACATACGTTTTTTCAGAAAAATCGAAGGAAGTCGACTGTGAGGAAAGAAAATAAGCCCACGGACTGATTTTAGGACTGTCATGACACGGCAAAAATTCCTGTGTCACGGTACTGTGCACCGTCAGATGGTGCACTGTACCGTGACACGGCAGATTCTGTCGTGGCACAACAGTCATAAGATCTGACTGGTGCCCTGTTTTCCTTCGCGCGCAACCAAGTTATCCAATTTTTCCTACAGGACAGACCTGAATGCGACGTTAAAACGTCTACGCAGAGGCAAAAATGCCAAATTAATCACAGAAATATTTTTTCAAGAATCTTTCAAGTCTCATCCACTCATCTTATTTAAATACCGATCACTCAAATCGATAAATAATTAAGAATCCTCCCCAGTGGAGTCGCCAAATTGTAGGCGTCGTTCGAAGTGCGCCTACGTTAAAAAATGTTGTGAATATGTTTGGCACTCATAGGAAGTGGGAATTGACATTACGATTAGGGACAACGATTAGGGAAAAATAAAGTAGGGAGCCGCCAAAAAGTATTTAAGGAACTTGTAAACCGTTCTCGGATCATAAAAGGCAACCACGATTAAGGGACAACGATAGGCAACAACGATTGACCCGTGAAGGTTACACCCCATTCATAATCCATGATATTACTAACTCCATATGGTTCGGAACCACGAAAGGAGGATCGGGGATGATGGTACGAAGTGAGTCATGGAGCAACATTCGCCCGTATTGGCCTCTACTCGATTCTTATATTGAAAAGCATTCCTGTGATCTCAAAGGCATACAAACAAAATATTCAATTCGCTCCAAACTATTATTTAACTAAATTGGTTTAACATTAATGCACACATAATTCTAAAATATTGGTGATCACTTGAATTAATAATAAGATTAAAAAGGATCCTAAACCGGTTGTCCAAATTATCTTATTAGGCGTGATTTTCAATTACATATTCCCTTTAAACATGCAATATGGTGATCATAATAAAAATAGAAGAACAACATTAATATTAAAACCAAATGAATCTCAATTCCAACAACATAAAATCGTTAGAAAAATAATAAAAATAAAAGGAGCATGATCCTTACTTTGAGTCTGTTTGTTTGCAACTACAAAATAATAAACGATTTAGTAACTTCAAGTAAATAATAAAACGATGATTAAATTAAATTAAATAAAGTAAAGTTGATTTTGGGGCCAAATCCTCAAACAATTCTACCTTTCACGCCTTGGCTTAAGGATAGAACCACGAGTAAAGTATGGACTCCTTTGAGTGCTTGAAGAAGGAATTTTGAAGTGAAAAGGGGTAGGCTACTGTTTAGGCTAAAGTATAGAAGAGAGGAGAATAAAATTAGAGAATTACTCGGTGCCCCGTTCATCAGAAATAAGGGGGTATTTATAGGGAAAATGTGCTGAGGGAGCACACAGAACCCTAAAATTATAAAAACCCTAAAAAAGTATCTCGTGACACGGTCAAACTGTACCGTGACACGGGAAGCTCCACCGTCAGACGGTACACTTTCCCGTGACACGATACATTTTTGGTGTGACGCGGGAAATTTTCAAAAAACGGGATAAAAAACGCGTTAAGGGTTTACGCGGAAAAGACACGGAGTGTCCCGTGTCACGGCAAACCTCCCGTGTCACGGGAAATCCCACCGTCAGACGGGAAGGATTCTCGTGACACGGTAGGTCCCTGCCATAGCGCGGGAAATTCCAGCCTGTTTTTCCGTTTAAATACATTTTTAACCCTAATTTCCTTCGGCATTTTAAGTGCCGATTGATAATTTCGTGCCTTTTCTGACTTTTTATTATTCGGGCTAAAATAAGAAAATAATTTAATTAAAATAAATAAAGGGTTTGGGCCAAAAATAAATAATAAAACAATAAAATAAAAAAGGCTTGGGCTAAAAAATAATTAACAAGTTTGGGCTGAAATTAAAACTATGCTTTTACCAAACATCAAGACTAATTCATGGACTGTTCAAAAATATGAATTTAATAAAATACGATTTTTTAAGCACTCTCGGAATTAAATACTAAACCCGACCAATAGTGGCGGTGCAAGGTTGTTCATCATCGGGTTTGGTTTTGGGGAGACATTTTTAGGTTTCTACAGGATCCCTGTTGGAGACGACATGCACTGTATGAGTGAGCATGTAATGTCTTAATTTCTGCGCGGCCCACACGAGTGCGAGACACAACTTTTCAAATGGTGCGTATCGCGTCTCCTATCCTTGAAGCTTCTTGCTCAAAAAGTAAATTACATTCTCCTTGCTTTCGATTTCTTGTGCTAGCATTTCCCCCATCGTTTCTCTTGTGACCGTAAGGTAGAGTCCAAGAGGAAAATCAGGCATTGCTGGCGCTAGCACAGGTGGATTTGCCAGGTACTCTTTGATTTTGTCAAAAGCTTTTTGGCTATCATCATCCCATGTGATTGGAACATTTTTCTTGAGCTTCTTGAATATAGGTTCACATATCGCCGTGAGTTTTGATATGAACCTACTTATATATTGCGGCCTTCCAATGAAGCCTCAAATTTCTTTCTCAGTCTTGAGTGGTGGCATCGCCAGGCTACAGAACCATCGGTTTAGAGCAAAATACTGGAAACAATCCCAGGTCGATGTTCCATAACGGTGCAAAGATTTGGACTGTGGCGCCACACGCTAGTGACCGGCGCCAAGCGACGAACTCGTCGTTTGGCGTTGACTCTTGGCGTCTGGCGACGATACTATCGTCTGACGACAACTTGTAGTTTTGCTCAAGTCTTCACGATGAAATTGAATTTGCGTAATTTGCGTAATTTCCAGGTTTTAATCAATTTTAAGTCTGTACTAATTACTATGTGGAAATAAAAACCCTCGGTCATAGGTCAAACAAAATGAGCAAACACATGTAGGTTAACACCAAATAAACCACGTAGAATTTAGTCACGATGATGTAAAAAGAGTTTGCAACCTAAAGTCAAGATCTATGTCCAACTATTAGTCAAGCTTTTGGTTTCAAAAGGTTACCTTGGTTAAGAGTTTGGACGCGTTAGCAAGGCGGGTGTATGCCAACGGGCGGCTGCACAAGTTCGTGATGAAATTGAACTCGACTCAATGGTTTGGGTGGATTTAATAACTCGGATGAACCCTTATTGCCATGAGCGTTTTTTGGTTGATAGAGCTTAAATCCCCCAGGGCTGAGACGCATGTAGAACACACACGTTTTTTTAAAAAAACCGAAGGAAGTTGACTGTGAGAAGAGAAAATAAGCCACCGGACTGATTTAAGAATTGTCGTGACACGGCAGAGAGCACCGTGGTACGATGCTGCACACCGTCCTATGGTGTACTACACCGTGACACGACAGATTCTAACGTGGCGTGGCAGTCGGAAAATCTAACTGGTGCCCCGTTTTCCTTCGTTCGCAATCAAGTTATTAAATTTTTCCTACGGGACAGACCTAAATGCGACGTTAAAACGTCTATGCTCTTGCAAAAATTCCAAATTAATCACAAGAATATTTTTCAAGAATCTTTCAAGTCTCATCCACTCATCTTAATTAAATACCGATCACTCAAATCGATAAATATCCAAAAAACCTCCCCAATGGAGTCGCCAAATTGTAGGCGTCATTCGAAGTGTGCCTATGTTAAAGCATGTGTGAATATGCTTGGCACTCATAGGAAGTCGGAATAGACATAATACAATTAGGGACAAAGCAAAGGTTACACCCCATTCATAATCCATGAGATTACTAAATCCATATGGTTCGGAACCACGAAAGGAGGATTGGGGATGATGGTACGAAGTGAGTCATGGAGTCACATTCGCCCGTATTGGCCACTACTCGATTGTTATAGTGAAAAGTGATTCCTACGATCTCAAAGGCATACAAACAAAATATTCAATTTGCTCCAAACTATTATTATGCTAAATTGGTTTAAAATTAATGCAACATATAATTCTAAAATATTAGTGATCACTTTATTTAATAACTAGATTAAAAAGGAACCTAAACCGGCTGTCCAAATTATCTTATTAGGCGTGATTTTCAATTACATATTCCCTTTAAACATGCAATATGGTGATCATAATAATAATATAATAAAGATTAATATTGGAAGCAATTTAACAATAAATCCAACAATATAAAATCGTTAGAAAAATAATAGAAATAAAAGGAACATATTTCTTACTTTGATTCTGTTTGCTTGCAACTATAAAATAATAAACGAGTTAGTAACTTCAAGGAAAAATAATAAAACAATAATTAAATTAAATTAACTTTAATAGAATTGATTTGGGGCCAAACCCTGAAACAATTCTACCTTTCAGGCCTTGACTTAAGGACGGAACCAGGAGTAAAGTATGGACTCCTTGGAGTGCATGAAGAGGGAATTTTGAAAGAGAAAAGGTAGGTTGGTGTTTTGGCTAGAGCGTAGAACAGAGAAAAGGAGAGAATCAATTGATGCCCCGTACATGAGAAATGAGGGGGTATTTATAGAAAAAAAATACTAGAGGGAACACACGGAACCCAAACAAGATAAAAACCCTAAAAAATAGCACCGCGACACGGCAAAGAGTACCGTGACACGGGAAATATTTAGGGTACGGGGAATAAAACGCGTAAAAGGTTTACGCAAAAAGGACACGAAATTACCCCGTGTCACAGCACAGGCATCGTGTCACGGGGAATACCACCGTGGCGCGGCACTAGATCCCATGACACGCTGCTTACTGCCGTGACGCGGGAACCTGTAGTCCGTTTTTCCGTATAAATTCATTTTTACCCTAATTTCGTTAAGCATTTTTAAGTCCTGATTGATAATTTCGGGCCATTTTTTATTTATTATCTATTAATTAGCCTAAAAAAATAAAATAATTAATAAATAAAAGGTTTGGGCCAAAATAATAAAACAAAATAAAAAAGCTTTGGGGTGAAATTAAAAATAAATTATGCTTTGACTAAACATCAAGACTGATCCATGGACTATTCAAAAACTGAATTTAATTAAACACGATTTTTTAAGCACTCTCGGGATTAAATACTGGACCCGACCAATAATAGCAGTGAAAGATTATTTCATAATCGGGTTTGGTTTCGGGGAGACATTTTTAGGTGTATACAAGGTCCAATGGGAGTTATAAGACCTTTAGCATGAAGGCGATTGAATGTTGTGTCATAACTTATGCCAATAGGTGTAAAGGTTCTCTTTTGCTCTCGTTTGTTCATGGCAAGGACCTGATCCAAGTTAAACGTGCTAACGTTGTTCGAGTGGGTAGTTTTGGAAGAAGAAGGATTGTCGTTCTTGTTTCCTTTCCAGCCACTGTTATTATTGTTACTATTCTTAGCCTTCTTGTTGCTAAGGGGAACATTAAGGTGATTTGAATCAATGAGGTCTTGAACGCGATCCTTGAAGGTGAAACACTTTTCGCTGGTGTGACCATGGCCTCTATGATATTTACAATAAGAGTTTGGATCCCAATTGGGATATCGTTTCTCAGGTGGTGGGTCTTGACTGGGGCTGACGGGATGAATGAGACCATGATCATGAAGATAGTTAATAGCTTCATCGTAAGTCATTCCTATTGGTGTGTATTCTTCAATGGTCCGTTTTGCCCGTGGATTAGGAGCATTGAGTTCTTCATTAAATCCCTGGTGGGAATTTTGTTCGATAACCATCATCTAATTTGCTAGTCCTTCTACCACATTCAAGAGCATGGCAATGACATCTTGCAGTTTTCGCACGTCTTCTTTTAGACTTGAAAAATTTTCCCCGATATTATTTAAGAATATTCTTTTATCCTCCTTAATCATGGCCACTTCATCAATAGAGGTTATATAAGCTATCTCGATCATGGGCTCACCTACAGGTGTGATAAGGAGTGAAGGATCGAAGGATGTTTGATCTTCTGCGATGGCTAGAATCTCAAAAGTTTTATTGTCATCGATCAGGCCTTAATAGCTTCTTTGAGTTTCAACACTCCTCAATGTCGTGACCCTTTCCTTGATGATATTTGCAGTGCTTATTAGGATCCCACTTAGGTGGCCTGGCTTCTGGAACTAGGTCTTTAATAGGTCCTATGGGCATGATTAGTCCTTTATGGTGTAGCTTTTTGAAAGCTGTTTCATAACTCATACCAAGTGGAGTGAACACTCTTTTCGACCTTTGGATTCGTGAGTTAGTGGTGTTCGTAGCATGTACTTTGTTAGTGGGAAAGGAAGAAGAAGGATGGGCGTTCTTCTTCCCTCTCGCACTATTATCTTTCAGAAGGTTATCTTCAATGTCAATGCCTATATTATACACAGCCCTAAAAGTATTCAAGTTATGGTTGGTATTTTAAGTGCTTTGCATATTTTTCTTGAAGGTTCTTGATGAACATCCTTACACACTCTTTTTCGGTAGGAACCTTAACCATATTAGCAGAAGTTTCCCTCCATTTGTTGAAGAAAGAAGTGAACCCTTCGTTTTCTTTTTGTTTTAACATCTCAAGTTGTCTGTGGTCCGTTTCGTCTTGAATTTTGCACTTTATCTATCTACGAAAGCGCTTGTTATGGAATCCCAAGAAGAGGTTTTTTCTCTTTCAAGAGAAAAGAACCACTGATGACAAACGTTTTCTAAAGATAGTGAGAACAAAGAATGAAAAATCTTCCTATCAATCCCTTTAATGTTCATTATAGTTTCAAAGGCCCTTAAGTGAAAGTAAGGATTGTTTGTTGGCTTAAACTTAGGGATGTCATTGGCATTGAACTTCTGCGGAAGAAGCTCCTTGTCCACTAAGACCCCTTGTGAGCTAATGCCTTGAAATCTATAGTCACTAGATATTTTTCTCAAGCTTTCTTGCATAAGCTCCATTCGTTGTTGCCTTATAGGGTCATTGACTTGAAGACATATACTCTTCATTATTTCAGTTAGGTTGGCCACATCCTTCTTTAGTTCATTAACTTCTTTATGAGATGCCATTATCTTCTTAGCCTTTATTTTCCGACTAATTGGTTTGTCAAAAAGGAGAACTTGAACGAAAGTGTTGTGCTTAATTAATCTCCCTTCTCTCCTTGACCAAGTGTTGTGGAAAGGGAAGTTAAGGGTAAGTTTTTCTTCATTTTTGACTTAAGCTCTATTCAACATGTGATAGATGGGAGAGATCATGGAAGAAAGGGGAGAATGATGGGTATGAAAAAGTATGTAGAGAGTGAAATAATGATGTATATGGGAATATATAGAAGAATTTAGGAATGAAGTGGACCCCCCAACTCAAATGACGGAAAAGACGCGCATAAGAGACTCTCTAGACATAGTCAAAAGGTGACATATTATGTTTGTGCTTTAATAGTGGTGAATGTGAGTGACATACTTTGACTGTTGAGACCATGGGACTATGTGTCTAGACTCAATTATGGACAAAACATGATTACTGCCATTTATAAATAAATTAAACCGTTTTAGCAAATCGATTAGACAGACTCATCGTGAAGACTTGAGCAAAACTACAAGTTGTCGTCAGACGATAGTATCGTCGCCAGACGCCAAGAGTCAACGCCAAACGACGAGATCGTCGCTTGGCGCCGGTCACTAGCGTGTGGCGCCACAGTCCAAATCTTTGCGCCGTTATGGAACATCGACCTGGGATTGTTTCCAGTATTTTGCTCTAAACCGATGGTTCTGTAGCCTGGCGATGGTTCTGTCACCATCATCTAGTGACAGGCATTGTTGTCTCGCGCAGAATTCTTTTAATACCGAGCCAGAAATCTACCTTCTTGTTTCGACTAGTTTTTAGTACTGTTTCCTTGGTTTTACTTCCTGCTTGAGTTTTTCCCTTTTTTCTGAAACCCATAAGTGTTCTACATATGGCCATAACCCTCTGATAATTCATGCTCCATCTACCCAATCGAACGCCCCTAGCAACGAAGGGTACATCCGAGTTTGTTGAATTCACCAAATCGTGGAAGTGAGTTTAAGGTAAGGCTATCCACTCGCAGGTGCATCCGGAATCATAAACATGGACCCTCTTTGGTTAACCCATATCCTGAAATTTAGAGAACTAGAACCATGGTTAGGTTGCAACCTCATTGCATCATATTGTGACTATTTCACTACTTGTGCTTATTTGCTTGTGCATAACCTATATGTGTATCCACTAAACGTTTGTTTGACTTTTGAATGAGTCTAAATGAACTAATTAATGACTGAAGGACTTTGCTAAATTAATTAATAAATTAATATAAATGATTAAAGTTTAAATTAATTGATCGAACTTGACTTAGTATGACTTTAGACATGTCCCTTTAAAGTAAAATACTGGAAATAGTCCCAGACCAATGTTCCAGCAATGGCGCAGAAGTTTGGGCTATGTGTAGGGAATATTTCAAGATTTATCCCTATCTTGAACCCCACTATGATCATACACTAAAGTACGGTGGCGTCCAAAGGGAAAGAAGATAGAGAAAAACAGTCGCCAACAAGAATTAGGAACTTGAAAACCGTTCACGAGGTGAAGGTTACACCCCTTAACGATCCAAGAGATCGTCAACTCCAATAGGTCTGGAACCATGACTGGTAGTTCGGGGATGAAGGTACAAATCAAACATAAAAGAGATTGAACCTGCCCTAATAATAGGCCTCTACTTTATTCTGATCGTATTCATGTGCGCTTTCTGACTAACATGCAATCAATAGGATTAATCCTAAACCTGTTTATCTATGTTGGTTGAATATTAAAGCACAGATAAATCTATTATTGGCGATCACTTGAATTATAATCAAATTAAACCTAAACAAGATTATTAATTATCTTATAAAGCGTGATTACAAGTACCAATTCTCTTTAAACATGCATAAAAGGTGTGATCAAGCAATAACACTAAATATAATCAAGCAACATAATAATCAATCGTAAATATAATTGTAATAATAAAAATAATCATAATTAAAATAACCATGTTAAAGCATAATAATAGCAAGATCCTAAGCATGGTACTAACAAGATTAATAACAAACCGTAGCATGTCACTAAACAATAAAGATCAAAACTTTAACCCTATCATGATACTAATAGTCATAAATATTAGAAAGAACATAAAAGGCATCATACTTTTAATAATACTTGATATTAAAGTTACCCTAGACATGATACTAGGAAGATCAAAACGCCCTAACATAACATTAGGAATCATAATAACATCCTAAGAATGATTTCTACATAATAACATTAATAAAAACCATTAAAGCACTTAGTTGGATGCCTCGTACCTCTTTATAATAACAAAATACACACGTTAGTAACTTCAAGGAAAATAATAATCAAAACAATTAAATTAAATAATTGAAAGAGAGATTTGGGACCAAACCCTCAGAAATTAAAACCATTCACGTCTAGGGCGAAGGCAACTTCGAACTTGGCTGGGTGTGTTTAGGTCTTGTGAATGCGGAATTTTGTATTTTGAGAAAAGGCTAGTTTAGAAAAGAGAGAGAGAGAATAATCAAGAATTTCTTGATGAGAGTTGGTGAATGAAAACGGAGTTTTTAGAAGGCTATTTATAGAGAAAATCAGCCAAAAAGATAGAAAATCGAACCAGAGTTCTGACGCGCAAAACAAGGTTAGCGCTAGACGCTGACATTAGCGCCAGGCGCTAATGACTGGAGTTTGGCGCTGATTAAATTTCTGACGCATTTTCTAAAATCAGATAGAAATTTACCGTACAGGAGGATAAAATCGTATTTTCCTCAAAAATATTCTTTTATTCTGATTAAAACTCAAAAAAGTCAACAAAAGTCAATTTATCAATGCTAATTGAATTAGGAATGAAAATAACCTTCTAGAAGAATCTAGAAGACTAAAACCATTTCTAATTGCATTAGGAATGAAAAATCCATATTAGGCCCTCCTCTAGATCATTGAGCCGCATATAAGGCTCAAACCGGGCCTAGTTTAGTAATTTTGCCAAAACTTCCTTAATATTCATTTCAAGCCCTATCCAACTACACTACTATTGGACCCATATCATGGACAAACCAAACTGGATTGGATGTTTTCTTAAAATAGGTTTTCAAAAACAGAAAGAAATTAAAAGAAATTAAAACTATCCGCAACACTAGACTTTCCACACATTCACTTCATTCGATTACGATTCGACATGAAAGGTACTCATCACCGAGTTTGGTTTTGGGTAGACACAAATGGGTGTCTACAGAAGCCCCTACTTTGACTGAGTTTGGAGAAACGCAAGTTTCGAAAACAAAAGTCAAAGTATCGATAGGGACGGAGAATGATTCAGAACATTCTGCGATCCTAAATCACTCTTGTAACACCGATACCTGCAAACTAGCGTTAGTTAAACAGAGAAAAGAGTTAAGAAACGTGTATCTTGCACCGTCGAGCACACGTCTCTGAAGGTAACCGATTTGTTTCTGCATTCTTGTAACTCTGTACTCTTGTATTTTTGACGACCTTCCACAAGCTAGAGAACGCCATCCTGCTTGAAGACTGCTAAGCTTGTAACTGCCTCCAATTTCCTCCTTGATAATCTTCCGCAAGCTAGGGAACACTATCGAAGATTGCTTCGCTTGAAACGATCCTCTTCCGCTTTGTGACCATCTTCCATATCTTAGGGAACACGATCGAAGACAACTTCGCTTGAAATCACCTTCAGTTGTTTGTGACAACTCTCCGCAAGCTAGGGAACGCTGCCGAAGATATCCTCGCTTGAAGCTACCTTCATTTATTGCGATAATATTCCAAATAAAATTACCGAAGACCCACGCTTGTTGATCTTTAAAAGCTCGCTTGAACTTTGTTTCCACTATGCCTGTACGTCGGCGCTTCTGCTGCTTTTGAACCTGTATGTCGGTACCTTTCGCTAAATGAACCAGTATGTCGGTGCCTTTCTGAATGAACCAGTATGTCGGTGCCTTTTGCGATGAGCCAATGCTTAGGCGCTATAAGCTAAGTGAGACGATCTTTCATCAGGTCGATCACTTTATGTAATCAAGCCGATTACTAAAAATCGTGTCAAATTGCTTAGAGGGGCTAACTGGCGTACCAAGGAACCCAAAACATATTGCACAAGGTTGGAACAACCCTACTGAGTGGCTGGGAAGTCTGGCGCCGCTGAAATAACACTAGCGTCGCTTATTTGGTTGTAGCGACAGGCGCTAAGCCTTATCGACTGACGCCAAGGTCTGACGTTTGGCGCTAGAGTCGGGTTTTCCTTAAATACCCTTCTCTTCTTCAATTTTGTTGTTGTTGTTCGCGTTTCTGCATCGAGAATTCTCAGAACTTCATTTGATTTTTTCTTGCTCGTTTCTCAACCGAATTCACTCAAACTTGTTGCAAATCAAAGCTTATTCCATCCATTTTCCCGATCAATGTAAGTTTCCACCAAACTCACGCCGGTTATAATGAATTTCGCATGCATTTATTCACAAATTTCTTAAAAATTCGAAATTAGAATTGCTTATATTATCTTTGTTTATCAAATTTTATGCCATGAAATTGCTTGATTATGTTTATATATTTCCTTGGGAGTAATTTGAGACTTGTTTGACTCAATTCGGTGAAGAAACGAACAAATCACCATTGTTGGACCTCTTAAGGTCGGGAAGACGATGTGGCTTGTTCTTGATATTTTTACTAGCAATTCTTGTCCAATTTGTCATAATAATTACTATAGTATTGCAAGAAATTGTTTGATTGCTTGAAAAATGTCGTGTATGCTCAATTCGAATTTGTGCTCTGTTTTAGTACTACGTACTCTGTTTTCTGTGAACATAGTATCATGCAGTTAGGCGAACCTTTGATACCATAGAACCTTAATTTATAATGATTCTGCACAATGTAGCATGGCTAGAAAGCGAGGCTCTTGTTCACAGTCCCGAGACGTTCGACGGGAGCATGAGCCTATAGAGGACGACGCTGATCCGTCCACTTCGCTCGGCTGACTCCCTGAGTGGGATGAGCGGACCTTGTACTTCTCTCCCGTGCTTCATATCTCTGAGAGGGTGAGACGAGGCGTCACAGTTAGGAGGAAACATTGTCACGGCTCCGATTGCGACGGTTTGGGCGACCTGTACAAGATGTACGTCGCCAAAGACGACGAGACGAGACTTCTATGGGAGTCTTGCGGACTGACTGCACTGTTTGAGACCTCAAAGGCCATGATTGCCTCTAGCGGGGGTCACCATGTAGTCCGTGCTCTGGTGGAGTTCTTTTGGGACACCACCAACACTTTCCACTTCCCTTGGGGTGAGATAATGGTCACTCCGACCGACTTAAGTCTCATTACGAGACTGGAGTTTAGCTCTGTGGCGCTGTCGTTCGATAGCGAGATTAGTGTCTTTTCTCCAGAGGTCGAGGAGATGTTGGGTCCGATTGCTGTTAAGGCTCGAGCTGATGTGGAGTCGACTCAGTTCAGTGCTAGGGGGATTCGCCGCTCGACTCTAGCAGTGGCTTTTGATGATGGTGCGACTACCTGAGAGCAGCGGGTGCGCATCTTTGCACTTATCTTGCTGTCAGGGACGTTCTCTCCTGACAAGGGTACTAGGGCGTTGCTTTACTACCTTCCTACTGTCCGTGATCTACACCGGATCGGGACTTACGACTAGGCCAGCTTGGCTTATGCTGATTTCATCCGAGCGTTGTGGGACTCGTGTTGACATCAGTCCTTCGCGGGGAACGTTTCTCTATCCGGCTTTTGGAGGATCGTAGGGGTCTACTTTATTTCCTGTAAAGTTTAGCTCTACATATTAGTTAGCACTTGGTAATAACTTTTGCTTCTTGTAAATCTGGTTCTACGAGTACTTCCCCTCAGCTGCGCCGGAGAGACCGTCGCCGCACAGGTTTCCAGTTAGTGCATCCTGGGAAAGCCGTCGTGTGGGGATGTCCACTGCCTATGTCCGAGATTGGATCATCTCGGTATGATTCTTTTCTTATTTGAACATTTTGTGATGCCTTAGATAGATTCTTGTCTGATAGATAGACGCTCTTTGTAGGAGCCTGATATGTTATACCGACCGTGGGTCAACTTGGTAGTCCCTGGGCTAGCCGCGTAGTATTCTACTGAGCGTCGCTATTTCTTGGGGACCTATGGAGCGACTGCGTATCTTAGGGAGAGAGTTTCCATTCAGCATTCTTCAGATACTTTTGTTGTTCCTGCTCCTCCACCACGTCACATGTTTAACGCCGCAAGGTTAGTGAGCATGTCAGAGGGAGCTGGTACCCCTTGGCGATCTTACACGATCCCTGGGCGATGCTATGAGGAAGAGCTACTGCCGTTGTTAGCTCCAGTTCCTATATCTGCTGAGGATGTGGCGGTATGATTTTCAGCTTTTACTTTAAGTAGCCCCCGAGTAATAGTTTACTGATTTTGATTTGCTTTGTTAGGGTGGTTCTGCTGAGTTCGTGCCACCTCGTATGTCTATCCACTATCAGGGGACATATGGGCCGATTGAAGAGATGATTCCTCCGGCTCCTGAGGGCAAGCGCTTTGTGGAGCGGTCGATTCCTCGTCACTAGACTCGGGTACGTTTATTCATTTGTAAATTTTGACCATATATGTTATGTATGTTTAATGACTTATTACTTCGACAGTTCTCGCGCGAGGTGGTTTCGGCGATGGCACAATGCATAGATGCCTTCCGTAGCTAGCTCGTCCGGACGAGGAACGTGGCTACATGCCGTCGAGACAACACCGTTCAGGAGGTATCTTCCCTTCTTATGTTTTTGCATTACCACTTCTACTTTACATGTTTTTTATCTTAGTTTCTTTTGTAGGGTCAGCCCATTCCTTCTCGTACCCGCACGAGACCTGAAGTGCGGAGAGAGCCGGCAAGGTCTAGCTCGAGACGTCGTCGTACTAGTTCGGGTGGTCGGGGTGGTCGTTCTGAGGCTGCCCGTACCGAGGCGGTAGAGGGCTCAGGCTCTTCATCTGAGGGTGCACATGTTGCGCCGGTAGGCCAGGGAGAGGCTACCTCGGCTGTTAGAGGTGGTGGGATGTACGAGGTCAGCTCGTCATCACAGCAGCCTCCGCAGCCTCAGCCTCAGGTTGATCTTAGGTGGACGGGTCTTGTGCTGAGTTTTCCTCCTCCCGAGAAGACTGGAGCTGGAGCCGGAGCTGGTGGAGAGGTTACTCCTCGTACGACGCAGTTTTATGAGATGATGGGTGTACGTCCCCCAGCGCCGTAGTTTGTTCCTGTGCTTTTTATTATTTTATTTAGACTTTGTATAGAACTTTGCCTTTAATTAGACTCATTATTTAGACATGCTTTGTATATACATACTATTATGAGTTTATTCATCATTTATAGCGGTTTTTCATTTTTTATTATTGTAATGTGCATGTTTGTGTGTGCAAAGAATTGTGAAAAATAATTTTGCACAAAAATTCCATCATTTTTATTATTAATGGAGGGTATCCGACTTTCTCCCCCAAACAGAAAAAAAATGAAAAATAAAAGTCACATAAAAAATATTGGATTTATAAAAACTTGGAAGTTAGTCTAAATAAAATCCGAAACATAATATAATTAATATAATAGTTTTAAAATGAATTTTTAGAAAAGATATAAAAAAAGAATAAAGAAACCGTAAAGTCATTGGCAGACTCGAATCAGGTCAAAAACGCGGTTTTTTGGAAAGCTCGTACGATAAGATACATTAGCGCCAGCTGGCGCCACGCGTTTTGGTGTAGTGCCAGGCGCTACAATTAGCGTTTGGTGCCAGGCTCTGGCATCAGGCGCCAATATTTGGCGTCTGGCGCTAATAAGCGCTGACTCCGAATCCTTCCTGGATTAAAACTGCGCCGATTTTGTGTATAAATAGCCCCCTGCCCAGCCGATTTTCTTCATAATTTCCGCAAATAAAATATTCTCTTAGCTTTTAGAAAAGAATAACAACTTGTCTCTAGTCTCCAAAAGTTTTACCAACTATACTCATAAATGGTGTCGGTCTCTTAATGCCAAGGAGAGAAAAGAGTTAGATGTGTTTCACTTGGGGGGTATTTATGGTGTCAAAGGGGTAGATCTCGATTTAGATTTTATTCATGATGTGGATACTCATTGCTTTAGATTGGGGTATGACGAAATTAGCCCTTTACCGGAAGAATTCGGTGCTATTTTAGGCTTCCCTGCACTAGATCTTGTAGTAATCCCTAGAATAAACGAATATTATTATAAGGATTTTGAACGCTTCTTCAATTTAAAAGACAGAGATCTATCAAAAATAGTAGATGGTAGCATAGTTAATTTGAATGAATTTGCTCGCCATTATTTTGATAGACCTTATTCTGAATCTTTCCATGTTTATAGAAGAAGGGCTTTCCTCTTTTGTATGCTTAATCAATTTTTTCTCACTAGTGGTAAAAATAATGAGGGTCAATCAATTATATCCACTATTTTAGAGCAGATTGAATGTGGGAGAAATCCAATGCCCTTAATAGTTGGATAGACTATGCTTAGTCTTGATGAATTAAAGAAGAATCAAAAAGCACCTTTTCGGGGCTCTCCAGTTTTATTATTGGTAGAAAAATAACATTTTTAATTACAGAAATCAAAAATATATTTTTGTATAGTAATAATAATTTGCATTGAAATTTTTTTTTTTTTTTTTGCAGATGTGGCTAATGGAGAGACTTGAATTAATTAGCCCTCCAGACAATGTTGAGAAGTATACTCCAAATTGCTTCGTGAGAAGGAAGAAACACTTCTCTAAGATGGGGTGCCACGAATGGAAGAAGGTCTTCGAGTCTTGTAATTTTGCCATCAAGTGGGTCCCCCCTTGATGGAAAATAGAAAATATGGTTGGTGTCAACAAGCAGCCTTTCTGTCGTCTTCCAAGCTTGTCCCGTATGACTTTTTATTATCCCTGCAGGGTAAAAAGACAGTACGGCCTTCTTCAGAATATTCCTTCCGGTGATCTTCGTCGTCCCTACGAGTTCCCTGTCTCTCAGGAGGTAGACAAATTTGATGCTTATTAGAGCGCTAGACCTTTATGGGAAGCAATTACCCAAAAGGTTCCTCCTTCTTTGCCCAATGACGTTAAAAAATGGCTTCTAAAGAAACCCTCAAAGGACGTGAAGAAAAATCAGAATAAAACTAATGTGACGAGTCGTCTAGGTGACAAAGTGATTCCTGTTAAGGAACGCTTGGGTTAAAAAATTGAGTTCAAAACACCTATAATGCCTAAGAAGAAGAGTACTGCGAAAGATAAAGGAAAAAGGAAAGCTGACACCACAGAAAAGAAAGCTTGGGTAGAAAAGAAGCATGGGTTCCTAGCTAAGGGGGAAACTATTTACTCCAAGATTGAATGTAGGTCCTCTAAAGGATGCCTACTAGCTAAGGTTATGGATGAGGAAGAAGACGTAGACAAGAATTGGAAAAGGGCTAAGAAAGAGAAAAAAGATTAAGAGCATTGCTTAATTTTTCAATTATTAGACCTAGTTTTTTTTTTAATTCAAAGTTAATTTATTTAAGCTTTATTTAAATTTCATCAATAAAATAATTTTTATTAATGAAATTCCAGCTTTTTAATTAAATTATTTACTTTAAATTTATTTTATTAAAGCAATGAAAACCGAACAATTAATTTTCCAGAAACTTTTTCGAGTACAGAAGTCGAAAATTTTCCGAAAAACACCGAAATATTCCCAGACATTTTTCAGTAAATTGGCGCCACAATTCTGCGACTGGCGTCGGCTACGACAGTCAGGCGACGGAAGCTGTCGTCTAGCGCTAATGTTCCTCGGCTGGCGCCAGAATCTTTTCCGTGACGCCGATATCTCGTCGATCTTCTGTTGAATTTTTATTAAGTCTGGGATGCGAGATTTGAAAAAAAAATAAAGTGGCCGCACCCGAAAAGGGTTGCCTACGTATCCTTTTCTTAAGGAATCAGGCCAAACGTCGCTCTCTTGAGTATCCTACTCAAGTAATTATGGGTAGTATTTCTTAAGTTAGTCAAGATTTGTCATGTTCGAGAACTCATTGCCATCCATATCAGTTAATTTTGTTGCACCCCCTGACAGGATTGTTTTGACAATGTAGGGTCCAGACCAATTAGGTCTGAATTTTCCTCTTGGATCTAAAACATTTTTCCTTAATGCTTTTGACACCAAGTCTCCTACTTTGATGTTTCGTGTCTTGAC
Source organism: Chenopodium album (assembly GCF_948465745.1). Classification (NCBI taxonomy): domain Eukaryota; kingdom Viridiplantae; phylum Streptophyta; class Magnoliopsida; order Caryophyllales; family Amaranthaceae; genus Chenopodium; species Chenopodium album. Next base: position 46,897,255 of record NC_137838.1, read on the forward strand.
CTTCTTATTAAAATGCCTAGCCATACGAGTTTGGTAACATTGAGTGTGATGTAGAGCATCTAGTCGTTTTTCATCAAGTAGAATTAGCTCCTCATATCTTGCCCTAGTCCATTCAACTTCATCGAGTTTTCTTTCTAATGCGATGCGTAGAGATGGAATCTCTAGTTCGACAGATTGTACGGCATCCATTCCATAAACCAAGGAAAATGGCGTATTTCCTATTTATGTGCGAATTGACGTGCGATAACCCCACAATGCGAAGTGAAGTTTGTCAGGCCAATCCTTGTAATATTCCGTCATTTTCTCGATGATAGTCTTTAGATTTTTATTAGCTGCTTTGAATGCTCCGTTTGCCTGAGGTCTATAAGGGGAAGAATGATGATGTTGAATGCCATATTTTTGTAGCAATTCTTCACATTCGGCTTGAAAGTGAGTTCCATTGTCACTTATCATTTCATGTGGGACTCCGTATCGACAAATAATATTTCTTTCGATAAAGAGTGCTACATGTTTTGCGGTGAGTTTAGCGTATGATTGTGCTTCGACCCACTTTGTGCAGTAATCAATTGCCACTAGGATATATTCGTTGCCTCCTGTTCCTGGGGGAGTGATTTTGCTGATGATGTCAATTCCCCATGTAGAGAACGGCCATGGCGACGTGTAGGTGTAGAGCAAGGATGGAGGAACGTGTTGTAAATTGGCATAGATTTGGCACTTAGGGCATCTTTCTACGTATTGACGGCAATCCCTATTCATTGTAGTCCAGTAGTATCCTTCTCGCATTATCTTTTGGACTAACATTTTGCCATTTATGTGAGTTCCACAAATTCCTTCGTGGACTATCCTCATTGCTCTTTGGGCATCCTTTTTTTCTACACCTAAGAGAGATCAACCCTTAGGTACCCTTTTATGTAGCTCGTTGTCTATAAGTATGTATTGTGAAGCCAAGAGTCTTAATGCTCGTTTTGCTCTTTTGTCAGCATGGGGAGGGTATTCTCCTTTGGTGACATAATTAGGTATATCCGTATACCACGATTCTTCTTCTTCTTCTTCGTCATGGATTACTTCATCATCTTCTATAGCTTGAATATATGCTGGTTTGTGCCTTTTTTCTATAGTTAGAGGCATTTGCTCGATTTCCGTAGGAATCCTAACCATTAAGGCTAGTCTTGCCAAGGCATCAGCAAATTGATTTTCTTCTCTAGGTAGATATGTGTATTCTACCTTCTCTAACTGATTAGTAAGGGTTTCCATATAGGTTTGGTAAGGGGCCAGACTTTTGCTCCTTACTTTCCACCTTTTGGAGATTTGATTGATGATTAATGAAGAGTCTCCGAATATCCGTACCTTTTTTACTCCTATTGCCAAAGCTATTTCAAGGCTTACCACGCATGCTTTGTATTCAGCAGCGTTGTTGGTAACGTTGAAATCAAGCTTTATGGAGATTGAAACATGTTCTTCTTTAGGTGATACTAGTAATACTCCAACGCCACATCCCTTTTGGTTTGAGGCTCCGTCGAAGTACAAGGTCAGAGTATCATCTTCAGTGACCATTAAGTCTTCATCTGGAAATTCATTGTCGTGTATTGGCATCGAGTCTTTTATTGGAAAGTCCGCTAGAAAGTCTGACACCACAGATCCTTTGATAGCTTTTTGTTGCATGAACCTTACATCAAACTGGGCTAAATTGACTATCCATCTCGATATGCGTCCATTGAGTGTAGATTTCTCGAATAGATACTTGAGTAGATCTAATCGGGAGACTACAAAGACTGTATGCACGAGCATGTAATGTCTTAACTTGGTTGTGGCCCACACTAAGGCGAGGCACTATTTCTCAAGTGGTGTATAGCGTGCTTCATATTCGAGAATTTTCTTGCTTAGATAGTAGATCGCGTTTTCTTTGCCTTTCTACTTCTTTTGCTAGCATAGCTCCCATTGTCTCTTTGGTAACTGTTAAGTACAGCCTAAGAGGTATTTCCAGAAGTGCTGGTGCTAATACGGGAGGATTTGCGAGATAGGCTTTGATCTTTTCAAAGGCTTTTTGACACTCGTCATCCCATATTACTAGTACATTTTTCTTAAGCTTTTTAAAGATTGGTTCACATATTGTCGTCAATTTTGAAATGAACCTGCTTATGTATTGCAACCGACCAATAAATCCTCGAATCTGCTTCTCGATTTTGGGCGGTGGCATTGACATGATTGCCTTGATCTTGGTTGGGTTTATCTCTATTCCCCTAGAGCTTATGACATAACCAAAAAGCTTGCCTAAGGTGACTCCAAAAGCACACTTAGATGGGTTCAACCTCATATTGTATTTTCTTAGCCATTCGAAAAAATTTCTTAAGGCTACTTGATTGCCTGGACAATCTTTTGACTTTACAATCATGTCTTCCACATATAATTCGACTTCTTTATGCATCATGTCATGGAGTAAGGCAGTCGCTGCACGTTTGTAAGTAGCACCCGCGTTTTTCAACCCGAATGGCATTACCGTGTAGCAGTAAGTACCCCATGGTGTTATGAAGGTTGTTTTCTCCATGTCTTCTTCTACCATGAGAATCTGATTATATCCTGCGTATCCATCCATGAACAAGAGAAGTGCGTGATTTGCTGTGTTATCCACCAGAATATCAATGTGTGGTAAAGGGAAGTCGTCCTTTGGACTTGCCTTATTTAGATCTCGATAGTCGACACACATTCTTACCCTTCCATCCTTTTTCGGAACTGGGACGACGTTGGCGACCCATTCGGGGTATTTGGATACCTTGATGAAACCTGCAGTTATTTGTTTTTGAACTTCCTCTTTTATTTTAAGAGCTACGTCGGGTTTCATTCGACGTAACTTTTGTTTTACAGGTTTCATTCCCGGAATTAGGGGTATAGTGTGTTGAGCTATTTCTCTATTAATGTCTGGCATATCTTCGTATGACCAAGCAAATACATCGATGAATTCTTTAAGCAAGTTAATTAAATCGGTTCTTACTTGTTTATTAAGTGTTAGTCCGATTTTAAATTCTCTTTTATTGGTTGAATCATTTGAGATATCAACCGTCTCAGTTTCTTCAATTATCGGTGACTTCTTTTCAAGTGTTTCCATTGCTTTAATAAGTTCTTTGTCTTTTTCATTGTTAACTAAGCAATGCTCGTCATCTTGGGTTAAAGCAGAACACAAGGAGTAAGGATAAGAAGTCATATTATTATACTCTGAGATCATTACATCAAAGAGTGATATGCCCTCTGGGACTTGATCACTAACTATTCTAGGGGAAGGGATAGATGGAGGAGGTGCTATAACTAAAGACCTAGATGACTCTATAAGGAGAGACTCTGACTCTGACTCTGACTTAGACTCAGACGACTCTTCGAACATCAGTCATTTCCCTGTCGTGATGGAGATCTTCCTTCCACTTGGAGTAGTCACCTTGACGGTCTTGCGCCACCCTTGTAGTGATCCTTCCGCTGGAGTGATTAGCTTCGAGGGATCAAAGCTTTCGCTTTGTAGGACTATTTGAATGAGCGAGGAGTTATCCCCTTTGTATGTCGGCTCATCCTTTTCTCGCCCAAATCATAATCCCATGACATTAAAGTCAAAGCATGGGGGTGCTTTCTCCTTATGGACAGGAATTGGGATTTCGTCTGTGAAATAGCAATATAAGAAAATTTCGAATCCCGGTTGCCTTATGCCATTTACGACAAATGGTTCGGGAAATTCGTAGCATGGATAGTCCTCTCCTTTTATGAATTGACCATTAAGGGTAAGAGGGTACTGATCCATTGGGAATGCTTTCTTTTGAATGCGAGCGTCCCTACGTGCCTTCGACTTTTCCTGGGCTCACTTGAGATATTTCTGAGTCGGATCGAAACCAAGTCTGAAAGTGTCTAATTTAGGGAGGCCAGGTGATTCCAACGATTTTTCTATTCCTTTCTTCTTTCCTAGGGTCATCCCAGGAAAATATCCTTGCTTCATCAGAATAGCATTCACGATCATGTTGGAATGGGGGTCATGGCAGAGAGGGGTGCTTTCATCCTCTTGGATTAAGGAGACCTCTTCATTAAAGCCCCACAAATCTTCATCGTCTTCATCGTGCTCCACGTTAATTATTGGATTCTCTATAGATTTAATTCTCATAGGCGAAGCATCGATGGTAATAGGAATTCCTCCAACTATAGCTTTTACTTGTTGGTGGATTGATGAGGGGACGGCCTTTAGGTCATGAAGCCAAGGGCGTCCCAGCAATAGATTGAATGAAGCTTTAATATCTACTACGTGGAAAGTAGTAGCGTGTTCTATTGCTCTCGCCGTTACATTCATGGTAATTTTACCAAGAGCTTGACGACGAGTGATCCGTGCCATTTATGGCACCTTTAGGCTATGTTTTCTTTATATTTCTATGCTCCTTTGTAGTCGTTTATGTCGTGTTTTTAGAGAATAATGCTCGATTCGCGTGTTTTTGTGTTAGTTTAGAGAAATGCATGCTTTTAATGGCTTTCTTATCATTTTATTCATTTCTCGGCTATTTCTCTTGCTTCTCCGTTTTTTTGTCTTGTTTTGTAGGTACGTCGCGGGCTATATGCATGAGAATTGAAAATAGCACCCACTAGGATCAATATGCAATTTTCGGAATTGAATTTGAGTTTGAAACAAAGGAAAACGAAGGATTGTAAAGTATCAAATAGGAACTTTGTGCATTGTTTTAGTCATATCTCAAGTTCTACAGATCGGATTAGGGTGATTCAAGTTGCGTTGGAAACTAGACTTGAAGAGCTTTCCAATGATAGGTTGCACGCCTTCATACAATTCTTAGATCGGAAGTTACAGCCTTCTGAAGTTGGCCCTGGAAAACTGCCGCGGGCGCGGGCGCGGGCTATAGTACCCGCGGGTGCGGGGTTGCTACAGCTCCAAAACTACCGTATTTGGGCAGTAAGCACCCGCGGTTGTCCCGAGGGCTCCCCGAGGGCGCGGGCCTTTGCCCCGCGGGCGCAGGCTTTGGCTGCGGGTGCGGCTATCGGGGTGTCCGTTCCCCTCCGCGGGCGCGGCCGATTTCTTCGCGGGCGCGGGTTTCTGGGTCTTTTACGATTTTAAGCTTCTTTTCTCCTTTTGTTTATATAGTTTTTGGTTTTCTTTATTCTTCATTCATGTATTTCTTTAGTTTTAGAATAGTTTTCTCTCTCTTAGGTTGAGAGCTTCTCTCTCTAGATTAGGCTAGATTAGGAGTAGTTTTAGAGAGAGAAAGTGAGGAATTTCAATGGTGATTGAGAGATTGAAGATGCAAGTGTGACAATTGTGTTCAAGATCTTCTCTATTATCAATGAGCATTCTTAACTCTATCTCACCTTATTTCTTTGTTTAATTTCATGTTTGTTTGGTTTAATTTTGATGTTGGATGCTTGATTAGTGTAATTGTTCTTGGTATTTTGTTGATTCTTGATTTCCATAGTTGTTAGTTGATAGATGATGATTCTTGAATAGTTGTTTGACTAGGAATTGGGTGAAACTTGTATGATTGATTAATTGGGGGATTGTGTTGATTGATTGTTGAGATTAAAGTGATTAGTGAAGGTTTGCATGTGTGTAATTCAATTTGGCCTTGAGAATTATGCTAGATTGCATTGTAATTGCTAATGACATGAACAATTGATTTAAGAATTGCAATTATCAATTGGTTTTAATTGTGATTCTCTTAGTTTGTTATTCATAGTGAACCCTAGCTTAACAATTAGGAGATAGCTCTTTGATTCCTATTGATTGCTCTTATCATTAGTCCTCACAACCTTTGATTGGCATGCTCTTCCCATGTTGTTGCAATTGAGATGATTAATTGTTGATCCTCGGTCCTAGTGTTTTATTTCCTTGGTTACTTGTTTTGTTAGTTGTTAGTATTCTCTCTTACCTTCGTCTTCGACCTAGCTTAGGCGCATAATTGAAAGTGCTTGAACATTACCGTTCCTTTGGGTTCGACCCTTGACTTGCCTCTATACTCGTATTAGGGTTTGTTAAGTGTTTATAAATTTAGTTTGACCGAGGGAAGATTAGATAACGACCTAGTTTTCCCCTCGTCAAAATGGCGCCGTTGCCGGGGAACGGTGTCTATGTTTGAGTGTTTTTGATTGCTTGAGTCTAGGTCTTTGTGTATACTTTTCTTTTACTTGATTTTTTTTTTGTTTGTTTTGTATAAAATGGAAAATACCTCTTCTCCTCAATTAGAGGATGAACCATTTTGGGTGTACTTTAATAGACTAGAGAACTTTATTAGTTACCATGGTTGTCATATTTGGGAGGCTTGCGAGATTTGTTATCATAATTTGAATGAGCAAACTAGAGACATTGTTGAAAGCATGTTTAATGATGGATTTCGGGCATTTTCAATCGATGATGCTTGGGACTTTTATGTATGGTTTGCTAGAGATAGTTGTGATCGTGGTCATGGTTATTCAAATGCTTCCATTGATGATTGTTATGGTCCATGTTCCATGAATGATGAACCTTGTATGCCTACTTGTGCCCCCATTCCCCAATTTGATGATGCCACTCATATCTCTAATGTTGATCCTTGCATGCTTGCACATAATTTTTTCCCCAATGATGCTCCTCAATGCTCTTCATCTTTCCAATCTTTAGATCCTACCTTTGAGTCTTCTTATAATCAAATTGGTGGTTCTTTGAGAAAATTGGAGATGAATTCTAATTTGGAACTAAATGAGATGAGATATTTGGAGATTGTGAGAATCCAAATAGAAATGTTGAAAAAGTTGGAAGAGAGTGATGAGGGTGTTTTTAGGAAGAATGAGGAGATGGAGAGTCAATTGTCATCAATATTGAATGTAAATGAAGTTTCTACCACATTGGTAGGTATGGAAGACGATGATAATGATTGTTTTGAGAGCTCCAAAGTATGTGAGGAGGATGTAAGAGAGCCCATGAGTGAGGAAAAGGGTGTAGATATGGATGTTCCTAAAGAGTGTTTGCATTTTAAACCTCCTTCCAAATTTGAATTCCGTTCCATTGAGCCTTTAGATGGAGTTGAAGAGAAACTAAAAATGTTGGCTTCTCTTAATTTTGAGGAAATGGTAATTCAAGTTATGAAGGATGGGACATTGCAATTTTTGAAGCGTGAAGAAGTTGTGAGGAAAGAGAGTAAGGACGAAGAGGATGATGTAGTCTCCATGGGAGATTGGATGTTTGAGGGTGATGAGGACCAAGAGGTTTTGAGCGTTGAAAAACCAATTGGTGAGTCAATTCTCCCACCCACCTCCCTTGATTGTGATTTCATTCCTCCATTCCTTAATTTTGAAAACCAACCTTCTTCCACCCCATCTCCTTTAATTAATAACCATGGTTTCTTTGAGGGCGAGGCCTTGAGCTTAGACGATTTTGATGAAGAAAAGGTCCCTTATGATAAGGTTGAGGAGGTAGAGCTTACTTTTGATGATTATGAAGATGAGAGTGAAGGGTTTGGTGAGGTTGAGTCTCCAATTCCTATCTCAAATCTTAAACCATTGCTTTCTTCTTTCACCTTTGATGATCATTTCTCTTCTACATTTTCCACCATTGAGAATGGTGAGGCCTTTTTAGAGGGAGATTATACTTCTCATGTTTATTTTGAGCTACCTCCCAAGTTTGACCCTCAACCCTTTGATGAGCTTCCTTTGAACCTTGATGATGATTTGAAACTTTTGAGAGCTCATTTAGGGTGTGAATTTTTTGAGGAGGGTGTGATTGAGAATAAGCTAAATTTGAAAAATGACGAGTTGGAGAAGAGCTCTTTGGATGTGAGTTCATTGGATGAGAGAGTTTGTGTTTCAATAGATAGTGGTGTAAGTGAACAACCAATTCCTATTTCTTTACCTTGCACCTCATTTTCAAGAAAGCTTGATCTTATTCCCTCCTATCCCATATCATTACCTTCTTTTCTCATATCCCCTCCTCTTGAAAACCCTTTAGTCCCCCAAGTGCCTCATTTGATGACTTTTGAGGAAGATGGTGGGATTTCCAACCAAAAATATTTTGTTGAGAAGAGTATGCCTTCTTCTTTTTCTTTTATTTCTCTTCCTTTTTCTTATATTCTTGTTTTTCCCTTCTCTCTTTCTTCTTCTTGGCATACTTCTTCTCAACTCCATAGGTGTGCACTAATCTTGTTGCATACCTTTATTTTGTCATGTGCATACTTACTTTCCTATGAAATGTGTAGTAGTGCATTTGACAAGCTCTTGCGCGCGTTGAATTATTATTTTCTAGAGCGGTCAAGCTTGGACCTTAAGCAAGCCTTTCTCGGGAAGTAACCCGTGTTTTATTGCTTTCATTTTCTTTTCTTTTTAGAATAGATTTTATCTCATGGAAATGTTTGTGTTCCTTTTTCTAGGTACATGACTTGATATACATTGGTGCTTCTATTTGGATCAAGAATCAAGGAAGATTAGCACCACATTTGCTAGCATATAGAAGGCAAGATTCAATAATAGAGGTTGTTAGCTTTGAAAGGTTAAAATTGGGTCATTTGCGGGTATTTACACCCACCTAATATCCGGTAATATCCTTCCTTGCTCTTTCTCTAGTGGATGATGACTTGTTAGACATATGTTGGTTTGTTGGATTGATCTCCTTGTTTCCCTCTCCCATGGTTTCTATGCCTTATGATTGAGCATGTTGTCTCATTCAAGCTTGGGGGAGGGTATTTTATCATGTTTGATGGGATGTTGATTCGTATATGCTATTGTGGGGAATAGTTTCAAGCCTTTAAAATCCCACTAGCTTGAACCCCACTGTGATCATACACTAAAGTACGGTGGCGTCCAAAAGGGAAGAAGATAGAGCAAAAGAGTCTCCAACAAGTTTTTAAGGAACTTGTAAACCGTTCACGAGGTGAAGGTTAAACCCCTTAACGATCCAAGAGATCGTCAACTCCATAAGGTTATGAACCAAAATAGGGTTCGGGGATGAAGGTACAAATCCAACCTAAAAGAGATTGAACCTGCCCTAATAATAGGCCTCTACTTTATTCTGCTCGTATTCATGTGCGCTTTCTGACTAACATGCAATCAATAGGATTAACCCTAAACCTGTTTAATCTATGTTGGTTGAATTTAATGCACAAATAAAATATTATTGGCGATCACTTGAAATTATAATCACAATTAACCTAACAAGATTATTAATTATCTTATTAAGCGTGATTGCAAGTACCAATTCCCTTTAACATACATAAAAGGTGATCAAGCAATAAATAAATAAATCATCAAGCAACATAATAAATAATCAACATCATGAATAATAATAATATCAATCATAATCATAATCATCATAATCATGTTAAAGCATAGCAAGATCCTAGGCATGATACTAACAAGATTAATAACAAACCCTAGCATGTCACTAAACAATAAAAATCAAATCTTTAGCCCTAACATGATACTAACATGAATTAATATTAGGAAGACAACAAAAGGCATCATAGCAATCATATTTAATATTAAAAATACCCTAGACATGATACTAGGAATCAAAATAACAATATAAGCATGATTTCTACATCATAATATCAATTAAACCATTAAAGTAATTACTTGGATGCCTCGTACCTCTTTCTAATTACAAAATACACACGTTAGTAACTTCAAGGAAAATAATAAACAAAACAATTAAATTAAATAATTGAAAGAGAGATTTGGGACCAAACCCTCAAAAATTAAAACCTTTCACGTCTAGGACGAAGGCAACTTTGAATATGGCTAGGTGTTTCTAGATCTAATGAATGCGGAATTTTGTATGATGAAAACAAAGTTTAGAAATGAATACTAAAGAATCAATGAAAGCTTGAGAATGAAAAGAATTGGTGAACGATCGGTGTAGATGATAATTGATGCTTGTTGATGATTGAAAACGGAGTTTTTGATACGATATTTATAGAGAAAATCATCCAAAAAAGATAATTTATCAAAACAGAGTCTGAAGACCACAAAAACACCTTGGCGCCAGCCCTGGCTCATTGGCGCCAGGACCAATGGCTAGCACCAGGCGCCAATACTGGCGTCTGGCGCCAATCCTGATTCCAGGCGCCAAGGCCTGGGGTTGGACGCCAATTTGGATTTCAACGTGTTTTCGAAAAACTGATAAACTTATCGTACTAGAAGATAAAATAATATAATTTCAGTCGAAAATGCTATTTGATCTAATTAAAACTCTGAAGAATCCTAACTGAATTAAGAATGATAAGACCTTCTAGAATGTTCTAGAAAACCAAAACCATTCCTAATGTAATTAGGAATGATAAATCATATTAGGCCCTCCCCTAGATCATTGGGCCGTACTTAAAACTCAAACCGGACCTAGTTTAGTAAATTGGCCATAACTTCCTCAATATTCATCAGAATTGGGCTTATAATATATCGTTGGAAAGGTCTTTGCAAACCCCATCCAACTACACCACTATTGGACCCATATCATGGACCAACCAAACTGGATTGGCTGTTTTCTTAAAATAAAGTTTTCAAAAACAGAGAGAAGAGAAAAGAAAAGAAATAAAACTTTCCGCAACACTAGACCTTTCCACACTTTCGTTTCATTCGATTATGATTTGACGTGAAAGGTACTCATCACTGGGTTTGGTTTTGGGGAGACACAAATGGGTGTCTACAGAAGCCCCCACTTTGACTAAGTTTGGAGAAACGCAAGTTTCGAAAACGAAAGTAAAAGTAACGATAGGGACGGAGAATGATTCAGAACGTTCTGCGATCCTAAATCACTCTTGTAACGCCGATACCTGCAAAACTAGCATTAGTTAAACAGATAAAAGAGTTAAGAAACGCGTATCTTGCACCGTCGAGCACACGTCTCTGAAAGTAACCGATTGTTGCTGCTCTGCTGTTTTGACGACCTCCAACAAGCTAGAGAATGCCATCCCGCTTGAAAACCGCTACGCCTTGTAACTGCTTCCAAATTAGAATATTTCTTCGCCTGAAACTACCTTCTCCGCTATAATAATATTCCACGTCCAAGGAAATATCATCGAAAATCATTTCTCTTGAAATAATTCTCATCCGCATTATGATCATCTTCCATGCCTCAGGAATTATGATCGAAGACAATTTCGCCCTGAAATTACCTTCAGTTGTTTGTGACAACTTTCCGCAAGCTAGGGAATGATGTCGAAGACATCTTCTCTTGAAGTCATCCTCACTTGATGCGATAATCTCCCAAAGGAAAATACCGAAGATCCACGCCCGTCGATCTTTAAAAGTTCGCCTGAACTTTACTTTTGCTATGCCTGTATGTCGGCGCTCTTTTGCTCTTAACCTGTATGTCGGTGCTCTTTGCTCTTGAACCTGTATGTCGGTGCTCTTTGCTCTTGAACCTGTATGTCGGTGCTCTTTACTACTGAGCCAATGCTTAGGCGCTTTAAGCTAAGTGAGACGATCTTTTCATCAGGTCGATCACTTTATGTAATCAAGCCGATCACTTAATCATGTCAAATTTCTTAGAGGGGCTAACTGGCGTACCAAGGAACCCAAAATATGTTGCAGAAAGCTAGCACATTCCCAACAGGTGGCTGGCTGCTTTGGCGTCGCTGAAAATCAATCAGCGCCAGCTTTATTGCACTAGCGCCATGCGCTGAAATTGGCGTCTGGTGCCAAGCACAGAATGTGACGCCAATGCCTAGGGACTGGCGCCAGCACAGATTCTTCTTTTAAAACGGTTTTCCGTTTTATTTCGTGCTCTGTTCGTCACGAAACAGCCCGAGAGAAGTCCGAAAACTTCAATTGATCGTTGCTCATTCGTTTCTCAACCGAATTTGCTCAAATTTGTTGCAAATCAAAGCTCTTTTCATCCATATTCCCGATCTATGTAAGTTTTCTTCCAACTCACACCGGTTTTTATGAATTATTGGCATGTTCATTCACGAATTTCATGAAAATTCGAAACTTATGATGCTCAATTTGCTTTGTTTATCAAGTTTTATGCCATGAAATTGCTTGTTTATGTTTGTATATTGCCTTGGGAGTAATTTGAGACTTGTTTGACTCAATTTGGTGAAGAAATGAACAATCCACCATTGTTGAACCTCTTAAGGTCGTGAAGAACAATGTGACCCGTTCTCGTTGTTTTTGCTAGCAATTCTTGTTCAATTTGTCACAATAATCACTATAGTGTTGCAAGAAATTGTTTGATTGCTTGAAAAAATGTTGTCATGCTCAATTCGAATTTGTACTCTGTTTTTTGCGAACATAGTATCATGCGGCTAGGCGAACCTTGAGATACTATAGAACCTCATTTTATGATGATTCTACACAATGTAGCATGGCTAGACGAAGAGGCTCAGGTTCACGGTCCCGAAACACTAGACAGGAGCATGAGCCTGTGGAGGACGACACTACACCGTCCACTTCGCTTGGTCAACTCCCAGAGTGGGATGAGCAGACCTTGTTCTTTGCCCCAGACGGGGAACCGAGCCTGGGAGGACACGGCATCACGGCTCTGGCTGTGATGGTCTAGGCGATTTGTATAGGATGAATATCGCCAGAGATCGAGAGACGAGACTCCTATGGGAGTCTTGCGGACTGGTTGCCCTGTTCGAGACCTCCGAGGCTATGGTTGCCTCCAGCGGGGGTCACCACGCAGTACGCGCTCTGGTGGAATTCTTTTGGGACACCACCAACACCTTTCATTTTCCTTGGGGTGAGATGATGGTCACTCCTACAGACTTCAGTCTCATCACAGGACTGGAGTTCTCTTCTGTGCCGCTGCCATTCGACGGCAATATCGATGTATTTTCTCCAGAGGTCGAGGAGCTATTGGGGCCGATTGCTGTTCGGGCCCGAGCTGAGGTCGAGACGACTCAGTTCAGTGCTAGGGGGATTCGCCGCTCGACGCTGGCAGCGGCTCTTGATGACGATGCGACCACCCGAGAGCAGCGGGTGCGCATCTTTGTGCTGATGTTGTTGTCAGGGACATTCTCCCCTGACAGGGGTAGTAGGGCGTTGCTTTACTACCTCCCTACTGTTCGCGATCTCCGACGGATCGGGACTTATGATTGGGCCAGCTTGGCCTATACTGACTTCGTTCGCGCACTGAGGGACTCGTGTCGCCACCGGTCCTTTAGGACGAATGTTGCTCTGTCTTTTTTCTGGAAAGTCGTAGAGGTAAACATTATTCCCTATAAAGTCTAGCCCTATATGTTAGGCAACATTTACTCATACTTTAGCCTTTTTTGTAGATCTGGTTCTATGAGTACTTTCCTTCCATTGCGCCGGCGAGACCATCGCCGAGGGGATATCCGGTGAGCGCCTCTTGGGGCGGCCACCATGTGGACCTGTCTACTGCACGTGTCCGGAGTCGGATCATCTCGGTACGACTTTAGTGTTTATCTCGCTCTTCTGCGATGTTTTAGACATGTTTTTATGTGATTGGTGCTTTTATAGGGACCTGAGGTAGTATACCGACCATGGGGTGGTTGGACAGTCCCTGGATTAGCCGCTCAGTACTCTGCTGAGCGTCGCTACTTTTTAGGGACCTACGGAGCGGTCGTGTACTTAGGAGAGAGAGTTGCTAGACAGCACTCTTCCGATATTTTTGTTGTTCCTGCTCCTCCACCACGTCACATGTTCGACGAAAGAGAGTTGTCGAGCATGGCCGAGGAGTCTGGTTCCCTCTGGCGGTCCCATGTGATCCTTGGGCAGAGTTATGCTGAGGAGCTACTTCCTTTGTTAGCTCCAGCCCCTGTGCCGGCCGAGGATGTGAGGGTAAAATCCTTAACTTTTTGTTTTTCGCTGAGTAGCCCCCAAGTAATGCTTTGCTGATTTCTTTCTGTTTCATCAGGATGGTCCCACTGAGTTTGTGCCACCACGTATGTCCATCCACTACCAGGGGATGTACGGGCCGATCGAGGAGATGATTTCTCCGGCTCCTGAGGGCGAGTGCTTCGTGGAGCGGTCGATTCCTCGTCACCAGACCAGGGTAAGTCTAGTTCTAATTCAGAATCTTGTATTTGGTTATCGTGCATTTTTACTGACTTAACTTTACTTGACAGTTCTCACGCGAGGTGGTTTCGGCTATGGCACGATGCATAGATGCCTTCCGAAGCCAACTCGTTCGGATGAGGAATGCGGCTACCTGTTGTCAAGACGACGCTGTCCGAGAGGTAACTTTTCTTTACTTATTATTTCTGCACTATGGCTTCAGTTTTTTCTCTTGTTTCTGATTTAATTCTTTTTGCAGGGTCAGCCGATTGCTTCTCACACCCGTACGAGGCCTGAGGGGCGGAGAGAGCCGGCGAGGTCTAGCTCGAGACGTCGTCGTACTTCGTCAGGAGGTAGAGGTGGTCGTTCGGAGGCTGCTCGAGCCGATGTTGCTGAGGGCTCAGGGTCTTCTTCTGAGGGTGCTCCTGCTGCACCGGTAGGAGAGGTTACTTCGGCTTTCGAAGGTGGTGGGATGTACGAGGTTGGCTCGTCATCGCAGCAGCCTCCGCGGTCTCAGCCTCAGGTTTACCTTGGCTGGAGCGGTCCTGTTTTGAGCTTCCCTCCTCCTACGGAGACTGGAGCTGGTGCTGAGGCCGGAGCTGGTGGAGAGATGACTCCTCGGACGGCGCAGTTTTATGGCATGATGGTCCTACGTCCTCCGGTGCCATAGTTTTCTTCTGTATATGTATTTTATTTTGACTTTTTATAGAACTTTGCCTTTGACTTGTTATTTAGACACTTTGTACTTTATGTTATTGTGAATTTATCTATTATTATGTTAGTGTATGTTAATGTGTGCAAATGTGATGACAATTATGCGCAAAAATTCCGTCATTTTTATTATTGATGGAGGGTATTATCCGACTCTCTCCCCCAAAAGGAAAAATAAAAAGGAAAAATAAAACGGAGAAAAAGGCTGATTTTTTAATTTTAATATAAACTTGACAAGGGAATAATCGCGTCGTCAAACGACTACACCTAGATCAAATACAATTTATACAACCTAAACAAACCTAATACGAGTATAAGGCAAGCATAGGGGTCGAACCACAGAGAACGGTTAAACACCACCAAATGTTATCGACAATTAAGCTAGTCCGGGATAGGAGAAAAATAACTAAAGTCTAAATATGCTAAAACAAGAAATAAAACATTAAGGGAAATGGTTTAGGAGTAGCATTCACTTGAACATAAACAAAGGCATAGGAGTTGAATTAATTATGAACTAAACATGCTCGAATATCGAAGTAAGGTCCAATCTAGCCGCCTTCCGGGGCTAATCGGCTTCTCCTAACATAGCCTCTATGTTTCCACATTAGAACCATATACTAGGAGGTACTATCAAATAACAATCGATATAAATGAACTTAACTAAGTCAACTTCCGTTTCATGTTAGCAAAGATTCACTCCCAATCAACTAACAACATGCATTTTGCAAGTAGATTGAAGAACATCAAGCATATAAAGACTTTAATCACAAATAAATCAATTCTAAACCCTAGAACATGCTCAAGATTCAACTACACCACCACCATCCCCTTAATGGGGGAATTACTCACTAATCATGATAACAACTAGATTAATCAACAAATAATCAAGAATCAACATGATTAATAAGCAATACCAACAACAAAAACAATAATCAAAAGAAAGCAAATAAAAATAGAGGAGAGAGAGTTAGAGATTCTCATTGATTGAAGATGGAAGTCTACAAACAAGATGATCAATCTTCTTCTTCAAGATCCAAGCTACAATCAACAATGGTGAAGCCCCTCACTTTCTCTCTCTAAACTACACTAATCCTAAACTAAACCTAGAGAGAGAAGCTCTCCTAAAACTAGGGAGAAAGGTCTAAAAGAATCAAGACGTCCTTTGTGCAAAACAAGCCCCGCAATATATAAAGAATCGCGCAAAAACGCTGAACAGGACTCGCTGCGCGCCCGCGCGAGGAAGCTGCGCGCCCGCGCAAGGCAGCTGCGCGCCCGCGCAAGGCATCTGTGCGCCCGCGCATTTGAGGGTTGCGCGGCTTGTGCTTTGGTGTGTGCGCCCGCGCAGTGTCGGTGTGCGCCCGCGCACATGTCGCGCACAGGCCGCGCAAAACTTTCTGCCTTGCTTCTGCTATTTTGCCAGTTTTGCGCGGGTTCTCACAGGGCTGCGCGCCCGCACACTCTGGCCTTTCTTCGATTCTTCTCTCATGCTTCCTTGGCTTCTTCTTTGCAATCCAAGACTTTAAATACCTAAGCACAAACACCAAGGGAAGCAATAAGGTAAAGGGAACGGTGCAAACACGCAATGAAAGCAAGCATTAAGGAATATACGCGATTTCATTAAAAACACATCGAGACATGCATGCACGCATTATTTGAACAAAACAACTACAAAACACCCTAAGACAAGCTAAAACAAGGCATAAACACTATCCTAGGAGCGACATAAATGTCACTCATCAAATTCCCCCAAGCTAAACCTTTGCTCGTCCTCGAGCAAAGCTAGAGCAAAAGAGAACAAGAGGAAAATTATTGGAAGCAAAAGAAACAAAATAGAAACAAGGAGAAAGAATGTACACTAACTCACTAACGTAGGAATCACGGTTGTTTTTAGCTACAACAAGCCCTTAAAACCCCAAAGTCGCCTATGAGGACGAGTGAGGTCTCGTGAGGGTTTCCTAAGAGCTTAACCCACAACTCTTGAGAAAAACCAAGGCAAGGCAACAAAAGGAAAAGGAAAAGAAACATAAAGAGAAAAAAAAAAAAAAACAAAACACAAGCTCATATATGGACAAGAGATAAGGACAAGTACTAATGAATGCAAACCTTTCTAAATGGACAAATGTATGCACGTTCCAAGATGTCAATGGTTGATTGAAACATAACACATGCTAAGCATAGAGAACTACTTAGGACTCAATCCACCCTAGCCCCAACCAATCGGGCCACGTTCTCTCCACTAGCTTCAAATCAACCCTTAAGCTAGCTTCTCAAGATTCCACGAAGGAACCGGAAAAAGATAAAGAAATGAAAGACTTTGAGAAGGTAATCCCGACGTCTCAACTATGCATACTCTTTCCATAGGTTTGAAGTCTATCTCCCTCCACCGTTCTTTTGACCTAACCCACTAGAGTCTAAGGGTCTTTTTATTGGTTAAAACGTAAGGCTAAGGGTTAAGGCGGGGTAAAAATTTAAAATTTGGTGATATTTCCTAAGTGAAGCAAAAAGTGCGGCCGACACTCAAAAAAAAATAACTCAAGAATTCACTAAATATCAAGCAAATATACCACTAATGCCATTCCCCAAAGCTTATTCAACACAAACACACAATATCCCCCCCAAGCTTAAACAAAGCATTGTCCTCAATGCTTAAACTAAGGAAGAAAATGAAACCAACTAAATATTTTTTTTTGTTTTTGTTTTTGTTTTTTCACTTTTTTTTCTTTTTTTTTTTTTTAACTTTATTCAATGTCCTTGCCTTTTTAACTTTGGACGGCTTTTTCTTGAAACTTCATTTGATTTCCATAAATTTGCATATTACTTTACAAGCTCAACTCTAACCAAATCTCAAAATGCATCTTGTCTATGATCAACAACTCAAAACTCAAACCTCACATGCCAATGCTTCACTAACTAAAAGGTTGGTAAACATAGGCCATTAGGTTTGTAATGTGGTTTAAACAAGAGCGGGAAACATAAGGCTCAAATTGGTTAGCAAGTAGATTTATGCAAAATAGAAGATCAAATTTGTAACAAAATAAAAAGAAGATAAAGAAAAATGAGAAAGAAGTGCCCTTTTCCTCCCCTAGAGTGCTTCGGTCACGATCTTGGGAGCTATAAGTCAAAACAAGGATCAAGACATGCATAGCTAAGGATCCAAATGTGCCACACAACAAAGTGATGAAGGCTAGAACAATGTTACCTCACACGGGATTATAACTAAGCAAATACCAACTAAGGGTGCCAAATCCACTATAGAGAGCAACACCATCTTACCACATACCCGTGAACTAAGGCTTCATGGCGCCCTAAAAGTTCTTAACCCGGCTACCTTAGCATGTAATATCCTAGAGTCAACCAATGACACTCTCAAACCGTGCACACATTAACCACTTAGGAAGAAAGGCATTCAAGAGTAAACAAATCCAGAAGATATAATGTCCAAAATAAGTACAAACAAAACACAATTGCTAAACTTGCCTCAAAGTAAACAAAAATCTTTTTGGATTTTCCAAAAGAATGAAAAACATGGAAATGCATATACTCACGTGAATGGCATACATGAATCAACATCCCACCAAACATGGTAGAATACCCTCCCCCAAGCTTGAATGAAACCAAGCTCTCAAATCATAAACAATGAAACCAAGGAGGGGAAAACAAGGACAAATTAATCCAACATTACCAACACATGATCTTCAAGTCACAATAAGTAAGAGAGAGAGGGAAAAGAAGGATATTACCGGATATGGGATAAATGCAAAATCACACAAAAAACCCGAAATAACCTCATATGAGCCACAATCTCTACAAATAAGGCTTGAATTCCACATGATAGGTAAGTTGAGGCACATTTCCTTGATTCTTGATCATCACCAATGCGCAAGAGTATATCAAATTGTGTACCTAGCAAGGAACACAAACACGTCCATGAGAGAAAATCTAAGCTAAAAACAAAAGAAAATGAAAGCAATAAAACACGGGTTACTTCCCGCAAAGGCTTGTTTAACGTCCAAGCGAGACCAATCTAGTAAATATCCCGACAAAGAACGCAAAAGCTTGTCATATGCACCGGCAAACATATCAAGAAATAGAGCATACGCGATGCTCATATGACAAGCAAACATAAAGTACAAGGAGACTTTATGTTTGAGAGAAGGGGGAAAAGAAAAAGTAAAAGAATCAAAAGAAAAATCAACAAAATAAGAAGAAAAAGAAAGATAGGGAGGCAAACTATCCTCACAAAAATCTTTTTGATTGGCATTATAACTCTTTTCCTCATCAACAATAAAAGAGTTGGGGGCTTCGAAAGCATGGATAGGAGGAGGATTCCTAAGCGGTTCTTTGAGAAAAGAAGGGAGGAACATAGGATAGTAGGGGATATGGTTAAACCTTTGAGAGAAAGGTGTATGAGAAAGGGGAAAAGGGATAGCTACTCCCTCACCACAAGGTCTCACATCACTAATGAGGGCATGGAAATCAATCATGGAATCCTCAAATGAAGAACCCTCACGATCTACATCTCCCTCAAGCTCAAAAACTCCAAATGATTCAACCTCAACCTCCTCTTCATCATCTTGAACAACATCTCCCATACATTTCTCAAGTCCTACCATCTCAAATCCAAGAGTGAACGGGGGCAAATTCCTCTCAAACTCATCTCTTTCTAATGAAGCATTATCAATGAACTCACTCAAAAGGTTATGGGCTTTCGTTTGAAATGCAAGAAATATTTGGGCCATAATCTCAAATGAGTCCAAATCATCGTGGATAGACGAATCAAAAGCTTGCTCATTGGAATCATCTAGGGAACTATGGGACACACCTTTAGAATTCATGCAAAAATCGGATGCAATATGAGAAAGAACATGCACTTCATCATCATTAGAATGTACCTCATTACATTGAGCTATAGAGGGAGGGGAGTTGAAATCATGCATTACATGGTCACTATGGGGAGCATCAAGCACATCATGGGAATTCATATTAGACAAATCATGACAATTAGCATCAACATTAAAAGCATGAGAATCCCGAACATAAGTCTCATGATTGGCCCTCTCCCAATCATAATTATCCCTAGCTAACCATGAATAGAAATCCCAAGCTTCATCCGAAGACATAGTTTCAAGATCACCATTTAGCATATTATCAACCACTCCTCTAAAATGCTCATTTAATCCCAAATTAATGATTTCACAATAATCACCCTTGGTAAAACCCTTAACACCATCCAAGAAATCCTCAAGTCTATTAAAATACACCCAAAACGGTTCATTATCAAATTGAGGAATAGAAATACAAGCCATCTTTCATCAACAAAAACAAAACAAAGAGAACAAAAATAAATCAAAGGAAAAATATATACAATGGACTAGTCTCAACAAGATAACACAACGGTAATGGAAGCCGTTCCCCGGCAACGGCGCCAATTTGACAAGGGAATAATCGCGTCGTCAAACGACTACACCTAGATCAAATACAATTTATACAACCTAAACAAACCTAATACGAGTATAAGGCAAGCATAGGGGTCGAACCACAGAGAACGGTTAAACACCACCAAATGTTATCGACAATTAAGCTAGTCCGGGATAGGAGAAAAATAACTAAAGTCTAAATATGCTAAAACAAGAAATAAAACATTAAGGGAAATGGTTTAGGAGTAGCATTCACTTGAACATAAACAAAGGCATAGGAGTTGAATTAATTATGAACTAAACATGCTCGAATATCGAAGTAAGGTCCAATCTAGCCGCCTTCCGGGGCTAATCGGCTTCTCCTAACATAGCCTCTATGTTTCCACATTAGAACCATATACTAGGAGGTACTATCAAATAACAATCGATATAAATGAACTTAACTAAGTCAACTTCCGTTTCATGTTAGCAAAGATTCACTCCCAATCAACTAACAACATGCATTTTGCAAGTAGATTGAAGAACATCAAGCATATAAAGACTTTAATCACAAATAAATCAATTCTAAACCCTAGAACATGCTCAAGATTCAACTACACCACCACCATCCCCTTAATGGGGGAATTACTCACTAATCATGATAACAACTAGATTAATCAACAAATAATCAAGAATCAACATGATTAATAAGCAATACCAACAACAAAAACAATAATCAAAAGAAAGCAAATAAAAATAGAGGAGAGAGAGTTAGAGATTCTCATTGATTGAAGATGGAAGTCTACAAACAAGATGATCAATCTTCTTCTTCAAGATCCAAGCTACAATCAACAATGGTGAAGCCCCTCACTTTCTCTCTCTAAACTACACTAATCCTAAACTAAACCTAGAGAGAGAAGCTCTCCTAAAACTAGGGAGAAAGGTCTAAAAGAATCAAGACGTCCTTTGTGCAAAACAAGCCCCGCAATATATAAAGAATCGCGCAAAAACGCTGAACAGGACTCGCTGCGCGCCCGCGCGAGGAAGCTGCGCGCCCGCGCAAGGCAGCTGCGCGCCCGCGCAAGGCATCTGTGCGCCCGCGCATTTGAGGGTTGCGCGGCTTGTGCTTTGGTGTGTGCGCCCGCGCAGTGTCGGTGTGCGCCCGCGCACATGTCGCGCACAGGCCGCGCAAAACTTTCTGCCTTGCTTCTGCTATTTTGCCAGTTTTGCGCGGGTTCTCACAGGGCTGCGCGCCCGCACACTCTGGCCTTTCTTCGATTCTTCTCTCATGCTTCCTTGGCTTCTTCTTTGCAATCCAAGACTTTAAATACCTAAGCACAAACACCAAGGGAAGCAATAAGGTAAAGGGAACGGTGCAAACACGCAATGAAAGCAAGCATTAAGGAATATACGCGATTTCATTAAAAACACATCGAGACATGCATGCACGCATTATTTGAACAAAACAACTACA
The DNA here is from genome assembly GCF_948465745.1 of Chenopodium album. Taxonomy (NCBI): domain Eukaryota; kingdom Viridiplantae; phylum Streptophyta; class Magnoliopsida; order Caryophyllales; family Amaranthaceae; genus Chenopodium; species Chenopodium album. The sequence goes on from NC_137838.1 coordinate 46,918,792, forward strand.
AAACACCCTAAGACAAGCTAAAACAAGGCATAAACACTATCCTAGGAGCGACATAAATGTCACTCATCAAAACTCAAGAGAAAATAAAAATTAACTAAAAATAATAATAAAAGGATAGAAAAATATTAAAACGGGGCCACAAAGTCATTAACCGACTCCAATAAAAACGCAAACTGAGCATGCGCGGCTGTCCTGCTGACTTGACGCCAGCTGGCGCCAGCTTGTGGCGCGTGGCGCTAGGCGCTACACATAGCGTGTGGCGCCAATAGCTGATGGGTGACGCCAATTTCGGGTGTGTGACGCCAATTGATATTGACTTCGTATTCCAGTCAGGTTGAAATTCCTCGCAATTTGTGCATAAATAGCCCCCTGTTCAGCCGATTATTCACATAATTCCAGCGAAAAAAATTTATTCTTCTCTTTAGAAAAAATAATTATCATGTCTTTAGCCACTAAAACCTTCACCCAATATTGTCATGAATGGTGTCGATCTCTTAATGCTAGAGAAAGAAAAGAATTGGATATATTTCACTTGGGAGGAATATATGGCATAAAAGGGGTAGATCTAGACATAGACTTCATACATACCGCTTTAGAATATTGGAGCATTGATACACATTGTTTTAGAATAGGGTATGATGAAATTAGCCCTTTGCCAGAGGAATTTGGTGCTATTTTAGGCTTCCCTGCAATAGACCTGGTAGTAATACCTAGGGTAGATGCATATTACTATAAGGATTTCGAGCGCTTCTTTAACTTGAAAGAAAGGGATTTATCAAAGATAGTAGATGGCAATGCAGTGAACTTAAAAGAATTCGCACGCTATTATTTTGATAAACCGCTTTCTGAATCTTTTCACATATATAGAAGAAGGGCGTTTTTATTCTGCATGCTTAATCAATCTTGTCTTAGTAGTGGTAAAATTAACGAGGGTCAATCAATTATAACCACTGTGCTAGAACAAATTGAATCAGGGAGAAATCCAATGCCATTGATAGTTGGAGATACTATGATTAGTCTAGATGAGTTGAAAAGAGACCCAAAAGCACCTCTTCGCGGTTCTCCAATTTTATTACAGGTAGAAAAATAATATTTTTAATTACAGAAATCAAAAAATATATTTTTGTATTGTAATATTAATTTATTTGCATTGGAAATTTTTTACAGATGTGGCTAATGGAAAGGTTAGGATTAATTAGCCCTCTAGATGATATTGAAAATTATACGCCCACTTGCTTTGTAAGAAGAAAGAAGCGCATCCCTAAAATTGGGCGCCATGGGTGGAAGAAAGTCTTTGAATCACGTGATTTCGCTATCAAGTGGGTCATCCCATGGTGGAAAATAAAAAGGATGGTTGGTGTTAACAAGCAACCTTTCTGCCGTCTTCCAAGCTTATCTCGCATGACATATTATTACCCCTGCAGAGTAAAAAGACAATATGGCTTGCTTCAAAATATTCCTTCCGGGGATCTTCGTCCTCCCTATGAGTATCCCATATCTCAAGAAGTAGATAAATTTGACACTTATTTGAGCGCTAGACCTTTATGGGAAGTGATTACCCAAAAGGTTCCCCCTTCTTTACCTAATGATGTAAAGAAGTGGTTGTTAAAGAAGTCTTCAATTGATCAGGGTAGAACCGACGTGAAGAATCGTCTAGGTGACAAGGTGACACCGGCCAAGGAACGCTTAGGTGCAAGAATTGAGTTCAAAACACCGACGATGGCTAAGAAAAAGAATACTACTAAGACAAAGGGAAAAGGAAAACTATAGACAAGAAGACTTGGGTGGAAAAGAAACATGGGGTGCTAGCTGAAGGAGAAACAATCTATTCTAAAATTGAATGTAGGTCCTCTAAAGGATGCCTACTGGCTAAAGTAATGGATGAAGAGGAGGAGGTGGAAGAGAATTGGAAAAGAGCAAAGAAGGAGAAGAAAGACTAGAACATTGCTTAGCTTTAGATTTATTAGATTGTTAATTTTTATTTAAAGTTAATTTATTTCAGCCTTATTTAAATTCCATTAACAATGCAATTTTATTTCATTAATGAAATTTCAGCTTTCAATTAAATTGTTACTTTAAATTTATTTTATTAAAGCAATGAAAAACCGAAAAAATTGATTTTCCAGAAATTCTTCGAGTACGGAAGCCGAAAATTTTCCGAAAAACACCGAAATTCGCCCAGATTTTATTACTGAATTGGCGTCAATAATTGTAGATTGGCGCCAACTATTGAGGTCTGGCGCCAGGCGCCAATTCCATCGTCTGGCGCTAATGGCTTTTGGCTGGCGCCAGACTCTGTTCTGTGACGCCAATTGCTTTTCCAAATTTTGTTGACTTTTTGTTGATTCTGGAACGCGGAGGTGTCGAAAAATAAAGTGGCCGCACCCATAATGGGTTGCCTACGTATCCTTTCCTAAGGAATCAGGCCGAACGTAGCTCTCTTGAGTGTCCTACTCAAGTAATTATGGGTAGTATTTTTTAAGTTGGTCAAGATTGGTCATGTTTGAGAATTCATTTCCATCCATATCAGTTAATTTTGCCGCGCCACCTGACAGGATTGTTTTGACAATGTAGGGGCCAGACCAATTAGGTCTAAACTTTCCCCTTGGGTCTAAAACATTTCTCCTTAGTGCTTTTAATACCAAATCCCCTATTTTGATATTTCTTGTCTTGACCTTCTTATTAAAATGTCTAGCCATACGAGTTTGATAGCACTGAGTGTGGTGTAGAGCTTCTAGTTGTTTTTCGTCGAGTAGGATCAATTCTTCATATCGTGCCCTAGTCCATTCAACTTCATCGAGTTTACTCTCTAGCGCAATACGTAGAGATGGTATTTCTAGTTCGACGGGTTGTACGGCATCCATTCCATATACCAAGGAAAATGGTGTATTTCCTGTTGACGTACGGATTGACGTGCGATAACCCCACAATGCAAAGTGAAGCTTGTCAGGCCAATCCTTATAATTCTCTGTCATTTTCTCGATGATAGTCTTTAAATTCTTATTAGCTGCCTCGACTGCTCCGTTTGCTTGAGGTCTATAAGGGGACGAATGATGATGTTGGATACCATGTTTATGTAGCAATTCTTCACATTTGGCTTGAAAGTGAGTTCCGTTGTCACTTATCATTTCATGTGGGACTCCATATCGACAAATGATATTCCTCTCGATAAAGAGTGCTACATGTTTTGCGGTGAGTTTAGCATATGATTGTGCTTCGACCCACTTCGTAAAGTAATCAATTGCTACTAGAATAAATTCATGGCCTCCTGTCCCTGGAGGAGCGATCTTGCCAATTATGTCAATTCCCCATGTAGAAAATGGCCATGGTGATGTGTAGGTGTAGAGCAAAGATGGAGGAACGTGTTGTAAGTTGGCATAAATTTGGCACTTAAGGCATCTTTTTACATATTGATGGCAGTCCCTATTCATGGTAGTCCAATAATACCCTTCTCGCATTATTTTCTGGACTAACATTTTGCCATTTATATGAGTTCCACAGATTCCTTCGTGGACCATTCTCATTATTCTTTGTGCATCCACCTTCCCTACACATAGGAGAGCTCGACCTTTAGGTACCCTTTTATGTAGCTCGTTGTCTATGAGTACATATTGAGAAGCCAAAAGTCTCAAGGCTCGTTTTGCTCTTTTGTCAGCATGAGGAGGGTAATCTCCATTGGTGACATAGTTGAGAATGTCTGTGTACCATGGTTCTTCTTCTTGTTCTTCATCTTCGTCTTGGACTGGGTCGTCGTCTTCTATGGCCTGTATATACGCTGGTTTGTGCCTTTTATCGATAGTTAGCGGCATTTGCTCAATATCCGTGGGAATCCTAACCATTGAGGCTAATCTTGCCAAGGCATCAGCAAATTGATTTTCTTCTCTAGGTAGATATGTGTATTCCACCTTCTCTAACTGATCGGTAAGAGTTTCCAGATAAGTTTGGTAAGGGGCTAGGCTTTCGCTCCTTACTTTCCACCTTTTAGATATTTGATTGATGATCAGAGAAGAATCTCCGAATATCCTTAACTTCTTTACTCCCAATGCCAGAGCTGTTTCAAGGCCTACCACACATGCTTCATATTCAGCCGCATTGTTGGTAACGTCGAAATCAAGCTTTATTGAGATTGGGACGTGTTCTTCCTTAGGTGATACTAGTAGCACTCCAACACCACATCCCTTTTGGTTTGAGGCTCCGTCGAAGTACAAGGTCCAAGTATCATCTTCGGTGACCATCAAATCTTCATCTGGAAATTCGTTGTCCTGCATTGGTGTCGAGTCTTCTATTGGAAAATCTGCCAGAAAGTCTGACACCACAAATCCTTTAATAGCTTTTTGTGGCATAAACCGTACATCGAACTGGGCTAAGTTGACTATCCATCTTGAAATACGTCCATTGAGTGTTGATTTCTCGAACAAGTATTTGAGTGGATCCAATCGAGATACCACGAAAACGGTATGCACCAACATGTAATGTCTCAACTTAGTTGTGGCCCACACCAAAGCGAGGCACAATTTCTCGAGTGGTGTATAGCGTGTTTCGTATTCAACCATCTTCTTACTTAAGTAATAGATTGCATTCTCTTTGTTTTCTACCTCTTGTGCTAACACAGCTCCCATTGTCTCTTTGGTAACCGTCAAATATAACCTAAGAGGTATTCCGGGAAGTGCTGGCGCTAATACGGGAGGATTTGCGAGATAGGCTTTGATCCGGTCAAAGGCTTTTTGACACTCGTCATCCCATATTACTGGTACATTCTTCTTGAGCTTTTTTAAGATTGGTTCACATATCGTTGTTAGTTTTGATATGAACCTACTTATGTATTGCAACCGGCCAATGAATCCTCAAATCTGTTTCTCGGTTTTGGGCGATGGCATTGACATGATTGCTTTAATCTTGGTTGGATCTATCTCTATTCCTCTAGATCTTATGACATACCCCAAGAGCTTGCCTGAGGTGACTCCAAAAGCACATTTTGATGTATTCAACCTCATATTGTATTTTCTTAGCCTTTCGAAAAATTTCCTTAAGGCTACTTGATGGCCTGGACCGTCCTTTGATTTCACAATCATGTCGTCGACATATACTTCAACTTCTTTGTGCATCATGTCATGTAGCAAGGCAGTTGCTGCACGTTGGTAAGTAGCACCTGCGTTTTTCAACCCAAATGGCATTACCGTGTAACAGTAAGTGCCCCATGGTGTGATAAAAGTTGTCTTCTCCATGTCTTCTTCCGCCATGAGAATCTGATTGTACCCTGCGTATCCGTCCATGAATGAGAGAAGTGCATGATTTGCTGTGTTGTCTACCAGAATATCGATGTGTGGCAAAGGGAAGTCGTCTTTCGGACTTGCCTTATTTAGATCTCGATATTCGACACACATCCTTACCCTTCCGTCTTTCTTTGGAATTGGGACGATGGCGACCCATTCGGGGTATTTGGATACCTTGATGAAACCTGCAGTTATTTGTTTTTGAACTTCTTCTTTTATTTTAAGTGTTACGCCGGGTTTCATTCGACGTAACTCTTGTTTTACAGGTTTCATTCCTGGTATTAATGGTATAGTGTGTTGAGCTATTTCTCTGTTAATGCCTGGCATATCTTCATATGACCAAGCAAATACATCGATAAATTCTTTAAGCAAGTTAATTAAATCGGTTCTTTCTTGTTTATTCAATGTTAGTCCGATTTTAACTTCTCTTTTATGAGTTGAATCATTTGAGATGTCAACTGTTTAAGTCTCTTCAATTACCGGTGTTTTCTTTTCAAGTGTTTCCATTGCTTTAATAAATTCTTTATCTTTTTCATCGTTAGCTAAGCAAAGTTCGTCATCTTGGGTTAGGGAAGAACACGAGAAGTAAGAAGAATGAGCGATATTATTATACTCTGAGACCATTACATCAAAGAGTGATATGTCCTCAGGGACTGGATCATTAACTATCCTAGGAGAAGAAATAGGAAGGGGAGGCGTTATATCTAAAGACCCAGAAGATTCTAAAGGGAAAGACTCTGACTCAGACTCTGACTCTGACGATTCTTCAAACATTGGCCCTTGTCCTGTCGTGATTGATATCTTCCTCCCACTCGGAGTGGTCACCTTGATAGTCTTGCGCCACCCTTGTAGTGATCCTTCAGCTGGAGTAATTAGCTTTGAGGGGTCGAAGTTTTCGCTTTGTAGGACCGTTTGAATGAGTGAGGAGTTATCTTCCTCATAAACTGGCTCATTCTTTTCTCGCCCAAACAATAATCCCATGATGTTAAAGTCAAAGCATGGAGGTGCTTTCTCCTTATGGACAGGAGTTGGGATTTCGTCAATGAAGTAGCAATCCAAGAAAATCTCGAATCCTGGTTGTCGTATGCCATTTACAACAAATGGTTCGGGAAATTCATGGCATGGATAGTCCTCTCCCTCCTTTATAAACTGTCCATTAAGCGTAAGAGGGTACTGATCTATTGGAATTACTTTCTTTTGAATGCGAGCGTCCCTACGTGCTTTCAATTTGTCCTGGGCTCGCTTGAGATATTTCCGAGTCGGTTTGAAACCAAGTCCGAAAGTATCTAGTTTAGGGAGGCCAGGTGACTCTATCGATTTTGCTATCCCCTTCTTCTTTCCTAAGGTCATCCTAGGGAAGTGTCCTTGTTTCTTTAGCATAGTGTTGATAATCATGTTGGAATGGGGGTTGTGGCAAAGAGATGTCCTTTCATCCTCTTGGATTAAGGAGACTTCTTCGTTAAAGCCCCATAGGTCTTCCACATCTTCGCCGTGCTCCACGTTGATGATTGGATTCTCTACTGATTTGATCCTCATTGAGAAGCGTCCATGGTGATGGGAATTCCTCCAACTATAGCTTTCACTTGTTGGTGGAGAGATGAAGGGACGGCCTTTATATCATGGAGCCAAGGGCGTCCTAACAACAGATTGAATGAGGCTTTGATGTCTACCACTTGAAAAGTAGTAGCGTGTTCTATTGCTCCTGCCGTCACATTTAGAGTTATTTTGCCAAGAGCTTGACGTCGAGTGTTATCGTAGGCTCTTATTCCTTGTGTGGACGGAGTTAAATCCTCATCTTTTATGCCGAGCATCCTCGCAGTCCTAAGTGGGCAGACATTAATAGCCGATCCATTGTCTACAAGAGTCATGGGAACATTCATTCTTTTGCAGACTACTGTGAGGTTTAACGCTTTGTAGTGCTTGTCACCTTCCGGGGGTAAATCTTTATCAGAGAAGGTGATTAGATTAATTGGACTAGGGAGATCACTCGTGAGGAAGTTAGCTAGTCCCTCAGGAGTAGTGTCAGAATCTATCCCGATTTTATCCAAGGCATTCATCACAGCCAACCTATGTTCTCGAGATGTTGCCAGAAGCTTCCATACATTCATCTCCACTTTTGTTTTCTTGAATTGTTTAACGATGTCATTGTCTTCGATGACAGGTATGGGAATTTGTTGTACAGTAGGCATAGGTTGTGTTGAAATGGGAGGTTGTATTCTCCCGGATCTTGTGAGGACGTCTATTGATGAATCTTCTTCAGCCCAAATGTCGTCCGTGGTGTATGATATGGAAGGTGAAGGTTCTAATATGTCTTTTAGATAGACATCTTCTTCATCACTGTCCCATACTCCATTAACATTTATATCCTCTTCTTGTTGGACTGGGACTAATTCTTTTCTATCAATCGTTTTCTGCACCAAATCCTTGAGTTTGAAGCAGTTTTCTATGGTGTGTCCTCCTGACTGATGATATTGACAGTAATATCTATCTGTCCTTTTTAATGATTCAAATGGTCTCGGTTCGAGAGGTCTGACCTTGCCACTCTCGGAGAGCATTTTAAACATTTGTGCATACGGGATCCCAATTGGAGAATAAACTTTATTGCTCTTCTTGGGTCTTTCGGTGACTTGTAAGGGAAAGTGTTTTGCCTCATAAGTCGTTTTTACTGGTGTGAATTCTCTCTTAGGTTCTTCATCATATTCCTTGTGGAGTTCATTCAAAATTTTGAGATTTTCACGTAACAGATGCGATGTCTCCCTCAGATACAGTGTGAGTATTCGTATCTCTACCTCATTTGCTGGTTCTGGAAGATTATCTTCGACATCGAAAAAGGTCTCTTCTTCTTCTTCTTTGACGTTGGTTACTTTGACAGGCTTAATGAGAGATGAGGGGTCAACTTCGCCTTCTTCATCGGAGATAGCCAATGTGTGAGCTAGAGGTGCATTGTCAATACTCGGTTTCTTACTGGCATGAGGCAACGGCAGCTTGTTACTGTCAATTAAGTCTTGAATAACTTCCTTAAGCTTCCAATAGCTTTCAGTGGAATGGCCCCTACCTTGATGATATTTGCAATGCGCATTGGGGTTCCAGTTAGGCGACCTCTTCTCGACTGGTGGATCTCCAAATGGTCCAATGGGAGTTATAAGACCTTTTGCATTTAGCCGATCAAATGCGGTGTCATAACTCATGCCAATAGGAGTGAAGTTTCTCCTAAACGATTTCTTTTGTCCTTGGTTGTTCATGGCGAGGACTTCTCCCAGATTAAAGGCGCTAACATTATTTGAGGGGGCGGTTTTGGAAGAAGAAGGATTGTCGTTCTTCTTTCCTTTCCAGCCACTATTGGAGTTATTGTTGGCGGCTTTAGATTTAGCTAGGTCATCTTCAATATTAATCCCAATATCATAAAAAGCCTTAAAGGTATGAAGGTTATTTTGATATTTAAGATATTTTGAATATTTTTCTTGGAGGTTTTTAATGAACAATCTCACGGACTCTTTCTCACTTGGTACCTCAATCATTTTAGCTAAGGTTTCTCTCCACTTGTTAAAGAAAGATCTGAAGCCTTCATTCTCTTTCTGTTTGAGGATTTCAAGTTCTCTATGGTCAGTTTCGACTTGAACGTTGCACTTGTACCTATCAACAAAAGCGTTTGCTATGGATTCCCAGGTAGAGGTCTTTTCTTTTTCAAGAGAAAAGAACCATTGTTGGCAAACGGTCTCGAGAGATAGCGAGAACAGAGAAGGGAAAACTTTCTTATCGATACCCTTGATACTCATTATCGTTTCAAATGCCCTTAGATGGAAGTAGGGGTTGTCGATTGCCCTAAACTTTGGGATGTCGTTGGCATTGAACTTCTGCGGAAGAAGATCCTTATCCACCGAGACCCCTTGAGATGTGAGTTCTTGAAATTTGTAGTCGCTGGACAATTTGCTTAGGCTTTCTTACATGAGGTCCATTTGTTGTTGCTTCGCGGGATCCTCAATCTTAAGTGCGAGAAGCTTTAGTGTCTCAGTTACAGTAGCCAGTTGGTTCTTGAGATCATTAACTTCTTCCTGAGTTGCCATTATAACTCTTGCTTTCCTCTTGCGAGCTATAGGTTTGTCAAAAAGTTGGACTTGTACGAAGAGGTTATCTTTGATTAATCGTCCTTCCTTTCTTGACCACGCGCTGTAAATTAAGCCAGTTTGCGTTTTAATTACTTAACTCGAATCAGTTTGACTTTATGGCTTTTATATAAAAAAAAGAGTATGCTTGTTTTTAGGGAGCAATAATGTACATGTGTTTAGGGAACTTAAGTACTATTATTTATTTGGAGGATTAATAACCGACTTACCCCCCTAAAAAAAAATGACGAAAAAATAGCACGCGCACACAAGACTCCCTTAATCATGGTCAAGACATGTGTATTAATGTGTGTATTGAGTGTAAGTGACATGCTTGGACTCTTGTGTAAGACCATGGGACTTAGTGCCTAAACTCGAATATTAATTCAATTAAGCATTATTGCCGGCAAAATTAACCGAATTAAACAGGAAACTGATTAATTAGACATTAGGTGATGACTCGACAAATAATCCGAACTGTCGGCCAAGCGACAGGACTGGCGTCACAATATGGTGGTTGGCGCCAGACTTTTTAGTAAATGTCTGGCGCTACACACCATACAGTGGCGCTACAGCTCAGATTTTTGCACCGACTTTGGAGCCTCGATCCGGGACTGTTTTCGGTATTATTAGTCAACTGGGGTATGCCTAAAGTCGTACTAGGTCAATTCCGATTAAAAAAAGAAAAAACGTTATGGACTCGATTTAATTAATTAATTAATTAATTAGGCAAAGCTCTTTAAGTCATTAATTTAAATCTCAACACAAATCAACAAACGGTTAGGAGGAGCATAGAATATATATGCACAACAATTAATGCACAATTAGGCAAGTAGGCACAATATGATGCAATGAGTTCACAACCTAACCATGGCTCTAGTTCTCTAAAGTTCGGGATATGGTTTAGTCAAATAGGGTCCATGGTTAATTGTTCAGATGCACCGCGTAGAAGCTTAACCGTGAAGGGTTAACGCGTGTGGATAGAACACCGCGAGTTTTTTTAGAAAAAACTCACTTCCATGGTTTGGTGAATTCAACCTCTCAGATGTACCCTTTGTTGCCAGGAGCGTTCAATCGGGTAGATAGAGCATGAATTCCCAGAGGGTTATGTCCATATATAGAACACATATGGGTTTCAGAAAAATGAGAAAAAATTCAATCAGGAAGTAGGATCGAGCAAACAATACGAAAAACCGGTCGAAATTAGAACGCATATTTCTGGCTCGGTATTGGGGGAAATTGGCGCCAGCAAACAGAGACTGGCGCCAGCTTTTAACTGTAGCGCCTGGCGCCAATACTGGCGTCTAGCGCTACGGCTAAAAGTTTGGCGCCAAGCTCTGGCCCCTGACGCTACTTCCCACATGCCTCAGCAGCTTTCTTTGCTCAATAAAATCATCCAGTTTCACGCGGTGTTATTTCAGTCCTAGTTGTGAAAGACGTTTCTCAAATTTCCTACGTGTAAAAATCCTATGTTTTTGACTCATTACGGATGGTCTTTCCAATGAGAACCTTTTTATGCATATGCCACAATGTTAATCAAAATTACGCACATGAAATACTTAGAACTTTTCGAGTCTCATCCACTCATTCTAAATCATTGCCGAAACAAATTCAGAAATTAAAATAGAAATCCACCCCAATGGAGTCGCCAAAAACTATGGGGAATAGTTTCAAGACTTTAAAATCCCACTAGCTTGAACCCCACTGTGATCATACACTAAAGTACGGTGGCGTCCAAAAGGGAAGAAGATAAAGCAAAAGAGTCGCCAACAAGTTTTTAAGGAACTTGTAAACCGTTCACGAGGTGAAGGTTACACCCCTTAACGATCCAAGAGATCGTCAAGTCCATAAGGTCATGAACCAAAATAGGGTTCGGGGATAAAGGTACAAATCCAACCTAAAAGAGATTGAACCTGCCCTAATAATAGGCCTCTACTTTATTCTGCTCGTATTCATGTGCGCTTTCTGACTAACATGCAATCAATAGGATTAACCCTAAACCTGTTTAATCTATGTTGGTTGAATTTAATGCACAAATAAACTATTATTGGCGATCACTTGAAATTATAATCACAATTAACCTAACAAGATTATTAATTATCTTATTAAGCGTGATTGCAAGTACCAATTCCCTTTAACATACATTAAAGGTGATCAAGCAATAAATAAATAAATCATCAAGCAACATAATAAATAATCAACATCATGAATAATAATAATATCAATCATAATCATAATCATCATAATCATGTTAAAGCATAGCAAGATCCTAGGCATGATACTAACAAGATTAATAACAAACCCTAGCATGTCACTAAACAATAAAAATCAAATCTTTAGCCCTAACATGATACTAACATGAATTAATATTAGGAAGACAACAAAAGGCATCATAGCAATCATATTTAATATTAAAAATACCCTAGACATGATACTAGGAATCAAAATAACAATATAAGCATGATTTCTACATCATAATATCAATGAAACCATTAAAGTACTTACTTGGATGCCTCGTACCTCTTTCTAATTACAAAATACACACGTTAGTAACTTCAAGGAAAATAATAAACAAAACAATTAAATTAAATAATTGAAAGAGAGATTTGGGACCAAACCCTCAAAAATTAAAACCTTTCACATCTAGGACGAAGGCAACTTCGAATATGGCTAGGTGTTTCTAGATCTAATGAATGCGGAATTTTGTATGTTGAAAACAAAGTTTAGAAAAGAATACTAAAGAATCAATGAAAGCTTGAGAATGAAAAGAATTGGTGAACGATCGGTGTAGATGATAATTGATGCTTGTTGATGATTGAAAACGGAGTTTTTGATACGATATTTATAGAGAAAATCATCCAAAAAAGATAATTTATCAAAACAGAGTCTGAAGACCACAAAAACACCTTGGCGCCAGCCCTGGCTCATTGGCGCCAGGACCAATGGCTAGCGCCAGGCACCAATACTGGCGTCTGGCGCCAAGGCCTGGGGCTGGACGCCAATTTGGATTTCAACGCGTTTTCGAAAAACTGATAAACTTACCGTACTGGAAGATAAAATAATATAATTTCAGTCGAAAATGCTATTTGATCTAATTAAAACTCTGAAGAATCCTAACTGAATTAAGAATGATAAGACCTTCTAGAATGTTCTAGAAGACCAAAACCATTCCTAATGTAATTAGGAATGATAAATCATATTAGGCCCTCCCCTAGATCATTGGGCCGTACTTAAAACTCAAACCGGGCCCAGTTTAGTAAATTGGCCATAACTTCCTCAATATTCATCGGAATTGGGCTTATAATATATCGTTGGAAAGGTCTTTGCAAACCCCATCCAACTACACCACTATTGGACCCATATCATGGACCAACCAAACTGGATTGGCTGTTTTCTTAAAATAAAGTTTTAAAAAACAGAGAGAAGAGAAAAGAAAAGAAATAAAACTTTCCGCAACACTAGACCTTTCCACACTTTCGTTTCATTCGATTATGATTCGACGTGAAAGATACTCATCACTGGGTTTGGTTTTGGGGAGACACAAATGGGTGTCTACAGCTATGCACCTTTGTATATGCTTTTCCATGTTCTATTATTTTGAAAAACTCCAAAAAGATTTTTGTTTTTATCAAGGCAAATTTGCAATGTGTTTTGTTTTGTTCTTGCTTTGGACATAGTAACATTTGGACTTGTAAACTTCAATGCTTTTATTCCTAAATGGTAGTGGTGTGCACGGTTTGAGATACGTTTGGTTGATTCTAGGATAAAGCATGCTAAGGTAGTTGTCTAGAACTAGGGGGATCATGAAGCCGGATTCTACTTGTTTGTGGCATGTTTGGTAGTTGCTCCCTATCTTCGATTTGACAACCTTAGTGAGTTTTTTGCTACAACCATGTGAGATTTATATTTGTTCGAGCTTTCAATATTTTCTTGCATGAGTGGCGTGGATCCTTGACTTTCGCAAACCTAATCTTGAATCTTAACGTATGATTCCTAAGACCGAGACCGAACCATCTAGGGAGGACAAAGGCATCTTTTCGGGGTGGTACTTTTTCTTTTCTAGGATAGTTTTCATTTTCTTCGGTTTTTGGGTTTACATTTGCCTACTTGCTAACCCTTTGAGCCTTTTTCCCTTCTTTTCAAGCCACATTTCTAGATCTTGAGCCTTTTGCTTCATTTTCGTTTCCATTCTTGGTTTTTGTGAAGCAATTGTTCATTATTGTTGGAGTTTGTGGTGGAGGAGTTTGGATATTTGGTTCTCTTGAAAGCAAGTTTGTGTTGTGTATATTTTGTGAATAATGGCAAGTGAATAAATGAAAAAGCCGTCCAAAGTAAAAAAAAAAAAAAAAGGCAAGGACAAAGCAAGTGCAAATTTGAAAAAGCCATCCATAGTTAAAAGAGGTGAGGACTAAGCACTGATAAAGAATTATGAAAAAAAAAAAAGTGAAAAATGCAAAAATATTTTTATGTGAGTTTTCTTCCTTTTTGAGCATTGAGGACAATGCTCCATTTAAGGTTGGGGGGAAGCGTTCTCACGCTTTTTGTGTATATGTTTGTGATCTTAGCTTTGAATAAGCTTGGGGGTGTTGGTATTTTTGTTTGGTGATTACTTGGTTATGGTGTAAAGAATTGCGCAATCTTTGCTTCACAATTTAGGTTAACAACCAAATTTTAACTTTAGCCTACCTTAATCCTTTTTGCCTTACGTTACAACCTTTGGGAAGACCTTTTGACCTAGGGGTTGAGTCATTCATCGGTGGAGGGAATCATGGGTTATAGCCTAAGAAAGGGGATGCGAATTCAAGATGTCGAGTAAGCCAAAAATTTGATCTTTTTCCGGTTCCTTCGCGGAATCTATGAGATGCTCACTATGGGGAGATATGAGATTAGTAGGGGGAACGCGGTAAGACCGTTTGGGATGAAAGTGGAGTGTGATAACTAGTTCCTATGCTTACCATTTTTATGTTTCAATCAACCTTAGGTATCTTATAGCGTGCACTCCCTTACTTGTTTAGAAATATTTGCATTCATTGTGCTTGTACATTTGCAAAAGTCCTTTCATGAACTTTTGTTTGCTTTTCTTGTATTTTGTTTTCTTTTTCATGCTTTGCCTTGTTTTTATTATTATGAGAGTTATGGGTAAACTCTTAGGATACCCTTACGAGAGCATCACTTGTCCTCTAGGGCGATCTAGGGGTTTAAATGGCTTGTCTTTATTTGCTAAAATTGACCGTGATTCCTACGAAAGTGAGTTAGTGTATATTCCCATCTTCTCTAGTTTTCTCATTTCTTTCTTTGCTTGAATAATGTCATCATTTTTCCCTTCGGTTGGATTTTGTTTTGCTCGAGGACGAGCAAAAGTTTAGCTTGGGGGAATTTGATCTGTGCCATTTATGGCACCTTTAGGCTATGTTTTCTTCATATTTCTATGCTCCTTTGTAGTCGTTTATGTCGTGTTTTTAGAGAATAATGCTCGATTCGCGTGTTTTTGTGTTAGTTTAGAGAAATGCATGCTTTTAATGGCTTTCTTATCATTTTATTCATTTCTCGGCTATTTCTCTTGCTTCTCCGTTTCTTTGTCTTGTTTTGTAGGTACGTCGCGGGCTATATGCATGAGAATTGAAAATAGCACCCACTAGGATCAATATGCACTTTTCGGAATTGAATTTGAGTTTGAAACAAAGGAAAACGAAGGATTGCAAAGTATCAAATAGGAACTTAGTGCATTATTTTAGTAATATCTCAAGTTCTACAGATCGGATTAGGGTGATTCAAGTTGCGTTGGAAACTAGACTTGAAGAGCTTTCCAATGATAGGTCGCACGCCTTCATAAGATTCTTAGATCGAAAGTTACAGCCTTCTGAAGTTGGCCCTGGAAAACTGCCGCGGGCGCGGGCGCGGGGTTGCTACAGCTCCAAAACTGCCGTATTTGGGCAGTAAGAACCCGCGGTTGTCCCGAGGGCTCCCCGAGGGCGCGGGCCTTGGCCCCGCGGGCGCAGGCTTGGGCCGCGGGCGCGGCTATCGGGGTGTCCATTCCCTTCCGCGGGCGCGGCCGATTTCTCCGCGGCCGTGGGTTTCTGGGTCTTTTACGATTTTAAGCTTCTTTTCTCTTTTTGTTTATATAGTTTTTGGTTTTCTTTATTCTTCATTCATGTATTTCTTTAGTTTTAGAATAGTTTTCTCTCTCTTAGGTTGAGAGCTTCTCTCTCTAGATTAGGCTAGATTAGGAGTAGTTTTAGAGAGAGAAAGTGAGGAATTTCAATGGTGATTGAGAGATTGAAGATGCAAGTGTGAAAATTATGTTCAAGATCTTCTCTATTATCAATGAGCATTCTTAACTCTATCTCACCTTATTTCTTTGTTTAATTTCATGTTTGTTTGGTTTAATTTTGATGTTGGATGCTTGATTAGTGTAATTGTTTTTGGTATTTTGTTGATTCTTGATTTCCATAGTTGTTAGTTGATAGATGATGA
The DNA here is from genome assembly GCF_948465745.1 of Chenopodium album. Taxonomy (NCBI): domain Eukaryota; kingdom Viridiplantae; phylum Streptophyta; class Magnoliopsida; order Caryophyllales; family Amaranthaceae; genus Chenopodium; species Chenopodium album. Next base: position 46,934,642 of record NC_137838.1, read on the forward strand.
ATCTTGAATATTTGTTTGGCTAGGAATTGGGTGAAACTTGTATGATTGATTAATTGTGATTAATTTAGGGATTGTGTTGATTGATTGTTGAGATTAAAGTGATTAGTGAAGGTTTGCATGTGTGTAATTCAATTTGGCCTTGAGAATTATGCTAGATTGCATTGTAATTGCTAATGACATGAACAATTGATTTAGGAATTGCAATTATCAATTGGTTTTGATTGTGATTCTCTTAGTTTGTTATTCATAGTGAACCCTAGATTAACAATTAGGAGATAGCTCTTTGATTCCTATTGATTGCTCTTATCATTAGTCCTCACAACCTTTGATTGGCATGCTCTTCCCATGTTGTTGCAATTGACATGATTACTTGTTGATCCCCGTTCCTAGTGTTTATTTCCTTGGTTACTTGTTTTGTTAGTTGTTAGTATTCTCTCTTACCTTCGTCTTCGACCTAGCTTAGGCGCATAATTGAAAGTGCTTGAACATTACCGTTCCTTTGGGTTCGACCCTTGAGTTGCCTCTATACTCGTATTAGGGTTTGTTAAGTGTTTATAAATTTAGTTTGACCGAGGGAAGATTAGATAACGACCTAGTTTTCCCCTCGTCAACGAGTGTTGTCATAAGCTCTTATTCTTTGCGCTGACGGGGTTAATTCTTCATCCCTTATGCCTAACATCCTCGCAGTTCTAAGTGGACAGACATTAATGGCTGATCTATTGTCTACAAGAGTCATAGGGACGTTCATTCTCTTGCAAACCACTGTGAGGTTTAATGTTTTATGGTGTTTGTCACCTTCTAGGGGCATATCCTTGTCGGAAAAGGTGATCAAATTGATGGGACTAGGGAGATCACTCGTGAGGAAGTTAGCCAACCCCTCAGTAATGGTGTCAGAATCTATCCCTATTTTATCCAGGGTAGTCATTACGAAAAACCTATGTTCTCGAGACGTTGTCAGAAGCTTCCATATGTTCATTTCAACTTTTGTTTTCTTGAATTGTTTGACGATGTCATTATCTTCTATGATAGGTATGGGAACTTGCTGTGTGGTTGGCATGGGTTGTGTTGAAACAGGAGGTTGCATTCTCTCGGATCTTGTGAGGACGTCTATTGATGAATCTTCTTCATTCCAAAAGTCATCCATGGCATATGACACCGAAGGTGGAGGTCTTACCATGTCTTTTAAATAGACGTCTTCTTCGTCGCTGTCCCAAACTCCATTCATATTTACATCCTCTTCTTGTGGAACTTGGACTAGCTTCTTATCATCAATCATTTTCTGAATTAAATCCTTGAATTTAAAACAATTTTCGATAGTATGACCCCCTGATTGATGATATTGACAATAATATCTATCTGTCCTTTTCAATGATTCAAATGTTCTCGGTTCGAGAGGTTTGATCTCGCCACTCTCGGAGAGCATTTTGAACATTTGTACATATGGGATCCCAATTGGAGTGTAGAGTCTATTACTCTTCTTGGGTTTATTGGTGACTTGTAAAGGAAAGCGTTTCGCCTCATAAGTCGTTCCCATGGGTGTAAACTCTTTCTTGGGTTTACTTTTCGAAGGTGGAACCTCGTCATATTTCTGCTGAAGTTCATTTACAACTTTGAGGGCTTCACGTAGTGTAGGGAATATTTCAAGCGTTAATCCCCAAACTTGAACCCCACTGTGATCATACACTAAAGTATGGTGGCATCCAAAGGGAAAGAAGATAGAGCAAAAGAGTCGCCGACAATTTTTTTTTAGAAACTTGTAAACCATTCATGAGGTGAAGGTTACACCCTTTAACGATCCAAGAGATCGTCAACTCCAATAGGTCTTGAACCATGACTGGTAGTTCGGGGATGAAGGTACAAATCCAACCTAAAAGAGATTGAACCTGCCCTAATAATAGGCCTCTACTTTATTCTGATCGTATTCATGTGCGCTTTCTGACTAACATACAATCATTAGGATTAACCCTAAACCTGTTTATCTATGTTGGTTGAATATAATGCACAAATAAACTATTATTGGCGATTACTTGAATTATAATCAAATTAACCCTAAACAAGATTATTAATTATCTTATTAAGCATGATTACAAGTACCAATTCCCTTTAAACATGCATAAAGGTGTGATCAAGCAATAACAATAAATATCAAGCAACATAATAATCAAAATAATAACAATAATTATAACAATAATCATAATAATAATCATGTTAAAGCATAATAAAAATATCAAGATCCTAGGCATGATACTAACAAGATTAATAACAAACCCTAGCATGTCACTAAACAATAAAAATGAAAGCTTTAATCCTAACATGATACTAACATGATAAATATTAGGAAGAACATAAAAGGCATCATACTTTTAATCATACTTGATATTAAAATTACCCTAGACATGATACTAGGAATCATAATAACAATCTAAGCATGACTTCTACATAATAACATCAATAAGAACCATTAAAGTACTTACTTGGATGCCTCGTACCTCTTTCTAATAACAAAATACACACATTAGTAACTTCAAGGAAAATAATAATTAAAACAACAATTAAATTAAATAATAGAAATAGGAATTTGGGACCAAACCCTCAGAAATTAAACCTTTCACGTCTAGGGCGTAGGCAACTTCGAATATGGCTAGGTGTGTCTAAGTCTAATGAATGCGGAATTTTGTATTTGAGAAAAGGCTAGTTTAGAAAAGAGAGAGAGAGTAATCAAAAAAATCTTGGATTTAAAAATGGAAGATATGACCTCTATTTATAGAGAAAAAAGAGGGTCGAAGAATAAGAAAAGAATCCAAATTCGAATCGAAATAGAACTCAATGGACAGCAGTTTTTGCGGATTTTGTTTTTATCATATCTTTTGATCTGAAAGTCCAAATAAGTCATATAATATGTCTTTGGAAAGATATTGAAGTCTACTTTTCAACCCAATTAAAATAAGATTAAAATCTTTTGTAGATAAAAAGATATAGCCGAAATAGTAGGACGGTATCAGTTTTAGATAGAGTTTCATATCTCATTCATATCTTTTTCGTTATAGCTCGGATTTAATATTATAATATATCTTTGGAAAGATAATTTCAAGATATATCCAACCATATAAAATTTGGGTAAAGATTAATTATGAGACACGAAAATAAAATCTGACTGTCTTTGAACATCTTTAAATTCGAATAGAATTAGGATTTAAGAAAAAGGAAAGTTTTAAAAAAAGGAAAGTTTTTATTTAAATCAAATTCTTTACTCTTATCTTTTCAAAAAGGATAATTAAGATCTTTTAAAAAACTTATAGAATCTTCTAATTAATCCTAATTAGTTTAGGAATAGGATTAGACCTTTGGACCCTCCAATTATCAATTGGTTTTGATTGTGATTCTCTTAGTTTGTTATTCATAGTGAACCCTAGCTTAACAATTAGGAGATAGCTCTTTGATTCCTATTGATTGCTTTTATCATTAGTCCTCACAACCTTTGATTGGCATGCTCTTCCCATGTTGTTGCAATTGACATGATTACTTGTTGATCCCCGTTCCTAGTGTTTTATTTCCTTGGTTACTTGTTTTGTTAGTTGTTAGTATTCTCTCTTACCTTCGTCTTCGACCTAGCTTAGGCGCATAATTGAAAGTGCTTGAACATTACCGTTCCTTTGGGTTCGACCCTTGAGTTTCCTCTATACTCGTATTAGGGTTTGTTAAGTGTTTATAAATTTAGTTTGACCGAGGGAAGATTAGATAACGACCTAGTTTTCCCCTTGTCAAAATGGCGCCGTTGCCGGGGAACGGTGTCTATGTTTGAGCGTTTTTGATTGCTTGAGTCTAGGTCTTTGTGTATACTTTTCTTTTATTTCTTTTTGTTTGCATTGTAAAAAAATGGCATGTCTCTCATTTCCTCAATTTGACAATGAGCCTTTTTGTGAATATTTTAATAGACTAGAGGGATTTCTTGACTATAATTGTTGTAGTCTTTGGGAGGCTTGTGAGATTTGTTATTTTGGTTTGAATGAGCAAACTAGGGATGAAGTTGAATGCGTGCATAATGGTGAATTTAGAGCATTGTCAATTGTTGATGCTTGGGATTTCTATGTTTGGTTTGCTAGGGATGTTTATAATAGGGATAATCATGTTCATAATATTGATGTGCAATGCCTTGATTCTTCTAATGTTAGCATGATTTCCCATGATTTGTCACATGATCACATTAGTGAACCTAGAACACATGATTTCAACTCCATTTCCCCTTTTGTTCATGACGATGAAGTACATGCTCAAGTTGATGCTAATGGTGTGTTTCAATATTCTTCATTATTTACCATGCCTTCTTGTGATGTGCTTCGTTCCCTTGATGATGAATCTCATGCCCTTGATTGTGCCCCTACTCCCCATTGTGATGAATATGCTCATGATCTTAATGTTAATTCTTCCAATCTTGGTTGTATTTCTTCTCCTCTTGTTGAGCTTCAACCTTCTACATCTTTTGAATCTCTTGTTGATATATTTGAGTCTCAAATTAGGCACATTGAGCTTAATGATGATATTGGGACTAGTAAGGAGATGATTCTTCAATCTATGAGAGGTCAATTAGAGATAATGAAAAAGAATGAGGAGCGTCTTGAGGAGGGAAAGAGAAGAAAAAATGAGTTAGAAAGCCAATTGTCATCCTTGATGCTTGTTTGTGAAAAATCTCAATTTGATGTGTGTGTTGAGGATGATGATGATGATCATTTTGAACAACCAAGAGTGTGTGAGGATCCTATTGTTGAGCAAAGGAGTGAAGGAAAGGGAGTTGAGAGTGATGATGATTATGATGATTTTGTGAATCTAAACTCCTCTTCCTTGGTTGATTATGATGAGTCTCAAGTGTATGAATGCGACTCTTCTATCCATGAGTGTTTGGACTTGTTTGAGGTTATGTCCAATGTGTTTATTGAGAGTCAAATGAAAACCCATAGCCTTCTAAGTGAGTTCATTGATGATGCTTCATGGGAGAGAGATGATTTTGAGCTATATTTGCATCCATTCATGCACGGTTTTGAGGACTTGGGTTTTGAGTTTGTGGAAGGAAAGGTTGTTTATTGTGGTGCAAAGAAGGATGAGATTGATTCCTTTGGAGTTTTTGAGCTTGAGGGAGATGTCGATTGTGAGAGGACTTCATTTGAGGACTCTATGATTGATTTTCATGCCCTCATTGGCGATGTGAGACCTTATGTTGAGGGAGTCGCGAACCCTTTGCCTATTTCTCATACCCCTTTTTCTCAAAGGTTTGACCACATCCCCTATTGCCCTATTTTTCTCCCTTCCTTTGTTGATTAGCCTATTGGGGACTCCCTTGTCTATGATGATCATAATGTCCCTCATTCGTCTACTGTTGAGGAAAAGGGTGATGTTGCCACCCAAAAATATTTTAGTGAGGAGGATTTGCCTTTTTCTTTTTCTTTCCATTCTTTTATTCCCCCTTCATCTTCTTATTTTCTTGTTTTTCCTTTTGATCCCTCTTCTTCTTTCTTTTGGCATCTCCCTTCTCACTTGTGTGCAACGATCTTGTTTCACGTTCTTATCCCGTTATTTGCCTACCTTCTATCATATGAAATGTGTAGTAGTGCATTTGACAAGCTCTTGCGCGCGTTGAATTATTATTTTCTAGAGCGGTCAAGCTTGGACCTTAAGCAAGCCTTTCTCGGGAAGTAACCCGTGTTTTATTGCTTTCATTTTCTTTTCTTTTTAGAATAGATTTTCTCTCATGGAAATATTTGTGTTCCTTTTGCTAGGTACATGACTTGATATACTTTGGTGTTTCGATTTGGATCAAGAATCAAGGAAGCTTGACACCTATTTTTTCTAGCATATGGAAACAAGGTTCAATTCTTGAGAATTTAGCTTCGAAAGGTCTAATTGGGTAATTTGCGGGTATTTACACCCACCTAAAATCCGGTAATATCCTTCCTTGCTCTTTCTCTAATGGTTGATGCCATGTTGGACATATATTGGTTGGTTGGATTGATCTCCTTGTTTTCCCCTCCCATGGATTATTTGATTTATGTTTGAGTGTATAGTCTCATTCAAGCTTGGGGGAGGGTATTCTATCATGTTTGATGGGATGTTGATTCATATATGCTATGCACCTTTGTATATGATTTTCCATGTTCTTATATTTTGAAAAACTCAAAAAAGATTTTTGTTTCTATCAAGGCAAATTTGCAATGTGTTTTGTTTTGTTTTGTTCTTGCTTTGGACATAATAACATTTGGACTTGTATAATTGAATGCTTTTCTTCCTAAATGGTAGTGGTGTGCACGGTTTGAGATTACGTTTGGTTGATTCAAGGATAAAGCATGCTAAGGTAGTTGTCTAGAAATAGGGGGATCATGAAGCCGGATTCTACTTGTTTGTGGCATGTTTGGTAGTTTCTCCCTATCTTCGATTTGACAACCTTAGTGAGTTTTTGCTACAACCATGTGAGATTTATATTTGTTCAAGCTTTCATCATATTCTTGCATGAGCGGCATGGGGTCCTTGAATTTGCAAGCCTAATCTATAAAGCTTGATGTATGATTCTTAAACCCGAGACCGAGCTATCTAGGGAGGACAAAGGCACCTTTTTCGGGGTGGTATTTTTCATTTTTAGGTTAGTTTGATTCATATTTGTTTTTGGGTTTCCATTTGCCTTCTTGCAACCATTTGAGCCTTATACCTTCTTTTCAAGCCACATCTTTAGTTCTTTGGCCTTTTGTTTCATTTTCTTTCTATTCTTGGTTTTTTGTGAAGCAAATTGATCACGTATGATGGAGTTTGTGGTGGATAAGTTGGAAATATGGTTTTTATGAGTGCTAGTTTGTGATTAAGTCTTCTTTGTGAATAATGGCAAGTGTTTGAGTAAAAGCCGTCCTTAATCATAAAAGGCATGGACTAATAAATTTCATTATAGAAAAAGCCGTCCGAATTTAGCAAAAGGCGAGGACATTGCAAGTTTAAGTAAAAAAAAAAAAAAATTGAAAAAAGTGAAAATTCAAAAATATTTTGATGTATTCTTTTCTCCTTCTAAGCATTGAGGACAATGCTTCATTTAAGCTTGGGGGAGAAGCGGTTACGCTTTTTGTATATATTTCTTGTGAGTATAGCTTCAAATAAGCTTGGGGGTGTTGCTTTTGCTTGGTGATTTCTTGATCGTGTTGTTAAGGATTGATCACCCTTTTGCTTCACTTTTTAGGAAAACCTCCAAATTTTAAATTTTAGCCTACCTTCACCCTTTATGCCTTATGTTACAACCTTGGGGAAAGACCTTTTGACCTAGAAAGTTGAGTCACTATTCGGGGGAGGGAATCATGGGTCATTGCCTAAGGAAAGGGGATGCGAAGTCAAGACGTCGAGTAGCCCAAAAATTTGATCTTTTTCCGGTTCCTTCGCGGAATCTATGAGATGCTCACTATGGGGAGATATGACATTAGTAGGGGGAACGCGGTAAGACCGTTTGGAATGAAAGTGGAGTGTGATAACTAGTTCCTATGCTTAGCATTTTTATGTTTCAATCAACCTTAGGTATCTTATAGCGTGCACTCCCTTACTTGTTTAGAAATATTTGCATTCATTGTGCTTGTACATTTGCAAAAGTCCTTTCATGAACATTTGTTTCCTTTTCTTGTATTTTGTTTTCTTTTTCATGCTTTGCCTTGTTTGTATTATTATGAGAGTTATGGGTAAACTCTTAGGATACCCTTACGAGAGCATCACTCGTCCTCTAGGGCGATCTAGGGGTTTAAATGGCTTGTCTTTAGTTGCTAAAATTGACCGTGATTCCTACGAAAGTGAGTTAGTGTATATTCCCATCTTCTCTAGTTTTCTCGTTTCTTTCTTTGCTTGAATAATGTCATCGTTTTTCCCTTGGGTTGGATTTTGTTTTGCTCGAGGACGAGCAAAAGTTTAGCTTGGGGGAATTTGATCTGTGCCATTTATGGCACCTTTAGGCTATGTTTTCTTTATATTTCAATGCTCCTTTGTAGTCGTTTATGTCGATTTTTTAGAGAATAATGCTCGATTCGCGTGTTTTTGTGTTTGTTTAGAGAAATGCATGCTTTTAATGGCTTTCTTATCATTTTATTCATTTCTCGGCTATTTCTCTTGCTTCTCCGTTTCTTTGTCTTGTTTTGTAGGTACGTCGCGGTCTATACCCATGGGAATTGAAAATAGCACCCACTAGGATCAATATGCACTTTTCGGAATTGAATTTGAGTTTGAAACAAAGGAAAACGAAGGATTGCAAAGTATCAAATAGGACCTTTATGCATTGTTTTAGTCATATCTCAAGTTCCACAAATCTGATTAGGGTGATTCAAGTTGGGTTGGAAACTAGACTTGAAGAGCTTTCCAATGATAAGTCACACGCCTTCATAAGATTCTTAGATCGGAAGTTACAGCCTTCTGAAGTTGACCTTGGAAAACTGTCGCGGGCGCGGGCTACAGTACCCGCGGGCGCGGGGTTGCTGCAGCTCCAAAACTGCCGTATTTGGGCAGTAAGCACCCGCGGTTGTCCCGAGGGCTCCCCGAGGGCGCGGGCCTTGGCCCCGCGGGCGCGGACTTGGGCCGCGGGCGCGGCTATCAGGGTGTTCGTTCCCCTCCGCGGGCGCGGCCGATTTCTCCGCGGGCGCGGGTTTCTGGGTCTTTTACGATTTTAAGCTTCTTTTCTCCTTTTGTTTATATAGTTTTTGGTTTCCTTTATTCTTCATTCATGTAATTCTTTAGTTTTAGAATAGTTTTCTCTCTCTTAGGTTGAGAGCTTCTCTCTCTAGATTAGGCTAGATTAGGAGTAGTTTTAGATAGAGAAAGTGAGGAATTTCAATGGTGACTGAGAGATTGAAGATGAAAGTGTGACAATTGTGTTCAAGATCTTCTTTATTATCAATGAGCATTCTTAACTCTATCTCACCTTATTTCTTTGTTTAATTCCATGTTTGTTTGGTTTAATTTTGATGTTTGATGCTTGATTAGTGTAATTGTTCTTGGTATTTTGTTGATTCTTGATTTCCATAGTTGTTAGTTGATAGATGATGATTCTTGAATAGTTGTTTTGCTAGGAATTGGGTGAAACTTGTATGATTGATTAATTGTGATTAATTTGTGGATTGTGTTGATTGATTGTTGAGATTAAAGTGATTAGTGAAGGTTTGCATGTGTGTAATTCAATTTGGCCTTGAGAATTATGCTAGATTGCATTGTAATTGCTAATGACATGAACAATTGATTTAGGAATTGCAATTATCAATTGGTTTTGATTGTTATTCTCTTAGTTTGTTATTCATAGTGAACCCTAGCTTAACAATTAGGAGATAGCTCTTTGATTCCTATTTATTGCTCTTATCATTAGTCCTCACAACCTTTGATTGGCATGCTCTTCCCATGTTGTTGCAATTGACATGATTACTTGTTGATCCCCGTTCCTAGTGTTTTATTTCCTTGGTTACTTGTTTTGTTAGTTGTTAGTATTCTCTCTTACCTTCGTCTTCGACCTAGCTTAGGCGCATAATTGAAAGTGCTTGAACATTACCGTTCCTTTGGGTTCGACCTTGACTTGCCTCTATACTCGTATTAGGGTTTGTTAAGTTTTTATAAATTTAGTTTGACCGAGGGAAGATTAGATAACGACCTAGTTTTTCCCTCGTCAAGTGGCGCTACAGTTCAAACTTTGGCGCCATTGCTGGAGCGTCAATCTGAAACTGTTTTCGGTAATATTGATCAACAGGGGTATACCTAAAGTCGTACTAAGTGAACTCTAGTTAAAATATTAGACTTTATTTACTGAAATTAATTAATTAATTAGGCAAAGTTCTTTTAGTCATTAATTTATTTAATCTTAGCACAAGTCAAACAAACACTTAGGAAAAACACATAGAGTATGCACAACAAATAATGCACAATTAGTAAAGTAGGCACAATATGATGCAATGAGTTTGCAACCTAACCATGGCTCTAGTTCTCTAAAGTTCGGGATATGGGTTAGTCAATAGAGGGTCCATGGTTAATTTTCCGGATGCACCGCGCGGAAGTCTAACCGTGAAGGGTTAGCGTGAGTGGATGTGACACCGCGAATTTAGAAAACTCGCTTCCATGGTTTGGTGAATTCAACATTCTCGGATGTACCCTTTGTTGCTCAGAGCGTTCAATCAGGTAGATGGAGCATGAATTCCCAGAGGGTTATGTCCATATGTAGAACACATATGGGTTTTGAAAAAGTGAGAAAAACTCAATCAGGAAGTAAGATCGAGCAAACAATGCTAAAAACTAGTCGAAATTAGAACGCATATTTCTGGCTCGGTATTGGAAGAACTTGGCGCCAGCAAACAGAGGTTGGCGCCAGCTTTTGGCTTTAGCGCCTGGCGACAGAGGCTGTCGTCTGGCGCTAAAGTCAAAATACTGGCGCTAATCTTTGTTCGCTGACGCTAGTTCCTACATGCCTCAGCAGCTTTCTATGCTCACTAAAATTTTCCAGTTTCGCGTAGTGTTATTTAGATCCTAGTTGTGAAAGATATTCCTCAAATTTCCTACGTGTGAAAATCCTATGTTTTAACTCATTACGGATGGTCTTTCCAATGAGATCTTTTTTATGCATATGACAATAATGTTAATCAAAATTACGCACATGAAACACTTAGAACTTTTCGAGTCTCATCCACTCATTCTATATCATTGCCGAAATAAATTTCAGGAATTAAAATAGAAATCCTCCCCAGCGGAGTCGCCAAAAACTGTAGAGAATATTTCAAGCATTATCTCTAGCTCGAACCCCACTGTGATCATACACTAAAGTACGGTGGCGTCCAAAGGGAAAGAAGATAGAGAAAAAGAGTCGGCAACAAGTTTTAGGAACTTGTAAATCGTTCACGAGGTGAAGGTTACACCCCTTAACAATCCAATAGATCGTCAACTCCAATAGGTCTGGAACCATGACAGGTAGTTCGGGGACGAAGGTACAAATCCAACCTAAAAGAGATTGAACCTGCTCTAATAATAGGCCTCTACTTTATTTTGATCGTATTCATGTGCTCTTTCTGACTAACATGCAATCAATAGGATTAACCCTAAACCTGTTTAATCTATGTTGGTTGAATATTAATGCACAGATAAATTTATTATTGGCGATCACTTTAATTATAATCAAATGAACCCTAAACAAGATTATTAATTATCTTATAAAGCGTGATTACAAGTACCAATTTCCTTTAAACATGCATAAAAGGTGTGATCAAGCAATAACACTAAATATAATCAAGCAACATAATAATCAATCATAAACATAATCATAATAATAAAAATAATCATAATTAAAAATAACCATGTTAAAGCATAATAATAGCAAGATCCTAGGCATGATACTAACAAGATTAATAACAAACCCTAGCATGTCACTAAACAATAAAGATCAAAACTTTAACCCTAACATGATACTGATAGTCATAAATATTAGGAAGAACATAAAAGGCATCATACTTTTAATCATACTTGATATTAAAGTTACCCTAGACATGATACTAGGAAGATCAAAACGCCCTAACATAACATTAGGAATCATAATAACATCCTAAGCATGATTTCTACATAATAACATCAATAAAAACCATTAAAGCACTTACTTGGATGCCTCGTACCTCTTTCTAATAACTAAATACACACGTTAGTAACTTCAAGGAAAATAATAATCAAAACAATTAAATTAAATAATTGAAAGAGAGATTTGGAACCAAACCCTCAGAAATTAAAACCTTTCACGTCTAGGGCAAAGGCAACTTCGAAGTTGGCTAGGTGTGTTTAGGTCTTGTGAATGCGGAATTTTGTATTTTGAGAAAATGCTAGTTTAGAAAAGAGAGAAAGAGAGAATAATCAAGAATTTCTTGATGAGAGTTAGTGAATCAAAACGGAGTTTTTAGAAGGCTATTTATAGAGAAAATCAGCCAAAAAGATAGAAAATCGAAACAGAGTTCTGACTCGCAAAACAAGGTTAGCGCCAGACGCTGACATTAGCGCCAGGCGCCAAGCTTAGCGCCAGGCGCTAATGACTGGCGTTTGGCGCTGATTAAATTTCTGACGCATTTTCTAAAATCAGATAGAAATTACCGTACAGGAGGATAAAATCGTATTTTCCTCAAAAACATTCTTTTATTCTGATTAAAACTCTAAAAAGTCAACAAAAGTCAATTTATTAATGCTAATTGAATTAGGAATGAAAAGAACCTTCTAGAAGAATCTAGAAGACTAAAACCATTCCTAATTGCATTAGGAATAATAAATCCATATTAGGCCCTCCTCTAGATCATTGGGCCGCATATAAGGCTCAAACCGGGCCTAGTTTAGTAATTTGGTCATAACTTCCTCAATATTCATCGAAACTGGGCTTATAATATACCGTTGGAAAGCTCTTTTCAAGCTCTATCCAACTACACTACTATTGGACCCATATCATGGACCAACCAAATTGGATTGGCTATTTTATTAAAATAGGTTTTCAAAAACAGAAAGAAAAGAAAAGAAATTAAAACTATCCGCAACACTAGACTTTCTACACTTTCACTTCATTCGATTACGATTCGACGTGAAAGGTACTCATCACCGGGTTTGGTTTTGGGGAGACACAAATGGGTGTCTACACTATGGCGCCACGCGCTAGTGACTAGCGTCAGGCGACAATGTTGTCGTCTGGCGATGGTCTTTAGCGTTTGGTAACAGTCCAATATTCTACCACTAAAAGAAAATAACCTTTTCGTAGCGATTATTTTAACCTTTAGTATCGATTGTAATTGCAACAAAAAGCTTTCCCAACGAATGGTCATTCGATACAATATCACCCGTTGCCTTAGCCTTTAGTAGTGGTTTTCAATATCGCTGGGGTTGGCCTCAATAATCGATACGAAAAACTACATCCAATCGTGGTGGTTATTGTAGCGATTACAATCGCTATAAATGTTTAACTCATTTTCTTCAAAAAAAAATGTGTATGATCTTTACAAGATTCGAACATGCAACCTCAAACTCTTATATTAAATGTTTCACCAATAAGCTATGACATATTTTATGTATTCTTTGTCAAACAATATTTATATATCTAGTGTTGAAAAGGACTTTCGTATCGATTTTTAGGATTTAGTGGCGATTGTAAATGTTACGATTTCTCAAAATTATATAAATGTGTAAAAATAGTGTTGATATGTATTATTATGTTTTCTGTATCGATTTTATATGGGAAAACCATGGCGATTGTAAAAATGATACGATATCCTTAATTATTTCACAAACATACTTGCATATTGTAGCGAATGTACAATCGCTACGAAATAATCGCTACGAAAAGAGATTTTTCTTGTAGTGTACTCGAGTTTTCACGACGAGTCTAAATAAGTTTTCTTAATCGGTTTAATCAGTTTATTAATGTATTAGTCATGTTTTTAATTTAGTCTAAGCACATAGTCTCATGTTCTCACCCAAGAGTCAAAGCATGTCATTCGCACTCACTATTAAAGCACACACCCAATATGTATGTCACACTTTGACCATATCTAGAGAGTCTTGTATGCGCTTGTTTTCCATCATTTTTGTAGGGGGGTAAGTCGGATATTAATCCTCCAATTAAACCATACTTGTTTGAACCTTGTTTGAACCATTACTTGATTCCCAAAAATATACACCCTATTTTTGCCTTTTTGTTTTTTTTTAAACCAATAAAGTCAAAGTCAATTTGAGCCAAGTCATTAAAACAAATAAATGGTTTAATTTACAGCACTTGGTTAAGAAAGGAAGGGCGATTAGTCAAGGACAACACTTTTGTTCAAGTACCACTTTTTTACAAACCATTTAGTCGGAAAAGAAAAGCTAAGAAGATAATGGCAACTCAAGAATAAGTCAACAAACTTAGGAAGGACGTGGCTAACAAAACTGAATTGATGAAGGCTATGGCCCTTCAAATTAATGACCTTGTACAGAAACAACAAATAGAGCTCATGCAAGAAAGCTTGATCAAACTTTCAATGACTATAGATTCCAGGGCATTAGCTCACAAAGAGGTCTCAATGGACAAGGAGCTTCTTCCGCAGAAGTTCAATGCCAATAACATCCCTAGGTTCAAGGCCACAGACAATCCTATTTCCACCTAAGGGCTTTCGAGACCATAATAAATATTAAGGGGATTGATAGGAAAGTTTTTCATTAATTGTTTTCTCTATCTCTTGAAACTGTTTATCAACAATGGTTGTTTTTCCTTGACAAAGAGAAAACCTCTACTTGGGATGCTATTGTAAACGCTTTCATTGATAGATACAAATGTAATATTCAAGTTGAAACTGGTCAAAGGGATCTTGAGATACTTAAACAAAAAGAGAATGAAGGTTTTACCTCTTTTTTTAATAAGTGGAGGGAAACTTCCGCTAAGATGATTGAGGTGCCTACTGAAAAAGAGTCTGTGAGATTATTCATAAAGTATCTCCAGGAAAAGTGTTCCAAACATCTCAAGTACCAAAGCAACTTGAATACTTTCAAGGTTGTTTATGACATTGGAATAAATATTGAAGACGACCTTGCGAAGCAAAAAGTTGTTAACAATAACTCCAACAGTGGCTGGAAAGGAAAGAAGAGCGACAATCCTTCTTCTTCCAAAACCTCCCACTCAAATAATGTTAGCACCTTTAATCTGAATGAAATCCTCGCCATGAATAATAAAAGACAAAAGAAACCATTTAGGAGAAACTTTACTCCTATTGGTATGAATTATGACACTGTATTTGACCGTCTTCATGCAAAAGGTCTTGTAACTCCTATTGGACCATTTGAGGATCCACCAGTCGAATGGAGAACGGCTAATTGGAATCCCAATGCACACTGCAAATACCATCAAGGTAGGGGCCATCTTACTAAGAATTGCAGGAAGCTAAAGGAAGTTATCCAAGATTTAATTGATTGCAAAAAGCTCCCAGTGCCTCCCGCAAGCAAGAAACCAAGTATCAACAGTGCACCACTTTCTGATGGAAAATTTGATTCTAATAATCCCACCTTAGACCGGTTTACTGTTAATAATCCCACATTTAGATCATTATTTAATAATCCCACCTTTATAGGAGATCTTCTTCTATTGGTCCCTTATTACCGGTTATCCGAACTTTGGGTTAACTTTTTTTACTTTAATTTGAGTGACACGTGTCACTAAATAATTGGTCAGAAAATTGTAAAAAAAAAAAAAAAAAAAAAGAAAGCCTATATTTTTTTTTAAAAAAAAAAACCCCATCCAGCCCCAACAACCACCCTAGCCCCAACCTCCGGCATCCTCTCCTCCACCGCCGATTCCCCATCTCCATCGTTGAAACCTCCATTCCCACCCTTAACTAGCAAAAACCGACTCAATTCCAACCCCCACAACCACAAAATTTATCAAAACCCTAAATTTCAATGAATAAAAAAATTAATGAATCAATTTCAAGGGATGGCTTGAGGTTGAATTTGGGTAAGATTTTAGGGTTTTTCGGTTGTTGTTGGGGGTTAGAGGGGGTTTTAGGTGGTTACAAGGGGGTTTCGGTGGCTAGGTGGGATTAATAGGATGGTGTTTGTGGTGGTTATGGTTGTTTCGAGGGTGGTATTCGAGGGGTGCTTTTAGTCGGCGGGGATGAATTCGGTACTGGGGGGTTCCGGCCGGCCGTTTTCGGCGGTTTATGGTGGCGGCCGACCGGTTTAAGGTGGGGCTAGGATATGGTTAGGGTTCATGATGGGGGTGGGTGGGGTGATTGGTGGGTTTTTTTTTTATTTTTCAGTTTTTTTTACTTTTATTTAAATAAAAAATTTCAACTAATTAAAAAACAACACATGGCCTCTTAACCTATCAAAAATAGTCACCAACAGGTTAAGGACCAATAGAAGAAGATCCCTTATAAAGGTGGGATTATTAAATAAAAATCTAAAGGTGGGATTATTAACATCGAACCGACCAAAGGTGGGATTATTAGAATCAATTTTTCCCTTTTTGATTCCTTGGCTATTTATGATGAAGAAAATTGTGTTGACCCCTCATCTCTAATCAAACCAGTCGAAGAAATTCATGCCATTGAAGAGGAAGAGGAAATATTTTTTGATGCCATGAGTGATTGGGCCCCAAATCAACAACCTGCCACTAGAGAAGACGTTTTGATCTTCATAAATACATTGGGGAAAACAATAGACATGTGTAGAAAAGTTCTTGAACGCACAAATTTAGAACAACTTAAGCATGTCAATAAAGAGGTGACACATATAGAGAGTCTTTTAATCTAAAAAGGATTTTAATATGATTCTAATTGTCTTAGAAAGTAGACTTCAACATCTTTCCAACGACGTATTATTTTTCTTATTTCGAATTCTGGATCAAAAGATATGATAAAAACAAAAACCGCAAAAATGATTGTCTATCGCAAGAGTTTTATTCCGATTCGAATTCGATCTTTTCTTGATTCTTCGACCCTTCTTTTTTTCATTATAAATAGAGGTCATATCACCTGTTTTTTTTTTTTTAATCATAATTAATCTTGATCACCAAATCATTCTCTCTTCCTCTCTTCTACACCAAAAATCATTCTCTTCTCTCTCTCTCTCATATTCTAAGCCTTAAACCTATATTCCTAACTACATTATTCCTTCCTTAATCACTCCAAGGAGTCCATACTTGACCCAAAGTTTTATACTTAAACCAAGGCATGAAAGGTAGAATTAATTGAGGGTTTGGACCAAATCAATTATGCTTTTTATTTAAATTAATTGTTTTAATTTGATTTATTTTTATTGAATTTATTAACAGTTTATTTTTGATGTAGCAATTCAAGGAAACACGGAAAGTGAGTAATTAATCACTTAATTACTCTTATTTAATTTTATTCTTGTTGCAGGTATCATGATTAGGTTTATTATGATTAAATTTGACTAACATTTTTATTGTTAAATTGCTTCCAATACTAATGTTTATTCTATTATATTATTTGTTGATCACCATATTGCATGTTTAAAAGGAATATGTAATTGAAATTCACATCTAATAAGATAATTTGGACGACCGGTTTAGGTTCCTTTTTAATCTTGTTATTAAATACAGTGATCACGATATTATAGAATTATGTGTTGCATTAATAGTCAACCTATTTAGCATAATAATAGTTTCGAGCGAATTGAATCTTTGTTTGCATGCCTTTGAGATCGCAGGAATCACTTTTCATTATAAGAATCGAGTAGAGGCCAATATGGGCTAATGTGACTCCATGACTCACTTCATACCATCATCCCCGATCCTACTTTCGTAGTTCCGAACCATAAGGAGTTAGTAATCTCATGGATTATTTATGGGGTGTAACCTTCACGGGTTAATCGTTGTTGCCTATTTTTGTCCTTTATCGTGGTTGCCTTTTTATGATCCGTGAACGATTTACAAGTTCTTAAAAAACTTGTTGGAGGCTCCTTACTTTCCTTGTCTCTAATCGTATTATGTCAATTCCCACTTCCTATGAGTGTCAAGCATATTCACTACATGCTAAAGTACGCGCACTTCAAACGACGCCTACAATCAGCCTATCTTGTCACTAGTATGAGAGACTTGTAAAATTATCAAGAAATCTACGATGGTATAAATTATTAGAATAAAGTAATTTTTCGTATATTTTCTGGCTTATTTAGTAGTTTATTACCTCACTCACCTCTTATCTATAACATTTACAAAAAATGAAGGTAGTAACAATAATTCATATAATATTTAGATTATAAAAAGGAGTTAAAAAAATGTTTGCAAATAGTGTAAATACTCAATACGTTTAAAAAGATAAGAAGTGCTCCTTCCTTCCCATAGTACTTGGGACATTTAGGTGGGCACTAAGGGCATGTTTTGAGTTATTAATAGAGCTAAATTGAATTGAACTAAACTGATTAGAGCTAAACTGAACTGACATTAAGCTGAAGAGAACATGCCCTAAGAAGTACTCCTTCCATTCCATAATAATTAGAACGCTAAGGTGGAAACATAGTTTAAGAAAACTACAAGTTAGTCCATTTAAAAATATTTGTTAATTATATGAAAAATTCTCTTTTGTATTTTTATATTGTAAGAATAGAACAAGTGGGGTAGATGAGGATAGAGAAAATGTGGGAAAATATTTTTTATTAGTACTCCCTCCGTTTTTTTTTATATGCATCACTTGGGAATGCACATAATTTTAGGAGATAAATATAATATTGTGAGTGGGTGAATAAATTATTATAATAAAAGTATGATGGGGACCATGAAAGAGAAAGTATGTGAGAGATAATAAATATTTTATTATTTAAGTGGGGACATAGAAGAGAGAGAAATGATAAAATAATTTGAGCGGGGTTTAAAGTAAGAGAGAGAAATAATAAAATATAGTATAATTTTAGCAAATATAGAAGTGATGCACATAATAAAAAATACTCATAAAAGGAAAGTGATGTATATAAAAAAAACGGAGGGAGTAATTCCATTTCATATTTAGTAACGTGTCAAGTATTCTGAAATCGGACGTAAAGAAGAAATTGGAACAGTGTTAAGTATTATGGGACGGAGGAAGTAATAATATACTTTACTCCGTACTCAATTGTTTTTTAATAGGTCAATTTTGACTTTTTTTAAAAAAAAAAATTTACACAATCAATTTGATCATAAGAAAACAGTCACATAAGTTATTGTTTGAATTGTGTGTAAAAAAAAAAAAAAAAAAGTTATTGTTTGAATTGTGTCAAAAAATTGACATCTGAAAAGATAAATTACTACATCCGTTACATGTTATGTGCAACGATTGGACATTTTTTCTCTCTGCTTTATGTCAAATCGTTGCACATAACTTGTAACGGAGGTAGTAGAAAAATAACATGAAGCAGTAACGAAGACTGACAATTCTGTTTCCTCAAAAAAATAAAAATATAAATGACAATTCTGTAACAATTTATATACCACATATACCATTAGAACATTATTACTACCTCTGTGTTTTTTTAAGTGTTATAGTTTGACCGACCCATAGTTTTAGGCAATTTAATTGACTTAAATAAAATAAGAGGTAAGTGAGGTAGTTGGAGTATTAAAAAATTGGAAAAGAAAGATAGTGGGGTTAATATTTTATTGAAAAATAATAAATGTGAGGAAAATTATAATGAAAAATAGTAGTGAGTTTGGGTGGGGACCATGAAAGGAGAGAGATATAATTTTTTAATATACTCCCTCCGTTTTTAAATATTTGCTACATTTCTCCACGCGCGGAGTTTTAGGAGAAATTGGAGAAAATAATAAAATATGAATGTAGTCGGGTAGTTGAGAAAATAAAAATTGTAAAAAGCAAAAGTAGTGGAAGAATAGGAAGAGAAAGAGTATTATGTTGGGTTCACTAAGTGTGAGGAATAAATTAAATATTGTAAAATTTTTCCAAAAAAGTGAATATAACAAGTATTTAAAAACGGGCGAAAAAGGAAAGTGAGTAAGTATTTAAAAATGGAGGGAATAGTTTTTTGCCAAAAATGAAAGTGTAACACTTATTAAAACACGGTGGATTTAGTAAGTGTAACACTTAAAAAAACACGGAGAGAGAATAGAAAAAATAGAAAAAATGTTCAATATTATGTTTTTTTTATTGCTTACTTAGAGAGTTATAGCCTTATAGGCGGACAATAAACCGGGGCCGAGCACAAATCTTGGTCATTTTACGTATTTTACTATTTTCGGGCAAAATTAAATTTCCAATTCCAATTTTCCAAAATTCATCATCACAATTCACAAATGAATAAAGATAAATTTCAATTTCAATTTTTCAAAATTCGTCAATAATAACTTATTACACTATTGAGAAATAAATAAAGATCTGTAAATCAAAACCGAAAGTAAAAATCCTACCAAAAAAGGCAATACCAATTTTCCAACCGTGTATGATTAATTTTCCAATTTCATACTAAATACAACAACAAACATCTTTTACTAGTAAACTATTACCAATTCACTATTACACTTACAAAATTTATTTATGCACAATCGAAATAATAAAAAGCATTAAATTAAGTTGATTAACTCACGACAAAATGAATACAAAACAAAAGCAAAAAGGAGAAAAAAAAAATTAAATAAAAAAAAAAACAGCAAAATTAACCCAAAGATCCCACTACTTTTCAACCCAAAATTAACCAACACATTTTCATCAGATCTACTGTAATAGTCAATCATCAGAATCATCGTCACCGCCGAAGAGCGACATACGATTGTAAACAAGAAAGAGGACGAGAGCGACCCCGAAAGGAGAGCCACTAGCACGGTGAATGGAGTCGGGTTCACCAGTAGCAGTAAAGATTGAAGTGAAGAAGTTACCGCGATCCGAAGATAGAAACTGGATTATAAGAAGAAGTATTATTGGTAGTAGAAGAAGTCCAATGGGACTTATAAACTCGGAGATTGATTCAGTAATGGCTTCCCAATCACCGATTAACATGGGTCCGGAAACTACGAGGATTACTACTGCTGCTAGTAGAATGCCGTGCGGCGGACCCCGTGCTGCTTCTTCTATCATTGTATTTTGTTAGTATTTTGTGGGTTTGAAGTTTGGTTTTGATTGTAATGGAGTTTTGAGGGTTGAATCTTGGTTTGTTTGTTGGTTTTTTTTATTGATGGGAAGTGGTTGATTAGAGGAAGAATGGGTTTGTAAAAATAGAAACAAAAGCGGTGAGTTGAGATTTGTTTTGATGAAGTTTAGGTTTGAAACGAGGACGTAGGAATTGATGGTGGGGTTAGGTTGTTTATTAAAGACGGGGGTGTGTTAGCCTACGCGCTTTTTGGTTAAAACTAAATGGAGAGGTTAACACTTTTATCTTTACTTCTTGAGTGTTTTTTTTTTTGGATAATTTGCCAATTATTACCGCAAGTTAATACCACTTTGTAAATTACTACCGCAAATTAAAAAAGTTGTGAATTACTACCGCAAAAAATTTTAAGATGTTGCGATTACTACCAAACCCTCATTAAACCCAACTATGACGTCATTATATCCCTTTAACCCGTGTTTGACCATGGTTACTGGCTTTAACCAGCCCCCCCCCCCCAAAAAAAACAGAAAATAGTTTAGGGATATAATGACGTCATGGTTAAGGGCTTTAACCATGGGTTAAAGTGATATAATGACGTCATAGTTGGGTTTAATGGGGGTTTGGTAGTAATCGCAACATTTTAAAAATTTTTGCGGTAGTAATTTACAACTTTTTAAATTTGCGGTAGTAATTTACAAAGTAGTATTAACTTGCGGTAATAATTGACAAATTTTCCGTGTTTTTTTTTTTTTTTTTTTTTTTTTTTTTTTTGTGGTTGGATGAAGCAGTAATTTTCATGAATTTTCAATGCATGTAGAGTTCTACTTCCTCACTTTTTAGTTGACACATTTCTTTAGTCACGTTTGTCAATGCATTTATTCAATCATAAATATCTTTAATTATTGATAAGCAAAAATTATGAAAAGTTGATATTTTGAAAGTATATAACGTGACGAATCTAACAAGATCCCACATGACTACATTTTTCATTACGTATAAAGCACAAAATACAGTCAAAGAAAGGTGGATGAATAGTGCTAAAGTCAAAACGTGTCAACTAAAAAGAAACAGAGGTAATATTTTTCCTAGAAACATAGTAGTAATGTGTAAGGTGTTGTTTAATTCACCTTATTTTAGCTAATTTGATCTGGTTTGGTTTGATCTAATTTGGTTTGGTCTGATCTGATATGATCTAATTGTCTTGTTTGACCAAATTTTTACCTTAAGTGTATGATAATCTATAAGGAAAAATTATATCAAGTGGGATTTTGTTAGATTCCTAATTAGGGATGACAGTGGATCTGGACCCGACCTGGATCCAGATTCGTTTCTCACGGATCTGGGTCTTCAAAATTTGGATCCATCAGATCCGGGTCATATCTGGTTCCTGCTATAAAAAACGATCTGGATCCGGGTCTGGCCCCTCGACTTGAACCCAGTTTGTTTACCCGTTTTTTTAATTTTTTTATTAAAAAACTAAAACTGTTTTTTTTTTATTATTATTAAAAATGTTGATGATGTTAGTTGTGATAGAGATTAGCCCATTCAAGAGATGAATTTTGGATGCTCATATCGGATACATCATCGTTGTTTTTTCACTTGCTCATTTGTAACATCGTACTTTTTTCGTTGTTTATAATTTTTATTTCAAAATATAAGTGTATAAGGTGGTTACTTTGTATTTTTAGATTAGTTTTATAACTTTAATTTAGGTTGAACTTAATAACCCCTAACGAAAGTTTGAAATACATTTTTTTTTTACTCAAACATAACATTTATAGCAAAAAATTAGGCAAAATATATTGGACTCGGATCCAGACCCAGATCCGTTGGACCCGTAAGATCTAGATCCGAGTCTCCATTTTCAAGACCTGATGGATCCGGGTCGGATCTGGATCCTTGTTACAAAAACGGATTTGGATACGGGTCCATCCAGACCCAGTCAGATTCGACTCGTTGCCACCCCTTTTCGTAATAATGTCTATTTTATTAATATATAAGTTTCATAATTTTTTTCATTACGAAATTAAACATAGTAAGAGATATATAATTGCACATAAAACGATAATCTGATCTTAACTTTCTTATTTTTCTGATCTGAGCTAATCTGAACTTATTTTTTCTGAAATAATTAAAAATAAGGTGAACTAACACAAGGCCTAAGGTTATGTGATTTACTGAATTGGGCTGAAGTGAACTGAACTGAATTATTTATGAGAGAATAAAATTAGGAACTAAATTGAAATGCAATGAACTGAAACGAAATTAAGGTGAAGAGAACAGGTCCTAAGTGCTTGTTTAATTCACCTTATTTTCACTTGTTTAGATTTTTTTATTATTATGTTCGTGTTTTAATAAGTGTTATACTTTTATCGTCACATAATTACAGGAAATTTAATTGTCTTAAATAAAATAAGAGGTAAGTGGGGTAAGTGAAGTACTAAAAAATTGTAAAAGAAAGATAGTAGGTTAATAATTTATTGATAAGTAATGAATGTGAGAGGAGAGAAAATAATAAGAAAAAATAGTAGTGGGTTTAGGTGGTGACCATGAGAAAAGAGATATTTCCTCTGTTCTTTTTTACTTGACCTGTTTCTTTTACATGCTTGCCAATGCAAAACTTAAACGATCAATAACTTAATTTCTCCATAAGTAAAAATTATAAAAGTTATATATTATGATAGTATTTATTGAGACGAATCCAAAAAAATCATACATTAATATATTTTTCCTTACATATTAATCACAAAAGACGGTCAAAGGAGGGGTGGTGAATAGTTTAAAAGTCAAAGCGGGTCAAGTAATAAATAACGGAGGAAGTATATATATAATATTAATATGTACCTTTTTGCCAAAAAAGAAAATGTACCACTAATTAAAACACGAGCACTTTTGATAAGTGTTACACTTATTCAAACAAAGGAGTATAAATAAGATATGGTTATTTATACTTCCTCCGTTTTTTATAATTGACACCGTTTGAATTTTACACTATTCACAGAACATGTTTTGACTCGCTTTTGTGGTTTATAGATAGGATAAAACATATTCATGTGGGGTCTTGTTTGAATCGTTTCAATGTATATTTTATTAATATCCACTTTTTATAATTTTACAATGTTGATAATTAGAGATATTAATCGTTAAAAACATGCGTTAGCAAACGTGATAATGGAAAGGTGTCAACTACAAAAGATTTAATATATATATATATATATATATATATATATATATATAACATTGATTACATCATATTGTTATATGTTCATATATGTAATTAATTCTTCACTTGTTTTTGAAGGTATTATACTACTTCCCCCGTCCCTAAAAATTCGACCCTTTTGACCTATTTTAGTCCTAAAATGATAAACCTATTTGCATTAAAATACCCACCAATTTAAAATAATATTTGTGCAAAATTAGCTTTCATATAAATTTTGTTTTTTCATGTATTTTTAAAACTTTATCTCTCTACTTTTTTACAAACCCCGTGTAAATTAATCTTTCCAATATGTTTTTATTTATTTTATTTAAGTTTCTTAATAACCACAAAATAAACCCAAAAGGATCGAAGTTTTGGGGACGGAGGGAGTATGTAATTATAGATTAAACTAGGTTACTAATATTATTACGTAAAATTATTTATCCATATTATTTGTAGTATAATAGAAATTTTTATATGAAAAATTGGTCTCAACACTATGAACTATGGATTGGGTGCACCCAGCACCCTATACTTTGCTTAGTGGTAAAAACACCACAAACTAATAAATTGGGTGCAAAGTGCACCTTTAGTTAGTTTTTCGGCTACCATTCTCATCGGAGTGGAGGTGAGTCTCTAAGTGTGGCATGGGAACGATACAAAGAGCTTCAACGTCAATGCCCACACCATGGGATACCCAAGTATCAACTCATTCACACTTTCTATGGAGGTCTCACACCTCAAGGAAGAACAAGCCTAGACGCCGCGACCGGTGGTCCAATCATGAACAAAGGAGAGCATGAAGTGGAGTGTATTATAGAGGAGGCCGCAAAGCACTATGATGATTGGTACGAAGGAGAAAGGGATGCTACTTCTAGCAAGGGTGTTTATGCATTGGAGCAAGCCAACGCAATCAACAACCTTTCTACCCAAATCTCCAAAATGACCAAGCAAATGGATGAATTGATGAAAGAAAGGTCCAACCCTCATGGTAATACCTCCCCTTCAACCAAGGGAGGCAATGGTATGGATACTTCCTCCCCCTCTTCTTACAATACAATGCCCCAAGGATGCATGTTTTGTTCTAATTGTGAAACCTATGATCATGATACCTCTTGTTTTGGATGTTTTTTTGATTTCCTGGGATACTGGTCACGCTCTTCAGGCAACGAGACGGTCCAACCTGCAAAACAACGAATATTCCGATCAACGGAATATTCGCCTCCAACGATCAAGTCAGTGATCAGAACGGAAAAGGCTAGAGAGAAAAAGTAGAGAGAAGGTGGAGCTATTCAATGCTCTTGTTGTTTGTAAATGTATTAATCCCCCCTCCCATCATAAATGATTGGGGTATTTATAGGGGTGGGACTCGTGCCCCTTTCTAGGGTTTATACCCTAGATTTGCGTGACGTGATTGGCTGCGCAATCAGTGAATGCCACGTGCTACTATAGGGGCGCCGTTTTGCGGCTTTCATTGATATCTCTCGGGATTTGAGCCCTGACGTTGTTAGGGCTTTCTGGCGTGCTGATTTAAAGAGGGAACACATGCCCTAAACACATGGCATCTTCCCATGGCGACACGTGTCACCCTCTGACTGGGCCACGTGTCGCTACTAGACTGGCCTGAGACCTTAAGGGCTCTCAATTGCGTGGCATCTTCCTGTGGTGACATGTGTCACCCTATAACTGGGCCACGTGTCACCATGGGATTGGTCCACATATACGAGGTATTTTTACCCTCAACATTTGCCCCTCAGAGGGGGTGGCTCGTACGCCTACAGGCCGACTCCTCTGACCTTAAATAGCCTTGGTGCGTACAAGTGTATTAGGGTTTTATTAGTTTTCTGTCCGCCTGACAATTTTAGAGCGAACGCCTGTCTATACAAATGGCGCGGTCGAAGGTAGGCTGTCTTGCTTTTGGGAGATGCGGCCGTCTTGCCATTGCGGAGAGAGCTTTAGCTCTGCCAACTTCCCTTTGGACGCGCCGTTTATTAGGTCATCTTCTTTTCCGCCTAATTTAACGGAGTTGTTCCCCGTCCCTCCAAATTCTAGGTCACATTTTCAAATTGTAACCGTTCAGCTGAGTTAGGCGGGAAAGATGAATTTACTATCTTACCCCCATAAATTTTCCCTATATATACAAGGGGTTTGACTTCATTTTGGCACTTTGAAACTTTACATTTTCTAGAGAGAAGTCAGAGCTTCTAGAGAGAGAAAGTGTGTTTTCCTTTGAATCTTCTAGAGCTCCGCCGTGCGTTTCAGTTTTCCGGGAACATTTGTTGAGTTTTCCGATCAATCTTCAAGGCTTCCAAGTTTTCAACACGTATAGAGGTAGGCCGCCTGTTTTCTTTTCCTTGCATTTTTATTTCTTCGTTTATTTAAAAGCTGGCTCAACACTCGGCTTCGTCTGTTTCTCCTCATGAGGCCGGCCGTTCGCCTGGGACTGAGGAGTCTAGAGTGGACGGAGACGAGTTGTCTCTTTCATGGAGTGGGTCCATTTCTAGTGCGTACCAACTCACATCCACCCATTCTTCTCTGTCCCTGCAGTCGAACATGGCACGGACGATGCAAACGTAAGATCGTCATGCGGCCAGAAATCCAGACGGAAGTCTGGTAAACCCTAGGCCTCCTTATGACCCAAATAATGCTAACTTAGAGACCCCTTCTACCACTCCTATGACCGCTTCCACAGGCACTCACTGCTCGGCCGTGGAAGTAACTTCCTCGTTCGAGGAGCGCCAAAGAACCCAAGGCGCTCCTACTACGGGGGGAACGTTTGGGCGAACTCCGGGGTTAAGGTTCCCCCAATATGCCAGCTCGGTCATGGATGGGGCCGAGTTGCTACTCTGTGAAGGACCTTCTTCTTCTTCTAGGGCGGACGCTGATACGTCCGTCCCCACCCCCACAGAACTCTATCTCCGATACAGCAGGTCGGACAGACCAAGAACGGGGGTTTCAATTAATGAACCGTCCGACCTGCCCCCTCGTAGAGCTCCTCCTATTGGGAGTCAGGCGGCCGGTGCCAAAGATAAAGGCAAACGGCCACTTGAAGACATTATCTCTCCCTGAGGCGGCCATAGTTCTAGGAGCCGCAGCTCAGCGGAGGCAGCCGACCTGGACAGAGTGTTGTCTTCCGAGTTTGGGAGCGCTCCTCAGCGAGAGGAGGATGAAGTTGAGAATGCGGCCGACGGTGGAGCGGCGGCCGCAAAGGGCGAAGAGGCGGCCGAGGAGGATGTTGCCAATATTGACAACTTTAAGGATCCGTACGCCTGCACAGTGGGTAGCACAGCCTTGGGCTACCTGAACTACAAATTTGAGGATTACAAGGCATTCCTCCACCTTGGGGAGGGATTCGAGATTCAGCCCCCACGGAAGTCCCGCGCTGTGGCCGCTTGGGAAGAAGAGAGGCCGCGCCAAAGATCCTTTAGCGTCTACAGGGCGGCCTTAGACGTCGGACTGCGCTTCCCCCTCCATCCTTTCGTCCGCACAATCTTGGAAGAGTATGACATAGCCCTCTTCTAGCTGATGCCAAACAGCTGGTTGAACATTTTTGGGTACTTGGTGACGTGCATCTGCAAAGGCTTCAAGCCAGACTTTGCAGTTTTCTGTAAGATGCACTCACTGACTAAGCTGGACGCGGATACGGACGGCTGGTTCATCTTGAGCACCACTAAAGACTACATGATGGTGGTGGACCGCGTCTCTAAGTGGCGTGACTGGAAGCACCGATTTTACCGCATCAAAACCAAGGACGTTGAATTTAACTTGCGGATGAATCGGTTCAATGCTGAGCCAATTCAACTTGGACGCGGGGACCTCAGTCCTGATAAGCCACCCGTCCACCCCAGCCAGGAGTACCAGCTTGAATATTTCAAAGTCAAGCGGGTGAAAAGGGACGGCGAAACTGAGCGCGTTCCAAGTAACTGGGTCCCTTTATCCAGCTGGCTGCGGGATCCCACATTTATGTCTGCCTATGGCCTGTACAAGAACCTGCCCCAAGGTGGACGCATGGACACATATTCTTACACATACACAGATTATTTGAACTTGAAGAATTTTCTAACACTTTTTCCTTTTCTTTTTCAGCTGAGGCGTACAAGATGCTTGACCTAGAGCAGAAAGGGGAGGTCAACATGACCGAGATTGACTTGGCTCGGTACAAGGCTTGCCAGAAGCTGTACGAGCAATCTAAAGGAGTAAGTAAACCCATCTGGATTTCTTCCTTTCGTCCGTGTATGTATTACGGAAGAGATCTTCTTCCTAACTTGGCACGGCCTATCAATTATATTATCTTGCTCTCTTTTTACTAACTTTTGTCTCTACAGCTGGCCATTCCAACCCCTCGGTCCAAACGGAAGCAGTCGTCCTCTGCGTCCAAGACGGACCAGGACGGTAAGGCGTCCAAACAAAGGAAGACGGTCGCGTCCAAGACCACTTCCACTTCTGCGGCCAAGACGACGCCGCGGACTGCCTCAAAGCAGTCCAAAGGAGAACAACCCCGGCTAAGCGATAGCGGGGCCTCCAAGTTCATAGATCTGGCCGCCATGCCGGGTCATGTTAGGTCCGAGAAATCGGACGATAGGGGTAAGTCGACCCCGGCAAAACCGACCGGGCCTGAATTGAATCCGCCCATTCAAAGAGTCAAGGAAACTGATTGGCTGGAGGCCACTCAGTCGGCCGACGACCAGCCTGGCCGGACGGGAGAAGAGGGTGACGAGCCTGCACCGCCCCCGCCATTCACTTTAAACCTTCCTACCCCTCCAAGCTTCTCTGACGGTCAGTCCAAATAACTTTGGATTTTCTATTTCGATTCTTCTCTCTTTTTTACTGAGCTTACATTAAACTCTTTGCGTCCACATACAGATATTGCAGAGGAGCTACACATGAAGGTGCCCGGCCAGTCCCTTACTAGGGCGGACAGGAAGGCCATGCGGGAAGCCATGGCCCGGGCCGTCCCTGCTGAGCAGCGAGATAAGCTGCGGGGGAAACATGAGGGCTTCCTCGGCCCCATGATCAATTGCAGCGCTGAGGTAACCTTTGTCCTCACATGCACTTAGTCAATTTTTCACTTTTACTTTGCTTTACACGTTAACCCTGTACGCAGCTTTTCCTGCGGCTGAATGCCTTCCTGGAATGGAAGGACAGGGAGAATGAGCGGCTGAAGCATGCCTGGGCCCAGATTCAAAAGGCCCAAGATGCCATTACTGGGGAAACGACCGTCCAGCGCCGGTATTTCGAAACCCAAATCAACGCCCTGTCCGAAAAGGCGGCACGGCAGACTGAAGATTTGGTGAAGCTGGGCGAGGCCCTTCAGCAGGAGTCCATGGTGAGAGATGTTATGAGACAGGAGAGGGATCAGGCCCTACTGGACGGCCAGCGCTGGAGGGAAGGGTTCGAGGCCTCCGAGAAGCTTCAAAGTGATGTGGCCTTGGCCCAAAAACACTTGAAGGAGGCCTTGGACGAGGCGGACGCTCTGAGAGCCGAGGTGGAAAGTTTAAAGAAGTCCGTTGAGGACTTAACTCTCCAATTGCAAACACCTCGGGCTCCCAGTGCGGATGAGGTGGTCCGCATTGAGCAGAATGCTGAGGACAGGCTCAAGAGCCACTTCTTTGAGGCTTTTGAGCTTATGGTGGACGAGGGAGAGGCAGCCTTTTATCAGGAACGCTTCACCAAGCGTCTTAACTTTGTCTGCCTCAGAGAAGAGGCTAAGAAGGCCGGGCAGCCTTCACTTGAGCTAGACGTCACGCCAACTACCTCAGAGGAGGACAAAATCGAAGAAGTGGCGGCCAGCAAAGACGGTGAGGCTGAGAGCAAGGAGACGCCTGTTGATGATGCATCCCCTGCCGCCGTTCAAGAGCTCGGCCCAGGCCAGAGTCCAGCTTCTAGCTTGAACCCCACTGTGATCATACACTAAAGTACGGTGGCGTCCAAAAGGGAAGAAGATAGAGCAAAAGAGTCGCCAACAAGTTTTTAAGGAACTTGTAAACCGTTCACGAGGTGAAGATTACACCCCTTAACGATCCAAGAGACCATCAACTCCATAAGGTCATGAACCAAAATAGGGTTCAGGGATGATGGTACAAATCCAACCTAAAAGAGATTGAACCTGCCCTAATAATAGGCCTCTACTTTATTCTGCTCGTATTCATGTGCGCTTTCTGACTAACATGCAATCATTAGGATTAACCCTTAACCTGTTTAATCTATGTTATTTGAATTTAATGCACAGATAAACTATTATTGGCGATCACTTGAATTTATAATCACAATTAACCCTAACAAGATTATTAATTATCTTATTAAGCGTGATTGCAAATACAAATTCCCTTTAAACATGCAATAAAAGGTGTGATCAAGCAATAAAGAATAAAATAATGTGTATCAAGCAACATAATAAATAACAATCAGTATCATGAATAATAATATTAATCATAATAATCATGTTAAATAAAATAATAATAATAACAATATTCATAATCATGTTAAAGCATAATAAAAGTAAGATCCTAGGCATGATACTAACAAGATTAATAACAAACCCTAGCATGTCACTAAGCAATAAAAATCAAATCTTTAACCCTAACATGATACTAACATTAATTAATATTAGAAAGAATATAGGAAGCATCATAACAATCATATTTAATATTAAAAATACCCTAGACATGATACTAGGAATCATAATAACAATCTAAGCATGATGTCTATATCATAATATCAATAAATCAATTAAAGTACTTACTTGGATGCCTCGTACCTCTTTCTAATAACAAAATACACGCGTTAGTAACTTCAAGGAAAATAATAATAAAAAATTAAATTAAATAATTAAAAAAGAGATTTGGGACCAAACCCTCAGAAATTAAAACCTTTCACGTCTAGGGCGAAGGCAACTTCGAATATGGCTAGGTGTATCTAGATCTTGCGAATGCGGAATTTTGTATGTGAAAACAAAGTTTAGAAAAGAGAGAGAATAATCAAGAAAATCTTGATGAGAGTTGGTTAATGAAGAAGAGAATTGATGATTCTTGGTGAATGAAAACAAAGTTTTTGATACGATATTTATAGAGAAAATCAGCCAAAAAAGATAATTTAACAAAACAGAGTCTGAAGATCACAAAAACACATTGGCGCCAACCCTGGCTAGTTGGCGCCAGCACTAGTGGCTAGCGCCAGGCGCTAATGGCTAGCGTCTGGCGCCAATCCTGGTTCCAAGCGCCAAGGCCTGGGGTTGGACGCCAAAGTGGATTTTAACGCGTTTTCGAAAAACTGATAAATTTCCCGTACTGGAAGATAAAATAATATAATTTCAATCGAAAATGCTATTTGATCTTGATTAAAACTCTGAAGAGTCCTAATTGAATTAAGAATGATAAGAACCTTCTAGAATGTTCTAGAAGACTAAAACCATTCCTAATTGCATTAGGAATGATAAATTATATCAGGCCCTCCCCTAGATCATAGGGCCGTACTTAAAGCTCAAACCGGGCCCAGTTTAGTAAATTGGCCATAACTTCCTCAATATTCATCGGAATTGGGCTTATAATATATCGTTGGAAAGGTCTTTGCAAGCCCCATCCAACTACACCACTATTAGACCCATATCATGGACCAACCAAACTAGATTGGCTGTTTTCTTAAAATAAAGTTTTCAAAAACAGGGAGAAGAGAAAAGAAATAAAACTTTCCGCAACACTAGACCTTTCCACACTTTCGTTTCATTCGATTATGATTCGACGTGAAAGGCACTCATCACTGGGTTTGGCTTTGGGGAGACACAAATGGGTGTCTACAGAAGCCCCCACTTTGACTGAGTTTGGAGAAACGCAAGTTTCGAAAACAAAAGTCAAAGTATCGATAGGGACGGAGAATGATTCAGAACGTTCTGTGATCCTAAATCACTCTTGTAACGCCGATACTTGCAAACTAGCATTAGTTAAACAGATAAGAGAGTTAAAAAACGCGAATCTTGCACCGTCGAGCACACGTCTCTGGAGGTAACCGATTTGTTGCTGTATTTTGTTTGATGACTTCTTACAAGCTAGAGAACGCCATCTTGCTGTTTCGATGTTCACTCGTCTCTGAACAAAGAGCTTCTTTTTGATATGTTCACGCGTCTCTGAACAAAGAGTTTAATAATAGGATGCCCACGCGTCTCTGAGCAAAAGAGCTTGAAAATAGGAGATCTTTGATGATATGTCCACGCGTCTCTGAAAAAAAGAGCTTTGAAAGAAATGTCCACGCGTCTCTGAACAAAAGAGCTTGAAAGAAATGTCCACGCGTCTCTGAACAAAAGAGCTTGAAAGAAAATGTCCACGCGTCTCTGAACAAAAGAGCTTGAAAGAAATGTCCACGCGTCTCCGAACAAAAGAGCTTCGGGGCTTGAATGTTTGTTGCGATAATGTTCTGAAGAAAAATTTCCGAAGACCAACGTTTGTCGATCTCTAAAGCTTGTCTGAATTTTATTTCGCTAATCCAGTATGTCGGTGTCTCCGTGATTAGGCGCTTTAAGCTAAGTGAGACGATCTTTCATCAGGTCGATCACTTATTGCAATTGTATTCAAACTGACTACTTAATCATGTCAAATTGCTTATAGGGGCTAACTGGCGTACCAAGGAACCCAAAATTGCTGTATGAAGTCGAAATCACCTTTCTGAGAGGCTTCGAGCTCTGTCGTTGTTGAGATATTTCTGGCGCCAAGAATTGATTCTGTCGCCGAACGCTGTGATAGGGTCTTCCCTGTTCTGCTGCACCTGTATTTATTTTTGACTATAGAAATTTGCCAATTTCTTTAGCCATCTTAGGGGTGACCTAAGGCTTAATTATCTTAGGGTTGACCTAAGGTTTAATGTTGCTTGACTCATCGACTTGACACGACTCAAGGTATAAACTTGACTCGATATGTTTGACTGACTCGAGGTTGACTCGACTCAAAGTGAAATGACACATGTGTTAGACTCATGACTCGTGTGTGCATAGTGTTGATTATGCGACTTGAAAATGCAAAAAAGCAAAAATTTTCCGTCATTCTTGTGGAGGGTACCGACTTTCTCCCGAAAAAGAAAGACGCGAAAAAGAATCGAAAGTTTGAAGATGCATGTTGAATGAGCTTAGTCAAATGTCATTTGATTCCGTCTCTCAAGGTGCAAGGATTAATCTATCCTAGGCTATCTCAATGGTTGACTCCATGATGAAAGTATTTGGGTAACTTAGGCACGGAGGCTAAGCACTTTGTACTTTGTGATGCAATGATGATTATGATTGATGAGTGATTTTGACGAAGCATGCTTCAGCGTTAAAATTTCATGACAAAGGGTTCCGAAGGGAAATATATTTGGTCATGTATGTGTGTAGTGTGTGAAAGTGACACTAAAGTTAGGCCGCAAGAGCTAAGTGTGTGGAAAAATATATTATTGAAAAGAGTCAAATGGTGGTGACTCTTAGGCTAGGTAAGCTAATGATGTAGGGATTAAGCCCCCAAGTCTAGCTCTAAGTGAATAGGGATGAGCATAGGAGATCCCTTGATATGATCATGGTGTAAGTGTGTGAATGTGAATATGAATGCATGTTTATTACGGCCGCACCTCGATGTGAGGTTGCCTACGTATCCGTTAGGAATCAGGCCGAACGTAGCTCTAGCCAAACCTCGCACAAGTGTGTATACCTCAAAAAGGTCTTTTTTTTTAAGGGTTGTAACGTGGTTAGGCTAAAGGTTTAAAGAAGAAGGGGATAAAGGCTCAAGACCCTAGGTAAGCCCCCAGGGTGTGCAACTTCGCTTTTGAATCTTTATATTTTCATGCTTGAGGTTTTCTACTCTTTTTAGCTCTTTCTTTTGCTTTAGCATTTATTTTATTTTTATAAGTGTGGGCAATCCCAATCATGCGGTCTATCACTCACTTGGCATTCATGTTTCTCAGGCACGGTACCGAGCACTCGATAAGAGACGCAATCTGAGACATGTTCTTATCAAAGATATTTTTATATCAAAGACATTGGAACACTTACCCTTTTGTACACTTGTTTTCGTTTTTTATTATTGCTTATTTTTTGCTATTGCTTTCTTTTGAATTTGCTCAAGCTTTCTTTAGAATTGCATAAGTTGCACGCCATCCCATCCCAAGGTTAGGTAGATGTAGGTTGAAAAAAGAAGGGTCTATCGTTAGACGAGGCTCAAAGTGGTTTATGAAGAAAGGATTTGTAAATTAGAAAGGAGAAAGGAGATATGATGTGGCTACAAGGGGTGCCTCAAATCATTGGTATACCTTGTGTTTAATTCGACATTTTTTTTAAATGCAATATAATGAAATGATCATATGGAAGAAAATAAGTGCTCATTTTATAAAAGGAAAAGAAAGAAAATAATCTACAAAATTAATCTAAAGGAAAAGAAAAGGTGCCTATGCTAGACTTATTGGGGAAAGGAAAAAATGAAAAAGAAATAGAAAAAGAGGTCATGAAATCTTGTCATTGAAGCTCGCCTCTTGTCTTGTGTTTGCCTTATCATTACTCGTTCTTCTTGTTGACTGGAGGTATGGGAAGCTTGTTGTTATCAATCAAATACTGGATGGCCTCCTTTAGCTTCCAACAGCTCTCAGTAGTAT
This sequence comes from Chenopodium album, assembly GCF_948465745.1. Taxonomy (NCBI): domain Eukaryota; kingdom Viridiplantae; phylum Streptophyta; class Magnoliopsida; order Caryophyllales; family Amaranthaceae; genus Chenopodium; species Chenopodium album. The sequence continues at coordinate 46,969,005 of NC_137838.1, forward strand.
GACCCTTACCTTGGTGGTACTTGCAGTGTTCGTCTGGATTCCAACTAGGCAATCTCTTCTTAAGTGGGGGATCTTTAGTAGGTCCAATGGGAGTAATGATTCCCTTGGCATGGAGTCGATTGAAAGCATCATCGTAGCTAGTTCCAATAGGGGTAAATTCCTTTTTCGGTTGCTTTCGATTACCCATGGCTAGGATCTCACTAAGGTCGAAAGTACCAACACTATTACTAGAGTAGGTGTTTTCGGAAGAAGAAGGATAGTCGTTCTTCTTCCCTTTACAGCCACTGTTACCATTGTTACTGATCTTGGCCTTCTTGTCGCGCGGAGGAACATGAAGGAGATTTGAATCGATGAGATCTTGAACCTGATCCTTGAGGGCGAGACACTTCTCAGTAGTGTGACCGCGACCTCTATGGTATCGACACTAGGAATTTGGATCCCAATTAGGAGAACGTTTTTCAGATGGAGGGTCTTGACTGGGACCAATGGAGTGAATGAGACCTTGATCGTGAAGACAGTCAAAAGCTTCATTGTAAGTCATTCCTATTGGTGTGTATTCTACAATGGTCCGTTTTTATTGTGGCTTAGGAGCATTGAGTTCTTCATTAAACCCTTGGCGAGAATTTTGTTCAATGGCCATCACCCGATTTGCTAATCCTTCTACCACATTCAAGAGCATGTCAATGACATCTTGTAGTTTCCGAATGTCCTCTTTTAGACTTGACGAGTCTTCCTTGGTATTATCTAAGAAAAGACTTTCATTCTCCTCAATTATGGCCACTTCATCGAGAGAGGTCATATAAGCTGTCTCGATCATAGGTTCTCCTACAGGTGTGATAAGAAGTGATGGATCAAAGGATGCTTGGTCATCTTCGATGGCTAGAATCTCGGAAGTTTCATTGTTATCGATCAGATCCAACATTCTTCAGTGTCGTGACCCTTTCCTTGATGATATTTGCAGTGCTTATTAGGGTCCCACTTAGGTGGCCTAGCTTCTGGAACCGGATCTTTGATGGGCTCTATGGGCATGACTAGTCCTTTGTGATGTAGCTTCTCGAAAGCCGTTTCATAATTTATACCAAGTGGAGTGAACACCCTTTTTGATCTTTGGATTCGTGGTTTAGAGGTGTTTGTAGCATGTACCTCATTATAGGAAGAAGAAGGATGGTCGCTCTTCTTTCCTCTCACACTATTATCTTTCAGAAGGTCATCTTCAATGTCAATGCCTATATTATAAACAGCTTTGAAAGTATTCAAGTTGGGTTGGTACTTTAAGTGTTTTGAATACTTCCCTTGGATATTCTTGATAAACATCCTCACAGATTCTTTTTCGGTAGGAGCCTTGACCATATTAGCAGAAGTTTCCCTCCATTTATTGAAGAAAGAAGTGAACCCTTCGTTTTCCTTTTGTTTTAACATCTCAAGTTTTCTGTGGTCTGTCTCGTCTTGGATGTTGCACTTATATCTATCTATGAAAGCGTTTGTTATCGACTCCCAAGAAGAGGTTTTTTATTTGTCAAGGGAGAAAAACCATTGTTGGCAAACGGTTTCAAGAGATAGTGGGAACAGAGAGGAAAAAACCTTCTTATCGATACCCTTAATGTTCATTATTGTTTCAAAAGCTCTTAGATGGAAGTAAGGGTTATCTGTTGCCTTGAATTTAGGGATGCCAGTGGCGTTGAACTTATGCGGAAGAAGTTCTTTATCCAGCGAGACCCCTTGCGAGCTCATGCCCTGAAATTTATAGTCACTAGATAACTTGCTCAGACTATCTTGCATGAGATTCACTTATTGTTGCTTCACGGGGTCATCAACCTTGAGGGTAAGTAGCTTCAGTGTTTCAGTCATGGTAACCAATTGGTTTCTAAGCTCATTGACTTCTTCTTGAGTTGCCATTATCTTCTTAGCCTTTCTCTTTTGATGAATCGGTTTATCAAAAAGCGAGACTTGAATAAAGAGGTTGTCCTTGATTAATCGCCCTTCTCTCCTCGACCAAGTACTGTGGAAAAGGAATTTGGGGATACTTATTGTTAATTATTTGACTCAAACTTTATTCAACATGCGATGGATGGAGGAAATGAAGAAAGATGGAGGAATGTGGAGAAGAATGATTTAGATGGAGGGATATGAAGAATTAGGAATAGAATGTACACTCAAATGACGGAAAAAAATCGACTCATGCATGAACCTAAGACATGGCCACGGCGATGTGTACTCAAAGTGTGTGCTAAGACTAGTGAGTGTAGGTGACATGTTAAGACTCGTGTCATGACCATGTGGCTAAACTATGTGACCAAGACTCGATTAATGACTTGATAAGGTGTTATTGACAGCGAAAATTAACCGAATTAAATAGTAAACTGGCTAATTAGACATTAGGTGATGACTCGACAAATAATCCAAACTGTGGGCCAAGCGACAGGACTGGCGTCACAACATAGTGATTGGCGCCAGACTTTTTAGTAAATGTCTGGCGCTACACACCATACAGTGGCGCTACAGCTCAGACTTTGGCGCCAACATTGGAGCTTTGGTCCGGGACTGTTTTCGGTATTATTAGTCAACTGGGGTATGCCTAAAGTCGTACTAGGTCAATTCCGATTAAAAGGAAACTTTATTGACTCAAATTAATTAATTAATTAATTAATTAGGCAAAGTTCTTTAAGTCATTAATTTTAATCTCAACAGAAATCAACAAACGGTTAAGAGAAACATAGAATATATATGCACAACAAATAATGCACAATTAGTCAAGTAGGCACAATATGATGCAATGAGTTCGCAACCTAACCATGACTCTAGTTCTCTAAAGTTCGGGATATGGTTTAGTCAAATAGGGTCCATGGTTAATTGTCCAGATGCACCGCGTAGAAGCCTAACTGTGAATGGTTAACACGTGTGGATAGAACACCGCGAGTTTTTAGAAAAAAACTCACTTCTATGGTTTGGTGAATTCAACCTCTCAGATGTACCCTTTGTTGCCAGGAGCGTTCAATCGGGTAGATAGAGCATGAATTCCCAGAGGGTTATGTCCATATGTAGAACACATATGGGTTTCAGAAAAGTGAGAAAAAATTCAATCAGGAAGTAGGATCGAGCAAACAATACGAAAAACCGGTCGAAATTAGAACGCATATTTTTGGCTCGGTATTGGGGGAAATTGGCGCCAACAAACAGAGACTGGCGCCAACTTTTAATTGTAGCGCCTGGCGCCAATACTGGCGTCTGGCGCTACGGCTAAAAGTTTGGCGCCAAGCTCTAGCCCCTGACGCTACTTCCCACATGCCTCAGCAGCTTTCTGTGCTCAATAAAATCATCCAGTTTCGCGCAGTGTTATTTCAGTCCTAGTTGCGAAAGACATTACTCAAATTTCCTACGTGTAAAATCCTATGTTTTTGACTCATTACGGATGGTCTTTCCAATTAGAACCTTTTTAAGCATATGACACAATGTTAATCAGAATTACGCACATGAAATACTTAGAAATTTTCGAGTCTCATCCACTCATTCCAAATCATTGCCGAAACAAATTCAGGAATTAAAATAGAAATCCTCCCCAGCGGAGTCGCCAAAAACTGTAGGGAATAATTTCAAGACTTTAAAAATCCCACTAGCTTGAACCCCACTGTGATCATACACTAAAGTACGGTGGCGTCCAAAAGGGAAGAAGATAGAGCAAAAGAGTTGCCAACAAGTTTTTAAGGAACTTGTAAACCGTTCACGAGGTGAAGGTTACACCCCTTAACGATCCAAGAGACCGTCAACTCCATAAGGTCATGAACCAAAATAGGCTTCGGGGATGATGGTACAAATCCAACCTAAAAGAGATTGAACCTGCCCTAATAATAGGCCTCTACTTTATTCTGCTCGTATTCATGTGCGCTTTCTGACTAACATGCAATCATTAGGATTAACCCTAAACCTGTTTAATCTATGTTGGTTGAATTTAATGCACAGATAAACTATTATTGGCGATCACTTGAATTTATAATCACAATTAACCCTAACAAGATTATTAATTATCTTATTAAGCGTGATTGCAAATACAAATTCCCTTTAAACATGCAATAAAAGGTGTGATCAAGCAATAAAGAATAAAATAATGTGTATCAAGCAACATAATAAATAACAATCAGTATCATGAATAATAATATTAATCATAATAATCATGTTAAATAAAATAATAATAATAACAATATTCATAATCATGTTAAAGCATAATAAAAGTAAGATCCTACGCATGATACTAACAAGATTAATAATAAACTCTAGCATGTCACTAAGCAATAAAAATCAAATCTTTAACCCTAACATGATACTTACATGAATTAATATTAGAAAGAATATAGGAAGCATCATAACAATCATATTTAATATTAAAAATACCCTAGACATGATACTAGGAATCATAATAACAATCTAAGCATGATGTCTACATCATAATATCAATAAATCAATTAAAGTACTTACTTGGATGCCTCGTACCTCTTTCTAATAACAAAATACACGCGTTAGTAACTTCAAGGAAAATAATAATCAAAAATTAAATTAAATAATTAAAAAAGAGATTTGGGACCAAACCCTTAGAAATTAAAACCTTTCACATCTAGGGCGAAGGAAACTTCGAATATGGCTAGGTGTATCTAGATCTTGCGAATGCGGAATTTTGTATGTGAAAACAAAGTTTAGAAAAGAGAGAGAATAATCAAGAAAATCTTGATGAGAGTTGGTTAATGAAGAAGAGAATTGATGATTCTTGGTGAATGAAAACGGAGTTTTTGATACGATATTTATAGAGAAAATCAGCAAAAAAAGATAATTTAACAAAACAGAGTCTGAAGATCACAAAAACACATTGGCGCCAACCCTGGCTAGTTGGCGCCAGCACCAGTGGCTAGCGCCAGGCGCCAATGGCTAACGCCTGGCGCCAATCCTGGTTCCAGGCGCCAAGGCCTGGGGTTGGACGCCAAAGTGGATTTTAACGCGTTTTCGAAAAACTGATAAATTTCCCGTACTGGAAGATAAAATAATATAATTTCAATCGAAAATGCTATTTGATCTTGATTAAAACTCTGAAGAGTCCTAATTGAATTAAGAATGATAAGAACCTTCTAGAATGTTCTAGAAGACTAAAACCATTCCTAATTGCATTAGGAATGATAAATTATATCAGGCCCTCCCCTAGATCATAGGGCCGTACTTAAAGCTCAAACCGGGCCCAGTTTAGTAAATTGGCCATAACTTCCTCAATATTCATCGGAATTGGGCTTATAATATATCGTTGGAAAGGTCTTTGCAAGCCCCATCCAACTACACCACTATTAGACCCATATCATGGACCAACCAAACTGGATTGGCTGTTTTCTTAAAATAAAGTTTTCAAAAACAGGGAGAAGAGAAAAGAAATAAAACTTTCCGCAACACTAGACCTTTCCACACTTTCGTTTCATTCGATTATGATTCGACGTGAAAGGCACTCATCACTGGGTTTGGTTTTGGGGAGACACAAATGGGTGTCTACAGGGGGTATGCCCCTTTATTCGGCGTTCGCCTAGTTCATATTTTGAGTGGTTTGATTGACTTAGTAGAATTTATACCTTAGGTGGTATGACTTCTACCAAGTTAATCAAATCATAGTAATGATTGCCCTTGGACTAGGTGGTACGCCGAATCAACACATTATTTAGCCGTTCCATTGACTTTATGTGAGTTTGTCCATTGAAACTATCGCTCGGACGCACTCAGAAAATTTTAAGTATGATCTCAACTTAAAATTTTTAAGTTTGGCTGGGCTGGAATTCCTAGGTATGCCCTTGCCCCCATTAAATAGGTTTCGCAAGGTACCTTACCTTTTTCGTCCGCCTTAGTTAAGGGCGGACGTGTACATATGACTCGAGGTCAAGTTGCCCGTTTTTTATTTTATTAAATTTACTTTTGTTCTACGACCGAGTTGCTGTGTTGCAAGCAACCTACTCGCAAATTTTACGCGGCACATCTGTATAAGCATAAATTAAATGGAAAATAATATAACAATGTTTGACCTTTCATTAATTTGTCAAAATTACATTATTGTGGCCGTACGGCTTACATTGCTCGGTCAACCGACCTAGCTGTATACACAGCTTTTGGCTAAGTACTTAAACTTAAACATAATATTTCTTCAGATTGTCGGTGTTCCATGTACGCAGAATGGGTCGGCCGTTCATGGCTTCAAGACGGTAAGTCCCATCTCGGACCTCTTCCCTGACTCGATACGGCCCTTCCCAATTTGGGGTCAGCTTCCCATCCTCATTTGCTCGTCCCACGGCCTCCATCTTCCTAAGGACCAGATCTCCCAATTTTATCGGCCGCTTTGACACTCGGCGATTGTATGCCCTTGTCATCCGTAGACGATAGATTTCGTGTCTAAGCGCCGCGTTGCCCCTAGCTTCAGGAAGGAAGTCTAGGACGGTCTTCATGGCTTCCCAATTAGCCGCTTCATCATATAGCATCACTCTAAGGGTAGGCTCATACATTTCAATTGGGAGGACAACCTCGGCACCATAGACCAGGAAGAATGGGGTTTCTCCTGTGGAACTCTTGGCCGTGGTTCGTATGGACCATAGCACATTGACCAACTCATCAGCCCATAAGCCGCCTGCCCTTTCAAGCTTGCGCTTAATTCCATTGGAGATCAATTTGTTGTATGCCTCTACCTGCCCATTGGCTTGTGGTCGGCCAACTGAAGCAAAGCAATGAGATATGCCTTGGTCTTCCAACCACTCTTTGAGTTGAGGCGTTTCGAACTGGGGACCATTGTCGAACACCATAGACTGAGGAACGCCAAAGCGTGTAATGATACTCTTCCATATGAAAGCTGAAACATCCGTCCACTTGATGCCCCGGACAGCCTCGGTCTCTACCCACTTTGTGAAGTAGTCTACTGCTACAAACACACACCGCCTTTGGCCGGACGCTGGTGTGTACGGTCCTAAAATGTCCATCCCCCATTTGGCAAAGGGGAGCGGACTACTGATGGCCGAAAGACTGTTGGCAGGTCGGTGGATCAAGGTTGCAAACCTCTGGCACTTGTCACACTTCTTTACCATTTCCATGGCGTTCGACTTTAAGCTCGGCCAGTAGTAACCCAGACGGGCAGCCTTTTCAGCCAAAGCTCGTCCTCTAATGTGAGAGCCGCATTGCCCCTGGTGAAGATCGTCCAAGACATCATGCCCTCTCTCAGGAGTGACACATTTCAGGTACGGCTTCACAAATTCCTTTTTAAACAACTCTCCTTGCTTAATTTCAAACCAGGCCGCTCTCTTTTTCATCAGCCAGCTCTCTTTAGGATCGGCCGGGAGTATTCCATCCTTCAGGTAAGATATGATCCCGTCCATCCAAGTGGAGCTTCTATCAATGTTATGTACTGGCTCAGCATCAATACTCCTCTTTTCTTTTACTTCCCAAAATACCGACCTGGGAGTATCACATGATGCTGAGGATGCTAACTTAGAGAGTGCGTCCGCCTGATGATTGGACGAACGAGGAACCTGCTGTAGAGTAAAATGATCTAGGCTCTTAGCCTCCTCTCTTACAATCTTCAAGTATTTTATCATGGCCGGCTCCCTTGCTTCGAAGTCACCATTCACCTGGCCGACTACAAGTAGGGAGTCCGAGCATACATCAATTTTTGTCGCTCCTGCCGCCTTACACATTCTAAGGCCGGCCAAGAGGGATTCATACTCGGCCTCATTATTAGAGGCTTGAAACTGGAATCTCAGAGCATATTCAAACTTATCTCCCTCAGGAGACTGACATATAACACTTGCACCACAACCAGTAGCTGTCGCACTACCATCCACGAACACTTTCCAGATCTGGTCTCCGGCCGTCTGAAGATCCGGCCGAGTCATTTCAGCTAAAAAATCAGCAAAGGCCTGCCCCTTAATTGCTTTTCTTGGCTCAAATGCAATGTCAAAGCCTCTTATTTCCAAGGCCCATTTAAGCATACGGCCGCTTGCCTCTGGAGTTGTAAATGGCTTCTTCAGAGGTTGGTCTGTGTAGACCACAATTGAATGTGCCAAGAAGTATGGCCGCAGCTTTTTCTATGCCATGTATAAGGCCAAGCCAAATTTTTCAATAGAGGGATTCCTTAGCTCGGCGTTATGAAGTACGTGGCTAATAAATTAGACAGGGATCTGGCGGCTGTCCCGTTCAGCAAGTAGGACGACACTTAAGGAGTGTTCTGGATGGCAAGATAGATAAATAGCTTCTCGCTCTTAAGTGGACTGACAAGCCGAGGAAATGTATGTAGATGGACTTTTAGCTGTACGAATGCTTCCTCGGCCTCCTCTGTCCACTCAAACATGGCTTTCTTTTTTATGGTTTGAAAGAAATAACGGCACTTATCCCCTGATCTTGACAGAAATCTACCAAGTGCTGCTAAACATCCGGTCAATCTTTGGACTTCTTTAATTGTCCTTGGTGACTTCATGTCCATGACGGCTTGGATTTTTTCAGGGTTGGCCTCAATTCCACGCTGATCAATTAAAAATCCGAGAAATTTACCGGACTCAACACCAAAGACACATTTCTTTGGATTTAACATCATCCTATGCCGCCTGAGTTTGGTGAAAGTTTCTCGTAGATCCTTCAAATGGTCGGCCGGTTCTTTTGACTTGACAATCATGTCATCAATGTACGTCTCCATATTAAGACCAAATGGCATAACTTTGTAACAATATAACCCCTGTCCAGTCACGAACGCTGTTTTCTCTTGATCTTCTTCCCATAATGGAATTTGATGGAATCCGGAGTATGCGTCCATAAAACTCATCAGGGCATGGCCGGCCGTCGAATCAACCAGGCGGTCAATTTTGGGCAAGGGAAAGCTATCCTTTGGGCATGCCTTGTTCAGATCGGTGTAATCCACACATATTCTCCAAGTTCCATTCGACTTCTTCACAAGGACCACATTGGCCACCCATTCTGGGTAATAACATTGCCGAATGAAACCGGCGTCCAGAAGCTTTTTGACTTCTGCTGCTGCCGCCTGATTCCTCTCTTCTCCATGATTCCTTTTCTTCTGGCGGACAGGTTTAATGGCCGGGTTTACAGCCAACTTATGCACGGCCAGGTTAGGGCTTATACCTGGCATCTCGCCAACATCAAATGCAAATACATCTTTGAACTCTCTCAATAATTGAATTAACTCATCCCCAAGCACACCCAAAGCTATAGTGCCCACACTAACTGTCCGACCTGGTTGATCGGGGTCAAGCACTATATCTTGGTGGCTGCCGGCCGGCTGAGGTCGTAACTCTTCTGGCCGACCGACAGTCATTAGCTGCTATGCTTGCTCTATCTTGGCCGCCTTACGCTTCTGGCCGACCTGGTGTGTTGGGAGTGAGGTTCCTTCTTCTTTTGGCTCGGACGATTTTGGTCCGCGCGCTGTAGGCTTAACCGCCAACTGATTACATTCCTTTGCCATCTTCTAACTTCCTTGGATTGTAGCTATTTTCCCGTCCGTCCTCTCAAACTTTAGCAGCATTAGGTGAGGCACTATGACTGCTGTAGACACCTAAAAATGTCTCCCCAAAACCAAACCCGATGATGAACAACCTTTCACCGCAACTATTGGTCGGGTTTAGTATTTAATCCCGAGAGTGCTTAAAAAATCGTATTTTATTAAATTCATATTTTTGAACAGTCCATGGATTAGTCTTGATGTTTGGTAAAAGCATAGTTTTAATTTCAGCCCAAACTTATTAATTAATTTTTAACCAAAGCCTTTTTTATTTTATTGTTTTATTATTTATTTTTGGCCCAAACCCTTTATTTATTTTTATTTAATTATTTTCTTATTTTAGCCCGAATAATAAAAAGTCAGAAAAGGCCCGAAATTATCAATCGGCACTTAAAATGCCGAAGGAAATTAGGGTTAAAAATGTATTTAGACGGAAAAACAGGCTGGAATTTCTCGCGCCACGGCAGGTACCTACCGTGTCACGGGAATCCTTCCTGTCTGACGGTGGGATTTCCCGTGACACGGTAGGTCTGCGGTGACGCAGGACATTCCGTGTCTTTTCCGCGTAAACCCTTAACGCGTTTTTTATCCCGTTTTCTGAAAATTTCCCGCGTCACACCAAAAATGTACCGTGTCACGGGAAAGTGTACCGTCTAACGGTGGAGCTTCCCGTGTCACGGTACAGTTTGACCGTGTCACGGGATACTTTTTTAGGGTTTTTATCATTTTAGGGTTCCGTGTGCTCCCTCAGCACATTTTCCCTATAAATACCCCCTCATTTCTGATGAACGGGGCACCGAGTAATTTGATTATTTTATTTTCTCTCTTTTATGCTTTAGCCTAAACACTAGCCTACCCTTTTCTACTTCAAAATTCCTTCTTCAAGTACTCAAAGGAGTCCATACTTTACTCGTGGTTCTATCCTTAAGCCAAGGCGTGAAAGGTAGAACTGTTTGAGGGTTTGGCCCCAAAATCAACTTTACTTTATTTAATTTAATTTAATCATCGTTTTATTATTTCCTTGAAGTTACTAACTCGTTTATTATTTTGTAGTTGCAAACAAACATAATCAAAGTCAGAGTCATGCTCCTTTTATTTTTATTATTTTTCTAACGATTTTATGTTGTTGGAATTGTGATTAAATTGGCTTTAATATTAATGTTGTTTTATTATATTTATGATCACCATATTGCATGTTTAAAGGGAATATGTAATTGAAAATCACGCCTAATAAGATAATTTGGACAACCGGTTTAGGATCCTTTTTAATCTTATTATTAATTGAAGTGTTCACCAATATTTTAGAATTATGTGTGCATTAATATTAAACCAATTTAGTTAAATAATAGTTTGGAGCGAATTGAATTATTGTTTGTATGCCTTTGAGATCACAGGAATGCTTTTCAATATAAGAATTGAGTAGAGGCCAATACGGGCGAATGTGACTCCATGACTCACTTCGTACCATCATCCCCGATCCTCCTTTTGTGGTTCCGAACCATATGGAGTTAGTAATATCATGGATTATGAATGGGGTGTAACCTTCACGGGTCAATTGTTGTTGCCTATCGTTGTCCCTTATCGTGGTTGCCTTTTTATGATCCGTGAACGGTTTACAAGTTCCTTAAAAACTTGTTGGCGGCTCCCTACTTTATTTGTCCCTAATCGTTGTCCCTAATCGTAATGTCAATTCCCACTTCCTATGAGTGCCAAGCATATTCACACATGCTTTTAACGTAAGCGCACTTTGAACGACGCTTACAACTGCTTTTGCTGCATTCAGTGTAGGACGGCCGAGTCACGATACAGTACATCGTCTGACGGTGCGCAGTACCGTGACACGGGAATTTTTGTCGTGTCACGGCAGTCCTAAAATCAGTCCGGTGGCTTATTTTCTTTCCTCACAGTCGACTTCCTTCGATTTTTCTGAAAAAACGTATGTGTTCTACATGCGTCTTAGCCCCGGGGAATTTAAGCTCTATCGACCCAAAAACGCTCATGGCAATAAGGGTTCATCCGAGCTATTAAATTCACCCAGACCATGGATTCGAGTTCGATTTCATCACGAACTTGCGGAGCCGCCCGTTGGCATACACCCTCAAAGGAGGCTGCCTTGCTAACGCGTCCAAACTCTTAACCATGGTACCCTTTTTGACACTTAAAGCTTGACCAATAGTTGAACATAGATCTTGACTCTAGGTTGCGAACTTTTTTACATCATCGTGCCTAAATGCTATGTGGTTGTTTGGTGCTAACCTTCATGTGTTTGCTCTTTTGTTTAACCCATGACCGAGGGTTTTTATTCTCACATAGTAATTAGTACGGATCTAAAATCGGTTAAAATCTGGAAAAATCACAAAACTGACCTGGACTTGCGCACCGTGTCACGGCATGTTCTGCCGCGCCACGGTGAACAGTGCCGTGACACGGGGCTGTCTACCGTCTGACGGCAGACTGCACCGTGTCACGACAGTCTGCACCGTGACACGGTGCCCAGGAAAGTGTCTTGTCAATCTTTTTTTTTCGATTTTTGTGCGAATGATGTGTCCAGTTTGGTGTCATGTCTAGCTATACGGTCAAAACACGCTTCTATAACCTCACTTAATCACTCACATGTCGTGTTCACACACTTTTTTGCTTTAAGTCGTGCACCACTTTTTTGACCGTATTTTAGGAAGTCTTGTTTTTGTGTCGTTTTTTTTTCGGAGTAAGTCGGATGGTATCCTCCCTTTAAAAATAAACAAGTAGAATTTATAGATTTTTTTTAAAAAAAAAAATTCCCGTGCCACGTCAGCATCCACCGTGGCACGGGAATGGTTGCCGCGACACGGGACTGTCCACCGTGGCACGGTGGACCTGCGCAAAAAAAAAAAAAAAAAATTCCCGTGCCACGTCAGCATCCACCGTGGCACGGGAATGGTTGCCGCGACACGGGACTGTCCACCGTGTCACGGCACAGTCCACCGTGGCACGGTGGACCTGCAAAAAAAAAAAAAATTCCCGTGCCACGTCAGCATCCACCGTGGCACGGGAATGGTTGCCGCGACACGGGACTGTCCACCGTGTCACGGCACAGTCCACCGTGGCACGGTGGACCTGCAAATAAAAAAAAAAATTCCGTGCCACGTCAGCATCCACTGTGGCACGGGAATGGTTGCCGCGACACAGGACTGTCCACCGTGTCACGGCACGGCCCACCGTGGCGCGGTGGACCTGAAGAAGAAAAAAAAAAAAGAGAGGGGGTTGCCGCGCCACGGGAAACTCTACCGTGTCACGGCAAATTTCTACCGCGACACGGTGGATGTCCAAAAAAAAAACAAAAAAAACCACCGCGTCACGGCAGCTTGTCACGTGACACGGTACAGTTTTCCGTGTCACGGTGCCCTTGAAATAAGTCCAGTCAGCTTTTCTTAAGTCTTCCGTGTTAATTTGGTTATTGTTCACATGTCTAGCCATACGATCATACCACGAGTCTTATAACATCACTTAGTCACTCACAAGTCAAGTATATTCCACACACTTTCTTTATGTTCCGACTCGAGTCGTGCACCAGGTCGTTTATGATCGTATATTAGGTTCATACACCCTTTTTTCGTCATAATAAAAAATGAGTGGAGTTTGCTCACCTGTTTTCAAATGTCTATTTTTTTTCCTTCCTTTCCTATCTTGAGCAATGAGTCAAACAATTAAGTAAATTATTTTATTTCACAGTACTTAGTCAAGGAACAGGGATAGATCAATACGGTTCGAGCCATTACCGCAACAATCTCTCAGATCTAATAGGCGTTCAAAGAGAACTTTGTCATCTCCGTTACTCATCACCTTTCAATGGCCCCTAAAGAAGACATTGAGAACATCAACAAATCCATTGAGGCACTGTCTTCCATGATGCAAACCCTTACCACTAGGGTCACTACCATGGAACAAAACAAGGTCACTGTTTCCACCCTTGACAAACTGAAGGAACAAATGAGTAAGATCTCTGAGGATTTCACTTATGTGGAACGGCCTCCCACTCCTTTGGATGTGAAGGATAGACTCCCTGAAAAGTTCTCCACTGCTGATATTCCAAAGTTCAAGCCTACTGACAATCCAATATTCCATTTGAAGGCGTTCTCTGCAACCATGGCTCTTAAGGGATTGGACGTAACACTCTTCCCTACGGTGTTCCCTCTCTCCGTAGAACATGCTTGCCAACAATGGTTTTATTCCTTAGATGTCAAGCATACTGCGACTTGGCAAGATGTCACCGACAGTTTCATGAATCGTTACAAATGTAACATTCAAACTAAAACTTCTGAACGTAAACTCTCCATTCTCAAACAGAAAGAGAATGAAGGCTTCACCGCTTACCTGAACAGGTGGAGGGAAACAGCTTCACTCTTGGTAGATCCACCCAAAGAAAGAGAGATGGTTCGCCTCTTTATTCAAAATCTGACTCATAAATATAGGGAATATCTCAAATTTCTTCCACTGAACACTTTCGAAGCTGTATACGACATCGGCATCAATATCGAGGATGAGCTAATAAAGACTGCTGGTAGTAACAATAATAACACTTGGAAAAACAAGAAGAACGATCATCCTTCTTCTTCGTCTTCTAAGCACGAAAATACTACCAACAATATAAGTCAAGTTGATCTCAATGAAGTGTTAGCTCTTGATACTCCATTGCCCAAGAAGAAAAGAACTTACACTCCTTTAGGAATGACTTATGATGCGGCCTTTGATCGCCTTTACAGTCAAGGCTTGATCACACCTATTGGGCCATTTCCAGAGCCAAAACCTGAAGAAAGGAGCGCCAAATGGAATCCCAATGCCTATTGCAAGTACCATCAAGGAAGGGGCCACACTACGGAGCAATGTTAGAATTTGAAGGACGTCATTCAAGACTTGATGGATGCAAACAAACTTCCTGTCCCTCCAGGCGGCAAGAAGTAATGAATACAAGGCACACAGATCTTTCGTGCAAGATTTCATGATTTCTTTCTTTATCATTCTTCTCCACTCCCCCATTCATGTCTAGCATAGGTTTTCCACTTTGAATTTTTTTTATATGTTTCATGTGTTTCGTTCACCTTTTCCATTAATAAAATGAGCAATTTTCCTTTACATCTCGATCATAGAATTTTTCATTCATTCATTCATTGTCAACAAAAAAAAAAAAATTCAATTACCGAACTAAACCCAAGGTACACCAATGACTTGAGGCACCTTTAATTTGCAACCATGTCATTCCCTGTTAACCGTTCAATCATATTCCATTTCTTCATCAACCATTTTGAGCCTCGTCTAATGTTTGGCCTTCATTTCTTCAACCCACATTCACTTAACCATGGGATTGGAAGATGTGTAATTGTATAACGTTCAAAAAGCAAGTAAAAAAAAAAAGAAAGGAGCAAAGCAACAATAAAACAATGTCTAAAGGCAAGTGTTCCAATGTCTTTGATATGAACACGTCTCAAATTGCGTCTCTCATCGAGTGTTCGGTACCATGCCTGAGAAACATGAATGCTATGTGAGTGATGGAATGCATGATCTGAGATTGCCTACATTGATTCAAAAGAATGGAAAAATAAAGTTCAAAGCAAAAAAAAAAAAAAAAAAAAAAAATATTGAAAATATAACTTGCAAAATTCAAAATTTTCAAATACACAATTGCATATCTTGGGGATTCTCTCGGGTCTTGAGCCTTTTACCCCTTTCTTCCTTAAACCATCAACTTAACCACATTACAACCCTTGAAAGACCTCTTTGAGGTGTACATACACTTGTGCAAAGTTCGGTTAGAGCTACGTTCGGCCTGATTCCTAACGGATACGTAGGCAACCTCACATCGAGGTGCGGCCACATTCATATTCATATCCATGCATGATCGAGTCAAAGGATATCCAATGCTTATCCCTACCCATTTAGAGCTAGAATTGGGGGCTTGAACCCAAATCACATTAGCTTACCCAGCCTGAAGAGTAATCATCTTTAACTCTTCTCACATCTCTTTCCATCGCTATAACCCTTGCAGCCAGCCTTAGTATCACATTCACACACTTCACACACACATCCATATCCATATCAATCATCCTTCCCTTTAAGAGCCCTTTATCATGAAATCTTGTTTCAACACTGTGCATGTTTCATCATATTTAAAGACAACATTCAGTAGAAGAAACATTGTATACTTGCTTGTTTCGCATAATGTGCTAAGAAACATTTATATATCAATGATTTTTAATCATACAAAGCATATCGTGCTTAGCTTTTTGACCTAAGCAACGTTCATTATGCAATAATCACTATACGTGCTTAGCTTCCAGACCTAAGTGACGTTCAAAATCGCTTCTTTACACCATATATGATGCTTAGCTCCATGAATTAAGTTCATTCATCTATTGTGTCACATGATGTAATTGTCCTTAGCCTCCTGGCCTAAGAACATGCATACATTATTTTCAGGACAAGCAATTCAATCCATACGATTCATTTCGTCTTGCTCAAGGAGGAAGTTCAAAACTTCTTTCCTTTTTCATTATTTTATTTTGGGGAAGTTCAAAAACTTTTTCCAAGTTTTCGTCGAAAGAAGTTCGAGAATAAAAGTTCAGTTTTCACATCTTTCTTTTTCGGGAGAAAGTCGGTACCCTCCACTCATGACAAAAATTGACGGAAAATTTTTGCCTTTTCATCTTCGTTTGCTTGTGTCTGCACACACACACACACTCACAAGTCATACACATGTCATGTCACATCAAGTCAAACTTGGTCAAGTTAGTGGTCAAGTCAATCACAGTATATACGAGTCCATTGGCAAATTTATTTTTGCAGGTCTTATCTACAGCCCACGTCCGGGGACTAGCGGACCATCTACAGCCCACGTCCGGGGACAAGCGGACCACCATCATTTCATGACGCAAGGTTCTCGATACACAGAGACTTGCAATCTCATCATCTTTCGACTTTCCTCAAGCATGGAAAGAGTTATCCGATGGATTTTTCTTCAAGTATAGAAAACCGCCAAATCGGCTTTCCTCAAGCATGGAAGGCATTATCGGTGGAATTCTTCAAGCATAGAATGACACCATATTCATTAGTCGGCTTTCCTCAAGCTTGGAAAGCGTTATCGGTGGATTTTTCTTCAAGTATAGAAAATCGCCAAGTCGGCTTTCCTCAAGCTTGGAAAGCGTTATCGGTGGATTTTTCTTCAAGTATAGAAAACCGCCAAGTCGGCTTTCCTCAAGCATGGAAAGCATCATCGGTGGATTTCTTCAAGCATAGAATGACACCAAATTTATACGTCGACTTTCCTCAAGCATGGAAAGTATTATCCGGTAGGTTTCTTCAGGCTTAGAAAACTACCAAACTCCTCAGTCGGCTTTCCTCAGGCATGGAAAGCGTTTCAACAGACGTCATCCGGTGGATTCCTTCAAGCATAGGAAGCTACCAAGCTCATTTGCCACCAATACACTGGTGTTAGATAAGCATTCTATCCCTTTACTCTTTTATCTGTAGAACTAACATTTTTCTGCAGGTATCGGCGTATACAGAATGATTTAGGATCGCAGAACGTCTTAAATCATTCTCTGTATCTATCGGCTACTTTGACTATCATTTTCGAAACTGACGTTTCTACAAACTCAGTCAAAGTGGGGGCTTCTGTAGACACCTAAAAATGTCTCCCCAAAACCAAACCCGATGATGAACAACCTTTCACCGCCACTATTGGTCGGGTTTAGTATTTAATCCCGAGAGTGCTTAAAAAATCGTATTTTATTAAATTCATATTTTTGAACAGTCCATGGATTAGTCTTGATGTTTGGTAAAAGCATAGTTTTAATTTCAGCCCAAACTTATTAATTAATTTTTAGCCCAAGCCTTTTTTATTTTATTGTTTTATTATTTATTTTTGGCCCAAACCCTTTATTTATTTATTTTAATTATTTTCTTATTTTAGCCCGAATAATAAAAAGTCAGAAAAGGCCCGAAATTATCAATCGACACTTAAAATGCCGAAGGAAATTAGGGTTATAAAAATGTATTTAGACGGAAAAACAGGCTGGAATTTCCCGCGCCACGGCAGGTACCTACCGTGTCACGGGAATCCTTCCCGTCTGACGGTGGGATTTCCCGTGACACGGTAGGTCTGCCGTGACGCGGGACATTCCGTGTCTTTTCCGCGTAAACCCTTAACGCGTTTTTTATCCCGTTTTCTGAAAATTTCCCGCGTCACACCAAAAATGTACCGTGTCACGGGAAAGTTTACCGTCTAACGGTGGAGCTTCCCGTGTCACGGTACAGTTTGACCGTGTCACGGGATACTTTTTTAGGGTTTTTATCATTTTAGGGTTCCGTGTGCTCCCTCAGCACATTTTCCCTATAAATACCCCCTCATTTCTGATGAACGGGGCACCGAGTAATTCGATTATTTTATTTTCTCTCTTCTATGCTTTAGCCTAAACACTAGCCTACCCTTTTCTACTTCAAAATTCCTTCTTCAAGTACTCAAAGGAGTCCATACTTTACTCGTGGTTCTATCCTTAAGCCAAGGCGTGAAAGGTAGAACTGTTTGAGGGTTTGGCCCTAAAATCAACTTTACTTTATTTAATTTAATTTAATCATCGTTTTATTATTTCCTTGAAGTTACTAACTCGTTTATTATTTTGTAGTTGCAAACAAACATAATCAAAGTAAGAGTCATGCTCCTTTTATTTTTATTATTTTTCTAACGATTTTATGTTGTTGGAATTGTGATTAAATTGGCTTTAATATTAATGTTGTTTTATTATATTTATGATCACCATATTGCATGTTTAAAGGGAATATGTAATTGAAAATCACGCCTAATAAGATAATTTGGACAACCGGTTTAGGATCCTTTTTAATCTTATTATTAATTGAAGTGATCACCAATATTTTAGAATTATGTGTGCATTAATATTAAACCAATTTAGTTAAATAATAGTTTGGAGCGAATTGAATTATTGTTTGTATGCCTTTGAGATCACAGGAATGCTTTTCAATATAAGAATCGAGTAGAGGCCAATACGGGCGAATGTGACTCCATGACTCACTTCGTACCATCATCCCCGATCCTCCTTTTGTGGTTCCGAACCATATGGAGTTAGTAATCTCATGGATTATGAATGGGGTGTAACCTTCACGGGTCAATCGTTGTTGCCTATCGTTGTCCCTTATCGTGGTTGCCTTTTTATGATCCGTGAACGGTTTACAAGTTCCTTAAAAACTTGTTGGCGGCTCCCTACTTTATTTGTCCCTAATCGTTGTCCCTAATCGTAATGTCAATTCCCACTTCCTATGAGTGCCAAGCATATTCACACATGCTTTTAACGTAGGCGCACTTCGAACGACGCCTACAACTGCTTTTGCTACATTCAGTGTAGGACGGCTGAGTATGACATTATATCCAGTCAGTTCTTTCACAACCAAGAAGCGGACAACCATATCCCTTCCTTCCCCTTTTTGCCCAAGTCGGACAAGTAAGTCTATCCGGCCTACCGGGTGGATGACATTCCCCCTAAATCAAACCAACGGGTGAGTGATGTCCTGAAGAGCATCCTCTGGGAAGCTTAGATTTTTCAAGGCGGCCAGGCTGATGATATCAGCCGCACTACCCGTGTCTATCAATATTCGTCCGACCTTCAAATTGGCTATCTTCATAATGAATACCATGGGATCATTATGTAAGGCTTTGACCTCCCCCCGATCGGCCTCACTGATGATTACTTCGGGGAAGGGTTCAGCCTTTACTGAGTCCATCTGCATCACCTTTCCCAGGTTCCGGGCGTCCTGCTTGATCCCTTTCATAGTGGGGCCGCCTGAGGCAAATCCTCCCGATATCACGGCCACAAAGCCTGAATCAGTGCTGTTGCCATCATCTTCCTTATCTTTGTTCTTATCATTCTTCTATCTTTGCTCGGACGTGTTGTTTGTCCGTGTGTAAGTGAATTTGGACTTCATCACATACGAATTCAGCATGCCCTTCTCGGCTAACTTGTCCAGCAGTCTCTTCAAGTTGATACAATCGTTTGTGTCATGTCCCACGTCCTTGTGGTAATGACAATACTTGTTCTTGTTCCTATACTGAGCCGGGCCTCTCAGCGGCTGTGGCTTCTCATATTCAAACTTATCCTTGATTTCCATCAAGATAGAATAACAATCCTTGTTAAATTCAAACTGAGGCTCGTACGCCTTGACCTTCTTGGACTTCTGTGGCTGGGCATCAGCCACCCAGACTTCCTTTCTCTTTTTTCCTTCTTTCTTTTGGCCGGCCGAGTCTTGCTGAGAAGGTTTCTTCTCAGCCCCCTTGGCCGGCGCTTCTGATTTCATGAGCGAAAAAAAGTCCGCTGCCTCAATATAAGCTTTGGCCTCCCGCAAAAAACCTGCGTATGTCCGAATCTTTTTCCTTACCAGGTCAAATTTAAAACCATTGTGCCTTAATCCCAGGAGAAATTCAGAGTAAGCCATTTCGTCCGGCAGATTATGAATTTGGGCTTTTTCTTGGTTAAATCGTTGGACGTACGAGCGTAGGCCCTCATTCTTTCCTTGGACGATTGTCGCCAAGTTAAGGCTAGTCTTTCGAGGTGGTATGTTGTATGAAAAATTTCCCACAAACAGCAAACTAAGAGTAGTAAAACAATTGATACATCCGGCCGACAAACTGTTGAACCAATCCTGCGCCACACCTTTCAGAGTGGTCGGGAAATATTTACACCAAGTAGCGTCGTCTACGCTTTGCAAGTACATCAGGTTCCTGTACGAGGTGATGTATTCTTCTGGGTTTCCCGTGCCATCATAGGCTGCCACAAGTACACTCTTCACCTTCGGCGGCTGAGAGGCATTTAAAATATCTTGCAAAAACGGGGGCGGCTTATCTCCCAGAGTAAGTAGGCGCATATGCCAATCGATGGGCTGTGGTTGCACGGACGGTCCAGCCAGGTAGGGAGCCTGTCCGTACACCTGCCCGTATGGCCCATATTGTCCGTATGCCTGGGGGTTCGGCTGCATCAAGCCATTGAACCCCTGAGGAGGTTGATATTGCAGTGATTGGGCTAGAATAGGATTTGGAGCATGGAAGACTGGAATGGGAGTTGGGGTGCGGACTGCCTGGCTTCCACTTGAGATGGCCGTGTTGGTATGTTGGGAAAGAGAATAATGTGAAAAATCATCTGGCATAGTTGGGGTTGAGGCCGTGTCCGAGTAGGCGGCGTGCTCCCGCTACTTATGCCGAAGGTAATCTCTTGCGTCGTTCCATCGTCTGGACGGCTCAGGCTCCTCTCTTCGAGGCTGCCTACCCCTCCCCCCAGCCGACTGCATTTTCGCCAGCAAGTCAGAGAAATTAGTCCGCGGTACTCTCGGGGACCTTCCAGTCGGCCTTCGAAAGGGAGTGTTTCCAGCGCCCGCTGCATGGACTGCTTTGCTGTGTGTCTTATTTGGAGCCCTCTGTTCCTCTCTCCTGGGCGGCTGCCTAGAGGTAGAGGCTCTATTGTTTTCAATTTCTTTTCTGAGTTTGTTAAGCGCGACCTTAAGAGAGGCTGCGGTAACAGGAGGGTCATCAGCTTCTTCAAATGTGGCTATCAGAGGATCGCTAGTACGGATCGTAGGGATTAAATCGTCTACATGTCCATCCTCGCCTGGATTAGGTATCTGACTGTCTATCGCCATAACGTACAAGTATCCCCATAGACGGCGCCAAATGTTTCGGGTGTTTTTTCGATTTCCTGGGATACTGGTCACGCTCTTCAGGAAACGAGACGGTCCAACCTGCAAAACAACGAATATTCCGATCAACGGAATATTTGCCTCCGACGATCAAGTCAGTGATCAGAACGGAAAAGGCTAGAGAGAGAAAGTAGAAAGAAGGTGGAGCTATTCAATGCTGTTGTTGTTTGTAAATGTCTTAATCCCCCCTCCCATCATAAATGATTGGGGTATTTATAGGGGTGGGACTCGTGCCCCTTTCTAGGGTTTATACCCTAGATTTGCGTGATGTGATTGGCTGCGCAATCAGTGAATGCCACGTGCTACTCGGGGGGCGCCGTTTTGCGGCTTTCATTGATATCTCTCGGGATTTGGGCCCTGACGTTGTTAGGGCTTTCTGGCGTGATGATTTAAAGAGGGAACACATGCCCTAAACACATGGCATCTTCCCATGGCGACACATGTCACCCTCTGACTGGGCCACGTGTCGCTACGAGACTGGCCTAAGACCTTAAGGGCTCTAAATTGCGTGGCATCTTCCTGTGGTGACACGTGCCACCCTATAACTGGGCCACGTGTCACCATGGGATTGGTCCACATATACGAGGTATTTTTACCCTCAACACCTCTCATTGTGTATATGCTTGTGAAGTTTAACCCCCTTCCCATGAACATGATGGTAATATGGAAAATGTCAATGCTATGAATTTTGCTCCTAGAATGGGAAATGTAGGAAACTTGAGGCCAAACTCCAATCAAATGGGGAATTGGAATCAAGGTGGAAACCGTGGTTGTAACCAAAGTGGTGGTGGTTATGATAACCAATACCATGGTGGGGGCGGCCCTTCCAACTTCAATGGAAGAGGCTACTCTAACCAAAGGGGGTATGGTAATCAAAACCAACAACCTAATTCCCGATACCATGACCATCAAAATAAAAATTTTGGTGACCAAGGTAACATGGGAAATAATCAACAAAGCAATATTCCTAACAAAGGCACCAGAAGCAATAGGGGCCAATTTGTTTCTAACTATGCCCAAACTAATAGGCCTCCTGGTTTCCATCAACCCCAACTTCCTCCACCTCAACAACCTCTTCAACTTGAAGCCCCTCCAATAGATCCCGTGATGGCTAAATTAGATGCTCTTTTAAAAATGCGTGAGGAGGATCAAAAGAAACATGAAGAGGCCCAAAAACGAACTAATGCTCATATGAAAATGCTTGAGACCCAAATTGCTCAACTTGCATCTAATTCATCCCCTTCTCCTTCTTCTTATTCTTCTTCTTCTCACATCCCATGTCAAGGAGTCAACCCAAAACCTTTGTATGCTGTGACAACTAGGAGTGGGAAGGTAGTAGGGAGTGACCCTTTAATTGAGGAAGAACCCCAAGAAGAGGTGGAGTTAGAGAATGAGAGTGAAAAATCCAATGAGCCATTGAGTGTTGAAAAGGAAAAACATGTTGAGGTGCCCAAGGAAAAAGAAGCCACCCCCTTGCCCCTAAATCGCCAACCTAGAGAGGAGAAGCTACCCTTTCCACAACGATTTGTGAGAGCTAAACTTGATGCCCAATTTGGAAAGTTTTTGGAAGTCATTAAGAATTTGCATATTTCCGTCCCTTTTGTTGATGCTATGAAGCAAATGCCCCACTATTCCAAATTTTTGAAAGATCTTTTGAGTGGGAGAAGGGAGTGTGAGACGGTGAGTTTGACCGCCAATTATAGTGCAATTATTTCCAACAAACTACCTACCAAATTGAAAGATCCGGGTAACTTTTCCATTCCTTGTTCTATCAATGGCATTGAATTTGATAAAGCCTTGTGTGATTTAGGAGCAAGTGTGAGTCTCATGCCCTATTCCGTCTACCAAAAGCTTAGTGTAGGAACCCTCTCTCCCACTAACATTACTCTCCAACTAGCGGACCGTTCCGTTAAGTTCACCATGGGCAAAGTTGAGGACATTCCCCTTAGGGGAGGAAATTTCACATTCCCCGTGGATTTCTATGTGCTAGAGATGGATGAGGATGAGAGGATTCCTATAATTTTGGGTAGGCCATTTCTAGCTACTTCTATAGCTATTATCGATGTGAAGGAGGGGAAGATATCCTTGAAAATTGACAATGATTCTATTGAGTTTGATTTGAATAATGTCATGCAACAACCCTCCTCAAGTGGTGAATGCTTTAGGGTAGATGTTCTTGATACCGTTCTTGATGAATTTTCTCGCTCCCACTTGCATGCTACTAATGATCCTCTTGAAAGTGTGTTGTTGAATGAATCAAAGATAGGTACTCACAAAGAATACATACAATTCTATGAGGATTTGCTTGAGGAAAGCAAGAAGGAGTGCAAGGGCGCGAGCATGGAAGAAGAGGCTCCTTACATTCATGACCTCTTTCAAGTTGAAGAAAGAGAAGAGAGCCCCAATGGTAAGGGAGCACCAAAGGTAGACTTGAAACCTCTACCTTTGGGCTTAAGGTATGCATTTCTTGGTCCAAATGAGTCTTTCCCCGTGATTGTAAATTCTAACCTAACGGAGGAGCAAACCTCCCTCTTGATCAATGTTTTGAGAAAACACAAGAAAGCTTTGGGTTATACCATTGATGATATCAAAGGTATTAGTCCATCTTTATGTATGCACAAAATTGATCTAGAGGGAGATGCCAAACCCATGAGTCAAAGGCAAAGAAAGCTTAACCCTTCCATGCAAGAGGTTGTGCGGAAGGAAGTGGCTAAGCTTCTTGATGCGGGAATTATTTACCCAATTGCTCATAGTGATTGGGTATCTCCCGTGCATGTTGTGCCTAAGAAAGGGGGCATGACGGTAGTGAAAAATGATCATGATCAACTAGTACCCACTAGACTTGTTACCGGTTGGCGCATGTGTATTGACTATCGCCAACTAAACACAAGTACATGCAAAGATCATTTTCCACTACCGTTCATTGATCAAATGTTGGAAAGGCTTACAAAGCATTCCTTCTATTGTTTTCTTGATGGTTACTCGGGATTTTTCCAAATCCCGATTGACCCCAAGGATCAAGAGAAGGCGACTTTCACATGCCCCTACGGTACTTATGCGTATCGTAGGATGCCTTTCGGGCTTTGTAATGCCCCCGCAACATTCCAACGTTGCATGATGTCAATTTTTAGTGATATGATTGAGGATGAGATAGAAGTCTTCATGGATGACTTCTCCGTTGGAGGAGCCACCTATGAAGATTGTCTATCTAATTTATCTTGTTGCTTAGAAAGGTGTGAGAGGGCAAACCTCGTGTTGAATTGGGAGAAGTGCCACTTTATGGTGGAAAGTGGGATTGTTCTTGGGCACAAAATTTCCCATGCCGGCATTGAGGTTGATAGAGCCAAGGTTGAGGTCATCGAAAAACTTCCTCCCCCCACCAACGTGAGGGAAGTGAGGTCTTTTCTTGGCCATGCCGGGTTCTATCGGCGCTTTATTAAAGATTTTTCAATGATCGCTAAGCCTCTCACATCCCTATTGCAACAAGATAAGGAGTTTGTGTTTGATGATGCTTGTCATAAGTCCTTTTGTAGGTTGAAAGAAGCCCTTTGCACCGCTCCAATTGTCCAAGGTCCGGATTGGTCTCTTTCATTTGAGCTCATGTGCGATGCAAGCGACGAGGCCATTGGATCGGTTCATGGACAACGAAAGGATGGGAAACTTCATGTCATACATTATTTGTCTAAAACTCTCAATGATGCCCAACGAAACTACACAACTACCGAGAAGGAGTTCCTAGCGGTTATCCATTCATTCGAGAAGTTTAGAACCTACCTCATTGGTTCTAAGACAATTGTGTATACCGACCACTCGGCTCTCAAATATTTGATAGGGAAGAAGGAAGCTAAACCAAGGTTGTTGAGATGGGTTTTAGTCCTCCAAGACTTCGATTATGAGATGAGAGACAAGAAGGGAGCCGAGAATGTGGTGGCGGATCACCTCTCAAGGTTGGGCGGTGCAAGGTTTAAAGATGATGGCTTGCCAATAGAGGACGCTCTAAGAGATGATGTGCTTTATGTCCTTGAAGTGAAATCGGAGCCGTGGTATGCGGATATTGTGAATTACTTAGCTTGTAGTGCCATACCGCCGGATTTCACTTCGCAACAACGTCGAAAACTCAAGCACGAGGCCATGAGATACATTTGGGATGATCCCATTTTATTGAAAAGAGGGGTCGATGGTTTGTTGAGGAGATGCGTCCCCAACGACGAGGTTCAAAGTGTTCTCCATATGTGCCACTCTTCTCCTTGTGGTGGGCATATGAGTGCTCAAAAGACCGCCTCAAAGGTCCTTTAATCTATGCTCTTTTGGCCTTCTCTATTCAAGGATGCGTGGATATTTGTCAAAACATGTGATAGATGTCAACGGATGGGGAATATTTCTAGAAGGGATGAAATGCCGCAAAACCCCATCCTTGAGCTTGAAGTTTTTGATGTGTGCGCTATAGACTTCATGGGCCCTTTCATTTCTTCACATGGGAACAAGTATATTTTTGTCGCCGTTGACTATGTGTCTAAGTGGGCGAAGGCCGTGACTTGTCCAATGAATGACTCTAAGGTGGTGGTTAATCTTTTCAAGAAAGTGATCTTCCCGAGATTTGGTGTTCCAAGAGCAATAATTAGTGATGGGGGATCGCATTTCAAGCACCACACCTTCGTTCGACTACTTGATAAGTATGGGGTGTCTCACAAGCGAGGGCTTACTTACCACCCTCAAACGAGTGGTCAAGCGGAGGTCACCAATAGAGAGCTCAAGGTGATTTTGGAGAAGACGGTTGCTAGGATAAGGAAGGATTGGTCCTCCAAACTCATTGATTCACTATGGGCTTATAGGACCGCCTTCAAAACTCCAATAGGGACCACTCCCTACAAGCTTGTCTATGGGAAAAATTGTCATTTGCCCGTGGAGATGGAGCATCGAACGCATTGGGAAATCAAGCAAATCAACTTTGATCTCCATAGTGCGGGTGAGCAAAGGCTTCTAGAGCTACATGAGTTAGAGGAGTTGAGGATGAATGCCTACGATAGCGCAAGCATGTATAAGTGATGAGTGAAATTTATGTCACTCTTAGGGAGTAGTTTTAGAGTCATTTTCGTGTTTATTTTATCTTATTTTCATTTCTTTCTCTTGTTTTCTCTTTAATAAAGTTTCTTGTTTATTTTGGTAATTTTGTCGTGTTTTAGTTCTTTTCGTAGTTTTTATTAGAATTAGTCTATTTTCGTATTTTATTTGCTTTTGATTTGTTATATTTCGTTCTTTATTTTGATGAGTGGCATTTATGCCACTCTTTTATCCTTTTTCTCTTAGGATTCTCCCCTCGTTTGCACTTGTTTGGCCCTCTTTCTAAGCATTTTTACTTAGCTTTGCTTTCTCTTTTCTTTCTCCTTTATCCTCCCTTTTCTTAGTCTTCCCGCTTTGTTCTTATTGTGCTTTTCATGCTTATGCTTTGTAGGAACCATCGAGATTTTCAAGAGGAGGAAGCTAAGCTCAAAGGAAGCTAGAGGAAGCATGATTCAGAAGAGGTTCGGCCGAACCTCCTGATGGTGTGGCCGAACCAAGGTGTGGCCGAACCTGCTCAGTGGTTCGGCCGAACTTCGAGGCAGGGGCAAGATGAAAATTGGCAGTTTTGCAGGAGTGGCCGAACCACAGGAGTTCGACCAGACCAGGATCAGGGAGGTTCGACCGAACCTACCCATGGTTCGGCCGAAACTACCCTGTAGTCCGGCCGAACCTTCCCATTTGTTCGGTCGGACCTCTCATTTTCTCAGCTGACTCTATACAGACTATATAAGTCCCTTTTTTTAGAACGTTTTAAGGGGGGATGGAATAACTATCTATTCTAATCTCTAATTAGTTTTAGGAGAGCTTCTCTCTCTAGGTTAGGTTAGGATTAGTCTTCTTTGGTAGAGAGAGAAAGTGAGGTTTTCTTCATTAATGAACTTGGATTTTGAAGAAGGAGCTTGTTCAATCCTTTGTAGACCTTCATCTTCAATTAATGAGCAATTTCTTACTCTCTCTCCTCTATTTTTATTTGTTTATTTTGATTATTATTTTAGTTGTTGGTATTGCTTGTTGATCATGTTGATTCTTGATTATTTGTTGATTAATCTTGTTATTATCATGATTAGTAAGTAATTTCCCCATTAAGGGGATGGTTGTGGTGTAGTTGGACCTTGAGCATGTTCTAGGGTTTAGAATTGATTTATTTGTGATTAAAGTCTTTATATGCTTGATATTCTTTAATCTTCTTGCAAGTGCACATTGTTGGTTGATTAAAGGTGAATCTTTGCTAACAAGAAACGGAAGTTGACTTAGTTAAGGTTCATTACTATCGATTGTTATTTAATAGTACCTCCTAGTATATGGTTCTAATGTGGAAACATAGAGGCTATGTTAGGAGAAGCCAATTGACCCCGGAGGGCGGCTAGATTGGATTCTTAATTTCGATATTCGAGCATGTTTAGTTCATAATTAATTCAATTTCTATGCCTTTGTTTATGTTCAAGTGAATGCTATACTTAAACCATTTCCCTTAATGTTTTATTTCTTGTTTTAGCATTTTTAGACTTTAGTTTATTTATCCCCTATTCCGGACTAGCTTAATTGTTGATAATATTTGGTGGTGTTTACCGTTCTCTGTGGTTCGACCCCTATGCTTGCCTTATACTCGTATTAGGTTTGTTTAGGTTGTATAAATTGTATTTGATCTAGGGATAGACAATTGACGACGCGTTTATTCCCTTGTCAATAAGGCGCGGACTGAGGCTTGGCACGATGCTCAAATTGTCAAGAAGGAATTCGTCAAAGGCCAAAAAGTCCTCCTATTCAACTCCCGCTTGAAGCTTTTCCCGGGCAAACTTAGGTCA
Source organism: Chenopodium album (assembly GCF_948465745.1). NCBI lineage: Eukaryota > Viridiplantae > Streptophyta > Magnoliopsida > Caryophyllales > Amaranthaceae > Chenopodium > Chenopodium album. The sequence goes on from NC_137838.1 coordinate 46,997,106, forward strand.
AGGTGGAGTGGGCCGTACATTGTCACGGAAGTGTTTCCATATGGAGCCTACGAAATCTCCCAAGACGGCCACTCTCGTTTCAAATTCAACGGTCACCGTCTCAAGCCCTATTATGAAGGATTCTCAAGTGATGAACCGATTTCTGTGACACTTCTTGATGTGCATCGTCAATTCGACCCTCCTTGATCAACTCAAGGAACGTCGAGCTAACGACGTTAACCAAAAGCGCTTCCGGGAGGCAACCCGAGTTTCTAACCCTTTTCTACTTTTTCTTTTCATGTTGCTTCTATTTTTCCATCTACAACTTTGGATTGTTGGGATTTTTGAGTTTTTGATTGTGCTTGGGTTTTTTATATACTTTGCATCTAGCATGATTGTATGGTGTTTAGATGTGTGTTAAGGACTATTTTTACTTGCGTGATTCTTTATGGGAGTTTGGCCGAACCATTTTATGTTCGGCCACTACAGCATTTTCAAGGACTTATGGCAACATTCTGCCAAGAACAAAAAAATTGCATTCTGGCAGAAGGTCCGACCGAACCCCTGGGAGGTTCGACCGAACTTATACTGTAGTGCGGCCGAACTTTCCTGAGTTCGGTCACTCCTCAATTTTTAGAAAATTTCAGCAACATTCTGCCAGAATTTGCAAACTTGAAGTTTCAGCATAGGTTCGACCGAACATGCACTGTAGTTCGACCGAACTCTCTCCAGGTTCGGTCACTCCTCTACTTTTGCGAATTTGCTGGAACATTCTGCCCGGATTTCAAAAAATTAAGTTTTGGCCATGGTTCGACCGAACCAAAGGGGAGTTCGACCGAACTTTCACTGTGGTTCGACCAAACATACCCTTGGTTCGGCCGAACCTATCTTCAGATTTGAAAAAAAAAAGCTGCTGCCATAAGTCTTATGTTGCTGTATTTTCGTGACCCTCACTCCCATTTTCGTGACCCACACCTTTCTTCTCCTTCTCACTCTAAACCTCCATTACACCTCCCCTTACAACCACAAATCTCCATCAAAATCACTCCAATCTTCACCCTTTCTCACTTATTTTCCATCCTCTACTCAATTTCTACAATCTCCACCAAAAATTCCTCACAAAAAAACCCATCTTTCCATTTTCCCCAATTTTAAGGGTCTAAGTGCTTTGGTGTTTTTGGGTTTTTACTTCCTTCCAATCAATTGTGGTATGTTTTTCCTAGTTTTTGCAAGTTTATTTCTTTAATTTCTTATAGTTTTACCATGTTTTACATATTTAAGTATGAATTGTGGTATTCTTGAAATTGTTAATAATAACTTGTTTGATTCATGTGGTTCTTTGGATTGACTTGTTGCAATTGATTGGTTGTTAATAGTAGAACATGTTGTTATGATGATTATGCATGTTTGCCTTGGTTTTATTTTGATCTCAATTTCTTTTCTTAAGATTGTTGATTTCATACTAGGGTGTTCATGTTACCATTTTATGATTGAGAAATGCATGAGTTGGATGTTGTTGGAGATTGTTATTCATTGTTTTGGTTTGATTTTGATGGTTTGATGAATGGATATCATGAACATTAGGGGACATCATGCCAAATTTCACCTAGACTTTGTTAGGACTAATATAGGAATGACATAAGAATTCTTATTCAAACCTTGGTTCAAATGTATTCATGCATGCCTTGAATTGTATACTCTCATGCATACACTTTTACCTTGGCTAGCTACTTGGCTTCTTATGTCATTTCTTATCGATTTGTTCTAATGATATGCTCTTGGTGAATTTGTAGAATCAAGATGTTCGGCAAGGGAAAAGGAAAGTCAAACAGGAAGAGAGTGGGAGAATCTTCAGGACCGCAATTCCCACCTCCTCTCGGCATCAATGATCATGGCATTATTGCTTCGGACGAGCAATTTTGGCCCATCTATGAGTCACTCGTCAAGCGTCCGATTCGGTCTACAAGATTCTTTTGCCCTCAAACTTTGAGGAAGCTGGGAATATTGGATGAGGTGACAAGGCTGGCTCAAAACTTTGGATGGGGTGACTTCATTCACCTCCACGCTCACACTTACGAGCGTGTGACTTTGGAATTCCTCGCCTCTCTTCGCAAGGAAGTTTTTGAGCCGGAAGATGTCGATGAGGATCCTCAACTCATGATTCACTTCAGAATGTTCAACGAGGATCACACTCTAACGGAAAGTGATCTAAATGAGATCTTCTTTTGGCACGCCACCGGCCTTGATCACCCGTCCGGAATGACCTCCTCTCATCGCATTCCTTACAATGAGCAAGAGTGGTGGAGGAGTATCACAAACAAGGATAGGTTCCAAACCAATACCTCAAAGGTCAACAACATCATTCATATAGCCTTGAGGTATTTTGTACGGCTTCTCCAATATGCTGTGTTCTTCAAAGCCAACCTCGACTCCATGGTAAAAGACGAGGTCGCTTGCCTATTCTGGGCCGATAATCCTCAACGGCTCAAATTTCAATGCTCCTCCACCTTCATCCAACGACTCTTGGATACTAGGGACAACCGTCTTGTTGATGAGATATTTATGGGTGGCATGATTACTATCATTGCTCTTTCTTTGAAGAATGGAGCATACAAAGATCAAATTGAATTGTTCCCACTCGTGCACCAAACCCGAGAAGAGCTCACCGACGAGTTCCCTCCCTATGCTCTTTCCATAAGCGCCCTCCGTCACAGCCGCTTCCTCAACTACACTAATAGCAAGCGCCGATTCATCCTCTTGGTCGATAGGGAGATCGAATGGTGTGTCCTCTCAGACCCCGACCTCACTACGGTGGACCACTCCGCTCCTCTCAAATGGAAGATCCCTCAGCAAAACATCCCCAATGAGCTGAGGCGAACTAAAGCCCGGGGTGGAGTTCCTCAACCTCCACCGACCCTCCATCAAGAGCAAATCATTCCCCCCCTTAGCGGGGGAGGTGAGGCATCTTCTTCTTCTTCCTTTCCTCCTTTTTATTTCAATGGCCTTTGTAGTACCCTCGATGATATCCGTCGAGACAATCAAGCTTCCATTGAGCAATGGGGGTACTACGCGAGGGCAAATTATGACAATCTTTTGCAAACGGGCATTCAAGCGCCCTATGTGAACTACCCTCACCACCCTCCTCAAGAGGGTCCGGTCAATCATTGGGGACCCTATGACCCTCAGCACCCACCCCCCTTGCTACGCCTATTGGGAAGGTCCCATCGACCCTTCCCAACGCGTTGGCACCCCTCCATACGACCCCTATCGTCCGGGTGGGTGTGATCCGGCTTATGACCCGGCATCCACATCCACCCCCGTTCCTTTTGATGGTGGTTGGGGTGCCCAAGGGTGGCCCTATGAGCACTTTAACCAAACCTTCCACCCTTTCATGGACACTCCCGGGTTTGATCCTGATAACCCCCCTCAACCTAGGGGGCGAGGAGATGATAACCAGTGATGAGGGATGTTTTCCCTCCCCCCCCCCCCCGATCTTCTCAGTTGTCACTTTTGCTCGGGACAAGCAAAAGAATAGTGTGGGGGAGGATGTCCTTTTGGTTGGTTGAAGTATAAATAGGAAGGTAGAGTGGTAGGGTAGTTGCTTGCACATAAGGAGGATAGTGAGGATAGTGGCCTTGTGGTATTGATGTGGCGTTGTGACGGTGGTGATGATGTTGGTGATGTTGTGATGGTGATGTGATGAGATGGTGATGTTGTGATGATATTGATGTGGTGATGTGATGATGATGATGATGTTTTATGATTATTTTTGCTGATTTCTGATGATTTTCTTTGATGATTCCTGAGTTTTTGTAGGTGGAGATGCTCTCGAGAAAAAAATCCAAATTTCCTGAAAATCCAAATCCCCTTAATCCAAACTTTGTAGATAGCTTTTTATTTATTTTTTCTTCTTTTTGTTTATTTCTTTAGTCTTTTTCTTTGTTTTCTAACCTTTTCTTGTTTTGTTGTAGTTTCTATTGTTTGGCTCATATTTATTGAAGCTTGAAGCGGAGATGTAGGAAGTTAAGGAGCAACACTAGCTCCCTTGGTGAGATTGGATATATTACCTTGTCTTATATTTAAAGCGGCATTCGGTGAGACCTTTCCTCTCTTTCTTTTTCTTTTTCTTTTTCTTTGAGTGCTTAGTTTAGGTCTAGTTTAGGAAGAGTTGAATGGTTCGAGGTTGATTGATTTTGGTTCCAAGGAACCTGGGATTGTTGATGTTGATATCAACGATCACTTGTATGTCGATTGGGATTTATTTGATTTACATGCCTCGATTATGAACCTTTTTAATTTCTTCCTCCTTTTTGTGTGTTTTTCTTGTTCTCTTTTGTGTACGTAACAAGCATGACTATGGCAAGTTGAAATATTTTTGATGTGGATTTGCTCATTCATTTGGATTCGAGAATTTGTGTGCCTTTTTTATGACATGACTTTGAATGCTTACCTTCCTAGTCGATGAGGGTTTACACGGTTTAAGAATGCTTAAGGTAGAATTAGAAACATTATAAGCTAAGGTAGCCCGGTTTAGAACTTTTGATGACGTTTGAACCCCCTAGTTCACGGGAAAGTGGTAAGATGGTGTTGCTCTCCGTAGTGAATAGGATTCCCTTGGTTGGTATTTGCTTATTTTTATCCCGTGTGAGCGTCATTTGTTCTAGCCTTCATCATTCTTGTGAGCGGCGCTTTGGATCCTTAAATATTCATGTCTTAATCTTTGTGTTGGTATTTAGCTCCCGAGATCGTGACCAAACAACTTTAAAGGAGGAAGAGGGCATTTCTTCTCATTTTTCTTTGTTTTCTTTGTGTTTTGTTACAAATTTGGTTTTCATTTTTACATCCACCCACTTGCTAACCAATTTGGGCCTCATTCGCCTTTCTTGATCTAGCCATATTACAAACCTATCGGCCTATGTTCTACCAACACTTGTAGTTAGTGAAGCATTGGCTTTTGAGGTTCGAATTCGAGAGTGTTGGTTTTAGGGCAAGAAAGTTGTGAATATTGGTTCAAGTGAGATTTTGAAAGTTGTTCATGAAAGAAAATATTTGCAAAAAGTTTGTGAGGAAGGATGCAACGTATGAAGACCAAAAGAAAAAAAAAAGAAAAAAAAAAGAGAAGAGAAAAAAAAAGAGAATAAAAAAAAAAGAAGAAAGAAGAGTTTAAAAAAAAAAAGAAAGAAAAGAAAGAGAAAATGATGAGAGAAATGAAGTAATGTTGTGAAATTTTGTATTGAAGGTTGTAATTTGAATTTAGGTTCAATTCTTAGGTTGTTCTTGAGAGATGGCTACTCTTTTGCTTCACTTAGGATTTGCCACCAAAATTTTCAAATTAATTCCCAACCTTAACCCCTAGCCATGACAATACAACCCGAGTTAAGACCCTTGGACTTGGAGGAGTGTGGTCAAAGAACGGTGGAGGGAGATAGATTTCAACCCTATGGAAAGAGTGTGCATAGTTGAGATGCCGGGATAACCTTATGACTCCACATAAAATTTCTTTTTCCGGTTCCCTCGAGGAATCATGAGGAGCTAACTTGGGGATGATTTGAAGCTAGTGGAGAGAACGCGGACCGTCTTGGTTGGAGCTAGGGCAGAGGATGAAATCATTAGTTCTCTACGCTTAGCTTAGGTTTGTCTCCTTCAACCATGAGCATCTTAGAACGTGTTCCCCCTCTTTGAGTTGACAAAAGTAAGCATTCTTTGATTCATGTCCCTATGTTAGAGTCCATTTGGAGCATTTCCCATCGTGAAGCTTGATTGATTTTCTTAACCCTTGTCATATTATGCTTGTTGTGTGTGCTGTCTTTTTGTTTTAGTATTCCTTGCTTGAGGACAAGCAAAAGGCAAGTGTGGGGGATTTTGATGAGTGGCAGTTATGCCACTCTTTTATCCTTTTTCTCTAAGGATTCTCCCATCATTTGCACTTGTTTGACCCTTTTTCTATGCATTTTTACTTAGTTTTGCTTCCTCTTTTCTTTATCCTTTATCTTCCCTTTTCTTAGTCTTCTCGCTTTGTTCTTATTGTGATTTTCATGCTTATGCTTTGTAGGAACCATCGGAATTTTCAAGAGGAGGAAGCTAAGCTCAAGGGAAGCTGGAGGAGGAATGATTCAGAAGAGGTTCGGCCGAACCTCCTGAAGGTGTGGCCGAACCTGCTCAGTGGTTCGGCCGAACGTCGAGGCAGGGACAAGATGAAATTTGGCAGTTTTGCAAGAGTGGCCGAACCACAGGAGTTTGACAAGACCAGGATCAGGGAGGTTCGACCGAACCTACCCATGGTTCGGCCGAACCTACCCTGTAGTCCGGCCGAACCTTCCCATTGTTCGGTCGGACCTCTCCTTTTATCAGCTGGCTCTATACGGACTATATAAGTCCCATCTTAGAACGTTTTGGGGGATTAGATTAACTTAGTTTTAATTTTTCTACATTTTAGCTTAATCTAGAGAGAGAAACACTATTAGTCTTCATTGGTAGAGAGAGAAAGTGTGGTTTTCTTCATTGATGAACTTGGATTTTGAAGAAGGAGTTTTGTTCAATCCTTTGTAGACCTTCATCTTCAATTAATGAGCAATCTCTTACTCTTTCTCTTTACCTTTGTTTTTGTTTTTTATTTTGCTTATTTGCTTTCATTTTTCTTCTTTGCTTATTAATCATGTTGATGCTTATTGATTTGATGATTGATATTGTTTTCAATATGATTTGTGAGTAGTCACCTAGCCAAGGGTGTGGGGATGGTGTAGTTGCTAATTGTTCATGCTTATAATGTTGGGGTTATGTTAATGATGATTAAAGTCTTTGCATGCTTGATATTTTTTGGTCTTTCTTGCAAGTGCACATTGTTAGTTGATCAAAGATGAGTCTTTACTAACAAGTAACGGAAGTTGACTTATTTAAGATTCATTACTATCGATAATTATTAGTTTGCACCTCCTAATATATGGTTCTAATGTGGAAACATAGAGGCTATGTTTGGAGAAACCAATTAACACCGGAAGGCGGTTAGATTGGACCCCTTTACTTCGGTATTCATGCATGTTTAGTTTACCATTGATATGCTACTTTGTTATTGCATGATCAAGCGTCAACTTCACCTACCCATTTCCCTTGGTGCCTAGCTATATTAATTTTAATCCATTTCGTTCTTAGTTTAACCTTTTAGTTATTCACACTTCTTGTTCCGAGATAGCTTAGACCCTAGGTAATGAATGCAGTGCTTAAGAATTTCTCCCTGTGGTTCGACCCCTCTATTTACCCTATACACGTATTAGGTCAGTAGAGCGTTATAAATTCATTTAATTTAGGTGTAGTCACTCAACGACACGATTATTGCCTAGTCATTTGGTCCATAACAAGGGTCTAACAATAGTGTAGTTGGATGGGTCTTGAAAAGACCTTTTTAACGATATATTATAAGCCCAATTCCGATGAATAATGAGGAAGTTATGGCCAAAATACTAAACTGGGCCCGAGTTGGTTCTTATGTGCGGCCCAATGATCTAGAGAAGGCCTATTATTAATTATCATTCCTAAAGCTATTAGGATTGATTATAGTCTTCTAGAATACTCTAGAAGATTCTCTTAAATCCTAATGGAATTAGGATAGATAATAATGTTTCAAAGAGTTTGAAATTGAATAAAACTACTCCTTTTAAGAATCCTTGTTTTGTACGAAGTAGAATATATTCTGATATTACTTTTGTACATCATAATCTTTATCCAAATTTTATATGGTTGGATAGATCTTTAAATTATCTTTCCAATGATATATTATAATATTAAATTGAAGCTATAACAAAAAAGATATGAATGAGATACGAAACTCTATCCAAAACTGACACCCTTCCACTATTTCGGCCATAACTCTTTATATACAAAAGATATAAATCTTACTCCAATTGGGTTAAAAAGTAGACTTCAAGAGATTTCCAACGACATATTATATGCCTTATTTGGACTTATGGATCAAAAGATATGATAAAAACAAAATCCGCAAAAACTGTCTTGCAGCGCCGGACGACAGGCTCTGTCGCGCGGCGTTGCGGCGACAGGGACAATTGCGGCGACAACGTCGTGTTTTATTCCTCTTCAAACTCTGATTCTTTTTTTTATCATATCCGGACTGTATTCATTATAAATAGCGTCCTTAGACCTTCGTTTTTAATCATCAATTCTCATCAACTCCTAACCAACTCTCATCAAGAAATTCTTGATATACTCTCTTTCTCTTTCTAAACCAACATTTTTACAAACAAAATTCCGCACTCACAAGATCTAGACACACCTAGAATAATTCTAAGTTGTCTTCGCCCTAGACGTGAAAGGTTTGATATTTTTGAGGGTTTGGTCCCTAATCTCTATTTCAATTATTTAATTTAATTGTTTTGATTTATTATTTTCCTTGAAGTTACTAACGTGTGTATTTTGTTATTAGAAAGTGGTACGAGGCATCCAAGTAAGTACTTTAATTGTTTAATTGATATTATGATGTAGAAATCATGTTTAGGATGTTTTATTGTTTCCTAGTACCATGTTTAGGGTGATATACTTATATCAATTATGATTTATGTGATGCTTCCTATTTCCTTCCTAATAACATGTTAGTATTATGTTAGGGTTAAATCTTTGATCTTTATTGTTTAGTGACATGCTAGGGTTTGTTATTAATCTTGTTAGTATCATGCCTAGGATCTTACTATTAATATGATGCTTTAACATGATTATAATTGTTATAATTTATTATGATAATTATTTTGATTATTATTATTATTATTGTTGCTTGATATATTATATTTTTATTGCTTGATCACGCCTTTTATGCATGTTTAAAGGGAATTGGTACTTGTAATCACGCTTAATAAGATAATTAATAATGTTGTTTAGGGTAGTTTGATCATAATTCAAGTGATCACCAATAATAGATTTATTTGTGCATTAATATTCAACCAACATAGATAAACAAGTTTAGGCCAGGATTAACCTATTGATTGCTTGTTAGTCTGAAAGCGCACATGAATACGAGAAGAATAAAGTAGAGGCCTATTATTAGGGCAGGTTCTTTCTCTTTTAGATTGGATTTGTACCTTCATCCCCGAACTTCTAGTCTTGGTTCCAGACCTATTGGAGTTAACGAACTCATAGATCATTAAGGGGTGTAACCTTCACCCTGTGAATGGTTTACAAGTTTCTAAAACTTGTTGGCGACTCTTTTGCTCTAGCTTCCTTCCCTTTGGACGCTACCATGCTTAAGTGTATGATCACAGTGGGGTTCAAGTTTGGGGTAATGCTTGAAATATTCCCTACATCTTCCATTCCCAAAGTTGAACTCCTCCCCTTCACGCAACAATTTCGACATCCTCTCTCTCTCTCTCCCTCCTCCCTCTCTCTCTCTTTCTCTCTCTATCTCTCTTTTCTGACAATTTTCTCGAGGTGGGACAAAGGGTTTCACAGGTGGGGAATTTTTTCGGTGGTCTGCAAGAGGTGGGACAAATGGTTATGCAAGTTAGGGGAGGGGATGGAAAGGGGTGGTTTTGCAAGGGTATGGGTGGGAGGGAAAGTGATTTCAAGGGCAGAGTTGCATTGAAAGTACATGGTAGTTTTGTGGGAATAGAGGTTGGTGTAGACACCTACTTTTGGCCTCTTGTCCCGAAAGAAAGTGCGATGATGTTACAATTGAAAGGAATGGTGTCCTTTGAAAAAGTGTATTATTCCGATAGAGGGTTCAAAATTATTAGAAAACTAATTATTCAGTAAGGTCAAGTGGTCGGAATGCCTGGGTGGAGGCCACTTTCGATGAGTAATATTAATGTATAATTAATATTACATCATAATCTGGACTGAACCCTTCAGGTCACATCCAAGAAACTAATGAACCAAAGTGACAAATTAATTCGGAAGGAATTAATGCGTCGCCTGAGTAATTAATATTTAGACGTCGGACAATTCGAGCTTGGAGCGTCCAAACCGAGCGTCGGAAGTCGAGTCAATAATGATAAAAAGACGAGACAAAATAATAACTAATAAATCAACATAATGACCAAAATACCCCTAGCATCGGAAAGCCGAGTGCTAGAGGCATGGCCGAGCTTGCAGCTCACACCAAGTTCGGGGCCTGCTAGCAAGTCGAGGCTAGCAGCCCGTACATGGTGCAAGGCCTGGGCCTGATGGCCAAGGGTGGCAGCAGCCATGGCAGCCCACTTGGGGTGCCTCGGTGCCCAAGTGGGGCTTCCATGTGGCATAAGCTAAGAGGAGAGTGGGGTGATGTGTTGTGCAGTTTTTAGAGAGAGAGTGGGGAGCAAGTTTAGTCCCCCCCCCCCTCCAAATGGTCCTCACCTAACTTCTCATGTGAGCTTGACACTTGTTGATTTATTAGTAGCTTGATTATATATTTTATTTTAGATTTAAAATAAAATGGAAAAATCAAATCTCCCACATGGAAAGATGATGGAAATTTTGGTGAGCTTTTGCCTATAAATACCAACCTTGGGAGTTGGGATTCTTCAATTGAGTAAGTGTTGAAAAAGGCATCATAATTTGAAAACCTTTGAACACAAATTACTCGGGTTAAGGTCGGGCCTTGCTAACTCAAAGGCAATAGATCGAGTTTGGTTCTCGCGTTGCGGGTGCACTTCGTAGGAGGTCCTCGTGTAAGCGGGGCTAAGGGGCTTTCGAAGGAAGAGCTCAATTAAGAGAGCGAATCATGCTACAAAGGTAATAATCTCTTACTTAGTCTTGTGTTTATGTTAATTATTCATTAAATTTATAATTATTATGTTTTTGGTTTTGGTTCGGGTTTCTTTTCGCGGTGGGTAGGACTCACCGAAACCCAACAGCAGTATCGAAGCCTTGCTCATCTATTTTTATAATCATATTTTCAAGGTGTTTTTATGGCTTAATTTTTTCTTGTTTTAAGTTGCTAATTAGATTGGTAGCTCAGTTTTATTAATTTTAAACCCGTATTAGAGCTGTTTTCAACCCCGAACCAAGATTTTCGCCCAAAAATAGTGAATTTTGGGTGGAAAAGGCGTTCTGGAAATGGTTTTATTCTTTAAAGGCTGTGTTTTTGGCCAAAAAACGACAAGAAATGCAACTTTTGAGGGATTTTTCATTTTGACGAAATTTTTTACTTTCTAACCTTGAAATCTTCTGGCATATTTATGGTGGTTATGTATTTGGTTATTTCCTTAATTTATATGCAATTTTAAACCTCTTAAAGCATGGTTACTTGGTAGTAATTGGTGCTTGAAAGTTTGTTTTATTTTTCATATAATTGCAAATTAATTGCATTAAGTGTGAATAGTTTGTTCTTTGTTGCTTCCAAGTACTAAAGATTTAATTTTTAATTGTTTTAAGTGATTGAAACTTTGAGTTACTAAATTCCATGAATTTTTTGTTAAACCTTTGATTTAAAGTTGGATTTTTTTTGTTAAACATTTGAAATAATCATGTAATAAGTTGATTGGAATCATAAATTTTGAATCTTGTGATAGAAATTTCATTTATCTTCATATTGTAAGATATAATTTTCAAGGATGTACAAGTGTTAAAGTTGGAACTTTTATTGAACTTGTGTTCATATTTCCAACTCCCTTTTATTTTGTCAAAATCTCATGATTAATTTAAATTAATTACATTAATTGTGAGTTATTGCCCTTATTATTTTATTGCACCAAATCAAACCAATTTTATTAAAGAATGGTTCTTGAAAATAATTTTGGTTGTATGCACTTTTATGAATTTTTAATTAAAGTTGGACTTGTTTAATTTTTCATTTTTGGCTCAATTTTATTAATTCTAATATTAATTTGGAACTAATTAATTAGTCACTAAAAAATGAGGTTAAAAACCTGTGGTTTTGCACGCAAATTGAGGGAAAAAAGACCCTTGGCGAGCCAGGCTGCATAGCAGCCCGCATGTGGCTGCCAAGGGAATCCCTTGGCGTTGGTGCAGCCATGCGTGGCTGCTGCCAAGTCGTGGCAGCAACAACACCATGGTGCGGCAACAAGTCGACCATGTGTGGGCCGTGTGGTCGAGCCTTGTGGTGCGGGGCGTACTAGGTATGTGTATGTATGTTGGTGCTTAATAGGGGTTAGCAAGCGTAGGCATTGCTTGCGAAGTAATGCGGTGCAATGAGTTCGTACAACATGGCCATCAAGGGCCACGACTTGGTGCATGAAAGTTCGCTGATGTGAACGGTGTAACGCTTTGCAACATCGGACCACTCCCACGTTCATTGAGCATCAATCGGTTGTGCGAGTAGTGAGAACTCCAAGTCTTGGTGCTAGACATTTGGACATTTTGGACTATATAATTTTTGCTTAATTTTTCCGTTTTAATTATTCTTATTAAATTAATTTTTTTTTAATTATTTTGATAAATGTTGGAGGCTAGGCCTCAGTTTTTGAGTGGCATTTTCAAAATTTAATTTTGGCAAATATTTTGGTTTGTCGGCTTAATTAATTGGATTAATTAAGATGGATGCGGATTTTAGTGGGAGCTTCAATTATTAATTGCGCTAAATTACATAATTAATTAAACAACTTTGACTACTTTTAATTAGGCATGTTAATTAGATTAACGACCTAAATTAGTTACTAGTTTACGCGCGTTTTATGCATCATTACTTGTTTTATCGTTGTAAAATGCATGGGCCATTTACAAATAGTGAATGGATGAATAGAATGTATATTCTCTCACAGGTTTTACAAAATGGCAACTAGTGGGGCCCGATTAGGATAGAAAATACGGACTGCCATCCGTGATGGTATTTTTGTAAATCTAAATACGGTCTGCGAACCATTGAGTATTTTGGTACCTTAATATTTAGATTAATCCTAATCGTAAATACTAGTATTTGCATAATTATGGTCATGTCTTGAAGACAGAGGTTCTTGGAAGACGAAGCCATGAAATTGCAAAAGTCGTCCCTTGAAGATTTGATGATTCAAGGGGTCATGCTAGTTGCCAAATACATCTTTATTAATGTTTTCAATATATATTTATGAGTATTTATATATGAATTATATGTTAGATACATGTTTAGGATTTTGAATGTTGTGAGTATTAATTAATTTCACTTAAATCACCCACATAGAAACCCTAGGTCCCTAAAATATTGAGTGAAGTTGTCACTCCAAAACAACACTTATCGACCTATTGAGAGTAGTGATGGGCTACGCCAAAGCGAGGTATCACTATTACTCCCTTGGATTCATAAGGCATACCAGGTATGCAAGTTGGTTTTGGTTATACTCACAAATATAAGTGATGGAGTCCTAACATGTCGTGCCAAAGTGGATAAGTTGTTGAGAGAGCATTAGATGCGACGATTTATCCAACTAAGAGTGGCTTGGAGCCATTAGCAAAGCGTTGCTTACCTTAGGAGATTGAATGTTAAGACAAGCCAAAGCATGCTTAACTACTCTTTGTTTCTTTGGATCTTGGAATCGACTTATTCTCGCCAAATGGGGACAAATTTAATGCGTGGAATAGACGTTTAATGAGATTGAAAATTTGCATGAATGCTTTTTTTTTTTTTAATTTTCAAACTTATTATGTTATATTCTTGATAAATGGTTATAGTTTTCACTTCTATTTGTAGAATTCCAAATCAAACTATATTGTTTTCCATGATTGGTAAAGGAATCTTTGAGAATGGTTCTTAAAGAAAGGAAAAGCAATTCTAAAATACAATTCGCATAAATTACTTTTACAAGTCTGAAAGGACAGTTGGACATCATGTATTCAAAATATTAGGTAGTTTTGATAAACATGAAGTATTGAGTTGGAAACTCAAAATTGTCAATGCTTGACAACCAACATATCTTTTCACTTAGCTTTATACGCTGGTGAGTACAACTCATTGATGTATTAATTCAAGTATGAATTTAAGGAAAAGATGGAACTTTGTTATACGACGCATTAGATGATTAATTATGCCTAATAAAGTATAAAAGTCAAAGACTGTTAATGAAATGTTTCTGAAAGATTATGAGATAAAGTATGACAAGAATTATAGGAGACGAGGAACAAAGAAAAGGAATAAGATTCCATTTCTACTAAAGAGCTCTTGTTATTCTAATTAACTTAGCAAGTTATTATCTTCACAAGTGTTAGATACTACTTGAGTGTTCCACTTTGAAAGTGACCTCAAACTATTAAAGATAAGCTAAGTTATTGACTTACAAGCTTAGAATGAAGCAAGTAGAGCTACATCAGTTGTATGGTCGTATGCTTTGTTTAAAAAACTTTTAAGCTATGGCTGGAACAAATAAATGGTTATTGTGTTCCTAATCAGCAAACAATCCGTTAACACATGGAAAGACTCGCATTCAAAGTAAAGAGAAATAATAGTTGCGAATTTATTTGAATGAAATGGTTGTCTAAACCATTAGTCAAGAATGCTTGATTATAAACAAACATTTCCATAACATGAAAACTCACAAAAGTTCAAATCATAGGCGTGATTTGTGTTCCCAACATCTTTAACAATGTCACATTAACAAGAACTTACTCAAGGCTATATAGGCTCTTGACAATTGATCGATTCGGAATTGTTCTAAGACAAGTAAGTCTTACTTGTTAAAAACTGACAAAGTAAAGAGCTATTGTTCAAGGTATTGACAATTGACTCCGAAAGCTAAAGAGGATTCAATTACTCCAACGTCTCAGGAAGAATTTGAAAGAATATGGCTATATTCATCAAATGTGAACAAACTTGACCTTGAATAGTTCAAGAGTTCAATGAAGTATAGAATCCACTTGGCAAGATATCAAAACATAGTGTGTCTTCATGGAGACCCCGATTCCATTTAAAAATGACCCGAACAATGATGGATCACACCCCTTCCTATAAAGTTCTTAAAGATTTTCACAAAGGACTAATGTTACACTAAAAAAAAATGTTGAAGCTAAGAAAGGACACCATATTTAGTTACAGATAGAATTAACTTCAAAACGTCTTTTTAAGTATATGTCTAAAACTCTTAGCTACAGTGGGTGTTCACTAGCTTAGTAGGTGCTAAGTGACTCAGTGGGAGCTCACCGGCTTAGCAAGAGCTAGTTTGTTTAGTGGGAGCTTAATGGCTCATTAAAGGCTAAGATAGCTCAAGTAGGAGATAATTGTTTGTTTCACAACGAACTTTTACCCAAAGACAATATACATGTCTCTTTGTAAGCTTTCAAGTGAGACTACGTGCACTACCTCCACAACCAAAATGAGAACATAATGGTTTTGCTCTAAGTGGTGTATTTCTGGAAAGTAACACATTTCCAAAATGAAAAGTGGGAGGAAAATGAACTTGATGACCATCGAGATTGGCAACAAACTAGAACTGAGAATCTCGGAAGACCTTAAATGGGCTTTGTAAGAATACTTGATCAAGAATACTCAAAAGGAATTTACAAGTGCCTTGAAAGAGAATTCATTACTCACAAAACTTTTGAAAAGTTGGAGTAAGATCAAAATAATCAAAGGGCTTTGGAAGCGCCTTGAAACTCAGTGTTTGATGAAATAACCCCGTATAGGTAAATAATTCACCAAAGGCTTGGATTGAATCCTATAAATTTTCTATTAAGTTAGAAATAAACCTAAGACATATAAGCATACTATTTACTATTATATAGTAAGGGAATAATGCCTTGTAAGATAGCTACGACAAATCCAATTCCAAATAATTGTTAGAGGCCATAAGATCCAAAATAGACTTCATGTTTGAAAATCATATTTAAAACTTGATTAATTTGCATGAGGGGTGAAAGACCCATCGATCGCAAATAAGTTTTCAAGGAGAAAACTAACAAATGTGGAAATTTATATGCATACTGTAGACACCCATTTGTGTCTCCCCAAAACCAAACCTAGTGATGAGTACCTTTCACGTCGAATCATAATCGAATGAAGTGAGAGTGTGGAAAGTCTAGTGTTGTGGTTAGTTTTTAATTCTTTTCTTTCTCTCTTTTTTTGAAAACCTATTTTAAGAAAACAACCAATCCAGTTTTGTTTGGTCCATGGCAAGGGTCCAATAATAGTGTAGTTGGGTCGGGTTCGAAAAGATCTTTCCAACGATATATTATAAGCCCATTTTCGATTAATAATGAGGAAGTTATGGCCAAATTACTAAACTGGGCCCAGTTTGATATTTATGTGCGGCCCAATGATCTTGAGGAGAGCCTAATATTGATTTATCATTCCTAATGCAATTATAATTGATTTAAGTCTTCCAGATTCTTCTTGAAGGTTCTTTTCATTCCTAATTAAATTAGCATTGATAAATTGACTTTGGTTGACTTTTTAGAGTTTTAATCAGAATAAAAGAAGTGTTTTTAAAGAAAATACGATTTTTCCATTCTATACGGCTAAATTTTATCAAAATTAAGAAAACGTGCAAAGTTGGTTTCTAGCGCCTGGCGCTAATGCTTGGCGTCTGGCGCTAGCCTTAGTGCCTGGCGCTAATGTCTGGCGTCTGGCTCTAAGTCGTTTTATTCTCTTTGAAACTCTGATTCGTTTTTCTATCCGTCCGGCTGATTTTCTCTATAAATAGCCTCCTAAAATCTCCGTTTTCAATCATCAATTCTCATTTAAAATCAACAACTATCAATTCTCATCAATCCTTCTCATCTAATTCTCATCAACTCTCATCAAGAATTTCTTGATTCTTTCTCTCTTTCTTTCTATCCTAGCCTTTTACAAACACAATTCCTCATACATTAGCACCAAACACACCTAGCATAATTCGAAGTTGCCTTCGCCCTAGACGTGAAAGGTTTGATTTCTGAGAGTTTGGTCCCAAATCTAGTCTAAACTTTCTAAATCTCTCTTTCAATTATTTAATTTAATTGTTTGATCTTATATTTTCCTTGAAGTTACTAACGCGTGTATTTTGTTATTAGAAAGAGGTACGAGGCATTCAAGTAAGTACTTTAATTGATTTATTGTTATTATGATATAGAAATCATGTTTAGATTGTTATTTTATGTTAGGATGTCTTGATCTTCCTAGTATCATGTTTAGGGTAACAACTATAATTTCTAATATCAAATATATTTATTATGATTTCTACGATGCATTTGATTTTCTTTCCTAATATTCATGATAGTATAATGTTAGGGCTAAAGCTTTGATCTTTATTGTTTAGTGACATGCTAGGGTTTGATAATAATCTTGTTAGTATCATGCCTAGGATCTTGCTATAATTATACTTTAACATGATTATTATGATTATTATTGATGATTATTATTATGTTGCTTGATATTATTTATTGTTATTGCTTGATCACACCTTTGATTCATGTTTAAAGGGAATTGGTACTTGTAATCACGCTTAATAAGATAATTAATATTCTTGTTTAGGGTTAATATGATTATAATTCAAGTGATCGCCAATAATAGGTTTATTTGTGCATTAATATTCAACCAACATAGATAAACATATTTAGGGTTAACCGAATGATTGCATGTTAGTCAGAAAGCGCACATGAATACGATCAGAATAAAGTAGAGGTCTATTATTATGGCAGGTTCAATCTCTTTTAAGTTGGATTTGTACCTTTATCCCAGAAATACCAATCATGGTTCTAGACCTATTGGATTTGACGATCTCCTGGATCGTTAAGGGGTGTAACCTTCACCTCGTGAATGGTTTACAAGTTCCTAAAACTTGTTAGCGACTCTTTTGATCACAGTGGGGTTCAAGCTAGGGATAATGCTTAAAATATTCCCTACAATTTTTGGCGACTCCACTGGGGAGGATTTATATTTTAATTCGTGAAATTTATTTTGGCAATGACTTAGAATGAGTGGATGAGACTCGAAAAGTTCTAAGTATTTCATGTGTGTAATTTTGATTAACAATATTGTTATATGCATAAAAAAGAAAGATCTCATTGGAAAGACCATCCGTAATGAGTTAAAAACATAGGATTTTTACGCGTAGGAAATTTGAGGAATATCTTTCATAACTAGGATCAAAATAATGCTGCGCGAAACTTGAAAATTTTATCGAGCACAGAAGTTGATGAGGCATGTAGGAACTAGCGTCAGAAAATAGAGTCTAACGCCGATGATTTCACTCTAGCGCCAGGCGACAGCTTCTGTCGCCAGGCGCGAAAGCCAAATCGCGGCGTCGGCCTCTGTTCGCTGGCGCCAAGTTCTTCCAATACCGAGCCAGAAATATGCGTTCTAATTTTGAGCAGTTTTTAGCACTGTTTGCTCGATCCTACTTCTTGATTAAGTTTCTCTCACTATTATGAAACCCATATGTGTTCTACATATGGACATAACTCTTTGGGAATTCATGCTCCATCTACCTGATTGAACGCTCTGTGCAACAAAGAGTACATCCAAGAATGTTGAATTCACCAAACCATGGAAGCGAATTTTTTTTTAACTCGCGGTGTCCCATCCACTTGCGCCAACCCTTCACGGTTAGGCTTCCGCGTGGTGCATCCGGACAATTAACCATGAACCCTCTTTGACTAACCCATATCCCGAACTTTATAGAACTAGAGCCATGGTTAGGTTGCAAACTCGTTGCATCATATTGTGCCTACTTGAATAATTGTGCATTATTTGTTGTGCATACTCTATGTGTTTTTCCTAACCGTTTCTTTAACTTGTGTTAAGATTACATAAAATGTTTAATGACTAAAAGGACTTAGCTTAATTAATTAATTTTGAGTAATCAAAGTCTAATAATTTTATCAGAATTGACCTAGTACGACTTTAGGTTTATCTTTTAGAGTAATAATACTGAAAGCAATCCCAGATCAACATTCCAGCAATGGCGCCAAGATTTGGACTGTAGCGCCACTCTGTGGAGTGTAGCGCCTGGCAACAGTTCTGTCGTTTGGCGCTACACTGCACAGTGCGGCGCCAGTCCTGTCGTTTTGGCGACAGTTCGATATGTTGCTCGAGTCATCACTTTGTGTCTAGTTAGACAGTTTGCTAATTCACTCGATTATTTTTATTAATACTAATACCTCGTTAAGTCCTTAATTGATTCTAGTCACATAGTCTAGCCACATGATCTTACACAATAATCTTAATAGGTCACCTACACTCACTAAACTCACTAGTCTCAGCACACACTTTGAGTATATATCACCATGACCATGTCTTAGGTTCATGCATGAGTCGGGTTTTTTCTGTCATTTGAGTTGGGGGTACATTCTACTCCTAAGTTTTTATATCTCTCCAAATACATCATCTTTATCCATATCACAACCTTCATTCTTTCTACCTTCTTCCATCTATTGCATGTTGAATAGAGTGTGAGTCAAATAATTAACAATGAATAACCCTAATTTCCCTTCCCACAGTACTTGGTCAAGGAGAGAAGGGCGATTTTTCAAGGACAACCTCTTTTTTCAAGTCTTACTTTTTGATAAACCGATTCGTCAAAAGAGGAAAGCTAAGAAGATAATGGCAACTCAAGAAGAAGTCAACGAACTTAGGAATCAATTGACTACCGTGACTGAGGCATTGAAGGCTTTAACCCTCAAAATCGATGACCCTGTGAAGCAACAACAAATTGACCTTATGCAAGAAAGCTTGAGCAAGCTATCTTGTCATAACAAGTTTCAGGGCATTAGTTCACATGGGGTCTCGGTGGACAAGGAGCTTCTTCCGCAGAAGTTCAATGCCAACGACATCCCAAAATTCAAGGCAACATATAACTCTTACTTTCATCTAACAGCTTTTGAAGCTATAATAAACATTAAGGGAATTGATAAGAAAGTCTTTCATTCCTTGCTTTCCTTGTCTCTTGAAACCGTTTGCCAACAATGGTTCTTCTCCCTTGATAAAGAGAAAACCTCTACGTGGGAATCAATAGTATACGCTTTCACTGATAGATACAAGTGTAACATTCAAGTCGAAACCGATTATAGACAACTCGAGATGCTAAGACAAAAAGAGAATGAAGACTTTACTTCTTTCTTCAATAAGTGGAGGGAAACTTCCGCTAAGATGACTGAGGTGCCCACCAAAAAAGAATCCGTAAGGATGTTTGTCAAAAATCTCCAAGAGAAGTATTCGAAGCATTTAAAATATCAACATATTTTGAATACTTTTAAGGCCGTTTATGACATCGGAATTGAGATCGAAGACGACCTCGCAAAGCAAAAAGCTACTAACAATAGTAACCACGGTGGCTGGAAAGGAAAGAAGAACGACAATCCTTCTTATTCCAAAAATGCCCACTCTAGTAACAATGTTAGTACCTATGATCTCAGTGAAGTTTTAGCCATCGATAACCAAGGACCTAAGAAGCAACTAAGGAAAGACTTCAACCCCATTGGGATGAGCTACGATACTGCCTTCAATCGATTCCATGCTAAGGGACTCATTACTCCCATTGGACCTATTCAAGTTCCCGCACCTGAAAAGAGATTGCCTAGTTGGAATCCAGATGAACACTGCAAGTGCCATCAAGGTAGGGGTCATGCTACTGAGAGCTGTTGGAAGCTAAAGGAGGCTATCCAACATTTGATCGATAATAACAAGCTTCCCATGCCTCGAGCTAACAAGAAGAGTGAGTGATGATAAAGCAAACGACAAAAGACAAGAGGCGAGCTTCAACGACGGGATTTTGTGACCTCCTCTTTTCTATTTCTTTTATTTACCCTTTCCCCAATAAGTCTAGCATAGTGTAGGCGTCGTTCGAAGTGCGCCTACGTTAAACATGTTGTGAATATGCTTGGCACTCATAGGAAGTA
Source organism: Chenopodium album (assembly GCF_948465745.1). Taxonomy (NCBI): domain Eukaryota; kingdom Viridiplantae; phylum Streptophyta; class Magnoliopsida; order Caryophyllales; family Amaranthaceae; genus Chenopodium; species Chenopodium album. The sequence continues at coordinate 47,017,800 of NC_137838.1, forward strand.
AGAATTGACATAATACGATTAGGGACAAGGAAAGTAGGGAGCCGCCAACAAGTTTTTAAGGAACTTCTAAACCGTTCACGGATCATAAAAGGCAACCACGATAAAGGGACAACGATAGGCAACAACAATTGACCCTTGAAGGTTACACCCCATTCATAATCCATGAGATTACTAACTCCATATGGTTCAGAACCACGAAAAGAGGATCGGGGATGATGGTACGAAGTGAGTCATGGAATCACATTCGCCCGTATTGGCCTCTACTTGATTCTTATAGTGAAAAGTGATTCATGCGATCTCAAAGGCATACAAACAAAGATTCAATTTGCTCCAACCTATTATTAGACTAAATTGGTTTAATATTAATGCAACATATAATTCTAATATATTAGTGATCACTTGAATTAAATAACAAGATTAAAAAGGAACCTAAACCGGTTGTCCAAATTATCTTATTAGGCGTGATTTTCAATTACATATTCCCTTTAAACATGAAATATGGTAATCATAAAAAATAACAGAATAAGCATTAATATTGGAAGCAATTTAACAATAATAGCGTTAACCAAATCAAATATAAAATTAACCTAATCATGATACTAGCAATATTAAAATAAAATAAGAGTAATTAAATTAATTAATTACTCACATTCCACGCGTTCCTTTAAATTGCTACATCATGAATAAATTTTTAGTAACTTCAATAAAAAAATATAAAGCAAATGAAAATTAAATTAAATAAATGTAGATTTGATTTGGTCCAAACCCTTAGTTATTTGTACCTTTCACGCCTTGGTTTAAGGACGGAACCTCGGGTTAAGTATGGACTTCTTGGAGTTCTTAAGGGAAGAATGGTGTAATTAGGAATATAGGTTTAAGTTTTAGAATATGAGAGAGAGAGAGAGAGAAGAGAATGATTTTCGGTGTAAAAGAGAGGAAGAGAAAGAGAGAAGAGAATGATCCCGTGACCTAGTGGAGTCGCCAAATTGTAGGCGTCGTTTGAAGTGCGCCTACGTAAAGCATGTTGTGAATATGCTTGGCACTCATAGGAAGTGAGAATTGACATAATACGATTAGGGACAAGGAAAGTAGGGAGCAACCAATAAGTTTTTAAGGAACTTGTAAACCGTTCACGAATCATAAAAGGCAACCACGATATAGGGACAACGATAGGCAACAACGATTGACCCGTGAAGGTTACACCCCATTCATAATCCATGAGATTACTAACTCCATGTGGTTCGGAACCACAAAAGGAGGATTTGGGATGATGGTACGAAGTGAGTCATGGAGTCACAATCGCCTGTATTGGCCTCTACTCGATTCTTATAGTGAAAAGTTATTACTGCGATCTCAAAGGCATACAAACAAAGATTCAATTTGCTCCAACCTATTATTAGACTAAATTGGTTGAATATTAGTGCAACATATAATTCTAATGTATTAGTGATCACTTGAATTAAATAACAAGATTAAAAAGGAATCTATACCGGTTGTCCAAATTATCTTATTAGGTGTGATTTTCAATTACATATTCACTTTAAACATGCAATATGGTGATCATAAAAAATAATAGAATAAGCATTAATATTGGAAGAAATTTAACAATAATAGCGTTAACTTAATTAAATATAAAATTAACCTAATCATGATACTAGAAATATTAAAATAAAATAAGAGTAATTAAGTTAATTAATTACTCACATTCCACGCGTTCCTTTAAATTGCTACATCATGAATAAATTTTTAGTAACTTCAATAAAAAAATATAAAGCAAATGAAAATTAAATTAAATAAATGTAGATTTAATTTGGTCCAAACCCTTAATTATTTGTACCTTTCACGCCTTGGTTTAAGGACGGAACCTCGGGTTAAGTATGGACTTCTTGGAGTGCTTAAGAGAAGAATGGTGTAATTAGGAATACAGGTTTAAGGCTTAGAATATGAGAGAGAGAGAGAAGAGAATGATTTTTTGGTGTAAAAGAGAGGAAGAGAGAATGATTTTTTGATGCCCCGAAGTGCAGAAAAGGGGGGGTATTTATATGGAAAATGAGTAGAGGGAACACGCAGAACCTTAAAAATATAAAAACCCTAAAAAATAACACCGTGACACGGCAAAGAGCACCGTGACACGGTGCCAGGCACCGTAAGACCAGGGAAGGAACCGTCAGACGGAGGAAAATCCCGTGACGCAGTGGACAACTGGAGTGACGCGGGAATTATTTGACCAACGGGAAGTGAAAACGCGTGAAGGGTTTACGCGGAAAAGACACGAGAAAATTCCGTGACACGGCACACGTACCGTGACACGGCATTGTCAACCGTGGCACGATACAGTACACCATGTCATGGTATAAAAAAACACGGAAATTACACAGAAAAAGCACCGTGACACGGTGAAAAATACCGTGTCACGGCAGCAGGTACCGTGTCACGGCAACAGGTACCGTGCCACGGTGGAATTTGACCCGAAAAAGCTTCAAAAATGGCACCGTGACAGGGTGTACAATATAGTGTCACGACATTAGGCACCTTCAGACGGGGGAAAGCACCGTCAGACGGGGCACACTCCCGTGACACGGTGCTTTTGCACTGTGTGCGGTGATTCCAGTTTTTTTGCCCGTTTTTAACATCATCATAACTTTTTATCTGTAACTCAAAATAAGGAATATAATATATCATTGGAAATCTTATCAAGTCTACTTTTCAACCCAATTAAAGTCAGTTCAAAATAATTTGTAGATTTTAAGAGATGCCAGTTTTAGTGGAAGGGTGTCGATTTTGGGCCGAGTTTAGTGTTTTGCTAATATCTTTTTTGTTATAGCTCCAAATTGGGATTATGAAATATGGTTGGAAAGCTTATTTCAAGGCCTATCCAAAAAAATAATAATTGGATCAAAATTATATATACATAAAATCAGTTTCTCTCGGTTTTGCGATGTGGACACGAAAAGTGGAAAATAGGTTATGGTTTAGGGAAATGAGCTAGAAATTGGATTGGTTCATGAAATATATTGGATAGAACATGGATTTTAGCTCTACAAAGATTAAATACTCAACCCGAACAATAATGGAGGCGAAAGGTATTCATCATTAGGTTTGGTTTTGGGGAGACATTTTTAGGTGTCTACACATAGGAATCTTTCTTTTCCCTTAGATTAATTTTGTAAATTCTTTCGTTTTCCCTTCTAATAAAATGAGCGTTTATTTCCTTACATATGACCATTGCATACATTACAAAAAAAATTGTCGAACTAAGCACAAGGTATACCAATGACTTGAGGTAACCCTTGTAGCCACATCATATAACCTTTCACCTTTCAAATATGCAATCCTTTTTTGATAAACCACTTTGAGCCTCGTCTAACGATAGATCCTTCATTTTTCAACCCATATCTACCTAACTTTGGGATGGGATGATGTGTAACTTATGCAATTTTCAATTTCATAAAAAGCATGAGTGACTTCAAAAGATTAAAAAATAAAAATAAATAAATAATAATAATAATAATAAAAGTCTACAAAAGGGCAAGTGTTCCAATGTCTTTGACATGAACATGTATTTGATATGAACACGTCTCAGATTGCATCTCTTATCGATTGCTCGGTACCGTTCTTGAGAAACATGAATACCAAGTGAGTGATAGACCGCATGATCGGAATTGCCCACATTTATAAAAATAAAATAAATGCTAAAGCAAAAAAGAGAGTTAAAAAAGAGTAGAAAGCCTCAAGCATAAAAATATAAAGATTCAAAAGCAAGGTTGCACACCTTGGGGGCTTATCTAGGGTCTTGAGCCTTTTATCCCCTTCTTCTTCAACCTTTAGCCTAACCACGTTACAACCCTTAAAACGACCTTTTTGAGGTATACACACACTTGTGCGAGGTTCGGCTAGAGCTACGATCAGCCTGATTCCTAACGGATACGTAGTCAACCTCACAAATGAGTGTGGCCGTAATAAACATGCATTCACATTCACATTCACACATCAAGGGATCTTCAATTCTCATCCCTATTCACTTCGAGGTAGACTTGGGGGCTTGATCCTTACATCATTAGCTTACCTAGCCTAAGAGTCACCATCATTAGACTCTTCTTGAAATAATATCTTTCCACACACTTAGCCCATGCAGCCTAACTTTAGTATCACTTTCACACACCGCATAGATACATGACCAAATATACTTCCCTTAGGAACCCTTTGTCATGAAATATTAACACGACGTTGAAGCATGCCTTGTCATGTCAAAATCGATCATCACTCATCATTGCATCACAAAGTATGAAGTACTTAGTCTCCGTGCCTAAGTTACCTAAATACTTTCATTATCGAGTCAACTAGGATAGTCTAAGATGTTACAATCCTTGTGCCACTACTACAAAAACAAGAATAGTAAACGCAACATGTAGAACAGTTAGGTATGACATACGTTCTCTACAACTATATAGAACAGTCATCAATAGCAGGCGTAGTGTAAAATACTGAATATAGAACGATTAGGAGCCTGACCGTTCTCTATTCTTATTAACACTAAAAAAATGAACTCCTCCGACACCTAAATACTTTCAGTTTTCACGTAGTACTTGTATTTTTGTAAATTGTTTGGATGAAGGGATTTTCTTTCCTATTACTTCGTATAATAATAATTGTATAAAGGTGGTTAAATGGAGTGAATTGCGTTAATTTTGAAAATCCCACCCACCCATACTTTATCCCACTTTTAAAATCTAAAATTTAGGAAGTTACTTTATATTTTAGCAAACCTAACCCTACTCATTTCTTATTCTACCCGCCTCCTTTTTTTTTTTTACCTGATTCATTCTCTCATTCTTTCTCTCCTCACCGTAATGGAAAACTCCAATCATCCATGGCAGCAACAATTTCTTCGCTCCCAATACCTCCAATTGCAACTCTAGAGTATTGTTTTGTCGTTAGTATCATGGGAGATAGGAAAAATTAGATAAATTTTGTTATTATTTGTTACATGAACAATTTAGCAATCTCGTAATTTTGTTAATGATTTGAATTTTGGGATTATTAAAGAAAATTATGAAGTGGGTATTAATTCTTTGGATTTTGGAATTACGATTTCAAAAAAGCATATATATATATACTATCTCTTAGCTTATGAGAAGTTTAGATTACTAGTAATATTTTGTAACTGTAGTTATGATTGTGTAAATTCTTTAATCTACTTTTTTTTTTAATTATTATTATCATTATTATCATTATTATTATTATTATTATTATCGTTTTTTGGTTGATTTTATTTCAGTATGAAACTATGAATGACATGTTAGAAGTGTGAATTTGGTTTTTGTTTTGTTTTGTATTTTAAATTTAATTTGCTATGGTGTTGAATTGTACAGGTTTCATTATCAAATTAAATTCATCTCCAACTATTGAAAGTGTGAAGAAGACTTACTGAAGAAGAGAAATCTATGGTGAATGCGGCGGCAAGCGATGCAATCATGTTACTGATCGGTGTTAAAAGTAGGTCGTTGGTCTACTAACCCTAATCAAATTAACAATTTATAATACCTAAACTTACACTAAACTAGTTAGTGGCAAGTAAAGGGTCGAACCCTAAAGGACTAAGTGTATCAATTTTTGCTAACTAGACTACTAGGAAAGCTCGTGAGATAGAGAGAGATTCAACTAAACACAACTAAGAACAAATAACTAAAACTAAGGAAAGTGGAATCCAATTACATCAATACATTCAATAACATCATACAATTAGATGAAAATAACCTTGATTAGGAAAAATCAACACATTTAACTCACTCTCGCACAATTAAGCATCTTAATTATCCTACTAAACTAATTCACTCTCGTGCAACTAGCCTATCAAAGGTATGGAAGAAATTAGGGATCTCAACCAACTCACTCTCGCACAATCGATTGAAAGCACAATTAAGAACATAGAATCAATTAGCTAGAAAGATTCTAATCCATAAAAGCATCATCCATACACAATAATCAAGAAACAATTCCATACTAATCACAATCAATCATTCAATTTATTAACATAACCTTCATCCATTTCCCTAGAACAAAATCTAAGCTAACATAATGAAGAAAGACATGGAAAACAAGGTAAAATAACAATAAAAACAAGATTAAACAAATAAACTAATTAATCTACTCAAATCAATAAAAAAAAGCAAAAACTAAGAATTAAGCAAGAAATAAAGATGAGAGAAAGTTAGAAAATGCTCATTGAATAGATGAGAAGAAGTTCCACAAAGTTGCTTCTTCAACCTCTCAAAAACTCCATGGAAATCCAAGCTTTCTCTCTCTACACTACTCCTAACCCTAAGAGAGAGAAAATAAAGACTAAACTAATCTAATCTATCTAAAATAAAATGTTGATTGATAGTTCTCCTAAAATAAGCCCAAAGAGGGTATTTATAATACAAGCAAAAAAAATATAAAAGAAAAAGAAATAAAACTAAACATAAACAATTAAACTAAAAACCAAAAATAAACAAGACAACCATAAAATAAAATAAAAGGAAAATGAAAATGAAAAAGAAAAACAAACCCCAAAACCCACAATTCCCGTCCAAACCCACGAGAAATTAGACTCCTTTCTCCTTCCCTTTCGAAATGGCTGCTCACATTATCCATCATAAACAACAAGCAATCATCACCGTTCATCAGCATCATTGTCATCTAGCATCCAAAATCGTGGACGGCCAATTCTCATTACAAATCACGTGAAAAGCTCGTGATTGACCCACAATTGCGCGCCCGCAGAGAGGTCGCACAACAGGGGATTGTGGTGGTTTGCTGCGGCTGGGTTGGTAATTGGTGGTGATGTGCGTGGTTGTGAGAGTGGGATGGTAACAAGGCTGATTTGGTGAGGTGGTGAATTGGTTGCGGCTGAAGGTGTTGGTTGTTGGTGTTGTTTGGTGATGTTGTTGTTGCGTGAGGTGCAATTGAGGGAGCAGGGGAGTTGGCTGGTGGTTTGCGTGGAGGTGATTGGAGGTGTGTTTGTAGCGGATGGTTGTTGTTGGTGGTTCAGGTGGTTTGGTGAATTTCGTGAAGGTGAGAAGAGGAGAGGGAAAATAGGGGAGTGTGGTGGTTGCTGCCTTGAGTGGTGTGCGTGTGTGGTAGAGGTTAAGAAAATGGATGGTGATGGTTAAGGTGATAGTAAGAGGGCAGCAGTGGTGCTTGTGCATTGTGTCTCGAACCTTGGACCTCCGAACGCGAATATGACTTTGAAACCCGAAACACCTACAACCAAAAACACGAGGGTGAATTGGAAGATAAAATAAAATAAAATAAAATAAGAAAAATAAAGTAAAATAAAATAAGATAAATAAAGTAAAATAAAATAAAATAAAATGCTAAAACTAAAGAAATAATAAAATTAAATGAAATAAAATAAAATAAAATAAAACAAACTAGAAACTAAAAGAAAATAAAATAAATAAAAAGAGAGAAGCGGGAAATTATTAACTAAAACTACAAAAATAAACTAAAAACTAATAAAAACTACTAAAATAATCAAAATAAAGATAAAAGACGAGAATAAGCAAATAAAAGAAATAAAGAACAAAAAGGGCTAAATTATTGTAAAATAAGCCGGAAAGCGACTCAATAAACACCCTAAAAGTGACATAAAAGTCACTTATCAAACTCCCCCAAGCTAAACTTTTGCTCGTCCTCGAGCAAATTAACATGAAACATGAGAGAAGGAGAATGATTTATTCAAGCAAATCTAAGACACTAAAGGAGACAAGAATGTACACTAACTCACTTTCGTAGGAATCACGGTCAATTTTAGCAACTAAAGACAAGCCCTTTAAACCCCTAGATCGCCCTAGAGGACGAGTGTGCTCTTGTGAGGGTTTCCTAAAAGTTTGACCCACAACTCTAAACAAAAACCAAGGCAAGGCAATAAAAAGAAAAGAATAAGAAACATAAAAAGAGAAAGAAAACACAAAGTTCATGTTTGGACGAGAGATAGGAACAAGCACCAATTAATTCAAATCTTTCTAAGTAGACAAATGTATGCACGTTCCAAGATGTCAATGGTTGATTGAAACATAACATATGCTAAGCATAAAGAACTAATGAGCACTCAATCCACCCTAGCCCCAACCGATCAGGCTGCGTTCTCTCCGATAGCTTCAAATCAACCCTTAAGCTAGCTTCTCATGATTCCACGAAGGAACCGGAAAAAAGATAAAGAAATGAAAAACTTTGAGAAGGTAATCCCGACATCTCAACTATGCATACTCTTTCCATAGGTTTGAAGTCTATCTCCCTCCATCGTTCTTTGACCCAACCCCACTAAAGTCTAAGGGTCTTTTGTTGGGTTGTAACGTAAGGATAAAGGTTAAGGCGGGGTAAAAATTTGAAAATTTTGGTGATATTTTTTTAATTGAAGCAAAAGAGTGGTCTGCTCTTAAAAACAAACTCAAGAAGTCACAAAATATCAAACAAAATACCAATAATGCCATCTCCCCCAAGCTTATTCAACACTAACACAATATATACCAAACACGAAGTAACGCTCCCCCCCCCCCCCAAGCTTGAAAGAAGCATTGTCCTCAATGCTTAAACTAGGGAAGAAAACGAAATCAAACTAAAATATTTTTGTATTTTTGTATTTTTGTATTTTTTTATTTTTAGAAAGTGCTCTTATTTGATGTCCTTGCCTTTTTTTTTTTACTATGAACGGCTTTTTCTTGAAACTTCATTTGATTTTCTTGAATTGCATCTTTCTTCTCAAACTTTTTTGCATTTTCTTTTCAAACTCAATTTTCAATACCTTACTTAAACCAATTCACAACATGTCTTGTTCAATTTCAACACTCTCAAAACTCAAACCTCACATGCCAATGCTTCACTAACTAAAAGGGTTGGTAAACATAGGCCATTGGGTTTATAACACGGTTTAAACAAGAGCGGGAAACATTAGGCTCAAATTGGTTAATAAGTAGGTTGATGCAAAATAGAAAATCAAATTTGTAACAAAATAAAAAGAAGATAAAGAAAAATGAGAAAAGGTGCCCTTTTCCTTCCCTAGAGTGGCTCGGTCACGATCTTGGGAGCTAGAGGTCAAAACAAGGATTAAGACATGCATAGTCAAGGATCCTAAATAGCCGCTCAACAAGGTGATGAAGGATAGAATAAATGAAGCTCACAAGGGATTATAACCAAACAAATACCAACCAAGGGTTTCAAATCCACTATAGAGAGCAACTCCATCTTACCACATTCCCGTGAACTATGGCTTCATGGACCCCTAAAAGTTCTTAAACCGGCTACCTTAGCATATAGTATCCTAGAGTCATCCAATGACACTCTAAAACCGTGCATACATTTACCACTTAGGAAGAAAAACATTCAAGAATGCAATTCCAAAACAAAATGTCCAAAATAAGAACAAACAAAACACATTTTGCCAAAATTACCTTGAAAAAAAACCAAAATCTTTTTGGATTTTTCAAAATATAAGAAAAGACATGGAAATGCATATACTCAAGTGCATGGCATAAATGAATCAACATCCTACCCAACATGATAAAATACCTTCCCCCCAAGCTTGAATGAGACAATATACTCAAAAATAAACCAAATAATCCATGGGAGGGGAAAAGAAAGAAATCAATCCAACAACCCAACACACGTCCAACGAGTCACCAACCATTAGAGAAAGAGCTAGGAAAGATATAACCGGATATTGGTGAGTGTAATTACCAGCAAATGAACCAATTTAACCTTTCAAAGCCGATTTCCTCTTGAATTGAATCTCGATTTCCATATGCTAGCAAAAATAGGCATCAAACTTCCTTGATTCTTGATCCAAACCAATGCATAAGTGTATATCAAGTCATGTACCTAGAAAAAAGCACACAAACATTTCCATGAGAGAAAATCTAATCTAAAAAGAAAAGAAAATGAAAGCAATAAAAACCTCGGGTTACTTCCCGAGAAAGGCTTGTTTAACGTCCAAGCGAGACCGCTCTAGTAAATAATATTGCAACAAACGCAAGAGCTTATCAAATGCACTACTACACATTTCATATGGTAAAAAGTAGGCAAATGAAGGGAGGAGGACGTGCAACAAGATTATTGCACGTAAGTGAGGAGGAAGATGCCAAAAGAAAGAAGAAAAATCAAAAGAAAAATCAAGAAAATAAGAGGAGAAAGAAAAAGAAAAATAAGGAAAAGAATAAAATGGCAAAACCTCCTCAAAATCTTTTTGGGTGGCACAATCACCCATTTCCTCAATAATAGGAGGATGAAAAGGAAAAGTCTCATCAAACAAGAGAGGGTCCTCAATAGGCTCTTTGACAAAAGAAGGGAGGAACATGGGATAGTAGGAGATGTGGTCAAATTTCCTTGAGAAAGGGACATGAGGAAGGGGAGGAGAAACAAAGGTCTCACAAAACCTCACATCACCAATGAGGGCATGGAAATCAATCATAGAATCCTCAAAAGAACACTCATGACTCAAATATCCCTCAAACAAAAAACTTTCCAATAGAAACAACCTCATCCTCCTCTCTATCACAACGATGAACAACAACTCCCTCAAGATCCTCAAAGCCTAGAGTCTCTAAACCATGCATGAAAGGATAAAGGTTTCTCTCAAACTCATCCCTTTCCCATGAAGCATTGCCAATGAACTCTCTCAAGAGGCTATAATGATTTGTTACACCTTCAATGAACATACTAGCCGTAACCACAAATGAGTTTAAAGACTCATGGATAGAAGGGTCACCAACATGCAAGGTGGACTCATCAAGATGGGGAAGGGGGTTGGAAACCTCAAAATTGACATTTTCTTCATTCACAACTCCTCCACCACCACTCAAGGGACTCTCAATCTCTCTTGATTGCTCAAACTCATCATCATCATCCTCATGAACTCCCTCATTCAAAAATGAAGATGGCTCACTCACATCCTCACCATGGGAAGCTCTCAAAGGGGGTGAATAATGGGAAGGATGGCAATTAAGCTCAAATGGGGAATGAAAAGGATCAAAATCCTCAAAAATCCTCTGATCACAAGAAAATCTCCCTTCACCTTCACACCCTTGGCCCACATCATTCTCAAAAATACTCTCACACTCCAAGTGAGGAGCCTCACATCCATTTACATCAACCAAAGCACTCATCACTTGGGCAAGCCTCACTTCTCTCAATTTTTGTTCCTCTTGAAGCTCTTGGAGTTGTTGGGTGAGATATTGCATTTGAGAAAGAATTTAGGCATCAATGTTATTGGGTTGAGGTTCATGATCAAAGTCAAATTACACATTATCAAAATTAGCACAAATCTCATCAAAATGAGCATAAGGGGGAAAGGTGTCAATTTGCATACTTGGATCATCACAAGGCACATAAGAAGTATCAAGAGAATTCATGCAAAAATTAAAAGAATCTTGGCATTGAGAATCAAAATAAGAAACATGAGATTCTCTATCTAAAGAATCCCTAGCAAACCATGTGAAGAAATCCCACGCATCATGCATAGACAAATGACAAAATCTACCATTATTCATGTCCTCAACCATTCCCCTAGTATACTCATTCATGCCCCAATAAGCTATACCACAAGCATTACTAAGAGAACACCCATGGTAACTAAGAAAACCATCTAGTCTTTCAAAGTAAGCATAAAAGGGTTCACCATCAAATTGAGGAAAAGATAAGCATGCCATTTTTATACAAAGAACAAAGAAAAGAAAACAAAAATCAAATGATATACAAGAACCTAGCTAATCGAATCAACAAAAACTAATGAACGCCTTAGTCCCCGGCAACGGCGCCAAAATTTGATCGGTGTTAAAAGTAGGTCGTTGGTCTACTAACCCTAATCAAATTAACAATTTATAATACCTAAACATACACTAAACTAGTTAGTGGCAAGTAAAGGGTCGAACCCAAAAGGACTAAGTGTATCAATTTGTGCTAACTAGACTACTAGGAAAGCTTGTGAGATAGAGAGAGATTCAACTAAACACAACTAAGAACAAATAACTAAAACTAGGGAAAGTGGAATCCAATTACATCAATACATTCAATAACATCATACAATTAGATGAAAATGACCTTGATTAGGAAAAATCAACACATTTAACTCACTCTCGCACAATTAAGCATGTTAATTATCCTACTAAACTAATTCACTCTCGTGCAACTAGCCTAGCAAAGGTATGGAAGAAATTAGGGCTCTCAACCAACTCACTCTCGCACAATCGATTGAAAGCACAATTAAGAACATAGAATCAATTAGCTTGAAATATTCTAATCCATAAAAGCATCATCCATACACAATAATCAAGAAACAATTCCATACTAATCACAATCAATCATTCAATTCATTAACATAACCTTCATCCATTTCCCTAAAACATAATCTAAGCTAACATAATGAAGAAAGACATGGAAAACAAGGTAAAATAACAATAAAAACAGGATTAAACAAATAAACTAATTAATCTACTCAAATTAATAAACAAAAAGCAAAAACTAAGAATTAAGCAAGAAATAAAGATGAGAGAAAGTTAAAAAATGCTCATTGAATAGATGGGAAGAAGTTCCAAAAAGTTGCTTCTTCAACCTCTCAAAAACTCCATGGACATCCAAGCTTTCTCTCTCTACACTACTCCTAACCCTAATAGAGAGAAAATAAAGACTAAACTAATCTAATCTATCTAAAATAAAATGTTGATTGATAGTTCTCCTAAAATAACCCCAAAGAGGGTATTTATAATACAAGCAAAAAAAATATAAAAGAAAAAGAAATAAAACTAAACATAAACAATTAAACTAAAAACCAAAAATAAACAAGACAACCATAAAGTAAAATAAAAGGAAAATGAAAATAAAAAAGAAAAATAAACCCCAAAACCCACAATTCCCGTCCAAACACACGAGAAATCAGACTCCTTTCTCCTTCCCTTTCGAAATGAGTGCTCACATTCTCCATCATCAACAGCAAGCAATCATCACCGTTCATCAGCATCATTGTCATCTAGCATCCAAAATCGTGGCCGTCCAATTCTCATTAAAAATCACGTGAAAAGCTCGTGATTGACCCACAATTGCGTGCCCGCACAGAGGTCGCACAGCAAGTCGCGCAAAGCTTTTGCCTCAACTCGATTTTGGACTCGATTTCATGCGCTTTCTGACATGGCTGTGCGCGGCCGCAAAGCTCCAATTAAATTGGACCTTAATTGAGGCTTGTGGGTATAAGTTGCGGGTTGATTTGGGGAAATTTGGGGGCTGCTCTGTTCGAAATCGCTGCTCGCAGGTGGTTGTTGATGGTGGTTCAGTGGCGGAGAAATAACGGTGGTTTGTGAGGGCTGAGATTGGTGGTAGCTGCTATAATTGGAGTTGCGTGGTTGATTGTGGTGGCTGTGGCTGTTGCTTGAGGGTGGATGCGGTTTTGTGTGGTGGTTTATGGTGGTTGCGGCGCTGAGGGAGCAGGGGATTGTGGTGGTTTGCTGCGGCTGGGTTGGTAATTGGTGGTGATGTGCGTGGTTGTGAGAGTGGGCTGGTAACAAGGCTGAATTGGTGAGGTGGTGAATTAGTTGCGGCTGAAGGTGTTGGCTGTTGGTGTTGTTTGGTGATGTTATTGTTGCGTTAGTGCAATTGAGGGAGCAGGGGAGTTGGCTGGTGGTTTGCGTGGAGGTGATTGGAGGTGTGTTTGCAGCGGCTAGTTGTTGTTGGTTGTTCAGGTGGTTTGGTGAATTTCGTGTAGGTGAGAAGAGGAGAGGGAAAATAGGGGAGTGTGGTGGTTGCTGCCTTGAGTGGTGTGTGTGTGTGGTAGAGGTTAAGAAAATGGATGGTGATGGTTAAGGTGATAGTAATAGGGCAACAGTGGTGCTTGTGCATTGTGCCTCGAACCTTGGACCTCCGAACGCGAATATGACTTTGAAACCCGGAACACCTACAACAAAAAAAAACGAGGGTGAATTGGAAGATAAAATAAAATAAAATAAAATAAGAAAAATAAAGTAAAATAAAATAAGATAAATAAAGTAAAATAATATAAAAAAAATGCTAAAACTAAAGAAATAATAAAATTAAATGAAATAAAATAAAATAAAATAAAACAAACTAGAAACTAAAAGAAAATAAAATAAATAAAAAGAGAGAAGCGGGAAATTATTAACTAAAACTACAAAAATAAACTAAAAACTAATAAAAACTACTAAAATACTCAAAATAAAGATAAAAGACGAGAATAAGCAAATAAAAGAAATATAGAACAAAAAGGGCTAAATTATTGTAAAATAAGCCGGAAAGCGACTCAATAAACACCCTAAAAGTGACATAAAAGTCACTTATCAGTTACATCATGTCATATACTTGTGAAATCATTGTTAATAAATTGTATCTTTTTGAATTGGTAGTATCCTAGATTTGTTTTGTCATTGGCCTAGTGTTATACTTGTACCCTTGCACGTATAGGACACAAGGGTATATTTTTACATAGAAAATATTGATTTTTTAACTAAATATTATAAATACAAGTTTTTTTTTTCATCAGTAGAGTAATTATAAAAAAATGGTTATACACGAAAAATATGGTAGAAAATACTAGAATACAACATGTCGATGTACAAGCTAGATATTTTAGCTATTTAATTTTTATTTTACAAAAAAATAAAGATTATAGAACTGTTGTATTAGGTGACAGTTCTATTTGCAACAATATTATAGAACGGTTTAACAGCTCAACCGTTCTCTTTTCCTTCATTAATTTCTTATTTTAGGAAGGGAAAAGAGAACGGTTATGACTAAGGACCGCCCTCTATTGCTTAGCATATATAACGCCTATTTGAGGCGATCTATATACCTTATACATCGCTTAGCAAAAGACTGGTTGTAAGGCATTCTATAAAGCCTATTTTAACAGTTCTCTAAGGTCTTTTTTGTAGTAGTGTGCTGTGAGAGACAATATTTAATTAAGCTCATTCAACATGCACCTTCAAAAACTTCGCTTCTTTCTTTTTCGCGTCTTTCTTTTTCGGGAGAAAGTCGGTACCCTCCATAAGAATGACAAATTTTTTTTGCTTTTTTGCATTTTCGGGTCGCACGATCACATTACAATACACACACGAGTCATGTACACATTGATTCATGTTATCACATTGAGTCAACACTATGCACACATGAGTCACATGAAGCTAGTCATCATTGAGTCAAGTTTATACCTTGAGTCACGACAAGTCAATGAGTCAAGCAACACTAAACCTTAGGTCAAACCTAAGATAATTCAAGAGATTAGTAAAGTCCTATAGTCAAAGCTAAATAAAGGTACATCCCTGCAAGCTAAACATTCTCGGATTTTTTCGAAAAATCGCGAATATGACCACAGGAGATTCCTCCAAGATAAGAGGAGTTACATAGATCAGTAAATTAAAGATGAAGAGCTTTTAATTTACAAAAGATTTGAGCGGAAGGAAACGACTAAGCTCAAAGTTTGGAGTAGAACTAAGCAAGAGAAGAATATGGAAGACCCGACTCTAGCAACATCCAACGTCTGGCAACATATTTTAGCGCCTGGCGCTAGATCCCAGTGTTTGGCCACAGAGCCAATTCTTGGCGCCAAAGATATTTCAGCAGTGACAGAGCTCGAAGCCTATCAGAACGGTCATTTCGATCTCATATAGCAGTTTCAGGTTCCTTGGTACGCCAGTTAGCCCCTATAAGCAACTTGACATGATTAAGTAATCGGCTTGATTACAACCACAAATAAGTGATCGACATGACGAAAGATCGTCTCACTTAGAAGCGCCTAAACATTGGCTCATTGCAAAGGCACCTACATACTGGTTCAGAAGAACCGACATACAGGTTCATAATTCAAGGCATCGACATACTAGTTTACAAGAAGCAGAAGCACCGACGCACTGGCTAAAGCAAAGTTCAAGTGAGCTTTAAAGATCGACAAGCGTTGGTCTTTGGTAATTTTCTTCGAAATATTATCGCAACAACTGAGGATGACTACAAGTAAAGTTATTTTCGACGACATTCGCTAAGATTGTGGAAGTTTGACAAGGGAATAATCGCGTCGTCAAACGACTACACCTAGATCAAATACAATTTATACAACCTAAACAAACCTAATACGAGTATAAGGCAAGCATAGGGGTCGAACCACAGAGAACGGTTAAACACCACCAAATGTTATCAACAATTAAGCTAGTCCGGAATAAGGGAAGGTAAACTAAAGGTCTAAACAAACTAAAACTAGAGATAAAACATTAAGGGAAATGGTTTAGGAGTAGCATTCACTTGAACATAAACAAAGGCATAGGAGTTGAATTAATTATGAACTAAACATGCTTGAATATCGAAGTAAAGTCCAATCTAGCCACCTTCCGGGGTCAATTGGCTTCTCCTAACATAGCCTCTATGCTTCCACATTAGAACCATATACTAGGAGGTACTATCAAATAACAATCGATAATAATGAACCTTAACTAAGTCAACTTCCGTTTCATGTTAGCAAAGAGTCACTCCCAATCAACTAACAACATGCATTTTGCAAGGAGATTGAAGAATATCAAGCATATAAAGACTTTAATCACAAATAAATCAATTCTAAACCTAGAACATGCTCAAGATTCAACTACACCACCACCATCCCCTTAATGGGGGAATTACTCACTAATCATGATAACAACTAGATTAATCAACAAATAATCAAGAATCAACATGATTAATAAGCAATACCAACAACAAAAACAATAATCAAAAGAAAGCAAATAAAAATAGAGGAGAGAGAGTTAGAGATTCTCATTGATTGAAGATGGAAGTCTACAAACAAGATGATCAATCTTCTTCTTCAAGATCCAAGCTACAATCAACAATGGTGAAGCCCCTCACTTTCTCTCTCTAAACTACACTAATCCTAAACTAAACCTAGAGAGAGAAGCTCTCCTAAAACTAGGGAAAAAGAATGAAAAATAAATGAAGACGTCCCTTGTGCAAAACAAGCCCCGCAATATATAAAGAATCGCGCAAAAACGCTGAACAGGACTCGCTGCGCGCCCGCGCGAGGAAGCTGCGCGCCCGCGCAAGGCAGCTGCGCGCCCGCGCAAGGCATCTGTGCGCCCGCGCATTTGAGGGTTGCGCGGCTTGTGCTTTGGTGTGTGCGCCCGCGCAGTGTCGGTGTGCGCCCGCGCTCATGTCGCGCACAGGCCGCGCAAAACTTTCTGCCTTGCTTCTGCTATTTTGCCAGTTTTGCGCGGGTTCTCACAGGGCTGCGCGCCCGCACACTCTGGCCTTTCTTCGATTCTTCTCTCATGCTTCCTTGGCTTCTTCTTTGCAATCCAAGACTTTAAATACCTAAGCACAAACACCAAGGGAAGCAATAAGGTAAAGGGAACGGTGCAAACACGCAATGAAAGCAAGCATTAAGGAATATACGCGATTTCATTAAAAACACATCGAGACATGCATGCACGCATTATTTGAACAAAACAACTACAAAACACCCTAAGACAAGCTAAAACAAGGCATAAACACTATCCTAGGAGCGACATAAATGTCACTCATCAAATTCCCCCAAGCTAAACCTTTGCTCGTCCTCGAGCAAAGCTAGAGCAAAAGAGAACAAGAGGAAAATTATTGAAAGCAAAAGAAACAAAATAGAAACAAGGAGAAAGAATGTACACTAACTCACTGTCGTAGGAATCACGGTTGTTTTTAGCTACAACAAGCCCTTAAAACCCCAAAGTTGCCTATGAGGACGAGTGAGGTCTCGTGAGGGTTTCCCAAGAGCTTAACCCACAACTCTTGACAAAAACCAAGGCAAGGCAACAAAAACCAAAGGTAAAGAAAAAGAAACACGAAAAGAAAAAGCAAAACACAAGCTCATATATGGACAAGAGATAAGGACAAGTACTAATGAATGCAAACCTTTCTAAATGGACAAATGTATGCACGTTCCAAGATGTCAATGGTTGATTGAAACATAACACATGCTAAGCATAGAGAACTACTTAGGACTCAATCCACCCTAGCCCCAACCAATCGGGCCACGTTCTCTCCACTAGCTTCAAATCAACCCTTAAGCTAGCTTCTCAAGATTCCACGAAGGAACCGGAAAAAGATAAAGAAATGAAAGACTTTGAGAAGGTAATCCCGACGTCTCAACTATGCATACTCTTTCCATAGGTTTGAAGTCTATCTCCCTCCACCGTTCTTTTGACCTAACCCACTAGAGTCTAAGGGTCTTTTTATTGGTTAAAACGTAAGGCTAAGGGTTAAGGCGGGGTAAAAATTTAAAATTTGGTGATATTTCCTAAGTGAAGCAAAAAGTGCGGCCGACACTCAAAAAAAAATAACTCAAGAATTCACTAAATATCAAGCAAATATACCACTAATGCCATTCCCCAAAGCTTATTCAACACAAACACACAATATCCCCCCCAAGCTTAAACAAAGCATTGTCCTCAATGCTTAAACTAAGGAAGAAAATGAAACCAACTAAATATTTTTTTTGTTTTTGTTTTTGTTTTTTCACTTTTTTTTCTTTTTTTTTTTTAACTTTATTCAATGTCCTTGCCTTTTTAACTTTGGACGGCTTTTTCTTGAAACTTCATTTGATTTCCATAAATTTGCATATTACTTTACAAGCTCAACTCTAACCAAATCTCAAAATGCATCTTGTCTATGATCAACAACTCAAAACTCAAACCTCACATGCCAATGCTTCACTAACTAAAAGGTTGGTAAACATAGGCCATTAGGTTTGTAATGTGGTTTAAACAAGAGCGGGAAACATAAGGCTCAAATTGGTTAGCAAGTAGATTTATGCAAAATAGAAGATCAAATTTGTAACAAAATAAAAAGAAGATAAAGAAAAATGAGAAAGAAGTGCCCTTTTCCTCCCCTAGAGTGCTTCGGTCACGATCTTGGGAGCTATAAGTCAAAACAAGGATCAAGACATGCATAGCTAAGGATCCAAATGTGCCACACAACAAAGTGATGAAGGCTAGAACAATGTTACCTCACACGGGATTATAACTAAGCAAATACCAACTAAGGGTGCCAAATCCACTATAGAGAGCAACACCATCTTACCACATACCCGTGAACTAAGGCTTCATGGCGCCCTAAAAGTTCTTAACCCGGCTACCTTAGCATGTAATATCCTAGAGTCAACCAATGACACTCTCAAACCGTGCACACATTAACCACTTAGGAAGAAAGGCATTCAAGAGTAAACAAATCCAAAAGATATAATGTCCAAAATAAGTACAAACAAAACACAATTGCTAAACTTGCCTCAAAGTAAACAAAAATCTTTTTGGATTTTCCAAAAGAATGAAAAACATGGAAATGCATATACTCACGTGAATGGCATACATGAATCAACATCCCACCAAACATGATAGAATACCCTCCCCCAAGCTTGAATGAAACCAAGCTCTCAAATCATAAACAATGAAACCAAGGAGGGGAAAACAAGGACAAATTAATCCAACATTACCAACACATGATCTTCAAGTCACAATAAGTAAGAGAGAGAGGGAAAAGAAGGATATTACCGGATATGGGATAAATGCAAAATCACACAAAAAACCCGAAATAACCTCATATGAGCCACAATCTCTACAAATAAGGCTTGAATTCCACATGATAGGTAAGTTGAGGCACATTTCCTTGATTCTTGATCATCACCAATGCGCAAGAGTATATCAAATTGTGTACCTAGCAAGGAACACAAACACGTCCATGAGAGAAAATCTAAGCTAAAAACAAAAGAAAATGAAAGCAATAAAACACGGGTTACTTCCCGCAAAGGCTTGTTTAACGTCCAAGCGAGACCAATCTAGTAAATATCCCGACAAAGAACGCAAAAGCTTGTCATATGCACCGGCAAACATATCAAGAAATAGAGCATACGCGATGCTCATATGACAAGCAAACATAAAGTACAAGGAGACTTTATGTTTGAGAGAAGGGGGAAAAGAAAAAGTAAAAGAATCAAAAGAAAAATCAACAAAATAAGAAGAAAAAGAAAGATAGGGAGGCAAACTATCCTCACAAAAATCTTTTTGATTGGCATTATAACTCTTTTCCTCATCAACAATAAAAGAGTTGGGGGCTTCGAAAGCATGGATAGGAGGAGGATTCCTAAGCGGTTCTTTGAGAAAAGAAGGGAGGAACATAGGATAGTAGGGGATATGGTTAAACCTTTGAGAGAAAGGTGTATGAGAAAGGGGAAAAGGGATAGCTACTCCCTCACCACAAGGTCTCACATCACTAATGAGGGCATGGAAATCAATCATGGAATCCTCAAATGAAGAACCCTCACGATCTACATCTCCCTCAAGCTCAAAAACTCCAAATGATTCAACCTCAACCTCCTCTTCATCATCTTGAACAACATCTCCCATACATTTCTCAAGTCCTACCATCTCAAATCCAAGAGTGAACGGGGGCAAATTCCTCTCAAACTCATCTCTTTCTAATGAAGCATTATCAATGAACTCACTCAAAAGGTTATGGGCTTTCGTTTGAAATGCAAGAAATATTTGGGCCATAATCTCAAATGAGTCCAAATCATCGTGGATAGACGAATCAAAAGCTTGCTCATTGGAATCATCTAGGGAACTATGGGACACACCTTTAGAATTCATGCAAAAATCGGATGCAATATGAGAAAGAACATGCACTTCATCATCATTAGAATGTACCTCATTACATTGAGCTATAGAGGGAGGGGAGTTGAAATCATGCATTACATGGTCACTATGGGGAGCATCAAGCACATCATGGGAATTCATATTAGACAAATCATGACAATTAGCATCAACATTGAAAGCACGAGAATCCCGAACATAAGTCTCATGATTGGCCCTCTCCCAATCATAATTATCCCTAGCTAACCATGAATAGAAATCCCAAGCTTCATCCGAAGACATAGTTTCAAGATCACCACTTAACATATTATCAACCACTCCTCTAAAATGCTCATTTAATCCCAAATTAATGATTTCACAATAATCACCCTTGGTAAAACCCTTAACACCATCCAAGAAATCCTCAAGTCTATTAAAATACACCCAAAACGGTTCATTATCAAATTGAGGAATAGAAATACAAGCCATTATTCAAATAAGCAACACAAATAAAAACCAACAAATAGAAAGATAAATATACACAATGGACTAGTCTCAATAAGATAACACAGCGGTAATGGAAGCCGTTCCCCGGCAACGGCGCCAATTTGACGAGGTAATAATCGCGTCGTCAAACGACTACACCTAGATCAAATACAATTTATACAACCTAAACAAACCTAATACGAGTATAAGGCAAGCATAGGGGTCGAACCACAGAGAACGGTTAAACACCACCAAATGTTATCAACAATTAAGCTAGTCCGGAATAGGGAAGGTAAACTAAAGGTCTAAAAATGCTAAAACTAGAGATAAAACATTAAGGGAAATGGTTTAGGTATAGCATTCACTTGAACATAGACAAAGGCATAGGAGTTGAATTAATTATGAACTAAACATGCTCGAATATCGAAGTAAGGTCCAATCTAACCGCCTTCCGGGGCTAATCGGCTTCTCCTAACATAGCCTCTATGTTTCCACATTAGAACCATATACTAGGAGGTACTATCAAATAACAATCGATATAAATGAACTTAGCTAAGTCAACTTCCGTTTCATGTTAGCAAAGATTCACTCCCAATCAACTAACAACATGCATTTTGCAAGGAGATTGAAGAATATCAAGCATATAAAGACTTTAATCACAAATAAATCAATTCTAAACCCTAGAACATGCTCAAGATTCAACTACACCACCACCATCCCCTTAATGGGGGAATTACTCACTAATCATGATAACAACTAGATTAATCAACAAATAATCAAGAATCAACATGATTAATAAGCAATACCAACAACAAAAACAATAATCAAAAGAAAGCAAATAAAAATAGAGGAGAGAGAGTTAGAGATTCTCATTGATTGAAGATGGAAGTCTACAAACAAGATGATCAATCTTCTTCTTCAAGATCCAAGCTACAATCAACAATGGTGAAGCCCCTCACTTTCTCTCTCTAAACTACACTAATCCTAAACTAAACCTAGAGAGAGAAGCTCTCCTAAAACTAGGGAAAAAGAATGAAAAATGAATGAAGACGTCCCTTGTGCAAAACAAGCCCCGCAATATATAAAGAATCGCGCAAAAACGCTGAACAGGACTCGCTGCGCGCCCGCGCGAGGAAGCTGCGCGCCCGCGCAAGGCAGCTGCGCGCCCGCGCAAGGCATCTGTGCGCCCGCGCATTTGAGGGTTGCGCGGCTTGTGCTTTGGTGTGTGCGCCCGCGCAGTGTCGGTGTGCGCCCGCGCTCATGTCGCGCACAGGCCGCGCAAAACTTTCTGCCTTGCTTCTGCTATTTTGCCAGTTTTGCGCGGGTTCTCACAGGGCTGCGCGCCCGCACACTCTGGCCTTTCTTCGATTCTTCTCTCATGCTTCCTTGGCTTCTTCTTTGCAATCCAAGACTTTAAATACCTAAGCACAAACACCAAGGGAAGCAATAAGGTAAAGGGAACGGTGCAAACACGCAATGAAAGCAAGCATTAAGGAATATACGCGATTTCATTAAAAACACATCGAGACATGCATGCACGCATTATTTGAACAAAACAACTACAAAACACCCTAAGACAAGCTAAAACAAGGCATAAACACTATCCTAGGAGCGACATAAATGTCACTCATCAAAGTTGTCACCAAGATTTGAGAAGATAGCACGAGATAGGCAGTCTTCGACAACATTTGCTAAGATTGTGGAGGTTGTCACTATGATTCAAGAAAGAGACTCGAGATGTAGCAGCATTGATCGATGACGTTCCCTATATTGCGAATGATCGTAAAAAAAAAACAGCAAGATGGCATTCCCTAGATTGTGGAGGGTTGTCACAAACAGCTGGAGGTGAATTCAAGAGAAGTTCTCTTCGATGGCGTTCCCTAGATTGTGGAAAGTTGTCACAACAGCAAACAGCAACAAATCGGTTACTCCTGAGACGTGTGCTCGACGGTGCAAGATTTGCGTCTCTTAACTCTCTTATCTGTTTCAACTAATGCTAGTTTTGCAGGTATCGGCGTTACAAGAATGGTTAAGGATCGCCGAACCGTCTGAATCATTCTCCGTCCCTATCGATAGTTTGACTTTTGTTTTCGAAACTTGCGTTTCTCCAAGCTCAGTCAAAGTGGGGGCTTCTATAGACACCCATTTGTGTCTCCCCAAAACCAAACCCGGTGATGAGTACCTTTCACGCCGAATCATAATTGAATGAAGTGAAAGTGTGGAAAGTCTAGTGTTGCGGTTAGTTTTTAATTCTTTTCTTTCTCTCTGTTTTTTAAAACCTATGTTAAGAAAACAGCCAATCCAGTTTTGTTTGGTACATGGAAAGGGTCCAATAATAGTGTAGTTGGGTTGGGTTCAAAAAGAGCTTTCCAACGATATATTATAAGCCCAATTC
Source organism: Chenopodium album (assembly GCF_948465745.1). Classification (NCBI taxonomy): domain Eukaryota; kingdom Viridiplantae; phylum Streptophyta; class Magnoliopsida; order Caryophyllales; family Amaranthaceae; genus Chenopodium; species Chenopodium album. Next base: position 47,041,296 of record NC_137838.1, read on the forward strand.
CGATGAATAATGAGGAAGATATGGCCAAATTACTAAACTGGGCCCGGTTTGATATTTATGTGCGGCCTAATGATCTAGAGGAGGGTTTAATATTGATTTGTCATTCCTAATGCAATTAAAATTGATTTTTAGTCTTCTAGATTCTTCTAGAAGGTTCTTTTCATTCCTAATTTAATTAGCATTGATAAATTAACTTTGGTTGACATTTTAGAGTTTTAATCAAAATAAAAGAAGTGTTTTTAAGGAAAATACGATTTTGCCCTTCTGTACGGCTAAATTTTATCAAAATTAAGAAAACGCGTGAAGCTGGTTTCTAGCGCCTAACGACAGGATTAGCGCCTGACGCTAATGCTTGGCGTTTGGCGCTAGCCTTAGTGCCTGGCGCTAATGTCTGGCGTCTGGCGCTAAGTCGTTTTATTCTCATCAAAACTCTGATTCGTTTTTCTATATATCCGTCCGACTAATTTTCTTTATAAATAGCCTCCTAAAACCTCCGTTTTCAATCATCAATTCTCATATAAAATCAACAACTATCAATTTTCATCAATCCTTCTTATCTAATTCTCATCTAATTCTCATCAACTCTCATCAAGAATTTCTTGATTCTTTCTCTCCCTCTTTCTATCCTAGCCTTTTACAAACACAATTCCTCATACATTAGCACCGGACACACTTAGTATAATTCGAAGTTTCCTTTTCCCTAGACGTGAAAGGTTTAATTTCTGAGGGTTTGGTCCCAAATCTAGTCTAAACTTTTTAAATCTCTCTTTCAATTATTTAATTTAATTGTTTGATTTATATTTTCCTTGAAGTTACTAACGCGTGTATTTTGTTATTAGAAAGAGGTATGAGGCATCCAAGTAAGTAATTTAATTGATTTATTGTTATTATGATATAGAAATCATGTTTAGATTGTTATTTTCATTCCTAGTGTCATGTTAGGATGTCTTGATCTTCCTAGTATCATGTTTAGGGTAACAACTATGATTTCTAATACAAAATATGTTTATTATGTTTTCTATGATGCCTTTGATTTTCTTTCCTAATATTCATGACAGTATCATGTTAGGGCTAAAGCTTTGACCTTTATTGTTTAGTGACGTTCTAGGGTTTGTTATTAATCTTGTTAGTATCGTGCCTAGGATCTTGCTATTATTATGCTTTAACATGATTATTATTATTATTGATGATTATTATTATGTTGCTTGATATTATTTATTGTAATTGCTTGATCACACTTTTTATGCATATTTAAAGGGAATTTGTACTTGTAATCACGCTTAATAAGATAATTAATAATCTTGTTTAGGGTTAATATGATTATAATTCAAGTGATCACAAATAATATGTTTATTTGTGCATTAATATTCAACCAACATAGATAAACAGGTTTAGGGTTAACCTAATGATTGCATGTTAGTCAGAAAGCGCACATGAATACGATCAGAATAAAGTAGAGGCCTATTATTAGGCAGTTTCAGTCTCTTTTAGGTTGGATTTATACCTTCATCCCCGAAATACCAGTCATGGTTCCAGACCTATTGGAGTTGACGATCTCCTGAATCGTTAAGGGGTGTAACCTTCACCTCGTGAACGGTTTACAAGTTCCTAAAACTTGTTGGCGACTCTTTTGCTCTATGTTCTTTCCCTTTGGACACCACCGTACTTTAGTGTATGATCACAGTGGGGTTTAAGTTTGGGGTAATGCTTGAAATATTCCCTACACATACCTGCTAGCTATATTTGTTGAAAAGGATATAATAAATTCACGGAATTGATTTTAATATAAACCTATTCACCAATCGGAATGCTCAAGTCTTTTCGATTTTATTTTTGCAAAATTGCACATATGAAATTTGGAAAAGTAGATACCAAAACCGCCTTCCTAAAATAGGATTTTTGAAGTGACTATGAAAATAGTCTAAGGGTTTTCAAATCTACATAATGCTAGATTTGAAAACAAGCTCAAGAAATTCATTATGGGATTACAGGAAGCATTGCATAAAGGAATTGGAGCGTGTTGTCTCATAAAGTTAAAAAAAGGATTTATTTATGAAGAAACATAGAAATTCTTATGAATAAGAAGTTTAGTGGGAGCAAGAGTCAATCTTGTAGTGTCCAACAAGAAGTTTACGAACTCTGTTGTAAATTAACTATCAAATTCTAAATGCTTAGATTTGAAATTATTTTTGAGAATGAACCAAGCAAAATAAGATACTTAGTACATAGTGGGTATTAAGATCTATTGTATATACTTAATAAAATGTTTAAACGAGTAAAGGAATTTACCGTTTTAAATATGAATTGAAGGACTTTGGAAGACTTTTGACCCATATGAAAAAAACTAAGTAAATGTTTGAACTAATTGTGAGCTGTGATAAATACTAAGTTAACAACAAAGACTCTAGTAGAGACTTTCAACCATATCACATAGCAAACAGTTTAGAAAGACTCAGTGAAACTAGATGAGCTAAAATGTAATGTGGGTGAAAAAAATTGAGAATCATTTACACTTAAATCCATCATGTACACTACGATATGTAATCGTCACACGACTTACATTCCTAGAGCATGTGTAGTATGTATATAGTACCAATCAACCCGAATCTATGTAATACATCGTTAAATTATGGCCAAGAACATCCAAAGTACTTGGAGAAGTAACAGGATGAGTTCTTTACTTGTGGAAACAAATACAATTTGAGAGTGGATGTTGCAAGCACAAACCTAAACAAGGAATAGATCCCTAACAAGGAAGCCGTTTATAAGAACGAGCTAACATTGTGAGTCTTTTGGAGTGGAACCCAAGCAAAGCATCATTAGTACGTTGTTGAACGTTAATGATTGTAGGTTGTCAAGTTGAAGATCTCAATCATGAAATTGAGTGGGAGACATCACTTGGATCATAAACCTTAAATCACATATAATCCATGGCACTCTAAAATTTTATCATCTTATTATGAAAGTGATCAGTAATGAAGATGTTAAGATTAGCAAAGTAATTATAACTAAACCTATGCAATAAGTGAACGACAACATTTACAAATTCACAAAAGAAATCAAGCATATTAGATATGGGTGTCATTTCTATAGATGTTTTATAAAGAGTGTTACTCTTAAAACATTTAGAAAAACCATTTATCATAAGATGAACCATTCAGGTTTTGGAGTAATTTAAAATTTCATGCAATTTTATTACTCCGTTTGCTATTTAATTATGGTTTAGGATTAAATAATGAGTCCATTCGCTTCTAAAAATATTCAAAATACGGTATCAAGACCATTCTTGATAAGGAAACACCTATTTAGTGAACATTGAATATTATAATCGAGAAGTATCCCTAATCGAGGTCATTTACACGATGGACGATTAATGACCACTTCAGATTAGTGAGTAGTTTTATTTATAGCACCTTTTCTTGTGCTACAAGGACATGATTGTCATAAATCATTTGCACAGGTATTGGTTTAGAACCATACTTGATCGACCTATGAGGATACTTTAAGAGATTAAAAATCATCATAAATATACTTCTCATTATGGCTTTTGGAACATTTTACCTCGACCATGAGTATTATGAGTTCTCTTGTTTGAGTACTAGTCCGCTTTGATGTTGTCAAACTTCTGCCATAATAGAAGACTACAACGACAACACTCGGGCGGCTACGTCCTCTCAGTAAGAGAAGCTACATTACAAGACTGGGAATGTCCCCCCTACTACAATAGGGAAGATAACTTTGTTGTTTGCAAGGCCTCTCGGAGAGAGAGAATGTAAAATGCATGGTTGTGCTCGGATGGATTTTAGAAATCATCGGTTTATTGATAGTCGGATTCGAGATCGAGAAACACTTCTGGAATAATAAGGACGGGGAATAAATCTTACCTTATAGTTCATGAAGAGACATTAAGTGACATAGGAAAAAGGCTATACACTAAATGCGCACTTGTCTAGAAGGACAAGTGGGAGATTGAAAAGAATGGTGTCCTTCGAACAAGTGTATTATTCCGATAGAGGGTTCGGAATTATTAGAAAGATAATTATTCAATAAGGTCAAGTGATCGGAATTCCGAGCTACAACGAAGAAGTTATGATAAAACACTAAACTGGGCCCTAAAATCGACACCCTTGCACTCCAACAACCATATCTTTTGATCCATAAAATACCTAATTCAAATGGTATTGTAAATTAGACATTCAGAGTTATCCAATGATATCTCACACGCTTTTATCCAACTTTGCAATAAAAAGTTATGGAAGTTTTAAAAACACGTTTTCGTATAAGACAAATCGCACCGCACGCAAATGTCAGAGTTTCAGAGAGTTGTATGCGCCACCTAACGGCGTTGCTCCAAAACCCTAAACCAAGATTCCTACGCCTAGAATTAGGGGTCTATGTTCAAACCTAGATTCCCACGCCTATAATAAGAATTCTAACCCTAGCATTCTCAAAACCCTAATCTCTCAAGTTATCTTGCTATCATACTACTTTTCTCCTCTCTTTCCAAAAATTTCCAACCCTAATTGAATCTATTGAAACGTTGGCGGTAAGAAGAAGAAAAAAGTCCATAAACGTATTAAACGGAGATTTAACATAAAAGAAGAACAGTTAGTTTTCTGAGAACTTAGATAAATCAATTATATTTTATTATTTAAATAACTTTAATTGAATAAATAGTTTTGTTTGATCACTTTAAACAAAATTTTAATTAATTTAATTCAAATAGTATTTTTGTGTTAATCTAGACTAGAATTTGAATAATTAATTGATTGTTTTATCACCTAAGTCAAGGCGAACATTGTTTATTTCTTGTTCTTTTCACGAATTTGATAAAACAAAAAATAACGACTTTTGCAATGTAATTCCTACATGATTAATAATGCTTGTAAATAAAATCAAATTGTTGGATTTCGGTGAGTCCGACCCACCGCAGAAGGAAACCCAAAACCAAAACAAAACTCAATATTTATTACCCTAAACATAATTAAAAGAAACACAAGACTAAGTAAGTAATTATTACCTTTGTAGCGTACTTCGCTCACCAAAAACGAGCTCTTACTTGAAAGCCTTCAAGTACCACTCACATGGCGACCTCCTTTAAGGTCTACCCGCAACGCGAGAACCAAACTGGTCTAATAATGCCTTAGATTTAGCAAAGCCCGACCTAAAAATCCGAGTAATTAGTGTTCAATGGTTTTCACACTGTGATGCCATTTTCAACACTTACTCAAGTGAAGAATTCCCAAATACCTATGTTGGTATTTATAGGCAAAGGCTCTCCAAATTCCCATCATCTTTCCATGTGGGAGATTTTGATTTTATTCATTTTATTTTAAATCTAAAATAAAATAAATAAGCAAGCTACTAATAAAATCAACAAGTGTCAAGTTCACATGAGGGGTTAGGTGAGGACCATTTGGAGGAGCAGGGATCAAACTTGCTTCCCACTTTCCTTGTGAAAACCGGCCAACTGTAGACATCTACTTTTGGCCTCTTGTCCCAAAAGGAAATGCGATGATGTTACAAAAATCCATTCTTCATGTTAGATCAAAGTTGAAGTGTTTATGGACTACGAAAAGCATTATAAAGTAAGTTAAAACCCATATCTGAGACCAAGTTATCTTAGAGCATTTTCCGATTATTAATTAGGCTTAAAAAGTGTTCATACATGTTTACACTTGATAAATAACGGACCCAAATGCGTCAAATGCAATGATTGGATCTAATGGAACCTACATTGTTGAAATAATGAGATAAACAGATGAACCAACCATCAAATTCCCATTAAAAGACTATAAATATGGATATCCCTTTCAAAGAGATTTCCAAAGGTATATTATAAGCCCAATTCCGAGCTAAAATGAAGAAGCTATGATCAAAACACTAAACCGGGCCCTAAAACCGACACCTTTGCATTTCAATGGCCATAACATTTGATTAATATCATATTTTAACCTAATTCTAACTACATTAGAAAGTAGACATTCAGAGAATTCCAGTGATATCTCACACGCCTTAATCTGACTTTGCAATCAAAAGTTATGAAAGTTTTAAAAACGCGTTTTAGTATAAGGCAAACCGCAAACAAGCACAACTCAATCAGTTGCGCGTGCAACTCATTAAGATGCGCGCGGCACCCAGCGCGACTCAGAGAGTTGCCCACGCCACCTGAAGGCGTGTCTCTAAAACCTAAACTTGGATCCCTACGCCTATAAATAGGGGTCTTCGTTCAACATTACGGGGACCGGAAAAATCAAAATTAAAACCCCTTTATTCTCAAAACCCTAATCTCTCTACTTCTCTTACTATCATACTACTTTTCCCTCTTTCTTCCCAACTACTCTTCAACCCTAATCCATCCATTGAAGTCCTTGGAGGTATAAAGAAGAAATAAAGTCCATAAACACATTAAACGGAGAATTAACATAAAAGAAGAACGGTTAGTTTCCTGAGCACTTAGATAAATCACTTTTCATTTATTGTTTAAATAACTTTAATTGAATAAATAGTGTTATTTGATCACTTTAAACAAACTTTTAATTAATTAATTAATTCACATAGATATGGTACCCTTGGACACCTAAGCCTTGACCTTAGAATGGCATTGTATGCTTTGACGGTTCCTTTTATGTGCTTATGTGACTACATGAATATGTGCTTCGTGTCTAATCTAACTAATTCCAACTTGTTACCTAGAGATGTAATAAAAACAATTCACAAACATTATGGTTCGACAAAAAAAAAAATATTATTGTTCTTTTTGCGTTTTCGCAAAAAAAAAAAAAAAAAAAAAAAAAAAAAAAAAAAATTGTCAAACCTACCAGGTGGCACGTGCAACTGTCAAAGTTGCACGCGCAATCCAAGTGCAAGTTCTGAAGTTGCGCGTGGCACCTCCGCGCAACTCTGTGTCACGCGCGCGCCCACTTTTCAACGTTGACTTTGACTCGTTACAAGCAATATCATACGGAGAAAACAATAATACCTCTTCAAGGTTAATCGTTTAGTAGGTGCTAAAAATGTCTCTTTGGCTAACAACGTTGTCTAACGTAGTTACCTTTACTTTGATCATCGTATTTGTTTTTTTTTTCAAAAAAAATAAATTAGAAAAAAAAGAGTTTTTTATCGTTCCTTTTGCGTTTTTGCAAAAAAAAAATAAAAAAATAAATCGCATGTGGTAGATACTACTCTTGAAGATGCACTCTCCACCTCAGCGCAAGACGGAAAATTGCGCGCGATACTATTTTTTTATTATGATGATTCATTTACGTACTTGATAATCGTGCTTATGACATTATTTCTTATGAGGTTCGTCATTAGAAGTTCGCATCTCTGAATAGGACGTCATCAATATGTTTATTCTTAAACGTGCCTATTTTTGTGTTCATAATTTTATAAGTTGTAATTGGTCAACCTTCATTTAAGAGTATAATTTATTTACCTCTTCTATGGTTTAAAAATAAAATTCCGAGAACTTTACTTGGGATGATTGCCTCACACAAAAAAAAAAAGAGAGAAAAATAGAACGAAAAAAAAAGAAATGTCGTTTGTTTTGTAAAAAAAGAGAGATAATACAAAAAAACAAAAAAAATATTATTCTCAAAAAAAGAAAAAAAAAAAGAGAGAAGATAATGAATGATAAAACCGAGAAAATGATTTAATTATTTCTAGGATTTTACATTCGGAGGCCATCATACTTTTTAAGCAAATAGTAATATATTATCCTTTAAAGATAAGCAATATTAGAATCATAATTTTAAAAAACGATATTGATCACTATTGTAATCTAAATGATCAACAAATACTATAGTATATTGATCATTTTAAGGAGTATGTTCGGGTTGATTAATATTCCTAAAATTTGATGAGCATTTTCAATCTAACTTTCTTGACTTTCTCTTCTACCTTTTTCAAAAACAATTCATTTAAAGTAAAATCTTTAGATGATTACCTTGTTGAAGTCAACACAAATCATGACATTCCATTAATGATTGTTCGTGGATTTTTTTGACATTCTTCATCAACAAACTTTCTTAAAGTGAATTTGTATTACAATGATTAAAAAAAAAAGAAATAAAACAATCATTTTGACTTTGGTTCTTTGTTTGAATGCTTGGCAGAGAAGGTTTAAGTGAACGTGCTCAATTTTTCGTGATACACATTACTAGATCATCTTCCACATTCGCATAATAGTCCAATCATGGGTGACAAAGCAGCATTGGAGAAACTTAGAGAGGAACTCCAAAACCTAAAGGCCGTACGAGAAGAAGAAGCCTAAATGAAGGCTCATAAAAAAGCAAAAAAAGGATAAAATAAAAGCAGAAGAAGAAAAAAAAAACATTCTGCAAGAAAAAGCAAGAGCCGAAAAAGTAGAGGCCTTGGAGAAACTTGTCCTTCGATTTAACTCAGGGATTAAGTACTTTAATCATGAGCTTGCACCATAACCTAGTGGCAAGACTCTCCCAGAAAAGTTCTTGACTACGGATTTGCCAACCTTTAAGGTTACAGACAATCCTAGAACTCACTAAATGAGCTTTATTGGAATTATGGCATTGAAAGGGGTTGAGCCAAGCCTATATGCATGTACTTTTCCTCTTTCATTGGACCCAACTGCTAGATCATGGTTTTATAACCTCGATGCAAAACAAACTTCCACTTGGAGTGACGTTGTAAAAGTGTTTTTAACCCAATATGGAGATAACATCGAGCTCACAACTACCTTGCGCGATCTCGAATTGCTTAAGCAAGGGGAAGAAGAAGGCTTCATTGACTTCTTTTCCAGGTGGCGAGCAAAGGTTGCTCTTATTCCACAAAGACCTCCGGATCATGAACTTGTCACAAAGTTCATAGACAATATGTCTCCACCATACAAGTGCCATTTACAATACCTTGGTTTAGACAGATTTCAAAAAGTCTATACTGTGGGAACATTAATTGAAAGGGACTTGATAAATGAAACCACGAATCATATAGATGGACTTGATTTTTAGAGAGGATTTTACCTACGTCGAAAACGAACAAAGCTCGAAGACGCGATCTCAAGAAGTTGTCAACAATTCATGATCTAGCACCCTAGGTCTTGTTTTGTTTCTTTCCTTTGTTTTTTATGATAGACTACTAAGAGATTCATGTTGTCGAATCTACTTATTTTGTACTCTCATTAATTAATGAATACAAAATATATTTTCAAGTACGTATATCTTGTTCTCTTTTTCAATCTCTTTATTGTTATTGACTTGACTTAAATAAAATGTATAGATACAAACAGGCAATATCAAAAGGCATACATACTCAACACTTTAAGAATCTTGATAAGATTTGGCTTACTAGATTTATCGAACGAAAAGAGGCCCATCTTTGGCCCACAAAGAAAGGACATGATGATTTCACCAACACAGGAGGTAACTTGAAACTCCATATATATAATCCCATGTTCTTAACCTTAGAGAAATTCCATCTTTTTGGCAGCCCTTTTGAGCCTCGTTAATTGAGCCTTAGTTATTCAACCTACATTATTCCATACCTTGGGATGGGAATGGTGCAAAGATGCAAGTAGGAATTTGGAGGAACAAAACATAAGAGGGGGACACAAAGTTAGTATAAACCAAAAAGGAAATATCCAGTGTAAAAGGCAGAAAGAAATCGTTCTAAACCCAAAACAAAACTTGTCGAAAAAAAAAGAGAGAAAGAAAAAAAAAACAAAGAAAGAGGACAAGGAAAAGGCACCTAATATAGGACGTTGCCACACAAAGAAGAAGGGTTTTAATTTAAGAAGCACCAAAAGTAAGGGATTTTGGGAGTATACTTGAGCCTATCCATTCTTCATAACCCCAAGCCTAGCCACGTTACAACCTTTGAATGGCCCTCCTTGAGGTAGACCATAACTGTTTCGGGGGTTTTTGTCCCTCGGGAGAGTTACAACACTGAAACTGGATTCAACTGAGGATGCCTGTACCTGCAAAGCAAACGGACCGCCGGATGGTCGGTGGTCCGCCTCCGAAGATTAAGTCAGTAAATATTCGGAGATAAAACGTGCGGAAGTAAAGTTATCTGCTTGGATTCCAAGCTCAGGTAAAGTGCTGTGTGTTCCTTGAAAACGACAGCTCTGTGGTAAGTGACGTATTGTCTCGTATTGTGTGTCAAAAATTCTCTTTTTTTGTGTCCCGTCATAAATGACGTAATGTCCCTATTTATAGGGAAAAGTGTGCCCTCCTAGGATCTCGTGACCTAGGAGTTAGGTCACGCCGTTTTGCGGCGCCTCGGGATTTGGGCCTTAGAAGGCCGCCATCCCAGGGCCAATACCTGAGTGACACGTGTCACTGTGCCCAAAAGGATTCTGAAGCACCTTTTGGGTGACACGTGTCGCCGACTGAATGGTCCCTGCTGGACCTTCAGTCCACGTAGGACGGAGAAGAGTCCTCCCTCCACGTGTCATCATTCCGTAGGTCCAAATGGCACCTATATGGAGGACACGTGGCACTTTCTGATTGGGCCACTTGGCTGGGCATAAAATACCCAAATCATTTGCCCCTCACAGGGGACACGTGCATTGCACGCGACTCCTGTGACAGGTGTCAGTATCTGAGTGGTCAGATTCAAAAATTACTGGAGGGAAAAATTAGGGTTTTTACCCCCCTATAAATAGTAAGGTTTGACCCCCCTCTTGGATTCACACCTTGGCGAATCTCTGGAGAATCTTGGACTTTTTGACTTAAAGAATCTCAAAATTCCCTAAGCGTTTTTCAAGCATCCGACACTCGGCTACCAGTTCGACTGTTCTTTAGTCAACCAGGCGTCTTTCTCCCTTCTTCTAAAGGTAACGCCTGTATTTTCTTTTTACTCTTCATTTTTTCTTTGTTTTCGAAAAAATGGTTCCCCAATTGCATGCGGCACGGCGTAGGATAGTGATCAGCCGGTCACCGGGGACGGCTGAATCTAGAACTAGCAGTGCCGAATGCTTGGCCAAAGATCCTGCTTTGCAAACTTCTCGAATCCGACCGTTTCCGTGTCTGTGCAGGGCACTATGGCCAGGACCAAAAGAACAGCAAGGCAGTGTAGCTCCGATGGAGTTTTCTACCATTCGGACGGGTCGACTGTTTATTCAGACGACTCAATAAGAGTGCCTCAAAGTGAGCTGTCGGAACACCCTGACAGCCCTTCCTATCTTCCTCCAACCCCCACTTATTGCCATTCGCCCACATCTAGTGGAACTCCCAGTGATGGAATCCTGAGGGAGGCGGATGAAGAATATCAACCCGGGCCTTCTAGACAGGCGCCGGAAGAGAGTCTAGGGGAGGACCCCGCTGGCACCAGTCGGCGGTCCCCTAGCTCTGATGAGAGCTCTGATGACGAGTGGGCCTCGTCATCTTCTTCAGAGAATGCCTCCGTAGCTTCAGAGGAGGCTAGATCAAACATAGATTCTGCCAGAGAGTCCCTGGCAGTGGATAGAGGGGAAAGCTGGGCCGAGCCGAGTGCTTCCAGGCGCTTGGAGAGAGCCCCCTACTATCAGCATGTTCCGCCAGGCAGGCGGAGCGCCATGGCATCCGGCCTTGCCAATTTTAGGCGCAAGGTCGTCCTAGGCTATGGCTACACTTTGTCGGTCCCTAACGAGGGCGACACCATAACCTGGCCGAGCCTGGGCAGCTATCAAGACAAAGCATTCGGCTGCTATGAAGCGGCCTTCCAGGCTGGTCTCCGCTTCCCTCTCCATTCGGCCGTGGAGAGGATCTTGGACGGATACCAACTGGGTATCTGGCAACTTGTACCCAACTCCTGGATCAATATTCTGGGGTACGTTGCCGCCTGTGAGATGCTGCAGGTGGAGGCGAGCTTTGAAGCGTTCGCCCATATGCACTATCTGAGCAGGGCGCCTGCTAGGTGCGGTGAAGGCTGGTACACCTTGACCACTTGCAAGGGGTACATGATGGTTGTTGGCAAAGAGAACAAGTGGAAAGACTGGAGGAATAAGTTTTATATAGTCAAGTCTGCCGACAGCCGCCTGAACCAAAAGTATAACAGGTGGAATAAGGATCCTCCTCTCCTAGCAGGCAGGAGCGCATTGCCGCCTATTCCCAGGCGGGCAAAGGAGGAGATCATGGACGCGGGGTTGTTTACCGTGTCCGTGTGGACGAATGATGAGGGGGACAAGGAGGTCACCCCTCAATGCTATCTCCCTTTGTACAAGTGGTTTGAAGAAGGGACATTCTTAGCCACCTGTGGGCTAAGTTCTGAGATGCCGAGAGGTAGTCGGCCGTCTGTTTTATATGCAATTTACTTCTGCTTTTCAGTACTTGTTTAATGATGCTAATCACTTGTTCATTTTTGCAGATAAAGCAATGGAAAAGCTCTCGGCCACAAGGAAGCCGGCTGTATCTGCTGCTCGATATAGGTCGAACGTTTTAAACAGGGCAGAAGTAACCACTCACACCAAAGTGGATGAACAGAAAATTGGCGGCACCTCCAAGGTAGAAAATTGCTCTTTCATTTCTGACCAATATTAAATTTGCCCGAATGATTTCTAACTTGCGTTTATCTTGTGTTGATGTAGGGTGCGCCTTCCAAATCTCCTTCAAAACCATCCGACCCTAAAATCCAAAAGACTAGGGCGGGTGATGTGAGCGCATCCGGCAAGGGCGGCCGGAAGCATGTTGCTCATAAGCCCAAGAAGGGCCCAGACGCCTCTCCTCTCGAAGCTGAAAAGGAGATCAGCAAACCGGATGCCCAGAGAGCATCGAAGGGTCGGCTCAGCAGGAGAGAAGAGAAGCCTGGGGAGAGAGGAGGAACAGAAGGACGATGGTAAAATTCATTCGCCCCCCTTGTTCTCCCATATAGATGTACTTTAGTTATTTTCTCTAACTTTCTCTCCTTCTCAGTTCCGGTGCAGAGGCCGACTGTAGTCTAGATGGCCAAGTCCATGCTGAGGGCGGTCGATCCTAACGACAAGGCGTCTGTCAGAGGAGTCGGCACCCTTGACTTGGATGGCATCTTGGGGAACCTCTGCGAGGTATGAGTTAGCTCAAGCAACTCTCTTTTTTTTTTTTTTTGTTTTTTTAAGCACTATTCCTTTTTCCGCCTGGTTTTAACCATTCGGCTCTTTTGCAGGCCATGCTGCGCGTCCAAGGGCTCAGGCAACCCCTCAAGGAGAAATCCAAAGAGGTAACAGTCGCTAAAGCTCAGGCCGAGTCCGCCTTGGATCGAGCTCAATTTGATATTGCTCAGAATGAGTATCTGACGCTTGATATGATGTATTCGCAGGCGGAAGCCAATATGCAGGTGAAGAAGGACCTGGACTCGGCCCGCCTGCGCATCACTTCCCTTAAGAAAGAGATTACAACTCTTAAGGAGAAGCTCGAGCCTCTTCAAGATGCCAAAGAAGAGGCCGAGAGAGCCAAGCAGAAGGTGGGCCGCCTGGAGCAGCGCCTCAGCAACCAGGAGCATCAGCTGAAGTCCAAGTTTGAGTCCGTGGCTGATCAAGAGAGAGAGGCTCTTGTTAAGCAAATGATGAGCGATTATGAAGCCATCATGCGGGACACTTGGGCGGCTGTTCAGCCGGACTCGGACTAACAGATTTGGAAATCCAAATTTGACGAAGCCAGCAAAGCATTCGACGCTCGCCTTATTGAAGAGGCTGAGAATGCTGAGGCCGAGGAAAGTTCTGGGTCCGACTCTTCTGGGGAGTCGTCCTCTGGTGGCGAGGAGGAGGATCAGGCGGAGGAGCCAGAGAAAAAGGAGGAAGAGCAGCCGAAGGACGACAAGCCGGCTGCCACTGAAGAGGCTCTCCCCTGATCACTTAAGCTTTTTATTTTTTCTGTTTCTGTGGCCGAATGGCCAAGTACTTTGTTTTTCCGGCCTGCGTGCCGAGTATTTGTATTTTTACCGACCGAGGGGTCGGGTAATTTGACAATCTTTCTGGCTTTGCCAGGTAACAATCTTAACCAATCGTCTGGTGACGATTGGTCTTTTTTAATTTAAATCCTTCGGCTATTTGGCTGAAGTTATCCATATTGTTGTTGTCCTTTGCATTTTGAATTTTTCATTGCATGTTTTTGGCTAAGTATTATAACCTGTATACCATGCGAATGTTCTTGCCCCTGGACGGATGTCGGGTGGTTTCGGTTTATTGGATTGATTGACTTAGAAATTTTTGATACTTAGAAGAGTATGCATGGTTTCTAAGTCAATCAATCACTATGGTGATTGCCCCAAACCACGCGGCAGACGTCCATCCAGAATTGGCAAACATAAGTGTTCATTCGGCCATTGGCTCGAACTAACTCAAATTTTCAACTTAGCTAATTTGCTAAGGGTAAACCTCCGCTTGTTCTGCCCCATAAGCAAAAACAAGCGCCTCCGGCCATAGGCCTCTTTGAGATAAAATGCTAAGTTTGTAACTTAACCAATTTTCTTTAAAAATAATTGTCCGCCTGTCTTGCCCCATAGGCAAGGATCAGACGTCATCCGGCCAATAGCCTCAATAATTGCTAAGTAGTTAACTTAACTTGTATAAAATATTCCGCCTGTTTTGCCCCTGAGCAATAACAGGCGCATCCGACTTTATGCCTCAATTAGCCTCTACTCATGAAACAATGACGACTGCGTTAAATAGAAAATTCAGGTCTTTTAGATTTCACTTTCGATTAAAACAAATGACTGCGAATGCTGCCTTAGCATTCGGTAGGGCCGCTTGATATATTCGTAGAGCAATGTGCCACCCAAATGGGAGATGCTTCTCCTCGACGAATTCGCCCAAATGGACGTCGCCGGTTATCTGACTCATGTTGGAGCAGACGGTCATGCTCATGTTGGAGCAGACTGCGACCATTCGGTCTCTTTTTGTTTATTAACATCCGGCCATAGGCCTCATCATGTTTTTATCTGGCCTTAGGCCTCTTAAATGATCAAGTAAATATTCATCAAGTGTTGGTGTAAACTTGATGAATTTCGTAGGGACGACTGTTCTAAAACAATCGGCTCCTTCAGAGGGATTGGGGCGTCTGCTGTTGGGACAGACGCTTTCCAGACATATTGGCCGTCTATATTTGGTACAGGCGGCACTTAAAAAACTTAAATAAAAAGATAAATTGGGAAATGAAGGCATATTCTCATTAACTATACGTGAGATTTACAAAATTGAGGTCTTTACATTCGTACTTAGAAGTAGTACTTTTTCAAGTTGTCTACATTCCAAGTTCTGGGCAGCTGCCTGCCGTCTGGTTCTTCCAGGCGGTAGGTGCCGTCTCTTATCTCCTCATAAATTCGGTAGGGGCCTTCCCAATTTGGGGTTAGCTTTCCCTGTTCATTCGCCCTACCGACTGCCTCCATTTTCCATAGCACAAAGTCCCCCACTTTGAGAGGACGCTTGTGTACTCTTTTGTTATAAGCCCGAGTCATTCTCAGACGGTATATCTCATGACGCAAGGCAGCATTGCCCCTGCGTTCTGGAAGTGAGTCCAATGCTAGGCGCATGGCCTCCCAATTTGCCTCTTCATCATACAACATGATTCGAAGGGTAGGCTCATAGTGCTCAATGGGCAGAACAGCTTCTGCACCATACACCATTAGGAATGGGGTTTCTCCCGTTGCCCCTTTAGCAATCGTTCTGATGGACCAAAGGACGTGTGGTAATTCATCCGCCCAAAGGCCACCAGCCCGCTCAATCTTCTTTTTAATTCCGTCTGAGATTAACTTGTTGAAGGCTTCGACCTGGCCGTTTGCTTGTGGCCGGCCGACTGATGCGAAGAAGCTTGAGACCCCCTGGTCTCCCAGCCAAGTCTTGAGTTGAGGCGTCTCAAATTGAGGACCATTGTCAAAAACCATAGACATGGGCACCCCGAAACGAGTGATTATGTTCCTCCAGATAAAGGAAATGACGTCTTTAGTCTTGATGTTTTTGACTGCCTCAGCCTCTACCCACTTAGTAAAGTAATCCACAGCCACCAATATATAGCGCTTGCCGCCTGGTGCAGTTGTATATGGCCCCAGAATGTCCATGCCCCATTTGGCAAAGGGTATTGGGCTGTGGATGGCTGTCAGGTCTGTAGCCGGACGATGGATGAGCTTGCCAAACTTTTGGCACTTGTCACATTTTTTCACCATTTCCATGGCATCCGACTCCAGAGTCGGCCAAAAGTAAAGCCGCCTGGCCTTGGCCGCGAGGGATCTGCCGCCTATATGGGAGGCGCAGAATCCCGAATGCAACTCTTCGAGAACTTCCTTCCCCTTTTCAGGGGTAACACATTTCAACAGGGGTTTCAAAAAGCCAGCCCTGAAGAGCTCTCCTTGCCGTAACTCGAAGTTAGCTGCTCGTTTTTTCAGAACAGCCGCCTCCCGTGGTGAGTCAGGGAGCGTGCCGTCTGTAAGATAGGTCCAGATGCTGTCCATCCAGGTTGAGCTTCGGTCAAGAATTCCAATGGGGTCTTCCTCTGATATACTTCTTTTTTCCATGACCTCCCAGAAGACTGACCGAGGCGTTTCACAGGAGGCGGATGATGCCAACTTGGACAGAGCATCCGCCTGATTGTTTGAAGACCTGGGCACCTGAGTTAGATGAAATTCTTCAAGTGACCCAACTTCACTCTTGACCGCCTGCAAATACTTTATCATGGCCGGATGAGTGGCCTCGTACGTTCCATTAACCTGGAGTACGACCAGTTGAGAATCAGAGCAGGCGGATACCTTCTTAGCCCCTGCCGCCTTGCAATACCGGATGCCGGCCAGCAAGGCCTCATACTCGGTCTCATTATTATAGACCTGAAACTTGAACCGTAGTGCGTATTCGTACTTATCTCCTTCAGGAGATTGACAGAAAATCCCCGCACCACAGCCGTTCACAGTGGAGCTCCCATCCACATACACTTTCCAGACCTGGTCCGTATTGTCCTGAACAACCGGCCTTGTCATTTCGACAATAAAGTCAGCGAATGCTTGTCCCTTTATTGCCTTCCTTGATTCATAAGTGATTTCTAATCCTTGTATTTCGATTGCCCATTTGAGCATTCGTCTAGAAGACTCCAAGGTTGTGAGTGGCCGTTTGATCGGTTGGTCGGTATAGACCTCTATCGCATGCACCAAGAAGTAAGGTTTAAGCTTCTTGATGGCTATATAAAGGGCAAGGCCGAATTTCTCAACCATGGGGTACCGAAGCTCCGCATTTCTCAAAACATGGCTTATGAAATACACCGGGAGCTGGATGCTGTCTCTTTCAGCTAAGAGGACAGCACTGAGGGCATGATCAGAGACGGCTAAGTACATGAAGAGCTTCTCTTTAGGAAAAGGGCTGACAAGCCTCGACAAAGAGTGCAGATGAGTTTTTAGCCTTTGAAAGGCCGCCTCTGCATCATCCCCCCATTCAAAGTTTGTCTTCTTTTTGATTGCCTGGAAAAAGTAGAGACACTTGTCGCCTGAACGGCTGAGAAATCTCCCCTGGGCCGCCAGACAACCTGTTAGTTTTTGCACTTCCTTCACAGTACGGGGCGACTGCATGTCGATTACCGCCTGTATTTTCTCAGGGTTGGCCTCTATTCCTCTTTGGTCAATCAAAAATCCGAGAAACTTCCCAGACTCAACACCAAAGACACACTTTTTTGGGTTAAGCATGACCTTGTGCCGCCTGAGTGTGGCGAATGTTTCTCGGAGATCAGCAAGGTGATCCTCCTGCTGTTTGGATTTGACTATCATATCGTCAATGTACGCCTCTACATTCCTTCCGATTTGATTAATGAAGACCGTATTAATCATTCGTTGGAAGGTAGCAGGCGCATTCTTCAAACCAAACGGCATCACAGTATAACAGAACAACCCCTGATCAGTGACGAATGCCGTCTTTTCTTGATCTTTTTTCCACAGGGGGATCTGATGGAAACCTGAATAGGCGTCCATGAAACTCATCAGGGCATGTCCGGCTGTTGAGTCGACCAGACTGTCGATCTTAGGCAGTGGATAGCTATCCTTTGGACATGCCTTGTTGAGGTCTGTGTAATCAACACACATCCGCCACCAACACACATCCGCCAAGTTACATTCGGCTTTTTTACTAACACAACGTTAGCCACCCACTCAGGGAAGTTGCACGGCCGAATGAACTTGGCATCTAACAGCTTTTTTACTTCGGCAGCTGCCGCCTGACTTCTTTCTTCGCCGTGGTTTCTTTTCTTTTGCCGGATGGGCTTCTTTTTAGGATCCACGGCGAGTTTGTGGACGGCGAGATCCGGGCTGATGCCTGGCATCTCTTCCACTTCAAAGGCAAAGATGTCTTTGAATTCCTTAAGCAGCTGGTGAAGGTTTTCACCCAACTTTGCAAAGACAATCGTCCCCACCTTAACAGTCCGCTCTGGACGGCTATCATCCAGAGGGATATCAATGTGCTCTCCAGTAGGCTGGGGACGAAGATCATCCAACCTTTCCCCGGTCAGTGATTGCTATTGCTTTTCTTTTTTGACCACCACCAGCTGATCAGTCTTTCTTTTCTTTCCGGCTGGTGGGGCCGACTGTTCTTCCTCGACATCGTCGAGGTCAATCATTTGCTTGCCCCGGCCGGATGCTGCGGCCGCAGGCTTGACGTCCGAGAGATAACACTCTCGAGCCGTCTTTTGGTCCCCATTAAGGGAACCAACTGTTCCATCATCCTTCTCATACTTGAGTAGCATGAGAGCAGGGATGATGACGGCCTTACACTCATTAAGAGTGGGTCGGCCAAAGATGAGGTTGTAAGCCGTGAGCTCTTCAACCACTAGGAGACGGATGGTCATGTGTCGACCGTCTCCTCTGCTTCCCAGGCGGACAGGTAGGTCGATTCGTCCGACTGGGTGCACAAGTCCTCCTCCAAACCCAACTAAGGTGTGGGTGACCTCCATCATGCTATCCGGTTTGTACTTGAGATTGGACAAGCATTTGAGGCTGATGAGGTCAGAGGAACTTCCTGTGTCAATCAGAATTCGGCCAACTAGCTGGTTGGCGACTTTACACTCAATGACAACAGGGTCATCATGCGGCCGACGGACTTTGCCTCTGTCCTGTTCGGTGATGACAACTTTAGGGAAGGTGGATGTGCTAGATGTATCCCCCTCCTCAACAGAATTGACCATCTTTCTTAGATGGTCCTTGGTACCCCGAATGGTCGGGCCACCACTGGCAAATCCGCCTGCTATGGTGTACACCGGTTCTTCATCAGTTTCGGCACTCACAGCAGGCTGGGGAGTCTTTTTCTTGGACTGCCCCAGATTTGCTTTTGAAGTCACTTTGGACTTCACATAGGACTTAAGCTGTCCTTTGTCGGCCAGACGATCGAGCTCCCGCTTGAGACTAAAGCAGTCGTTCGTGTCATGGCCAACATCCTCATGGAAATGGCAATGCTTGTTTTTGTTCCTATTTTCAGCGGAACCTTTAATAGCAGTCGGCTTTTCAAGAGTTAGCCGATCCTTAATTTCCAAAAGGATGGAGCAGCAGTCCTTGTGGAATTCGTACCTTGGGACGTACGGTTTCCACTCTTTTTTCTTCTTCTGGGCCGGTTGATCAGAGTTATCAATGGCCCAGACTTGCTTTTTCTTTTTGCTCTCTTCTGGCTTAGGAGCCGGCTGAGCAGACCGAGTCTCTTTCTGCCGGTCGGACTTCTTATGGTCCGACTGCTTATTGGAGGAGCAGAGTTCGGTCGCCTGTATGTAGGCTTCCGCCTCTCGCAAGGCTCCTTGCAGAGTAAAGATTTGTTTGCGGACGAGTTCGTACTTAAAGGTAGACCCGTCCTTCAGACCCTTAAAGAAGTCTGTGAAGGCGACCTCATCAGACAACCCATGAATCTGGATTCGGACCAGATTGAACCGCCTGACGTAGGATCGCAAACCTTCTCTATCTCCCTGATGTACATTGCCCAAGTCAAGACTTGTCATTTTGGCAGGGATGTTCATAGAGAAGTTTGATGCAAACAAGAACGCAAGCGTCTTGAAGCTATTTATGCAGCCAGCCGGCAGGTTGCCAAACCACTGCTGGGCTATGCCCTTCAGGGTGGCTGGAAAGCAACGACACCATGCGGCATCATCCAACCCCTGTAAATACATGAGGTGGGTGTATGCTAGCAGATGGTCTTCTGGGTTGGAGGTCCCGTCATAGGCTCCAACCAAAACGTTTTTAACTTTGGCCGGCTGTACGGCTTCAGTTATTTCCCTGGAGAAAGCAGAGGGTTGATCTCCAAGGTGTTGCAGCCTAAGCTGCCAGTCCATCGGCTGATAGCCGTATGCCGCCTGTCCTCCATAGAGGGTAGGCTGCATGTAAGGTACAACTGGCGCCTGGTACAATGGCTGTGCCATGTACTGGGCGGACTGAATCACATGTGGCCCAGACTGAACCCTTTGGCTGCTTGCTGGGGTCTCATGTACAGACTGGGAACACCTCACAGAGGTATTCCGAAAGCTATCATGATAAGTCGACGTTGAAGCCGACTCTGATTACTGGGTTCTCCTCTCCTCAATGTATTGCCGAGCATCAGAGAACGTTTTCTTGCTACCATCCGGCTGTATGTGCCGGATGGGTTTTCTTGCGCCCATTTCTGGGAAACGGAGCCGATTAAGGTCAAATTGGGGCCTGGCCTTCTCCTTAGGAGCAGGATGAGGAGTCGGTTGCCGACTTCTGTTTGCTAGCTTGGGCTGGCTTCTTGGCCGACTGCTCCTTTCTAGGAGTAGGCTACTTCTTTGAGGCGAGTTGCTTGATTTCACCCCTGAGGCTGCTCAGGAGTGACATTAGCTCATCCCGAGTGACGGGAGTTGATCCTGCCGCCTGGGAAGGATCAACCGGCCGCCCCGAGGGCTTCTTTGGCTGGCCAGCAGTTTTGCTTGGCCCTGCCTGAACATGGGGACGCTCTCGCCATTCCTTACTGCGGATGCGTTTAGAGATGAGGGATCCATTTGGATCCACATAGGTTTCGACATCAGCGTCGTCACCTGAGTCATGGTCTGTTTGGACCAATACATCATTTGGAGGCCGAATGGTCTCCGAATTTGGTACAAGCTCTTGTGAAGCCATTTCAGAGGTACTCTCCCCACAGACGGCGCCAAGTTGAATCCAGTTTCAGTGTTGTAACTCTCCCGAGGGACAAAAACCCCCGAAACAATAACCATGTATCAAAATCATCATTTCATGAAAATATGGCCAACCTTAGGCCTTTGCACATATGGACCAACTATTGAGTAGTCATGCCCATATATAAAATGCATGAAGTGTTGAGTTATGATTACAAAATCATAAAAAAAAAATCAAATGATTTGGATGATTTAAGGGGGTAAGTCGGGATGATCCCTCCCATTTGGCATCTAAAATACTCAAAAATAGTATAATTTTTTTCGCTCTTCGCCTCAAAATGGGGGTTTAAAAAAAAAAGCCAGGGCATCCCCACTTCTCTCTATTTACAGATTTGAACACACTATTTATGCTGCAAAATTAATGTCATGCAAAGCTTATTACGAACCATCTTAATAACTTTAATTGACAAAGGGAAGAATACCACTTCCTATTATTTGACCAAGATAATTAATTATGTTACATGATCAAACAATTTATGATGAACAAATGCAAAATTCCACAAATTAAAAACACAAGTCTTAGGGCTTTAAATAAACATGGGAAACATCCCCTAGCATATGTATACATGAATTCCAAAAGCCACCTAAAGTCTATGCTTGGGGGCTTAAAATTAAAAATATAGGTCTCACCTTAACTTCCATTTTAAAATGATACCATATTTTAGAAAGTGATTTGAATGATTTTATAAATTATTCTAACACTTCACCAAACCTAGGTTTGATAAACATTCATTTTCAAACTACGGTACTTATTTTATTAAAAGAACTTCACTTTTAATTAGAAAAATATGACAATGATGACAAGCAGAAAACATAAACAAAATCAAAAGTTTGCTCACATTTTCACATCTTTATTGAAATAAGTTGCAAACTACAACTTATCTTCATCATTCTTGGACAAAAAAGTCACACTCAATTATGAGCTAGACTTTTCTTTCCATTTTTGGTCCAAGTTTGAAAATAATATAATTATCAGATCCCTTTTCAAATTTTGAATTCTAGTTTGAAACAACATATTTCTAATAAAAATAGTATTCAAAATTTCCCTTCTGAATTTTTGTTTTATCAAATAAATAAATTTTCAGATTCTCAATAACCGTTTGGATGATACATGTATATACATAAATATTTCCAAAAGGAATGAATTAAGATTCGACTTCTTCTTGATTCGAACTTGTTCTCTCTTATTGGCTAAGTGATGGTAAATGAACCACCTACAAGACCAAAATAAAATATTGACAAGAACAAAGAAAATATTTGATGTTCTAAATCAACTTTGAAGAATAAAATCACCGCAATGATCTTTACAAACGTTTAGACATCAGGTAAGATTATTAAACCATAAACAAAATTGTTTTTGGTCTATAAACAAGCAAAAAACTAACTTGCTTTCTTGAAAATAACTTTAACTAAAATGTGAAAGCCATATCACTGTCCTAAATATTTTAAACACAAAAATAGGATATATACAAAGGTCCATCTCAATATCATATGAATGGCCTAAACAATAGCAAGTAATTAGAATTTACCCCCAATTGGGGGCTCCAAGACTTGCGAAATAGCAAGAATGCGCAATAACCCGACACATGGGGGCTCCAATATCAACAAAAAAACAAAATGAGATATTCATGTCATTCGAGCTACTTTCAGAATCGCCTAAACTACAAATGGTTTACGTAGATCTTGAGCCTTACAATTCTCAAATTTATCACAATGATACAATAATCATGTTGTTCCTTTGAAAACTAAGTTTGCAACTGAACTTTGCCATTAAACAGGTTACATACTCAAGCCATTTTCAAGTTCAACTTCAAAAACTAATCTTAGTGCATAATTGTTGTTTCAATACTTCAATTTATTCTAGAGATTAGAGAGTATGACTAGTATAGAGCAAAAGAAACAAAATCATACTTGCTTATAGAAATTTTAGTACTCCATCATTCATCATGAAAATTGTATCAAGACACATTATTCGAAATTAAGGAGCTTCATTTAAAATTATTCTCCATTGTTGCACACATTGGAATTTCGCAAGGAGGATAACATCTACTTTCTCGAGATTCAAAACTGTGACAAAATTTGAACTTAAAAGAAAGAATTCAAAAGTAGCAAGAATAGACGAAAAATTTGAAAAACATTTCATTTATTCCTTTACTTGTTCTAATGAATGACCAATATTATTAGACTTAGCAAATTTCTTTCTTAAAACTATGAATGGTCAAAAAACGGTTTAAACACACTAGTTTAATCATATCCAAGATCCTAGTTGTTATCATAATAAGACGAAACACAGGATTTGTACACCCATTTCAAGCGACATGAAATGGTCTAATTATTGACAACAAGCAAATCATCGAAGCACCCAACACTGGGGGCTACAACATTCGAAAATGTAAAATAGGGGCATACGAACCCGCGATATAACCAAGCTACACCAGTTCGATGATCTCTTCAAGAATTTCCTAAACTAACTAGTTTTGTGCAAATCTTGAAATCACAGTTTTATAAGTGAATAACAATAATTGTCGATTATTTTTATCATCGATAAAACCAATTTTGAAACTTACGCATGAAAAAATAAACATGAGTCGCAAGAACAAATTCATGCTATTATAAAAGTTCAAACTTTCATTTATAATTTTAATGCATAATTGTTGTTCTAAACACTTCAATTTACATTTAAATTAACAAATATAGTGAGCAAGCACAAAGTCAAAATTAGAACAAATAAAAAAAACACATATATGCTTGACATGTTCATACTCGATCAATACTTTATCACTTCACATGAAATTTGTTGCAATATATTGCTTAAACATATTACAACGACACACAAACAAATTCATGAAAACAAGTCGAATAAAAACCCCCAAATTCAAAATTTGGGGTTTAACGGTTCGAAAATCGCCCAAATTCAGTCAAGAATGAACGAATTATGGAAAATATGAATAAGGGACGAGAGATGAGATATACTTCCTTTTGCTTCGAAAAACAGGAAAATCCGAGTTCTTTAGAGAGAAAGAAGCGAAAATCGTGAAGGAAGGAGAGAGAAAGCGAAATGAAAAATCGCGCTCAATGATTCTCTTTTTGCTGACTTAAATGTCGCGCGCAACTGAATTAGTTGCGAGTGACATACTAGCGAAAATCAGAAAGATGCGCGCGCCTGGACAGTGCGACCTACTGAGTTGCTTGCGGATACTGGTTACTAAAATCACCGGTATCCTGATTTTGATCCGTTTGATCATTTTTTAACGGTTTTTGTTCGTTATTAGACGTAATGGCGCGCAAATTATCAAAATCTTTTAAATTGCATTGCATTATGTAGTTATTTCTTTCTTTTTTAGTTTTTTGCATCATATTGCATGCACACCGTCCATTGTGCCTTCCCCAAGCCTACGTTTTGAACATTTTTCGTAAGAGTGCCTTAAGACGTTCCGTGGTGGTGCTTTACGTAAAAGCACCCATAGACAGGTTTGTCATTTTACTGTACTGACGTTACAAATGTCCGGGTTTTCTTATTTTTCTCACGTCCAAAGAAAAAGGGAAGGCGTTTTCATGCAACGTAAAAATGCAAATGGCGTATCGTACGGAGCAAAATTGTACAGCGTAGGTGTTGCGTAAAATTTCACTTCTGCCCAAGCTTTGCGAGATCTACCTCTCGGAACTAAAAGGTAGAGAATTACTGTAGGCGTTAGCTCACGAGTCGACAGGCACGCTGAACCATCAGGAACATGCACTTCTTGAATGGGAGAAAATACGGTAGTTAGTGCGCTTACTAACTTACCGGACAGTTAGGGTGTCGAAATCATCCCCTATATAAAGAAGCGATAAGACAATGTCGTGCCTATGTAGTCACGTGCCCCCAGTCTTGAGACACGTGTACTCATCTTGTGGACAAAACTGCTGAGAGATTTGTTGACTTTCTTCCCTCTCACTGGATTTGGATATATGACTCCAGTCCTGAGACATGTATTTCTATCTTGTGGACATCCGGCTCGAATACCGGACCATTTCGGCTCGAATACCAGACCATTTCGGCTCGAATACCAAAAATCCCTTTTCATCTTTTACTTTGTTAAAGTCAGGCTAAAGTTTCAATGACATATCGAGGGACTTTAGATCAACGATGACACGATTGAGAGGAAATCTTCCCCTTTTATCCTTTTAATACCGATATCTTCTCATGACTTGACATCACCAAGAACACCTTTACATTTAAAACCGTTCTACAATTACAAAGGATCAATCTAGATTCTTTAGCGCGTTAAGACTAGGAAAAACTGTTTTTCTAGGCTTAATAGCTACTTGTTCTACATCCTTAAACATTACTGAAAGATTCTCAATCCTTAGAGAACTTTTCAAAATGAGTCTTAGATTTATTTCCTTGACTACTTTGGTCATCGTCTATTCTAGACTCGATCAAAGTGGAGGCTAACTGTAGACATCTACTTTTGGCCTCCTGTCTCGAAAGGAAGTGCGATGATGTTACAAAAATCCGTTCTTCATGTTAGATCAAAGTTAAAGTCTTTATGGACTATGAAAAGCATTATGAAGTAAGTTGAAACTCATATTTAAGACCAAGTTATCTTAGAGCCTTGTCTGATTATTAATTAGGCCTAAAAATTGTTCTTACATGTTTAAACTTGATTAATAAAGGACCCAAATGCGTCAAATGCAATGATTTGATCTAATGAAACCTACATTGTTGAAAAAAGGAGCTATACAGATGAACCAACCATCAAATTCCCATAAAAGGCCTATACAGATGGATAGCGCTTTCAAAGAGCTTTCCAACAATATATTATAAGCCCATATCTGAGCTAAAATGAAGAAGCTATGACCAAAACACTAAACCGGGCCCTAAAATCGACACCCTTGAACTCCAACGACCATAAATTTTTATCCATATCATATTTTAACCTAATTCTTACGGCATTGGTAAGTAGACATTCATTGCTTTCTAATGATATCTCACACGCCTTAATCTGACTTTGCAATCAAAAGTTATGGAAGTTTTAAAAATGCATTTTCGTATAAGGCAAACCGCAAACCAGTGGGACTCAAAGAGTTGCGCATGCCACCTGACGGCGCGGCTTTAAAACCCTAAACTTGGATCCCTACGCCTATAAATAGGGGACTTCGTTCAACATTACGGGGACCGGAAAAATCAAAATTAAAACCCCTTTATTCTCAAAACCCTAATCTCTCTACTTCTCTTACTATCATACTACTTTTCCCTCTTTCTTCCCAACTACTCTTCAACCCTAATCCATCCATTGAAGTCCTTGGAGGTATAAAGAAGAAATAAAGTCCATAAACACATTAAACGGAGAATTAACATAAAAGAAGAACGGTTAGTTTCCTGAGCACTTAGATAAATCACTTTTCATTTATTGTTTAAATAACTTTAATTGAATAAATAGTGTTATTTGATCACTTTAAACAAACTTTTAATTAATTAATTAATTCACATAGTGCTCTTTCGTTAATCAAGACTAGAATTGGAATAATTAATTGTTGTTTTATCACTTAAGACAAGGCGAATCTTGTTTATTTATTGTTCTTTCACGAATATTATTAAATAAGAATGACGACTTATGCAATGTAATTCCTACGTGATTAATGCTTGTAAATAATTTCAACTAACTTAGTATTTAGGTATCACGTTGCATATATTGTTTGGTAATGAAATTGTAAAAAAGGAAGAGCTAGTAGAGGCCGTACTAGGGCTAGAATAGCGATTCCTCCCTAATAGGAGCGTTATTTTAGTACCCTCGCTCCTGAACTCATTTCTGGTTTATATATACCATTTTGGGCATGGGTAAACTTATGATTCGTGCTAATTATTCCATGAACCCCACATGGAAGAAAGACATGAACGAGGTTTATGAGTATTCCTAAAACTCATTGGCAACTCCTACTTGTTTCTTACAAAAACGCGTGATGAGAGTATCCTTTCTAATTTAAGGTCTCCCAAACAGTCAGGAATTAAAATCCTAATACACCCTAACAATTTGAAAGTCTTAGTCTTTTAAGCGGCCATGGGCATTTAAGGAAGGACCCCCTTACGATGGGATCAACCTCCTTACACCAACTCATCTCTCTTATCCTCTCTTGTTATGCGCTACATGGCAGCCTCAGTTGGGCACCAAGGCACCCCATGTTGCCTGCCATGCTTGCTCTTTTGCTCGAGGCTACCCACGGCCAGCAGGCTTAGCACACTTGTGCGGGCTGTTACAGCTGTGGGCTGCAGTTAGATCCCTCGGCTAGCATTCCTTTACCATATATGCGGCTGCTGCAGAGGGATGCTGTTGGCCCTATACGCCATGGCCGTGGTAGCCATGCTAGCATAGGTGCGGTAGCACGTACCAACAAGCCATAGTCCCGGCTTGGTGTGCATGCTAGCAACTATACCCCTAGCAATCGGTTTGCTCAGGGCATTTCGATGCTAGGGGTATTTTTGAAATTTGTTGATTTATTATTTTTACTCGTCTCGTCTTTTTATTATTTTGACTCGACTTCCGACACTCAGTTTTGACTCTCCAAGCTTGAATTTCTAACGTCTAAATATTAATTACTCAGCCAGCTCATTAATTCCTTTCGAATTTATTTGTCATTTCGGTTAGTTAGTTGCTTGGGTATGACTCGAAGGGTTCAGTCAAGATTAAGTTGTTATATTAATTGTTCATTAATATTTCGAATAGATGATTTCTAAAATCCATCCGAGCACGGCCATGCATTTTACAGTCTCGCTCTTTGAG
Organism: Chenopodium album; assembly: GCF_948465745.1. NCBI lineage: Eukaryota > Viridiplantae > Streptophyta > Magnoliopsida > Caryophyllales > Amaranthaceae > Chenopodium > Chenopodium album. The sequence continues at coordinate 47,069,119 of NC_137838.1, forward strand.
ACGCCTTGTAAACAACAAAGATATCTTCCCTATTTTAGTAGGGGGACATTCCCAGTCTTGTAATGTAGCTTCTCTTACTGAGAGGACGTAGCCGCCCGAGTGTTGCCGTTATAATCACCTATTACGGCAGACGTTTGACAACATTAAAAAGGACTAGTACTCAAAGAAGAGAACTCACAATACTCATGGTCAAGGTAATAGGTTCCGATAGCCATAATGAGAAGTATACTTATGTCAATTTTTAATCTCTTAAAGTATTCTCATAGATCGATCAAGTATGGTTCTAAACCAATACCTGTGCAAATGATTTATGAGAATCATGTCCTAGTAGCACAAGAAACGATGCTATAAATCAAACTACACACTAATCTCAAATGGTCATTAATCGTCCATCGTTTAAATGACCTCGATTAGGGATAATTTTCGATTATAATATTCAATGTTCACTTAATAGGTGTTTCCTTACCTAGAATTGTCTTGATACCCTATTTTGAATATTCTAAGAATCAAATGGACTCATTATTTAATCCTAAACAACAATTAAATAGCAAACGGAGCAATAAAATATTGCATGAAATTTATATTACTCCAAAAACTTGAACGGTTTTTCTTAGTGTCTTACATTAAATGTTCAAAATTAACTAAAATACTAAACAAGTAAATTAAAGCCAGTCTCCTACATGCCTGATACCCATTGCCTCAATGTGCTTGTTGAGCTTCACTTGAGGCAAAGGTTTAGTAAGTGGATTGGCTACATTGTCATCTGTTCCAACTTTGCAAATTCTGATTTCACCTTCTGATTTCCATTCTCGAATCATGTGAAACCACCGCTTCACATGTTTGACCTTCTGATGTTCCCTTAGCTTTCTAGCTTGAGCAATAGCTCCCTTGTTGTCACAATATAAGGCTATTTGACCCTTAATTGAGGGTTCAACATCAAATTCACCAACGAACTTACGAATCCAAATTGCCTCCTTAGCTGCTTCAGCAGTTGCTAAGTATTCAGCTTCAATTGTAGAATCTGTAGTTTGTACTCTGCTTGGCACTCTTCCAGCTAAACGCTCCTCCATTTAAACAGAATACATATCCAGATTGCAATTAAAAATCGTCTCTATCTGTCAGGAATCTTGCGTCGGTATAACCTTCCATAACTAATTCCTCTAAACCACCATACACCAGGAATTTATCCTTGGTTCTTTTTAGGTACTTCAGGATATTCTTGGCCGTAGTCCAATGGGCCTCTCCTGGATAGATCTGATTGGTAAAAACTCTTAGCACTCAAAGAATACGATACATCTAGCAAAGTACATATCATGGCATACATGATCGATCAAATAAGCAAAGCATATGGAATCTGATTCATTCTTCCCCGCTCATTATGTGTTTTTGGACACTACTTCTTGCTTAGAGTTATGCCATGTGACATTGGAAGGTGACCTCTCTTGGCCTCCCCCATGCCAAATTGTGAAAGTACCTTATAAATATTAGTACTTTGACTCAATCCAATCATCCTTTTTGATCTATCCCTGTAGATCTTAATGCCTAGTATGTATTGAGCCTATCCCAAGTCTTTCATTGAGAAGCACATTCCGAGCCGGGCCTTTACAAACTCTAACAATGGAATGTTGTTTCCAATGAGAAATATGTCATTGACATATAAGACTAGGAAGGCGATGTCACACCCACTAACCTTCTTGTAAACACAAGATTCATCTGGATTCTTGATAAAACCAAACTTACTAATTGCTTTATCAAATCGCAGATTTCGACTCCTGCTTGCTTGCTTTAGTCCATAAATGGACTTCTTAAGCTTACAAACCTTCCCAGCATTGTTTTGGTCAACAAAACCTTCAGGCTGTGTCATATACACAATTTCTTACAAAATACCATTAAGGAAGGCGGTTTTAACGTTCATCTTCCATATTTCATAATTGTAATATGCAGCAATTGTTAGGAGGATCCGAACGGATTTAAGAATTGCAAGTGGGAAAAAGGTTTCATCGTAATAAATACCATGAACTTGTTTGTAACCTTTTGCTACCAATCTAGATTTGTAAATGAATACATTTCCATCTTTGTCAGTTTTTAACTTCAAAATCAACTTACATCCGATAGGTGTGTAACCTTCGGGTAAGTCAATCGAGTCTCAGACTTGATATTCAAACATGGAATCCATTTTAGATCTCATGGCCTCTTGCCATTTAGCAGAGTTAGTGCTTGCCATCGCTTGCTTATAGGTTGCCGGTTCATCTCCATCCATGATCAGGATGTCATGATTCTTCGTTAATACTAAACCAAGATATCTATCAGGTTAAGATCTCAGCCTCTAAGACCTACGTAGGGTAATGAACTAAGCATTTGCATTGTCGGTTCGACTTTGCACATTTTGATCATTTTAACTTGCGTCAACAAATGTTATTTGAGCACTTTGACCTGTTACAACATATGTTGTTTGAGCACTTTGACTGTCCTTCTGATTTTGTTGCTCATCCTCACGAACTTCGTCAAATTTAATTTTCCTCCGACTTGTCATTTTGGAAAGTTGCTCCCTCTCCAAAAAGACACCACCGCAAGCAACAAACACTTTGTTCTCCAATATTTTGTAAAAGTAATACCCTTTGGTTTCTTTTGGGTAACCCAAAGTAAACACTATCAGATTTGGGATGAAGTTTGTCAGAAATAAATTTCTTGACATATGCTTGGCATCCCTATATCTTTAGAAAAGACAACCTAGAAGTTTTCTTCGTCCATAACTCGTATGAAGTCTTTTATACAGCTTTTTATGGAGCACGGTTCAGTGTTAGTGCCGCAATTAAAAGTATGTGTCCCCAGAAAGAGATAGGAAAATCACTAAGACCCATTATTGATCGGACCATGTCTAAAAAAGTTCGATTTCTCCTTTCGGATATTCCGTTCCATTGTGAAGTTCCTGGAGGTGTAAGTTCTGAAAGTATACCCTTTTCTTTCAGATAGTCATCAAATTCTTGGCTCAAGTATTCACTACCTCGATCCGATTGAAGGGATTTGATTTTCTTGCCAAGCTGATTTTCAACTTCACTCTGAAATTCCTGTAAAGTTTCAAATAATTCATATTTATACGACATGAGGTAGACATAACCATATCAACTATAGTCGTCTGTGAAGGTGATAAAATATCGATGTCCATTTCTTGTGGCGGAGCTCATTGGTCAAAATAAATTGGTGTGTATTAGACATAATAAGTCTCCTTCTCTTTCTCTCAACTTGGAGAATGGCTGTTTGATCACCTTGCCAAGTAAACACCCTTCGCAATTCTCAAACAATTATAAATCGAAAGAGTCAAGAACACCTTCTTATAGAAGTTTCCTGATGCGTTTGATGTTAATGTGGCCATGACGAAAATGCCACAAGTAAGTTTGATTTCACTCCATGATCATAGGTATTTTGGTAGTATTATTCACATTATACACTTTTTTGTCTAACGAAAGCACATAAAGACCATTTTCAGAATGTGCAAAACATATAAAACATTATCGAGATAAAACGAACATCCATTGTCCTTTACTCAAAATTCAAAACCTTTGGTGTCCAACGCTGAAATTGAAATGATGTTTTTGGTAATGTTGGGAACATAGTAACAACTTTCAAGTTCCAAAACAAGCCCAAAGGGAAAAGACAAACTAAGAGTTCCTACGGATACGGCTGCAAGTCTGGCTCCATTGCCGACCTAGAGTTTAACCTCTCCCTTTGCTATCTTCCTAACGTTCCTTAGACCCTAAGAATTGGAACAAAGGTGTGAGCCACATCCGGTATATAATACCCATGATGTTGAGTTAGTGAAGTTTATGTCTATAATGAATATACCATATTCGGAAGAAACGGTTCCGTTCTTCTTATCTTCCTTAAACTTGAGGCAATATCTCTTCCAATGGCCCTTCTTCTTACAGTAGAAAAATTCAGATCAGATTGAGAAGATGCTACCTTCTTCTCCTTGTTGTCTTTGGTAGCTTTAGACATAGGAGGAAAGGTCTTCTTCTTACCCTTCCACTTAAAGCCTTTCTTCTTCTTGTCTGAGAATTTGAACGTCTTGCCCTTTTTTACCATGATCATATCATTCTTTCCCTCATCCTTGAGCATTTTCTCGACATGCTTCAACATACTATGAAGCTCAGTGAGGGTTTACTCCCTGTTGTGCATATTATAGTTCATCTTGAACTGATTATAGCCTTTGTGCAGCGAGTGAAGAATGATGTTAATTTCCATCTTGGTTGAATACCCTGCATCAAGCCTTCTCATGTTCTTAAATAATCCTATCATTTTGAATACATGTGGACTGACTGACTCTCCTTTCTTGAGCTTGGATATGTCTGTGGGTTTCAAACCTCTCAGTTAGGGCTTGCTCTTGGAACATATTCTGCAGCTCAAAAATGATCTCAAAAGCTGTCTCCTTCTCAAAGAATGTCTTTTGAAGCTTGGGAGAAATTGTGGCAAACATGATGCATTTGACATCCGGATTGACACTTTGCCATCGGTTTAGGGCAGCCTGAGTCACCTCCTAATTGGGAGCCTTGGGCATTCCTCATCAAGGACATATTCCTTTTGCTCTTGCATGAGAACAATTAGCAAGTTCCTATGGCAATCAAGGAAATTTGGCCCACTCAACTTCTTCTCGTCAAGAATTGAGCGTAACGAGAATTAGTTGTTTGAGTTATTTGAAGACATGATTATATAATTGAATGAATTTAAAATGAAAAAAACATTCATAATTTTTAAATTAGATTTAAATCATGCATTTTAATCAAACTTATTTAAAATGTCTTAATCACACATTAAAATTGTCCCCATTTTGGTGAGAATAAGTCGATTCCAAGATTCAAAGAAACAAAGAGTGGTTAAGCATTCTTTGGCTTGTCTTAACACTCAATCTCCTAAGGTAAGCAATGCTTTGCTAATGGCTCTAAGCCACTCTTGGTTGAATAAATCGTTGCATCTAATGCTCTCTCAAAAATTTATCCACTTTGCCACGACATGATAGGACTTCATCACTCATATCGTTGAGTATAACCAAAACCAACATGCATTCCCGGTATGCCTTATGAGTCTAGGGAGTAATAGTGATGCCTTGGTTTGGCATAGCCCATCACTACTTTCAATAAGTGGATAAGTGTTGTTTGGAATGACAATTTCACTCAATATTTTAGGAACCTAGGGTTCCTATGTTGGTTGATTTAAGTGAACTTAATTAATCACCACAACATTCGAAATCCTAAACATGCATCTAACATACAATTCATATATAAATTATCATAAATATATATCGAAAACATAAATAATGATGCATTTGGCAACTAGCATGACCCCTTGAATCTTCAATTCTTCAAGAGATGACGTTTGCAACTTCATGGCTTCGTCTTCCAAGATCCTCCGTCTTCAAAACATGACAATAATAACGCAAATACTAGTATCTACGATTAGGACTAATGTAAATATTAAGGTACAAACATACTCAATGATTCGCAGACCGTATAAAGATTTACAAAAATACATCAAAAATCGTAGTCCGTATTTTATATCCTAATCGGGCCCCACTAGTTGCCATTTTATAAAACCCGTGAGAGAATATACAGTCTATTCATCCATTCACTTTTTGTGAATGGGCCATGCATTTTACAACGATAAAACAAGTAACAATGCATAAAACGCGAGTAAACTAGTAACTAATTCAGGTCATTAATCAAATTAACATGCCTCATTAAAACTAGTCTAAGTTGTTTAATTCATTATGTAATTTAATGCAATTAATTATTAAAACTCCCACTAAATTCTGCATCCATCTTAATTAATCCAATTAATTAATCCGGTAAACCCAATTATTTGCCAGAGTTAAAATTTTCAAATGCCGCTAAAAAACCGAGGCCTAGCCTCCAACATTTATTAAAATAATTAAAACCAAATTAAATTAATAAAATATAATTAAAACGAAAAAATAAGCAAACAAGAAGCCAACCGCACTGAAGTGGCTAATGCACTACATGCGTGCCATATGCAATGCGACTTGGTGCTTGTTCCTCCACCACCCCACGTAACACTAGCTAGGTCGACCCTAGTAGTGTTTGCTACGGGTTACCTAGTGCTAGGCAAATGCCCCACGGCTGCTTGCCCCTTCGCACTAAGCACCAAGCATCAATCATCAAGCATGAAGTAGCTGCCCTCGACCTAGGCATCACTACAGCCCGCACTTACGCACGCACGGTCACAGCGTGCTACTGCTCGGCCTGTGCTGCTGTGCGGCATCTGTGGCTAGGCACACACATAACAACGCTGCCTTGTGTGGCTCGCACCAAGTAGCCCACCTCGGCAGCCACATGCGGGCTACACAGCAGGTCGGCTAGCCAAGTATTCTTGCTTGGTTTGCGTGCCACACTCTTGGGATTAAAATTTGAGTTTTTGCGTGACTAATTTATTAATCCTAGTTTAATTTTTAATGAGCAAAAAATGAAAAATTAAACAAGTCCTGTTTAGGGTAATTTTACCCCGCCACGTGGTCCAATCAGACGATGAAACGTGTCAGCCTCAGGATGGCCTAAAGTGGACCAATCTCTACTTGACACATGTGACTCCAGAAAATAAGGGAAAAAGGCGGCCTTTAGGCCCAAATCCCGAGAAAGCCGCAAAGCGGCGCAGCCCACCACTGATTAGGGTACAGTGACCTAATCAGGGGCACAAATCCCAAAGACCCTATAAATAGGGAGATTTCCCTCTTTTTGAGGGCACGTTTTATCATTTATTACACATTTAATCTTTGATAGAGACATCCTGAGCTTGGAATCCGAGCAGATCCCTACCTAAATTTCCGCACCTTTTTCTTCCTTCAAGTTTCTAACTTGTGCGTCGGAGGCGGAGCACCACCCAACTGGTGCCTCCGTTTGTTTTGCAGGTACAGCTCATCCCGGATCAGTCTTCGTGTTGTAACTCTCCCGAGGGACAAAAACACCCAAAACAAGTCCAACTTTAATTAAAATTTCACAAAAAGTGCACAAAACCAAAATTATTTCCAAGAACCATTATTTAATAAAATTAGTTTAACTTGGTGTAATAAAATAATAAGGGCAATCACTCACTATTAATTTAAATTAATTATGAGATTTTGACAAAATAAAAGGGAGTTGGAAAAATGAACACAAGTTCAATAAAAATTCCAACTTTAATACTTGTGAATCCTTGAAAAAAATATCTTTCAATGTGAAGATAAATTAAAATTCTATCATAAGTTTCAAACTTTATGATTCCAATCAACTTAATATATGATTAAATCAAAATTTGAACAAAAAATTCTTGGAATTTTGTAACTCAAAGCTTCAATCACTTAAAATAATTAAAGATTAAATCTTTAGTACTTGGAAGTAACAAAGAACAAACTTTTCACACCTAATGCAATTAATTTGCAATTATATGAAAAAAAAACCTAAATTTTTAAACACAAATTAATACCAAGTAATTATGCTTAAAGAGGTTTAAAATTTCATATAAATTAAGGAATGAATCAAATACATAACCACCATAAATATGCAATGAGTTGTAAAGGTTAGAAAGACTTAAATTGTTTCGTCAAAACGAAATATCCTTCAAATAAAAGTGCATTTCTGGTCGTTTTTTTGGCTAAAAACACAGTCCTGAAAGGGTAAGACCATTTCTAGAATGCCTTTTCCACCCAAAGTTCACTATTTTAGGGCAAAAATCTGGGTTCGGGAGCTGAAGTCAACTTTAATACGGGATTAAAATTAATAAAACCGAGCTACTAATCTAATTAGCAACTTAAAACTAGAAAAATTAAGCCATGAAAACACCTTGTAAAATATGATTATTAAAATTAAAGAGCAAGGCTCCGATACCGCTTTTGGATTTAGATGAGTCCGACTCACCGTGGAAGGAAACCCGACCTCAAAACCAAACTCATAATAATTATAACCATAAACATAATTAACATAAATACAAGACTAAGTAAGTAATTATTACCTTTGTAGCATGCTTCGCTCACCAAAAATGAGCTCTTACTTGAAAGCCTTCAAGTCCCGTTCACACGGCGACCTCCTTCAAAGTCCACCCGCAACACAAGCACCAAACTAGTCTAATGCCTTGGAGTTAGTAAGGCCTGACCTAAAAATCCGAGTAATTAATGTTCAAAGGTTTTCACACCATGATGCCTCTTTCAACACTTACTCAAGTGAAGAATTCCCAACCACCTAGGTTGGTATTTATAGGCAAAGGCTCTCAAAACTCCCATCATCTTTCCATGTGGGAGATTTTTATTTTATTCATTTTATTTTAAATCTAAAGTAAAATAAGTAAGAAAGCTACTAATAAATAACCAAGTTTCAAGCTCACATGAGGGGTGAAGTGGGGAATATTTGGAAGAGGGGGGACCAAACCTGCTCCCTAGTCTCCTTCTGAAAACCGACCACCTCATCTCTCTTACCCTCTCTTGTTATGTGCCACATGGAAGCCCCACTTGGGCACCAAGGCACCCTAAGTGGGCTGCCATGCTTGCTCCTTTGCTCGAAGCTACCCAAGGCCAGCAAGCCCAGCATGCTTGTGAGGGCTGCTGCATCCCTAGGCTGCTGCTAGCTCCCTCAGCCAGCATGTCTTGCACCATATGTGCGGGCTGTTTTCGAGAGCTGGTGCTGGCCCTATGCGCACATGGTCGCGGCAGCCATGCTAGCATAAGTGCACTAGCACGGACCAACAAGCCATAGGCTCGGCTGAGTGCGCATGCTAGCCACCATGCCCCTAGCACTGGGTTTGCTCGGGGCATTCCGATGCTAGGGGTATATTGGGAATATGATGATTTAATAATTTTTCTCGTCTCGTCTCGTCTTTTTATTATTTTTGACTCGACTTTCGACGCTCCAAGCTCGAACTTCCGACGTCTAAATATTAATTATCGGGCAACTAATTAATTTCTTATGAATTAATTCTTCGCTTCGGTTCGCTAGTTTCTTGGGTATGACCCAAAGGGGTAAGTTAATATTAAGCTGTAATATTAATTATTTATTAATATTACTGATCAGAAGCGGCCACCACCCAGGCATTCCGTTCACTTTACCTCACTGAATAATTAGCTTTCTAGTAATTCCGAACCCTCTATCGGAATAATACACTTGTTCGAAGTATATCATTCCTTTCAAAACTAACTTAGTTTTTAGGAGTCATGTTGCATATATTGTTCGGTGATGAAATTGTGAAAAAGGAAGAGTTATTAGAGGCCGCACTAGTGCTAGAATAGCGATTCCTCCCTAAAAGGAACGTTATTTTAGTAACCTCGCTCCCGAACTCATTTTTGGTACACGTTTTGGGTGTTTATGTCCCTCGGGAGAGTTACAGCTCAACAACTGGTCTGACAACGCATGTACCTGCAAAATAACGGAGACTCTGAGTGGTTGGAGCTCCGCCTCCGACGATCAAATTAGAACGTGTTGGAGAAAGTGAAAAGTGCGGAAAATAATGTAAGGTCTTCTTGGATTCCGAGTTTAGGTGTTCTTTGATGAGAGAGAATGTAGGATAGTGAAATAAATGATTGAATATGTCCCAAATAAGGGGGATATCACCCTGTAGGCGTCGTTTAAAGTGCGCCTACGTTAAGGATGTTGTGAATATGATTGGCACTCATAGGAAATGGCAATTGACATATGCAATTAGGGACAAGGAAAGTAGGGAGCCAAAAACAAGTTTTTAAGGAGCTTGTAAACCGTTCTCGGATCATAAAAGACAACCACAATAAAGGGACAACAAAAGGCAACTACAATTGACCCGTGAAGGTTGCACCCCATTCATGATCCATTAGATTACTAACTCCATATGGTTCGGAACCATGAAAGGAGGATCGAGGATGATGGTACAAAATGAGTCATGGATTCATATCCGCCCGTATTGGCCTCTACTTGATTCTTATAATTAAAAGTGATTCCTGTGATCTCAAAGGCATGCAAATAAAATATTCAACTTGCTCCAAACTATTATTAGTCTAAATTGGTTAAATATTAATGCAACATATAATTCTAAAATTTGTGATCAATTGATTTAATAACATTAAAGATCGACTCTTTAACCCTGACATGATATTAACATGATATTAGAAAGAATAGCTTGCAACTTAAACGTGATATTAGAAATCTTAGTTATTACCCTAAACATGATACTAGGAATCAATAAAAACATCCTAACATTATACTAGGAAATAAAATAGTTAAAGCATGATATTTATATCAAAAGAATAATAATTAAATTACTTACTTGGATGCCTCGTATCTCTTTCTAATAACAAAATACACGCGTTAGTAACTTCAAGGAAAATAATAAATCAAACAATTAATTTAAATAATTGAAATAGAGATTTGAGACCAAATCCTCAGAAATTATCAAACTTTCACGTCTAGGGCGAAGGAAACTTTAAACTTAGCTAGGTGTGTCTAGAACTAATGAGTGCGATATGGTGTTTGTGAAAAAGCTAGTTTAGAAAGCTAGAGAGAGAAATAATAAGCTATTGCTTAAGAGAGAGAAGAGAGAGAATTAGAAAATTTTGAGTGATTTGAAAATGGAATTCTAGGACCCTATTTATAAGAAAATAGTCCGAAAACCGATAGAAAAGAGTAAGAATTCGAATCGGAATAAAATTGGTTCTGTCGTCTCGTGATAGACTCTGTCTCCTGGCGTCAGACAATGTCGTCTAGCGATAGACTCTGTCATATGACGACAATTAAAAGATAAAACGCGCTTTGTACGGAATCCATTTCCTAATATAATTAACTAATTAAAATCCGCGTTAAACAGTTTTAAGATCAGATTTATCATAAGACACTTATTTTATTCCAAATAAAACTCTTTAAAATAATAACTATTATTCCTAATTCCATTATAATTTAAAAGAACCTTTCTAGTACTACATACATTTTTCCTTGCAGGGTGTTGTGACAATATAGGATGAAACATATTATTCCTCCACAAGATTGTGAAGCCCCTAAGGATTTAATCTTTAAACCTGAACGGATTTCCCGTTGGATGGAATATTGGTCAAGTCTTCCTAGGTAGGTAGTTAAAAATCCCACAGCGAGAATTATACTATCTTCTTTTTACAAATCTTGGATGAATGCAGCGGATAAGGAAGAGATAAATAAGGCTCGATCACACAATCAAGCTGCTTTGTCTCATAATCAACCTATGCCTTTGATGCATTTGGCCACCACTACTCCTCTTATGGCCAAACGAAGGAGTGAGAAGAAAGTTAGACTTCTCCTCATCACCTAAGGCTCGTTCAAGGGAACCAAAAAGAAAGGCTCCTTCTAAACCCGCGAAAAAGGGTGTGAATATTAAGAAACCTTCACCAAATCCTCGCAAAAAGGCTCCAACGAAGGATAAAGGGAAAGGGAAAAGAGTTGCAAAAGCTCCTATTCCAAGGTTGAAGAAGAACATTTGGGTTAAGAAGAAGAGCGAAAGGGAAAACTCTAAGGTTGCTGAAAGCATTGAAATGGAAACTACTCCATCGTATACTGTGACAATTGAGGATATAGTAAAACCTTAGAAAGTTACACAATTATTAATAGTTTAAATTCGAATAATGTGTAATCAATACTATGTTTTTTTAATTATTATCAAGTTCAATGATGCTTTTGTTTTTGAATTTTGAATAGAATAAAAATGAGCTTTATTTTTATATGACCGAATCATAAAGATTGCCTACATATTCGTATTACGTAATCAGGTCTTTGCATAGTTCTTTGCAATATTTACTTATTATTATTTTTTTTATAGTTTTCTTCAGTTTTTAATGTAGAAATTAAATGAAAAATTAATTAAACTTTTTTTAACAACTTAAATCAATGTTTAATTTTTGTTTTTTGAGTATATGTGATTTTCGAGAAACACCCCCCTTTTATGAATAGTAAAAATTGGAATTTTATTCAAGCGTAAAATTTTAGGTTCATAGTTCGTCATCAAGTGGCGCGCGTAACATTCAAGGTGCACGTGACTTCCACCCACAACCGATTTAGTTGCGCATGACATCCGCGCGCAACTTTTTATTTACGCGCGACATCTGTACTACGAGTGTTTTCAATTTTTTTAATCATATTATTACCCCCCAAGTATGAAGAGTTTTTCGCGATGTTTGAAAAAATCTGAACACTTTGAATGGTGTAAGTGTTTTTAATTACCCCCCAAGTGTTATGAACTTTACCGTGTTATTCGTTAAAGTGCATAGCACTTAGAATCTTTATTTGAATGCTAAAAAAATTATTGTTTATTGAATGAACGAGTTTATCCGGATTTCATATGTAATATTTTTAGGTCGATTAATGTTCATTAATTAGCGAATTTCATCATCCCCAATACCCATTAATTTGACAGCTCCTCTTGATAGAATTTCAATTACACGGTAAGGTCCTATCCAATTGGGTTTGAATTTTCCTCTTAGTTCGGTTGGTGGACCCTAGCCTCTTTTAGTACAAAGTCACCTTCTTTAATATTTCGGAGTTGTACTCTTTTGTTAATGTGTCGCGCAATGCGATATTGGTAGACTTGTACATGATACAAAGCTCTTAATCGTGGTTCATCGATAAATAAAAGCTCTTCATGCCTCGCTCTTACCCATTCAACTTTCGGTAGCTTACTTTCGAGTATGATGCGTAGGGATGGTATTTCCAGTTCAATTGGTTGAACTGCGTCCATTTCGAAAACTAAGGAGTATGGAGTTACTCCTATTGATAATCGTATGGATGTTCTATAGCCCCATAGAGCGAAGTGTAGTTTATTCGGCCATTCCTTATAATTTTCTGCCATTTTCTTAATATTGACTGTTATGTTTTTATTTGTCGATTGTACAGCTCCATTAGTGATGATGTTTTACTTTATAATGAGTTTAGAGGGTCTCAATTTCTGCTTTGAATTGAGATCCCTGGTCACTAATTAGTTCGTGTGGAACTCCATATTTACAAAAATATGTTTCATTTTAGAATCTTTGCAACATGTTTAGAAGTGATATGTACGTAAGAAGCAGCCTCGATCCACTTAGTAAAGTAATCGATGGCTACAAGTGCGTACTAGTGTCCTCTTGTTCCTGTTGGAGAAAATTTACCAATTATGTCAATTCCCCAAGTTGAGAATGACCAAGGGGAAGTGAGGTTGTATAGTTCGGATGGTGGGAGATGTGATAAGTTAGCAAACATTTGGCACTCTGGACATTTCTTGACAAATTGTATGCAATCATGTTCCATAGTGGACCAATAGTACCCTTGTCGTGAGATTATTTTAGCAAGAATTTTTTTGTTTATGTGAGGTTCACTAACACCTTTGTGGGTGTCTTCCATAAGGCTGGTGGATTCTAGTTGGCCTATACACAATACGCTTTGACAGTAAGGCCCCTTTTTGCATAATTGACCATTTAATAGACCATGTTGGGCTACGAGTGTTCTCAAGGCTCGTTGGTCTTTCGATGAAGTTTTTTCAGGATATGTACTGTGAGTAATATATTGTTGGATATGATCATACTAAGGATTGTCTCCTTCGATGTCATTTATTCCCTCTATTGTATTGTAATACGTTAGTTCTTCTCTTCTATCAACGCATAGTGACATCATATTTAAGTGATATGGAATGTTGATCCTTGAGGCTAATTTTTCTAGCGAATCGACAAATTAATTCTCATCCCTTGGGACATATTTGAAGTCAATATGATAAAAATTCTCGATGAGTTTCTCAAGGTGTGCTTGGTATAATAACATTTTAGAGTTCTATATTTTCCATTTTTTAAGTATATGATTTATTATAGAACTAGAATCTTTATGTACCTCTAATGTTTGCACAATTATGCTACTTGCTGCTTCTAGTCCAATAATACACGCTTCATATTCCACTGCAGTATTAGTAGCCTTAAAGTCTAGTTTAACAGAGATTGAAGTATGTGCTCCCTCTAGACTTATGAGTAAAATTTCCACTAAAAGGAAAAGTGTCCTTCGAACAAGTGTATTATTCTGATAGTGGGTTCAGAATTATTAGAAAGCTAATATATTCAGCAAGGTTAAGTGATCGGAATGCCTGGGTGGAGGCCGCTTTCGATCAGTTATATTAATGCATAATTACTATTTCAGCTTAATCTTGAATGAACCCTTTGGGTCACACCCAAGCAACCAACGAGCTGAAGCAACGTATTAATTCGGAAGGAATTAATGAGTCGACCGAGTAATATTTATTTAGACGTTGGAAACTGGAGCTTAGAGCGTCGAAACCGAACGTATTTCCCAAAATACCCCTAGCATCGGATTGCCTCGAGCAATCTGACTATTAGGGGCACAATGCGATGCATGGTGGATAGCATGCGCACCAAGCCGAGCCTTGGCTGGCTGGTGCATGCTAGCGCACCGATGCTAGTAATGAAGGCAAGCCTCGGCACTAAGCAGCAGCAGCCCGCACTTAGAGTGCGCGACATGCTGGCCGAGAGCAGCAGCAGCCCGCAACTCTTGGGTGCGGGTGGCTAGGCCGAGACTAAGGGAGGAATAAATGGAAGCCCACTTGGTTGCTTTGATGCCCAAGTGGGAGAGGACATGTGGCGCAAGAGGAGGGAGAGAGTGGGGAGCAAGTTTGGTCCCCCTCTCCAAGTGGTCTTCACTTGCTCTATCATGTATAGTTGACACTTGTTGATTTATTACTAGCTTGCTTAAATAATTTTAATTTACCTTTAAAATAAATTGTGAAAATCTCACTATCCCACATTGATGGGAGATATAATCATACTCTCATCATTTCCTATAAATACCCAAGTAAGGGAATTGGAAATGATGCTTGAGTAAGAGTTAGAAAAGGGATCATTAGTAAGTTAAACCCTTTGAACTCAAGAGTTGGAAAAGGTATCACAGTTAGTGAAAGCCTTTGAACTCAATTACTCGGGTTTTATCGGTCGGGTCTTGCTAACCCCAAGACATTGTACCAAGTCGGTGATCGTTGTTGCGGGTGGATCATTGTTGGAGGCTTCGTAATTTCAAAGGTAGCTTTCAAGTAAGATCCCAAGCGGTCAGGCGAAGCACGCTCCAAAGGTAATTGTTTTATCTTAATATTGTTGTTAAGTTAATTATGTTTATGGTTTTATTTATTGCGAGTGCGGTCTTGTTTTTTGGTTTGTTTCCGCGGTCAGTTGGACTCACCAAAAACCAACATCCACACCACATCCTTTCTTATTGGATGCACCGTTGAAGTACATTACCCATTTGACATCTTGTATCACGAGAATCTCTTCATCCGGAAGATGAGTAGTTTCTGCATGACTTGTTTGAGTAGGATGTTAGGCTAGAAAATCGGATATGACTTTTCCCTTTATTAATTTTTCAGGGAGTGTGTGGTAGCATATAATGTCGTACTTTTTTAGTTGCCCACACTAATGCTAAACTTATTTCTTCCAAAGTGCTATATTTTTTTTCATATTGAATGAATTTTTTATTTATGTAATATATTGCACGCTCGACTTTTTCTACCTCTTGTGCTAATATGACCTTTGTGGCTGTGTCTATGACTGTAATGTATAGCCTAAGAGGTAGTTTGGGTATTGGTGGTGCTAAAACTGGTGGACTTTTCAGATAATCTTTGATTTTCTCAAAGGCCTTTTGGCATTGATCGTCCCATTCATGCTTTTCCTCTTTTTTCAATGGTTTTCCTGTTTTTGGCATTGATCATCCCACAAATTTTTTTCCTGAAAGGCTATTTATGACTCGAAAAGTTCTAAGTATTTCATGTGCGTAATTTTGATTAACGTTATTGTCATATGCATAAAAAAGATCTCATTAGAAAGACCATCCGTAAATGAGTTAAAAACATAGTATTTTTTACGCGTAGGAAATTTGAGGAATATCTTTCACAACTAGAATCGAAATAATGCTGCGAAAAACTGGAAAATTTTATTGAACATAGAAAGCTGCTGAGGCATGTAGGAACTGGCGTCTAGAAAATAAAGCATGTCGCCGACGATATGACTCAGTCGCTGAGCAACAATTCTGTTGCCAGGCGACATGGCTATATTGCGGCGACGGTCTCTTTTGGCTGGCGCTGCGTTGTTCCAATACCCAGCAAGAAATATGAGTTCTAATTTCAACCAGTTCTAGCACTGTTGGCTCGATTCTACTTCCTGATTGAGTTTTTCTCACTCTGAAACCCATATGTGTTCTACATATGGACATAACACTCTAGGAATTCATGCCCCATCGACCTGATTGAACGCTCTGTGCAACAAAGGGTACATCCGTGAATTTTGAATTAACCAAACCATGGAAGCAAGTTTTAACTCGCGGGGTCCCATCCACTCGCAACAACCCTTCCAAAGGTAAGGATTCCGCACGGAGCATCCGGACTCATAATCATGGACCCTCTTTGACTAACCCATATCCCGAACTTTAGAGAACTAGAGCCATGGTTAGGTTGCAAACTCATTGCATCATATTGTGCCTACTTGACTATTTTTGCATTATTTATTGTGCATACTCTATGTGTTTTTCCTAACCGTTTGTTTTACTTGTGTTTAAGCCATAAATAAACCAATTAATGGCTAAAAGGACTTTGCCTAATTAATTAATTTGAGTAATTAAAGTCTAATAATTTAACCAGAATTAACTTAGTACGACTTTAGGCTTATCTCATAGATTAAAAATACTGAAAGCAGTCCCAGATCAATGCTCCAGTAATGGCGCAAAAATTTGGACTGCAGCGCCACACGCTGTTGTGCAATGCCGAGCGATAACTCTGTCGTATGGCACTGCACTGCAGTGTGCGGCGACAGTCCTGTTGCTTTGGCGACAGTTCAACATTTTTCTCGAGTCATTACGACGAGTCTAATTCAACAGTTTGCTAATTAGTTCGATTATTTTGTTAATAACAGTACCCTTATTAATTAGTCCTTAATTGAGTCTAGGCGCCTAGTCACATGGTCATGTAACGAGTCTTAACATGTCACTTACACTCTCTAGTCTTAGCGCACTTTAAATATGTCACCATGACCATGGCTTAGGTTTATGCATGAGTCGGTTTTCTCCGTCATTTGAGTTGGGGGTACATTCTATTCCTAATTTTATCATATCCCTAATTTCCCTTTCCACGGTACATGGTCAAGGAGAGAAGGGCGATTAATCATGGACAACACCTTCGTTCAACTTTTTGATAAACCAGTAAGTCGGAAAAGAAAAGCTAAGAAAATAATGGCAAGTCAAGAAGAAGTCAATGAACTCAAGAAGCAAATGGCTGGTGTTACAGAGATGCTAAAGACCTTAACCCTCCAAATTAATGACCCTGTGAAGCAACAACAAATGGAGCTCATGCAAGAGAGCTTGAGTAAGATATCCAATGATTACAGATTCAAGGGCATTAGCTCACAAGGGGTCTCAGTGGACAAGGAGCTTCTTCCGCAGAAGTTCAATGCCAATGACATCCCTTAGTTTAAGCCAACTGACAATCCTTACTTTCATTTAAGGTCGTTTGAAACTGTAATGAACATTAAAGGGATTGATAAGAATATTTTTTTCACTCTTTATTCTCGCTATCTCTTGAAACCATTTGTCAACATTGGTTCTTCTCCCTTGATAAAGAGAAGACCTCTACCTGGGATGGAATAAAAAATGCTTTCATTGATAGATATAAATGTAATATTCAAATTGAAACCTATCATAGGAAACTTGAGATGCTAAAACAAACAGAAAACACTGGGTTCACCTCCTTCTTCAACAAAAAGAGGGAAACTTCCGCTAACATGATCGAAGTCCCTACTGAAAAAGAATCCGTGAGGATGTTCATACAAAATATACAAGAAAAGTATTCAAAGCACTTAAAGTATCAACACAGCTTGAATACTTTCAAGGCCGTCTATAACATAGGCATCGAGATCAAAGATGACCTCGCAAAGAAAAAAGCTACTAACAATAGTAACCACAGTGGCTGGAAAGGAAAGAAGAACGACAATCCTTCTTCTTCCGAAAACGCCAACTCTAGTAACAATGTTAGTACCTTTGATCTCAGTGAAGTTTTATCCATGGATAACCAAGGATCTAAGAAGACACTAAGGAAAGACTTCACCTCCATTGGGATGAGCTACGATACTGCCTTCGATCGACTCCATACTAAAGGACTCATTACTCCCATTGGACCTATTCAAGATCCCACACCTGAAAAGAGATTACCTAGTTGGAATCCAGATGCACATTGCAAGTACCATCAAGGTAGGGGTCATACTACCAAGAGTTGTTGGAACCTAAAAGTGGCTATTCAACATTTGATCGATAGTTACAAGCTTCCCATGCCTCCGGCTAGCAAAAAGAGGCAGTGATGATAAAGCAAACGACACAAGACAAGAGGCGAGCTTCAACGACAAGATTTCATGACCTCTTTTTTCTTTTTTCTTTTTTCCTTTCCCCAATAAATCTAGCATAGGCACCTTTTTATTCTCCTTAGATTTATTTTGTAGGATCATTATTACTTCACTTTTTAAATAAAATGAGCATTTATTTCCTTACATATGATCATTGCATTGGAAAAAAAAATAAATAAATAAAATTCCATGTCAAACTAAGCACAAGGTATACTAATGATTTGAGGCACCCCTTGTACCCACACCATATCACCTTTCACCCTTAAAATATACAATCCTTTTTTGATAAACAACTTCAATCCTCGTCTAACGATAGACTTTTCTTTCTTCAACCTACATCTACTTAACCTTGGGATGGACAGTGTGCAACTTATGCAATTTCAAAAAGCTTGAGTGATTTCAAAAGATCAAAATAAATAAAATAGCAAAAACAATAAAAGTGTACAAAAGGGCAAGTGTTCTAATTTCTTTGTCATGAACATGTCTTTGATATGAACACGTCTCAGATTGCGTTTTTTATCGAGTGCTCGGTACCGTGCCTGAGAAACATGAATGCCAAGTGAGTGATAGACTGCATGATCGGGATTTCCCACACTTATAAAAAAGGTTCAAAATAAAAAAAATGCAAAAGAAAAAATAAAGAAAAGAGATCTAAAAAAGAGTTTAAAGTCTCAAGCATAAAAATATAATGTTTCAAAAGCAAGGTTGCACACCTTAGGGACTTATCTAGGGTGTTGAGCCTTTATCCCTTTCTTTTTCAACCTTTAGCCTAACCACGTTACAACCCTGAAAAAAGACCTTTTTGAGGTATACACACACTTGTGCGAGGTTTGGCTAGAGCTACGTTCGGCCTGATTCCTAATGGATACATAGGCAACCTCACATCGAGGTGCGGCCGCAATAAAAATGCATGATCATATCAAAGGATCTCCTATGCTCATCCCTATCTACTTAGAGCTAGATTTGGGGGCTTGATCCTTACATCATTAGCTTACCTAGCCTAAGAGTCACCACTATTTGACTCTTGTAAAAATAATATCTTTCACACACTTATCCATGACTTTAGTGTCACTAGCTTACCTAGCCTAGTTTTAGCTTACCTAGCCTAACTTTAGTGTCACTATCACACACTACACATATACATGACAAAATATACTTCCCTTAGGAACCCTTTGTCATGAAATCTTAACACAATGTTGAAGCATACTTTGTCATAACAAAATCACTCATCACTCATCACTCATCATTGCAACACAAAGTATGAAGTACTTAGCGTCCGCACCGACCTAAGTTACCTAAATACTTTCATTGTCAAGACAACTAGGATAGTCTAAGATGTTACAATCCTTGTACCGTGAGAGACAACATTAATAGATTAAGCGCATTCAATATGCACTTTCAAAAAACACTTCACTTCTTTCTTTTTCCGGTCTTTCTTTTTCAGGAGAAAGTCGATACCCTCCACAAAAATGACAGAAATTTTTTTATTTTTTGCAATTTCGAGTCGCACGAACACATTACAATGGACACACGAGTCATGTACATATTGACCCATGTCGTACTATCACATTGAGTCAACACTATGCACCCACGAGTCACACGAAGTGAGTAATCATTAAGTCAAGTTTATACCTTGAGTCATGTCAAGTAAATGAGTAAAGTAACACTAAGTCTTAGGTTAACCCTAAAGAAAGATGATCAAAGTCCTATAGTCCAAAATATAAGTGCAGGTACATTCCAACGGGCAAGCGAGTAAGAATATTCTCGGATTTTTTCGAAAAATCACGAATATGACCACATGAAATTCTTCCAAGATGAGAGGATTTTGAGCAAAATTACATGGATCAGTAAATTAGAGATGATGAGCTTTAATTTACAAAAGATTTGAGCGGATTTGGTTGAAAAGAAACGACCAGGTTCAAAGTTCGGAGTGAAACCGAGCAACGAACAACAGCAACAATAGCAAAATAGGGAAGACTCGACTCTAGCTCCAGATGACAAGGCTGTCGCCTGGCAACAGAAGAAAATTGCTACGCCAGAGTCTTCTAGCAGGCGTCGGTGCGGCGACACAATGCGTGGCCTCTATATTAGATTATGCGGACCTCGTGCATCAATTTCCGGGTTCCTTGGTACGCCAGTTAGTCCCTATAAGAAATTTGACATGATTGAGTAGTTGGCTTGATTACAATCGCAATAAGTGATCGACCTAACAAAAGATCGCCTCACTTAGCTTAAAGCTCTTAAGCGTTGGCTCATCGCAGGTACCGACGTAATGGTTCACAAAAAGCAAAAGTGCCGACCTACTGGCACAACAACAATTTTAGCAAGTATCTACAACAGCAAAATTCAAGTAGCATTAAGGATCAATTAGCGTTGGTCTTTGTTAGTTTCCTTTGGAATATTATCACAATAACTGAGGATGACTTCAAGTGAAGTTATCTTCGACAACATTCGCTAAGATTGTGGAAGTTTTCACTAAGATTTGAGAAGATAGCACGAGATGGGAAGTCTTCAACGACATTCGCTAAGATTGTGGAGGTTGTCACCAATTTGAGAAGATAGCACGAGATGGGCGGTCTTCGACGATATTTGCTAATATTGTGGAGGTTGTCACCAAGATTTGAGAAGATAGCGCGAGATGGGCGGTCTCTCGACGACTTTTGTTATGTTTCGGATGGTTGTAACTATGATTCAAGAAAAAGGCTCGATGTAGGGAATATTTCAAGCATCACCCCAAACTTGAACCCCACAGTGATCATACACTTAAGTACGGTGGCATCCAAGGGGAAAGAAGATAAAGCAAAAGAGTCGCTAACAAGTTTTAGGAACTTGTAAACCGTTCACAAGGTGAAGGTTACACCCTTTACAATCCAAGAGATCATTAACTCCAATAGGTCTGGAACCATGACTGGAAATTCGGGGATGAAGGAACAAATCTAATCTAAAAGAGATTGAACCTGCCCTAATAATAGGCCTCTACTTTATTCTGATCGTATTCATGTGCGCTTTTAAACTAACATGTAATAAATAGGTTTACCCTAAACCTGTTAAATCTATGTTGGTTGAATTTTAATGCACAAATAAAACTATTATTGGCGATCACTTGAATTATAATCAAATTAACCCTACACAAGATAATAAATTATCTTATTAAGCGTAATTACAAGTATCAATTCCCTTTAAACATGCATAAAAGTGTGATCAAGCAATAACAGTAAATAATACAATGTATCAAGCAACATAATAATAATAATCATAAAAATCATATCATAATAATATAATATAATCATGATCATATTTATCATAATCATGTTAAAGCATAACAACAATAGCAAGATCCTATGCATAACACTAACAAGATTAATAACAAACCCTAGCATGTAACTAAACAATAAAGATCTAATATATAGCCCTAACATGATACTAACATGCTATTGGGAAAGAAAATAGGAAGCATCATAACAATCATACTTGATTTAAGGAATTTATTCTTTACCCTAAACATAATAATAGGAAGATTAAAAAACCCTAACTTGACGCTAGGAATCATAATAACAACCTAGACATGATTTCTATATCATAAAATCAATAAATCAATTAAAGGACTTAGTTGGATGCCTCGTACCTCTTTTTAATAACAAAATACACACGTTAGTAACTTCAAGGAAAATAATAAAAAAATCAATTGAATTAAATAATTGAAATAGAGATTTGGGACCAAACCCTAAGAAATCAAAACCTTTCACGTCTAGGGCGAAGGCAACTTCAAACTTGGCTAGATGTTTATAGATCTTGTGAATGCGGAATTTTATATGCAAAAGCTAGTTTAGAAAAGAGAGAGAGAAATCAAGAGAACCTTGAAGAGAGTACTTAGAAAAGCAGAGAGTTGATGAGAAGAATTGATAGTTGTTGGTAATTGAAAACGGAGGTTTTAGGATGCCACTTATAGAGAAAATCAGCCGGATGGATAAAAAAAACGAATAAGAGTTTCGAAGAGAATAAAACAAATTGGCACCAGACGCTAGGCTTGGCGCCAAGCGCTGTTCTTGTCGTCAGACGCTAGAAAACAATTTCCACACGTTTTCTTAATTTGATAAATTTTAGCCGTACAGGAGGGAAAAATCGTATTTTCCTTAAAAAAAAACTTCTTTTATTCTGATTAAAACTCTAAAAAGTCAACTAAAGTTAATTTATCAATGCTAATTCAATTAGGAATGAAAAGAACCTTCTAGAAAAATCTAGAAGACTATAACAAATTCTAATTGCATTAGGAATAATAATCAATATTAGGCCCTCCTCTAGATCATTGGGCCGCATATAAATATCAAACCAGGCCTAGCTTAGTAATTTAACCATAACTTCCTCATTATTCATTAGAATTGGGCTTATAATATATTGTTGGAAAGCTCTTTTCGAACCCGACCTAACTACACTATTATTGTACCCTTGCCATGGGAAAAAAAATATTGGATTGGCTGCTTTCTTAAAAATAGGTTTTCAAAAACATAGAGAAAGAAAAGAATTAAAAACTAACCGCAATACTAGACTTTCCACACTTTCACTTCATTCGATTATGATTCGAGGCGAAAAGTACTCATCACTGGGTTTGGTTTTGGGGAGACACTAATGGGTGTCTACAGAAGCCCCCACTTTGACTGAGTTTCGAGAAACGCAATATTTGAAAACAAAAGTCAAAGCATTGATAGGAACGGAGAATGATTCAGAACGTTCTGCAATCCTAACTCACTCTTGTAACGTCGATACATGCAAACTAGCGTTACTTAAACAGATAAAATAGTTAAGAAACGCGTATCTTGCATCGTCGAGCACAAGTCTCTAGAGTTAACCGATTTGTTGTTGCATTTACTATTGTTGTGATAACCTTCCGCAAGCTAGGGAACGCCATCCTGCTGTTTGTTTTAACGATCTTCTACAAGCTAGAGAATATCGCCTGAACACTGTAGACATT
This sequence comes from Chenopodium album, assembly GCF_948465745.1. Taxonomy (NCBI): domain Eukaryota; kingdom Viridiplantae; phylum Streptophyta; class Magnoliopsida; order Caryophyllales; family Amaranthaceae; genus Chenopodium; species Chenopodium album. The sequence continues at coordinate 47,092,455 of NC_137838.1, forward strand.
TACTTTTGGCCTCCTGTCCCGACCGGAAGTGCAATGACGATAAATAAAGCCATCTTCGTGTTGGATCAAAGTGAAGAATACTTATCGATAACTCGTTAAGCCACAAAACACAAAATACTAGCACGAATAAAATAACAAGGCCAATACAAGGTCTAATTAACTAAACTCGATCATAATTAAGCTTAAGCTCGTGCTTAAAACCCAATAATGACGGATTTAGGAGCGTCTAGGTTAAAATTTAAGCTGCCGCGGAAAATGTCGCGCGCATCTCACAAAGTCGCGCTAAGCTATCGCGTGCAACTTATTCAGTTGCGCGCAGCACTTCGCGCAACTTCTGGAGATGAGCTCGCGAAACATTCAAAATATAAAAATATTGGAAAATCGAATCTTACCATAGAGCTGCGCGCAAGACAAATAACTGTGCGCATCATCCGCGTACGACTTATTCACTTACGCGTGACAGCCGCGCGAAACTTATCCTGTTGCGCATGACACCTGCTGCGACAGAATGTTCTTAGACCTAAACCTAATCATTCCCTATAAATAAGACCCTAATCCGAGGCATAAACATATAGAAAATAACCAAAAACGCTTGCAGAATACTTGTGAACTTGTGCTTCTTAACCCTCTTGTCCTAAACACTCACCCCTTATGATACTTGTAGGGAATTATAGGTACTACGCAGCGGAAAAACATGAATCATATTCATACAGTGCCTAATCCCAAGATCTAATGCATAACACATAAAGAACATATAATCGTACCTTTGAAGCGTGATTCCACGTGCGATCGAGCAAGAACAATGGGAGATAAAGAACCTCAAGCGTGATTCCTCTACTTGGTCCACAGGCACAGATTAAGTCCTCCACTAATGCTAGTTAGTTGCAATTGAACCCTTCAATTGACCTTCTATGGAGTAGAACGAGCAACGAACAATTCACGAACCACCACGAAGGGAGGGGATTGGCGTGTGGTACAGAGAGAGAGAGAGAGAGGTTTTGGATTACTGGTTGCTTGGTGCACAATTAACTGTTAATTGTGTTGTGTATCATACAACCCTAGGCATGGACTTTATTTATAGATCTCATCTCTAAATAAGAGTCCATGACAAAGCCCAAATCCTAACTCTAATCTAACTATACTAGCCCAATCCAATTCATGATTGGTTACTTGTTCATGAGGCCCATAAATGGGCCTCTAACTTGCTTAACCCAATACCTTTGTTGTGTGACCTCATAGGATCCATTCTAGTGGGCTTTGGACTATTTAGCTAGCCCAAAGGTCAATGATCATAGTCTAGCAACAGATAATGACGACCCAAAAGAATGAACTTATTATCTCCATAATAGTGATCCTTGATATATCTAGTAATTGCACTTATCGAAGACAGAACTCCTTCAATCTCCCACTTGTCTGAGACAAGTGCACAATATTCAAATTCCTTAAGTCAATGTGTGTCCATTTGATAATATGATTGCATCTCATGTCGTGATCATATTAATCTACAAATCTTTTCTTGAGAAACTAAGTTATAATTGCAAAACAAATGATTACTTTGTAATCCATTTGAGTACGGCCATACATTTTCTGAATTCTTCCTCCTCAAGGGGGCAAGACACATTCCTAATTAAATAGGTAGACTCAATCCAATCTTGTGGCAACCAAGGCTCCCACTCAAATCATGAGCTAACAAGGAAACACCCTTTATAATCTCCAGTTACGGAAAGACGTTTCAATGTACACAATTACATCAATCATTAAATGAAATCAATGTTCCACTCATGTCAAAGGAATCCACTAATATATCTGGAAGTTCTATACTTGAACTTCAAAGTAGGTCTATAGTTCGATCATGCATCATTCATGCATACCCATGTGATTGACCGAGCTTCATTACGCTCCTATAGCCCAAGAAACAGCGCTATTCAATCAATCTTACATGCTAGTCCATTTAAAAGGATCATTTATGTCCACTTTAATGACTCTAGACTAGGAACTAAAATAATGTATGGATTTTGTTCACCTGTGGGGTTTCATTCACCAGGTTATTTAAATAAATTAACCTGATAAGCCCATCAATCCATAATTATTTTGAACATTTTATTTAATCTTGAAACCACGATTAAATAAGATTGAAACTTTATTTCAATTGATAAACATAATTCTGCAAATGAATGTATTACACATGTAACTTGTTTTTCTCCAAAAACAAATACAACTTCTAATTACATCATTTGCCTCAATCCAATTTCATTAGCATGTTTCTCATGCTTTGGAAATGGAAGGGGTTTACTAAGTAGAGTTCATGAGACATTCTAATAAACATGAATTTTGCAATTTCTAAATATTATAATTATTTTCATCTCCATACACTAAGAATTTTCCTTCGCCCTTTCGTAAAGAACTCTGGAATTTCTAATTTGTATTCCAACGTTATATTGGATTTCGATTGAAATCTATCATCACTTGTTCTAAAACATGTGAATCAAATAGAAGAGTATAGTCCATGACATGCATGATGCATCCTTTGCATATTGCATAAGGATCATCACTCAAAACCTTAATTTCATCAACTTTTCTCAAAGTATTGAATCATTAAGTAATGTGCCATGTTACATGGGATTGAAACTCCTTTCAATATAATGTTGAACCTTATAAGAATCTTATCAATTTAAGCTTCTTAACCAAACTCAAACACCCATCAAAACCTATCTTTATAGATTTTGAATCCCTAATGTACTCATCATTCTCTTCAAGGTTTTTTTTTTTTGTTTTTTTTTATACAAAATGCATCAGCCATTACTTGACCCTTCAAGCAATGAATAATTTCTCTTTATACTAGACCAAGAAGACTTCATAGCTCTCACTAAACACCTTGTACACACAAGACCTTTTCTTCATTTTACGAGAACATCAAACGATTTGATTAACTCACAAAATTAAGAACACCAACTCCATGATGCTATACATCCCTAGGATTATTGGATCTTCAAACTTTTGATTGTATCATATAAAAATCTTATTTCATGAACAATTTCAAGAAAGTGTTTTGAAATCCATCTACCAAATCTCATAAGGTAGAAATCACTGAAATATCTTTAATAGATCTTTGCAACGTGACTAATGTAAAGGTTTCATCGTAGTCATAATCATACTATGAATTAGTTGAATCCTTTAACAAGTCTTTGCTTACTTAGAAAACATTTCTCTTTCTTGTCTGTTTTGCTTATAATGGGTCTCACCCAACTAAGCAAATTATTCAAGTGTCATACACTTGCTTACAGACTTAGAATCTATTTTAGATGTCCTGGTTTTTAAACCATTTGGAGTTATAACTTGTCAAATCATCTTCATTACTTGCATAATCATCATGTTCCAAAATAAATATTTTAGAACTCTTAGACAATATGAAATCATATTTCTTTGGCTATGTTTTACGTATGCTAGTCATCATTGTGGGTTTTTATGCAACAATTGAAACTCAAACAACAACTTTGTTTAGCTTTCAATGAGAAACAACAATAGAGGATTTGCACTTGGAATGTACTACCTTTGACACATGGTTATTATTCCCATTACACTTAATGAGACCACGTGTTGTCATTTGTAATATGAGGTGAATCATGCTCATATTGTTGCTTTGATTCTTCTTCAAGATTTTCAAATTCACTTTTCTTGAACTTTTCAAGGCTCTCGAACTTTTCAAGATTCTTATACTCCCACTTGTCTTTTGAGGAGGCATATTTATCATAGGGTGAACCAACCATGGTTTGAGCCATGTTTGTTTGTTGCTTTTCTCGAACTCTTTCGAGATTTATACTACTCCCACTTGACCTTTTGGAACAATTTCCATAAGGGCACCTACTTGAGCAACAAACATTATGTGCTAAGTATGATTTGTGTGGTAGTACCCTGTGCTCTGTATAGGAATTGATCGTGCATTAAACGATTTAATACAACTTTTATTCCTTGCTTTGTAGAAAGACTTTATAAGAACTCTTCTTATCCATATCACATATGAAACCTTTGCTACATTTGATTTGACCTATGTATCTTTGTTTAGTTTTGTAGCTTATCTTAAAAGTACATCCCTTGAACAATGGTTGGAAGATAGGTAATTTCATCCATTATCAAAATATATTTTATATAGATTGATAGCTCCCTTCATAAACACTTCACAAGGTTTTCTTTCGGAGTTTGTCGTAAAACGATGTCACAACTATTGGATGTTCATCAAGGTTTTGACTTAAATTCTCATTATTACGATCATATTGCAATACTTTGAATGTGTTGCCAAGTATATGTCTTGACTTAAATTTTCACAATTACAATCATATTGTAATGTAATCATTATCTTGTCAAGTTGATACTAAACATTTTGAACTTTTCAAAATTTTCACTTCCATGCTTCAACTAAGCATAAATAGTGATCATATCACAAATGAAGTTTCATTTTCCGTCTCTAGCCTTTGAACCTTTGGTTTTCTTACATCGATATGTATTCGACCTTGAGTTCGCATCATCATTTCTCTAAATGGTGACTTTTCAAATTTTCAAATTAGAATGATAATTACATATATCAATGGATTCATAATCTAATGATATTGAAAGTCCATCCCTTTGGATCTTTCGCATGCAATATTCATTTTCGTTTGAATTATTTGACATTTTAGAGACAATTTATATATAGAAATGGTTTAATTAATTCTATCATATAGAACTTTAAACTTATTTAGCAATTCAAAACACATTATGACTCAATGAAGCATAGAATAACATTTATTCCACGTTTTTGAATCTTCGATGCTTAGTCATTACTAACATTGAATAGTGTTTTGATAATGGCAAGAATGAATAAAATTTACTTAATTCTAGCCAATAACAAGGTAAGGTGAAATATAGGTTCTACTTGTAAAGTTGCAACTTTTGCTTCCGGACTCGTAGATTCTACTTGTGAAGTAGCAACATTTGTTTCTAAACTTGTAGATTTATTTCTCCTTTAGCCATACTTCTTCATTTAGTTCAACCTAATTCTCAATAAGAGAGAACTAAACAAGACATCATATGTCCAAGAAGTAGCAGTGTGCTAAATCAATTTCTATAATATACTTCTTAAATTGGAACATTTCCATTCTTTTACCTTCCAACTATATGAGGTAGTTTCTAATCAATTGGAATTGGTCCATTTATTTTGAAACATTTGTTGTTCATAACAACTCTTAGCATGTAAGTAGTTCTAGGTTTGAGAAGTAGCAACTTGTTTGCATTTCTTGGCCTATAACTTCTTAATGCAGTCCTCATATATTCCTAAACCTTTCCCATTTGAGCCACTTAGAACACTTCTCTTAGGTTCAAAATGATGCTTTGCTTAACTACTTTAAGCACTTTTCATGATTTTGCTAAGTCTATTCAATCATTATTTATAATAGAGTTTAATCAACTATTTAACTCTTATATAAAGTGGATGAAGAATAGCGTCATTTGATCAACTTTTGATCATAGAGATTTCCAATCACTTTCTTATATTCAATCATATTGAAGATAAGAGATGTTATTTGACTTTTATACTTGTATTTTAGAGGGTTTGTACCTCCCATCTTATCATATCCCTTGAAACACTTTTCAAAATGAAGATGTGCTGGCATTTTACTCAAACATTTTGAATAAAACCAACCTTAGACATGTGACATGAATTTCTAAAACTTGCCTTTTAGAACAATCTTAGCAAAATTGGAATATAGGTTTATGGATTATCTTTTAAACTTTTGAGAACGTTTCTCAACTTTATTTTTCAATCGAGGAGATTATATATAATAATAAAATTAGAACGACATGTTACTTATAAGTAAACGCAAAATTCAATTATGTTTAATAAAATTTAAAGTACCATAAGCGAATTAATTTTGGCAACTTTAAAACATTTATTCAATTTTAATTGATCCCTATTGAATAAAATGATTCCAAGATCCTTTATTTGTGCAATAATTGACCGGACTTTAGCCCTACCATCAACCATTACATTTTCAAGGTGAGTAAACTCTTTACTGATTACAACTCTTTGTAACTCTTGGTTGAATAATTAATCATCACATGTTTAATTATTACCTTTAGCTTCAAGGTTCTAAACTCTTTAGGTAACCTCGTTGAGTATAACCAATCAAAAGTGTAAAATTTGTTTTACCCCCACTCCCCTAAGATATAATATGACACCCAGCTTTAGCATGACCCATCATAAATATCAAAGGTTTCATCAGGTTTTTGATTGGAAAAGCTACCTCAATATTACTGGGACCTAGATTTATTATGTAGTAATTAAATAGTGAACTCTAGCGCATCATCACAAAACATCAATAAAATCTAACATGCATAATAAACTGAATGCATAAACAAGACATAGCATGGCCCCTAATCCTAAGAAAATTAATAAAGCAAAAGCTCCCACTTGAACCTTCATGGATATTATCCACCTTGCTCCTTTGGGCCTTTACTTCACGGGCTTCTTGGATTAACTGCAACCTGTAATACTATTCTATTCTATCTACTTAAATAAAATAAAATAAATTACAAAAATACTTTACCGGTACGTAGACCTTATTTAGATTACAAAAATACGAAACGATGCGCAGATCATATTTAGAATCTATGGGCCATACTAGTCTTTATATATATAGCAATAAATAATATCATATATTATAAATTGCCACATAATAAATCACTCATCATGCTTTCCTAAACTATAACATCGAATGATCATAATTAAGGAAACATGGCATAAAATATCTCATATTTTTAATTAATTAATTATTGCAATTAGATAATATCATATATTATTTCTAACCAATCATAAAATATCATATATTTTATTTAAGGTAAGAGATAGAATCAAATCATATTTTAGTTATGAAAGATAAATCATATTTATCTTCCATGGTTATCCTAACTAATTTAGGAGATTCTATCATAATTGCTAGCCAATCACATAATTTTAATTCAATTATTATCCAAAATAATTATGGGCTAATCATATTATTTAAATCAATTATTATCCTTTTGGAATATGCTTAGAATATCCTAACAAATCTTATCCAAAATTAACCACTTTAATTATGGATAATTACCAATTTAACAACTTTAAATATGGATAATATCAAATATAACAACTTTTGAATATTTGATTTTATCCTAAAATAAAAGATTTTATCCAAATAAAACCGATTTTATCTTTCAAAATAAAAGATCATATTTTCAAAATATTTTATCTCATCCAAATTAAATCATATTTATCTTGAAATATTTTTAAAATAAAATAATAATAATAAATTTTTTTTTTTTTTTAAAACCGTGCACCAGCCACCGTGGTGTGGCCAGCAAAAGCCGGCCACGGTGGCCGTACACCGTGAGGTGTACGTTGTTCTGCAGCGGTGCACAGCAGCAGCAGCGTCGCGCAATCCTTGCACAGTGCTGCTGTTGCTGCCTTTGCTGACCCGTCTTCCTGCCCCACCTCGCCCCTCCCTCCGGACCGCCTGCAACGGTAGCCGCCGTGGCTGCGCCACCCAGCCGCGGTTGCCGCTGCTAAAAGCCTTTTGTTTTTTTTTTTTTGATTTTTAATTTAAATAAAACAAAACATATTTTGTAAAATTAAATTAATGTTAATGTGGTCCAATAAATTTCAAAATTAAATAACATTCAATCTTGAAATTAGGGTTCTTCATGAAATTAATCCCCAATTTAATTTAACACTTAAATTAAATAATTTGATCATGAAAAATTCATAATTTATCATGAAATCAAATAGATTAAAATCATTAATTACATATTAAACGAATTAAATCAAAAGCAAAACACAAAATTCATAATTAAGGGTTAGGGTTTTGAAATTTTCGAAAAAAATAGGGTGGGGTTTCGAAATTTTCGAGTGATTAGGGGAAAAATTCGGATCTCTTCATGGCTATTTTGAGCATTATTAAATCACATTTAATCAATTCCAAGAGTTAAATCACATTTAGTATAATAATTGACCCATAATTAAATTATTCTCCCTCCTAATTGAATTAAAATTGTGGACTATCAAAGAATTATAGTCAATATGCGTAAATGCAATAGGCTAACTGATACCATTGTAGGGAATTATAGGTACTACGCAGCGGAAAAACATGAATCATATTCATACAGTGCCTAATCCCAAGATCTAATGCATAACACATAAAGAACATATAATCGTACCTTTGAAGCGTGATTCCACGTGCGATCGAGCAAGAACAATGGGAGATAAAGAACCTCAAGCGTGATTCCTCTACTTGGTCCACAGGCACAGATTAAGTCCTCCACTAATGCTAGTTAGTTGCAATTGAACCCTTCAATTGACCTTCTATGGAGTAGAACGAGCAACGAACAATTCACGAACCACCACGAAGGGAGGGGATTGGCGTGTGGTACAGAGAGAGAGAGAGAGAGGTTTTGGATTATTGGTTGCTTGGTGCACAATTAGCTGTTAATTGTGTTGTGTATCATACAACCCTAGGCATGGACTTTATTTATAGATCTCATCTCTAAATAAGAGTCCATGACAAAGCCCAAATCCTAACTCTAATCTAACTATACTAGCCCAATCCAATTCATGATTGGTTACTTGTTCATGAGGCCCATAAATGGGCCTCTAACTTGCTTAACCCAATACCTTTGTTGTGTGACCTCATAGGATCCATTCTAGTGGGCTTTGGACTATTTAGCTAGCCCAAAGGTCAATGATCATAGTCTAACAACAGATAATGACGACCCAAAAGAACGAACTTATTATCTCCATAATAGTGATCCTTGATATATCTAGTAATTGCACTTATCGAAGACAGAACTCCTTCAATACTTTGTTACTAGGGTGGAGGTTCCCCAACAAGAAGGAATTGATAAGTGTTCTAAACGGAGTTCTAGCAAAGAAAAGTGGTAAATTCCCGAGCACTTAGTTAAATCACATTTATTTTCTATTTTAAAAGAACCTTAATTAATTAATTAGTGTTTTTTGATCACCTTTAAAATAATTATTTAATCAATACCATATAGTATCTTTTGTTAAATAAAGATTAAAATTGAATAAAATAATTGTTGGTTGATCACTGAAGCCAAGGCGAATATTGTTTATTTTCTTGTTCTTTTCATTAATTTAATTAAATAAGAATAACGGCCTTATGATGTAATTCCTACGTGAAAATGTGTGTAAATAAAATCAATTAACATAGTTTTAGGTATCACGTTGCATATATTGTTTTGTGATGAAATTGTTAAAAGGAAGAGCTATAAGAGGCCGCACTAGGAGTAGGACCGCGATTCCCCTCTAAAGGGAACGTTATCTTGGTACCCTCGCTCCCGAACTCATTTCTGGTTTATGTAGACCAATTTGGGCATGGGTAAAACTTATGATTCATGCTAAATATCCCTTGAACTCTAATTCAGAGAAAGGCATGAACGAGGTTTATGGATTTTCCTAAAACTCATTGGCGACACCTACTTGGTCTTTACAAAAAAGCGTGAATGATAAAATCATTTCTAATTCAAGGTCCCCCAAAAAGTCAGGAATTCAAAACCTAATAAACCCTAACAAGTGTAAAGCCCTAGGCTTTTAAAGGGCCATTGGCATTTAAGAAGAGTACCCCTTACGATGGGATCACCCTCCTTACAGTGGCCACTCCACTGGGGACTTAGAGGTTAGATGAATAGTTCGTAGTTATGGTCCAAGGTTTTTAACGCAAGGTTGCCTATGGTTTGTAACGAGAATTAACTTGGATAATCTCTAGTTAGAGAGCGAGACTTGAACGCATAATATCTTCCTTTTGCACAAAAGTAAAAACCAAACAAGCAACATTGCATCATGCATAAGTATAGCACACTTAAACATTGGGGATTGGCTTATTGACTAGGGGTTGCCAACACTAGGCTTCTATCCCGAAATCAATAACAATCATCCCACCCATATCGCCAACAAAATGTTGGGAGGACAATGTCATAGGTCAACTCGTTGAGTGATTGATTTGTGCGTCGTTTCTTAAGATATG